>NC_140582.1:547836765-549169265 GCF_964204655.1 Triturus cristatus
AATGTAAACCAATTACGCTTCTTGGTATTGGAATCCATCACATCCAGAGAGGGCACGAATACCACCAAGTTCCTTCTACAAAGAGAATTGTTTTGGATTAAATTGTTTAACACTTTGCATCCAAATGGAATGAACGATCATATGGAATACTGTTGTTTCTTATAATCTTCATGCACAGTCTTTACATGTTTCTCTATGGTGTTTACATGCTGTTGCTTTATAATTTTTTATTTATGGATCATCAGCCTAAAGTCTTCTTCTTCCCATTGATAGTATCCAGTCGACTTCCTGACTACTACTCTAAGTTAACAGACTTTTTTCATGCTGATCATCACCCCTCCATCTAACATTTCCATATTTGATTATTGATTTCTATGTCTGTGTACATCATTAATAGACACGTTTTTAACGTTTGCTCTTTTTTCTCTCATTCACACTCGAAGTGGGTCTAGTCTCACTTGATTTTTCTTATCACTTTTTCTTATTACCTGTCCGTTTTTTCTTTGATGATTGCCCACCATAGACTTTCATCACTGACTTTTAATTTTTTGAACATTTCAAGATGGCAGTAATTTCTGGCTTCCTGACATTACTCACAGTCTACTTTCTATCTTTACCACTTTTGCAGCAGCTCGACCGGCACTCTTGCTCTAAATGCATGCCTTCACTGAGCACTTCATCTTTGACTATGGATCCTTCTAGAATCAAGGGCAACTAGCCATAAGGTATGCACGCGTCTTTACTGTCTTTCTACACGCGGCATCTCAGATTTATTCTGGAATTACATAATTCTTTACTCAGATGAGCACGCATCATTTTTTGAGTACACAGCACACTCGTGTTTGGCTGCATGTATAATTGCCATTATTTAAATAACACCTGCGTATCACAGTTAAATATAAACACTTTTATCGTTAACCTAGCTTGCAAGTGGCACTACAGACCACTCGGGTCTGAACTTACACTTTTGGACGTAACCATTCGGTTTTCTAGAACGCCACAGTTTTCCTGATCCACACCGGTAATTGGTTTTTTTCTACTTTGTCACTCGCCTGCAGTTCTTACTGCAGGTTGCATGAACCTTTATTTTTCATTTTTTCGCGTTTTACTGGCATTTCTCAACAGGTATTCATACTTGCATGTGTTATCTGAGTGCGTGCTTTTCAAAACGGCGAGTTTTGATTTTTGACTTCTGGCCACACTCAAACACAGCATGTTCTCTATTTCGCATAGGACTGCACTTTATTTATTTGATTACTGTCTTTTACCAGCATGGGTACTTTATGGTGGAAACCACCAGTTCTCCCAGTTCTCAACTCGAATTCCTGATTGCTAACAGCATGTCTAGCAGTCATCACCAATACTTTTACTACAACAGCATGTTGCACTTCAATATGTCAGCTTTGGGATAACTTCCCTTTCATTTCATTTCTACCATTTCATCATATCCACGGTCCACATTGGATAAAGTCAGTGGTGTTGTGCATGTTGACACTTTGCATGATCTCCAACACAGTTATTAACAGGCATTTTCGGTTAAACCAGTGATGGTAACCCATTTTTGCGTGCTTCACTTTTACAGATTTTGAACAGTTACCCTGACGAAGGGCCCATTGAGCCCGAAATGCATTAGGTTTGACCAATTGGGATCCCAGCTTCCATGTATACCATGCAATACATGTTCGTTGTATGGAACTAACAAGTAGTTTACCTGTCTAGAAAATAATTTATGAGAAGAAAGAATAAATTGAATTGACTGATCACACATGGTTTGAAGTGTTTTTGAATGGGATTACTCCACTTATCTGGAGAAAAAAAGCTGTGCACTGAGGGGATGTCTCCCCTAAGGGGCCACTTTTCATGATTGACTAACACGCTCCTGGACCAGTGAGTGATACCCGAGCTGCACGCAGAACTTTGCATTTTATTGAAACTTCATTTTTGAATACTTAGTGTGCATGTACCACCCTCCATAATAAAGAAAAGTGTGCCATGAAAATTATGTGAAAAATAAATACTCCCCATTTCATTTCTTCTTTTGTGTAGCAATTTATATGGAAACAGAATTATATAACAGTTGCACAGTGTGACACGGAGGTATATAAGCACTAAGCAATATAATACAATTTAATAGGGCAGGGGGGCAAAGAGGGGTGGTGAGGGTATGGAGGAAGCACGGTATACATGGAACTAAGAAGACCAATTTTCCCAATGCTGTGCATCCCCCTAGGTATCCAAAGTCCAGGAGCTTTTGGCCTGGGGCCCAAGTAGAGATGGGGCAGTGGGGGTCTGGGCAGCCAGTCTCTGTGTGGGAGGGGGAGGAAGGGCATGCTCCCAGTGGTTTGGTGGAACGGTTGTTAGGGTCGGGTGGAGAGGGAGCACCTACTGGTGAGGGGGAAAGAGCTCTGCGATATTGGGCCAGAAAGTTCCCTGTCCCACCGGTGAGTGAGGTAGGAGGGTGTACTGCTCGATTTTTCCGGTCTTATTGTGTTGAAGGGTGATTTAGGTGACTTCAGTCTCTTTCCATTCAAGTCTAAGGGTTAGAGTAGTGTATAGAGCCTATTTATTAGGCACTTCGACATGATCCTGTGTTCTTCCCCATAGATCAGGGTTTGCATACATATCCTAGGGGATAGATTCGTTAGCATTAGAGGTAATCTGTTCTGTAGTGAGGGTATTTCATGGAGCCGTGCTGAATTCAGGCCTGGTAGGCCTTAAACGGGAGAGACTCCATCTTTCCTCCTGCTCTGGCAGCTTGGGATGTTTCTAGGTCATAGGCAGTGTTTTAGTTAGGAGGTGTTATTCGCTTGGAGAGAACCGGTTCAGGCCGGCCCTTATCGAAGGATTGTATTTTTCTTCATGCCGAAGACACTACATCAGGCCGGCCGGCTGGGAACGTGTCCTTGGCACGGGGAGGTACAAGAATTTGGTGGGCGGCAGGTTACGGGCTGGAATTTTCCAGGAGGAAATGCACATCTATATTAGTGAAAGTTTGAGGCAGATACTGGCACTTGCTTTTTAGTCCGTAGGCGGCCCCTGGCCATTAGCAGTAAAGCTACTACTTATTTCAGGGAAGACAGATGACAAACTTGAAGGTGGAGAAAAACCGAGAAATAGATCCAAAGAGAAGAGAGTAGCCGATGAGGAAGAGGTCCCAGTGACTCGGAGAGGGAGACGGGAGTAGATCCGTGACTGCGGAGGTGTGACTTCCAGGCGAAGCCGAGGCACAGACGAGAAGGGAACCTAGATGACCATTGAGTGCATGCTACATACGACCAAGGTGATGTCAACCCCTTTTTATTAGAGTGTACAACTTAATCTTTTCACTTTTCTTTGCAGGTTATGATATGTATTATGTTCTGTGAGTGTGTATGTAGTAACTAAATAAAGTATCCAGTTTATAGTAAATCAACATGAGCTGCGTGTTCTTGTATAAGAGGGTAGCCTATTCTTCTAGTCAGCTGTGACTTGATATGAACAGATGTTAACCCTGATCAGGTAAGTGGTAACTGAATAAGGGAGAAAGGAGCCCCTCGAACTGGAGAACAGGTTGTGCTCAACTAGCAGTATTTGTGTGGTCTGATACATATTAACACTGATTCCCCTGTTGTATGTCGTGGTAATCATAGGATGAACTCGTGCTGAGGCTGCCGTCTGGGCAGGAAGTCCTGGGTCCGTTTGGGACCGCGAGGCCGCCACTCGTCTGAGGCTGCCGTCTGGGCAGGAAGTCCTGGGTCCGCTTGGGACCGCGAGGCCGCCACTTGTCTGAGGCTGCCGTCTGGGCAGGAAGTCCTGGGTCCGTTTGGGACCGCGAGGCCGCCACTTGTCTGAGGCTGCCGTCTGGGCAGGAAGTCCTGGGTCCGTTTGGGACCGCGAGGCCGCCACTTGTCTGAGGCTGCCGTCTGGGCAGGAAGTCCTGGGTCCGTTTGGGACCGCGAGGCCACCACTTGTCTGAGGCTGCCGTCTGGGCAGGAAGTCCTGGGTCCGTTTGGGACCGCGAGGCCACCACTTGTCTGAGGCTGCCGTCTGGGCAGGAAGTCCTGGGTCCGTTTGGGACCGCGAGGCCGCCACTTGTCTGAGGCTGCCGTCTGGGCAGGAAGTCCTGGGTCCGTTTGGGACCGCGAGGCCGCCACTTGTAGGTATATATATACATGTATGTAATAGGAATTCCCTGTCCTTAGGTGGTACATATATATGTGGTTTCTTAGGTGTGAATAGGCCCTAGGGAGGGGGTAACGTTCTGGTTTGGGTTAGAGAGGCTCTGTTGAGCGGGTTCTATCTGATCCGAAAACCCAAGCAGAACATTTGGCGTCACGAACCGTTTACGAAACCTGTGTGCGTTGTGGTTGTCTTGTGTTTACTTTCGGCGCGTGCGCGGTTTTGTTTGCATTTTATTTTTGTATACTTGTGTGTATAGTTTTTATTTTTCTTCTTTCTCTTCTTTTTCTTCTTTTTCTTTTTCACGATGTTTTCTAGAAGATCCAAATCTACTTTTAAGTTGCCCGTTGATATTCCCGGTTGGGATTCAACGCCTTATGGAGCGTTAGCCCGTGAGTGGGCTGACTCTACTGGTTTGAGTGAGAATTGGAATTCTTCTTTAGAGCTGGCGGAGCCGGCTAATGTGATTGCTTGTTTGCAGAAGGCACCTGTATCGAAGGGTGAGGAGATTCCCGTTTTGGGGCGCAGAGGTTGGATTGTTCTGTCTGCGTATCGGATTCTACATGAGAGATTGTTGAAATTACAGGTCTCTCTCCGAGATGTGGAAGCGCACTTTGTTGAGATTCAGAATTCTCATACTTTGTTGCGGTGTCAAAATAAGTTGCTTGCTGATAAACTGGAGACTTACCAAACGATTGCCGAAAGGGCGGCTGTGCGAATTGCTCTTTATAAATACAAGAACAGGCGCGGTCGTGTTTCGACGCGAAAGGTGCGTCTAGTCGTGGCGAAAGCCGGACTGGATTGGGATCCTGATGAATGGGATGGTAATATCTGGAACTCGACTGACTCTTGTTCCTCGGGTGAGGAGTCTGCCAAACGCGAGTCTTCTCGTTCCCGTCATGAGTGTAAGTCTACTTCTCGCGTCTCTGATGGTGCACCCTGTGATTACGCTCGTTCTTCGGGTGGGATCGATGCCTCTTACACTGATTGCCCCTCTACGAGTACTGATCGGGCTCCTTGTGCTGCTCGTCCCGCGGTCTCTGCCCATCCAGTTTTTCGTCGGAAGTTGCAGCAGTCTCCCAATGCTCCGCAGGGTGTTTCTTTGGACTGTTTGGAAGACTTTACGCAACAGGAAATTAGTGATATTTTGCAGCGATTTAGGCAGCGGACTGGTGAGGCCTTACTCACATGGATGGTGCGCCTTTATGAACTGGGCGCTGCTGGTATTATGCTGGATACTGGCGATTGTTTGAAGTTCTGTTCCTTGAGTTTGGATTCTACTGTGCAGGATCATTTTCGTAACTATAATGGTGGCGGTCAAATTTCTTTACTCCAATTGGCGACTGAGGGTTGTAATTTGAAATATCCTACTGAATCTGACTGGCCTGTCAATGACAAGCCGTGGTATACTCTGCGTGACGCTGCGCAACGTCTCAAAGAGGAGGTGATGAAGACGGCGATTTTTCTGGGTACTGCTGACAGGTTGCTTGATGGGATGTTGACATCTTCTGTGCGGAATCGTATTATTCGTTCTTCTCCTGTTGCCTACAAGCAGGTTATGATGACTTTATTGATTAATCAGACTGGTAATGTGTTATCTACGGTGTTGGAATCAGTGCGCCAACTCGGTGAGTTGGGTGAGTGGTTTAAACCTGAACGTCAGTCCCGGCCTGACACTCGTACTCCTGGTGAGAATAAACTTACTAGACGTGATATCTTTTTTGGTCTTGTGGCCGATGGTGTACGTAGGGAAGACATTGACGGTGAGACCACTACTCGTTTGTGGGAGTTGTTTCGCAAACGTGGTTTGGATCGGAAGGAGGGTGCCCGGCGTGTTCGGACGACTGAGTGTGATCGTGGTTGTTCCGACGGTAGCGGTGATGACGACCGCCGTGGGCGCTCTGATCGTCGTGATGATCGGCGTTCTGTACGTGATGTGTCCCCCCGTCGAGAGAGAGACAGGGAGAGAGAGGGGGAAAGAGAGAGGGGGAGAAATGATTATGCTTGCAGCAGACGTAGAGATGATAGGGATCAATCCCCTGAGTTGAGGAGGAGAGGGGATCGCCACAGTTTGGTCGATCGTAACCCGCGGTACAATACTGAAGACTCGAATCCGTTCCGTACGGGGAATGGATATGAACAGGAGGTACCGATACCTAAGAAACGTGAGAGTCTTTATCCTGATTTGTCTTGGTACACAGAATGCAGTAAGAATGACTAGGAAATAGGTCAAGCTCCGGTACACAGATGGGCTCACAGAGATAATAGACCCTATGTAGATATTGATATTTATTGGAGACATCGTAATATCCAAAGGGCCCGAGCATTGGTAGATACAGGAGCGGAGGCCACTCTTATTCATGGAAAATCAAAGAAGTTTACAGGTCAGCCTTTTACTATTACCGGATTAGGTGGAAAAGAAACCCCTGCAGTTCAAACTTTGCTTGAAATGAGAATAGGTAGAATCCCTAGAAAGGAATATTCTGTATTAGTGGTGCCACTCTTAGAATTCATAATTGGAATTGATATTTTGAAAGGAATGACGTTGCATCTAGATGATGGGTGTTACCAATTTGGAACGACACATTATATATCGTCCAGGCCTATACGGGTTGGTCGTTTAAGAATGCCCCCCATACAAGTTCCCCAGGCGACAAAAGTGGTTTGTCAGAAGCAGTATCGTATTCCAGGTGGCCATGAGGAGATTAGTACCACTATTCAGGAGTTGGTGGATGCAGGAGTTATAACTCCAGTTACTTCTGCTTGGAATAATCCTGTTTGGCCAGTGCGTAAGAGTGATAATTCTTGGCGCATGACTGTTGATTATCGAGAATTGAACAAACACACGCCCTCTTTGACTGTTGCAGTACCGGATGTTATTACCCTAATTGAAAGAATACAAAAACATCCAGGTACATGGCATGCGTCCATTGATATTGCTAATGCTTTCTTTTCTATCCCAATTGCCCCTGAGTGTCAGGAACAGTTCAGTTTTACGTGGAACGGGCGTCAGATGACGTTTAGAAGTCTTCCCCAGGGCTATGTGCATAGTCCTACGATATGTCACCGGCTGGTGGCAGAGCATTTGGCTGAGGTACCGGTTCATCCCCAAATTCAGATATGTCATTATATTGATGATGTTTTGATCCAAGGCGAAACACAAGAGGAAGTTCAGACACAATTGGACGGAGTCATTGAGTGTCTGCGTGAGAAAGGTTGGGAAATCAACCCGGATAAATTGCAAGGTCCGTCCCAGGCTGTAAAATTTTTGGGTATTAATTGGCATGAAGGGCACCGTGAAGTGATCCCTCAGGTTAAACAGAAGATTCTTGATTTTGCAGTTCCGAGGAATAGGAAAGAAGCCCAGAGCTTCATTGGTTTGTTTGGTTTTTGGCGCCAGCATATTCCTCATTTGAGTCAAATATTGGCCCCTTTGTACCGGGTTACGCGTAAAAAGAATGCATTTGAATGGGGTAAACCACAGCAAGATGCGTTTAGTCTGGCAAAAGAGGCAATTCAACATGCTCTGGATTTATGGCCTGTACGTGATGGTGATGTGGATTTGAATGTGTCTGTACAGGGCCCTTATGCAAATTGGAGTTTGTGGCAGAAACAAGGCAGGAGTAGAGTACCGTTAGGTTTTTGGACCCTAAAAATTACCTGATGCTGGTGAGCGTTACACACCCTTTGAGAAACAGTTACTTGCTTGTTATTGGGCTCTGGTGGATACCGAGCAATTGACTTTGGGACATGATATAGTTTTGCGTCCTGAAATTCCTATCATGCAGTGGGTTCTGAGTTCACCGAGAACTCACCGAATTGGACATGCTCAAGAGGCGAGTGTGATTAAATGGAAATGGTACATACAAGACAGGGCACGTGTGGGCCCGAAAGGAGTTGCTTCTTTACATGAGCAGGTGGCGCGAGCACCGTCGACTGAGACTGAGAGTGAGTGTTCCGTACCTTTAGCGCAGGAGTCTCCTGTTAAATGGGGTAAGCCTTTTGATGATTTGTCCGCAGCGGAAAGAAACCATGTTTGGTTCACAGATGGTTCAGCGAGGTTTATAGGGACGACACGGCACTGGAAGGCGGTGTCCTATAATCCGGTCACACAGAAACTGCTGAGCACAACTGGTGAAGGTAAAAGCAGCCAATTTGCCGAGCTTTACGCTGTTTACCAAGATTTGAAACAAGAGTTACCTGGTACATGTCATATTTTCACCGATTCTTGGTCTACTGCCAATGGACTGGCTATTTGGTTGCCGACTTGGCATTCTCATAATTGGAAGCTACATTCCAAAGAACTGTGGGGAAAAGAGTTATGGCAAGAGATTTGGGAGATGCTCCCACAGAGTACTGTTACAATCTTCCATGTGGATGCTCACACCCCGATAGATTCCCTTGACAAATTTTTTCATAACATTGCAGATGAGAAATCTAAAATTGCTGAGGCAGTGGTGGACAGGCAAGATTCTGATATTGCGGGATTGGCGAAATGGGCACACCAGAAGGCAGGACATTTTGGAGAGAAGGCCACTAGCAGGTGGGCTGCTGATCGAGGAATTTATATTCCCCTAGATTTAATTAAAAATGTTATTTTACACTGTCCAGTTTGCCAGCATATTAGACAGCGTAAGGTGCCCCAAATTGTCAAAGGTCATTTACATCGCGGAAAACTGCCCGCTCAAATTTGGCAGATTGACTACATTGGTCCACTTCCCATGAGTAGGAATTGTCAATATGTTTGCACTATTGTTGATACATACAGTGGCCTGCTGGTAGCCCTTCCCTGTAAGCAAGCTACCCAATTGAATACCATTAAAACATTAGAATTGATTATGATGTACTATGGTGTGCCATTCCAAATTCAATCTGATAATGCGTCCCATTTTCGTGGAAGATTGGTACAGGAATTCTGTGCGGAAAATAATATTCAATGGATATTCCATATACCCTACTACCCACAGGCCTCGGGCCTGGTGGAGAGATTGAATGGCCTGCTAAAGGACCAGCTGCGTAAGTTAACAGATGACAAGTATAAAAATTGGCGAGACTTTTTGCCCCAAGCACTATTGATTTTGAATAATCGTCCTTTTTTAAATGCTGAATCTCCACTTATGCGTTTGTTTCCCCCGAATGTTGAGGCTATGCCTAATGAAATCAGAGAAACTGTGATGTATTGGGAAATTACTCCCGGAGCTTTGGCTCCATGTAGAGCGACCCCAGGGTCGGCAGGTTTAGACTTGCATGCTATGGATGACATTGTTATAAAAAGTAGAGATCGAGTCATCATAGAGACAGGTGTTGGTGTTCAGATACCACCTGGAAATTTTGGATTGATCGCCCCTAGATCGGGGCTGGCAGTAAAAGGCATTCAGGTGCTTGGAGGAATTATCGACAGTGATTATCAGGGAGAGATTAAGGTGCTCCTGCTGAATAGCAGTGAGGTTGACTTACTGATACATCGCACTGACCGAGTGGCTCAATTACTCATAATGCCTGTTTTCAGTGGTGTATTAATGAAAGGCACTGCTCCAACGTTGCTAACTGTACGTGGCCAGAAAGGTTTTGGCTCCACGGATAATCCTGGGGCCAGAGTTTGGGTGCAGTCGCCTAAGAATCCCCCTGAACAAGCAGAGGTCATTGCCACCGGTCAGTACAATACCATTTTGGTTATGAGACCAGGGAAAGATAGCTGGGAAGCGGTCCCGGCTGATAAATGTTATCTACGAGAATGATTAATGCCTGTATTTGGTTCTTTTTCAGATCATTCTTTGGATTGTTGCTGCAGGATGTGTCGGAACCGGACTGTTTTCGGACTGGTACGACGAGAAAGGAGGGATCCTATCAACCCGGGATGAACTGGGAACCCGAATGTTGCGTTCCTTCATTTCATGGGATTCATCATCGAACTTCTGGATCGCACTAGCTAAGAGGGTGACTGACGCCCCTCACTTCTGTTTGACATCGATGAGATCTGTACATGACATTCTGGCGACCTGTCTGGTTGCTGTCCCCGCCTCATTGGAAACTTTAATTCATATTTTTAATGTCTCGAAGGCCCGTCCCAATATTCTCCTGGGTGATTTTGCTACCCATGTATATTGCCCCCTATGTATTGAATTGCCGAACGAGCAAACCCCCATCCAGTCCCAAATACTTACTTATAATATCACACAAGGTGATTTGTGCTTCTTTCTTACGTGTAATCCTAGTGCGATCTCTGAATGTCTGCGCCTAAAACTAAAAGGCGCCACTTCGTTTACAGCTCACGAAGGGACTTTGTGCTTTCAAAGGACACCGACCACATGTGTTTCAGTTCAGAACAATATGACTTGTAATAGTTTGGTAGTTACCCCCAGTCACTATCGCACGCTGTTACTACCTGCCGGATGGCTTTTCTCCTGTGGTAATACTTCCTGGCCATTTGTCCCTGCAAACATTTCCGGAGGCCCTTGTGCCATTACGAGACTCAGTTTGTTGATGTTCGCATCACATCCGAATGCCAACTCTCGTGTGCTTCGAGATACTGTAATGTTACAGGAGGATTGTGACCCATCTTTGCATTTATATTCCAGGTCTGAATACCTTAGCTTAGCTGTTTCAATTATTGGTGTTCCTGCTTTGGCGGTTTATAATGCCAAATCTATTGGGAAAATGGCCTGCTGGATGGTGAAATCTATTAATCATACTTCTACAATTTTGTCTGACATGCTATTAGACGCCCAGGGTGAACGTAGGGCCATTTTGCAAAATAGAGCAGCCATTGATTATCTTTTGCTTAAACATGGACATGATTGCTCGGACTTCGAAGGTCTCTGTTGTTTTAACTTGTCTGACCATACACAATCCATTCGTGCTCACATCGACAAGTTGCGTGACTTAACAGAAGAAGTTAGAAAACACATTGATCAGGGCTGGTTTGACTGGCTCTTTGATTGGTTACCCGATATACACATGCTACGCCAAACATTAGGTGGTATTTTGATTGCTGTTGCTGTTTTGATTTCTATCTGTTGCTTTATTCAGTGTATTCCTTCACTACTTCAATTCTGCACACTTGGTACTAGACATAGATCAGTTAGCTTTGTTTCATATTATTCTTCCACAGATGTTAGCTCCATTTAATGAATGTATAATAGACTGAAGTCAAGGGTGAAATGTACTGCTCGATTTTTCCGGTCTTATTGTGTTGAAGGGTGATTTAAGTGACTTCAGTCTCTTTCCATTCAAGTCTAAGGGTTAGAGTAGTGTATAGAGCCTATTTATTAGGCACTTCGACATGATCCTGTGTTCTTCCCCATAGATCAGGGTTTGCATACATATCCTAGGGGATAGATTCGTTAGCATTAGAGGTAATCTGTTCTGTAGTGAGGGTATTTCATGGAGCCGTGCTGAATTCAGGCCTGGTAGGCCTTAAACGGGAGAGACTCCATCTTTCCTCCTGCTCTGGCAGCTTGGGATGTTTCTAGGTCATAGGCAGTGTTTTAGTTAGGAGGTGTTATTCGTTTGGAGAGAACCGGTTCAGGCCGGCCCTTATCGAAGGATTGTATTTTTCTTCATGCCGAAGACACTACATCAGGCCGGCCGGCTGGGAACGTGTCCTTGGCACGGGGAGGTACAAGAATTTGGTGGGCGGCAGGTTACGGGCTGGAATTTTCCAGGAGGAAATGCACATCTATATTAGTGAAAGTTTGAGGCAGATACTGGCACTTGCTTTTTAGTCCGTAGGCGGCCCCTGGCCGTTAGCAGTAAAGCTACTACTTATTTCAGGGAAGACAGATGACAAACTTGAAGGTGGAGAAAAACCGAGAAATAGATCCAAAGAGAAGAGAGTAGCCGATGAGGAAGAGGTCCCAGTGACTCGGAGAGGGAGACGGGAGAAGATCCGTGACTGCGGAGGTGTGACTTCCAGGCGAAGCCGAGGCACAGACGAGAAGGGAACCTAGATGACCATTGAGTGCATGCTACATACGACCAAGGTGATGTCAACCCCTTTTTATTAGAGTGTACAACTTAATCTTTTCACTTTTCTTTGCAGGTTATGATATGTATTATGTTCTGTGAGTGTGTATGTAGTAACTAAATAAAGTATCCAGTTTATAGTAAATCAACATGAGCTGCGTGTTCTTGTATAAGAGGGTAGCCTATTCTTCTAGTCAGCTGTGACTTGATATGAACAGATGTTAACCCTGATCAGGTAAGTGGTAACTGAATAAGGGAGAAAGGAGCCCCTCGAACTGGAGAACAGGTTGTGCTCAACTAGCAGTATTTGTGTAGTCTGATACATATTAACACTGATTCCCCTGTTGTATGTCGTGGTAATCATAGGATGAACTTGTGCTGAGGCTGCCGTCTGGGCAGGAAGTCCTGGGTCCGTTTGGGACCGCGAGGCCGCCACTTGTCTGAGGCTGCCGTCTGGGCAGGAAGTCCTGGGTCCGCTTGGGACCGCGAGGCCGCCACTTGTCTGAGGCTGCCGTCTGGGCAGGAAGTCCTGGGTCCGTTTGGGACCGCGAGGCCGCCACTTGTCTGAGGCTGCCGTCTGGGCAGGAAGTCCTGGGTCCGTTTGGGACCGCGAGGCCGCCACTTGTCTGAGGCTGCCGTCTGGGCAGGAAGTCCTGGGTCCGTTTGGGACCGCGAGGCCGCCACTTGTCTGAGGCTGCCGTCTGGGCAGGAAGTCCTGGGTCCGTTTGGGACCGCGAGGCCACCACTTGTCTGAGGCTGCCGTCTGGGCAGGAAGTCCTGGGTCCGTTTGGGACCGCGAGGCCGCCACTTGTCTGAGGCTGCCGTCTGGGCAGGAAGTCCTGGGTCCGTTTGGGACCGCGAGGCCGCCGCTTGTCTGAGGCTGCCGTCTGGGCAGGAAGTCCTGGGTCCGTTTGGGACCGCGAGGCCGCCACTTGTCTGAGGCTGCCGTCTGGGCAGGAAGTCCTGGGTCCGTTTGGGACCGCGAGGCCGCCACTTGTAGGTATATATATACATGTATGTAATAGGAATTCCCTGTCCTTAGGTGGTACATATATATGTGGTTTCTTAGGTGTGAATAGGCCCTAGGGAGGGGGTAATGTTCTGGTTTGGGTTAGAGAGGCTCTGTTGAGCGGGTTCTATCTGATCCGAAAACCCAAGCAGAACAGAGGGGTACTCCGTAAGACAGCATAGAGGGTTGCAAGGGTTACAATGAAGATTCTCCACAAGAAGGTGGGTCTATAACATACCAATCCAGGGGAGGAGGGGAAAGGGGTGGGCAGGAGGAATGGGAGCAAGAGTGGCGGGGAACAGGGGGTCATGGTGGGGGAGGCAGGGTATTGGGGAAGGCCAGGGAAAGGTAAGGAGGGAGGGCAGAGGGGAAGGCTGGGGAGGGGTGGGAGAGGGGGAGGAAAGGAAAGACCAAAGAGGGGAGTCAAGGTGGAAGTATAAAGGTAGAAAGGGGGAGGGCCGTGGTGGCGAGAGAAGGTGGGAGGGGTGTCAGAGGAGGGAGATTGGTGGGATGTGGGTGGTGAGGCTGGGGAAACGCCGGACCTCCCACGGGTATGTCAAGGGTTAGCTACATGACTCATGAGGACACTGGCCTCAACTGGAGTGGAGTGCAGAGGGGAGCGGGGAGTGGGGATGGTGTTGGTTTCCCTCACTTCAGGGGTCATCTCTTAGGAAAGGAGCCCATGTCTGTGTGAACACCTCTGCTTGGTCTCATAGGTTGTAGGTAACACTCTTGTGCGACGCTGTTTGTAGCATTGCCACTGTCCAGTCCTTCTAAAATAGGGGCACGGACGACCTCTATTTGTGAAGAATACATATCTTGGCCATGGTAAGGGCCGTGTGTAGAAGGCAAATCTGTGAGCGGGATAGGTCCTGAGAATCCCCAGCATCGTGGAGCAGAATGAAAGTAGGGGCGAGGGGGAGTGGCAGTGGTATGGACGCTCCCAGGGTGTCCCCAACATATGACCAGAAAGATTGGATTGAAGGGCACTCGCAGAGGATGTAAGTGAGATCGCACTGGGTATCCATGCACCTCTAGCAATTCGCATAGGGAAGGAGTCCTGCCCTGTTCAGTTTTGTCGGCATCCAGTGCCATTTGTGGAGCGTTTTGAAGACACAGAATTTCAAGCCGGATTCTCAGGTGCCCCCTGTCTAAGGCTTCCAGAACGCCATCCCAGTCCTCTTCCTCAATGGTGGTCTGCAGGCAAGCTTACCATTTGGCGCGGAGGCTGTGTAGAAGAGGTTTGAAAAAGAGGTGGCCCGAGAGTATGCCATAAATCCCCGACATCAACCCCTTGTGGCAGCGCCACGTAGTCATTGCAGCCACTACTGGCAATGATTATAAGGACCAGGGGCGTGAGCCTAAGCAACGCCTCAGGCAGTGCTGCAGTTGCAGGTAGCAACAGGCTTGCCGCGGTTGGAGGCCGAACTCCTCCCACAGACAGCAGAAGGGTTTCAGATCTCCATCATGCAATGTTTGGTCCAGGGTGTGTATGCACGCCTCCATCAGTGGGTACAGCGTAGAGCACATCCGTCAACACGCAGACCATCATTACCCTACAGCGGTGCTTTATCGTGCAAGGTGGGTCCACCCCAAAGAGGCGGTGGGCACATAGCCGAGCCTTTTGCGTGGCCTGCAGCACATGGTGCGAAAGGCGTGACTGGAGGGTATGGTCCCCATAGAGAAGGCTAAGTCTCAAGCCACCAGAGAGGAGTGATCGTTCTGTGATGGCCCCCTGCGGTGAGTCCAGGATGCCAGGGAGCAAATATGCCATTTGCAAGCGGTGAAGAGCTAGGGCGTAATGTTTCACTGACGGGGAAGCCTTAACATGAGTGGCCTGCTATGAGCTTGGATGCAGCTAATCAGGAGCTGGAGGAGCCCCATGCGAAGGACCGGATCAGATATTCGAATAGGCGGAGGGCGGGTTTAGGCACCAACACAGGGAGCATGCTCTGTGTATAAGTGAAGCGATGCAGTGAAACCATCCACACCGCTTGCACCCTGCCCCACATGGAGAACCCCAGGAGGGACCACTTCTTGAGGTCCTGTTTCATCTGGGCTATCAGGGGGTCCAGGTTGTCAGAGACCATACCAACCAGCCCTCTATTAACCAGGATCCCCAGGTACTAAGATGGTAGCCGTGGATCGCCGCTTTCGTGGTACCGGATGAAAGTGGAAGAACTTCTCTCTTGTCCCAATTTACTTTGTAACCGGATACGGTAGCAAAACTGTCGATGACATTCAACAGGGCCGGTAGGGAGTGATGGAGGTCCGTGAGGGTGAGCAGGACATCGTCAGCATAGAGGTAGAATTTGGATAGTCCCCCAGCGAGAGGAATGCCCGCAATGTGAGGCGAGTGATGGATAGCAGAGACAAGGGGTTCCATGACCAAGATGAATAGGAGAGGTGTGAGCGGGCAGCCCTGATGGGTGCCCCTCTGGATTGGGAAGGGGTCTGAGAGGAACCTCCTGCAGTTAACCTGAGCTGTTGGGAAATCATATAGCAGTCACACTTTGACGATGAATTGGTCTACCAAGCCAAAACTTTTCATGGTGGCAAAGAGATATCCCCACTCGATCCTGTCAAACGCCTTCTCAGCGTCCAGGGAGATGTCCACCGTGTCGGCCGGGAGGTCCTTGGTGCCCAAATGGTGTGGGCCTGGGTGTGGTACAAAGCCAACCTGCATGTGATGTATTAGGGAAGGAATGCTCTTGTCAAGGCTTGCCTCCAAAATGCTGGTTAGGGTTTGGATGTCGCCTTTCAATGGCAAAATGGGTCTGTAGCTGCCACATAACAATGGGTCCCTTCCAGGTTTGGGTAGAACTGTGATCACCGCCTTGTTGGAGAGGTGTGCCAAGAAGGCCATCTGCTCTGCCTCCTGGAAGGTGGCATGCAAGAAGTCAACTACCTCCTAGCCCAACCACCTATAGAACTTCGTGGGGTAGCCATCCTCGCTCATGGCTTTGTGATAGGGCAATTTAGAGATCGCCAACAATATCTCTTCTTTGCTGATCTCCCCCACCACTAGTTCCCTACCCTTGTCCAACAGGCAGGGGAGTTCCACACCCTCCAAAAAGGTGGCCAGGCGTTCTGCGCTTGCCGGCACCTCAGGGGTGTACAACGTCTTGTAGAACAAAGAAAATTCATTGGCGATGTCCTGCGGTCAGGTGAGAACCTCCCCAGTCACTGAGTGTATGGCAGGGATGGCCTTGGAAGCTTTCTGTGGTCTCAGCTTAGTAGCCAGTAGGTGACCTGCCTTCTCCCCCTGTTCTTTGTGCCTCCCTTTCCGGCGCTGTAGTGCCTACTCAGCTTTGAAGGAGAAAAAGCTGTTGAGGGCCATGCAGGCCTTTTCCAGGCATCAACGGTTGGACAGGGTGGGCTGAGAGGAATAGAGGTGGGTGAGGGAGGCTATCTTCCCCTCCGATTATGTCCGGCAGAGTCGCTTGTTTTTGGACACGGCAGCCTCTCTCAGGAGTTGGCCCTGTATTGTTGCCTTTGCCACTCCACACTTATGAGGCGTCCCTCCCTCAGTGAATGATGCTGTTGCAACGCTACTATGTATCACCCAGCCCACCCAATTTCATCACAGAGTATTGGATTCTAGGTTGTCCAGGGGGGTCTCCTGTATGAGAGCCACATCCGCTCTCTTCGCCTGGAGGTAAGAGAGCACCTTTTTTGTTTGATGTAGTACATCAGCCCGTTAACATTCCAGGAAAGGGCGCAAAGAGGGTGGGAGTTGCACGTAGTGGGGGCGGACATGGGTGCTTAGAGGACCCGAAGCAATGCCGGGCTGTGGTAGGGTGCAGGGGAGGAGATCTTGGCATGAGGGAAGGGGGGATTTCAGGGGTGCAGGGGTTGAACGCGAGATGACGCGGTCTGTGGTGGGACCAGGAGTACCGGGAGGGAGCAGGCCCAGGTGGGATGTTGGGGGGGTCAGGAGGGGATAGGATAATATGTTGTAAAAAAGTGGAAGGTGAGGGCAAAGAGGGAGGTTAGTCTCATGGGGGGATGGGGTGAGAGGAGGGGGAAGGAAGGAAGGACGTCAGAGAGTATACCAGACACACAGGAAAGGAGCTCCCTGGAGGGAGTTAATCAGTGTGGGGCACAAGCTGCTGATGTCTAGGATGCGAGCTATGGGAGGGAGGAGGGGGAAGGGGCAATGAAGAGAGTTGGGATAAGCTGCTGAAGTGAGGCGGGGGAACAGAGCTGTGTACCATGGGTCTAGACTTGTGGAAGTGGCGCGCCATGTGCAGCTGTTTTGGAAACATTGCCATTACACCAAACTGGGGCCAATAGTTTACAAATACCTTTTGCTCTGATATGAGCTGGGCCATGTGCCATGGTAACCAAAGGGAGTACATATGCATCAGGTAACATCCATTTTTGTTCTCCGGACAAATCAGTCCAACATCCTTCTTCATCTAAACGCGCTGTACTCTCTTGCCACACAGCTAATTATTCTATTGTGGCCTCACTTTGTATCTCTTTCACACTCTCAACTGTATTTTCAAACATAGTGTTTTCGGGAACCCATCTGGCTGGGCCTGCAACAAACATTCTCTTCCTCTTACTCTGAGCCGTCTCTTTGGCTGTCTGATCAGGTAACGCATTCCCTCTACCTGCATTACCTGTCATTTTCTTGTGGGCACTACACTTTACAATAGCCATTTTTAGGAAGTGTTTGTGCAGATAGCAATTGTGGGCCCGATTCACAGAATTTACTAAAGACAAAATCCTAAACTTACTACTTTTGGTATTCACAGATGCACTTACTCCTCCACCTCCGGGCCGGAAGCTCTGCCTCTGGGCTGGAAGCTCCGGCCCGAGTGCGGACGTAAAGTTAGTAGTCGTAAATCCATTCTGTGAATACCAAAAGTAGTAAGTACATTCTGTGAATACCAAAAGGAGTACGTTTAGGATTTTGTCTTAAGATAATTCTGTGAATCGGTCCCTGTGAGATCAAGTGTCCATGTTGTATCTTAGTACCATGCGAGGTAAGAGCCCCCCTCTCTTCCCAAAGGCACCCAAAGTTGTGCTCAACCCCAAATGCATACTGACTGTCTGTGTAAATATTGACAACTAACCCTTCGCTCAATTCACAAGCTCGTATAAGGGCAACAAGTTCTGCTGCATGGGCAGATTGATAGGGGACCCGTGATGTCTCTACCACTGTGTGCAATGCAGTGATAGCATAAGCTGCGGTGGTGCCATCTGCTAATTTAAAACGAGAGCCATTGACATATAATTCTCCTTGGGGATCAGATGAGGAAACATCACTCAGGTCTACCCATCCTTTCGTCTCTTCCTCTGTTTGGAAAATACAATCACGTGTGTCAACTGCATCATCCTCAGAAGGGAGGGGTAGTAACGTGGCTGGATTCAGAGTGGCACATCTTTTTTTTTTTTTTTTTTTTAAAAACCTTTATTCGTGCATCTTAAAAGAACAAATACGGGCCTACAACCGTCAGGCCGGCCACGATACAGTAAAGCACTGATACCCACATTACAGCCCCCGTGCATCAACGGTCAGGATTAACAACAGGTTATGAGTCACATACTGGAGATATCTTTGAAACCCGGGGAAGGAGAAGTGAAGGTTAATTTTAAGTTTTTTGATAATTTTATCAGAGAAAAAAGTCAATGAAGGATAAGAGCAAAGTAGATTCGAGTCCGCAAGATAGCTTCACCACACGGGCGAGCAGCCACATCAGTAAGAACAACAATGGGAGTAAAATCTCAATCAGTGAGGCGGTGCAGAGATATATCAGGATAGTCACATGAGCAAGTACGCGCCCCTCCAGAGCCGCCCCCACTCGATCCACCCCAGACCCGGACCCCGAATCGAAGAAAGTAGAGCACAGAGACATAAAAGAAGAAAGGCCCATAGAACTAATTGAGAACAGAGTATTACCCCCCCACCCTACACCAATGCGGAGGCTACGGCCTACCCCCCCCCCAGCATAGTGCCTGTCGCCCAAGGAACCCGAAATATAGAGAAGAGAGAAAGTAGGAACAGAGTAAAGAAGGGAAGAAAACAGAAAAGAAGGTGGGGAGGAGCCCACTAGACACCAGAGCGCCCCGAACCATCAGCCAGTTATGGCCCCCACACACTGAGAGCCCTCTACGCCAAAAACGGCATGCAAAGATACCATGGCACCACAGTTTAAGCAAGGGATACAAGTCGCGACAAGTGCGCGCAAAACATACATACAGTCCCAGTCCCAGGCCAGCCCGTCCATAAACCATAGCGATAGAAGTCAGACTAGCCCTGGCCCGATCGCGGGCTTGGGATTAAACCAGCTCCTGCGTGAAGGCCCCGTGTCCCGAGCAGACAAAGACAAGATGGCCGCTTGTGAGAGGATGGGGAAGTAGGATCACGAAATGGCCGCCGACCGTCGATTGAGGTCCCTTGCTGCACCACATAAAATCCAAACCTGGCAAGTAAGGTACAGGAGTTCCACAAAAAGGCAGCAGTGGGCCACCGCGGACGGTCCCTCGAAGCCGTTAGGTATCGCTCAGCAGGATAGCCTCGCGGACGCGATGAGGCAGGGAACAATGAAGCAGGCAGCCATGACCAGGGGGACAAAGTATCCGCAGTTGAGGTGGAGAGCGGTGGACCCTGGGCGCCGGGAGCGCTAGATGAAGGCACCAGTGTAGCACAATCATACACCGCCGCTGCGTCCCCGCAAGAGGACAAGAGCACCGGAGGACCCACGCCCTGTGGATGACAAACAGTGCGCTCACGGCCCGCAGCCGACAGTATGGGGTCAAACCTCTCACTCAGCGCCTGCAGGCCAGCGCACATCTGTAGTTGAAAGTCCCGCAGGACAGCCAGAACGGAGCCGCATGTCAGCGGAAGCTGGGCCCCAACATCGGCAGCAATCCGGGACGGCACTGTGGAGCTGGTGTCCGGAAGAGGGAGGGCGAAGTGGGCAGCGGGCGAGACCGGAGTATCACCCCCCAGCCGCGAGCAGGCACTCAACGCCATGTTTTGCCGCTATACGGTGCAATGGCCAGGGGGGGGGGGTCGTGGCAAGTGGTCAATTCCCCTCAGGTCTACGCCGCAACAGGAAAGGCCGACAGTCGCTTATCTTCTCGCCGGTCCCCCTCGCCGCTGGCTAGGCAATAGGCAAAGGGGGCAGCAGCCCCCCACAGCTCGGTCCTCAGAGCGGGGCAGGAGACTCACCGCACCGGGGCCCACCCCACCGCTCCAGCCCGTCAGGCACAGGGTGCAGAAGGTGTCCGGCCGTCTCTCCCCGGGCTCATCCGGCAACGATCCATGGTGCGAGGCGAGATCGGGACCGCGGGGCTCAGGTTAGCGCTAGCTGGTCCGGTAACTGCGGAGCTTCCAGGAGGCCGGCAAAGGCCGTAAGGGCGCAGGGTTTCAGTGCCGAGGACAAAAGCACCCAGAACTCGGGCATCCGGGCGGGTTGAGACTCCGGGAAAGCAGCAGCGCGGTCAGCGCGTCTTCGCACACGGTGCACCTCGAGAATCGGCGAGGATGGGCATCAGGATAGTAGTCCGAGGCCACGGACCGACGGAGCCGGGCGCTCAAGCGTCTGCTCCGGTCGCCATCTTGGCTCCTCCCCCCAGTGGCACATCTTTTAATCGTAATATGCTTAGCAAACAATGTCAATTCATAGCCAGTAAGACGTGCACTGGTGAGGTGCTGTGTCCTTGTTTTTTTCATAAGTGTGTCCACAGCATGGGGTACCATGATTATGAGGTCAGTATTGAGTACGAGGCCAGCCGATTGTCTGATAGGAGTGGCCACGGCCGCGAACGCTCACAGATAACTCGGGAGGGCCCTTGCAACAGGATTGAGCAAAGCAGAGAAATAAGTGGAAGGTCTCTGTCTTTAGCCATATCTTTGGGTCAAGACATAGAGAGCACAACCAGCCATCTCGTGGACGTATAACACAAAAAGCTTGTTATAGTAAGGCGTGCCTAGTACTGGAGCAGAGCAAAGCACAGTTTTTTATTTTTCATAAGATTGCTGTCAATCTGGCGTCCAAGGTAAAGGCTCATGAGCTTCTTTTGTTGTTAATGCAAGCAGGGGGTTTGATTAGTAAGGAATAGTTAGGGATCCACTGCCGACAGTAGGAAGTGATGTCTATAAAAGCACGCACGTCCTTTTGAGTTTTGTGGACAAGGCATTTTATTAATGGTACTGATGTGTTCTGGCGTTAACCTTCTACCCTCTACCCTCCTTCGACAGATGGTGACCTAAATTGTTGGCAATACTGAAACTTCGAAAGGGAAACTTTATGACCATGGTGTGCCAGGTGTAACAATATTTCCACCATACTATCTTTGCAACCTTGTTCGGTACCAGAAGCAGTTAATAAATCGTCGACATACTGTACCAATGCCCGGCCTGGAAAAAGTGAGAGTGAATCCAACTGACCTTTCAATACTTGACTATAAATGCTAGGACTTTCAGTATAGCCTTGAGTGTCACGGTACCAGGTCCGCTCAGATAAAGGCCAAATCCTCGGGAGCGAAGAAGGATCTCCACTCTCTCTCAGGGTACAACCAGGTCCGACTATAATCGGATTACTAGATAACTACCCATAGGGGAGAGAAGAGTCAGCTTAGGACCACCAAGGTGAAAGGAAGGCAAGGAGTTCTCAGAAATGTGGGACTTCAGAAATACTGGAAAGAGACGTTGATTCCCTATAGGAGACAACAGAAGGTCAAACAAGAATTAGTACTGACTACAATTATCTTATATCTACGGCCCCTATGAACTATGTCCCATCTGTGGTTGTGTACCATCTCAGACTCACCGTGGACAGCGGCTGAAAACGCTGAAGGAGTTGCTCAGGAATCCAAACCACGAAGGAGCCAAGGTACAGAGTGATAGTTTCTGCTCACACTACCACTGAGAAGAAATTAAACATAATTCCCATGATTACTGGATCTCTTCTGAGACGATGTCCACAAGCAATTGAAGAAAATTCCTCCTCTAAAATAAATTAGGAAGCGCTGGGTAGAAATGAGCTACTCTATAAAAAACAAAAGCGCAAATCACAGTCAGGTGAAAGCGTCTGGATGAAAGAATAATTACCGCTAAAAGCGGCTATGCCACGTTAAGAAAAGAAATGCCGTGACCAAGGGCGGCAGATTCAAAGAAAGGTTACCGCCATGCCTGAGGCGGCAAATCCCAAAAAGAAACAACCGCTGAACAGTGCGCGCGCAGCACTATATAAAAAAAAGACGAGTCAGGCGGAAGAATAAGCACCGCTAAAACTCTTAACAAAAAAATAAATAACAAAAAGCAGTGGCAGCACAAAACGCAAGGTAACAGATTTCAGCTCAAAAGAAAAACGCAAATAATGTGGTCCGCAACTTCAAGGGCAAGGTTCGTCCGAAGGCAATTGAAAACATAAGGAAGGTGATGGAGCAGGTAAATCAAAATTTTGTATACCTCCTCTATTTTGCATGAAAATACTAATTATATAACCTACTTATCATAAATTTACTAACGGTTTGCAGTGTTGAACTAAACCAACCATTTGCATACACAAATTACACGTGGGATATTGCTATTTGCATGGCAAAATAATTCTAGTAACTAAAAATGTACGCATATTAATAGTAGTACATGTGGTAATAAGATATCGCATGATTTATGTTGCCTATGTGACGTTGCGTTCCTGTTTGGATCCTAAAGGTGAGTATTATCACTTTAAATGTCGCTAAAATGCTAGGAAAATACTAATACAAAAAGGGATTAGTGAGGGTTTAACATTCGAATTTTCATTTCCTCGTATTAATTATTCTTTTGTGTTTGTTTCGCTTAAGTTGACATTAGGGCCTACCTAAAAATGGCGTCCAAAATGGAGTTCAGAAGTGGCCACCGTCTCGTGAGCGCGATGCCTACTGCACAGACTCGGATGGCTCCGTGAACTTCCTGATGACCTCAGTTTGCAATGTTCCTGGTCAAGGATAGGAACTTGGTAGACTGCCAAACTTCAGTCAGTAAAAACTGGTCTAAATGAACAATTGGGACAAACAACCAAACCTTAATCATTGTTGCATAAGGACAACATGAACCGTGGAATTGAACCAGCAAAATCCATGAGAACATCCATGATGTAAAATCGGACGTTTCCAATCAGCCAATCGTGTACGTTCTTGGCCTAAAAATGTTTCATGTTATCCCGAAATTTATTATAAAAAGAGTAGTAGAATAGGGAGGGGCTCTGGTATTCGGCGGTTTGGATGACTGCACACCCCTATCGACCCCACAGGCGATGACAGATGCTTGCACGATTTCTGGTCCTTTGGAGATCTTTGGGACTGTAACGTGCTGAGCAAAGAACTTTTGGACTTTGAGCTTTGGCCTGTTTATTTGGACAATCAACAGCTAAATTTTGGCTATGCAGAGCCAAATGAATTAGAGAAAATCCAGATAACAAGAATAGGTAAATATAATGTCATGCGAAATGAACAAAACTCTAAATTTTGATTGAATGAAAATGCTAATATTAATTGCAAATAATATTTAGATAAGCAAATATAATTTACAGAAATTACGAGTTTGTGGTTATTCAATGAAAAGAGTAAAGGATTCTGAGTCTTAAATGTGTTTCAGTTGGTTCTAAATCACCATCAACCAATCCAACTAATTGGTCCGTCGACCAAGTGGTGGAGTGCCTTGATGCTTAGGATAAGGAATCTATAGGTGGCGAATGCTAATGTATGTTCTGTAAATAACTTTTTTTCTTCCCTATAGGTAATAAGGTACCCCTCCACACATGTCCAGCGCAAAATCATCATCCCTCCTGTGTGCAGACTCATGAGTTTGGAGAAGTGTGAGTGTTGGTGTTATGGGCCCCACCAATGAATGAGTGTGTGAATGAGCTAGTGTGATGTCGGGTCTGCGACGCAGGGAGGAATAGTTGTAAATGTTACCCTTTTTGTCCCCGGTCTCACGCTGGATCAGTTTTTCTGGTAGCAGAATGATGGTTTTATTGTATTGGCTTGGTGATTATTGCTTATAGATTCATTATTGTTTATTGATTTCCTATTTTTGAATATTGATTATTGATTGCGGATATTTGGATGAGGATTGGTTTATGTACTAACACTCTACATTGAGTCGCATTGCGTTTTATGTTGTTTTTGAAGACTTCTGGGATGTTGGAAGTCGGATGCCTGTGGCAAGAGAAGTCACATGGTGAATTGTTTGTTGCCCTGTAGGTACACGGGGAAAACGTGTGACGATTGAAGTTGCACAACGCATTGTCTGGGTTCATTTTGGTAACATCGTCGTGTGTTACTGTTAGGGACATTTCTGTGTGAAAGAGGTGTATGGGTAGCGAAGGCCACCTGTGAAATTTTAGTCTTAAGTACCAGGAGTCCACGTGAACTTTGATTACGCTTATCACTCGAAAGGTAATAGGTGTTCCCTAAGCTTGATAGAAGGGTAAAGTAGATGCTACTTTATTAACGAATGTAATAATTCTGTAGTAGGGCAGAGGTAAGCGCTGCTCTCGGGAAAGACAGAATTCTGTGTGAATGAACTACATTTTCCGTATGCATGTGCGTAAATGAAAATCTCATTCGACTCAATTGTGAAACTCTGGTTTTATTTCTCAGGAGCAGAGTGTCTCCAACTAGGTGTCTTATTTCCAGAGAAACAGTTAGTTATTGCTTGCTAGAAGGGTGAGGTAGAGGAAAGTGCTACTTTATCAACGGAAGTAACAATTCCGTAGTAGGGCAGAGGTAAGCGCTGCTCTCGGGAAAGACGGAATTCTTGTTAAAAAGGTCAAGACTATTCTTTTGTTAGCGAAACAGATAATGGTGGCGTTTTTATGTCGTTACTAACAGAATTTTGAGTAAAGAAGTGTAAGCGAAAGTTTGCCGATAAAGTTTGTGAAGGAGGGGTCAGCAGAAGCAGGAGTAGCGAGAAAAGCTGACCTCAGAAAGACCGCGCTGGGATTGGCCAGCTGTAGAGTGACATAGACGCACAGAATTGGTGCGTTAGTGTACGCCGCGCTAGGAGTGGAGAATTGCAGGGTGACGTAGATGCTCCGGATTGGTGCGTTGGTGTGAATCGCGCTGGGATTGGAGAATTGCAAAGGTGACATAGACGCTCCGGATTGGTGTGTTAGTGTAAGTCGCGCTACGATTGGATAAGACAACAGAATAGTCGTAGGAGAAATCTAGCGATATTAAGAAGAGAAAATGATGTATTACGACCCACCAGAGAAAGAGAAAAAGTCCTGGTTTGGAAAAATTAGGAGCTTATTCAAAAAGGATAAACCGATTGTGACTAGAGAGGGACAGTTGCTTCCACCATCAAAAACACCTGCTTCTTTTATGGTTGCGAAATATGGCTATCATACATGTTTTTGGTTAGACAATTGGGCAAAGTATACAAAAGATGATGGAGTTTTAGCATTTCCAGAACATGGTTCATTCAATTTAGCGGTATTAAGGCATTTACGAGAAAGAATGATGAAACTAGAACCGAGACCTAGACCTACTCAGTTTGAAGAATTGACAGAATGGGAAGATGAGATGTATGACAGAGAACGACAGCGGCATGGCAGAAGGTACAAATATATGTTTGGTAGATCGTATGGACAAGAGAATCATGATGATAGAATGAGGAGATAGCGAAGTGCAAATATGACCGATGGTATGTTCCCTATGAGAAGTGCTGAAGAGACTAGTAGTAGAAAATGTACAGAGAAGAGAAATAATACAGGACCAGCAGGTTATAAGTATGGTGTGCATGAGTCGGAGGATGATGTACTTGAGGACATGCTTTATAAAAATCCACCCCCGTACCAACAAAATTCCACATTGTTGACACCAAGTGCCCCAGTAAAAGAATCACCACAGAATATAACATTTGAGTCAATACCACATGAGGTAGGAAGAAATAATCCCTTTAGAGAGACGGAAAATATACAACCTGGTAAAATGGCTAATGAGAATTCAGCTGAATTAGCCAGGACTACTTTAAAATTAACTGAAAAGATTAGGGAATTGACTAAAAACATGGAAGCTGTAACTGTTCCTGTAACAATAGGACCTGTAATGCCTATTTTTGATAAACAAAAGCATAGTGAGCATTGTCTGAGGATTCCTTAGAACCGTAATAAAGAAAATGAAATGCAAAGAAGAGGTTCAAGCGGTAGGTATTTCTGAACAAAGTACTCCTAAAAATTTGACAGTAAATCAGAGTCTAGCGAATAGAGCAAAAATGACGACAGAATCAGTACCAGGGTCACCAAAAAGTTTAGAGCAAATGCGAAATGAAATGATTCCTGTAGGTCCTACTTCTGATGAATTAAGTGAATGGTTAAGGAGTTTACAGCAAAAAGATGCTGAACATCGACCTTTAGATGTGTCCAAAATAAAAATAGTATTAGAAGAATTAATAGTAGGAACAATTCCCACAGAAAAGTTAAAAGCTGATCAGGATAAAGAATTAATGTTTCTATGCAAAAGTATAACATGGAGAGCAAGAAATTTACACGAAAGACTAGCAGAAGTAGCAAGTGGTATCGACTTTGAAAAGGTAAAGTCATTACAAAAACCATACAGAGTAGATTTTTCTGAAAAAGATATTGAAAATGTGAATACTGCAGGACAAATAACTCAGATTAAAGACTTAATTAATTTACAATGGAAAAGTAGATGGTTTCGAAAACGAGACGATGCAATGGACAAAACGTTTGCAGCTTATCCAGTAAGCGAAAAAGAAAAGGTAGTGACTGAATGTCCCATGAGGGAGATTCCAAGTGGAGGCTATGCACATGTCCCCTGGACCAGACAAGATATTTTATCATTCACCAATGACTTTCCTCGCTTGCGCGAGAAGCCGGTTGAATGGTACAGTCAGGTAGACAGGTTTGTAAAATTATCAAAAGTACTATGGATTGATTTGAATAGTTTATTTGACATAATTGTACCAGCAGACCTATGGACAGAATGTAACATTACAATAGGTTGGCCTACTCAAGAATACCCTAGAGATCCAAAAACATGAGCCCCTGAACCAGAAGTAGTGAGAAAATATGAGCAAGTAGTTACCTTTCTGAAAAATAAAGTGCCTCCTAAAGAAACTGAATGGGTAAAAATTGATAGAACTCATCAAGAGGTGAAAGAGTCTGTACACGCATATTATGAAAGGTTGATACTAGCTTTTAAGCAATACAGTGGTGATGGAAATTTAAGTGAAAAGGATTTGAGTCATTTTGTATATCGATATGTGTATGGGTTGCGTCCTGAAATAAGTGAAATGATTAAACAGCATACAGTAGATTGGTAAAATAAAAAGATAGATGAAGTACTGAGACTTGCAAAATATTTTAGCGATGAGATTGAAGCAAAGCAGCGTAAATTAAAAGAAAAAGCCATATGGGCTCAAGTAAAAGTGGCAGAGAGACAGGAAGCTCAATTGATTGAACAAGCAAATGGTACGAGCATGAGACAAAAACCCAACATTGGGAGAGGGAAAGGACAGATTAGTCTAGAAGAAGCTAAAAAGAAATGGCCATGTCATAATTGCGGTAGAATAGGGCATTGGAGAACCGAGTGTAAATTTCCCCCAAGTGCTAATGGTGATAATGCATCATTGAATCCACAGGTGCAGAATGAGGTGAGTTGTCAACCACAGCGACAGCAGCAGGTTGTTGCCCAACAGTGTCAGGCGCCAAAACCGCCTTTTCCACAGAGCGTAAATCCTCAGAAATACAGTAATGAGACAAGATTCCACAACGAAGAACAGGTAACTAAACTGCCGCGCGCTAGTGCTGTTTCGCAGTATTGGCTACAATGTGATGAGAGTGAGTCAGAAGAAAGCTAATGACGGTGCCGATAGGGAGGAAGACGAGTGCGTACTTGGCGCAACTCTAGAAGTAGACCAGACAGGCCCTTTTGTGGATGAAAAGGTAAATGACGAAAACATTACTTTCCTAGTAGATACTGGTGCTACTCGTTCAACTGTTAGGTCAGCTGATGTCAAAAATCTTCCTCTCTCGGATGAAACGATCCAAGTAGTTGGAGTATCCAACAGACAGATAAAAACGTATCCCACTGAACCAGTTAAAGTTAACATAGGGAAGTTTTCTGAAATGCACCGTTTTGTCGTGTGCAATTCAAGCCCGGTAAATTTTTTAGGGAGAGATTTGCTGTGCAAGATGAACTGCACAATATTCTGTACTCCTGATGGTATAGCTTTTGAGACTCCTGATGAGGACGATTACTATAGCTAATATGGAACCAGAAGTTACCGAGGCATTTGCTGTATTTGACCCCAAGGAATTGCCTCAAGAATTGAAGAAAACAGTAAAAACTGAGGTATGAGATTTCACAGGAGAAGATGTGGGATTAATGAAAAATGTAGATCCCGTAAAGATTACTGGAAAGGAAGGAGTAAATTACCCAAATATTCCGCAGTACAAATTGACACCCGAGATTATTGCAGGAGTCACTCCTATAATAAACAGAATGATTAAGCAAGGTATTTTGAGAGAAATAATGAGCAGCCCATGTAACTCACCAATTATGGGTCTGAAAAAGCCAAACGGAACTTTTAGAATAGTACAAGACCTGAGAAAAATAAATAAAATTGTTGTATCATGTTGTCCCATTGTACCAAATCCATCTCCGATTTTATATTAAATTCCTCATAATGCAGAATGGTATACAGTGATTGATTTGGGTCATGCTTTCTTTTCCATTCCTTTGCACCCTGACAGCCAACAGATTTTTGCGTTCCGGTTTGGCAAACGTATTTTGGCATGGTGCCAAATCCCACGGGGGTATACAGAGAGTCTCTCAATATTAAATCAGATTCTGAAAAAGTCTTTAGAAGATTTAAAAATGCCCAAAAGTTCAGTATTAGTCCAATATATCGATGACCTACTTGCGGCATCGAGAACTCGAGAAGCTTGTGTAGTGGATACCATTGCATTGTTGAATAATTTGGCAGATGGAGGACTTAAAGTATCCCCATCGAAATTACAATTCTGTCAGAAAGAAGTGCAATACTTAGGCCATAAAATCGAAAAAGGACTAAGGAAAGTAACTGCAGAGAGAATCAGAATAATAAAAGGAATGAGCCCCAATGACTCTAAGAGAAGTGAGAATGTTTCTTGGAATGGTTGGATATTGTCGTCAGTGGATTAGTAATTTTTCCTTGATGGCAAAACCTTTGGTACGCTTGACAAGGAGTGATGTAAAAGATCCCATTGAATTATATAAAGAAGAGTTGAAGGCTTTTAAACAATTGAGAGATGGGTTGTGTGAAGCACCAGCTCTTGGCATGCCTGATTATGAGAAAGAATTTGAGCTCTATTGCAGTGAAAGAAATGGATGTGCACTTGTTGTGTTAATACAGAAACAGAATACATGGTGTAGTGCATGACTTTGGGCAAATATGGTCCCAAAAAGGGTTTTTGACATCAAGTGGAACTCCTATAAGGAATGCTGAAGTGGTTGGAAAATTGCTTGAGGCGATACAGTTGCCTAAGCAGTTAGCAGTGGTGAAATGTGCTGCGCATTCCAAATCTGCTGACTATGTTTCAGCGAGCAACAGGTTTGCCAACAACATGGCTCAGTATTGTGCACGCAATCAGAACTCTGTGAATCGTGGGAGAGAAAAAGAAATGAATTCATGTCCCTTGTTGTTTACTAACACTGTGAATACATGGGAAGAAGTGAGGCAGTTGCAGGAAGAAGCAGGAGATGAGGAAATGAGACAGTGGGTAAAAGAAGGATGTGCACCACGGGAAACAGATCATGTGTGGGTTTATCGGGATGGAAGACCAGTCATGCCTGATAGCATGGTTTCTACTATTGCACGGATGGATCATGGACAAGCACATGTAGGGAGAGATGCTATGATCAGACATTTCAAACAGACATGGTATAATGCAAAATTTAGACTTGTAGCTGAAAGCCTTTGTCAAAGATGTCTTATATGTCAGCAATTCAATCCTGGAAGAAAAACAGTGGTACGTCTGGGAACGATAGGACAAGAAGAAGGGCCTTTCACAAGAATGCAGATTGACTTCATTGAAATGCCCCCCTGCAACAGGTTGAGGTATGTTCTAGTGATGGTTTGTCTGTTCTCTCGATGGGTGGAAGCATACCCAACTAGAAGAAGTGATGGAATCACAGTTGCCAAGCTACTATTGAGAGAGTTCATTCCTAGATTTGGTTTTCCAGTCACGATTGAGTCAGATAGAGGAAAACATTTCCATAATGAAAACGTGAAATTAATTTGTGAAGCATTGAATGTACAACAGAAACTACATTGTGCAGATCGCCCAGAGGCTTCTGGTGTGGTGGAACAAGTAAATGGCACCATTAAAAACAGATTAGGAAAAATGTGTTTAGCCACAGGATTGAAATGGCCTGATGTCTTGCCTCTGGTACTCATGACTACAGATAGGAATACAGGCTTGAGTCCTCATGAAATTGTGATGGGGAGAGCAATGTGACATGTTTTCATACCAGTCAACAAGCTCTTGCCTATATCTGATGACTTGGTGTTGGATTATTGCAAGGGGTTGGCTGATTCCGTTCATTCTGTGTTTCATCAGGTTGGATCGGATGCCACCACTCTTGAAAAGAAGCCAGCTCATTATCTAAGCCCAGGTGACTGGGTGAGAATAAAAGTGCATAGAAGAAGAAATTGTTTGGTCCCAAGGTGGGGTAAACCATGTCAGGTGATTCTGACCACGACGACAGCTGTAAAATGTGCAGGAGTGATGAACTGGATTCATGCTAGTCACACCTTGCGAATTCCAAATCCAGTGGATAACAAAGAAGGAGAGTATTTTGAAGAATCTGATACAAGTTCTGAATCAGATATCGAAGAAATAAGAGCAAGACAAACTCCTGAAAGGGGGGAGTTAGAACCAAGTCCAGCTATAGCACCAGAGAATCTTCCATTAAGAAGAAAATTGCAGATTTCTAACACCAGCTCAGAATCAGACACTGAACCACTCCAAGCACATCAGAGTGAAAATAAAAACAGTGAAGAGACTGTCAAAGAAATTTTTAATAAAGAAGTTCTCTGTGAAAAATCAAGAGAAATTCCACCTGAAATAACAGAAGTAGATGGTAACGTACCAGATACAGAGAGTGAGGGAAAGATTGTCGTGGAAGACCCCCGAGGAGATGTAGGGAAACCATACATCCAGGTAGAAGAAGGGACAGTTAGTCAGCAGGAAGATTGTGTGGAAGAACCACGAGGTGGGACAGAAATAGATAAGAAAAAGAAAGTGGTGGAAAGAAAGACCACAGAAAGTAAGAGTCAAGTTGGAACCAAATCCGAGGACAGTGACGAAGAAGTACCAGAAGGTCGAGTTCTGAGGAAAAGAGCATGGAGAACTGAGGGAAATGAAAAAGAAAGTAAGCAAAAAAGGCCAGCAAAGGATGAGATTTGGCCAAATAAGATCAAGAGATTGAGATACAGATTGACACGAGTAAATTCATCTAGAGCTGAACAAGTGAATGAGGTGTCTAGCCAAGAGAAACAAAAAGACATTGAACAGACACCGTCAGAAGAAAACAAGCGAACGAGAAGGCCCAACCAGAAGTATAAGTCACCAGAATGGTCGAATGTGGCACTTCCTGAAGTACGAGAAGAGGCAGACAGCCAAGGAGATCTAGAGGTGACTGTACCAGAAGTGGTTGAGGACGATGAAGAATCAGAAATCCTGAGAGTTATCTTGTCTGACATCGGGGAAGAGACGGATGTTCAGGAAATTCTGGATCAAGATTGTGAAAGAAAAGTGAAAGACAATCAAATGCCAAACTGAAGAGAACAAAAGTACTCTAGAAGGAGAAATTTGAAAGATTACTAAATAGAAGAAATAACAGAAAAAGAACCAAGTAGGTGCTTAGAGCCTTGGGTTAGACAAAACTAGTTGTGAAGTAGAAGAGGCTAAGTCAAAAGACACTGATCATTTTTCGAAATGGCAAACACAGAAAGTAGAAAATCTACATGTGTGTTCCTTAGAAGATAGTGCAAAATGTGTTGTTACTGATTTTTCTAACAATGTTTTCTCAAAATTATTGTATGCATATGTTAAAACAATGGATGTGAGAGACTGCTACGTATGTATGCAGTGGCCTGCATCAGTGACTGAGGAAGTGACTTACCATCATCTTCCAGTGACATATGGAATAACCTGTAGTGTATTAGCAAGTTTATTTTACAAAATAGGGAAACTAGAATATTATTTTTCAGATGTAGATAAGATTTTCACAAGTACCAGTAGTCAATAAATTGAATAAAGTAAAACCTGCTAAAGTGTTAGGTGAATTTTTCTTAGAAACTAAAGAATTAACATTAGAGTCAATATTTATAAATAATCTAACTTGTAGTCTGAAACGAGAGGAGAAGACTTAGATATGGTAGAAGAAAGGAGAATAAAAATGCAAAAGAAGGTACCTGAGGGAAAAGAAGAAAAGACAGTTTGGGATGTTGAAAGAGAGAAACATTTGAAAGGAGAAGCTAGTCCAACAATGGCTCTAGATTGGCCTCAGAAAGGAAAGTTGTGTATTAGAAGAAATCAAACAGCATATGATAACTATTTTGTAGGCACAAGTGATTGCCATGATACTTATAGAATCATGGGTGGATGGGGATTTAAAGGAGGAAATGATCCTGGATTATATTTTATCTGCGGAAACAAAGCTTATTATCGCTTACCTGACCATTGGTATGGTACATGTTATCTAGGCCTGGTTTTCCCAAAGACATTTCATGTGGGAAGAGGAAAAGATGGTGCACATGAGATAGGTAGACAACTAACACGTAGGAGAAGAGAATCTTGGTCAGAAATTGTAGGAGACATTTTCGGAGCACTGATACCAGCAGTTGGAATATCTCTGAATGCACATAAAATTATCAACAGTCGTAGATCGCTTGTCAACAAGTACTGCTGGAGGATTTTTATTGGTAAATACCGAAATGGTTGCCATGCGAGCTATGGTAATGCAAAGTTGACTTGCCCTTGATATAATTTTGGCAAAAGAGAGTGGAGTCTGTGGAATGCTGAAGGTTCAACATTGTTGTACTCATATTCCTGACAAAAGTGAAGATCTAAAGACATACATAAAGAATATAACTGATTTGCATGAGGAGATTGTTCCACTGGAGGTTGAAGGTATTTGGGAAAAGATTGGGGAAAAGTTTGCTACTATTAAGGACTTTCTACTAAAATTAGGTAGTACCTTTATTGGTAAAATGTTATTTCCACTAACGTGTGTGATACTTTTAATATTAATTCTGAGACTAGGATGTTTATGTAGTAAGAAAAGTAAATTACGAAATAACATAAAAAGAGAAACTGTAAAGAAAAGAGAGAAAGAAAGAAAAGAAAGAGAATTTGAAGAGGTAGAATTAGAAGAGTGGAAAGAGAATATGTATAAAAAGACAAGAGAAGAAGAGACAGGAGAAACAGTCATGTGATCTAACAAAATATTAAGAGAACTGAATTCCTTTCTATCTTCAAATTTTATAAAATTTAAGGTAGTCTGGTGATGTTAAAAATCACCAAAGGGGGGATTGATGGAGCAGGTAAATCAAAATGTTGTATACCTCCTCTATTTTGCATTAAAATACTAATTATATAACCTAGTTATTATAAATTTACTAACGGTTTGCAGAGTTGAACTAAACCAACCATTTGCATATACAAATTACACGTGGGATATTGCTATTTGCATGGCAAAATAATTCTAATAACTAAAAATGTACGCATATTAATAGTAGTACATGTGGTAATAAAATATCGCATGATTTATGTTGCCAATGTGACGTTTGCGTTCCTGTTTGGATCCTAAAGGTGAGTATTATCGCTTTAAATGTCGCTAAAATGCTAGGAAAATACTAATACAAAAAGTGATTAGTGAGGGTTTAACATTAGAATTTTCATTTCCTCCTATTAATTATTCTTTTGTGTTTGTTTCGCTTAAGTTGACATTAGGGCCTACCAATGGAGTCCAAAATGGAGTTCAGAAGTGGCCACCGTCTCGTGAGCGCGATGCCCACTGCGCAGACTTTGATGGCTCCGTGATCTTCCCAATGACCTCAGTTTGCAATGTTCCTGGTCAAGGATAGGAACTTGGTGGACTGCCAAACTTCAGTCAGTAAAAACTAGTCTAAATGAACAATGAACAATTGGGACATACACCCAAACCTTAAACATGAACCGCGGAAATGAACCAGCAAAATCCATGAGAAAATCCATGATGTAAAATCGGACGTTTCCAATCAGCCAATCGTGTACGTTCTTGGCCTAAATATGTTTCATGTTATCCCGAAATTTATTATAAAAAGAGTAGTAGAATAGGGAGGGGCTCTGGCATTCGGCGGTTTGGATGACTGCACACCCATATCGACCCCACAGGCGATGACAGATGCTTGCACGATTTCTGGTCCTTTGGAGATCTTTGGGACTGTAACGTGCTGAGCAAAGAACTTTTGGACTTTGAGCTTTGGCCTGTTTATTTGGACAATCAACGGCTAAATTTTGGTTATGCAGAGCCAAATGAATTAGAGAAAATCCAGATAGCAAGAATAGGTAAATATAATGTCATGCGAAATGAACAAAACTCTAAATTTTGATTGAATGAAAATGCTAATATTAATTGCAAATAATATTTAGTTAAACAAATATAATGAACAGAAATTATGAGTTTGTGGTTATTCAATGAAAAGAGTAAAGGATTCCGAGTCTTAAATTTGTTTTAGCTGGTTCTAAATCACCATCAACCAATCCAACTAATTGGTCCGTCGACCAAGTGGTGGAGTGCCTTGATGTTTAGGATTGGGAATCTATAGGTGGCGAATGCTAATGTATATTCTGTAAATAACTTTTTTTCTTCCCTATAGGTAATAAGGTACCCCCCCCCCACATGTCCAGTGCAAAATCATCATCCCTCCTGTGTGCAGACTCGTGAGTTTGGAAAAATGTGAGTGTTGGTGTTATGGGCCCCACCAATGAATGAGTGTGTGAATGAGCTAGTGTGATGTCGGGTCTGCGACGCAGGGAGGAATAGTTGTAAATGTTACCCTTTTTCTCCCCGGTCTCGCGCTGGATCAAAGGGAAGAAGCCAGAAAGCGTAACGAAGTCCAAGAAACCAATCTGGAACAGGAACAGATGCTGGGAGGCGTGGTACAACTGGGAAAGGTTGCCAATCACCTGTGCTTAGGGTTAAGCTTCCTTTTAAGGCTCATGAAATCACGTGATGGAGTCTGTGGGTGTACACAACCAGTTTCCCTAGTTGTGCATTCTGGGTATGGTAGTTCAGACTTAAACTAACATGGACTAGCATCACCCTAATGTGTAACATTGAGGAGCTCTACAGAATCAGAAACTTTTGCCAGCTGGGGAAAATCCAAACAAATACCTGCTGTCTGGGTGTATGGGATGTTCGTCATCTCTGCTTCCTGCACAGCGATTCCTGCTCCAATTCTGGTTCCTGCACAGTGGCCAGTGTTGCCAGATTGGGCTATTTCCCACACAAATGGGTGACATTTTCCCCATTTGTGCGGGAAATAACTCTCCAGGAGGGGGTCAGAAACTTGGGCTTTAGTTGACCCTGTGTTTGCAAAATCTCAGAGGGGTGGGGGTTGCAGCCAATCAAAATCCTGCAAAGCTCTTGGATTCCGGAGAGCAGGGCCGTCAATCTTTCATAGCGCGAAAGCGCTACCTATGACAGCCCTGCTAAATGCTTCTGGCCTGCCCCCAGAGTGACTGGACCAATGTGGTCTCTCGGGGCAGGCCTTGTTTGTTAAGATTACCGCGTGGTGTGGGCGGCAGCCGGTTGGTCTTGACTGTCTCAGCGTGCTGCTGTGCTGAGAGCATGTGCGTGTCATCAATTTTACACATTATTAAAACCAGGTAAGAACATTATTCATTACATAAAATCAGGGCTTTAAGTGGTCCAGCAGTTTTAAAAGCAGGAGATGAGACGGGTCGCTATCGGTCTCTCTGTTTTTGCACTTATTCACAAGATTAGAAAAAATAAATCATAACTCTGCAGCAGTGCCACCCTTCACTGCCTTTGATGTAACCTTTTTGAGACTCATATAGTTCTTAAACACTCACCATTTCAGAACTGAAACATTTTCAATATTATAAACAACGAAGCCATATTTGTTCCTTAGCTTATGGAAATAACACCCATTGGCAAAGTCAATAGTCCTGGTTTGTTGTAGGTGTAATGTTACTTCTTGTATTATGAATCTGGAGGCAATGATAGAAACAGCAAATTACCAGTCAGGCAGCATACTATGCTAAGCACAGATTGTTAGCTTGCTTGTTTTAAGCCATGTCCTCAATTACATCAGCCACGCCATTTTGAGAGACCCCCCTATTTTTTCATCCCACTTCAAGCACTGCATAAAATCCAGTGCATTTATTTTTGGCATGGGGAAAATTACTGCCTTTTTGGCGATTTTGCTATTTTTCTATACCAACTGGGAGCAGGGCTGCCTAGATTCCATCCTGCATATGTGTAAAATTTACATGTTTGCAAAATGCCTATGTGTGACTTTTGTATGTCTTCTCTGGGACACCTGGAGTGACACTTCACTGAAAGTTTAATTATGAACTCGAACCATGTAAACTTCCAAAGCAGTGCAACATAGTGCCCTCCGCATTTAATCACTCTATGCAGTACCAGCAGCATGCCAATGAGTAAATAAGATGGACATGGTAGATTGCTCCAAAGCTGTCCTTTACTGTTTCTATGTGTCTAAATGTCATCCAGGTAAGAACTTTTGTTTGCTCTCTTGTACCTTAAGTCTTGCATTCATCATAAAATAAAAAATACTATTGCCACCAAAATAAAAATTGAAAGCCTGGACTGGTCTCAGTACTCACATAAAATCAGAACTCTGTCCTGCATTAATTGAGTACAATGTAGTCTGTCTCGGCACCAGACATTCGGTGCCATCATGACTGACCTGATGCCAACACTGCTTTTGAACAGCTTGTGTAGTAGTCTCTCGCCCATCCTCCAGATCCCCGGAGCACCCCGTCTTCCCAGGCACCCAATGTCCACTATCCCTCCAGACGACTACAACGCTGACTGCTTTAATCCTGGTTCATGCAGTATTCACTCATCATACTGCAGACCTCCCTCCCTTTCGGCTCCAGCAGAAGGATTCTCTCTAGTGACAATAGGTCCCTGCAGGGGTATTCCCTCCAAACGTGCCACCACAGGCGTGTTCTCTCCCCGCTCCATGATCTTTTAGCAGTACCTCCTTTCAGGATCCTACGGCCTGAACTCACTGCCCCATGTTCCTCCGTGCTTCTGCAGTACCCGCACTCTTATCACTGTACGCCACACTTCTTTTTTCTCAGGATGCAGCAACACACCCAGCTGGCTTCCTCTAGTATTCCCTCCACAAGTAGTGGTACAGAATCCCCCCTCTCTGGGTCTGCATTACCCACTTCATTATGGCAGTCAATCAATCCAATGTAATGGCTAATTTCACCTAGTCAGTAACACTGTGACTTATGTGGTGAAACTCCAAATCACAGGATGCTTACTGTTATCAACTAAAACGGTCTTGTTCTGAAAATCTCCCTTATTAGTCCGCTAAAGGCTGTGTTGGGAGCTCTTTGAGAACACCTATCTTTCTGGTTCTCATGTGTCCTAAATGAGTACACTTTTTCCCTCCAGGCTATTGCTGAACTTCACGGCCACCCCTGTAATGTGGTGTGTTGCCTTTGTAGCTCTTGCCGCTTCAGTAACACAGGGAATTAAACAACACTGTAGCTGAACATGATGACAGGATGCGTTTAAGTGGCACCTATTTCACTTAGTACCAAGCTTTTGCGCAGTCTCAGACATAGGCCTGTACTTAGTAGCATTACACGTTTGTAAGTTATTGTATCTAACTTATGATGGCCGCTTCGGCGCTCGTCTTCTAGGTTCACTAGCTTGTGCCGTTTCTGAGAGCTAATCTAGCTGAAGGCAGAGATTAACCTCTTCCGTGCTCATGACGTCTCCCATCCGTCATGAGTCACGATGGGCATGTGCGGACGACGGCCGGGAGACGTCATGACCACGCCCGTGATCGGAATGTCAGCACCGCGGGAGCGCTGCGGCGGAATTTGCGCCGCAGCAAAGAGGTTAATCTGTGAGTCCAGTGCAGCCTTTCCAGACTCCCAAGACACAGTGCATCAGCCCGACACAATTAGGGTGAAGTGGGCACCCTGCAGCCCTGGTGCCAACTGCACCTACTACATCATTAGGAGCTTTGCTCCTGGGCAGACCCCATGCTGTGACAAAGTCTGTTCATCTGTTCCTGGCCTGACTTGAACATGTAATGCAGCAGCTTCTACTCGTTCTTGTAAAATAAGCTGCAAAGTGCACTATTATCTGTCCGACCGGAGTTGGGACTGCAAATGACACGTGCTGGTCAAAAGGTGTGGTTCCATCCGAATGGATGAGGCACGTCAAGTCCTCGTTGCAGAGATAGAATCAAAACTGCATGGTTAATACTCACGTTTAACTAATCAATCTGGTAATACAGGGTGACACTATAATGAGTTACATTAACCCGTTGTGTGTGGCACCAGGCAGTACTGTGGGCCCTAAAACACTGGTCACGCCTGTACAAATTCGACCAGGCGACAACCTTACTTACAACATGCAGATTACAGATTTGTATTGTATTAAGAGCACTCAGTAGGTTACTGCGTTTGTTATGGAGATCCTTTAGTTACTGGCAGTTAATAAGTTAGCATCCTTCTAATATAGCACAGTGACCAATGAACGGCATCAAGGACCTGTATGCAAACTGTAAGGCATGGCCTTGGTCCTTTTTTCCCTCAAGCTTTCATTATTCCAAGGTTGCTAAAAAAGGGTTCATTTGGGTAATAATGAAGTCTTATCAGCACATGCAACCACTGCATTATGTTTTAAAGCCAGACTTTGTTTTTCTCCTGACCGCGTGCTCTTAATGTATAATGCCTAACAGTATGGATGATGAGTGACTCCTACACCTTGTAACACTGATTACTTTATATAGAAACCTCGTGTACATTGATTTATACACTTGTACGATTCATTGTCTATGTATAATATGTTTGTCTGTAGTAAAGTAATTTGATACCCTGCATTAGGATTAACAGCGCTATAAAGAATTTGATACAAAAATTAATTAGTGAGTGTTATTTACATCATTGGTGTAATTACTCATACAGGCATACTTTCGGCATTCCTACAGGTCCCCCCTCATGTAAAGTCCATTGTGGGGGATAGGTATTAAGCAGATGCACTGGCTCATGAGATTGCCCAGGTCAGCAGTGGAATGACAGCTGGACAGCCCAAATGATGAAGTGGGATCGATTGGGGTGGAACAAGAGGGGTTACAGTCTCAACAGAGTTGAGAGAGTGTTCAGATGTTGAGGGTAGGATGTTGCCAACAGTGCTGGGAAATGTGGTCTTTTAGATCCCAAGCAAACACATCAGTTTCATGCCAAGACTGGGAGCTTTACTCTAGTTTTTGCTGCAGCACGAAGCCAACAACTCTGGTACTGTATCACTTTCAGTGCCTGAATATGTGGTCATGGTGAAGGACTCTGGAGTGGAGAGCAGCGAAGGGAATTGGTCAGAGCAAATGACTTTCTCTTTTCTGGCCTCTTCCTTACATTTTAACAGAAGTGTGTGAGCCCATCATCTTACTGTAGTGACCCTCGTAGCTGTCAAACAAGACTTTTCTCCTTCTAGTCTGAAAGTTTTTACCCGGTCACTTCATATTTAAGCACAATAGTTCGTAGTCTGCCACAATGTTTATTTTTATTGTTGTCCCGTACTGTCATGGATGCCTTCTAAAAAGAAGCTTTTTGTTCAAATATCTTGTAAATCGATATAATGGAAAGCTTGCAAGACAAGTCCTACAGGAATTACTTTAACACAAGGGTTGTGTCATTAAACATATATCATTGTCATGCATGGCAACATTTTAGAAGAGTAAAGTGAAAGATTTTTTTAAAATGATCGGGAGACAATTTCAGATGGAAGACAGACAAAATAAACTACATTTTAGCTTAAAAAACTGGGAGTCTCCCGTCTGAATCAGGTCTATTGGCATTTATGCATTGTGTGGTGTTACTTCTGCAAGATCCATTCTGTTTTATTTATTTGGAGCCACACTGCTGAAATAGCTTTGAAGTTCCAGTTCTTAGAATTAATTTAGACTGATTATAACCTGCTCTTGTAGATTAATTAATACCAGGTTGAGTGTGGATTTGTGATTGCAGAAGTGCTAATTAAAAGGTGACAGTGGGCATTGGTCTTCAAAATTAGTGTTGTTTATAGAGTTTGTGCATGATTGCAAACATTCTTTGGAGTCTATTGTACCTTCTCTAACTAGATGTATATACTGAATATACTTTAGACTTATCCTTAAAATGTTTTCTGAACGCTATTTGTGCATAACTTGAGAGTTGCAACTTTGGGCTGGTTTTTGGGCTGATTCTGCTCTGTGCTCTAAATTTGGGCTTATACTTGGACAGCTTTGGACTTCAGACGGGTCTCAAAATCTAGCAACACTAGCGGTGGCTCGCATCCTGATTCCATGACAAATCCCATCCTGATTTCCTAATCGCATTACTGAAAAAGAGAATAATATGATTAAGTACAACATTAAAGGTTAGTGCACACTAATCAAACAAACTAACAAAGAGCAAACAGAATTATCAAAGAACTAACTAATCAAAAGATTGGTTTACAGCAATTTGGCATATTAGTGACATTGTTATGTCTAAATCAAGCATATATTCCCTGTGTATCTTGGCCCACACTACTGCTCCGCGATATTGCAAGGTTTTTGGACAATGCATATTAATACTACGGACATTGTTATTAGAACTGTAGCAAGCTGAAGATCCTTTAGTTACTGGCAGTTAATAAGTTAGCATCCTTCTAATATAGCACAGTGACCAATGAACGGCATCAAGGAGCTGTATGCAAACTGTAAGGCATGGCCTTGGTCCTTTTTTCCCTCAAGCTTTCATTATTCCAAGGTTGCTAAAAAAGGGTTCATTTGGGTAATAATGAAGTCTTATCAGCACATGCAACCACTGCATTATGTTTTAAAGCCAGACTTTGTTTTTCTCCTGACCACGTGCTCTTAATGTATAATGCCTAACAGTATGGATGATAAGTGACTCCTACACCTTATAACACTGATTACTTTATATAGAAACCTCGTGTACATTGATTTACACACTTGTACGATTCATTGTCTATGTATAATATGTTTGTCTGTAGTAAAGTAATTTGATACCCTACATTAGGATTAACAGCGCTATAAAGAAATTGATACAAAAATTAATTAGTCAGTGTTATTTACATCATTGGTGTAATTACTCATACAGGCATACATTCGGCATTCCTACAGGTCCCCCCTCATGTAAAGTCCATTGTGGGTGATAGGTATTAAGCAGTTGCACTGGCTCATGAGATTGCCCAGGTCAGCAGTGGTATGACAGCTGGACAGCCCAAATGATGAAGTGGGATCGATTGGGGTGGAACAAGAGGGGGGATGACAGTCTCAACAGAGTTGAGAGAGTGTTCAGATGTTGAGGATAGGATGTTGCCAAAAGTTCTGGGAAATGTGGTCTTTTAGATCCCAAGCAAACAAATCAGTTTCATGCCAAGACTGAGAGCTTTACTCTAGTTTTTGCTGCAGCACGAAGCCAACAACTCTGGTACTGTATCACTTTCAGTGCCTGAATATGTGGTCATGGTGAAGGACTCTGGAGTGGAGAACAGAGAAGGGAATTGGTCAGAGCAAATGACTTTCTCTTTTCTGGCCTCTTCCTTACATTTTAACAGAAGTGTGTGAGCCCATCATCTTACTGTAGTGACCCTCGTAGCTGTCAAACAAGACTTTTCTCCTTCTAGTCTGTAAGTTTTTACCCGGTCACTTCATATTTAAGCACAATAGTTAGTAGTCTGCCACAATGTTTATTTTTATTGTTGTCCCGTACTGTCATGGATGCCTTCTAAAAAGAAGCTTTTTGTTCAAATATCTTGTAAATCGATATAATGGAAAGCTTGCAAGACTAGTCCTACAGGAATTACTTTAACACAAGGGTTGTGTCATTAAACATATATCATTGTCATGCATGGCAACATTTTAGAAGAGTAAAGTGAAAGATTTTTTTAAAATGATCGGGAGACAATTTCAGATGGAAGACAGACAAAATAAACTACATTTTAGCTTAAAAAACTGGGAGTCTCCCGTCTGAATCAGGTCTATTGGCATTTATGCATTGTGTGGTGTTACTTCTGCAAGATCCATTCTGTTTTATTTATTTGGAGCCACACTGCTGAAATAGCTTTGAAGTTCCAGTTCTTAGAATTAATTTAGACTGATTATAACCTGCTCTTGTAGATTAATTAATGCCAGGTTGAGTGTGGATTTGTGATTGCAGAAGTGCTAATTAAAAGGTGACAGTGGGCATTGGTCTTCAAAATTAGTGTTGTTTATAGAGTTTGTGCATGATTGCAAACATTCTTTGGAGTCTATTGTACCTTCTCTAACTAGATGTATATACTGAATATACTTTAGACTTATCCTTAAAATGTTTTCTGAACGCTATTTGTGCATAACTTGAGAGTTGCAACTTTGGGCTGGTTTTTGGGCTGATTCTGCTCTGTGCTCTAAATTTGGGCTTATACTTGGACAGCTTTGGACTTCAGACGGGTCTCAAAATCTAGCAACACTAGCGGTGGCTCGCATCCTGATTCCATCACAAATCCCATCCTGATTTCCTAATCGCATTACTGAAAAAGAGAATAATATGATTAAGTACAACATTAAAGGTTAGTGCACACTAATCAAACAAACTAACAAAGAGCAAACAGAATTATCAAAGAACTAACTAATCAAAAGATTGGTTTACAGCAATTTGGCATATTAGTGACATTGTTATGTCTAAATCAAGCATATATTCCCTGTGTATCTTGGCCCACATTACTGCTCCGCGATATTGCAAGGTTTTTGGACAATGCATATTAATACTACGGACATTGTTATTAGAACTGTAGCAAGCTGAAGATCCTTTAGTTACTGGCAGTTAATAAGTTAGCATCCTTCTAATATAGCACAGTGACCAATGAACGGCATCAAGGAGCTGTATGCAAACTGTAAGGCATGGCCTTGGTCCTTTTTTCCCTCAAGCTTTCATTATTCCAAGGTTGCTAAAAAAGGGTTCATTTGGGTAATAATGAAGTCTTATCAGCACATGCAACCACTGCATTATGTTTTAAAGCCAGACTTTGTTTTTCTCCTGACCACGTGCTCTTAATGTATAATGCCTAACAGTATGGATGATAAGTGACTCCTACACCTTGTAACACTGATTACTTTATATAGAAACCTCGTGTACATTGATTTATACACTTGTACGATTCATTGTCTATGTATAATATGTTTGTCTGTAGTAAAGTAATTTGATACCCTACATTAGGATTAACAGCGCTATAAAGAATATGATACAAAAATAAATTAGTCAGTGTTATTTACATCATTGGTGTAATTACTCATACAGGCATACATTCGGCATTCCTACAGGTCCCCCCTCATGTAAAGTCCATTGTGGGTGATAGGTATTAAGCAGATGCACTGGCTCATGAGATTGCCCAGGTCAGCAGTGATATGACAGCTGGACAGCCCAAATGATGAAGTGGGATCGATTGGGGTGGAACAAGAGGGGTGATGACAGTCTCAACAGAGTTGAGAGAGTGTTCAGATGTTGAGGGTAGGATGTTGCCAAAGGTTCTGGGAAATGTGGTCTTTTAGATCCCAAGCAAACAAATCAGTTTCATGCCAAGACTGAGAGCTTTACTCTAGTTTTTGCTGCAGCACGAAGCCAACAACTCTGGTACTGTATCACTTTCAGTGCCTGAATATGTCGTCATGGTGAAGGACTCTGGAGTGGAGAACAGAGAAGGGAATTGGTCAGAGCAAATGACTTTCTCTTTTCTGGCCTCTTCCTTACATTTTACCAGAAGTGTGTGAGCCCATCATCTTACTGTAGTGACCCTCGTAGCTGTCAAACAAGACTTTTCTCCTTCTAGTCTGTAAGTTTTTACCCGGTCACTTCATATTTAAGCACAATAGTTCGTAGTCTGCCACAATGTTTATTTTTATTGTTGTCCCGTACTGTCATGGATGCCTTCTAAAAAGAAGCTTTTTGTTCAAATATCTTGTAAATCGATATAATGGAAAGCTTGCAAGACAAGTCCTATAGGAATTACTTTAACACAAGGGTTGTGTCATTAAACATATATCATTGTCATGCATGGCAACATTTTAGAAGAGTAAAGTGAAAGATTTTTTAAAAATGATCGGGAGACAATTTCAGATGGAAGACAGACAAAATAAACTACATTTTGGCTTACAAAACTGGGAGTCTCCCGTCTGAATCAGGTCTATTGGCATTTATGCATTGTGTGGTGTTACTTCTGCAAGATCCATTCTGTGTTATTTATTTGGAGCCACACTGCTGAAATAGCTTTGAAGTTCCAGTTCTTAGAATTAATTTATACTGATTATAACCTGCTCTTGTAGATTCATTAATGCCAGGTTGAGTGTGGATTTGTGATTGCAGAAGTGCTAATTAAAAGATGACAGTGGGCATTGGTCTTCAAAATTAGTGTTGTTTATAGATTGTGTGCATGATTGCAAACATTCTTGGGAGTCTATTGTACCTTCTCTAACTAGATGTATATACTGAATATACTTTAGACTTATCCTTAAAATGTTTTCTAAACGCTATTTGTGCATAACTTGAGAGTTACAACTTTGGGCTGGTTTATGGGCTGATTCTGCTCTGTGCTCTAAATTTGGGCTTATACTTGGACAGCTTTGGACTTCAGACGGGTCTCAAAATCTAGCAACACTGGCGGTGGCTCGCATCCTGATTCCATGACAGCTCCCATCCTGATTTCCTAATCGCATTACTGGAAAACAGAACAATATGATTAAGTACAACATTAAAGGTTAGTGCACACTAATCAAACAAACTAACAAAGAGCAAACAGAATTATCAAAGAACTAACTAAACAAAAGATTGGTTTACAGCAATTTGGCATATTAGTGACATTGTTATGTCTAAATCAAGCATATATTCCCTGTGTATCTTGGCCCACACTACTGCTCCGCGATATTGCAAGGTTTTTGGACAATGCGTATTAATACTACGGACATTGTTATTAGAACTGTAGCAAGCTGATAAGAGTGTATAGTTTGTGGATATTGTAGCTTATTGTATTTCTCTGAATTACTCCAGGATAGATAAAAAGCGCATGCAACGCATGATACATTTTTATGCAATAGTGAGCATTGTGCAAAGTGACTTCTTGGTAGTGCCCTAACTCCAGAATGTGATCTGAATTGTTGGTTGCCCTCCATTCTGTACAGTTGATTAGACATGTATGTGAATGTTTCAGACACATAATGAATAATTGTTTATATCCTGTGATCTGTTATACACTGGATGTATAATACTCTACATTGCTATTTCAGTAACGTTGCATCTACACACAACCCCAAAGGGCCAAGGAGTGCAGAGTCTGTTGCGCAGGGTCGCAGAACAGCCAATAGCTGGTCCAGAACCACAAGTCTCACTTTTCCTATTTTGTCCCAACTCCCCTTTCCATCTGGGGTAGTGTGTGATCCAAGGTTATAGACCCTTGATCATCCGCCACCCTGAGAGAGATAGGAGGTCTAGCATTGTCTCCGCGGTCGGAACCAGGTGGGTGCATGACACATTGTTTTCTATGGGTGTGCTGCATTACGTGTTAGAGACCATTGTGATGATTGACTTACTCCAAGACTCGATTGTAGGACATTTGAGCCTGTTTTAACATCTTCAGGGCTGTAGTTTTCAATCAATCAATCAATCAATCAATATCAACTTTATTCGGTAGTTTTAAAAAAACACCATAAAAGTTCAAATAGAATAAAAACACAGTTACAATTGTATAAAAAAAAAAAAAAAAGGTTAAAAAGATTATTAAAATGTACATTTTTGGGCACCGCCAGCAATACATGGAAGTAAAAAGTGCATCACAATTTCATTAGGGCGAATTTTTCCAACATTTGCAAAGACGTACAGTTTTTCTGTTATCTCAGTCCCTTCGTTAATATGTATAAGCGATGTTGTTCAAGGTTATAAATTTGTGCGGTGGCGTATACAAAATTTAAGGTAAGATGCAATCGCTTTCGCATAGTTTTCATTTTCCAGAAATTGTAGTGCCAAATACGCTGGGCGACATTGACGGAAACCCCAGAACTTCAAAATAGGGAGTATCCAGCGCTTCCGGGGCTCGCTATAGAATTTGCAAAATAACATTGTGTGTATCGTTGATTGTGGCGATACCAAATCACAAGGGCACATAGAGGTGGTAGAAGTCCTGTCATTTTGCTCAGGAAATAGAACTAGTAGATGGTACAAATCAAGTCTAAAGCGGGTAAGCAGCATTCTTTCAAACTGTGTTATTTTAAAATTTAGGTAAGGTTCAGCAGAAAACGCAGTCTGGACTAGCAGGGAATGTTGGACTGATGGCTTGTGGACCTCGGATAATAAACGTAGCTGACGTAAATGAGTTAAACACTCCCTTTTTAAGGTCTTTTTAGGGATTTCCTCTATCAGCGATGGATGGTCAAAGTATTTCCTATATCCAAGGTCTGTCAATAACGCTTTGACATACGACAGCCATTTTATTTTCTTAGCGTGGTCTAGCGTTAAAATATCTTGTATAATCGTCCTGGTCAAGTGGCATTGCTCGGTAATCCATATTCTGCGCCACAGCATTATTGGTTGTAGTTTTATGATGTCAGTGATATAGTCAATGCCCAGCTCAGAGTGGCAGGCATAGGTGGAGCAGGTTTTGGGCACCGCCAGCAAATATCTAAGGAAAGAGTTCTCTATTGTTTGTATTGAGTCCACGTTTTTAAAACCCCAGATCCCCGCCCCATATGTTGCAGTGCTTACGCATTTTGCGTTATATATTTGCACTAGTTCTTTAATTTGTCTCTGCCCCAATCTCTGCGAGAAGGTTTTTAGTGATGATGTCTCTCGGAGGAAAATCAATTTTCTTGTATTAATGGCTGGAGTCCATTTGAATTTTTCGTCAATGACAATCCCTAAATAGGGATAGGTTTTAGTCCTATCCAGGTGTTCGCCCTGCGCCATTAACTTCCTGTGTTTTACGTTTCTTTGCTCCCCTGAGTGCATTGTGTACGTTTTTTTTGCGTTTAGTTTCAGGTTTAAACTTGCCATAAAATCACAATATCTGTTCAGGGCCATTTGTAATTCGTTTGATGTTCTTGCTAGGATAACAGCATCGTCGGCATATAGAAGTGCTGGTATCTGCCGACGAACTGTTGCCGGGAGGTCCTTACTGCCTTGTAGCATGGCAACCTCTAGGCCATTCGTGTATAGGGTGAATAAGAAGGGGGCCAATACGCACCCCTGCCTAACCCCCTTTTCCACTCTGAAGAAGTTAGTGAGCTCGCCCTTTGTCCCAAATCTTACCCTGCCAGTAGTGCCTGTATATAGTTCGCGTAAGAAATCCACAATTGGCGTAGGAACGCCCATTTTCAAGATTGTATTCCACAGCATTGAGTGTGACACGCAGTCAAATGCTGCGGAAAGATCGACATAGGCCATGTGGAATGAGGACCCTTTGGCGTCCAGGTATTTGCTCGCCAGTAGGGACAGGTTTAGAGCCTGGTCAGTTGTTCCTAGTCCCTCCCGGAAGCCATATTGTAGATCGGAAATAATTTTGTGTTCTAAGGCCCACTCCTGGAGGCGGTCAAGTAATATTCGTCCTGCCATTTTGCCTAGAGAGTCCAGGAGGGAGATCGGCCTATAGCAAGTTGGACTATTTCGATCTCCTTTCTTGAAGATAGGTACCAAGATTGATGTTTTCCAGGATTCCAGGATACCTACTTCAGTGGTGGCGTTCAAGACGTTAGTTAGTAGCGGGGTCCAAAGATCTGGAAGGTGTTTAAAAACGTCAACCGGAACGCCGTCCGGGCCTGGTGCTTTGGCTGTTTTTGAAGATTTTATAGCTTTTTGGACCTCTTCATGGGAGAAGTGAAGATTTAACGGATAGACAATTTGTGGTAGAGGTTCAGGCTGATCTGTGTCTTCGGTCGGGTCTATGGCAAAGACTTTAGTAAAATGGTTCACCCATTCGTGTTGGCTTATAGATACATCAATTGATGGAAGGTTGGATTTCTCTGTTAGGAGTGGGGAACGAACTATCTGCCAGAACAAAGCACTATCGTTAAGTTCCGAGCTTTGGATCAGTTTTGACCATAGTTCAGCTTTTACTTCCTTTTTCCTGTTTTTTAGGGCGGCTGTATACTCTTTTCTAAGTCTGATGATTTCGACTCTGTCCTTATGTTTACTGTTCAGAGCTTCCTTTAGGCGTGTAGATGCTTTAGTACATGCTGTATCAAACCACCCTTTCTTCAGTTGGGGCCTTTGTTTATGCTTTTTAGTCAATTCTTTTTGTATGGTTGTTGTAATTGATAGAAAGCTTACTATAGTTTCACTAGGGTGGGTGATGGGATCCAAGCAGTTAATAATATCCGTTTGGTTATTTGTGACAATTTTTTTTGTTGTGGCTTCTTTATCAATATTACCCCACTTCAATGTAAAGCCATTCAAAGAGCCTAGCTCTAGATCGCTTTGATTTAGAGCGGTCAGAATGTCATATGGCTTATTCTTTGTTCTTTCAGCGAGGACCATGATAATGGGGAAATGGTCACTTAAGGGGTTGTTAAAAACCTTAAAATCTTCTACGATGGATCCTATGGGTGATGAGATCAGTATAAAATCAATTATACTTGTTAAACCTCTTCCGTTGAATGTGGGCTGAAATTGAACAGGTGGATTCTTTGTTTCGTTAGCAAAGTTTAGTTCTAGTTCAGCCATGAGTTCATTCATTTTTTCCCCCCCATTAGAGTGTGTAAAATGCGTGAGGTTTGTATCAGACTCATCACTAATACCACATTTATTATTGTCACTATTACTGCATAGATGTAAGTTGAAATCTCCGCCCCAAATTGTTATGCATGCCTTTTTGATGTGAATAGTTCGTTGCTTTTGTATTATTGTGGAGATCTCTGGGAGTAGCGTGTTCATAGCAGAGTTGGAGAGGTTATTATAAAAGTTTATAATAAGGTAAAGTCTTTGTTTGGTGACCTTAACTGCTATGATCTGAAAATTTGTATCTAAACTTATGGGAATTATCTCATCCACGGAAAGGGTGTTTTTGATATAAATAACTAAGCCTCCGCTATTTCTGCCAGAAGTTGATTTCGTCGCAGGTGACCAAAAAGTTTTAAAGCCTAGTATATGTATAGGCCTTATGGCCCACGTCTCCTGAAGACAGATACAACCGCTCAAATTGATCTGGCTTAGGAAGGCGGGGTCGATTTTCTTTGCGGAGAGACCTGCGATATTCCAGTAGGTAAAATGAAACTGCAAAGTATCTAAGATAGAGTCAACTGGATTGCCTGCTTTAGCCCTCCGTTCGATGATTTCCTGATTAGTTTGGGTCGGTGTTGCAATTGTAATAACTTCATAATTGATTTTTGAGCACTCAGGTTTAATGAGAGGAAGAGGCAAATGCGTAGGAGTTATTGCAAAGGTGGGATATGAGTTAGATGATGAAGTTTGGTTCGTTTTGGATGATTGTGAGAATTCCCCAATATTGTAAGGGTTGAAAAGTCAATCGTTAAAATCTAAACCAGAAAAGGCATTAAATCTGTTATATATTGGGATGTTAAAGGAAGTAGCTAGCGGGGGAACTGGTTGTCTCCATCGATTATCTCCATTCTCTTGATGGGGAGTATCAGAGAGATAAGGATGGATAGATGGGGGTATGGACGTTTGGCTCTGATGCCACTGGACCGAGCCTGTTGGGTATAGAAACTTAGAGTTCTGGTGAGGGATGGAAGGGTAAGAGGTAATAGGATAAGGTCTTTCTAAAAAAGGATTAGTAGGGGCAGACGGGATGTTGGTGGTTGTATTTAGTAAATGCCTGTAGAAATAACCTAATGGGAGAAGGGTTGTGTTGAATTCCCAAGTAGAGGGTGGTGGTGCTTTGGCTAGTGTCTTTTCGGCCCACTGGGGGTTTCTGAAAGTAATAACTACACAATCCCCCTCGAATTTTTTCCGTAAGGGGCCTATCCAACCTACTCTTTGCGTGTGGGAAATTTCCCCTACGCATTCTATTGGGAAGTTACAATTCAGGCTTAACCAATGAAGTATCTTATTTTTCAGGGATGTTGTTGTTTCACTCTGTTCTTGCTTAAGTGTTGGAACGTTTACCAATACAAGGACATAGGCTCCGCATTCAGGTGGAAGGGTAATGCGTGCCGGTATCTGTCTAGATTTATAAGGTTGTTCGTATGATATCTTTGGTTGCTGGGATTTTGCATTAAGCTGATTTAGTTGTGTAGGTTTCTGCGCTGGTTTCTGTGAACCTTTCTGGGATGGTATAGAGGTGCTTACCGTTTGTAAGTTGGCTGTTTGAGTGTTTAAATTAGTGATAAGTGATGTTATATTGGGCGTGGGAGGTTTACTTTCGGCAATTATACTGTTACTGTGAGAATTTTGTTTCGGGAGGGTTATTAACGTCGATATGGGTTTCTTGACTGTGACTGTCTTAGAATGGGTGGAAGTCGTGGGAGCCAGAGGAGCTAAGGTGGAAATGGGTGGCATAAGGTGACTAGTGTTGCTGATTAATCTTGCCATCTGTTTTTCGATATTATTTAAGGTTCGCTCTATTGGTGTTAGTTGAGTTTTTATAAGGTCCTTAATTACATCTAGTACTTGTGAGTTAAGCTCAAGATAGTTCGAGTTGGTAGCGCCATACCCCCTGTGATCGTCAGGCGGTACGGTTGCAACAGAGGGGTTGTCCGCGTTTCCCGATGGTGAATAGCTTGTGTTATTCCGGTTATTATTGCGGGTCGTCTTTTTGGACCTCAGGCGCCTTGGTGTATTTTTTTGCTTAATCTTGTTCTTGACTACTAGTCTTGTACTATCTTCATTAGGAAAAGGACCCTCCCTTATCTCCTTATCAGTTGTTGTTGGAGGAGCTACTATTAGAAGTGAGGGCTGGGTTAAGAATTGTGGCCCGATCGCAGTTGGTAGTTGACTTTGGGTGATTTGGGTGGGGCTAATCATCAAAGTTGGTGTTTTTTCGAGATCATCCAAGGTATCTTCTTCAAGTGATAAGTGGGTGACAGATAGATCAACGCTTGTTGGTATGGTATGAAGTTCAGCACGGGTTTCGCGCAGTAATGGGACATTTATTTCCTGCTGGGTGGGTGTTTTAGCTAGGGCCAAAAGGCCCATTGAGGATCTACGTGCTGCTGCGAGGTCCTGGGAGACGCGTCTCTCTAAGAGGACTATCCCCTGATTGATCGCGTCATTAGCTTTACTGATGAATTGATCGATCGGCCCGATTATGGGACCCGCTCCTTGTGCTGTTTTATTCCTCATTGCCCTAGTTGTCATAGTGGCAGCTATAATTATGGTTATTATGATCTTACCGGGGCCACGCTGCAGGATGGATAAAAATGGATTTAGTGGGGATGACAATGGATTAGCCCAGACCAGACTTGCCCAGGCTTGAACAGGCCCGCCCTTGGCCCGGGCGTCGACCCGCGATGCGCGTTGGCAGCCTTGCTTAAGACTGTAAGTGGTGAAAGGGGGCAGGGCACTGGGAGGGGGCGCGGCCCGCGCGGGAAGAGAAAACAGCTGATGGTACTTTCGCTGTGGCTCGCAGTCCCGGGGCCGCGCCTCGCATCTCCTCTGCGGCCGCGCTGGTTGAACTCCTTCCTCCTTGGGCAGGTAAACAGATTTGTTGGTAGGCTACTCCTGTAGCGAATTGTGGGCAAAGTCCAGAACAAATACACAGACCTCTATGCAACGACAGTCAATGATTGCACGAATGACAATAGACTGGGAACTGTAACAGCAACAACTTACTTTTGGAACGTAATATCAAGGGGAGAGCCCAGCCCGGCCTGGTCGGCCCCGGACGGCCACAGACGGCCCGCCCTTTGTCCGGGCTTCGTCCGGCGCATCCCGCTCGCGTCCCGCGTTGCGGGTGGCGCCTCCTCCTTTGTAGGACGTGGGACGTGGGAGGGCTAGGTCAGGTGGGCGGGGAAAGAGCACAGGTGCAGCCGAGCACGGGCTCCTGGGACACGGAGTCCTGCGTCGTGCCTCAAGCCCTCCTCGGCGCCGCTGAACACAACACAACAGCGGTAGCAAGCAGCCCCTCCTGAATGGCAGAGAGTGAAGACAGCACCTCAGGGACAGGTAAGACACCAGACTCAGCGGCAAAACTGCAAGCGATGCGGGACCCGCGCCAGCGGGTTCCGCGAGGTCTTAAGTGCAGTCCAGGTCAGGTGGGCGGGGAAAGAGCACAGGTGCAGCCGAGCACGGGCTCCTGGGACACGGAGTCCTGCGTCGTGCCTCAAGCCCTCCTCGGCGCCGCTGAACACAACACAACAGCGGTAGCAAGCAGCCCCTCCTGAATGGCAGAGAGTGAAGACAGCACCTCAGGGACAGGTAAGACACCAGACTCAGCGGCAAAACTGCAAGCGATGCGGGACCCGCGCCAGCGGGTTCCGCGAGGTCTTAAGTGCAGTCCAGGTCAGGTGGGCGGGGAAAGAGCACAGGTGCAGCCGAGCACGGGCTCCTGGGACACGGAGTCCTGCGTCGTGCCTCAAGCCCTCCTCGGCGCCGCTGAACACAACACAACAGCGGTAGCAAGCAGCCCCTCCTGAATGGCAGAGAGTGAAGACAGCACCTCAGGGACAGGTAAGACACCAGACTCAGCGGCAAAACTGCAAGCGATGCGGGCTGTAGTTACTTTAGAATAGCAGTTTGTGAATAGAAATTACCTTATTCTTTTTGTGGGTGTGTATTTTTATTAGAATGTCCAGCCCTAAACCCCTACTTAAATTTCCCTAAACCCCTCCCACTTAGTAGCAAGTATTCCCTATTTTCCAGCCACAAACACTTGTCCCACTCACATTTTCTATATAAATGGATACCTACATGTGCAAAAATGTCCACCACCTTGTTGGAGATTTCCGCACAAAAAGAAGAGGCGGAGGTGGAAGCCTCCGGTCGTTGGTTTGCAAATACATGAATATTCACATGTTTGTAGTATATGAGTAGTACCACATTAGTACTACTTTATGATCTACAAAATTTAGCTTGTGAATCAGGCCCTATGAAACTAATGACACAAGTGAAATAGGAGCAAAACTGGGCTACCAACTTGGTAATACTTGTGTCCCTATTCTCTATTATTAACAATGATCTTTTACTTTTTTTGTTTTGTTTTTAAGTCATACTGTTATCATTAGATTTTGAAATACAATCATATGAGCAACATTAGCATCCTTTCAATATCTCCTATTTTAGATATTTGTCCTTGAGAACATTTTAATAAACTAAATTATTGTCTTATAAAAAAAATAGCTGTATCAATAGTTATCATCTTTACCATTCCCTCTGCCAGTTTTCGAAAGCATGAGGTTCTAACATTCTTTAGAACTAAGTTATGCTACATTGGTAGTATAGTTAGCTAAAAACTTGAAACACTTTCACTAAGCAAGCACACCGATTATAAGTATCGTAATCTCAGTACTAGGAAAGATCACCTCCTGAAAATGATTTTCTGGTCATAATTATTTAAGTGACATGACAATGTAATTTTGTGTCATTATTCTATTTGTTGAACTTGGTATTCTGCATGTCTTTAGTGTGGATAATAGCTACTATCATCAGTTGTTATATTGTTGCATTTAATGTAATTAAGCCATGAGTATGCTCTGTATTTTGTTAATGTTTGTTCTCATCGTGTTCCTCAACTTTGTCATGGATTCCATAGCTTATCCACTTGAATTTACCAGAGAGAAACGTTGGCACCTGAAGAAGCTCTTTCAATTGATATTATATAGAAGCCTACCTCTGAGGGACCTTTTCTGAGTGCTATTTTTATTATCTATTATCCATTCAAGCAAATATTGGGTGCTCAAGCATTGGAAGATCCTTCACTTGAGGAAGAGCTTCAGCCATTCAGTTTTAATATTAAGGCTTGAAGGAGTTATACTGGTTGTTGAACAATGTAGAAGCCAGAAATGGCAGGTTTTGATAACAGGGAGGCTCTGGTCTCTCAAGGATTGTTTTCAAGTCAATTTCCTTGAGCTTCTATCAAGGATCGGTGGAGTTATTATGCCACAAGACAGAGGGACCAATCTATATTTTAGAGGTATGTATACTCCATCACAATGGCATACATATGGCCAAGATAAAGGTTTACCAGGCAAATTTGAAAGCGAGAGGACCTTAGGTTTAATCACAAAGGAGACTACTTAGTCTCTTCTGTGACTAAACCCCTAGGATGGCCCTATGGAGTAAGGGCCATCGGAGGCAGACCTTTAATTCCGCCCACCAAATTTGGATGGGCAGAATTGGAGGTCAGTTTTCACTGTCTGTCACTGCCAGGAAAACAGTGAAGGTAGGAAGCACTGAAAACTGATAAATGCCCCACTCACCGTTGGAAAGGACACCCATGGTGAGGTGAGCAATTTCTTTTTTTATATTCAAAAAGAAAATCCCACTTTAAACATGTTTCCGGATTGACCACTGTACCCTGGGTGTGCAGTTTTAAACTGCCATTTCAACCTGGCAAAATAAACATTTTTCCAGGCCTAAACCTTCCTTTTTATGCTTATTGTATTTAAAATTATGTCATTTATATTGAATGTTTTACATGCCCTGGCATCTCAAAAGTCGTTTTTCACTGTGACAAGGGTGGCTCTCCCAAAGGTTAACACTTGTTTATACTATGACTTCAGTTTGAGAGTAGCTAGAAAAATGTTTTAAGGACTCAATTTAACAGTAATTTGTAATCTAACTTAATGGTCAAGTCGGAATTTACATTACCATTTTGGAAATAACACTTTTAGAAAGTTATCATTTTTCTGCCTAAAACCAACAAGTTTTCCTGCCAGTGTCCAGCTTTCACCTGACCCCTGATGGTTTCCCTGTAATCAATGTATAGCTTTCTGGCAGTGGAAATAGGGCTCTCAGTGGGGGAAGGGGTCTCCTCCCTTGTCAGGATGGCCTAGGGACTGTGCCAAGAGCCTTCCTGAGCTTAAAAGGATGCCTACCTTGCCACTAGCAGGTGAAGCTCACACCTAAGCCTAACTCCCCTTTGCCTCTCTAGTCAGACTAGATCCAAACCCAGTGGGAGGGGCGGAACTGACCAGAAGTGGTTTACGAGTTAGACAAAGTAGTGCCCTCCACCCACAGGCTGGCACTGGGTATAACATTAGACTGCCCACACCTCTCCTCAGAACATTCCTGGACCTGTGAAGAATCTTAAGAAGAACGGCTCTTCTGTCTCAAGAATTAGAAGAAAGACTGGATCTGCCGTGAATCCAGGACCCTAGCAGTGACTGCAAGGGTCAGTCGGCTGACCTCCTGGTTGAGCAACAGGGACACAACAAGCTTTCAGAGGTTTCCCTTCCTGTAACTGTCGTGCTGGCCAGTTAGAATTGGACTTGCCCTGGACCCTGTTTCTGGCCTCTGTTTGAGTCCTGACCACCAAGTGGTTCTCCTTGGTCCTGAACTCTTGGCTGGTGTTAGAGTGTGAAAGCACACTCCTCTTGTCCACAAACTGCAAAAAGTGGTCCTAAGAAAAGTTTTGCCAACTTTGTGCCTGGAGAACCAACAGAGACTGGGGCCGCCATTGAAGCCACAACTGCCGATATCAAATCGCTGGTCGGGCTCAAGCTGCAGGCTCTCCCCGCAGGAGATCCGACTTCCAGATACGTTTTTATGTCAAAACCTAGTGGGATAACGGACAGCATCTGATCGATGTCGAGGTCTTTCCGGGCACAGACTGTGCCCACTCTGAGATTTCCCACCTTTGTTGATGACCACACAGGGTCCCTGCTCTTCAGCAACCTGCCGTTGTCACGCCTTGCTTTGGATACACATTTCCTGCAAGGTTAATAAACCTTGGTTGGTGATAAATTCTATAGGGTAGATGTTCTGTTTTGGTGTGTGTGAACAAGAATGTTATGGAGACGTGGCCCCTTCCCGAAAATAAAAGATGGGTTTCTCTATTTGGAAGTTTCTGATGTTAAGATATGCCACTATTTATTCACCAGTTTTTTTTACTCTGTTGGAACTGGGGCAGAACATGGTCACACATATAGACCGCTCTTTTTCTTTTTCCTTTTGGGTAGTTAGTAGTTGATCTCTGTTGTTATTCGCTGCTCTTTTCCTGGCATTCTTGATGATCCAGTGAGGGTAGCTTTTTAATTCATGTTTTTCAGTGAGCTTTTTAGCACATATATTGTACATCCTGATGGCCGTACAATTGCACCTCAGGCATAAAAATTGGCCCACTGGAAGATTTGTTGTTAGTGAGCAGAGGTGGAAAGTTTCAAATCAGAGTAAACTGTTTCTGTCAGTGATTTTGTAATATACTTTGTTTTTTAGAGTATCACCTTCAGGATAGATTCTTAGGTAGAGAAATGTTAGTTTATGCTTGCAGAATGGATCCAGGCAACTTAGCCTAACTGACAAGGTGTTTGAGAAATATATAATCTCTATACCTCTTCAATAGGATAATCTGTGCTCTGAAAAGAGTGCACAAGCAAACATGCTAAACTGGGAGTGAATGTGCTTCCAGTTGATGTTCCATGTGTCTATTGAAAACGTTCTCCTTCACACTGTTGCGAAGTGGGTTATTAGTAGTGGTAAATATATATATTCCACTGGGCAATAAGGCCACTAGCACAGTCTAGGGCTCAGAATATGTCTCAGAAAATTATTCCCATGCTCAACCCTTGTTAGCTTGGCTGCGAGCAGGCAGGCTTAACTCCAGACATCAACACAATAGGAGCTACAGGGGGAGAAAGGCCAGGCCGCCCCCCACTCAACACATCACAAACAACAACTGGCCTGACCAAAAATACACCTAATACTACAACTTCGACACCGGCGGGGTTTCCAATACTTTCCAACTCCCTCATAGGTGTATTCCCTGTCACTGGTCAGAGTATTGTGGTGTATCAATTTTATAAAACCACTGTCATAAAACCATCATAGAGCTTATCCCACCCAAAAACAACAAAGAAAAAGTGTGGGAAAGGAGAGAAAGCACCTCAAGGTCGTAACACCAAGGGGGTTGCTGGCTGGTACTCACCGGCATATCCACTCATCATCATAGGTTACTTTATATCCATGTAGCAAAAGAAAAGTGTGTGTACTATCGTGAAAATCTCAAACCCAATGAAGTAGAAAAAGACAGTGAAACCTAAGTGTAAATAAGCTGTCAGTGCATAATGTCTTTACAAGTGCCCATTGGACCCCTGTGAGAATACAAATATATAATGCTCACCGTTAAAAACCAGTAAAGCTTACAGGATTAACGTGACTTTATTAAGTGCTGTAAGCTTTCCCAATTAAAAATGGTTTTGATCAAACCATAGTCAATTTTCTTAAGCCAAGATGTTTCGTTGCAAAACAATCATGCAGACCAGGACAAAGTCAAAGTTTCAGGTTGACCGTGATGGAGGCCTGCATGGCCACCCCTCGAGGTAGGCCTCGGTCACAGTTTTTACCTTCTGACTTAGAAACTTTCCTGGAGCTCTTTCTGCTGGGGTCCCTCAAGGCTCTCCACCAGTCCTATTTCTGTGAGGGTCCGCCGGCTTGCCTTTTAATGAGCTCCCAGTCAAACTACGGAAGTCAGACCTCTGAGGCTTTTCAGTGGGACGAAACGGACCTCCAGGCAGGCTCGCAGTTAAAGGTGGGTGGCTTGACTCTCACATTTGGAGCAGATCAAGTCTTTTACCTTTAGATTTAGAAACTTTTACAGAGCGTTTTCTCCCAGGCTCCCTCGATGCTCTTCATCAGGCCGGGTTCGGTGAGGGTTCACCGGCTTGGCTTTGGACGAGCTTATGGTCAAACTCTGGAAGTCAGACCTCTAGAGCTTTTCAGCGGGACAAACCTGGAGGGCTGACTGCCTTGCGGTTGCGGGTCGCCGGCTTTGCTGGCCAGGTCGAGTTAGTCCCCTTATGGAGCTTTTTTCCAAAGTTGCTCAAAACTTCTCCAAACTTCTGGAACTTCTTCCTGAAGTTCTTTTTGAGATCTCAAAGTGTTCAAAACACAATCCAATGGCCAGGAATCTCCAAAATGGGCCTTGAAAGTTTGGGACACCCGTTCCCACAATCCACTTGGACAAAACCCTCACAAATCCACTGGACGCACTTCAGGCTGGGGATTCCTGGTGGTGATGTTCCAGGTGATATATGTTAACCTGTAGCTTGCAGGGAGTCCACTCTTTAATTCTCTTGAATCAAGTTAGGTCCCCAGGGCTGTAGTTTTAGCAGCAGGTGCAGTCAGTCATAGTGCAGGGCCTGGTTGGTGCAAATCAAACTTCCAGCATGGTCCCTTCTTCTTCTCTTGTTTCAAGCAGCAGATCTGAGGGGCTTTGCCCCTCTCAGATGAATATATGTCGTTACTACGCATTCCGTTGCAACGCATGCCTTTTCCACGCATGCGTTACAACGGAATGATTTTTCTACGCATAGCCTTTACATTGATTTTTCCTTTACCACACTTTTTTTTGGGGGGGGGGGTGACCTCCCCAAGCCCCCTTTTTTCTTTTTTTTGCCTTTATTTCACATCTTCGCCGACACTAAAAAAGGACTGACGCAATTTTTCCGTGAAGACGTTGCTTGCGTGATAAAGACGGTCGTGGAAGCAATACGCGTTGTGAAGACGTTTACGAGATAAGTGTACCTTTGTAAACGTAACGCGTAGAAAAGCCTTCGTGGTAAAGGCTGTTTCCCCTCTCAGATACTTATTCTGTGTTGTCTGGGGTCAACCAGGAGGGCACTCTTGTCCAATGAGGTACAGGGCAACACCCCAGAGCATGACAATTTCCTCCAGAGTGTGGCATTCTGGTCTCCCAGAAAGCACTATTCTTCCAAAATTCAATATGGCTGAAGTCTCAGCAGAGAAACAAGAGCCAGCTAAACCAAACTCCAGGATGGCTTATTTCCATAGCTCCCCTACCTCATAAATCTGCAAATTCCTTCCTTAAACATACCTTCTGGTTGGGTTCAGAGTGGAAGGGGGTAGATGGTCCTGGCTGTCTCTGCCTGTCCCCTTCTACCTTTGAAGCTGGTGTTTTATGACACTTCCCTCCTGCACTGCCATTCCTGTGGAGCATGGTCCTCTTACAAGAAATAGACTTTCTCCCTAGGTGCCACTTATCACTTCAGCAAAACAGCCTGGATAATCCACTTAACCCCTTCAGTGCCACGCCCTTTCCCCCTCCTGTGCCGGGCGGTGCACTAGTGGGTGGGGTTCATGACGAGATAGTCTCGTCATGGGCACAGCGCAACCGTGCTCCATAACGAGACTATCTCGTCATGGGCACTGAAGAGGTTAACTCTGACCAATCATGGCAGACCACTGGAATGCTCAATGTTGTCTTGCAGACAAGAGAGTCTTATAACTTCTTTCCTGTACTTTACGATGAATTCAACAACAGCATTTTGCTGGATTTGTCAATACCGTTCTCTCAAGTCATTAAATGATATTTTTCATTTGTCCCTTGCGGTAGTTATGAATTCATAAACTATTTCAATGTTAACTTATGTGGCTGGGGATTGACAATGGGGAAAATGAAATGTCCAATTTCTCCAACACCAGGGCCTATAAAACTGCTTTTATAAGGACCCTGCTTACATCTACATGACTCCCCCCTACCCCTGGGACACCAAGGGGCGACCTTAGGGGTCCTGAATATACAAATATAATGTAGATCCCCACTCCACAGTGCTCTTAGCACAAAGGTCGATTTTTGGAAGCTCTTTACTACATTTAGGGAAGGGAACTGCGCAACTTCTCTATAGTGAAGGCATATAAAACCTCTTCTTTAAGTGTCTTCCTATAAGTACCTGACCCCCCACCCTGGGCCACCTAGATTAGACCCTGGGGGTACCTAATTTGCCATCATATTGTAGTTTACCAATGTCTGAGTGCCCCTCACACCAAAGTCAAGTCTGGGCACAATTTACATTTAATAAACGCAGTTCTGCAACACAGGGCTGCTTTTAAAATGACCTCATGCTCTCAGCAGTGCACACATGCAAGTACAGAAAGGGCTGCTAGTCTCTAAACTGCTATGCCCCATTATATACTAAGGATGTAATGGTAGTTTTAATCCACCTGTCCTATTATGTACCAGGGCTTTATAAGGGAGGTCATGCCAATCAGGGTATCCTAACCCGTAGTGTATCCTAGTGCGTGTAGGTATTTTCACTGAATTCTACGTTTTTTCAGCATAGAACTAGCTCTGGGCCTGGTTAGTCAGAGCCCAGGGACAGTGGGCCTGATTCACAGAACTAACTTAAGACAAAATCCTAAACTTACAACCATTTTGGTATTCACAGAAGGCACTTACTCATTTTGGTATTCACAGAAGGCACTTACTCATTTCGGTATTCACAGAAGTTAGGACTCCTAACTTTAGGACTCCTAAATGCCTCCTGTGAATACCGAAAGTCTTAAAATTAGGATTTTTCTCAATTTAGAAGTAGTAAAGTTAGGACTCCTAACTTTAGGACTCCTAAATGCCTTCTGTGACTACCGAAAGCCTTAAAATTAGGATTTTTCTCAGTTTAGTAGTAGTAAAGTTAGGAGTCCTAACTTTAGGACTCCTAAACTGAGAAAAATCCTAATTTTAAGACTTTCGGTATTCACAGAAGGCATTTAGGAGTCCTAAAGTTAGGACTACTAACTTCTGTGAATAGGATTTTGTCTTAAGTTAGTTCTGTGAATCGGGTCCAGTGAGAATAGGTTACCACCCGTTCCAGTAAGACAAAATGGGGGTGCCCTAGGCACAGGATGACTTTGCAGCATGCCCCCCCCAAATGAAAGGTGATGGGATACTAACCTACACCCTGGTCGTCCTCATCAGCTAAGTGGAAAAACCTGGAAAGTCTATCCGCACTCGCGTGGGCTGCCCCAGGGACCTGTTCCACTATAAAGACCATCTCATGTAGTGGATGTAGGGAAATAGACCATCTTAACAGCATGGGATTCTCCCCTCTCATTTGCATAAGCCATCTGAGAGGCTTGTGGTCAGTTTGAACATGAAAGTTAATATCAAACAAATATGGTCTCAGCTTTTTTAAGGACCAAACCACGGCAAAAGTACCTCTCTCATTGTACCTCTGCTCTCTGGGAAGATGTTGCCTGCTAATGATAGCAATTGGCTGATCAAGCCCCTCCTCATTTAACGCTGTGCTAAACACTTAGCAGGTTTCAGAGTGTTCAAAAGCTTTTTGACACTCTGGGGTCCAATCCACCTTCTTGGACCTTTTCTTAGCAGTCAGTTCAGTGAGGGGCCCTACAATGGTCCCATAATTTTAAACACATTTTCAATAGTACCCAGTCTGGGTAACAGGAGCAGTCTAATCCAAAATAGTTCACATTTTGGCTTGGAGAGGGTGTAAATGGCCTCCACCTATCAGGCGGCCCAGGTACACCACAGAACTCTGCCCTATTTGGCACTTCCTTGCCTCAATAGTCAGGCCTGCCTGCTGCATGGCCTGAAGCACTTCCCTCAGGTGGCTTAATTGATCCCGCCAGGTAGAACTGTATACAGCCATATCGTCCAGATAAGCTGCACTGAACTGCTCCAACACAGACAAGACCCTGTTCGCCAACTTCTGGAAGGTGGCAGGTGCATTCTTTATGACAAAGGGGATTATCTTGAACTGATAATGTCCCTCTGGTGTGGAAAATGCAGACCTCTCCTTTGCTCTATCTGTGAGGGTAATCTGCCAGTAGCCTGAAGTCAAGTCAAATGTACTCAAGTACTTAGCAGCCCCTAACCTGTCAATGATATCATCAGCTCTAGGTATGGGGAGAGCATCAGTCTTAGTGACTGCATTAAGGGCCAGATGTACAACCATTCACTTTAGCGAGTCACAAATTGCCCCGAATTGCGACTGGCAATTTGCGACTCGCTAAAGTGAATGTACAACAGTGTCTCAGACACCCTTTACGATTCCCAATGGGGTTGCTAATTGCATGCCTCATCAACATACATGCGGCAAGCGCAATTTCAGACCCCATTGGGAATGGCTAGCACTCATAGAGATGGTGGTCTGACATGGTCAGCAGACCTCCATGTCTGTGACTCTTTTTAAATAAAGCAGTTTAAAAAAAAAAAAGCAGCCTGTTTTCCTTAAAGGTAAACAGGATGCTTTTAAAAAAAGAATGAAACATTTTTGTTTATTTTTTTAAGGCAAGCAGTAGTCCCTGCGACCACTGTCTGCTCTTAAACAATTTTTTCACACACACTCACAAAGGGGAAGGGGATCCCTGGGGACCCCTTACCATTTGTGAGTGTTTATCACTAACTTGAAGTAGGTGGTAAACTGCAAGTGTTTTTCGACCACAAATACAGTCACAAAACAATTGTACATGGCATTGAGACTAGCTATTAGGAAGGGATGCCCCTTCCTTATAGCGAGGGTCGCAAACTGTATTTTGCGAGTCAGTGACTCACAAAATAGCATTTGTACATGCCTTGACCCCTTTTTGCGGTCACAAACGGGCTGAACTCCCGTTTGCAACCGCAAAAAAGAGTTGTACATCCGGCCAAAAGTCCCCCCTGACTCTGACATGGTCAGACAACCAGTATAGTTGATGTGAGAGAGAGTACCACTCCTTTCACTGATCCTTCTTGCACATTGTTGGGGAGCAGGTTGGGCACTGGCTTAGTCTCTTCCTCTACTCCCATATCATTGACCAGTAACATGCTCATATCTGCCCTGTCATGGTGGGGTTTAAATCTGTTCACATGCAGGACCCTATGAGGGCTCCGGGGGGTGCCAAGATCGACCAGATGGTCATATCACCCTTCTCTTAAAGGACTGGCTAGGGCCCACTCCACATGTCATGGAGGGCCCGGGAAGCCCCAGGCTCCAACACTCACTCCAACTGTCCTGGCGTAAACTCAGGCATAGTATCCTTCAGATCATACCAGTGCTTCATGAGTTCCTGGCTCGCCTCCAGTTCTGCTTGCCTTGTACATGTACCTTGCCATTCTAGATCTCAAGCCTAGCACATAGTCAAGCACATTAGGTCAGAAGGTAGTAGGTCAGCGGGCTAGCTCCCATGCCCCTGACGCTATTTAGGCTCATGCTGACGCGAGTGCGCACTGAGAAGTCCTGCTTAGGCTCAGCCGGGTGTGACCCACGTTTGTTCTTGATTTTACTTGCTATATTTTGCACTACTCTTACGCTGCTGCTTTTAAAAATAATTTTAATCTTTGTACCTTTGCTGCCTAATTTTGCACATCTCCTGCTCTCAGTTAGAAGTCTACCGCAAGTGTTTCGCGGGACTTCCGAGGCTGAGGCGGCCATCTTGAAGGTAGTAGGTCAGCGGGCTAGTTCCCATGCCCCTGACGCTATTTAGGCTCAGGCTGACGTGAGCGCGCAGCATACGCGCGCAGCCGGCGCGCGCAGCCGGTGCGCCAATGGTGCGCCAAAGGCAAGCCCGTCTGCGCCCGTCCGCGCTTGTAACACGCTCAGCGCCAGCCCCCCTGCACCAAATTACTCAGGTATGGAAAAAAGAATAAGATACTCAGGTGAGGATTTGAGAAAGCTTAATTTAAATAATACTAATCATAGTTGTCGCATCTATTCTCTTGATGTGGCACATTCTAGGGGCTTTTCTAACTGTCCTGGATGTGATGTCGATATACCGTAATTTGTTGTACAGCCCATAGTAGACAGAAGACTCGAACAATCCCTTATTTGGAAGGTTGTCCCTACCCATCCATGGAAATTTGCTTTCTTTAATGCTAGGTCCCTAGTCAAACATAGTTTAGAAATCGCTTCCCTCATTAGTGAGGAGAAAATACATGCAACGTTTATTACTGTAGACGGACATGGCGTCCGAACCCGATCTCGTTAAGGCCACTCCCCCGGACTATTTCTGTCACACACTTAACAGACAACAGAAACGCTGGGGGGGTCTAGTGGTCATCTACCATAAGCCTATCACAGCATCTTTTAATCCTCTAGTCATTGAGGATTGTGAAGCACTCGAGTTTAGTCTCCACCTCTCACACCATTACACGTCTAGAGGCACCCTTTTATACAGAGCACCAGGCCTTAGAGGCCGCTTTCCATCACAACTAAGTAGTATACTAGAAAGGGGGATTTGTACTAACTCCTATACTATTCTAGGAGATTTTAATTATCACCTTGAAATGCCCCTTGACCCAGACACCCTTAATCTGCTCGACTTGATGAAGGTGGAAATTTCGAGCAAATAGTCAAGGGTGCTACTCATCAAGCTGGTCACACTCTAGACGGCAATAACTCACAGCTCTCCTTTACTAGGATCTTGCCATTAGCCTGGTCAGACCATTTAGCAGTCTTTTTTGAGCTCTCGGTGCCGGGACGCACAGTGCCAAATTTATCCATAAGTCACTCTGAGAAAACTCTGAGAACAAGATAAAAGCAGAGGATCTACATCAAACGCTAATTGATACTATGACCCCCACTCCCAGTAATCTGGATGAAGCAACCAGATCATACACCGAATGGCTAGAAGCTGCAGGGGACAAACTAGCACCTGTAAAATGCCTCAGGCACACTAGACAGCATTCCTCCTCACCATGGTATTCAAGGGAACTGAGGGACCAAAAGCTGGCCTGCAAACACCTGGAAAGAACTTGGAGGAAGGGATATAAGGAAAATGATAAAAAGGGGCTGGCACTCTATAAACAATTACTTAAAAACAATAACCAAGTTTTTTTTAGTAATAAAATCAAATCAGCCAAAAACTCTCCTTAAGAGCTCTTTAAAATAGCAAACTCTTTAGCTCATCCCCGTACTCGGCTGCTTTTGAGACAGTCCATCACGCTTTGTTGATGGACCGATTGGGCGAGATAGGGATAAAGATACTGCGTGAAATCTTCTTAAATCGTTTCTTACTGACAGAAGTCAAACAGTGACCTTGGATGATTTCAAAGCCAAATCTTTCTCCTTGCCATGCGGGGTGCCGCAGGGCTCATCATTGAGACCTGCGCTGTTCAATATTTATGTATCATCACTGGCCCCCCCTGATTCAGACCTTTGGGTTCACCCTTACGTCTTACGCTGATGACACCCAAATTGTGGTGACATTATTACCAGGAGACATACATGATACTGCGTCTAGGTTGCAGGAATGTATGAAAGCTGTGGGAGTCTGGATGGCCCAGAATTGTTTGAAGCTTAACTCTGGTAAAACGGAGGTAGTGCTCTTTGGTAACAATCTTACTTTGGACTCCTAGTTGCTGACCGGTGGAGATGGGAGCTCTACCCACGCCAATCAAGAAGGTCAAAAATCTGGGAGTCTTGATTGACAATAAACGGAGTCTCAGGAACCGGGCTAATTACATTGCCTCTTCTACTTCATTCATCCTTAAATCCTGCAAAAAAATAATGCCTCTTCTGCCAAAGGATGCACAACAAACAGTAGTTTCGGCCCTTATAATGTCTAGATTAGACTAGTGTAATAGTCTGTATCTCACGATCCATAAAGATTCAATGAATAAACTACAGATGCTGCAGAATGCTGCAGCCAGACTACTTACAGCTACACCAAAGTACAAGTCTATTTCTGATAAAATCAAACAACTTTATTGGCTTACAGTCAGTGAACGTACTCAATTTAAATCTCTGTGTCTGGCATTCAGAGCACTTCATGGAACAAAAATGCTTTCACTGGTACCTTCCCAAGAGAGCACTGCGGTCAGCTGACGCAAAACTCATTAATGTCCCTCAGATCAAAAAAGCCACCTGGGGCAGTAGGAGCTTTACGGTCAATGCGGCTAAATCATGGAATGCTCTACCATTAGCCCTTAGACATATACCTAACCCTCTGCCTTTTAGAAAGGCTTTAAAAACATGGCTATTCTCTAACTGATCAGGTGCCCCGGCTCCCACCTTTCTAGTCCACAGTAGGTCTTCTCATAGCGCCAGGACACCGTCGGGTATCAGTTCGCGCTCTATAAGCATAACTAACATTAACATTGACATTATCCTTTCCTTCTTTGAGAGGCTTCTCAAAAGACTCTCTCAGCAGGCACAATGGATCCTCAGGGTACCCAAACAACAACTCAAAGGGAATAAAACAAACCCCCATTCTGTGGGACCTTCCAGTATGCAAACAGTAGGCATGAGATGAGAAATCTCCTCCAGAGTTTCTCAGACTACACATTGATCATGCCCTTCAGGGTGTTGTTGAACCTCTCCACCAGACCATTTATCTGGAGGTGGTAGGGGGTGGTGAACTTGTAGTTGACACCACCTTCATCCCACATCGCAGTCAGATACCTGGACAGAAGGTTTGTGCCCCTATCTGACACAACCTCTGTCAGAAAACCAACTCCGGTGAACACACCCAGCAGTGCCCTAACCACTGCAGGAGAATCTATGGTTTTAAGAGGTATGGCCTCAGGGTAGCTGTGGCATGGTCCACTACCACCAAGATATACCTATTCCCTGATGAGTAGGTGGGTCCAGGGGACCAATAATGTCCATATCCACCCTTTCAAAGGAAACCCCGACCACTGGCAGGGGGCCTTTGTCTTGCTCCCTGCCTTGCCACTGGCCAGACAGGTGGCACAGTAACTGCAAAACTCCTTTACCTTTTCAGACATTTGGGGCCAGTAGAAATGGTTCACCAACTTACTATACATGTGGTGAAATAGAGTTATAACAACAAAATTTATTTTTGGCTACGTGGCCATTAGTAGGTATATCTTAGGAGCTTTGAAATTAATTAAAAACCATGTAGAGTTTGGTATGATATTGGTCACATAAAATGACAATTAATGCCATGTGGAGAGATAAAGAGATGCTATATAAAAGCATATAGATAAAAGTTTGGTTGGCTCTTATTTGAGAGTGGCTCGCAATTAGGGCTAATTTTCCCTTTTTTTTCTCTCATATAACACTTTGTGTTTACAGTGGCCTTTAAATTAAAAAAACAGATCTATGGAAAATGAGTATGCTGATTAGAAATCATAAACCACGTACCTAAAGAAGAAAGACACGGCTACATATGAAACTTTAGGTGAATGCATATTTTAATTTCATTTTATAGTTATTGTAATGAAAGTAGTGTTGAGCTAGACATAAAATTATCTAGGTGCGATCATAGGTCTCTACATATGTTTTCTATTTGTACATATAGGATTCTACAATTTTTGCCAAACAGATTGACGCATTTGGGGGACAATGAAAACAGTAATCGCGAAATGTTCCTGTGTAAGCTAGGTTGGTATAGATGAATTAGTATAATGCCTATAGGATTTATTATAATAAATCATAAGGACTAAAAATGAGAAAATTAATTATCAATGTATTAACATTTCAGAAGTGATATATATATATATATATATAGATACTACATACCGGCGACATCTATAACTAGACAAGATAACTAAATAGATGGCACAAAAAGCATCCTAAAGTAAGTAGCAAAGACAAATCCTAATTTTAAGACTTTCGGTATTCACAGAAGGCATTTAGGAGTCCTAAAGTTAGGACTCCTAACTTCTGTGAATACCGAAGTGAGTAAGTGTCTTCTGTGAATACCAAAATGCGTAAGTGCCTTTTGTGAATACGAAAATGGTAGTAAGTTTAGGATTTTGTCTTAAGTTAGTTCTGTGAATCGGGCCCCTTGAGTTTAGGCGGTATAGCTAGGACTAGCTCCATGGCTCCCTAGTTTTGGGTCAAAATCACTAGCAAAACAGACTTGGAACAGTTTTGGAAAAATCAAAACAAAGAATTAAAAACAGTTTAGTCCAAATTCCAAAAATCAAACTCAAAAGTTATGTTGTAAGACAATTTAGAGGATTTTTTAAATCCTAATTACCTTTACTGAAAGGTGTACTTTTTAAACACAAATCCTCATCCACAACGCTGAACACCAAATGTTGGAAAGTGGGTTATTAGTAGTGGTATATATATATATATATATATATATATATATATATATATATATATATATATATATATATATATATATATATATATATATTCACTGAAAAAACCATAGGTTTCACACATGTTATAGTTAGCTGTACATTTCACTCGTAAAAAACCAATGAAATTCCCCCATTATAGTTAGTGCAGGCAACTATAACTCACGCGACCGCAATCCTCTGCTGATGCTAATACTGTATTTAGACACTTATTTGCCCATGTCTTCTTCCATTAAATTTTAGCTATACATATATTACAAATATTTTTTTTTCATAAAGACACATATGTCATCAGCAGAAGATTGCGGTCGCGTGAGTTATAGTTGCCTGCACTAACTATAACGGGGGAATTTCATTGGTTTTTTACGAGTGAAATGTACAGCTAACTATAACATGTGTGAAACCTATGGTTTTTTCAGTGAATTTGAAAGGTTTTTTAAATGCTAATTCCTAACTATAACGTGTGTGAAACCTATGGTTTTTTCAGTGAATTTGTACGGTTTTTTAAATGCTAAGTTACTTTACGCCATTTGTGGCGTGCGCACCCACTTAACGCAGTTCGTTCCGTGCGCGCACGGTGCGCTTCGTGCACTGTGCGCGCACAGTGAGCACGCGGTGCGCTTCGCGCACCGCGTGCCCACGTTACGCTAGATGGGCCATGGACGCACGATGCGCTTCGCGCACCGTGCGCACATGGAGGTCATATGATGAGCATCGTTGTGACAGGTAAAATATATGTTTTGTTTATCTCTGATGAGCCATGCACAAAAGGTGCCCTTCGGGCGCCTTTTGCACACGGGGTGGGGAGAATGTGGATATATATTTTTTTTTTTATTATTTCTTACCGTACGCGTACGGTAAGCGTAATCGGCGAAATTTTCGAAAAAATTAAAATTGCCTTTTTTCACTTGGGGGATCGTTGGGGACTCCCTCGACATGGCTAGGTGCTTGGGAGCTGTGTAAACAGCCCCTTTACATGATTTGCACTTTGTTTTTCAACTCCCTGTCAGAGTGCGAGAGAGAAAATGGCGGCCGCCGCTTCCAGGTTTCGACCGATTCGAATGTTTACTAAGATCTAAGGGCCAATCAGAATCGCGCTCGCGCACGCCACCGTACGCGTACGGTAAGCGCACCGTAAACGCACCGTACGCTGGCTCAGATATATATATTGATTTAAAGGCTATTTTCTCAGAATCTACTGAACAGATTTACACCAAACCTACAAAAGGCACTTCCTTGACCTGTAGACTACCTCTCTGCCAAATTTCAAGGAACTCTGTTCAGCCGTTCGGGCTGTAGCTGTGTCTAAAGGTTCTATGGAAAAATGCATGGGAAAAACGCGTTTTGGGACCCCCCTTTTATCTCAGCCCCTGCTTGACGAATCCCCCCGAGACTTTCAGGGTAGGAGCGGAGCGTAGCGCCCCATTAGTTTTGAAAATTTCGCGAGGATTCGTCGACCGGCGCCAAAGTTATTCCAAATAGAATGTTGCGGTTTTCCTATGGAAACAGGGTCCTAACTATAACTACCTACTGGCGACCGCCAGTAGGTAATATATATATATATATATACACATATATATATTTACCACTACTAAGAACCCACTTTCATACACAAAGTAAAAATAATTCCTAATTAAGGCCATAAGAACACAGTTGAGTATTAAGCCTGGAGGTGTGGTGAATTACCACGTAGTTGTTGGGATAAATTTAGCAACAACTCTCAAAGTTGATTTCTGAGGGATGTTGGTATATAAGGACTCGACATCTATGCTAATCAATAACTCATCATATGGTTTAACCTCATGAGTATATGCTTTCTATCTTTTAAATACATTGACATTCTTAGTACTAGTGATCTCACGAAAAAAACAAAAAAACTTTGAGTGGTTTGAGGGTGGAGCCAATGCCAGAGATGATCAGGCGCCCTGGAAGTGGGTGTTTTTGTTCTTGAACACCTTATGAACAATGTAGAAATAGGAGACCCGTGTTTGTTTATTTCCCAGAAGCTCGTCTTCTGCTTTGGTGACCCAGAGATTTCCTTCCCACTACTGACTAGAAATTATATTTCCTCCATAATGTCAGTCATGGGATCTTTCGTTAAATGTTTATAATTTTGTTCATCTTTAAGGTGCTGCCTCATGATACATTACTTCTGGTTGTATGGCCACGGCACCACCTATTTCTGCTGGTTTTATGACAATGGAAGAGTTGCCTGACAATTCCCTTCAGGCCACGCTCTCTTCCCTTGTGACATTTTGGAATGTTTTTTGCCCTATGTCCTTGAGCATATCAATCTTGAGGTTAACTGCCTGTTCAAACGCAAGTACCTCAGGGGACATTTTGTGTGTTCCGGTATAAATGGGGACTGATTGAGACGGCCAGGGTATTTTATGGTATTTCTCCTCTTCCTTTATTTGTTGTCTTACTAAAACACTCTCAACCTGAGTTTCCTTAGAGGTTCCACCATCTGCGTTTTGAGTTTAAAAATGTAATCACTTGGGGTACAGGAAATGCCTCGTGTTTTTTTACTTTAATTGATTACAATGTTAATGACATTCTCTGACTGCTCATTTTTAGCAGGTATTCTTTCTGGGTCGGTCCACTATGATCTGAATCCATTTCCTTCCAAAAGACACTGTGGTCTTTGTTGTCCCACTTCCCTGTCCCCTGCTTCTGTATATAAAAGGAGGATGGGAGGGGAGCATGGTGGAAAACCATACTATTGTCCAGTGGCTGCTGCTCTGGGGCAGTAGTGGTGGGCAGGGAGAGTGGGGTAAAAAAACAATGAATCACGACGCTGCTGTTACCAGCATGAAAGCAGCATTGAGATTGCTCTGAGTAGTGTGGTTCGGCGGTCAGACAGGTAGTGGAAGCCTATGCATGTTCTCCACCCAGGCTTTGCAATACAGCCGGGTGGAGAACATGCTCAATGTGCATGACTTTTTCGGCCGCCCAAGACAGTTCGCCAAACCGTCATGCTCTCTTAAGTGCACCAACCACTAGCCCCCTGCTGGCTGTGACAACAGCCAAGCCCCGCCCACCTCAAAACTGTCTCGAGCACAGAAAAATGAAATGATAATAAAATCGTGTTACTATCTTATTATTATTATTTGTTTGCACTGCTGAAAAGCAGTGGGGTGAGACTCCTCCCTACTTAGCAGAGGAGCCGCTGCTGCTATTGTTGCCAACTCATTGGTGATCTTGTTGTGGCCCTGATGCAAAGGTATTAAAAGATTGGTAGCCTTTTCTGTAGCCACATCTTCCTTTGGTTCTTACAAACATTTGTGTCTGAGTCAGAAAAAGTACTACTGCGCAGAGCCGGTCCTAGGGCTTTTGGGGCCCAGGGCAGAAAGGGAATGTGTGGGTCTCCTCTAATGTGCATACATCTTGAAACCCCAGGAAATGACCACAGGGAGTTCCATCAATTGAGTATTGTTGAGCGGCTCTGCAAGAAGCAACTTTCTCAAATCAGATGTCCAGAAAACAATAAAAACATAATTTCTGACACTAATCAAATAAGTATATATATTTTAAAGTTCTACTACATGGAAAAATATTACATTAGTCCTGTGGTGTAAGTCTTGCCTCCCAGAGTACGTTTTGTGGGAAGCTCCTGGCTTGACAGCTAAACTATTTGTTTTGCTCCCCCTATTGATTGACTACATCAGTCACTTTGCAAGCAAAACAAGTTGGACATTTGGCACCAACTGGAGCTGGTTGCAGGATGCATTACAAACATCTAAATGAAGAACAATCCTGCACCATGCCTCCCTACTTTGGAAGGCCTCCCTCAGAGCACAGGACCATGGCAGTGAGGTCCGTGGGAGTGTTGCAGGGATTCTGCTTATACACAGAACCATGCGTAGAACCCCAGGACCTCAGTGAATTGTGGTGTACCAGAAACTCACCTCAGAACCCAGAACCCAGTATCCAGCTAGCATAAGTGTCCCATTCGTTATCCGAGATTTAGCTCGGCGGTCCCAATGAAAAGACAACCCAGAACAAGCGACTCAGTGTACTCTCAGGAATGGTGGGAATCGGAAATACCTGTTCGTATATTATTCTCACATCAGTCCACAACAAGAATAAACAGAGACACAGTGAAAATAAAAAGAGTTTATTTTATAGACCACGTGTCCTAAGATGCAGTACTTTGGCTAATACAAGCAGACAAATGATTATAATTAAAACCATCAGCATCGTTACAATACCATAGAATATAAAGGGAGTGATCATGTTATAAATGACAGTGGATACTACCACCTTCCCTTTACTAAGGAGCTAATATTATTATTATGCTAATAAAAGGTCTCTTAGGCTTGAAGAGGGGACCCCATACCTCAAAGATCAGCTTAGTGAAATCACATCACAGGAGCATCAGAAGTCTTCTCGCAGGAAGGCTCGTCTTCGGTCTGAATATTAAACATGATGTCTGCAATATTAAAAGCACCAACTTTCAGGTATTCGCAGCTGCCTGTATGTTATGGCTAAATAGTGAGTCGATCAACCTAGAGTGGAAAACATGCATTGTCTAACGACCCAGACCGTTCTTGTTACACCATGTACAGACCAAGGACGCTGCACAGAGCTCGGGATGGTAACAACAGATTGCTCTCGTGTGAGGCAAAGCGCGAGGCAGCTGTTTGGTTAAACAATAACATGTAGATGCAGTGTCGTGCGCAAAAGCAGCAAGATGGCTTTCTAACATCTAACGTGGTTATGCTAACTTAACAATGTATGTACGTATTAAGGGATTCCTTACTACATGCCCCCTTGATCGAAGCACTAACCAGCAGGGAAGAAATGAGAGAACGCAGAGTTCAAATTCGACAGAGCAGAACAAGGCGTATTCAAATCGAAATCAAGTATCAGTTCAGAGAAAGTTCGAAAGAAAAAAGAAAAGCAAAAAAAACCTCAAAAAGGGAAAGGAAAAAAAATGAAAAATGCTGCTTTAGCCAGCAATCCAAAGTCATATGGTAGAAAAAACATAGTGGATGACAGTTCACTTAATCCATGAACGTGTATGCAGCATACGTAGCAACAGCTTCCAACACTAAATCGTTGGCACGGCCACTAAAAGTTTCAGCCATCCAGTTAATTAAAGAAAAGGAACATACATGTTCTTCAATAAGCGGAGCCTCTAGCACCATCAGAGGGCAACCGACGTGTTCTTCCAAATAACTCATATCCAAGAAGTCATAGGCAGCCCTTGCGATGTCCCAATTACCCAGGATTCCATGCGCCGCACCACAGGCCATAATCCGAACACCAGAACAGGCAAACTCGTGAGACACTAAGGGACTCATCAGTCGATCATAATCCGGTACCGGAGACACCGTGTTGGTTAAGCACAAATCCAGAGGCCATTCAAAGGGACAATCTAGGCAGTGAAAGACAGGTTGTACGCAGGTAAAGTAGGAATACCGGAAGGATAATCCATACGCCAGGCTCAAAGTCGCCAATGGCAGCGTACCATAGTATCCAAGCATCCTGTCACGAAGAAGATGCAGACGGGGCAGGTTGTCGTGAGGCACAGAAAGTGCAGCCATTTCGTAGTATGAAAAGTAAAAGTAGCACACCCGCCACCAGCGCCAGAATCAGCGGGACACCGCCAAAGACGCTCGAAAAAATAGAATGAAAAAATGCCGGAATCACACCAAAAATAGTTTGGAAGGAGGTCACGAGGCCTGAGCCCACAAGTTTAAAAAAATGAGCCAGGCCAGTTGTTGACGAGGCATTGAAGATTGTTTGGATCAAAGCTCCAAAATGCAGGGGGAGGTCAGTATTCAAAAGCGCCTGTACCTCAGTGCGCGTATTTGCCACGTGAAGGACAAATGTTTCTCGGGAGGAAGTCAATGGCATCTCTTTTTGGGACAATAGAGCTCTTATTCTGCTCATCTTGTTGAACTCTGCTTTCAAGGTCGGAATCGAAGGCCAGATGGAAACATCCAGCCGCCCATGCGGGGGTGGAAATAGAACATTATTGCAGCAGACTACTCTCTGCGATACAGTTACTATATATGGGATTCCCACTAACATCCCGCAGCAAGCTTCATTATTCAAAATTAAATAACTACCGTTTGCAAGCAGCGTGAAATATGGTGTAATCACTGGCACTGGGACACCTTTGAGGATGCAGGCCAAATTTGGGGCGTGTACATTGCATGCACCGTGTAACTGAATGTGCCTACATACTACAGAATGATCAGGTGTCGAGGTACACTCCTCACCTTTCAGGTAAACCTCTGTACCGTCTCTTGTACATCTATACGTAAAAGGGAGAGACCAAACCTCATGTAGGAACGCGGTACCCAACTGTTCATATCTACCCAGAGAATAGTGTTTCATGCATGACGTAAACTTAAAAAGCGCGAAAGGGAGCGTGATCAACCCATGTACCAACCACACGGCTGAATTCAATTCCGCCACAGAGAAAGGTAACGGCTCCAATTTTTCAATGTGTAACAATGAATATGTAGCATCTTTCATGGACATGAACTGCTGCTTTACAGTAAGGGTAAAGGGAAGGAATAATGATGTCGTATTCATATAGTCCCAGGGGACCTTTCCTGCCTTTAACGTTTGTAATGTCCATGCAAACTGCATAACAGAACGCAACTGGTTTTGACCATGATACAATACAGACATATCATCATGTACAATATCAACAATTGAAGAAACAATATTGTCTAATGTATAAATTCTGGAAGAAAGTGTGTTAATGCTGTTATCTATAACGGCCAAGACCTTTTCCATATTTGCTTGATTAATGGCCCTCAATCTTGAAGCCGCTTCAATTTGCGACAATTTCCATACTTCGTTGTAAATAGCATACGCCCACCTCTTGGATCTGCCACCCACAGGACCTTTAACAAAATCATTCAAATCTATTTTGTCATGTAATTTTGATAAATGAACTTTGACAGATGCCAAGGTGGAATGTCGCAGCCAGGATTGACATAACTTCCCTACAGAGTAGGTAGTTACTGTATGGGAGGACTCAAACCGAGGGTCTACGCGGTGCTGCGTATACCCCGGTTTCAGACCTAGAAAACGACGTTGACATGCATCTGAACTGCTTTGCCAAATTAACCATCCTTCACTACTAAATTTCAAAATATTGAAAGATGTATTAGAGACTAATGACTGCAAAGCAGGAAGGGACAGATCTGTTTGGTTATCCCAATTTGGGTAAGCGCCCAGATCTGGAACAGAGGGGAAATTCAGTTTTTTAGAAGTGGCCAATCCGAAACAGGTGGTCTGGAAGATGGTCGAATTCAAAAACAACATATGATTTGGTACAAGACAGGCACGATGTAAAGCTTCAGTTCCCTGAACCTGCCACGGTTTGGAAACCCCAAACCGATTTAAGATCAATAGTAGCCTTCCACAGATCATAACCTTTGATTGACAACTCATCCATAAAGGACTTAGAATATAGTAATTTGGTGTGTGTCAGTCTTACCTTCGAGGCAGACTCAGACATCACTTTAAAATAAAAGGATGCTGGGCTGGAAACACTGAAGTCAGTAAAATAAGTATATTTCTCAACCAATGTAGGTGAACTGCCTAAAGATGGGGTAGGACAGTGTTCCCATTGGGTAAAATTTACAAAATTTCGAAACGTATTTGCTTTATGCAGGAAGTGATTGCCATAATGTTGAAAACAATACTGTTCTGCATAGTTAGCCGCATTTTCATATAAATCTTCTGCATCAAAAGCGGCATAATATTTCAAATCAGAAAACAGTGCTTCAATGGCATGAACATCCCAATCATCAGAACAAATGTTCTGCTTAACCACATCACCCATAGAAACACGAAATACATTAGGCACATTGATGACCTCAGTAGGACCATGAATTTGGAATTTAACAGCATCCCACGCAATTCCATCCAAAACGGGCCAGGCAGTAATATTCACAAAAGTCTGGTCCCTTTTCATGATGTGGGACGAGGAGTGGGGGGTCAAAGTTCCATCGATAAGTCTAATTATAGATCTCTCTTTGAGATAGTGGCCGTTCACCAGACGGAAAAATACTATTACAAATCCAATGGACATAAACAAAAAAAATACTTATAAGCACCAGCCAAATGTATGTCCAAGGGGGAATCAAAAAATGTCTTTTGAACCAACTAACAAAAATAGCAATGTTCGAAGGGGAAGTGGAAGGCAATGAGTTAGTGTCAAAGGAGAAATGTGACTGGGTAATCGCCGTAGATTGTAAAACAGGCGATTGACCGTTTGTAGGATAAGCATAATCAGTCTCTTCGGGCAGACCACCAGCCGGTGGTATTAACAAGGGATCAGTAACTGACTGCATCTCGATGGCAACATCAGACAAGGTGGTAGAAGCAGGAACCAACACTGAATTTCTTTGCATCGTCTGGCATGAAACTGCTGGAGTCATACTAAGAAGTATCGGCCACTCGCTGAAGTTTGACATTGTCTATAGAGATGTACCTGTTTTCTTTGCGACCAGGAAGTGGAGGTAAAATGACTGTTCTTGTACCTTGCACTCCAAGCGCTGGAACCGGTGCACGATAAGAGGGGCGGAACTCCTTCTTGTTCTCCACCTTCTCACGGACCAGGTCTCCAACTCGGGGTAGCCAGCCGACTACCGGAATCTGAAGCTCAGCATCAGATGTGGAGGGCAAGTGTTCCTTCGATAGAGTGTCTCTGGCTTCTTGTAGGGTCTGCAAAACAGCACAGTGATCATCTACGTCAAAGGGTGCGGCCGACGCCGCCATGTCTAGACCATCAAGGTCTGGGACAAACATTCTGATTCCGAAGAGCATCATGTATGGGGTCCGCCCACCCAGAGACCTTCTAGGGAGATTATTAAGTGCACGTTGGACGTTATACAAATGGGCTAGCCAATTCAGGCCTGTGCCTAAAACACGTGCTGTCAAAGATTGCTTTAAGTCACGGTTCATTCGCTCCACCTCACTATTACCCTCAGGTCGGTAGGGGGACGAAAATTTGACTTGGACCCCCAAATTTCTCATAGCCTCCTTGTAAGCCTTAGAGGCGAACGCAGGGCCCTGATCAGAATGGAAGGTACCACACGCAAAAGTTCCCACAAAGACACGCAAATCCCTGATGACAGTCCGTGAATCAGCACTCCTTTGTGGCCATACCCAAAGAAAACGTGTGCACGAATCCACTGCAACCAAGATATACTTGTACGCAGTATCAGAAGAAAAAGGACCGCAGTGATCTAGATAAACACAACCAAATGGTTTATTAGATATGTACAACTGTGTTTGTGGTGGGCGCGCAACAGCTGAAGGTTTAATCTGTTGGCAAATGTCACAATCAAGAACATAAGCGCGCGCTTGTTTGTATAAACCGAACCACCAGTAACATTGTTGTAACAGAGATATAGTAGCGGACACGCCGGCGTGGGCAGATGCCAACCCCTCGTGCGCTGCTAGTATCAGAGATGGTCTGCAGTCCGCGTTGGGAATAATTCTGTCACCAACGTCGTTAATCCTCACTAACGGGACGTTATCAGGACTTAAGTGATACAAATAACGAGAAGGAAAACCCTTCAGGTAATCACTTCCCTTCTCTGTAGCAGCAATAGCTGCCAAGATGTCATCATCAATCTTACTTTTAGATCTTGTAACTGCTGCCACTAAGTATGTCGCCACTGCTGTTTTTGCTGCCTCGTCAGCCAAGCTGTTACCGACAGCATGGACACCAAGTCGTTGGTGACCAAGAGTGTGAATAACATACACGAGAGGGAGACGTTCTTTAAAGACTGCCACTCGAACCCAAAGCAATTTATGCTTAATTGTGCTACCTTTGGTATCGCGATATTCGTTTTGAGACCAGAAGTGTAAATTGTCATTGTAGGACTGGACACAATAAAAGGAGTCACTTACTATAAGAGTAGTGACTCGGGGATCAGCAAACTCCAGTGCAAGCACCAGAGCCCGGAGCTCCGCCAGTTGCGCGGTACAATCACCCAATGACTGCGTATGCACGGCATCAGATTGGAATTCACCATTTACGAATGTACCCACGACAATTGCGCAAGCCGCTGAATAGGCATGCTTCGATCCAATCGCCGGCTGCGCCGAGCCGTCAGTGTATATGACACAATGGTATTCTTCGAGCGGGCGCAAAGACAGAGGAGCCGGATGAACGAATTCATACTGTAAGTACTCCTGAGTCTGCAAAGAGGCGTCAAAGATATAAGTGACATCTGGTGATGTCAGAGTCGTGGCCCATTGTATCCACCGTGGATGCAAAGCTTTAGAATTTGGTACACTTGCTTTTGTCACCGCCTCTAGGGCAGGATACGGTGTCACAACCAGTATGCGTTTTCCTTGTGACAGTGCGCGTTCTTTAAGGATCGCCATCTGTACTGCTGTCAGAACTTTCTCGACAGTGGAAAAACGCAACTCAACAGAGGTGTACAAGTGTGATTTATACGCAATGGGGACTGTGTCGCCCTCATTGAACGTCAAGTACGTGAAACCCACTACGCCTGGTACTATTCTTATTACCAGGTTAGTGCGGTTATTACGCGTCAGTAAGTATTGTGAAGCAAGAAGATCAGCCTGTAAAGACTGTAGAATAGCAGAATGCTCTAGCTGCCAGCTAGACTTCGAAAAAGAAGGTTGTACCAAGGCGTAAAGCGGCTTGATACGCTGGGCATAATCAGGAATATACGTACGTATGAAATTCAGAAAGCCCAGCAAAGATTGTAATTTTTTCAGTGTTGTAGGAGCACGCAGGCATGCGCACTTCTCCAGAAAGTGAGGAGCCAATCCCTTACCTTCGTTGTTGAGCTCGTAGCCCAAAAACAACACTGTATATTCCGCGATGTGAGACTTCGCAAAATTAAATTTGTAGCCATAGTCCGCAAAACCCGTAATGATATTGTTGACTCGAGACAGATGTGGCTTCAGCTCATCATCCGTGAGGTAGATATCGTCAACATAGGAGTATGCGTCGGGGTCCATTCTTTCTAAGAGAGAGACCACGCGAGCGGCAAAGACGCCAGGGCTGTTTTTATAGCCCATGGCTAATCTTGTGAACTGTTTCTGTTTGCCGCCTGAAGTAAACGCCGTCCACTGGCTACTCAGTGTGGACAGGTTATGGCTAAAAAAGCCATTGGAGATGTCAAGTGTCGTTTTAAATCTCTTACGCACGAGACTGTCGACAAGAGCCGAGCTATGAGTATTTTGTACCGCGCAGGTCCGGCAATGCGAATTTAAGTGCCGGTAATCCAAAACTAAACGGTACGACCCGTCAGGCTTCGTCACTGTGAATAAAGGGTTATTCATAGGGGACACACAAGTTTCAATAACACCCTGATATTCCAATTGGTCAAGGATTGCAGCGACGTGCGGTCTAGCTTCACGACGCATAGGATATTGGGGCTGTGGCTGGGGTATAGACCGCAATGGAATCTCATGGCAGGGGGACAACTGGTCCCATCCCACCTGAGTACGATACAATGCCGGCGCTAGCGCCAGTACCCACTCCTCAGCATACACTTCAGCCTGGTCCTTAGCCACTGTGTGTGCAAAGGACGGGAGAATTACCTCCTCCCCTCTAGGAGCGTCTAAAATGAAAGCTGGGGGCCAATCTGCCTCCGCTAGGAGGATATCATAGGTGGTAGTCAGATTATCCCAAAAAATCCCTTTTATTGTACGTTGCATGTCACCCTCAATTAGTAAGACTATTTCATAGAGTCTGTCAGGGGGAGCCACTCTGGTGTCAGCTGTCTCAACAGTAACCAATGTATCAGTTGCTGTCGCCGCCAGAAATGGACGCAGAGCTTGACGGACTATGGTAATTTCCGCTGCGCTGTCCAGTAGCGTCAGCGCCCATGTCCGGTTCCGAAGCTGTGTCCGCACTATCTGAGGCATACCTTGCCGTCAGAGCAGCCACTTTCTTCTTCTGAAACGGGGGCCTTTGTCGTGCGAATTCGTCCTGCTTGCCTTTACCTTCAGTCTGTCGGGGTTGGTCACGTGTTTGTGGAGCACCCCGACCTTTGCCACCGCCTCCGCCACCGGACTGTGAAGCCGATGTTTCCTGTGAAAAACGAGGAGAACGTTGTTCAGAAACCTGAAATCTATCAGGAGACTTAATAGTAGCACGATCACGCAGATCATAAGTGCGCTCACTACCTGACTGAACGGGAGAGGCAGGCCGAGACCCCTGTTTCTGCTGCTGCTTTCCCTGTTGTTTTGACCGCCAACTCTGTTTCGGAAAGTTTGGACGGTCATCCTTACCAGAGGCTTCTGCCTTACCCTGCTGCTTAATTTCGGGAGTTTTTACAACAGGTTTAACTCCTAAAGAGCTACGACCCAAATCTCTGTATGCCGTCGAGATTATTTTCGCGAACTCCCGCGGCTTATCCTCATCAGCAACCTTCTTCAGTTCATTACGAACTTGGAATTGCATAGCATCACCCTTAAGGTTACACATTACCATGGTAGCCACCAGGTCAAACTGTCCGAGGAGCCGCATTCCTAATTCTATCGCAGACTCCGCACCGTGGTTATCTTGAACACGTTTAATAACGGAGGGCAGTACCGACATAGACGGAGTGCCAAAGCACTGCGAGTACGTCGCTGCAAAGACCTTGCCCCAGTTTACACAATCATCAATGTCGGGGACCAAGTCTTTAGGCAAACTAATGGTAAGGATCCTGTGTTTCTCCACAGGAGATGTATTCGGGTAAACCGCTTCTATTTGGTCAAATTTTTCAGCAAGCCAAAAAGGGAAATCATCCCTATTTGGGGGGCGCTTGCCCATAACAGAATTAACCATAACAGGACTAATGACCACCGCGTGGTGGTCAGTAGGCTGCCCCGCAACAGCAGGTGCCCCCGCCTGCACATTGCGTGACACGTACTGTACCAAAGCCCTATGTACTGTAATAAGGGCAGTGTGCAGTACACGCAAATCAGCCACCGGCACCGTTAGGTAACGGGGATGAGGCGTATATCCGGCTAGTACCGGCCAAGTGGCCCCTGCAATTGACAAAGGGCCCATTCTCGGTGGTATAACCGCATGGGGAAGGGCGCCATTAAACCAAATAAGATGCTGCCAAGCAGATATTGGTATTTCTTGTGTCCTATACGGTGTATAGTTCGCTGGCACGGCAGTGGCAGTGTAAGTATGAAAAGAGTTATCGTCCTCACTCACCGCCGGAAGCGTCACCCAAGAGTAAAACAACTCATAAGGATGAGCCGCATCGGCTCCTACCACAAAGATTACGTTCATACCAGTATCCGGCACCCCATACTGCGTCAAATGACGTCTCAGAGGTGCTCGACTGTGCGCCACTATTTCGACCTCCATAAGGACAAGCTACACTCGAAGTAATCAGTAGCACAAGGGTTCAATAACCTTTTTAATGATCAAGCTTGAAGAAACCTATATCAACAGAAATAGGTAGGTTTAAATCCGTCAGACTTGTTATCCGGAAACAAGAATGAGGGTGCCGTAGACTAATATAAGCACTACTAAGGCGTTTCAACTCATAGACCAAACGTTAGGTGCGCCATGTTGCAGGGATTCTGCTTATACACAGAACTATGCGTAGAACCCCAGGACCTCAGTGAATTGTGGTGTACCAGAAACTCACCTCAGAACCCAGAACCCAGTATCCGGCTAGCATAAGTGTCCCATTCGTTATCCGAGATTTAGCTCGGCGGTCCCAATGAAAAGACAACCCAGAACAAGCGACTCAGTGTACTCTCAGGAATGGTGGGAATCGGAAATACCTGTTCGTATATTATTCTCACATCAGTCCACAACAAGAATAAACAGAGACACAGTGAAAATAAAAAGAGTTTATTTTATAGACCACGTGTCCTAAGATGCAGTACTTTGGCTAATACAAGCAGACAAATGATTATAATTAAAACCATCAGCATCGTTACAATACCATAGAATATAAAGGGAGTGATCATGTTATAAATTACAGTGGATACTACCACCTTCCCTTTACTAAGAAGCTAATATTATTATTATGCTAATAAAAGGTCACTTAGGCTTGAAGGGGGGACCCCATACCTCAAAGATCAGCTTAGTGAAATCACATCACAGGAGCATCAGAAGTCTTCTGGCAGGAAGGCTCGTCTTCGGTCTGAATATTAAACATGATGTCTGCAATATTAAAAGCACCAACTTTCAGGTATTCGCAGCTGCCTGTATGTTATGGCTAAATAGTGAGTCGATCAACCTAGAGTGGAAAACATGCATTGTCTAACGACCCAGACCGTTCTTGTTACACCATGTACAGACCAAGGTCGCTGCGCAGAGCTCGGGATGGTAACAACAGATTGCTCTCGTGTGAGGCAAAGCGCGAGGCAGCTGTTTGGTTAAACAATAACATGTAGATGCAGTGTCGTGCGCAAAAGCAGCAAGATGGCTTTCTAACATCTAACGTGGTTATGCTAACTTAACAATGTATGTACGTATTAAGGGATTCCTTACTACAGGAGAGAAGGACTCTCTTGGGCTTCGCAGAACTGGATCACAGCTGTGAGGCATACGAGAGCGAGACATGTCATGTAGCAATGCTCCCATGGGGCCTGGTGCACCCAAGGTGCACTTCCCTCTGGTCACTGACTGGACAGTACAATACCCCCGATAATATGGGTGCATTGGACACATAACCCCACAAAGGCATGGTCCCATTGCACTTCCTACACTATTAATAGCTATGCCCATCAGAAGGCTCCTCTTGCCCTGGCATCCATGAATCTGCGCTGCAAAGCTCAGTGCAGCTTACTCCCTTCCTAGGGCCTCTCAGTTGTGGATCACAGCTGTGTGGTGCATGGGAGAAGGAACCAGTGGCATAGTAATGTTGCCATGGGCCCTGATGCAAGAAATGACACCAGACAGTAAAGCACAGCCATAATTTGGGTGCATTGGCTCCCTAACATCCTTGAACCCTGCTGCCACTGCACCTACTGCAATATTGTTAACCACAGCCCAAGAGAGAACCCATGGGTCTTATACCCATGTTCCAGTGCTGCTAAGCTAATAGTTGGGTGCCTCCTCCCCTCAGTGTCCAACGATGGCTGTGAGACCCAGGGAAGGGAGGGCCTCTGGCAAGCCTCACAGTTCTAGAAAAAGGCTGTGAGGCGCATGAAAGAGAGTGAAGTAGTCCAGCAATGGTGCCATGGTGCAAAGTAAAAGAGCCTCCCTACCCTCTTCCATTGACTGCACAGTACAATAAAGCCATAATATGGGAACATTGGAATCTTAATACCCCTGAGCCTGGTGCCACTGCACCTGCTGCACTACCGAATGCAATGCCCTTGTCAGAGAACCATGCACAGGACCAGGGTACAGCACTGTGAGAAAAATTAAATTTGGCCCAGTGGTAAGGGCCCACATGAGGTGACCCCTCTTCTGGGCCTCTCAGGCATGGTGCAGCATTGAGAGGATTAGAAGTGGGCCTGACAGCATTGAACCATGGCTGTGAGGCCAAGGGGAAAGAGGCCCTCAGCAAGGCCTATCAGTGCTACACCATGCCTACAAGGCGTAGGGTACCCCTTAGGCCTCACAACCATGATCTAGTGATGTGAGGCCCAGGAGAGAAGACCAAGAATAGGGGAGCCCTCTTCCATGGGCCTTGCAGCAACACAGTAACACTCAGCGGCGGCTGTCATAAACGTAGGGTGGTGAGGCGGGTGGGGTCGCTCGGGGGAGTTGAATATAATAATAAAAAATAAAACGTACCTTTTGCCGTCAGCCACTCCATCTCCTCGGACCGCCTCTCCTCTTCTTGTCTGCTGGTCCCACTAGCCCCTGGGGCAGGCTCCCTGGCCATACGAGATTTGGTTTGAGCAGACAGAAAAGACGCTCTGCTCAGATAAGGATCTGTGTGGTTTCTCCAGCACGGCTGCTCAGTGCAGCTGGGCTGTAGAAAGCCTAAGTGAGCATGTGTGTTTTCGTCAGCGTGAGACAGGGGTCAAAACACATATGCGCACTTAGAAAGTGGAGTGCACTAGCACTCCTCTTCCCCTCCCTCATACTTTGAGCCACATCCCTCCCAACAGTGCTGGCTAAGAGCCGGCGAATGTATCAAGCTTGATTACTCTTCATTCTATATTTGAGTTCTAATCTCTTTACTACCTCCTGGAGTAAGCCTGGACTGTTTGCTATTGCAAATTTTGAATGTCAAGTTTAGAAAATAAACTCTGATATCTTAATGAAATTAAATAGTCTTAAGCTTTAAAACAATACTGGAAAATATCGACCACACGCAGAAGGTTCAATCAGTACCCTCTGCCACAGGACCTGCTCCAGTGGGTATACTTTAAGCATAGACATTGGACATCTACTCTCAGCTTTATGATGGAAATAAACACTGTGTTCTAAAGCTGAGCAGGGCCCATAACAAAGTTACAATTTCCTAGAAGGGACAGCCCATCGCCTTGCCATCAGAATCTCTGACACCTCAGTTGTGGTCTGATGGACTAGTTGGAAATGTATAACAAGGTGGAGCAGTTTTTAATCCCGGCCTCCCAGGGTGTGCTCATGGGCAATCACTTGTCTGAATTTATTGCTCTGCTGCTCCATTTTTGGCAAGATTGGGAGTACTTTGACTCAATATAAAAACTACTAGTCAGTGTGATTTAATGAAGGGACTGGATATTACCTTGGAGAACAGAGTTGCCCAGTCACATGGTATAATCACCTAAATGCAGTACAGTGGTAAATATATAGCCTTTTACCAACGAGGAGTGCACTACTAATTTAACCAACTGTTTGATCCTGGGCAAATCGTTTTTTCCCTGTGATTTGCTAATATGGTAGGACTTTGAAAGAGGCTTCATGTAAGGAATAGACATTACGAGAGCATGGGTAGAGGAGAGGAGAAGATGTGGCGTTATGTCTGAGCTGCCGACTTCCGAACTGAGGAATCAGTTACTCATTCAAGGCTATTTGCATCTAAATAATGGAAGGTGCTCCTGAGCCTGCATGGTGTATTCCCCCTCCTGTGCTGCAATGCTTATCTGCCTGCCACTGACCAGCACCCCTTTCACAGCTCATCAGCTCCCTAAAGAGTGGGTGTTGCTGATATTTTCAAATGGTTAAAACTGCCATTAGCCAAAAAATGGGATAATGGGCATTTGAGTAAGAAGTGGACAGCATCCCCAGTCACAGGCCAAACTTGGCAGATGCAGACAGTCCTCCCAGCTACATGTGGAGCTGCAAGGCCCAGGGGAGAAGGGGCCCCTTCTTGGGGTTTAGCTGCCATTGTCCAGTGCTGTGAGGCACAGGGGACGTGAGCCTCTTCCTCCATTCCTCACAGTGCTATACATGCCATGCCTCCAGAGAGAGAGGCGTCCCTTCCCTGGGCCTTGCAGTGCTGCACCATAGGTGTGAGACCTTGGATGGTAGAACACTTTTGCGGGGCCCCATGATTGTGGGCTGAGAAGGAGGCCCTGGGTAGCCGTCCATGCTACCCATGCCTAGCGATGGCCCTGCTACTGTGAGATGTGAATTGAATATCCAACATTTTTTATTTTGTAATCCTTCCTGGAAGAGGGATGCGTTGTTTTGTGGGAGAATTTTTTCAGGTCTCTTGGGAATTTATTGATTATTGACTGAGTCAAAAACTCTTGCAATTACAAAATCCCTTTATTTACTTCATCCAGTTTCTTTTTATGTGCAGATATACGAAATTAAAACCTAAGGGCATTTTCACTGGCTTTAATTTTGATAACCAATGCAACTGACAATTATCTTACCTGTTTTGATAATCAGTACCAGCCAATCTTGCATGTATTTCCAAGCAAGTACTGGCTCGGATCCAGGATTGGAACTTAGAATCTAATGTTCTGACAGATTTCCAGGTGGGTTTTTGTGCCAATATTAGCACCCTGGATCAGGTATTCCATTTCCTATGCATTTATTGGAGAGAGGTTGCCATTAAAGAGGGAGAAGTTATATGTCGCCTTTGTGGACCTGCGCACCGCCTTTGATCTGGTCCCTTGAGCCAAACTATGAAGAGTGGTGGCAGAGATGGGTCTCCCTCAAAACTTTCTTGATATTTTAATTTGTCTGCTCTTAGCAAACAAAGCCCAAGTCAGGTAGCCGACTAACCGAGCCTTTCGCGATAAATCATAGAGTGAGACATGGATGTGTCTTAGCGCCCACCCTATTCTCACTCTTCATCGATGGGGTAGTAGTATTCCTCGATAGGGACGGGTGCAATGCCCCTAAATTTGGGGAGAGAAGAGTGCTCGCACTCCTCTTTGCTGATGATACGCTAGTAATATCAAAGACCCCACAAGCCCTCCATCAGCTATGAAATGATTTTATACTCTTTTGTAATGAGAGTGGCCTAGAATTAAATGAGGATAAACACAACATATGATTTTTTCCAAGGGGATAGCAAAGCCATCCAACTGGCATACGTACGCAGGGATCAGTACTTTGGAACAAGTTTCTGTCTTTGACTATTTGGGCATTCGTTTAACACCAAGCCTATGTTGGACACCCCATATTGAGAAAATACAGTTTAATCCACCAGACCACTCACATAAGGAAGATCCATAAAAATATGGTGCCCAGGAAAGTGGCCCCAGTGCTTGAAATCTATAATATTAAAGCCTTAGGGGGCGCATTGCATGGGGCTGAACAATGAGGTAGTGAGAACACGGATTGTCTTACCACCATAGAACACCGTTTCATAAGATCGCTTTTTAACTTACCAACTAGTATCCCCCTGACCCCAATCTATCTGGACCTGGCCCAAAGAAAACTGGCACATAAGTTGGATTACAAGCACCTTATGTTTTGGCATAGCCTGTGGTCTATTGAGAAGCTTGCCCCTTACCGTGTTGCGTTGATGGGTCTTCTGAAACAGTCCCAGGTAAACACCATCCCTTGGTTTAGAAACTTGAGAGACCTGTTGAGGGAATTAGGGATGGAGGTTTATTTGTCTGACCCTGAGAAGCTGTGCTTAGTACCTAAGAGCAGGGTAAAAACAGTCTACTAGGAGTATATCTTGGTGAAATATGTGACTAAACGGGTGGAGACTCTGACCCAGGAATTTATGAATTTTAAACCTCTTCCGTTATTCTAGGAAACCATTGATGAAATAGTTCCACCCCTTGCAAGTAAATTATTTCTTCAATTTAGGCACAACTCTCTTCCCACCAAACGTTTTTGTAAGAAGTGGCGTTCTAATGTTCCCTCTGATGACAAGTGTCCAGTTTATAAGGAAAGCCCCAAATCCATAGCGCATTTGCTATTTCTTTGTCCCCATTATAAGACCCTGAGGGGTAAGTTAATAATTCCCTGGTGCAGACTGATTGGCCCTGGCCATTACCTTGATGTATTGAGAATTCTATCCACAGATACTTGCGGAGTAATAGTTTTCGGTTTAGCCAAATATTGGCAAGCTTTACGGATCAAACGCTTCAAATTCATTGTATGAAATCTTTTTATTACATGTTTTTATCTGTAAATACGGAAGACTTGTATCCTTTTTAAGGCATTCACATTTTTGTGCATCTTAACTTGCTTTTTTTCATGTACTTTTTAAGATCTTTGTGATCGGAATTAAGTTATGAAGATGATGATGATGAAACAGAAGTGGGAATCCATATCCCCCAGAACACTTTGAATTGATCACCCTTCGATCTGGGTTGGCTCTCAAAGGCATTCAAGTGCTGGGAGGGGTGATTGATGCAGACTATCAGGGTGGGATCATGGTCATCTTACTGAACTGTGGAGAGGCAGATTTGGACAATACAAACTGGAGACAGAATTGCTCAAATAGTGATTATGCAGGTATACGGAGTGATGTCACGGCTGCCGGGCTGGGAGCACGTGAACTACAGGAATGGCCGCCGCAAGGGGACGCATGCACAGCAGCAGACCAGACAGGTCAAAGCGCAGCCATCCCCGCACGGCAAAGCTTTGCGTTCCAGTCCTTGGAGTTGAGGCTTACCTTCAGATCTTCGTCACTTCCGGGGCGTCGGGAATCTCCACGGCGTCCTGCTTCTGTGTGGCACTATTCCTCGTCCTGGCGCTCTCTCCTACCTGGTGTTCCTGATTTTAGCGCCCTCGGCATCCTGGCGCGGTTCTTCGTCCTGGCACTCTCTCCTCCCCGGTGTTCCTGATTTCAGCGCTCCTTCTACCTCCGGATTTCTGTCCTCCTCGTTTCTGCGCACTCATGAAAGACAGAAAAGACAAACAGAAAGCTGCATTACTTCCACACAACGGTATCCACGCTTTGCGCTGCTATTTATTTCAATCGATCTCACCCCTGCATACTTATCTGATCTGGTGATTCTTGCGCTGTGGACATTCGTTCCTTCTCTCTCCTTGGAATATTTTAACCTGAGTAGAAAGAAAGAGAAAGATATTAGATTATTGCCTGAATATTAAGGCTATTTTAATGTTGCAATTCGACACTTTATTTTTTGTGAAGAATATTGTCCTACTGGAGTTTGGTGAATAAGGTGGGTTCTAGCTTAGGGCCTTTGATTATCCATTCCCTTACTTTAGTCTTCCCCCCAACTAACAGTCCCCCATTGTTTTTTCTTACCAGAACCAGCCACTTGCTTGACAACCATAACCTTTAATATACTACGAAGAAGGGAAACCTTAAGGTATTAAACAAACCATTAGAGAGATTTAGAGACAGAGATACCCATCTAGATACTTACCTGTTTATTGTTCTTTTCTCTTGTTTACAGATGTTGTGCCTTGTTTTTGCCTGGTCCTATTGCAGCCTGGGGTTCGACGAGTGACCTTTATCCTTCCTTGTTTCGTTTCCTTCGTCCCCATGTTACCATTGTAACTTTGACCCCGTTGGGTGCAATAGGTAATTTGGCAAAGTTGTGGGCCTTCCTTCATGTCCATGACGTTACTGCGGAAACACAGGTGAGACCTTGACAAGGGATAGTTAAGAAGGGGACTGCCCCAGCCCTTCCCACCGTGCAAGGGGAAGGAGGGTTTGGCTCCACAGACAGGAACCCAGGGGCCAAGGTGTTGGAAGAATCCCCCAGTAGTCCCCCCCGAAGAGGCAGAAATTATTGCAACAGGAAGGGACAATGTTCTGTTAATCATGAAACCAGGGCAAGGGAAGTGGGAACATGTGCCTACTGACAAATATTACTTGCGAGAATGAATAATACTTGTTTGTTCTCTGGTTTTCTAGATCACAGCATGGCATGGTTGTGATCTGCTTACGCCAGCTAGACTGTGTTTGGTCGTGTTTGATTGGGGCAGGGAAGGACCGGGAGCACCTTACTCCAAAAGTGGCCAGCCGACAGTGCAGACTGAAATTATTGCTGAAGCGACCTGATAACGTATGGTCCTATCTTGTACAGACGGTCCTCAACAGGTCATACGTTGGCATGACGAACATGAAGAGCAACATGAATATTATCTACACGTGCCTAGTAGCCATACCTACCCCCCGTCAATGTAATGCTGCAGTCATTTAATGTCACAAATGCAGACGGGGCAGTGGAAGAAAATATGTGAGAACTCACTGGTCACTTTATGAGTTCTGTCGATTTTGTCCCGAAGCCACTGATGATATGTGGGACAATCTAATAATGTCACTGTAGGCAATGTTTGCTACAACTTAACCAAACCCCATGCAAAAATCAAAATGAGAGCTTCTGTAAAAATGTGCATAATAGTATGTCATGTAAGGATGTAGTATCTGCTGTCGGTCATATCAAACACGTTAAGTTGCCTTTAGGATGGTTATTTTCTTGTGGTAATTTTACATATACATATTTTCCAGTGAATATAACAGGTGGGTCGTGTGATTTTACATGATTGGGACTCATGATGTTCCCACCGAATCCAGCATCGCATGTCTGGGATGCGATGAAAGCTGTTCAGCTCAATGAACATTATGATTCTGCAGTTCATTTATGATCTAAATCCGAATACATAATTTTAGCTGCTTCTACAGTAGGTGTTCCAGACCTAACCATTTATAATTCTAGGACTACTAGTGAATTAGCATTAGAACATTAATCACACATCTGTAGCTTTAGCAGCATTATTATTAGATATGCAGGTGGCAAGGGAAGCTATTTTACCGAATAGAGCAGCAATTGATTACTTACTGTTAAAACATGTTCATGGATGTTCAGATCTCAATGGTATGCGTTGCTTTAATCTTTCAGATCATTCTAAATCCATTCAGTCTCACATTGAAGCTTTAAAGGACGTCAAACAAGATGCGTACAAAGAATTATGGGATTGTTTGTTTGAATGGATGCCTGATTTTAGTAAACTTCGCTCTATTTTAGGTGGGATAATATTGGTGTCGCCAGGCCTCGGGAGAAGAGGAGGGGTACGAGGCAACCCTCATTGATGACAGCTTTCCACCTCTCCTGCAGGGTGCTGGCGGCCCCTTTAACGCCGGCTGGCTCATCGCGGACGAAGTAACACCCCCTGTGACGTCAGCGGCAGGGAACCAATCAGCCGCGTCCATCCCCCGTAAGACGGAAGCCCGCGAGGAAGCCAGCGCGAAAGCCCATGGAGGAGAGTCAGGAGTAGCGGAGAAGGCGAGCGAGGAGAAGAGCGGAGAGCGAGAGGCGGTGGTCGGTAGCGGAGCGGAGCGAAGTACGGGTACGACGGAGGAGGTGGAGCAGTACGGAAGAGGTGACTCGGAGGTCCATACCAGCCGGGACGGAAGAGGTGCAGAGCCAGGAGGCCAACTTCACGGCATCTCGCCCCGCCACACGCCCGGAGGAGTGTGGCTGGGAAAGGTACGGGGCCGGATCCTGGGGCTACTGTCCACAAGGGGAGGGAGTTAAAGAGGGAGGATTTTTGCTTTTGTGTGGGGAGGTCACGGGGTGTCTTGAGGGGGAGGTTTGGGGTATTTTTTTTCTTTTCTCTGTGTGTTCCCAGTACCCGAAACACTCACAGAGCTTCCCCCCCCTTGATCACGTGTGTACAGTACGGTGACGGACCCCCGGTGAACCTTCACTTCCCTTTCCCCCTCAAATCCCTGACGTATCAGGATAATCACCTAACCCCTGATCTTACCTTCCCTTTTCACATTCCGCTGAGGCAAAACCCCACCAGAAACGGGACCCCGCCGAGGTGAAGATAACCGAGACGGACAAGACACCATCCTGACCGGGACACCTACTTGTGGGACTGCAACCTCCGCCTTCCACCATCTTGAGAGGGAGAAAGAAAAGAGCACATCCGGACACTGTGTTTCCAATAAAATCTCAACACTATCAATTCGTCTAGTGGCGTTCTTATCAGAGACCTGGAGGGGATAGCGCCTAGGTGACAAGTGGCGAGCCAGATAGGAGCTGTTGGATCGTGAACCCCCACCCGATACAGGATGGATGCCTTCATACACCAAATGAAGGAAAACCAGACGAAGATGGAGTGGGCAATAGAGCGGAGTTCCTCCCAGGCTGAAGCAGATCGGGCTGTGTTCACTTCGGCCATCCAAACACAAGCCGATAACCTGGTAAAACTGGCCGAAGGACAAAATCTTCTCGTGGCCTCCCTGGGTCAGGTCAGAGCGGCCGCGCCTCCGGGAACAGTGGTCCCCCTTCAGAAGCTCATCCCAGGGGAAGATCCGTTGGCCTTCTTTCTAAATTTCGAAAGGGCCGCCCGTGCTAGTGCTTGGGCAGGAGAGAGGTGGCCCTTTTACCTTGCCCCTTTGTTAGTTGGAGAAGCACAAGCGGCCTATCAGGCCGTAAATAAAGATGGGACCGCTACCTATGCACTTGTGAAACAATATATCCTGGACCGGCTTGGAGTAGACGAAGAGACTCACCGCTTACGGTTCAGGCAGGAACGCGGGGCTCCTGGGGACATCCCCAAGACTCTTTTTTTTAAGTTGAAGGAGGCGGCTGATCTGTGGCTAAAACCCCAAGAGGCCAACATGGAGGACGTGATGAATAAGATTTATCTTGAACAGTTCCTTGAAGCCCTCCCCTACTCGAGTCAGCGCTGGTTAAAACAACACGCTGGGTTATCCTTGGAACAGGCCGTAGAGATGGCCACATCATATGCTAGAGCTCAAGGTCGACCCAACCCCAAAGAACCAGAACGGCCCCTAAAGCATGTGTCCCAAGGAAGGGGTGACCGGAAGCCGGCTAAACCCGTCCCAGAGCCCGTACGGTCCCGAGGAGCCCGGCCAGACCCTATCCCTTTCTCGGGGCCCCAATGTTATGACTGTGGGGAATGGGGACACATAGCCCGCTTTTGCAGAAAGAAGAGGGAGAAAGAGGAGAAACCCATGGATGTGAGCTATGCACCCCACTCCCTCCTGTTTGCTCAAGAAACGGGTCCCGTCTTTTATGTGAGTGTAAAGATACAGGGAAAAGGGGTACGAGCCCTATTGGATTCAGGCTGTAAGCACTCAGTAGCCAGGCAAGAGCTCATTCACCACTCCTGGGTCCTACCGGGTAAAAGGGTGGGTATCAGGTGTGTCCACGGGGAGGTTAGAGACTACCCTCTGGCTACCATCCAGCTCCAAACACCCACAGGGGCCCGCATGGATGCAATAGTAGGGGTCCTTCCACACCTTCCTGAACCTGTCATCATAGGGACCGATAACCCCTGTTTTTCCGCTATGATGCAGGAGGTGCTCAGTTCCCCGGCCTGTCGTCAGGTCTCGGTGTTGACCCCAGAACCGTGGGCTAAGGATACTCACTTCCGTACTGCCCAATTGAACGACGCCAGTCTTGTCAATGCCTGGAACAAAGCCCGGGCAGATCAGGACCAAATGGCTAGAGTCTACCCCACTTTTGTTGAACGTAATGGCCTCCTCTATCGGTTAGCTAAGGAAGACGCCCCTCTTCAGTTAATAGTTCCCTCAGACTTTAGGGATCAAATACTTTTTTTCGCCCATGCCCACCTTTTGGCGGGGCATGTTGGGGCAGAAAAAACAGGACAAGCCATTCTGCAACACTTCTTCTGGCCTGGGATATATGCTCAGATACAAAGGTATTGTCAGGAATGTCACATCTGCCAACGGCGCAATCCATATGTACCGCCTGCCGTCCCCTTGCAGCCTCTCCCCATCATAGGGAAACCGTTCGACAGACTAGGAATGGACTTGATAGGTCCCTTGCCCAAATCCAGTAGAGGACATCAGCACGCCCTAGTCTTGGTGGACTATGCGACTCGCTATCCCGAGGCCTTCCCCCTTAGAGCAGCTACGTCCACGGCTATAGCTCAGCGCCTGGTGGAAGTATTTTCGAGGATGGGTTTCCCAAGGGAGGTAGTCACTGATCAGGGCACCCCGTTTGTCTCCAAACTTATGAAGCAGGTCTGTCTCCAGCTCAACATCCGACACATAAAAACATCGGTATACCATCCCCAGACAGATGGGTTAGTTGAGCGCTATAATGGAAGCCTTAAACTAACCCTGAAAAAACTTCTGTCTGGAGACGGAAGAAACTGGGACCAACTGTTACCTTTGGCCTTGTTTGTGTTAAGGAGCCAGACCCAGTCCAGCTTGGGGGCTTCCCCATTCGAGCTCCTCTTTGGTCGGAAACCCCGAACTCTACTGGAGATAACAAAAGACAGCTGGGAGCAAGAAGGGAAACAAGAAGCAGAGGCTCTGCTTGATTACACCCGCCAGTTGCAGTCCCGACTCCATAAACTGAGGACCCTTTCCCATGAACACCTAGCCGTCGCCCAAACTAAACAAAAGCACTTTTATGATAAGGGAAAAAAATGGAGGACGCTCGATGTAGGGGACTGGGTCCTGGTGTTGTTACCCATTTCTGCTCAGAAAATGAAGAAGGAGTGGCAAGGTCCCTTCCAGGTCATTAAGAAGGTGGGTAGGACCTCTTACGTTCTACAGATATCGCGCACAAAGACCCAATTGTATCACATAAACATACTAAAAAAATGGTTAGGAAAGCCTCCGAGTACACCCCTAACTGTCTCCTTTACCGCACCTCTGGCGCATACCGTCAGGGACCTTCCTGTCAATCCCGATTTGCCCCCTCATCAAAGGGAGGCTATAGACTCTCTCCTCCTTCGGTTTTCAAGTGTATTTTCCGATCTACCGGGGAGAACCCACTTAGCTGAACACACTATCCCCACCCCCGTAGGGGTTACCGTCAAACAAAAACCCTATCGGATACCTGAGGCACGGCGGGCGGCCTTCCAGACAGAAGTACAACAGATGCTAAAAACCGGAGTGATCATTCCCTCTCATAGCAACTGGTGTTCCCCCGTAGTCTTGGTGCCGAAACCGGACGGAAGTATCCGGTTTTGCATAGACTTCCGTGCCGTCAATAGGGTCTCCAAGCAAGATGCTTACCCACTTCCTAGGGTCGACGAACTAGTTGAGCGCCTTGGTGAGGCCAAATACATAACCACTATCGACCTCACCAAGGGGTATTGGCAGATTCCCCTAGCTCCTGCCGACCAAGAGAAAACAGCCTTCTCGACTCCCTCAGGTCACTTCCAGTTTACTGTCCTCCCTTTTGGCCTACATGGGGCTCCGGCCACCTTTCAACGGGCCATGGATACCCTACTAAAACAACATCTTCCTTATGCTTCTGCCTACCTGGACGACATAGTTGTCTTTAGTAAAACGTGGCCAGAGCACCTCCGACATCTGGGCAGTATACTGGAAAGTATAAAAGAAGCAGGCTTCCACATCAACGCAAAGAAATCCCGGGTGGCATTTCAACAAGTGAAATATCTGGGTTTTCTGCTTGGGGATGGTAACATTAAACCTCAGGCAGACAAGGTTGCGGCGGTTCAGGCTTTGCTGTACCCCAGAACCAAAAGGGATCTTAGGGCATTTTTGGGGTTGGTAGGTTACTACAGGAGATTTATCCCCCAATTCGCCAATCTGGCTGGTCCCCTCACTGATCTCCTCCGCAAGACCCAGACTTCTCCCCGCCTACGGGCGCCTACGGCCCTGGAGTCTACTGCTTTCCAGGCTCTCAAAGATGCTCTCACCTCCTCCCCAGTGTTAGTGACCCCTGACTTTCAGAAACCCTTTATCCTGCAGACGGATGCATCTGGGGTTGGGATAGGGGCAGTGCTCTCCCAAGAGGATTCGGAGGGCTGCGAGCGTCCTATTTTATACATTAGTAGGAAGCTTTTCCCCCGAGAGCAGGCTTACTCCACAGTGGAGAAGGAGTGTTTGGCCGTACGTTGGGGGGTGGAGAAATTGCGCTATTATTTGGAAGGCAGATCCTTTATCCTCTTTACGGACCATGCCCCTTTGACCTGGCTTCAGCGTAACAAAGGCCACAACGAGCGCATCCTCCGCTGGTTCTTGGCATTACAGCCTTATCGCTTTGAGGTACGACATCGGAAAGGGCTGGATCAGGGGAATGCGGACTTTCTCTCCCGATACCCCATTTCCCCCGATCGGGAAAATCCGGGGTTGGGGATGTGTCGCCAGGCCTCGGGAGAAGAGGAGGGGTACGAGGCAACCCTCATTGATGACAGCTTTCCACCTCTCCTGCAGGGTGCTGGCGGCCCCTTTAACGCCGGCTGGCTCATCGCGGACGAAGTAACACCCCCTGTGACGTCAGCGGCAGGGAACCAATCAGCCGCGTCCATCCCCCGTAAGACGGAAGCCCGCGAGGAAGCCAGCGCGAAAGCCCATGGAGGAGAGTCAGGAGTAGCGGAGAAGGCGAGCGAGGAGAAGAGCGGAGAGCGAGAGGCGGTGGTCGGTAGCGGAGCGGAGCGAAGTACGGGTACGACGGAGGAGGTGGAGCAGTACGGAAGAGGTGACTCGGAGGTCCATACCAGCCGGGACGGAAGAGGTGCAGAGCCAGGAGGCCAACTTCACGGCATCTCGCCCCGCCACACGCCCGGAGGAGTGTGGCTGGGAAAGGTACGGGGCCGGATCCTGGGGCTACTGTCCACAAGGGGAGGGAGTTAAAGAGGGAGGATTTTTGCTTTTGTGTGGGGAGGTCACGGGGTGTCTTGAGGGGGAGGTTTGGGGTATTTTTTTTCTTTTCTCTGTGTGTTCCCAGTACCCGAAACACTCACAGAGCTTCCCCCCCCTTGATCACGTGTGTACAGTACGGTGACGGACCCCCGGTGAACCTTCACTTCCCTTTCCCCCTCAAATCCCTGACGTATCAGGATAATCACCTAACCCCTGATCTTACCTTCCCTTTTCACATTCCGCTGAGGCAAAACCCCACCAGAAACGGGACCCCGCCGAGGTGAAGATAACCGAGACGGACAAGACACCATCCTGACCGGGACACCTACTTGTGGGACTGCAACCTCCGCCTTCCACCATCTTGAGAGGGAGAAAGAAAAGAGCACATCCGGACACTGTGTTTCCAATAAAATCTCAACACTATCAATTCGTCTAGTGGCGTTCTTATCAGAGACCTGGAGGGGATAGCGCCTAGGTGACAATTGGCATTATGTATTCTGATATCATTATGTTGCTTTCAGTGCGTGCCTAATCTTCTATATATGCTTCAACCTAAACCAGTTAATTTTAGACCAGTGTGTTATGAGAGACAATGGTCAAAGTGTGGAATGTGATGCTATTAGGAACAGTACATTGCCCATGGACTCTATTTTGTATAACTGACTCCATTTTCTGTTGTCTCAGGCAGTTCTATGGTGGAGAGGGGATGTTTTCTCTCTTTCCTTTTTTTCGCTCCTCACCATGCAGAGTAAGTAGGAACATGTTGTGTGACATGCATGCTTGGTTCCTTTCAGGGAAGAGATTGTTGTTGGCAGATAAATGTGTTAAATGTATAGCTCTGTCTCGGAGTCAAAATACAGGAGGAGCCTGGCCAGCTTCTGTCTTGACCCTGACACATTACAGTACGCTCAGTTTGTTTTTTTGTAAGAGATGAACAGGGGAGAGGTTTCTAGAAACTTCTCCTCAGTTTGAGTAAAAGGTATTAAAGGTGGAGAATCTTGGTGCTAAATCAGAAGCTCGCCCTTGGGGTGGGCACACTTCCTCTGGGAAAATCTTCTGTATTTCCCGATCAAGACTTCTGGCTGATCCTCAAGGGCTTTCCGGTTACTGACCAGAATGCTGAGTGAAACTTGCTTGGTGAGGTGTTCTCTTTATCCACTTTATGTATACACGTCCTGAGTTTCTTTGCTCCATGAACATATTTTATATGTTTCCTTGTGTTGTGGATATGTTATTTGCATTTGACACCTTTTGGTTGATATTTGGGAATCTGGATTAACCAATATATTTTGCCTTCCTTTCAAAGGTGTTGAATTAATAAATGCACATGTTTTATTTTAAATGCACCTGAATCTCTTTCATTGCCTCATCTTGAGAGTGCTGGGTTCTCTTTGTACGTGTGTTATTTAAAGGTGCAGTACATTTGCCTCCTCTTGGGAGTGCTGAGTTTAATTGTGTCCTGTTTTTTCAAATCAGAAGCAATACCACATATCTTCCTGATGGCCCGATAGAAAGTGTAGAAGTACCGAGAAAGAATCCTCCAGAGCAGATGGACACATAAGCAGAAGATGAACAGCTTGCAGAGGGTCATAATTACCTGCATTTAGTTGTGGAGCAACAAGCGCAGGCAGCTCCACAAGACCACAACATTTTGCAAGCATCCCTAAAAGGCCAGGTCACCAGGTTGACCAGCAATCAATAGGTACAGGACATAGCTATATTACAATTAACTGATGCCATTGCGTGTGCTAGGGTACACCCAAATATGCCCATTACGGTCCTACAGAAGTATCAGGTGAGGGATGATCCAGACTTCTTCACCAATTTAGAGCAGGTGGTGTTGACGGTGTCCCAGACCCCCTGAGCGTTGGGGACAGTATGTGGTCCCTTTATTGTCAGCCTATCAAGTCGTCAATCTAGCACGAACCACTGTTTATTCAGACATATAGTAAGGCTATTTTAGAGAAACTAAATTCTGAAAAGAAATGTGGGGTACAGGGATCAGTCCCCGACTGTTATATTATAGAATTCAGGACTTAGGTAATAGGTGGTCACAACCTGCCACCTCCACCCTAGAAGAGGTGATAGAAAAAATCTACCTGGGAGCAATGACTCAAGGCATTGCCTGCATGCACACTCATCTGGATTCAGCAGCATTCAAACCTCACAGCAACCACTGCCATTGATTTAGCCTGTGCTTATCACCGTTCCCTGACTTCAATCAATAGGTACAGGACATAGCTATATTACAATTAACTGATGCCATTGCGTGTGCTAGGGTACACCCAAATATGCCCATTACGGTCCTACAGAAGTATCAGGTGAGGGATGGACAACCCATTGAGGTTCCATGTGATTGTAGGTACAGGGTTTCTTTGAATTGAAAATAGTTTTTTGTGAGTGTTAACTCAGCCAGGCACAGAATAAATGTTCTTGGTGTTTTGAATTTCCAATTTTCTTTGGGGAATATTTGTATAGAGAGACTCTATGTCGAGTCCAACCAAGAGTTCACTGTTCGCATCAAAGTCCATGTCCTTTATCAGGTTTAGAACCTCTCTTGTATCCTTTAAGTATATAGGCATTTTTTGAACAAATGGCCTCAAGAAAAAGTCACAAAAGTGTTACCAAGGGTTCCAAGATGGAGTCTATGCCTGATACTATAGGTCTCCCCGGGAGACTTTCCATTGAAACTCGGGTAAAGAGCTTATTATTTATTATTTACTTTTTGCGTATTGCAAGCATGAGGTGTGAATCACGTGTGTTGAGTGTAACACTGGTATTTTAAATATTAATCTTTTGGGAAATTAAGAGGGAGAGTGAGGGAAACATTTAAGATAAGATATAATCTATATAATTATTTTGTACTTGTAGGTACGCCTCCGAGTGCGTCTACGAAGGGCGAGTATTGCAATATAATTTTTCTTCCATATAAAGAATAATTAGGAAGAAGTAAAGGAAAGGGATCTATATCCTGATGAAGACTGCGTGACCTTGATAGGCATTTGAACAGGCTGAAACATGTTGATTGTTAACCGGGTATTAAAGACATAGCTACTCTGGTATACAGGCATTTGTTCTAATTTTAATCCTGCCAGGTGGGGCCATTAATAAAGATAAGGGAGGCACCCACTTAGACAACTTCAATCACTCATTTCAGGGATCCCTTGGCAGAACACATTTGGTAAAAAAAAAACTGCACTCCACCAGGAGCGTTGGTCTGTGCCCTGGTGTTTGAAGTGGCCCAAAGATGAAGCATGCCACCTTGGTGGGTGAGGGGAGTATTAAAAAACTGATGAAATGCCCGTGAACACATTATTATTTTTCTCCTCTTTTTTCTTTCAATGGTTTGTGTGTTTGGATGTAGCCCCTTAAGGGCTGGAACCGCTATAGTCCTTCCTTTATTGTGAGGTTTAACACCACGGTAGGTTCAGAGCGGAAAAGCGGGAAGACAATACCCTGGTGCAGTCAGGGAAGCAGGCCAGCGGGGTGGATAAGGGTCAGGTAGGACCATATATTTTGTTGAAAATGGGCTTGATCTACCGGGTTGTTAAAGAGGGAGAAAAATGAGTAGACCAACTTTTGGTCACTGTAGCTTTTCGTCAGCAGGATTTGCATTTAGCCCGCAGCCAGATAGGATGGAGGCTACTGTGGGAAAGAGTGGACACAAAAATATCTTTTGGAGATATTTTACTGGCCAGGAGTTTATTGGACTGTAACTAAATTCTGTATCACCTGCGAGAGGTGCCAACTCACTAACCCTTCGTGAGTGGCGTGAACTCCTTGGCATCCACTTCGTATTATTGATGTCCCATTTCAGAGAATAAGAATGGACTTAGTGGGGCCCCTAGCCACCTCCACATGGGGACATCAATATATCTGAGGTCTCATAGACGAAGCTAGCCGCTTTCCAGAAGCGATCCCTGGGGCCCCTAGCCCCCTCCACACGGGGACATCAATATATCTGAGGTCTCTTAGATGAAGCTAGCCGCTTTCCAGAAGCGATCCCGTTACCCACTATGACCACCACTGCCGTGGCTCAGGCTAAGGTCACTTTCTTCTCCAGAGTAGGATTTCCCCATGAATTGTTGACCGACCAAGGTACTCCTTTTATGTCCCAACTAATGGGCAAGATCTGTAACTTCCCAGAAATCTGACAAACACAAAAATCTGTGTGCCATTCACAAACTGATGAATTGGTCAAACGGCAATATCAAACTATTAAAACCATGTTAAAAAACCTGATCAGTGAGTCTGGAAAATATTGGGATTGCAAACTACCATTTGTCCTTTTTGCAATCCAGTGCTATGCCCAGGGGTCTACTGGGTTCTCTCCTTTTGAACTACTATTTAGAAATCAGCCTTTTTATTCTGCCTTTTTCTGTTTCTTCTGGTTTTCTTGCTCTACTTTCCCGCTGCTGCTGCCACCACGGGCCCTTATCCCCAGGGTGTTCCCACTCCAGCCTCCTGCTGCTCACCCTCCCCCAACCCCTACTTAATGGTGGCCGAAGGTGCACCAAAGTCAAGCCCGTCTGCACCCGTCCGTGACCCAACTGTGACCGGTGCCAGGGACCCTGGTCCCCGACCCCCGCCGCTGCGACCCCAGCACCCTCCATGTACCCAACCCTGAAAACCCGGAGGAACAGCAAAAACCCGGAAGCTACTCTGCCTAGAAGGCTACTACCACGGCACACCACCAACTCATCAAATCAACTAAGAGAAACTTAAATCAAGACAGAATCCTCTCCAACTGCCACAACTCCAAGGAACTCTTTGCCATCATACTAGAATTCACCAGACCCAACAGTGAAACTACCGACGTCCCTTCCTCCCAAGTCCTCTGCAATAAACTCAGCTCCTTCTTCCACCACAAGATCAGGACGCTCTATGACAACTTAGACGACCATGATCACGGCACCGACCCAAAACCCCCCACCAGCGACGCCACCCAGCCTACCCTGCTCACCTGGACCACTGTCAAAACAGAAGACCCTGCAAGGACTATAACAAGCATCCACTCCGAAGCACCCGCTGAACCATGCCCACCGCACATCTTCCACAGGGTCGGCACCGCCGTCACACCAGAACTACAACGAACAATCAACTGCGCCCTCAAAATATCCACGTTCCCCGAAGACTAGAAATGCGCCGAAGTCAAACCCCTTCTCAAGAAGCCCTCCGCAGACCCGGCAAACCTCAAGAACTACAGGCCCATCTATCTTCTACCCTTTGCCGCCAAAGTCATTGAGAAAGTCATCACCAGCCAGCTAACACACTTCATAGAAACCAAGATAATCCCCAACTCCTCTCAATCCGGATTCCGCAGCAACCACAGCACTGAGACCGCCATCATAGCCTCAGATGACGACCTCTGCACCCTCCTTGATCAAGGCCACACTGCAGCTGTCATGACCCTAGAGCTCTCAGCAGCCTTTCACACTGTCTCCCACCGCACACTAGCCACCAGACACCAGGACACCGGCATCCAGGGAACTGCCTTAGACTGGATTTGATCTTTTCTCTCAGGCAGAACACAAAAAATAAGACTCCCACCCTTCGTCTCCGAACCCACAGTGATCCGATGCGGAGTACCCCAAGGATCCTCCCTCAGCCCCATGCTCTTCAACGCCTACATGGCCCTCCTCATAACCATCACCAGAAAACACAGACTCAACATAGTCTCATGTGCCGATGCCACCCAGCTCATCTTCTCCCTCACCAAGGAACCCAACATCACCAAGCTATGTTTCCAAGAAGGGATTACGGACGTCGCATCCTGGATGAGCAGCAGCTGCCTAAAGCTCAACTCAGAGAAAATGGAAGTCCTTACCCTCTGCTCCACCCCCTCCGCCTGGGATAACACCTGGTGGCCTCCCCGCCCTCAGAAACCCTCCCAACCCAATGGACCATGCCTGCAACCCCGGCATCATACTCCACTCCTCACTCACCAGAAACCGCCAGATCAACGCTGTGTTCTCCACATGCTTCAACACCCTCTGCATACTCTGCAAGACCTTCAAATGGATCCCACCGACTCAGAGAATACTGCCACTCACATGTTCATCACCAGCACACTGGACTACTGAAACACGCTGTATGCCAGAATCAACAAAACACTAAACTTCACAAACCCCAGACTGTCCTAAATGCCACAGCCATACTCGTCTTCAGCATCCCATGACATGACCACATCACCCAGAACCTCTGCGACCTCCACTGGCTCCCTGTCAAAAAAAGAATAACATTCAAACTACTCACACAGGCCTACAAGGCCCTTCATAACACCGGACCCCAAAACCTCAACGAAAGAATCTCCTCCTACTCACCCAAGAGAAACCTCTGCTCCGCTGACCTAGCTCTAGTCACGGCCCCACCTATCGTCAGGGCCAGAACTGATGGCATATCATTCTCCTACATCTCGGCCAAGAACTGGAACGAACTCCGCCTCCGCATCAGACGAAGCCCGACACTGTACCTTTTCAGAAAAGATTCAAAGACCTGGCTCTTCAGATGACCCCCACCCCTCCAGCGCCTTGAGACCCTCACGAGTGAGTAGTGCACGCATATCCATGATTGATTGATGGATTGATTGAAAAAAGACAAAGTGATATGCTAGAGTCTAACATAGTGATTGTGCTTTAATAATAATAATAATAATACTGGATTTTATAAAGCGCGAACAGCTACGCGAACAGCTACCTCATATTTTGAAAAGATTCCAAACGTCCCATTAAAGTTAAAATGTCATTGGATATTTATTTTTTATTTGTAAATTAAAAGAAACGTTTGTAAATGTTATCTTTCTTTGATTTATACTTGTTCCTGTAGTTTTGTATATTTTTTTAGATTTATGTCCTAAAAATTACTTAGTTCTGAGTCCCCGCTTGAAATAGTGAGAGGGGTCCCTAAAAGGCAAAAGGTTAAGAATTACTTACCTAGATCATTCAGTGTTACTCATTTACAAATATAGATAAAGTCTGGTGTGTTTGCGAACAGTGTCCTACTGGCAAATTTAAGTATGACAATGTTAGTAAATACGAGCAAGCAGCATTTGTCAATGCTATTCTGTGGAGCCAGAGACAAATCCTTGTGTAGTGTGTGAAATGGCTTGCTCGTAATTATTCAAAATATACTTAACATTTACTTTGTGAGCAAGCAGTTGTAACGGGAAACGTGATGAAACGGTCATCTCACCAAAGTCCATTTGAAAGAATAACTGCAGGAAATTTCAGGTTACAAAAGACTATCTTGCTTGTTTGCTGTCTCATGGATTGCTCTGATTGAGCAAGTGATTAGTCGTCCAGTGGTTCAACCTACAGTGGACTTTGTTAAATGTGGTAATTTTCTGGCTAGACAGGCAATGGCCACAGTTGCAGTAACACACTACGTTCTCTGTGTGTCTGCCTTTATAATCTAAAGAAATATTCAGCTATTCAAATATTTCCAGAATTGGTTGAAAATATGTCCTGGATGATTTGGGTACCATGCCCCTTTCTTCCATTCAGTTGCCAGCCGCCATTACTTTTTAACCATTCATGGGGCACCTACAAATAAAGGGAATTCCTTTAGTTTTACTGTTGTAATAAAGGGAAGCAGTAGCGAAGAGCTTTATTTCACTCCCTAAGCCATCACAGCTTTCATTACAAAAAACAATGGTTCTGTCGGGTATTCAGTAAAACAATCGCTTTGTTATGCAAATAAATCAAAAGATGACCACACAAACTAAGAGTACAAATCACACTGATGCTAGATTTGGAGGGTGTGATGTCGTTTTTTATATAAATTTCAGCATTTATATAGAGACACCCGTATTACTTGTAACGCAAGGTTACCAATGAAATAAACTTTAAAGTGAAGCAGTGAATCAGTGACAAGGTGACAAGAGTGACAATTATGTGCACAGTATTTACAGTGATCAAGTGCAAAAGAAACATTCTATGTACATCATATACGAAGGAAACATTCTATGTACATCATATACACGAGGAGGGCCAGTATCAGGGAAAACAATGGCACTGTTTCATGAGTGAATCAAAATGTATTCGAAAAACAGGTCTTGAACTGGTCCTAGCACTTTATCGTCGACGTTTCAACCCAGATTATGCGAGATTAAATCGTCATGCAGGGTCTTCATCAGGACATTAAGAAGATAATGGCAACCTGCAAGTGCAAGTAAAGTATACATCAATATCGTGAATTGCTAATGTTTGTTGTGTGGTCTGGAAAGGGATAGCCAAGACTCACCTAGCCAGTGGTGTAGGATGGCCTGGTAATCCGTTTAATGCGTTTCAAAGGGAAGAGCACCTCATCAAATGTGGTCTCTGTAAATGAAAGGAGGACTTCATTGGTTCGAAGAAAAGCATCTCCGAGGTCATAGTTCAACAAAGCACGGGATATGATAATCAACGATGATTAAACCCCATATGAAGGAATCATAGTCTATATAAATACGACCGGTGCGTGTGTCGTCCCTATTATTATGTAGAAAAGGGGAGATGTTTAAGGAACTGAATTGCCCCTGTGGTAGAGGGCTCGACAAACACGGTTGGTGAGGAGCCGACAACGGTGTGCCTGTGAAGCATGCATGTTCGATTGACTTCTAATGTGAAGAGGTCAAAAAAGCCAGCCACAGCAACCATGCTTTGAAAGAAAGGGGGGGGGGGGGGGCGGCTCACCTAGGCGGGCGAACCGCGTCCGATTAGTGGGATACGTCTGGGATTCAAACAGAGTTCTGTAATAAAAACATTCGTTGAGGGCACAATCATAACGGGTGATTAATCCTTCAAGGCACAATAAGGGGATTCGGTGCTTACTTGAATTGGAAGGCAAGCGATAATGACTCACGCTGCTGTAGCTCCTCTCGCAGTCAGAGGAAGCCGCAACTGACAGGACGAATGCTAAATGAAAGGAATTCAGGGCAGTCCAATCTGACGTCGACAGTGTTACGTGACAAGCAAGTTGCCTGGCAACCATGGGCGTTTCCGAGCGCCAAAGCAGCTGGAACCGGCACGGAATGGATCGCGCGGAGGGCTTACGTCAGAGGCTGTGTCAGACTATGTGATTAGCTCATTAACAGGCGTAAACACACTTGCAATGGGAGGAGGGTCTATGATTAATTCAGTGTGAAGCGTAAATACGCTTGCGCTGGGGAAATGTAAAAATAACTCATCTGAAAGATTTGTTATGTGTAGAGAATTTAAAATTGCTTATGAGGCCAGACGCAGTTGGTGACATGGTTAATCAACACAGGTGTGACATAAACGAATAGTGTAGGGATGAAAACATCGGTTTAACTGGCTCATACACCGCATGAGTGAAAATCATGTAGAAACTGTTAACAGGAAAGACATGCGTCAATGTTTATGAAACAAGAACAGCACCAGCAAATTAAAGGCCAATACAAGGCATACTGCCTGTCACAGATTCACAACTGAAGGTGTCCCTTCCGTAAGCAGTTATTCAGTAGAAAATATGATTGAGCAGGGCTCATGATGACAAGGTCATATATACAGATTACAAGTTAAAGAAGGGAAGTATCACAGTTGACCCATCTCTCTAGATGTTTCCTCGAGACTATTGAGCCCTTGCTGGACAGTATTAAGAGAATGAATCCATCTGCATTCTTTTCTTTTTAGATTCATGACCATTGACCGAAGGGACACCTTCAGTTGTGAATCTGTGACAGGCAGTATGCCTTGTATTGGCCTTTAATTTGCTGGTGCTGTTCTTGTTTCATAAACATTGACGCATGTCTTTCCTGTTAACAGTTTCTACATGATTTTCACTCATGCGGTGTATGAGCCAGTTAAACCGATGTTTTCATCCCTACACTATTCGTTTATGTCACACCTGTGTTGATTAACCATGTCACCAACTGCGTCTGGCCTCATAAGCAATTTTAAATTCTCTACACATAACAAATCTTTCAGATGAGTTATTTTTACATTTCCCCAGCGCAAGCGTATTTACGCTTCACACTGAATTAATCATAGACCCTCCTCCCATTGCAAGTGTGTTTACGCCTGTTAATGAGCTAATCACATAGTCTGACACAGCCTCTGACGTAAGCCCTCCGCGCGATCCATTCCGTGCCGGTTCCAGCTGCTTTGGCGCTCGGAAACGCCCATGGTTGCCAGGCAACTTGCTTGTCACGTAACACTGTCGACGTCAGATTGGACTGCCCTGAATTCCTTTCATTTAGCATTCGTCCTGTCAGTTGCGGCTTCCTCTGACTGCGAGAGGAGCTACAGCAGCGTGAGTCATTATCGCTTGCCTTCCAATTCAAGTAAGCACCGAATCCCCTTATTGTGCCTTGAAGGATTAATCACCCGTTATGATTGTGCCCTCAACGAATGTTTTTATTACAGAACTCTGTTTGAATCCCAGACGTATCCCACTAATCGGACGCGGTTCGCCCGCCTAGGTGAGCCGCCCCCCCCCCCCCTTTCTTTCAAAGCATGGTTGCTGTGGCTGGCTTTTTTGACCTCTTCACATTAGAAGTCAATCGAACATGCATGCTTCACAGGCACACCGTTGTCGGCTCCTCACCAACCGTGTTTGTCGAGCCCTCTACCACAGGGGCAATTCAGTTCCTTAAACATCTCCCCTTTTCTACATAATAATAGGGACGACACACGCACCGGTCGTATTTATATAGACTATGATTCCTTCATATGGGGTTTAATCATCGTTGATTATCATATCCCGTGCTTTGTTGAACTATGACCTCGGAGATGCTTTTCTTCGAACCAATGAAGTCCTCCTTTCATTTACAGAGACCACATTTGATGAGGTGCTCTTCCCTTTGAAACGCATTAAACGGATTACCAGGCCATCCTACACCACTGGCTAGGTGAGTCTTGGCTATCCCTTTCCAGACCACACAACAAACATTAGCAATTCACGATATTGATGTATACTTTACTTGCACTTGCAGGTTGCCATTATCTTCTTAATGTCCTGATGAAGACCCTGCATGACGATTTAATCTCGCATAATCTGGGTTGAAACGTCGACGATAAAGTGCTAGGACCAGTTCAAGACCTGTTTTTCGAATACATTTTGATTCACTCATGAAACAGAGCCATTGTTTTCCCTGATACTGGCCCTCCTCGTGTATATGATGTACATAGAATGTTTCCTTCGTATATGATGTACATAGAATGTTTCTTTTGCACTTGATCACTGTAAATACTGTGCACATAATTGTCACTCTTGTCACCTTGTCACTGATTCACTGCTTCACTTTAAAGTTTATTTCATTGGTAACCTTGCGTTACAAGTAATACGGGTGTCTCTATATAAATGCTGAAATTTATATAAAAAACGACATCACACCCTCCAAATCTAGCATCAGTGTGATTTGTACTCTTAGTTTGTGTGGTCATCTTTTGATTTATTTGCATAACAAAGCGATTGTTTTACTGAATACCCGACAGAACCATTGTTTTTTGTAATAATTCTACCCAGGTTCTGAGGGACACAGGGTCACCCCATTGCTTTTATAATATATTTTGTGCAGGTGCTGACCTGCGAGGGTATTGTTCTCTCATTTGTTTGTCTTTTATAAATTCGTTGAAATTTTTTCAATAGTAATATCTGTTCTTGAAAAATATCTCTCAGTGTATTATGTCTGAAAGAGAGACACTGACTTATACTGAAGAGTATATAGCCAACCTAATAAAAGAACAGGGGAGCTCTGGCTTCCTCTTAGGCCCAGACAGATTGTCAGTGGATGTGGGTCTTAATGAGAAATTGGCCAAACTAGAGCGCTTGGAGAAGAAATTAGTGCGGTCAAGATTGCATGGCCACGTCCTGACCAAGTACCTTGAATCAAACATAATTCCCAAGGGGCTACAGGTTCGGAATGAGCCGGCGATATTCATAGATGTACCCAAATTCAGGGAAGGGTTCAGTTTTGTGGCGAATAATTGTTCCAGGCACTGGATGGTGCTTGGGATAGAGACTGCCATTGAATACGTGAAGAAACTCACACAGGAGATTTTGGACCTCAAGAGAGAAATCTTGGGGGATAGTGCATTAACAAATGCCAAGGAGGCCCTGGAAAGGGCTGAGAAAACTCTATTGGAGTTCAACACAACAACGTTGAATAAGAAACTGGATAAGTTGTCTAAGGACATCAGAAACTACGACAAGAAGTCCACATACCCATACCTGGCGGAGGACTACTATCAACAGGATAGCCAGGGTTTCTTCTCTAATAAGAGCAGACAGGGCCCCAGAAGATATAAGACCTTCTCTGACTCTACGGTTGGGAGTGGTTCAGATCCAGATCTGGATAGACCCTCTACCAGCAACCAGGATAACCAACTGTCCCTTTTTTTAGGGGAAGGCCATCGGCAACCAAACAGGGGTGGAGGACAGGACCTTTTCTGGGGCCGCCAAAGAGGATGGAACAACCGCAGAGGAGGGAACAATCGACGTACCAACTCACGAGTCCGTTTTTACCAACCAGAAGTCCACGGGGAAATCTCGACACGCAGACAAACGTACCGCTGGTAAATGTCTACTCCCTGGAGGCAAACCCGATATGTCCACTGCAACTTCCTAATATGCCACTACACCTACAGCAAGGCACAGTTATTCCAGCATCTGAGACTATATTGGAACATCATGTGGAGACATCGATGGCAACCTTACAGTTGGAGCAGACTACTACTGACAATCTTGGTAATGATTCCTCCAATCCCATAAGAATCCATCAAGCTAACGTCAACTTTGGAGTAAGCCAGGCAATTACTGATCCTTTGCCCTCTGACACTCTGGATCCTATAATCAATCTTTCAGACTACACATTAACCGATGAAGAAAGGAAGGTCCTGGCAAAAGGACTATCATTTGTGCCCACATCCATTCCTGATTCCTTCAATGTAAAGGTTGAATTACAACGCTTCTTCAGGAAAATCCGGTTGAAATATCATTTTTCTAAAAACATCTACACCCCGATTGCCACAGCCACACCTTTCAGACCTACCTCAACATTTACACCAAGTACGTACATGATGAGCGAAAAAATACTCGCCTTTGAAAAGATTGTGCTTGAGGAAATCATGGAGTTACTTGAGAAGAAGGAATATATAAAATATAACATCAGTAAGCAAGAAAAACTGGCTCTTTCTACTCTGGGAACTAATGAGGCGATTGTGATTAAAGCTGCGGATAAGGGTGGAGCAGTCGTCCTGCAGAATACGCAGGACTATGTCGCAGAGATCGAACTACAATTGGGATGCAGAGAGAGTTACTGCCCCATCCCGAGAGACCCGACACCTGAAATAAAGACACTGATTGAAAACATCACCACGGATGGAGTGACACAAGGCTTCTTGAGTCAGTCAGAGTCTGACTTTCTGAACAAACGTGAGGCTAGGATTCCTACCATATACACCCTTCCGAAGATCCATAAGCGCCTGGAAAAACCGCCAGGAAGGCCAATCGTCTCAGGTTGTGGATCGATACTGGAACCCCTCAACCAATTCATAGATCATTTCCTTCAACCATGGATACCATTGACCAAATCGTATGTTCGTGATACGATGCATATTATCCAACTTTTGGAGGGTCAACCATTCGACATTCAAACCCAGCTACTGGTGACGCTTGATGTATCCTCACTTTACACTTCCATCCCCCAAACAAAGGCGCTCGAAGTGATCAAAGAAACTCTGGACAAAAGATCAAGACCACACTGGATACCGACTGATTTTTTGCTGGGCCTCCTGAAAATTGCTATGCAACATAATTTCTTTATCTTCATGAAGCAATTCTACTACCAATGTAAAGGCGTGGCGATGGGGGCTACCTATGCGCCGAGCTTGGCCAATATTTTCATGGACGCGTATGAAGAAGAACACCTCTACAGTCATCAAAATCCGTTCCTAGACCATATTACCGTTTGGAAACGCTACATAGACGATGTCATCATGATCTGGTCTGGTACAAGGAACGAACTCAATCTGTTCCACGGCTGGCTTAATGCGAGATCGAGTGATATCCAGTTCACCATGACGGAGGATAATAGTACCATCGACTTTCTGGATCTCACCTTTGTGGTCGATGATGGACAACTAGTCTGTGACCTCTTTCGGAAACCAACGGAACGGAACACCCTCCTTAAGTATGACTCTCACCATCCACGCAGCTTAAGAGACAATCTTCCGTTTGGTCAGTACCTCAGACTCAGGAGGAATTGTACCCGCAGAGCTGACTTCTTTGAAGAAACGGAGATCCTGACCAACCGATTAAGAGAGCGTGGTTATCCACTGGGTCTATTGAAAAGAGCACGCAAACGCGCATGGTATTGCCCAAGAGAGGAACTCTTGCAGGTCAAGGGAGACAGACCAAAGAAAGAAAATCTTGTATGTGTTACATCCTTCAACACAAAGAGCAATGGCGTGAAGAAAATCATTAAGAAATATTGGAATTTGGTGGCAAGTGAGCTTCCGAATATTGAAGAACCTATCTTCGCGTTTAAGCGGGGCAAGAATGTGAAAGACAGTGTTGTCAAGGCATACCTTGAACCACCTAAACCACGCGGCCTCAGGGAACAGCTGGGCCTACCTCCCCTGGTTGGCCATCACAAATGTGGCCAATGTAAAGCCTGCCCTTTGACAATAGAGGGCTCTTCCTTCACCCATAACACCAGAACATATAACTTATCTACTTTTACGAACTGCAACAGCTCCAATCTCATTTATGCGATAAAATGTCCTTGTGAATCCATATATGTGGGACAAACAACACAGAAGGTGAAAGCAAGGATATTACAACATATGAGTCGCATTAGATGCAAGGTTCAGGGAGCTCCAATGGTAGATCACTTTCTGGCAGCGAACCACCTGCCCGAAGAGATGAATTGGTGGGTACTAGAGAAGGCGAACCTGGCACCTAGAGGTGGGTCAATGGTCATGAATCTAAAAAGAAAAGAATGCAGATGGATTCATTCTCTTAATACTGTCCAGCAAGGGCTCAATAGTCTCGAGGAAACATCTAGAGAGATGGGTCAACTGTGATACTTCCCTTCTTTAACTTGTAATCTGTATATATGACCTTGTCATCATGAGCCCTGCTCAATCATATTTTCTACTGAATAACTGCTTACGGAAGGGACACCTTCAGTTGTGAATCTGTGACAGGCAGTATGCCTTGTATTGGCCTTTAATTTGCTGGTGCTGTTCTTGTTTCATAAACATTGACGCATGTCTTTCCTGTTAACAGTTTCTACATGATTTTCACTCATGCGGTGTATGAGCCAGTTAAACCGATGTTTTCATCCCTACACTATTCGTTTATGTCACACCTGTGTTGATTAACCATGTCACCAACTGCGTCTGGCCTCATAAGCAATTTTAAATTCTCTACACATAACAAATCTTTCAGATGAGTTATTTTTACATTTCCCCAGCGCAAGCGTATTTACGCTTCACACTGAATTAATCATAGACCCTCCTCCCATTGCAAGTGTGTTTACGCCTGTTAATGAGCTAATCACATAGTCTGACACAGCCTCTGACGTAAGCCCTCCGCGCGATCCATTCCGTGCCGGTTCCAGCTGCTTTGGCGCTCGGAAACGCCCATGGTTGCCAGGCAACTTGCTTGTCACGTAACACTGTCGACGTCAGATTGGACTGCCCTGAATTCCTTTCATTTAGCATTCGTCCTGTCAGTTGCGGCTTCCTCTGACTGCGAGAGGAGCTACAGCAGCGTGAGTCATTATCGCTTGCCTTCCAATTCAAGTAAGCACCGAATCCCCTTATTGTGCCTTGAAGGATTAATCACCCGTTATGATTGTGCCCTCAACGAATGTTTTTATTACAGAACTCTGTTTGAATCCCAGACGTATCCCACTAATCGGACGCGGTTCGCCCGCCTAGGTGAGCCGCCCCCCCCCCCCCCCTTTCTTTCAAAGCATGGTTGCTGTGGCTGGCTTTTTTGACCTCTTCACATTAGAAGTCAATCGAACATGCATGCTTCACAGGCACACCGTTGTCGGCTCCTCACCAACCGTGTTTGTCGAGCCCTCTACCACAGGGGCAATTCAGTTCCTTAAACATCTCCCCTTTTCTACATAATAATAGGGACGACACACGCACCGGTCGTATTTATATAGACTATGATTCCTTCATATGGGGTTTAATCATCGTTGATTATCATATCCCGTGCTTTGTTGAACTATGACCTCGGAGATGCTTTTCTTCGAACCAATGAAGTCCTCCTTTCATTTACAGAGACCACATTTGATGAGGTGCTCTTCCCTTTGAAACGCATTAAACGGATTACCAGGCCATCCTACACCACTGGCTAGGTGAGTCTTGGCTATCCCTTTCCAGACCACACAACAAACATTAGCAATTCACGATATTGATGTATACTTTACTTGCACTTGCAGGTTGCCATTATCTTCTTAATGTCCTGATGAAGACCCTGCATGACGATTTAATCTCGCATAATCTGGGTTGAAACGTCGACGATAAAGTGCTAGGACCAGTTCAAGACCTGTTTTTCGAATACATTTTGATTCACTCATGAAACAGTGCCATTGTTTTCCCTGATACTGGCCCTCCTCGTGTATATGATGTACATAGAATGTTTCCTTCGTATATGATGTACATAGAATGTTTCTTTTGCACTTGATCACTGTAAATACTGTGCACATAATTGTCACTCTTGTCACCTTGTCACTGATTCACTGCTTCACTTTAAAGTTTATTTCATTGGTAACCTTGCGTTACAAGTAATACGGGTGTCTCTATATAAATGCTGAAATTTATATAAAAAACGACATCACACCCTCCAAATCTAGCATCAGTGTGATTTGTACTCTTAGTTTGTGTGGTCATCTTTTGATTTATTTGCATAACAAAGCGATTGTTTTACTGAATACCCGACAGAACCATTGTTTTTTGTAATAATTCTACCCAGGTTCTGAGGGACACAGGGTCACCCCATTGCTTTTATAATACATCACAGCTTTCAGTCAGCTAAAACAGCTGTCTTAAAATCTTACACCTGACAGTTGGGCAAGGAACATTACAAAAGCAGAAAACAATGGGGTGGGGGGGAGATGAAGGGAAGAGTAATTATAACATACCTCCCTTCACAGGGAGGGTGTTGGAAAACCCTTTTTGGATGGTCACCCCTCACTTTTTGCTCTAATGTGATGGTTATGGCTCTAAGTGCACTGGAGCCTGCTGCCCAGGCCCCAGTGCCAGTGCTCTCTCCCTAAAACTGTTCCGTGTGATTTTTTCAATTGGGGATTTTGTCAATTGGGAATTGTCATTCCCAATTGACAAAGACTCCTTCTAAGTCCATAGTTTATGGTAACGGTGGGTACCCAATGCAAGGTTAGGAATAGGTCCCCGGGACTTGTTTGTGCCACCCTGAGCGACCCAAGTAAAACTGCTGACAGCAGGCCTGCCATTGCAGACTGCAGGAACCGGGTAAACTTCTCAATTTCAACTTTGTCCTCATCATGTGTGGCAAAGTTAATGCCCTGCTTTTTATACATGTCAGTCAACCCTCCTGAGCCCAATATGCAGGGTGCCCTATATTCAAGGTGTGGACATGTAAGTGCATTCTTATATGTCCCTCTGGTGGCCTTTACCATTAAAGTACACCATAAGTGCTAGGCGGTCCTTAGGATAACGTGGGCCTGCATCCAGGCAGACCCAGGGTTGCTGGCTCCATTATGGTACTGCCTAAATATGTTGAGTTTGGTATCAAACAATGTGCATTCTCACACCTGACACAATTCTCGTGCCAAGAGAGATGTGGAATGCACCCAGGAGACTACCTTAGAGATTGACCACCTGGTTAGCCCATCTTCTCCGTGCTCTGGATGGCACCCTGCGCTTGCTGCTACCAAGACAGGATTTCTAACTCCTTCCAGGCAGTCTGATCACTCCCAAGAGTCAGGAACAAAGGCCTGGGCAGGAAGAGGTTTCATCTTCTCCCTCCCAGGGAGGCTAGTGAAGTGGCACATCAAGGCAGCGAGCTTCATAGGCTGCATTACCACTGATATGCATCCAGGCTGTCTCCCAGAAGAGTAAACAGCCCTCCCCCTGCCAAGGCACATTTTCACCCAGGTAGGTGGGAAAAATAGGTATAAAGGAGCTGTACACCCAAGAAGGCTAGACACACATCTAGGATGGGCTAGCTGGTCTGTTCACCTGAAGAAGACTTTCGCCATCTTAAAAAGTGGTAGAAATAAGGGGCCTGGGTAGAAAAGGTTACCTACACCCCCGAATGTGGTCACCTCAGAGGGGGATTAGCTGCAGGGACTTGCAGTCCATTGACAACTAGCTCCCACACCTCTACGTCCGTTAAATCTATGATATAAGGAACCCCTTAACACCAGAACCTCAGATCTAACTCAACTGCATCGAAGAAGACACCAGAAGAGACCCGTGTTGACGACGACAAGACTTTACACAAAACAAAAGAGATATACTCTGTTCCTGATACAATGCTCCTGGAACTGCCAAGACTCGTCCTAGGCAATCTCTCAGCTCCCCTGGACAGAGCGACCACTTGGAGAGCATTGAGCACCCTCAGACTCCCCTCGACTAGTGGCACTAGTCCCCTGCAAACTGCAGGTAAAACAATGCTCTGGATCTGAAGAATCGCTGGCCATAAGCCCTCCGAAGGATCACATAAATCCAGAAAGTCTAGTGCATTGTGGGAACTGTAGTCCCGCCTTCCACGATGTTTCAGGAAGCTACGCTGTTCCCCGGAACCAGCGGACTTCAAAGTAACAATCTGCTCTCCATACCACTAAGAAGGCTTGTTGGTCGTCAGTCTGGCAACCTACCCCTTCACTCACTGCTGCACCAGGCGGGAACTCCAACCAACATTTGTCCATCATCAGTAGCAGCCCCGTTGTTGTGTTTTTGAATCTTGTTCTCAGCAGCACTGTGTAAGAGTTACAACCAGCTTTCCCACTGCTCCAGTTCAGCACCAGGGACAGCCAGGACAACTCTGAACCAGTGCTCCATGGGCCAGGTAAAATTGAACTGCTTATTGTAGCCTGGGACTGGCATCACCTTTACCCTGTATGGGGGCTACCACGGGCCCTTATCCCCACCATGTTCCCACCTCCAGCCTCCTGTTGCTCACCCTCCCCCGACCCCTACTTAATGGTGGCTGAAGGTGCGCCAAAGGCAAGCTCGTCTGGGCCCGTCTGTGACCCGACAATGACCTGTGCAAGGGACTCTGGTCCCCCGACCCCCCACCGATGCGACCCCAACACCCTCCATGCACCCAACCCTGGATGCAACAACTGCCAGCTCTCAATGTCAAGCAACTCACAAGGCCCGTTGTCCTGCCAACACTGCCACCGCATCTTCACCCACCTCCGTACCCAGACAGCCACCCTCAACCCACTGGAAGCCACCGTACACAAACCTGTGAGCTGCATCATCTTCAACATGCGTTACCTGCACAGACACACAGTAGAAGTCTGGGACCTCCTCAATACGCACTCCCCCGACGTCGCCTTCATCACAGAGATCTGGACCAACGCCAGCTCCGCACTCGACATCGCAACCTCCATCCCTGATGGATACAAGATCCTGAGGAAAGCCTGCCCCAACCGCCCCAGAGGAGGCCTCGCCAATGTTCACAAAAGCTCCCTCTGACTGACAACCACGAACTCTGCCCACGCCTCGCCCCTCCATCGAACACAATCACTTCCAGATCCAGCCCAACCCCAGAACGACGCTATGCGGAACACTCACCTACAGACCTCCCGGACCCTGCTCCCCGTTCACCAACACTATCGCAGACTACATCGGTCCCCATGCCCTCGCCTCCACGGACTACATACTGCTCAGAGACCTGAACTTCCACCTAGACAACCTCAGCAACCCACTCTTGGGGAGAGGAGTTGGCCTAACGGCTAGGGCACTCGACCTCAGACCTGGGGAACTGGGTTTGAGTCTCGGTAATGACGCTTAATCACTTAATCCTCCCATGCCTAACAAAAAATTAATGATAGTCCTCATGTAACGTAACTGGTGCTATGTAAAGCGCTCTGATTGGATTCGGGTCAAGTTCGCGCTATATAAAGCTCTGCAAAAAAAAAATCCCCAGCTCCATCGCCCTCCTAGAGAACCTCGCCAACATTGGACTGAAGCAACTCGCCTACACCCCCACCCACATGGCAGGACACACTCTCGACCCCATCTTTACTGAAGGAAACAACATTCGCTTCAGTCACACTACAGTACCACTCTGAATGGGCCACCACCGCGTCCATTTCTCCTTCTCAAACCCACCGCACACAAGCTCATGCCACGCCTCCGACGCAGAATCTGGAGCAAAATCACCAAAGAACACCTCACCTCTGCCCTCAGCCCCACTCCTCCCCCTACCACAACAGATGCCAACACAGCAGCAAATGACCTTCACCAATGGATCCCCAACTGCGCCAATACTCTCAGCCCCCCTCCAGAACTCCACCAGATAACACAACGCGAAAGCCACCTGGTTCACCATGGACCTCTGGAAATCCAAGCGCTCTTGCCGATGACAGGAGAAAACACGGAGGAACACCAAAAACCCGGAAGCATGCTCTGCCTACAATGCTACTACCATGGCACACCACCAACTCATCAAATCAACTAAGAGAAACTTAAATCAAGACAGAATCCTCTCCAACTCCCACAACTCCAAGGAACTATTTACCATCGCCCTAGAATTCACCAGACCCAACAGTGAAACTACCAACATCCCTCCCTCCCAAGTCCTCTGCAATAAACTCAGCTCCTTCTTCCACCACAAGATCAGGATGCTCTATGACAACTTTGACGACCACGGCACCTATCCAGCACCCCCCACCAGCGATGCCACCCAGCCTACCCTCCTCACCTGGACCACTGTCACCCTAGAAGACACCGCAAAGACTATGAAAAGCATTCACTCCGGAGCACCCGCTGACCCCTGCCCGCCGCATATGTTCCACAGGGCCGCCATCGCATCAGAACTACAATGAACAATCAACTGCGCCCTCAAAACAGCCATGTTCCCCGAAGACTGGAAATGTGGCAAAGTCAAACCCCTTTTCAAGAAGCCCTCCGCAGACCCGACAGACCTCAAGAACTACAGGCCCATCTATCTTCTCCCCTTTGCTGCCAAAGCCATCGAGTAAGTCGTCACCAGCCATCTAACGCACTTCATAGAAACCAAGATAATCCCCGACTCGCAACCATCGCCAGAAAACACGGACTCAACATAGTCTCATGTGCCGACGCCACCCAGCTCATCTTCTCCCTCACCAAGGAACCCGACATCACCAGGCAGAGTTTCCAATAAGGGATTAAGGACATCGCATCCTGGATGAGTAGCAGCTGCCTGAAGCTCAACTTGGAGAAAATGGAAGTCCTTACCCTCTGCTCCACCCCCTCCGCATGGGACAACACCTGGTGGCCCTCGGAAACCTGGTGGCCTCCCGCTACCGGAAACCCTCCCAACCCTACGGACCATGCCTGCAACCCCGGCATCATACTCCACTCCTCACTCACCATATACTGCCAGATCAACGCTCTGTTCTCCACATGCTTCAACACCCTCTGAATACTCCGCAAGACCTTCAAATGGATCCCCCCTGACTCAGAGAAGACCGTCACCCACGCGTTCATCACCAGCAGACTGGACTACTGAAACACGGTGTACGCCAGAATCAACAAAACACTACTTCACAAACCCCAGACCATCCTAAATGCCACAGCCAGACTCGTCTTCAGCATCCCATGACATGACCACATCACCTAGCACCTCTGCGACCTCCACTGGCTCCCGGTCGAAAAAAGAATAGCACTCAAACTACTCACACAGGCCTACAAGCACCTCCATAACACCGGACCCCAAAACCTCAATGAAAGAATCTCCTTCCACTCATCCAAGAGAAACCTCTGCTCCGCTGACCTAGCTCTAGCCACAGCCTCCCCTATCCACAGGGCCAGAACTGGTGGCAGATCCTTCTCCTACATCGCAACCAAGAACTGGAACGGAGTCCACCTCCGCATCAGACAAAGTTCGACACTGCACCTTTTCAGAAAAGATTCAAAGACCTGGCTCTTCAGATAACCACGGAGCTGCCTGCACCCCCCCACCCCCCCCTCTCAGCGCCTTGAGACCTTCACGGGTGAGTGGTGCACTCTATAAATCCATGATTGATTGATGGATTGGGATCGATTGGGATTGGGATTGGGTCGGACAGCTCTCCGAGAGCTGTCCGTAGCCTTACCGTGCGACCAACATGTACCCGTAGCCGGTCCGCCCTGTAGAGGAAGTACGATGCGCATAACTGCCAAAAACACGACCGACACGTAGGCTGTGATTCAAGCTTCATTCTCCGTCTGAGCCATACCTCCGAATGCCGAACCGAGTCACCCGGAAGCAGTATCCATAGCAGTTTCCGCCCTGACAAGTACGATGCGTACTTCCTACGCGCCAGACGGGTCGCCACGTACGGCACATCACAGCATCCGGAAAACAAGCATATCAGCTACGATTCGCGCCAGAACTCAATCCACGGCTACGAGATGGACCAGCTTGCAGCGGGTACGAGACGGAGCAACAAGCAGCGTGTATGACATGAACACATCATGAATACCATCGCGCAGGTCATACCAGTACTCTACATCTATGACCAGATCAGGAACCGACGCCGACGGCGCAGGCAGTAAGTCAGACACACAAACAAACGACACATACCTACAAAATGGCACACACACACAGGGGATCCACATCCTGGCCACTAACAGCAGGCCACCATAGTGGCTGCATGGCCAGCACCACTAACACCCCCACCCATAGGGCTTATGTTGCCCATCACTACTGCCACCCCCACTCATAGGGCATATGTTGCCCATCACTACTGCCACCCTCACACATAGGGGACCTGGTGCCCATCACTACTGCCACCCCCAGCATAGGTGACCTGTTGCCCATCACCCCTGCCACCCCCACTCATAGGGGACCTGGTGCCCATCACTACTGCCACCCCCAGCCATAGGGCACCTGGTGCCCAGCACTACTGCCACCCCCACTCATAGGGCTTATGTTGCCCATCACTACTGCCACCCCCAGCCATAGGGCATATGTTGCCCATCACTACTGCCACCCCCACCCATAGGGGACCTGTTGCCCAGCACTACTGCCACCCCCACTCATAGGGCTTATGTTGCCCATCACTACTGCCACCCCCAGCCATAGGTGACCTGTTGCCCATCACCCCTGCCACCCCCACTCATAGGGGACATGTTGCCCAGCACTACTGCCACCCCCAGACATAGGGCTTATGTTGCCCATCACTACTGCCACCCCAGCCATAGGTGACCTGTTGCCCATCACCCCTGCCACCCCCACTCATAGGGGACCTGTTGCCCAGCACTACTGCCACCCCTACCCATAGGGCTTATGTTGCCCATCACTACTGCCACCCCCAGCGATAGGGCAGATGTCGCCCCTCACTACTGCCACCCCCACTCATAGGGGACCTGGTGCCCATCACTACTGCCACCCCCAGCCATAGGTGACCTGTTGCCCATCACCCCTGCCACCCCCACTCATAGGGGACCTGGTGCCCATCACTACTGCCACCCCCAGCCATAGGGGACCTGGTGCCCAGCACTACTGCCACCCCCACTCATAGGGGACCTGGTGCCCATCACTACTGCCACCCCAGCCATAGGTGACCTGTTGCCCATCACCCCTGCCACCCCCACTCATAGGGGACCTGGTGCCCATCACTACTGCCACCCCCAGCCATAGGGGACCTGGTGCCCAGCACTACTGCCACCCCCACTCATAGGATGGGTGATGCACCACACATCCATCATACTCCAATATTAGGTATGTCATCAAAATGCATCCGCCCTAACATCATAACAACAGTGTGTAGTCTGTGACAAATGCCCACAACAGTGATTATGACTTCGGACATACAATGTAACTAACAGCACATGTGTGACCAACAAATGAGTGTGCCCTACACAAGGCAAGCATCACTATAGCACTGTGTCAATGTAAAAAGAAGACCACCTCACTGTGTAGAACAAAAGTTAAGTGTGGGCTTCCAAACTGCAGCAGATGTTGAGCATTGTGGTGATGGGGTCTAAACCCCCCCTCATCACAGTGACCAAAAGGTAAGTGTCATCATGGTCAAAGCTGCAAATAACAAACAGCATGTATGATCCCTGCTCCCAACACATTAAACACTTCTGGGGCGAGGTAGTGGTTGTGTCCGATTCCCACAGAGATGTGGTGAGGCTAACAGTGCTGTGAAAACATAACACACTCTCGGCCATGTGCAGACAGGCACCACACATGGGGGCTGACACAGTGTACAATGACGCAAGAGCAGAAGTGACCATCACAAAGCATACACACATCTCGAAAATAGACACACTAATCAAAACAACCTGTGTAGACTGTAGGTGTCAGCTCACAAACTCCCATTCCATGCCAGCAATGGCACCTAACAACCAGAATGAATGTGCACAATGATGTGATATGACTCACAGGGACAGCAGGGAAAATCACAGAAACAGCATCCAGACAATGGCCCACGACAGCAATATCAATGCACTGATGCAGATGCACAATCACAAACAGGCAACCTCACACTGCACATCTGACACACCATGTGTGTGTGTGTGTGTCTCAGTATCCCCAGGCAACTACACAACACATGAGGGGGGTTGAACCACAGTGACACAGATGTGGACACAGTGCCATACAAAAGTAAACTATTATTGGGATACCCTTAGTGGGCAATCAGGCATTGTGAGATGAGAGGGAGCACAACAGACACATGTGACACAAGCTGGAATGAACACCAACTAACACAGCAAGAGACTGACACACAACAGCACTACCCCCAGTGACCGGACATTGGGTTGACACAACCATGCATGACACCTCCACTGTGATGACAAAGGCAGATGTCGTACAAACTGGGAAACCCAGACATGTGTCCTGTTCCACAAATGTACATCACACATACACAAACACAAATCACTCAGCATGGCCCCTCATCCATGGACAACGGGAGCTAGGGGACTATCAATGCAAACATTTACATCAGTCCACCCTCAACACCACACACCCTGAACTGCAACAATGTACATCTGTGAAGCCCACATGGACAGGTGACATTGCACATGCACCCATGACAAACTCAGTAATGTTGGGAGGAACTAAGGTGCACAGACTCATCACACAAGGACAGTTTGCGACCCTGGGGAATAACAGACATACTGCACAGTATGCGGTACCTGGCCATGACGTCAAAGCTCACGTAACCTTCAGAATACCTGCCACAGTCGCAGGACAATGCAGAAGCCAAGGAGAACCACAAGGCACACATGCTGATACCTGCCAACATTGCAGCCATGAACCCGACAAGTGGGAGCAGTCACACACACATACACATGTCTCAATCACTGAAAGGTACCACCTAGGGACAACTACATGATATTGCGAATAAACAAGTGTCTTGGGGGACCCTGACTGTGTCCCATCCGTGTCTGACAACATCATCACCACTTAGAACTGACAAATCCCAATGATGATACACCAGTTAACAGTAGTGTGTCATGCACCCACACATCTGGTAGCCCCTGGCGAAGTAGTGGGATGAACCCAGTACCACTCTGCAAGCATCAACAACAGGAACATATCAAGGGAACACTGCCTGCGTATGAAAAGGGATGTGGACACACACACATGCTCATACAACACACACCATGGGCCCAGGCTATGTCATGGGACAACACACTTACTAGAGGGGACCCAACTCCTGTGGAAGCCCAGCTGTGCCAAACATATTCACAGCACGTCTCACTCATGTCAGCAGAACACTTGGTCAGTCAGCTATCAGTTACCACACAATGAAGGCTCTGGTCACAACAGCCTGGGTACGGGAGTCTCCCCTAAGTCATCTGCACATACTCAAAACATATGTCTAGCAAGTTACACAGAGGACCGAGTTGCTCCTATACCAATGATGCCCACACCTGTAGGTCCAGTGGTGATGCGCACAAAGTCTGTGAAATTGACAAATTGGACAATGGGAAGCACATCATATGTGCATGGGTGTAAGCCAGAGATGTGACCACGCAAATGAAATGTTCACAGAGATGTCCACAAATAGTTGATCATGACACACCAGGTAGCTGCAAAGGATGACATGGATACCCACCAGAATAGGATACATATCTCATGGACCACATGGAGTACCTCACATCACCACATCAGTATTCAACATTGGAAACCAAGCATTACAGGTGCAAGGGCATGTTAAACATCATCAACATAATGTACAGCTAAATCAAGTTCACAGGGATAAAGAAAAAAGCTTTATTCAGCATATTAAAAGTTAAACGTCCGTTGAAACAAAAGGCCAATGGCCAGTCCATGTCCAAATGCCAAGGAGTGAACTAGAGTGACAACTGTAACATGCTGCTTGCCTGCACTGCTAAGGACCGGGGTCAACCCCTCGGAGGGGCATACATGGGGGCAGGCCAGGCACCGCAGGGACAGGATCAGGGTGCAGCAGAAGGAGGCAGTGAAGAGGTGGTAGATGCAGGTGAGACACTTGCAACTGCAGTGGAGCTGACTGAAGTGGTGGGTGCAGTCACAACTGTGGGGCACAAGTCAGATGGGGTGGGTGCCGGCACAACTCCAGTGGGCAGGTCAGATGGAGTGGATTGGGTCCCTACTGCAGTGCCCAAGTCAGACGGGGGTGGTCGTGGACTCCACTGCAGTGCCTACAACCATGGGATCGGAATGGGGTGCAGGTGAGGTCGGCAGGATGGGGGGGGACATGGTCCCCACGTCAGTGGCACTAACCGTCTGACCAGGTGTGGAGGAGCAAGTGGTAGGGGGAGGGCCTTGGCATTTTGGGGATTGTGTATCTGTGGGTGGGGGAACCCGGGGCAGGGAGTGGCGGGGGAACCTCTGGAGTGGTGTCCTGGGGGATGGAGGACTGAGACTTTGCCTTGGAGCTGTGTGGTGGTGGGGGTCTTGCTCTTATGGCTCCGGGGGGACTTGCTGGTGGGGGTCTCAGTCTGACTGCACCTGGGTGAGGGTGTCCGGATGTGAGAGGCACTCCCCTCTGTGTGTGGAGACTTCCTCTTCCCCTTGTAATCTGGATCTGCTGGGTCGGTGGGGAAGAGGCCAAGGTCACAGAGGAAGAGCTTCTGGTGAGATGGGGTTGCAGGTGAGGCAAGGGAAGGGGGCTGGGAGGGAGAGGTTTCGGAGGACTGCGGAGTGGTTGTGGATGACTGTGTGTGTGTCTGCAAACCATCCCCTGTGAGTGTGATATCAGTCCCCTGCACTTGCTTGTGTGCACGTATAGACCTTGGTTTGGGTGTTTGTGTGCTGCCCGTGTCTGTGGCTCTGTGAGAATGTGCAGGTGTTTGTGTGCTTGGGACAGGTAGGCTGCTAGGAATCGTGGGTGGTGCAGGGGTAGGAGGGGTGCAGGACTGTTGGAGGAGGGACACTGCTGTCATCAGGGAGGAGACCATGGACTGATTGGTCCTCTGTAGGGCAGACATGCCTGATGGAATGCCCTCCATGAACGACACCAGTTGTGTCAACAGACTTGTGTGTGCATGGAGGACCTTCAGCATCGACGTCTGCCCTACATGAATCTGTCTAAGTAAGTCCACAGACTCCTCACTCAGGACAGCAGGGGACACAGGGGCAGGGGGTGTGGTGCCTGTCACAAAGGAGACATGCTCATGAACATGGGAGCCCACAGGGACCTCTGGGATGGGAGCCGATGGGAGGGTGGTGATGGTGGTGGTGGTGGCGGGGACAGCCTCACTAGCTGGGGTTTGGTGGCTGCTGACACCCGCCTCCACAAGGGAGTCATCCTCAGAGCTGCTGTGGCCCTCAGCTGGGGGTGATGGTGCTGACGACTCCTCTGTGTGTCTCCACTCGCCCTCCGTGCCACTGGGTCCCCCCGACTCCTCTCCTTCTGTCCCTGTCAGGCTCTGTGGCTCCTCCTGGTCCGTGGAGCTGTCCCCTCCTGTGGCCGTGGATGTAACTGGATAGGAATAGGAAGTAAGAGAACAACATCAGTCACCTGCACTGACTGCACACACCACAGTGAGTACATCACATCACAGGGCAAGCCCTGGCATCATCAGCTGAACACAGCTCAAAGTGCCAACACTATTTAGAATAAGCCAATTGTCATTCTCAACATCAACCATGGCACACATATCCCTCCTTGACTTGCACACATATGTCTGTTGCATGTTGGATGCTAATAACCCAATGTTGCGACATGCACCACCCACACATTATTTGGACATGCAAGTGAACATGTAGGAGTATGTCACTATACACACAGCACATCTCTTGCTACTGACTCAGTACAGGTGTCCAGATGAAGGGATGGGCAGAGACTCATTTCACATGTTTGTGATGCATGCCAGCAACACACTATGATGTTCTCGTGTCCTGATGGGCAATGCCACAATGGGGTGCATGGTGCACACTTGAACACAATGCAGGATCACTCATAGCAAGTTAAATGCCATGGCACTGGGATGCCTGGAAAGTCAGTCAACACTGTCTCCTGTCACAGGGGCAGGGCATCCAGACAACAACAATATGCACTGACTCACAATCCTAGCTCAGGGATCAAGCTAACTCTGCAGATGACCGGCGCACTTGCCCATTACCTGCAAACAACATATACAGGACCCAGAAGACCCCACATCATGCAAATCAGACATGAGTCTCTGCAAACACAAATCCCTGTATATTAACACATCACAGTCTGCCATGCATGTAACCCAGCTGCATGAAGGACACAGTTGCATACACCATTGTGCGCTGTCAGATGATCACACACCTATATGTCACATAGGTCTTGTCTCTCACAGTCACATCTCAGATGTCCTGCTGACCCTCTGAATCACGGACAACCCAGTTGTACGCAACAAGCCACACCCTAATGACGCAGAGCCAGACACCTGAGGGCACATGTCACTAAGCACACCCTGTACTTTAATACACAGGAGTGGGATTACAGAGTGTTTCTAAATGCCCTTGAGGAGGCATGACTGCCCAGGTCTCCATTAGACAGTGTTTGGCCCTGGACAGTAGTCAGGTGGCTAAGCAAGTGTGACATACTTGATATACATACTCCTGAGGCCCCAAAATTGGAGTCCCCTGCTGCATGAGTTTTTTTGGAATACCCCAGCCACATGTGGCGAGTCAGACCAGCAATTGGAACACATATCAAGGGCACACACAGATCACATGTCAGATCCCAGGCATTGGGTAAACAATTGAACCACCCATGAAACACACAACAGAGTCACGGGAACAGATGCTGTCCGGTAGATAAAGCATAGCTAACTGCAGGGACACAGTGCCCTAGTGACACAAGCAACAGACTGTAGGGGCCACACCTGTGGAACAGATGAGGAGGGTGCATCACACAATTGAGGGACCTGAGTATTGGACTAAAAGACCTACGTAATATGGAAGTGTGACCAGGCCAAAAGACTGCAATTAGCATGTCAGACATAGGACACAGATTAGGCATGGATTTACCCCCTTCCTGCTGCTGTCTGGCCTTCAGCTGCCTGTCCAGGTCCGGGAAAACCACCACTAGTATCCGGAGCACGTGGGGCATCAGGGTCTGGTGTCCGCCCGTCCTGCACAGAGGTGACAGCTTCAGCTGGACTCTAGCTATCCTCCGGGTCCAGCCCCAAGGTCCTGCCACCTCATCTGGCAGTCGCGGATCCAGCGCTTGTAGACCCCCACCCAACGAACTGCCCGGGCGATGGTCAGCCATATCTCCTGCTTCTGGTGGGCATCAACCTGTGAGGATGACATAGTTAAAAGTACATTAACACACATGCCCCATATTTGTGCTTCACACATTTGGATATACATGTCATCATCACAAAGGGAAATGAGTTACACTGGTAGTGCAACCATGGGGAAGGACAAATCACCTGCATGTCTGACATGTTAACAATGCCTGGATAGTTTAAGCTTGCACTAATGCACTTTAGCAGCAGGACACCTGTTGATTACATGTACCTACACACTTTGGGGGATGAAAGTAGTCAGTGAGAATGCTTGCCACTGGTGTACACACTGCTAGTACTGCTAGTCAGACAACATGCATAATTAGGAAGGCAGTGGACTGCACACTCACCTGCTCCCCAGGTTTCCCATAGAGCTTGCTGTACTGTGGAAGGAGCCCGTCCAGTAAGGCCTGGTTCTCCTCCTCAGTGAAGGCTGGGGCCCGCTCCAGAGTACATGCCATAGCAGAGGATGCAGAGACAGCAGCAGTGGTAGCAGGGATGGGGTCCAGTAGCATGTAGTGCAGGCAAGTGAGCTCCCTAAGGTCCAGCCAGCCTTATATCTGTGCTGCAGAGGCAGAATCTGTGCCATGTGTCCCAAGTGATAGGTCCAACACGGTTGCATTCTATGAATCTGGCCAATCCATGGAAATGTACGACTCGTACACGCCTTCCGCATCGTTCAAATCTTCACCTTCATGAAACACTTGAAATTGCAACATTGTTGTAGGCATCCAACTGAATTTCCAGTGCACAACTCGTACAAGTTTTGAATCCGCATCCGTCTCCATGACAGTCCAGAGCCAATGGATGCGCCCGGCTCGGTCAACTGACTGTACAACGCGTAGTTTGAAAATACACATGCACCCGTCTCCATATGATTCAATGGCCAAGGCGTACGCCTGTCTCGGACCATGCCTGCCCAACGCATATGCATGATAGTCACCCGTGTCGGACCTCATTGCATTCAATGGCAAAGCGTACGCACGGCTCGGTCATGAACCGTGTAATGCGTACGCATTGTCAGCTGCGTCGGACCTCATTGCATTCAATGGCAAAGCGTACGCACGGCTCGGTCAGGAACCGTGAAAAGCGTACGCATTGTCACCCACGTCGGACCTCATTGCATTCAATGGCAAAGCGTACACACGGCTCGGTCATGAACCGTGCAATGCGTACGCATTGTCACCCGTGTCGGACCTCATTGCATTCAATGGCAAAGCGCGCACACGGCTCGGTCATGAACCGTGCAATGCGTATGCATTGTCACCCGCGTCGGACCTCGTTGCATTCAATGGCAAAACGTACACACAGCTCGGTCATGAACCGTGCAATGCGTACGCATTGTCACCCGCGTCGGACCTCATTGGATTCGATGACAAAGCGTAAGCACGGCTCAGTCATGAACCGTGCAATGCGTACGCATTGTCACCCGCGTCGGACCTCATTATTGTGACTAATATACGGATGCAACACACATATACTGGCCATGGACACCTGTGCACACCTACCACACTACAGCATTGGCCACACAGTGTCCCATGGCATGTAAGGCTGCATTCCCTGGGTGTTTGGGGGGCCACATTTGGTTTGTTGGGTGGCACTTTTGTGCAGCCACTCCCAGGCTGTGCACGTGTACATGGGGGCAGAATCCTTTGTGTGTCGTGCACATTACCACTGTGATGTACAATTGTACAGTAATGGGCATGAGTCACGGACACAGTTTCATGTTGGATATGTTTGGGGCATGTCACATACACCCTGAGTCCAGGAGGTGATGGCATGTACGTCACAGTGAGACCTGTAGCCACAATACTGATGTGCACCCACAGTCTGTGTGCATGTTGTGTCTCAGATGTGTCTGATCAAATGTGCCCAATGGGTGACAGTCTCCACATCCATGTAGTATATGCATCAACCTTGATGGTGTGTGTGTGTCTAAGAGATGTACATGTAGGGCCTGCAGAAACAACAGTGGCCACTACCTGTGGGACTTATGCTTGCCTTGTGGTGTGTACATGATACGCTATGTCCATGCCAGTGTCGATGTGGCAATACAGGGACCCTGGGTTTCTGCATGGCAAAGATCTGTGATGCCTGGGAGACATCAGGCCTCACTTGTCACTGTGGTGTGTGTTTGGAACGTCACAGCAGTTCATAGGTTGGGTGACACAGCCAGATGATTGGCCATTGCACTACATGGGACTCATGTGGACATGTGGAATTGAGATGTGAGGTGATGGTCATGTAGGTGACATTGTGTCCATGCCCAACAGCACACACCTCAGTACATTGTGTAATGTCATGATCTATCATGTGATATTGAGCCTGGTCATGGCCACATGGGTGGATGAACTAACAAGCTTCCTTTGTGCACCTCTGTACTGCAGGGCACCAGCTGTCCATAGACCATTCCCAGACCTTGCGGTGAAGGTGATGGCAGCCCTGCACTTCTTTGCTACTGGTACCTTCCAGTACACTGTGGCTACTGCTGGTGGTATGTCGCAAACTATGTTTAGTCGTGTGCTACACGATGTCTTGAAGGGGATGTTGCATTTCCTACACCTGTAAATCAAGTTCCCGAGCCCAGCTGAACTCTCTGAAATAAAGGATGCCTTTTATACACTGGGGAGGACGCCGAACTTCATCGGATCTATTGATGGGACACATGTGGCCCTGATACCACCACAGGCACATGAGCAGGCATACTGGAACAGGAAGCACTACCACTCCATCAATGCTCTGGTGGTATGTCCATGTCTATCACACATGTGTGTGCACGGTTCCCGTGTTCAGCGCACAATGCCTACATAATGAGGAGTAGTCGCATTGCAACGCTGATGTCACAGATGCCAACTCAGCATGCATGGCTTGTCGGTGTGTACTGACTGTTTCTCATTGTGTGTGTTTGTCAATGTTGTATTCCGCACTCCTACAAAACTCAGGTACTTGTTCATTTTTGTGTGTGTAGGTGACTCCGGATACCCCAACATGCCGTGGTTGCTGACACCCCTCCGGAACCCTGTGACACCAGCCGAGATGCGCTACAATGAGGCACATGGTCAGAGCAGGAGGGTGATTGAGCGGACATTCGGCCTCCTGAAAAGCCGCTTTCACTGCCTGGACAAGACCGGAGGGGCCCTCCCTTATGAGCCTGTAATGGTGTGCAAAATAATCCTTGTATGCTGCATGCTACACAACATGGCAGTGCGGAAGGAGGTGCCTCTCATCCAGGATGATGATGACCAACCTCTGGCACCTGTGGAGGATTCCGGCCTGGGCCAAGATGCCAGTGATGATGAGGATGTGGGTGACGTCCGCTCACAGCTCATCAACAACTTCTTCACCTGAATGTGAGTTTCCAGGGTTGTTATGTCAATGTATGGAGGTAGCCTGGAATGTGTTGTGGCTGCTATGTTGCTGTCTGAGTGTGTCTGTGTGCCACTTGACTGGATGCGTGCAGTGATGTGTCCATTCAGGTGGTGTGTACTCCACAATGGGGTAGTACTGCTAACTTGTTTTTGTGTAGGTTTCTTGCGACATGTTTTGTGCATGTGTATTGCATTTCTCTCCTGTTCTGCTTTGCTTTTGACTGAGTCTTGTGTCTGTCCTTCCCATGGTACTTTGTCTGTTGTTTGGTCAACACTGACTCCCAACACCCAGAATCCAACACCAGTGTGGAAGTTGTCAATTTCCATCCCAACTGATGTACCACACATCCCTGGACTTCAATTCTCCAACACTTTGTGAGCGTGTGTCCACTGTTACGTAGAATTAACTTGCAACTATTGTGAAATAAACATGTTGCTGATGTGTAATGGACCTGTGCTACGCTTTGTAATGTGCGTTGATCTATCTTCCCACATCTGACTGACATCTGCTTACCTCACCTGTGGACTTGTTACCACTGACTGGGGTTGGTGTTGTGTCTGTGCATGCCAATGTGTTTCAGGTCAATATCATTGTGTGGGATGAGTTACATGGACCCGGTGAGTATGTGTTGTGATACCATAGTGGTGTGTCTCCCTCACATGTGTCACATCACCATGACTCACATAACAGTGATCACATTGCTGTAGTATTTGGCATGCACTGTGTTGTTTAGTAGATCGACATCTCCATGACACATGACAAGTTGGAATCACAACAGAGGCAAGTATGGTGTACTGGTGAGTTTATTTTCGAACATGTGTGAGGAAAGTGCACAGGATGGTGGGTGCTGTACATTGGGTTTGGAATCCAAAGTTCACATTAGTTTTGGAAGTGCTGGTAGATGAAATGTCCAGAGTAAAGTCCACAGTCATCTGCTACATTGGCCCAACATGAACCCTCCATGTCATGTGGGCGAGTTGTGTGCGATTGGACAAAGTGAACGGGTTGCGCACAAACAACATTGTCCAGAACAGGTTTAGAGGCCCTGGGGGATGTGTTGGGACATCTGCCTCTCACATGTCCTTCTTCGGACGACCCCTCTTCTTCTGGTGGGGGGGGGGAACCTCAGGTGCAGGCCTCTGCGGTGCAGGGGACTCTCCGCCAGAGTCCTCCTTCCTCCCTGTGGTGCTGGCAGATGGTGTTGCAACAGATGTTGTGGCCACACAGGGAGGTGTGGACAGGTTTGTGTTGATCTGGCAGAGGCATTGGAGTATGTCCCGATGCACCGCAGTAAGGGCATCCCACTTGGCCTCCATGCGGGCATGGTGGGCAGCCTGCTCCTGTTGCATGTCCTTGAGGATCCCCACTACCTGGCCAAATCCTCCTGTGCTATCCTGGTACGCATCTATGATGCGTGCCAGGTGGGAGTCATCATGTAGTCCAGACCCCTCTGCAAGGCACGCCCTCTGCCTCCCACCCCTCCCAGCACCCCTATCCACACGGGCAGGACCAGCGGCGGGACGCACAGGTGACACTGGGACCCCTTGGGTGGTGTTGCTGGTGGTGTTTGCTGTAGCTTCCAGGGGGTCCTGTGTCCCTGTGCCGCGGTTGTTCAGTGGCCTTGGTCTGTCTGTGTTGGCGGGGGTGCCCTGTTGGTTTCCAGATGCTGGAGGCGTGGGTACAGGGGGTGCAGATGTTGATGCTGCTGGTGCTGCATGATGACTCACACCGGAGGGGCCAGGTTGGTCGTCGTCATCCGAAGAGAACAGAGACAGAGTCAAACCAGAGAGCTCAGTGTCCGCCAGAGTCTGGGACTGGGAATCCTCTTCATTTGGTGCTGGGTGCCCAGCACCACCTGTGTTTGGAAGAGACACACGATGTGAGTTATGTTTCTACATGCATCGATGGTTCACAAACATGACATTTTCTACTTTACGAACAGATGCCTGCCTGTACACTGCTTTTTCCCAGCTTGTCACGGACAGAGTTTGATATTGTTGTTGCCCAGTTCCCAGCATGGCCTTGTGCTCCCCGCAACAGAGCCCAGTGTCAGACATCCTGTCAGAACTTGCTGGGCCATGTGGGTGGGTGTAGATTGTCTGTGACTGCAACTCCCATCATGCTCCTGGCTGCACCCCCCTTCCCAGCATGCCCATACTTCCTTCCTCTTGACTCTGCTTCCCTGTGAGGGGGTGTGACAGAAATGGCAAGATGGCTGACTGTGAAGTCCTGGTGTTTGTTGTTGCCCTGTTCCCAGCATGGCCTTGTGCTCCCCACAACAGAGCCCAGTGTCAGACATCCTGTCAGTCCATTCCCACTCCCTGTGGGGCGAGTATGGTTCAGTTAGAACTTGCTGGGCCATGTGGGTGGGTGTGGATTGTCTGTGACCGCGACTCCCATCATACTCTTGGCTACACCCCCTTCCCAGCATGCCCATACTTCTTTCCTCTTGACTCTGCTTCCCTGTGAGGGGGTGTGACAGCAATGGCAAGATGGCTGACTGTGAAGTCCTGGTGTTTGTTGGTGCCCAGTTCCCAGCATGGCCTTGTGCTCCCCACAACAGAGCCCAGTGTCAGACATCTTGTCAGTCCCTTCCCACTCCCTGTGGGGCGAGTATGGTTCAGTTAGAACTTGCTGGGCCATGTGGGTGGGTGTAGATTGTCTGTGACTGCGACTCCCATCATACTCTTGGCTACACCCCCCTTCCCAGCATGGCCATACTTCCTCCCTCTTGACTCTGCTTCCCTGTGAGGGGGTGTGACAGCAATGGTAAGATGGCTGACTGTGAAATCCTGGTGTTTGTTTGGCTACAAGTCCAAAGAGAGCCCCTGTGCTTCACACAGCAGCACCCAGTATGGTGTATCGTTTGCTTATATTTCACAGAGGTGTGGGTCAATGCATTCTACCCGGTGAGTTGTGTGGAGTTTGTGTTGAGGGGTGTGTGTGTCCCCACATGCTGGTAAGTATGGTCAGAGCTGTCAGTCCTCCTTCCCACCAGGCCAGACATCCCACCATGAAACGTGCTTCCATTGTGGGGCGTGCAAGTTGTCTTTCAGGATGTCAGTTAGTGGTGTCCTGCTTCTGATTTGCACACATGCCCTAGCAGGGCCTTGTGCTCCCCACAGCAGGAGCCAGTGTCAGCCATCTTGTCAGTTATTTTCCACTCCCTGTGATGTGGGCATGTTTCAGAGAGGTCTTGATGGGCCAATCAGGAGGGGGAGCATTATCTGTGACTACAGACCCCATCATGCTCTTGGATACACTCACTTCACCTGCATGCCCACAATTCCTTCCTGTCAGTCAGCTGCACTGTGATGTAGTGTGTTTGTGGTGGCAAACTGTCTGGCAGTGTCTATTTGCTTTGTGCCACTGCCTTGCTCTATTTGTTTGTAGGTTGGTGCATGTCATGACACAGTTCCAAGTCACTATGAGATGGCAGGTATTGTGTTTGTCTGACTGGCATACACGTCTTGAGTTGATTATCTAATGGTAACTGTAGCTTTGCTTGCGGTGCATGGATTCGCTGTCCCCTTGCCACACAATCTTGGGTATGTTGTTTGTGTACTCAGCAGGCTCTGGTATGTCTGTTAGCCCATGGATGCTCTCTGGTGGTAGGATGTCCCGCACTTTCTCCTCCCAGGTCCTGAAATAGACTGGTTTGGTAGGAGGGCCACCGCCGGTGCACTGACTCAGGGCGTGATCTTTTTCGATGAGTTTCTTGACCCTCCTGCGCACGCCATACCACCTGTTCTGGATATCGTCCTTTGTGCACCTTGCTGGTGCTTGAGCGTTCACCTTGTCCACAATCCTCGCTCACATCTTGGTTTTCTGTGACATGGGGGTCCTTTGGACCAATGTACCAAACAAAAGTGGCTCTACTCTGATGATCTCGTCTACCAGCACTTCTAACTCACTATCTGTGAATTTTGGATTCTTCTTTGGGGGCATGGTAATGGGTGGTGGTGGTGAGGGATGTGTGTGTGAGGGTGCAAGTGAGGGTGGGTTGGTGTTGGTTTTGCTGGCTGTATGTGTGTGTGCTTTTGGATGAGGCGCTGATGGTGTATGGGTTGTGTGATGGGTGAGTTGTGAGTGTGTCTGTGGTTGCTGTGTAATGGTGTTTCCTGCTGGCTGTGTCTCCTGTTTGCAAGGGATGATGGTAGTGATTGTAGTCCTTTATATAGTTGGAGTTGTGGGTGTGTCTTTGTCCCATTTTTTTTTATTTGGTATTTATTGGCTTTGTCATTGCTTGTTTGGTCCTTTTTTTGTCTTTTTTCCTTTGGGTTTTGTAGGCATGAAGGAGACGTTCATCTGACGGAAACGGATGCTGATGTTGGCTCGTGCGGGCTTCTCCGCCTCGTTCACGCTGCCTATCTTCTGTGTTTCATACGCGTCGGTCGCGAAGGTCTCTATTGCTTGTGGGCCCGGTTGTCTGTGTGTGTCAGTCGTGAAGCTTGGTCTCCCTGCAAGTCGGTCTGGTTTTACACGCATTGCATCGTACTGTGCGGATCAGACATTGCGGGTACGGGTTAGTCGGGTTCATTCCGGGTTCGTGTCGGTCGGTGAAATTTGCGTCGGTTTTCCGGCCGGATCACTATTTTCCCTACGACTCGGTCGTACGGCTTGTATTCCGTACGTGTCGGTTGTAATTCACACGCGTTGCATCGTACTGCACGGGTAGTACGGTGCTGGTCCGTGTCGGTCGATATCCGGTCCGGGTCCGTGACGGTCGGTTCGTTTTGCGGCCGAAATCAGAATCGGCCCCAAAGAGATATGCTAGAGTCTAACATAACGATTTGTGCTTTAGAAATAAAATCATATTTTGAAAAGGTTCCAAACTTCCCATTAAAATTAAAATGTCATTAGTTATTTATTTTTTATCTGTAAATTAAAAGGAACATTTGTAAATGTTATCTTTCTTTGATTTATACTTGTTTCTGTAGTTTTGCATATTTCTTTAGATTTATTTTCTAGAAATTACTTAGGTCTGAGTCCCGGCTTGAAATAGTGAGAGGGGTCTCTAAAAGGCAAAAGGTTAAGAATTGCTTACCTAGATCGTTCAGTGTTACTCATTTACAAATATAGATAAAGTCTGGTGTGTTTGCGAACAGTGTCCTACTGACAAATTTAAGTATGACAATGTTAGTAAATACAAGCAAGCAGCATTTGGCAATATTATTCTGTGTAGCCGGAGACAAATCCTTGTGTAGTGTGTGCAATGGTTTGCTCGGAATTTACTCAAAATATACTTAACATTTACTTTGTGAGCAAGCAGTTGTAACGGGAAACGTGATGAACCGGTCATCTCGCCAAAGTCCATTTGAAGGAATAACTACAGGAAATGGCAGGTTACAAAAGATTTTCTTGCTTGTTTGCTGTCTCATGTATTGCTCTAATTCAACCAGTGGTTCAACTTGCAGGACACTTTGTTAAATGTGGTAATTTTCTGGCTAGGCATGCAATGGCCACAGTTGCAGTAACACACTACGTTCTCTGTGTGTCTGCCTTTATAATCTAAAGAAATATTCAGCTATTCAAATATTTCCAAAATTGGTTGAAAATATGTCCTCGATGATTAGGGTACAATGCCCCTTTCTTCCATTTAGTTGCTAGCTGCCATAGCTTTTTAACCATTCCTAGGGCACCTACAAATAAAGGGAATTACTTTAGGTTTACTGTTGTAATAAAGGGAAGCAGTTAAGAAGTGAAGAGCTTTATTTCACTTCCTACGCCATCACAGCTTTCAGTCAGCTAAAACAGCTGTCTAAGAATATTACATCTGACAGGTGGACAAGGAGCATTCCAAAGGCTGAAAAGAGGCGGGGGAGAGACGAAGGGAATAACATCCCTCACAGGGTGTTGGAAAATGCCCTTTTTGGATGGTCACCCTTCACTTTTTGCTCTAATGTGATGGTTATGGCTCTAAGTGCCCTGGAGCCTGCTGCCCAGGCCCCAGTGCCAGTGCTCTCGCCCAAAAACTGTTATGTGTGAATTGTCATTCCCAATTGCAAGGACTTCACCCCCTTCTAAGTCCATAGTATATTGTAACTGTGGGTACCCAAGGCATCGTTAGAAATAGGTCCCTGGGGCTTGCAACATTGTTTGTGCCATCCTGAGTGACCCAAGTAAAACTACAGACAGCAGGCCTGCCATTGCAGACTGCAGGAATTGGGTAAACTTCTCTATTTCGACTTTGTCCTCATCATGCGTGGCAAAGTCAATGCACTGCTTTTTATACATGTCAGTCACCCCTCCTGAGCCCATTATGCAGAGTGCCTTATATTCAAGGCGTGGACATGTAAGTGCAAGCTTATATGTCCCTCTGGTGGCCTTCACCATTAAAGTACACCATAAGTGATAGACGGTCCATAAGTTAACGTGGGCTTGCATCTAGGCAGACCCAGGGTTGCTAGCTTCATTATGGTACTGCCTAAATATGTCGAGCTTGGTATCAAACAATGTGCCTTCTCACCCCTGACACAATTCTCGTGCCAAGAGTGATGTGGAATGGACCCAGGAGACTACCTTGGAGATTGACCACCTGGTTACCCCATCTTCTCTGTGCTCTGGATGGCACCCCGTGCTTACTGCTACCAAGACAGGATTCCTAACTCCTGCCAGGCAGTGTGATCACTCCCAAGAGTCAGGAACAAAGGCCTGGGCAGGAAGAGGTTGCATCTTCTCCCTCCCAGAGAGGCTAGTGAATTGGCACATCAAGGCAGTGAGCTTCAAAGGCTGCATTACCACTGATATGCATCCATGCTGTCTCCCAGAAGAGTAAACAGCCCTCCCCTGCCAAGGCACATTTGCACCACGGCAGGTGGGAAAATTAAGTATTCAGGAGCTGTACACCCAAGAAGGTTAGACACACATCTAAGATGGGATAGCTGGTCTGTTCACCTGAGGAAGACTTTCGCCATCTTAAAAAGTGGTAGAAATAAGGGGTTGGGTTCTGGGTAGAAAAGGTGACCTACACCCCGAATGTGGTCATCTCAGAGGGGGATTCGCTGCAGGGAGTAGCAGCCCATTGGCAACTAGCTCCCACACCTCTAAGTCTGTTAAATTTACGATTTAAGGGACCCCTTAACACCAGAACCTCAGATCTAACTCAACTGCATCAAAGAGGAAATCAGAAGAGACCCGTGTCGACGAGGGCAAGACTTTACACAAAACAAAAGAGATATACTCTGTTCCTGTTGCAATGCTCCTTGAACTGCCAAGACTCGTCCTAGGCAATCTCTCAGCTCCCCTGGACAGAGCCACCACTTGGTGAGCCTTAAGCACCCGCAGACTCCACTTGACTAGTGGCACTAGTTCCCTGCAAACTGCAAGTAAAACAATGCTCTGGATCTGAAGAATGGCTGGTCATCGGGCCGTCCGAAGGATCACATAAATCCAGATAGCCTAGTGCATTGTGGGAACTGTAGTGCTGCCTTCCACGAAGCTCTGCTGTTCCCCGGAACAACCGAACTTCAAAGTAACAATCTGCTCTCCATACCACTGAGAAGGCTTGTTGGTCGTCAGTCTGGCAACCTACCCCTTCACTCACCGATGCACCAAGTGGGAACTCCAACCAACATTTGTCCGTCAACAGCAGCAGCCCCGTTGTTCTGTTTTGCATCTTGTTCTCAGCAGCACTATGTAAGAGGTACAATAAGCTTTCCCGCTGCTCCAGTTCAGCACCAGGGACAGCCAGGACAACTCTGAACCTGGCCTGTGCTCCATGGGCCAGGTAAAATTGAACTGACTATTGTAGCCTGGGACCGGCATCACCTATACCCTGTATCGGTTCCACATAACTCGGCCTGCAAGTGACCAATTGAGTCTCCGCAGGATTTGGTGCACTTTTTATTTATTTGTCCCTTTTACGATTTACCCCGGAGGTTCTATCTAAAGTCCCTTTTAAAAATACAGAATTTTACCCAGGTTAGACCAGCCCTTTGTTATTTACAAATGTTAAACCCCGAAAGTACATTATTTTTGACTGGTTTTCTAAAATCTGCCTTAAAACTCAGAAACAGCAGGGCGAGTTAACTGTCTAGAATTGCTGCTATTATGATATATGCTTAATTGTGTTTTTAATACATATTTTAACACTTGGGTATTTTATCTCTGTACATCAAGTTTTTCTTTTGTGCATTATTTTGTATCTGTCATTGTGCTTTTATGGTTCTTTCTGACTGAAAAACCGAATAAAGATTTCTATCTATCTATCTATCAGTAGTGGTTTTTCCCATTTACCGCAATGATAACGTTTCACTGTATTATCTTGCACTGATTTTTAAATTGCTTCTAAAATCCTTTCACATGCACTCCTTCTATTTGTTCCAATTCACTGCTTATTCCCTCGGGGGCTGACCCTCCAATTTCCAATGGAGAAAGGGTCCAAAATGTACCTCTTTCGATTTGCAAAGCAGTTACCACCCCAATTTACTAATGGTTTGTGACTAGAATTGCAGTAGCAAACCCTTGATGCATTGCATACTGAAACACAATTATGAAGGGGACACCCTTTTCATGCCCCATCCAAATTGCGATTTGGTATGGGTCGCAGAATCCACTGTACAAGTCAGAATTTTTTTTCCATTTCACAAAATGGATTTTTTATATTCAAAAGAGATTTTGCAGGCGCAAACCTTGTGATTTTGCCAATTGTAGGGCTTGCAACTGCAAAACCCCTTAGTACATTGAGCCCTAAGTAGTTAAAGGCATTGAAGTTCTTTAGCTCAATGGTTAGCTTGTGTCAGTAAATTACATTTTAGAGGAGGGTCTTTGAGTCCCATCATTATTATCCCACATGCTTTATGTTAATTGGAGCGACCACCATTTCAAATTCTTGCTTCTCCAAACTGCAGATGTTTTGTATTATGACGCCTTTACCTGATTTTGCTCCTGTTGCATAATGACCTGCCCCAAGCTTCTTATATGTAGTTCTGCAGTTCCTTTACTGAAAAAAGTCAGATGCTGCATCATACCATGCACGCGGATTTCTGTGCAGGCTGCAGCACAGAAAGTGTGGTTACTGTAGCACTTGATCATTTACGCTCCTACGCTGACTGATGAGCCAGCAGCACTGATATTTTTGGATTTGTCTGCCACCATTGATACCATGGACCATCAGGTGCTATTAGAGTGCCTGGTGGGATTTAGTACCAGAGACTGAGCAATTAACTGGTTTCAGGTTTTTTGATGGTCCATTCAGTTCAAGTTAAATTAGGCCCTTATCTGTCAGAAACTAAGTTGGTGTGCCTCAAGTATCGATTGGTGATTTCACCCCTGCTATTGGACTTATACATAATGCCGCAGACCCGGTTGATCGAAGCTTTTTGGAGGGCCACCCTGATGTATGCAGATGACATACAGATTTTGTTTGTGGAACCTGGTGTTAGGGCGGCAAATTTACGGAATTGTTTGGCCAAGGTCCAACACTGGATGTCTCAATGTTGCTTGGACAAAATATTTATTTACAAATATCGGGAGGCAGAAATATCAAATAACAAATATGATGATACATAAATATCGTGATGCACAAATATCGTTGGCATGAACATCATTTTGTGAAGTAACACCATTTTAAATAATATTGATGTTGTTAATATCGTTTTCAATAATATAGCGGTTACAAATATTGTTTTTTCATTATTTGAATGTGTTTTAGTTAATATGTAAATTTTATGTTATTGTTTATAGAAATGTTTTTATATGTTAAGTGACTTTCAATTTTTGTTTTAATTTATAGTGTTGTACGGGTTGTTGGGTTTATAGGGGACTAGGCTGGGATGTTAATTAGTTGATAATAATTGCAAAGCATTTTATACACTTTATTTAATTATTGATGATATTTATTATGTAAATTATGTAACATTGGTTTATTTTTGTTATATGCGATTTGTGGGCATTTAGATTTGTAGGGGATTGGGTGGGAAATTAATTAAGAAATAATGACTTAATTAATTATTAATTGTTCAATATTTAATTGATTTTGATTATATAACTTATGAAATATATTTTATACTTATATTTTTTGTTGCAGGCTGCTAAGTTTGTAGGGGTCTAGGGTGGGAAGTTATTAAATGAATAAGTAATTAATTATCATTTGTAAATTAATAATTTAATTGACTTTTAAATAATTAAATTATGGAATATGTATTCATTTTAATTATATTTTAATTGTGGGCTGCTGATTTGTAGGGGTCTAGGACATTAACTTAATGAATTAACAATTAACTATTCATTGCTAATTAATGACTTCATTGATTTTCAAATGTGTAAATAATGGAATACTTACTGTTAAGATATATTTTAGGTTTGGGTTTGCTAGGTTAGTAAGGGTATAGGGTCAGAAGTTAATTAATTATTTATTAGTTGATAAATATTTATTGAATAGTAATTGTGTATATTGATTGTTTTTTTTAAAACTTTTTATGTTAATGAAAAAAAGTATATTAAGAGTTACATATTTGTTCTACATTCATGGTGTTACTTAAATACATAATTGTGCCGATCACGATCCGGTAAAAAAATTCCCCGTGCGACTCGTATCCGTTCTTTTTACCGTACGAATCGTACAAGTGCCGTACGAACTGGCAATCACGATTCGCATGGGAAAAAGACCATACGAATCGCATTGGGAATAATTCCCCACACGTCCTCGGGTCGGAAAAAGTGTCCGACACGTCCTCGTACGATTCACCGTACAAACGTGAAAAGCGAAGTCCGACCGGGGAATCACGATCCGTCCCGGGCGTCCGAATGTACAACCGTATGGTTAAAAGACCGTCCGCACCGAACTCCTATAACAACCATGGAGACGTCCAAACAGGTGCCCGGTACGTGCCGTACCCCCCCCAGCCCCCGCATGTACGCACCGTACCCCCCCCAGCCCCCGCATGTACGCGCCGTACCCCCCCCAGCCCCCGCATGTACGCGCCGTACCCCTGCACAGCCCCCGCATGTACGCACCGTACCCCCCCAGCCCCCGCATGTACGCGCCGTACCCCCCCAGCCCCCGCATGTACGTGTCGAACCCCCCGTGTATGTACACCCGAGTACGTGTCGAACCCCCCTGTGTATGTACACCCGAGTACGTGTCGAACCCCCCGTGTATGTACACCCGAGTACGGTCGAGTCGTACCCCCACCCGTGTATGTACACCCGAGTACGTTCGAGTCGTACCCCCACCCGTGTATGTACACCCGAGTATGTGTCGAACCCCCCCGTGTATGTACACCCGAGTACGTTCGAGTCGTACCCCCACCCGTGTATGTACACCCGAGTACGTTCGAGTCGTACCCCCACCCGTGTATGTACACCAGAGTACGTGTCGAACCCCCCGTGTATGTACACCCGAGTACGTTCGATTCGTACCCACACCCGTGTATGTACACGGGGGGTTCGACACGTACTCGGGTGTACATACACGGGTGGGGGTACGACTCGAACGTACTCGGGTGTACATACACGGGTGGGGGGTACGACTCGAACGTACTCGGGTGTACATACACGGGGGGTTCGACACGTACTCGGGTGTACATACACGGGTGGGGGTACGACTCGAACGTACTCGGGTGTACATATACGGGGGGTTCGACACGTACTCGGGTGTACATACACGGGTGGGGGTACGACTCGAACGTACTCGGGTGTACATACACGGGGGTTCGACACGTACATGCGGGGGCTGGGGGGGGGGTACGGCGCGTACATGCGGGGGCTGGGGGGGTACGGTGCGTACATGCGGGGGCAGGGGGGGGGTACGGCGCGTACATGCGGGGGCAGGGGGGGTACGGCGCATACATGCGGGGGCAGGGGGGGGTACGGCGCGTACATGCGGGGGCAGGGGGGGGTACGGCGCGTACATGCGGGGGCTGGGGGGGGGTACGGCGCTTACCGGGCCACCTACTCTGGTCGTTTCGCGCCGTACTTCGCATTTGCGGCACTTTTTGGGTGCCGTGAAAATATTGCCGTCCGGACTGCTGTCGGTTCGAATCGTAATTCCTGGGTCGTGAAACGCTGCCTAGAAGCGTCCCGACGTCACGTCGCAGCATTCCCGGATCACATTCGTATGCATATTTTCGTCGGTCGGTGTTTTTTACGATTCGTACGGAAATGGTGTTTCCGTGCGAATCGTAATTCCATGTTTGTAATGTTTTACAACCGGGTACGAGTCGGACGGAGAATACGCTCCGACCGACGGTTCGTACCCGGTTTTTACCGGATCGTAATCGGCACCAATGTGCTTGAAGTGAAGTACTGTCCTACTCTTGTTTAGTCTGCAGTAGGAATAGTAAGATTAACCTTTTTGCAATTCAGCACTTTTCATACCGTTGCACTGTTTGGAGTGGGAATAGTACATTTTATCCCTCTAAACTTTATATTTAATATTCGAAGGGGGAGATTTACAAACATTTTGCGCTAGGTTAGCATCACAAAAGTGAGGCTAAGCAGCGCAAAATAGTTTTTTTTGTTGTTTACTTCCCTGGGCAAAACTTGTTTTGCACTGGAAAGCACACTCAAAGTAGCGCAAAGCAGTGTGTGGCACTCGTTTGTGTTACTTAGCGATGAGGGGATGTTACATGGGTGGAACATGGGAATTCGGATGCAGCCAACCATGCCTTTTGACGCAAAACCATATTTACAAAGATTTGTAGACATGGTTTTGCCCCAAAAGTTAACACCCCTTCAAAGAAGGCGCTAACATGAGAAATGCTTTCATTTCGCTGTGCTTTTTCCATTTTGTATGCGATCTGCGCTATGCAGCCAACATACAAAGTGGGAAAGGCTTTCCATCTGTCTAGGCATAGTACTTTGTACAAGGGTACCCTTCCTGTACAAAACCAATGCTGGACTCATGCACACACCCTAGCGCTATGGCGCTAAGGTGTGTGCATGATGCACAGCTGCTGAAGTCAGTGCCGGCGCAAGGGAAAGGGGAGAAGAGAGCCATATCTCAGAAGATATGGCGCTCTCCTGCCCCCCCCCCCAATGTGGCGCTGGGGGTTGCGCTGCATTGCGTGACTTTTTGGTAAATCCCCCCCTTAGACTCCAATAGTTTTCATAATGCTGTTTAAATACAGTTTCAAGCATTAATTGTTATTTTCACATAATTTGTTTTTATTTTAAGTTTAGTTTAATGTTTATAGCATTTTCTTTCAATTACACGGTATGCTGCCACCACCGGGCTCATGCTGCTAAACTCATGGTGAAGGTGGTAGCCTTCCACCACTATGAGGGTAGCACTTTGGGCACCACCACCTCCCCCGGTCCAGCAAGACCACAATCTGTGAGAAAGGCGTATGTCATAGCACACAAGCATGATATGTGTTTGCCTATGACAACAAAAATTAGAATTGGGATCCCGACAACAATACAGTCGGGAACTCAGGGCAAAGGTCTGTGTCTTTTACCATGCAGAGGGCTTTCCTGTCCCAACAGTTTCTTTCCTTCTTTCTTGCCTTCTTTTATTCTATTTTTCCTTCACACTTTACTTCTCTCTTTCCTTTTTCTTCTCTTCCGTCTTTGTTTTTCTTTCATTCTTTTTTTCTTTCTTTTCCCTTTTTTCTTCTTTCCTTCTCTTTCCTTTCCTCATTGATTTTCTTTCTTTCTCTTTCCTTCTTTCATTCCTTCTTTACTTATCTGAATGAATGAATGAATGAATGAAGGAAAACTTATAACGCGCAACTAAGCCCAAAGGCATCAAGGCGCCTAACAAAAGAAAATCAAAATGGACCCATAAACCAAAATCACGGATAGGCCCCTGCAAAAAGCCAAGTCTTTAATGCCTTCCTAAACAACGAAACAGTGTGTTGAGATTTAATTTCAATGGGAAGGGTATTCCACAGTTTAGGGGCTAAAGACGAGAAGGCTCTACCTCCCCATTTGGCTCTCCGAAAACGGGGCACTGATAACAGGCTCTTTCTAGAAGAGCGAAGGTTTCTACAGGGGGCGTAAGGCCTCAGCAAATCCCTGACCCCCCCAGCCCCAGAGCCAGAAAGCGCTCCATAGGTCAGGCAGAGGGTCTTAAAAGTAATCCTGGCTTGAATAGGAAGCCAATGCAGACTCTTCCTGGCAGCTGTAGCAGAGGAAAGCCTGGGGGCATCAAGCACGAACTTAGCTGCCGCATTCTGGGCAGTTAGCAAACGTTGCAAAGAACCTTAATCAATACCGGCGTAAAGGGCATTACAGTAGTCAAGCCGTGAGGCGACCAGTGCAACCACAAGTTGTTTGAGAGCCTGTGGAGCTAAATAGTGTTTTATTTTTCTAAGGATCTTAAAAATGCCCCAACAGGTAGCAACCGTCCTATTTACCTGCTGTGCCATGGAAAGAGAGGGATCAATCAGAACTCCCAGGTTACGAGCTGAGTCCGTGGGAGTGGGACATACACCCAGAGCAGGGGGCCACCACTCAGAGGACCAGATGTCCCTCTTCCAACCAAAAACGAGAACCTCAGTTTTTTCCCCATCCAGCTTCAGTGAATTGTAAATCATCCACTGAGAAACTGCCTCCATGCAGTTCCTGAAGCTGAGAGCAGAGATACTTCCCGCGTGGGAGAGGGACACCATAATCTGGGTGTCATCGGCGTAGGAGACCACCTCCATCCCGTAAGATCTTATTAACCTGGCAAGTGGGGCCACATAGATATTAAAGAGCGTCGGACTAAGAGCCGACCCCTGTGGGACCCCACATTGCACAGGCAGGGATGGAGATAGAGACTCGCCCATTTTGACCCTCTGTTCCCTCTGAGCAAGAAAAGAGGCCAAAAGGCTCAAAGCCACCCCTTCCACCCCTATGTCCTTAAGACGAGATGTTAAGATAGAGGGGGAAAGGGTGTCGAAGGCGGCTGTCAGATCTAACAGGACCAGAAGAGTGGTATGGCCCTGATCAACCTGAGTGCGAATATTATTTAGCACAACCGTGAGAGCCGACTCCGTACTGTGGAACCTCCTAAAGTCATGCTGCGATGGATCTAAAAGACCTGAAGTATCCAGGAAGGCCACCAGATGCTCATTCAAGTGAGTCTCCAACATCTTTGCTGGTGCCTGGAGCAAAGAGATGGGGCGAAAATTCTTGAGAATTTCGGGATCCAAAGTTGGCTTCTTTAAAAGAGGCTTAACAACAGCACTCTTCCAAGAAGTAGGAAAAATCCCCTCCTGCATCGCCCGGTTCATAATATCCAGAAGCGGGGGCAGTAGGGTTTCCCTACAATCCTTGAAAACTTTAAGAGGGCATGGGTCTAAAGAAGACCCCGACCTGGTTTTGTTCAAAAGCAGGTCCAGTTGGTATAAAGACAGCGGAGGGAAACAAGACAGACTCGCCGGAGAGGCCACATCTCCATTTCCTAAGAGATGAGTGACAGAGGTGGGAGAGGGAGGCATAGATGCCCTTTGCAGTTCAAGAGCCAGATAAATGTCGGCAATTTTAGAATGAAAAAACTGGGCAATTTTATCACAAAAATCTTGAGAACTAACAATAGGGTCGGGCAATTGTAAGGTACACAGGGAGTCAACAATTTTAAAGAGATCTTTAGGGGAAGAAAAGGTGGTAGTTAACTTAGAAAAGTATTCCTGTTTCTCTTTAATTACCTCTGCTTTATACCCTTTAAGGAGAATTTTATGTTTTTCCCTCTCTTGAGTGTCCCAGCTCATCCTCCACAACCTCTCCTGCTTTCTGCAGCCCTGTCTTAAAAGTCTCAAAGAATCTGAGAACCAAGGGGCCGAGGGTCTCTTCCTAGCAGAGTAACGCAGGGAGACTGGGGCCAATCGATCCAAATGGAAGAGGTAAATTCAAGTGCTGACGTACAGACATCCCTCAATGTGGCAGTAGCGTAGGTAGAAATCAAAGGGGCCAGGGTGTCATTAGAAATCAGTCTATAGTTTCGCCTGGGTTCTTTCATTCTATGCATACTTGACCTAGTGTCTACAGATGATGCCTGAAGCTCCAGTGGGACAGCTAAATGGTCAGACCAAACTAACGGAAAAGGCAGGTCTGTCGATAATCGAGAGTCATTTGAAAAAACCCCATCCAGGATATGACCTGCCTGATGAGTAGAGCTTTTAACCAATTGCTGAAGGCCACAGGCGGACAGCGAATCCAGAAGGGAAATAGTTTCCCTAGAATCCAAACTTTCAAGATGAAAGTTTAGATCACCCAAAATTGTTAGCGGAGCACAGCCAAAATAGGGTTCTAAAAGATTAAGGAGAGCTCGGCTAAAATCAGCTCTGGGTCCTGGCAGTCTATAGATCAATATGCCAACAAAAGGAGCAACGAAGGGGGAAGTAATTACAAAATGTAGGGCCTGAAAATTGTCTGAGGGAGCAGATAGAGTAGTGATACGGCAAGTATGAGACAATTTATGAAGAATCCCCAGCCCTCCTCCTCTGCGTCCCACACGATCCATCCTGACTAGCCCATAGCCGTCGGGAATGGCGTCCACCAGATCAGGGCCAGAAGAGTCAGAAGCCCAGGTTTCCGTTACAAAGCCCCAAAGGGTTTTCTTACAGACACAAATTCATTAAAAGCAATGTTATTTCTCACCAGAGATCTAGCATTAATGAGAAAACCATTTTCGGTCGTGAAATTGGAGATAGGACCTACTTTAGTGGGCGGGCATATATTAGGGGCGGAGTCTGTTAACCACATATGTTTCCGTGCAAAACAACCACAGGCCAAAGAGTCCAAAAAAGCCTCGGGATGGAAAGAGTGATGACATGGTAGTTGTAGAGGTCTATGGGTAACTAGATCATGATGTGTATACATTACACTTCCAAGACTGTCCTCTCTATGGCCAACTACCATCGCGCCTCGCCCGTCCTCCAGCCCGTCCTAAGCGCGGACGGGCGCAGACGGGCTGGACTCTGGCGCGACTCCGGCGCGATTACGGCGCGCCCGCTGCGCGCAGACGCTGCGCGCTTGCATAGGTGCTTTAAATAGAGGTGTAGCGTGTCAGCCTGAATGCTAGACTGCTACACAAAATGGCGCCCGCTAGACGTCCCTTCCTACCCCCAAAATGGCGCTGAGTGTGCAAACCACCGCGGTGTATCAGGTAATTTTATAGTGCAAGTATGCGAGAAGGTTAAAAACAGGGGCAATCAAAACAATAGAGTAAAAAAAGGAGCAAAACGGGAACTTTAAAAACCTAATGTGGCTAGAATTAACGAAGATTTAAAGCGCAAGATGCCTAGGCGCTAGCGTGAAATCAGTTACCTTGTCGAGGATTCACCCACTTGCAATCCCCGCCTTAAATACTCTTCTAGCGTGTCAGCCTGAATGCTAGACCGCTACACAAAATGGTGCCCGCTAGACGTCTCTTCCTACCCCCAAAATGGCGCTGAGCGTGCAAACCACCGCGCTGGGAGCCCGCTGAAGCCGCGGTGTATCAGGTAATTTTATAGTGCAAGTATGCGAGAGGGTTAAAAACAGGGCCAATCAAAACAATAGAGTAAAAAAAGGAGCAAAACGGGAACTTTAAAAACCTAATGTGGCTAGAATTAACGAAGATTTAAAGCGCAAGATGCCTAGGCGCTAGCGTGAAATCAGTTACCTTGTCTCTTTATTTATTTCTGTCCATCTCTCTTTTCTTTCCCTCTTTCCTTCTTTCTTTTCTTCACTCTTTCATTCTCGTTATTCCCTACTCGCTTCCTTTCTTTTTCTTTCTTTCCTTCTCTTCTTTCTTTCTGTTGCTCTTTCTTTCTATCTTTCTATCTTTCTTTCTCAAAGGCAGGAGGCTTGCAGGGAATGCCAGACTGATTGACTTTTTTAGGTCTGTGTTAGCCAAGACCTTTTGAGTTTACTAAATGAATGTGTATAACATTGTTACTTATAGATGTTTCAGCCATACTTTATCCATTTGTCTGTGGTTGGTGTTGTTAAAATTTTTCTTCCACCTACTCCAGCATGCAATAAGGGGCAATGTATCAGCCCACTTCAGCCATTTGCTGACTTCACTACGTCTTACGGCATGCCGCCCTTTCACAAGAAGCACATCCCAACACAAACTAGTTCCCTTCAAAGCCATGGAGTATTCTGCTAATGTGTGGGGTTTTTTAACCAGAAAAACTTTATTGTCTGTAGCAAATGATTTCTTTCTAGATTGATGAGGGTCCAGCATAATTCCCAAACAATAACGTTTTGCAAAACCATTACAAAACAAGACAAAAATTGCCCAAAGGCCAACGCCAGACTATTGGCTTTGGCAATGCGTGTTTCCCATGTAACAAGCTACTGTTAGTGTACGTGAAAGTGAACTCCCAGCCCTCTAAGCACCAAGATACCTAGGAGAGAATGTTAGCACTCTATCAATGCCTAAAAATAAAATACAAATAAAGTAACCCCTATTACGAATTTTAGTGTCAAATTATGTCATTTTTTGCACTTAAAATAAAACAGCACAGATGTGACAATTTTGTGATCAATATTTGTTATTTTTATTTTGATGTTTCTCCATTGATGTCAGCATGTAATATAGATGAAACAGTGAAACGCATTTGCTCACTTAACTCCACTGCCAGTTTTTTTCCTGTCAGCATCAACAGAGCTAATGACAAGTTTAGAGATCAGTGCGGGGACTCAGATTTGTTATTTTTTGTGACGAATTAAACATCAAAATATAGTAATTCTTTTGATGCCCATTTGATACATACTAAATACATTTAAATTTCTGTTAAAACTGCCTAGTCAACAAAACTGTTTGGACATATTAGTCTTTTGATTCATTTGAACAACAAACGCACTCAGTACAGTAACATCCGCTCTCCTTCTTCCCTCAGCACATATACTTCCTGGACAAACAGACACCCAGACCAAGAGTAGACTTCATTTGACAAATACTCTGTTCACCTTTGTAGAGAGAGTGTTTTTTTTCACTCTGTTCACAAGCTTGCAACAAATAAATCTCTAGCAGGAGTACGCCTGGCAGGGCCGGACTGACCATAGCAGGCACCGGCCAGTTCCCCAGTGGGCCGCTAGGGTGGGGCCCGGTTTTGGCCCCCTGGGGGCTGTTTTTGTTACCGGGGGCCAGCAATATCGGCCCCCTGTAACAAAATTGTCAGAAACCAGCCATAGCAAACTGCTCTGCCGCACCCCCCTCCTCTCTCCAGGGGGCCCACAGAGCAGTTTGCCAAGGCCGGTTTTGGTTCCCAGTCCGGCTCTAATGGCTGGTCAGCTTGTACTTGGCCAACATTGTGATACGAGTAGCTCTAAAAAAAAAAACAGTAGCTTTAGAATTTGGTACAGTCTTATTGAAATTATGTCCCTAAGTGCTGAAAGGCCACGAAAGAAGAATATTGACCTACAAGAGCAGAGAGCACTATAGGGCCTGATTAGATCTCGGTCGTAAGCTCCGACCATAGGTCGGAGGCCTTATGACCGAGATCGTCAGTTTCAATTCCAGAAAGCCGATTACAATACAGCTGGTCAGAAATGAAACCAGTGGGTCATCCCAGCTGGCATTCGACGGGCTCCAGGAGCCCGTCTACCAGTCGGAGACTGGCCCATAATCCAAATGTAAGGAGTTTTTGCCTACTAGATTACGATGCACGGTTTCTGGCAAGGTACCCATGCCAGTCTTCTGACATGGAAACCCTGCGGAAAGCGTGTTTTGGGGCCCCTAGCAGGACCCCCTTCTGTTTTCAGCCTCCGGTTTGTGGCCGAGGGGTGCCATAGGTGTCCTCAGGTTGATCCCTGCACCTTGTGGCAGGCACCTTGAGGCCGTAATATGAGCTCCCATAAATGAATGAGAGTATGTGACCGCACCATGTGCAGTCACATCGTGAGTAGGCGGTCAATCCCATTTCCATGGCGGTGTAGTGCAGACATCAAAATAAGCCCCAAAGTTAAAATATTTATTGTGTTAATTACATGCTTGAGTGGAAGCAGAATAAACATATTATCAAAATATCATTGTACTGAATTCCAAAGTTTCAAATGAAAAAAACATACTCATATCTAAGAAAAGCCATAAAACACACACATCTAAAGTATATATCTAGAACCAAGGTGGCAATATACATTGTGATCAATGGATAAAAAGTGTTTCATAACTGTAAATGATATTCAAATCCTACAATGCTCCCTAACATCAAATTAAGGGCCAGATTACAATGTCAGGCGGACCACCATGACAGGTGTCTGTGGCAGCCTGCTCCACAGATAGCCCTTCGGTCTGACCACTGCATTGGGGGAATGACCGCCGCCTCCTACACGATCTATTGATAGTGACAGGGTGGGTGTCGGAATCGTGATCATGAATGAAGGAGGTGACGAGGCAGGCAACACCATCAGGATCACGATGTCCCTTTCCGACAGCCTTTTCATGGCAGACCGACCGCCATAAAAAAGCTTTTGGAAACAGACTTTGGGGGCACCAAACAGGCCTCCCATACCCCATGGGCCACTGTGCCACTGCAAAGTGGCCCTCAGGGCATGTGTAATGCCCCGACACATTCATGCACCATATGGCTGACACCACATGGTGCCTGGCACACAGTGCATGGATGTGCACAAAGTGCCTTTTTACACTGCGGTTTGAGCTGCGGCCCTTTTCCTGGGCTGTAACACAAGCCACAGTGTAAAAAAACCACATGGTGCCTGTCAAACGGTGCAGGGATGTTCACAAAGATCAATTTTTCAATGAAAGCTTTTGCTGCGGGCCCTTTATGCCCACCGCACATGCTTTCAATGGAAAATGGATCTTTGCAACCGCCCATTGGGCAGTTGCATCCTAATCCTGAGGTCTGAACTGCCAACCCTAAAGCCAGGCGGTTCTAGACCGTCTGCCCAATATCGTAATCAGCCCCATAGTGTGTTTTTGTAATTATATTAATAATATTTGTGTTAGTTGATAATTACTATTAAAAGTTGTAATATTTATGTTATGTTTTTAATTGTTAAAATTAAGACATTTAATTTACATACTAAGAATTTTATATTTTTGGGTTTTTAATAGAGTTGTTAAAATATTTTATTTATTTGAAGTGAAGTACTCTCTCAGTACTGTAACAGTGAATGCAGAGGAAACAGTAAATGTTACCCCTTCTGAGTTCAACACTTTGCCTACTGTTGCACAGACTGGAGTGGGATTAGTACATTTTACCCTTCCTGAGTCTAACCCTTTCTTTACTGTTGCACAGACTGGAGTGGGAATAGTATATTTTACACCTCCTAAGTCCAACACTTTCCCTAATATTACACAGACTGGAGTGTGAATAGTAGATGCGTTCCTACTAAAATTGTAATAGTTTTGTTAATACTCTTTAAAATTATATTATTTATATGTTTTTGTGTATTAAAAAAATATTTTTATATGGTAAATTTTGTAATATATAATATTTTAAGGAAAAGTTTTTTTTTATATTGTTTACCTTATATATATAAAAATTTAAATTTAAAACAAATCCAGTTAATTTGTTATGTTTTTAATATGTGTATATGTATTTCTAAATATACTTATTATATTATTAATTCTAAAAAATGTTAGAAAATATAGTAAATTAAAATCATTTTAAAAATAGTTTTACATTATATGTGTACTTAAAGATACATATATATATATATATTCACTGAAAAAACCATAGGTTTCACACATGTTATAGTTAGCTGGACATTTTACTGATAAAAAACCAATGAAATTCCCCCGTTATAGTTACTGTAGGCAACTATAACTCACGCGACCGCAATCCTCTGCTGATGCTAATACTGTATTTAGACACTTATTTGCCCATATCTTCTTCCATTAAATTTTAGCTATACATATATTACAAATATTTTTTTTTCATAAAGACACATATGTCATCAGCAGAGGATTACGGTCGCGTGAGTTATAGTTGCCTACAGTAACTATAACGGGGGAATTTCATTGGTTTTTTATCAGTAAAATGTCCAGCTAACTATAACATGTGTGAAACCTATGGTTTTTTCAGTGAATTAGCAAGGTTTTTTAAATGCTATTACCTAACTATAACGTGTGTGAAACCTATGGTTTTTTCAGTGAATTTGTACGGTTTTTTAAATGCTAAGTTACTTTACGCCATTTGTGGCGTGCGCGCCCACTTAACGCAGTTCGTTCCGTGCACGGTTTTTATCAACTTTAATAAGCCCTGTACATTTGGTGGCCTTCGGCCACCAAAAGCACAGGGGGTGAGGTCAATGTGGATAGTGTTTTTTTTATTTCGATTTTATAATTTCATGTTGCCAAAATTACGTTTTTTTTCTCTATTAATAAGCCCTGCACATTTGGTGGCCTGCGGCCACCAAAAGCACAGGGGGTGGGGTAAGTGTGGATAGTGTTTTTTTTTTTTTAATTTTTTTACCGTAAGCGTACGGTAAGCTTACGGTAAGCGTACGGTAAGCGTACGGTAAGCGTACCCCGCGAAATTGCCGAAAAAAAAATAAAACCGTTTTTGCTCTTGGGGGATGTTTGGGGACTCCCTCAACATGACTATGTGGGAGGGAGTTGTCAAAACAGCCCCGTAACATGTTTTTGGCCATCATGTTTGATAAACAACACTCAGTGCGAGAGACAAAATGGCGGACGCCGCTTCCTGGTTTCGGCCGATTCGAATGTTTACTAAGATCTAAGAGCCAATCAGAATCGCGCTCGCGCACGCCACCGTAAGCTTACGGTAAGCGTACGGTAAGCGTACGGTAAGCGTACGGTAAGCGGGCTCAGATATATATATTGATTTAAAGGCTATTTTCTCAGAATCTACTGAACAGATTTACACCAAACCTACAAAAGGCACTTCCTTGACCTAGGGACTACCTCTCTGCCAAATTTCTAGTAATTCTGTTTAGCCGTTCGGGCTGTAGCTCGTTCTAAAGGTCCTATGGAAAAATGCATGGGAAAAACGCGTTTTGGGACCCCCCTTTTATCTCAGCCCCCGCTTGACGAATCCCCCCGAGACTTTCAGGGTAGGAGCGGAGCGTAGCGCCCCACCTATTTTGAGAAATTCGCGAGGATTCGTCGACCGGCGCCAAAGTTATTCAAAATAGAATGTTGCGGATTTCCCATGGAAACGTGGTCCTAACTATAACTACCTACTGGCGACCGCCAGTAGGTAATATATATATATATATATATATATATATATATATTGAACAGCAACCAAGTAAATATACAGTTCACTAGCACACATAGTCAAGCACATTGTGATTTTTTTTAGACATAGAATTGGAAGTCAGTAGTAGAGAGCTGAAGACGAGAGTATACAGGAAAGCAACAAATTCAATCCTGCATGCTAATTTTCAGCGGCGGCTCCTCTGCTTAGGCGGAGGAGCGTCACCCCACTGCTCTCGGAGCAGTGGAAAAATAAAAAATAAAATAATGATAACGTTTTTCATACTGGCTACGGGGCAGGGCTGGAGTCACAGGGAGGAGTGGTTTGTGCACCATAAGGGCGCATAGCCGTGTGGCCGGTCAGCCAAACAGTCATGCGCACTTAGCCAAACAGGGCGATCATAATGCTATGTCATGCTGTTGACAGCAGCGCCGTGATTGAGATAAGGGAGTCTGTGTGCTGCCAGGAAGGGAAGAAGATGGAGGAGAAGCTCTAGCTGTAATCAGATAAGTGTTTTTTTTGGGGGGGGGGTTTCAGGCCCCGACCTGCCGACCCAGCTGTGTCGAAGTGGAGTATTCCCTACAGTCAAATGTTGAGAGCGAAGAGAATCTTCTCAACCAAGGATGAGTATGAAAAAGAAACTACTGAAATGATGGTCAGATTTCCCAGCAAGGATATCCCCTTAATGTTTAAAGGGATGCATAACAAATAGTAGACAAAAGAACAAGGGAGGAGGCTCTGTATCAACAACAAAAACCGAATACCACACAAAAAAACTTCAAATCTGAATATTACAACTCATGCAGGCCATAATAAAATGGCCACAGGAGTTATACTGTGGCTTGCCATTTCAAGAAACACTATGAACAATCGCTAACAGGTTTTAAATTTTACGGAAATAAACATGTGAAGAAGAACAATCGAGCGGGTGAGAGGGAAAGGGAATTGAGGAGAGAGGAGTCCAGACTAATTGTAATGATGGGCACATTAACCCTCTGAGGCCATAATATGGATGCAGAACTCCATGTGCACCTATAATCCTGTCTGGAATTAACAATATCGTGATAATCCCAAGTGACCAGTGTGACATTGTTGTATGATCTGAACCATTATTATCAAATAGACTGCCAGTCTTAACAGCTTTCCTACTGAGTTATGGCATTGTGCACTTTAAAACAGGTTTTAGGTTATTAGCTCTCAATGTACACATGTTAAATTGGATTTAAAGTTTTAGATATGATGGGCCTCATTATGATGTCGGTCGGAAAGGCTCCAGGTGGCATTCGGATTTTCCTAACCCGTGTCGGAACCCATGTTTCCGACCGACTCGGAAACATTTCCTACAGACCGATTATGATAGAAGGAAACTGTTCGGTCATTCCGACTCAGTTTCCGACCGCATTTGGAGAATCCGAGTCGGGTGGAGACGATTCGTACAGCTCAATGGACAGCGTTTCTGACCGACTGATTACAATGTCGTATTTCGACAGGGTTTCCTACTTGGTCTGTCCATCACAAAAAGGTTGTCGGAAACTGACTAGAGGCCTACGGTTGGGGACCGTGGGGGGTACCCATGGGACCCCTTTTTCAAACCATGCACAGTGTGGCAGGCACCTTGGGATGCCCGCCACAGGGTGCATTGTTTTCGGCAACCACCCCTTTTTGCAATGGGAGTCTGCGTTGTCGGTCAGAACACAGGCTCCTATTGAAGTCAATGGGAGTCCGACCGAACTGTGTTCCGAACCATCATAATCAGTCAGTCAGACTCCCCGATTTCCGATTCGGTCGGAATCGATTCCAACAAGCACTCGGTCAAAATGCTATCTGACCGACATCGTAATGAGGCCCTTTGTCGGAATTTGGGGATAAGAGAGCATAAGTTTGGACTAAGGATATTAAAAACCGACCTTAATAAATAATTGTTTTTTGTACTCTCCCGTTACCTGTTCACTGTGTGGAAAACAAGGGCAAAATTCAGTTTCTCTAACGGTTAAATATTTATGCCCCTGTGTTAATGTCTGCAAATGCAACAAAATTTCCACTCTTAACTTTGTATTTTTTTGTCCTTTTTTGAGTCCTATTTTCTGTAAACAGGACAGTTTTAACGTTGTTTTTTGGTGCATTCATTTTAATCATATGTATTTATTGAATTCTGATTATTACGTTTTTATCATTGTCTAATTGTCAGTTTTTATGGCCTCGAGACAAAAAAAAGGTTTTGAACAAACGTTATACAAACATTTCCCCTCAACCATGAGGCTAGTGCCTCAGATTGACAAGGGGGGATTGCAACCAAACATTACTTTAGATCTCATAAACATTCCAAATTTTTCTTACTCGAACAATAATGTATGTTTATGTGGAATTGATGGGTAGAACTGAAGTGTCACATGCATTGTGCAAATCCTATAATGGTCCAATTGAAAGACCATAGGCGCATTAAAAACATGCGTTCCGATAGAATAAAACCACAAAGTGATAAGTGCCAATGTTTCTCAATATTACGGATCCTGACCTCATTTTAACCAAAGGGATCATGGTAATCCAAACTGTAAGCATTATACCAAAGTGGAACATGCAATAGATATGGGCACTATCCAAAATGGTAATTGGAGCTGCATTTATATTGTATGGAGTAATACGTGCTATATGCAATAAAACTTTTCTCTAGAGATTTAATTTGAAAAGGGAATTCCCACAATCGGGCGTCCGTAAAAGCAGTTTCCATGCGTATAAGTACCCCTTTATCCAAGAAATGCTTAATTGCATGTATGTTAGGACAGCACCCATAGTGGTTGTCAGATGGTTAAAGTGTGACGTGCTCTTGTGCAAAAATGATCAGCAATACTGGTAAATATAAACATGATCCCAATAATTAAATAAATTATAAAATGGTTAAAAATTGGCATACTTAATATCACAACATAGGGTAGATCTCCATACCAAATAAACTTGACCTGTACCGCAAAAATGTCTACCCAATCAAGTTAAATGTCAAAACCATACTATTCAATTCCTAAGCATGAGGTGATAGTCTAAAAATAATTAATCAAATGCATTATCAATGACAATGCGTGGTAACCCGTTGTGCCCGTCTTTTTGTGCAAAAAAGAGAGTATGCGGTGGAAAGCACTTAGGGGCTGATTACGGTGTCGGGCGCCCAACACAGTCGGTACAGATTGACCTCCTGTCGGCAGTCCCGACCGCAGGATTTGGATGTGATCGCACATGGTGCGGTCACAGACTCCCATATCTCTATGGGAGCTTGAGCTGCGGTAGAAAACCAGCCGCAGCACAAGGTCCCATAGAGAAATGGGAATTTGTGTAATTCACTGCACTACGTGCCACATGGTGCAGGGATTTACCGGGGGAACCATAGGCCCCACCCAAGCTCCCAACCAGAGGCTGCGGGGGCATGAGGGCCCTTCTAGGGGCCCATAAAGTCACTTTTCATGTTGAAAATACTGACATAAAAAGCCTGCCAAAAGCTGACATTGTAATCCCCACAGTGGAAACGCCGTCATTAGGGGATTATGTGCGGCCTCCAACTGGCCGATGGGCTCTTTGAGCCCGTCGGAAGCCAGCCGAATTGACCAGCTGCTTTTAAACTCGACAGCCTTCATTGTAATAAGGCTGTCAGATTTGAAACCTTGGATGTTGGTCCGAAAATCTTCAACCTGCGGCCAGAGGCTTTCCGACCGATACCCAAATCAGCCCCATAGTGGTAAAATCCAACTCCGCATGCTAGTTGAGTAGTCTTGGCAGAAAAACAATACCTGTTCTAAAGTCTTCTTAGAAGCTCCATAAGCTGGGAATGGGGGCCCATCCCCCGTATGGGTTTTGACCCATTTGGCGGTAAATGAACAGAGGAGCAAGTTCCCATAACGGAACAACAAGAACAAGTACCTCGCTTGAGGGGGTTCAATCTCATCCATGAAATCGTCACTAATGATTAAGAATTTAACAAAGAGAAAGGCATCAGTCAAAAAGCTGTGCCTAGCTTGGAGTATATTAAGGACTCACGGTGCTGGTAGTTTGATGTTACACTTGAGAATTGACCTAGCCTCTCTCTCTGCACAATGATGGCAGCCCAATCTCTCCCAAGATGGCTTTAATGAACTTGATCCAAGGTATGTTACTAGAGCCCACCAGCCTGAATATTTTTTCTAAACCATCTTGATATGGATGGAGCTCTGGGGTAGCCCAGATACTCTTCCAAATAGGATGGGACGAAGGCCAATTTAATTGGAAAGGGGTCTCAACCGAAGATCAAGCCTAATAGGCAGCAAAGGCTTGCTTAATGTTCACATGAATCGGTTTTCCACAAATTCTAGCGAAGAAATGTCTAGGTGACCACACAGTTCCGCACCATATGTGGCCATCCCCAGCGCTTGGTGGTAGTAAACCTGGGGTGCCAGCTGTGCCGGTTGGAACATAGAATTATGGGCCAGCATAGTATTACGTCCTGCTTCTTGCTCTAGTCTAAGACTGTGCTGCATAATGTGTGCCTGCCCCCTGCTCTGTCAATGTAATAGCCAGATAAGTGAATGTCTGCACCCTCTTAAAGGGTGTCCTTGCCAATATCAGATTTGCCCTGGATGAACGACCTGTGTTTATTACCATAAGTTTGGTTTTGACCACATTTATTTCGAGGTCCTGCACTTTGCAAAACTTTACAAAGTGGTACAGTAATTTTTAGAGGCTCATGGGTTACTTGGACAGGAGGAGGGTGTCATCGGCAAACATGAGGGCAAGGCTCCTCATGTTTGCCAGTTTGGGAAAACCATTATCACCTTGTTCAAAATGATGTATAAGGCCATTGATGTAGAGTGAGAATAGTGTGGGAGCAGGTAGGCTTCTCTTTGATGAAGAACTCAAGTTGGGGTGTGGAGTGTTTTTGTTCTTCTTCTAATGTTAATGTTAATTTGATTTAGCTGGAATCAGGGGTTCACGCTCTATTAAAAAATTTGATTGAATATGGAATAGGTTTAATTGGCATTCAACTGGGTTTTTATCCGAAGTAATTTGACTTATTTTGCTTTGCCTAAAACGAAATAATAATAATATTGATGTATGCTGAGTTATAATTCGTCTTTATGACTTATCTTATGGTTTTTGCAACTGCTTATAGTTTGACTTACAGTGATAGATAGGTGCTTGCTCGATTGTATTGCCTTTTGACTTAAGTATTTACTATATTAAACATATTTGTACTTTGGAAATTTATTTTTCCTTGTTTGTTTCTTGATCAATTTGACAATAAAAAAAAATTAAAAAGGGAGCAAGTACGCACCTCTGCCTAACTATTCTACTGACAGGACATAGCTCTGTTAGCTTGCCCACCTGTCCACACCTAACGTGCGTCGTTATTGTTGCGCAGCCTCACCATAATATCTTGTAAATAGTTAGGCACCCCCAACTCCTGCAGCACCCACCATAAATTTGGCCTAGGGACGATGTACAGGAGACCTCCTCTCAGAGTGACAAATTTCCAGATTAGCATCGGGAGTTGGAACACCTGGACAGTCGTACTCGTTGCTTCTTTAAATTCCGATTGCAGTGGGGACAGGATGCTACTGTCTGCCATACAATCCTGTACTCTGGCAAGTATAATTCTGCTAAATAGCTTGCGAGAGCTATTGAGGAGACTAATAGATTTGTGGTTGATAGGGAGTTCACAGGCCCTTTTCAAAATGTTTGTATGACTGAACAGGAAGAGATATGAACTAGGGAGTAGTTTACTTGCCAGGAATTAGAATTAATTGTGCATACATTGTGATGTCTTATATCTCATTAATGTGATTTACAGATTAATTAATTGAATTTATACAGCAAGATGAGCAAAGAACAAAATATGTATGGTATGAACAGTTCACTTCAACAAGGCTGCATACCGGACTCCCTCAAAATAGGACAGGTTTCACCCATTCGAAAGAAACCTAAAGCCGACCCTACCGACCTTAATAACTATCGTCCTATTTCCAATATTCCCACCTTGGCTAAACTACTTGAAAAATGTGTACAACGCCAATTGACTAAACACATTGATCACTTTGACCTCCTAGATAAACACCAATCAGGTTTCAGAGCAGGCCGCAGCACCGAATCTGCCATGATACACATTATTGACGATGCGCTACAAATCCTTGACCAGAACGGATCTTGTTTACTCATCCTACTAGACCTATCTTCAGCCTTTGATACGGTCAAACACAAGAACCTAATAGATCTCCTGGAGCACAGAATGGGTTTATCAGGGACAGTGTTAAACCGGTTTACCTCTTTCCTCCATAACCGTACACAAAAATTCAAGGTCAACAACACGCTCTCCAATTCCTTACCAGTAACGTTGGGAGTTCCGCAAGGGTCCTCACTTTCTCGACACTGTTTAACCTATTAATGAAACCCCTCACCGAAATGCTTCATGGATCTAACACACAATTTCATATGTACGCTGACGATACACAACTCTAGATTAAGATCAACTGCCTAGAAGACATTAAGTTGCTGAACTCCACACTCAGGGACACCCAGTCCTGGCTAGCAGAAAACCATCTCAAACTGAACGCTCTAAAAACAGAATTCCTCCTTATAGCCCCACCTGCCAGAGTCCCTTTAATGCAAGACTTGATCAAACAGCTTACCGCACTCAACGTTCAACCAACCATCGTGGACTCAGCTAAATCTCTGGGTATTACTCTTGACAGCAACCTCTCTATGCAAAAACATATTAGCAACGCTACAAAGGGAGAAAACTTCCAGATAAATACATTGAGGAAGTTGAAACCCTTCCTTCCAGTCGATGACTTCAAGCTGGCAGTACAAGCTATAGTTATTCCTCGTGTGGAATACTGAAGTGTCTCCCTATGTGGCCTCCCAAAAGCGACAACTGCGCCCCTAAGAGCCTCAATAAACACTGCAGAGAGACTCATCATTGGCTCGAAAAGAAGTTCACACATCTCCCCTGACTTAAAAGCCTTGAACTGGCTACCGCTTAAAGCTAGGATTCTCCTAAAAATAGCATGCATGACGCATAAAGCCCTACATCATAATACTCCCAGTTACCTCACACAGAAATTAACGATCTCTGGGGGTCTAAGATCCTCAAGGAGTGCCAAAAACCTAATACTGAAACCTCAAAGGTTCAACAAGAAAAAAACATATAAACGATCCCTCTCGGGGATGGCGCCCAGAATTTGGAACACTCTACCCCCCGAAACCTGACTGAATTCCTCTACCGCATCTTTCAAAAAGGAAGTTAAAGCGATTCTCATGGCAAAATTCACATGAACACAATCCTTATATTCACCGACTTTTACAGATCCTGTACTAGTATGCCCGACTATGTTAATGTGCCATCTAAACACCCCCCACGCCCTGGACTTGTCACATTGGGGATGCTTTCCTGGTATCTACCCTGCTGCTGTTTGCACGAAATGTTGTTTCTTTGAATGTTACCTGCTTATATCTTGTTTGCTAATTCACATTTGTTTTAATGTAAAGCGCTCTGATATCCACAAGGATCTTGTTCGCGCTCTATAAAACTCTCTAAATAAATAAATAAATAAATGGGAACCGTGATTGTGCAATTATGCATACCGTGATTTTCTATGAAAATGTAACTTCTTAAAGAAACATGAAAAACAAATATGGTTCTAACACGCCAATGGCGTGCAAATGTTGCTGCTGAGTCAGTAAAACTCTACACCGCTCTATTGTTCTCTGAGGTCACAAAGAGAAAGGACCATATAACCGAAGTTTGAACCCCTTGATGGTTAGATAGGCCTGGTTGAAGGCATTAGGCCAAAACGCATTGGTCAGGAATCGTTTTCTTTTTCCCTTTTCATTTTTGTAAATGATTGGAAACACCAGATGGGGCTCCATGTGCACTGACAATAATATTGCGTGAGCACCTGCAGTGGAATCTTGTGGTGATTGGTGTCACCATCTATGAGTCCATGGAGTGGGGACACGGAGCGTAAACAGATATATGTGTGTGTGTTTGTTTAAATAAGTATATATTGATAAATATTTTATATATTATTTAAATATATTCAATTTACATTATATTACTTTTACATGGTAATAAATGCGTTATTTACTAGTTTTAAATATGATCCACGGGCGGAGTTCTCGGGAAGGGCGCCTATACTACAAAAAAAAAAGAAAAAAAAAAAGTTTTAAATATATATATATTCACTTAGAAAACCATAGGTTTCACACATGTTATAGTTAGGTGGATATTTCACTCGTAAAAAACCAATGAAATTCCCCCTTTATAGTCACTTCAGATAACTATAACTCGCGCGCCCGTAATCCTCTGCTCATGACGTCACATATTACATCACTCATGACATGGTCAGTGGCATCACTCATAACATCACTGATGACATCATCCTTGTGATAGAGTGGTGGTCGCGCGAGTTATAGTTATCTGAAGTAACTATAACGGAGGAATTTCATTGGTTTTTTACGAGTGAAATATCCACCTAACTATGACATGTGTGAAACCTATGGTTTTTTAAGTGAATTTGCAAGGTTTTTTAAATGCTAATTCCTAACTATAACGTGTGTGAAACCTATGGTTTTTTCAGTGAATTTGTACGTTTTTTTAAATGCTAAGTTATGTATGTATTATTTTTTTTTAAATATATTTATTTTACAATAAACTACGTATTAATTATTTATTTTTTTAATGGTTTTTCAACGTGCGCGCATGGTGCGCGCACCCCCACGAATTTTTTTAAAAAAAATGTCAATGTTTTTTTCTGCCTTCGGGGTCCTTCAGGGACCCCCTGACAAAGGCTAGGATGTCAGGAACTCTCTACCCTGCCCCCTTTTCACGTTCGCCACCTTCCTTTTCCACTCTCGCACTGAAAACAAACAAAATGGCGGCTGACACTTCCTGATTTCGACCAATTCGAACGTTGACTGACATGTAACAACCAATCAAAATTACGCTCGCGCACGTTAGGGTGCGCGCATGTTGCGCGCACGGTGTGCGCACGGTGCGCGGCTATAGATATGTATGTGCTTTTAACTGCAATTTTCTCAGGAACTACTTAACAGATTGACTCCATATATGCAAAAGGCACATCCCTGACCTGAGGACTACCTCTCTGCCAAATTTTAAGTAATTCTGTTCAGCCGTTCGGGCTGTACCTTCGACTAAAGGTCCTATGGGAAAATGCATGGGGAAAACGCGTTTTGGGACCCCCCTTTTTTCTCTGCCGCCGCTTGACGAATCCCCCCGAGACTTTCAGGGTAGGAGCTGAGCGGAGCGCCCCATTAGTTTTGAAAATTTCGCGAAGATTCGTCAACCAGCGCCAAAGTTATTCAAAATAGAATTTTGAGATTTCCTATGGAAACACGGTCCTAACTATAACTATCTACTGGCGACCGCCAGTAGATAATATATATATAATATATATATATATATATATATATATATATAAATCCACAAAGATGCTCCTTCCGGATTGCGAGGGACCCATGAAGGTTGGCGTACATCCCGGCGGAGCGCGCCGGGCAATCAATATCCAAAGTGTAAAGCCAAAGCAAGTATAGCGTGTAATAAGTGGTTTCCACCACCACTTCCCGGTTGCACCCGCTGCGAGTTCGGCTGGCCCCAGGTGGAATACTGTGTTTTGGATTCAATTTGGGCTGCTGAACCGCCGCTTACGGACTCTGTTGACCTATTCAGGTTGTGGCTTATACAAAGCTAGAGTGCTTCACCATATGTGGGACACTCACAGAGTTTTCGTTCTAACAGCGGCAGGCGAGGGGATGTTTTTATTAACGGCTTTTCCGCACTGATGACGGCAAGAGCCAGAAACGCGTCTGCGGATGTTTTATAGCCGACACATACCCCGTGAGTGGACCGGACCTTGGGAGTACCATGAACTCCTTGTTTTTGCTGTGTAATAAGTGGTTTCCACCACCACTTCCCGGTTGCACCCGCTGCGAGTTCGGCTGGCCCCAGGTGGAATACTGTGTTTTCGATTCAATTTGGGCTGCTGAACCGCCGCTTACGGACTCTGTTGACCTATTCAGGTTGTGGCTTATACAAAGCTAGAGTGCTTCACCATATGTGGGACACTCACAGAGTTTTCGTTCTAACAGCGGCAGGCGAGGGGATGTTTTTATTAACGGCTTTTCCGCACTGATGACGGCAAGAGCCAGAAACGCGTCTGCAGATGTTTTATAGCCAACACATACCCCGTGAGTGCACCGGACCTTGGGAGTACCATGAACTCCTTGTTTTTGCTGTGTAATAAGTGGTTTCCACCACCACTTCCCGGTTGCACCCGCTGCGAGTTCGGCTGGCCCCAGGTGGAATACTGTGTTTTGGATTCAATTTGGGCTGCTGAACCGCCGCTTACGGACTCTGTTGACCTATTCAGGTTGTGGCTTATACAAAGCTAGAGTGCTTCACCATATGTGGGACACTCACAGAGTTTTCGTTCTAACAGCGGCAGGCGAGGGGATGTTTTTATTAACGGCTTTTCCGCACTGATGACGGCAAGAGCCAGAAACGCGTCTGCAGATGTTTTATAGCCAACACATACCCCGTGAGTGCACCGGACCTTGGGAGTACCATGAACTCCTTGTTTTTGCTGTGTAATAAGTGGTTTCCACCACCACTTCCCGGTTGCACCCGCTGCGAGTTCGGCTGGCCCCAGGTGGAATAATGTGTTTTGGATATATATATATATATTATCTACTGGCGGTCGCCAGTAGATAGTTGTAGTTAGGACCATGTTTCCATAGGAAATCCGCAACATTCTATTTGGAATAACTTTGGCACCGGTTGACGAATCCTCGCAAAATTTTCAAAACTAATGGGGCGCTACGCTCCGCTCCTACCCTGAAAGTCTCGGGGTGATTCGTCAAGCGGGGGCTGAGAAAAAAGGGGGGTCCCAAAACGCGTTTTCCCCATGCATTTTTCCATAGGACCTTTAGACACAGCTACAGCCCGAATGGCTGAACCGAGTTACTTGAAATTTGGCAGAGCGGTAGTCTACAGGTCAAGGATGTGCCTTTTGTAGGTTTGGTGTAAATCTGTTCAGTATTTCCTAAGAAAATAGCATTTAAATCAATATATATATCTGTAAGCGCGCTCCGAGCGCGCACCGTAAGCTTACCGTACGCGTACGGTGCCGTGCGCGAGCGCGATTCTGATTGGCTGTTAGATCTCAATAAACATTCGAATCGGTCGAAACCAGGAAGTGTCGGCCGCCATTTTCTCTCTCGCACTCTGAGGGGGGGTTGGAAAAACAAAGTTGGATAACATGAAAAGGGGCAGGCTAGACAGCTCCTGACCCCCTAGCCTTGGTCTTAGTGTCCCTGAAGGCCCCCCAAGGACAAAAATTAAATTTTTTTTTTCTTAGAAAAAAACGGCAAAAGCGCTTACCGTACGCGTACGGCAAAAAATGAACCAAAAAAAAATTAAAATCCACACTTCCCCCCCCCCCCCGTGTGCAAACGGTGCCCGTAGTGCACCTTTTGTGCATGGCATACATTTCAATGAGCATTTAATAGAAAACCTTTCACAACGATGCGCAAAATATGTCCTCCGTGTGCGGACGGTGCGCGAAGCGCATCGTGCGTACAGGGCCCATCAAGCGTAACGTGGGCACGCGGTGCGCATAGCGAAACACTGTGTCAGGGGTTGCTTTTACTCATTTCAGGTTGGCTTGATTGGTATTTTACCAACTCAAAGCTGTAATACTGTGCCTGGAGTGGTAATTGGCTTTTGTCATTTTACAGCTCGGCAAGGACAGCACTGTGCTATTCCTATGCTTAAAGACTTTGCTGTACAAATGGCAAAAGACTTTGTCCTTTTCTATCTCGGCGTGGATGGCACTGTGCTAATCCTATGCCTAAAGATTTTGATAGAAAAACAGACACTTGAGGTGAGCAGATCTAGAGTGTCGCTGGTGTTGAGAGTGCTCCATACAGGAGCTGCTTTCCACCTAAACTTGAGAACTACCCAGAGTTCTCTGCTTCTTTTTTGCATAATTTATTCGTCACTCTATGCCTGAAAGGGTATAGTACAAAATAAATATGAAAACTTTTTCTTCTTGACCCCAAACATTATGCCCTAGGAGTCGGCCTGTACGAATACCGCACCCCTGAATAGAAGTATCCTTTTCTTCTCCAGCACTGGATCTTCGAAGATTTACAACCTTGCAATACGACTACAGTGCCCGAGACTTGTCTAGGAACTACTGTTGCCTAGTCCATATACTTGCGGCACTAGAATGATGGTGCAAAACCCAAGCTTCATTTTCAAAATGAGGAGAAGAACTGAGGGAAAGAATCAATACGTACCAGTAAACTGAAAACACAAAGTACCAAGACATCACCATCACCATCTCCCTGCGTTAAGTGAAGCTGCTTATGGGTCCCATTTCAGAGCGTCAAAGTATTGGAAGACTAGCTCTAGGAGACTAGGTCCAGCTACAATGACATCGGCTAGTCCCTGCTGATGGCATCTACAAAGTTGTTGCTGTTGCCAGGAACATGTTAAACTGACAGATAAATTGGGCTTAATATCACAACAGTTGAGTTTCCTTTGACAGCAGAGGCAACCTTGGTGCCCATGTTCGTGATTTAAATGCAGATACCGCATATTGCTTTTTTTGGGTTATGATTTCCACATATAATGCAGAAGAAGCGGTTCAGAACCAAATGCAGCACTTGAGTCCCAGATTATGAATGCAGCAGATTTCTATTTCTGTTCGTAGTGCAACTGATATTTTGATCCTGCACATGGGCAACACTCTCCTTCAGATGTGTGTCTGAAGTCAGGAAGTATTGAGGTCCTTGGGCATGCTACCATTACCACAAAGTCTTTACTTTGTGGGATGTTCTGTTGCAGGTATGTTTAATTGTTTTACTTTGTAGGCATTTTCATCGCAGGCAAGTGTATTATAACTAGGGCTCCCGGTTTTCCGTATTTACGGATTTATACATATAAATACAGACGGAAATCGATATTTCCTTTGTCTGTATTTATATTTATAAACGGTAAAATACGAGTAAATGTTGCCGCGCTAGTCTCCCGCCTCCCGATTCCTGCATGCAAAAACCCGATGCCTCTGGGTTTCAGCTGACAGGGCAGTATTGTGTAACGTGCTAATTCTTCCAGCAATAGTCGGAGTGGCGATGCAGGGGCTCTAGAAGGGGTGAACAACCAACAAAGCCCCATTAACAAGCGAATGGTCTTTTAAAGACCTGTGAAGTGCTCGGGGCGGCTGTGTGTGTGCCCTTTGATTTGACAGAGGCCCCTTGTTTTACGGTGGGGGGGCACGGGTCTCGCGGGGGCATGCGAAGACAAACATTGTTTTTCAAACTTCCTGTTTATAAGAATCAAATGCAATCACCTGGGGTCTGAAAGCGTCATCTAGAGCGTTTCGCAGTTCTGTTTTATTTGCTGGCACTATTAACCGGGCTCAATGGTGGGTGGAAGTTTCAGATTTTTTTTTTTTGTAGCGCCTCGAGCTTCTCACCAGTAGCGCAGCGCTCGGATTTCCATTATTCCGACCATAGTGAAGTTTCGCGGGCCATTAGCACGCGAAAGCGCTACCTAATGGCCCTGCACTTGACCTGCCTGGAGTCAGAGGCCACCCGCCCTCTGCCTTTTTTTATGCTGCAGGAAGGCTTAGCCGTTCTGGGAAGGGCAGAGAACGGAGAAAAAATAAACGCTGTCTCTTTTCCTTCATGGCAAGGACCGTGTCCACTACTCCTGATCTGCCTCTGGCGGCTGCCCTCCTCTCTTTATGCCTCCATCTCTTTCTGTCTCTGTCTCGCTCCTGCTTACTTGCTGATTTCAAGAGGCAGCTCTTAAGGTACTCTCTCTTGCCTCTCCTTTTCTTTATTTGTTCCCCTGTGAAATTGATCCAAAAAAGGCTGAACACTTTGGCTGTAAATGTCCTCATTTTCTGACCGTTTTCTATTGAAAAGAAAAACCTCGGAATGGAGAGAAAAAATAGTTAAATACCTAAATAAAGCAATACAGAGTGGACAGCAGACAGGCCAGACTGTTATTTACACCCACACACATTAGCGCCACTTTACAGAGTTTGCCAGTGAAAGCGCTACTTTCTTTTTATCTTCTTTCTTTGAACAACAATGTTTTCCCAGGGTGGGTAAGTGCGCCATTCCTAAAGGGACTGCAATACCTGGTTGATGGGTAGAGTGGAAACGTTTAATATGATCGTTTTCAACTTTTTAGCTATTTTAGCTTATAAAATGCGGCTCTGTGTTTGGGGATGTGGTCTTTTTTAAACCAAACTGCATACATTTTGAAAGGATATAAGCAATGGACATTGAAAGGGGTCCCTTCCTGGTCCTGTAGCCATGTCTTGAACTTTTCAGGCAAAATCACTTACTGATTTCTGAATAATGAGTTTAAAACCGTTAAGGTAACCATGTTTTTTTCTGATTACAGTTCACATGCTTTGCTTATTCTTGCATTCCCTATGAGTATTTGCTTTTTCCAGGGTGTTATTCATTTTTTTTCAGACAGCATTTTACTGTTGTCTAGTGCATAATTTGAATTTAGTCGCAGCACAATTGAGTTGTGCTGAAGGCAGTGCGAGTTTCTCTCAGTGGGGCAGTATGGTGTAAATAAATGTGGAAAAATACTAGCTGTAGCGTCGCCTTTTGCTTGTGGCAAAAATAAATATGGGTAAATACAGAAAAAAAGCCCCAAAAATAAATATGGATAAATACAGACGGAAATGGCAAAAAAATAAATACCATAAAACCGGGAGCCCTAATTATAACCAAAGGTTAAAGTGGAGTTACACGTAAACAAGGTAGTAAGATTTTAAGTTACATTAAAACAACCATAGAAATTCACAAGAAAAAAAACCCCAAAAAAAACAACAAAAAAAAGACAGTTAAAGTGGAGTTAAACGTAGGTCTACTAATAATTAAAAAAAAACTGTTTTAAAACTACATTCAATTCACCAATTATAGGTAACTGACAAAATGATAACTTGCACCACCAGAGGCTTCAGATGTCATCAGTGCTGGATTAAGTTAGGTCATAAGCAGTACATCAGTTATGTCAGTTACATCTAACTGGTGAATTTCAATGTTTTTTTGTATTCAAATGGAAGGTTTTATATAAAATTGTGTATATATATACATTCACTGAAAAAACCATAGGTTTCATACATGTTATAGTTAGCTGTACATTTCACTCGTAAAAAACCAATGAAATTCCACGTTATAGTTAGTGCAGGCAACTATAACTCACGCGACCGCAATCCTCTGCTGATGATGTCAGATATTACATCACTGATGACATATGTGTCTTTATGAAAAATAAATATTTGTAATATATGTATAGCTAAAGATACAGTATTAGCATCAACAGAGGATTGCGGTCGCGTGAGTTATAGTTGCCTGCACTAACTGTAACGTGGAATTTCATTGGTTTTTTACGAGTGAAATGTACAGCTAACTATAACATGTATGAAACCTATGGTTTTTTCAGTGAATATATATATATATATATATAAATATTCATACATAAATATACATAAATAAATATACGGTATCCCTATTGAGCCCCATGAGATAACTGAGATAGTAGGCAGGAACATACAGCTGTCACAAATACATGGGACTAATGTCAAGACACGGACTCTTTTTAAACAAAAATCCAAATTTGTACCTATAATGGCGAGAGACTCCATAGATGTTTTTAATGAACAAATAGTCGCACAAATAAAGAGACTCAACATTGCCACCAATAATGCCAATAAAAAATGTACCAACCATGAGAGGAGATATTGGCAACTCATAAAGAAGTTGAAAGAAAATCATCATCATACGCAAGTCAGATAAAGAAGGGAATTTGGTACTATGGCCCTTAAAGGAATATTTGGAGAAGGCGCATAGCAAACTTAATAACATGGAGTGCTATAGAAAGGTTTCGCCTACAAAATTTAAGGACATCCAGGAGGCATTGTTTTCACAATTACTAGCTTGGAGAAGTACAAGGCTGTTAAGCTGGGATGAATTCAAATACCTTAAAAAAGAATATGCTATTATCCCAGTGATTTACTTTGTACCTAAAGTACATAAAAATATGAATAAACCACCGGGGAGACCCATAATTGCTGCATGTGATGGCCTTTTAGAGAACCTTTCTAGATACATTGATTTTTTTCTGCAGGAGTTTGTAAAAAATGTAAAATCATTTGTGCAGGATACCTGTGACTTTCTGAGAAAGATACAAAATATAACATGGAAGCCCACGTATTTAATTACAGCACTAGATGTGTCCTCTTTGTATACCTGCATCAAGAGTAAGAATGGAATGAGGGCGGTTGAGTATTTATTGATGAATAGGCCAATTGGTTTCTCTCAGCATACCAATATGCTCCTAAAAATGCTATTATTCTGCTTGGAAAATAATCTGTTTCTGTTTAATGGGAAGATGTACCAGCAGATACAGGGAGTTGGTGTGGGGGCCAGCTTCTCTCCCACTTACGCCTGTCTGTTTATGGGGTGGTGGGAGGAGCTGGTCCTCATGCAACAACATGAGCAGATTTTTAATAGGAGAGTGGTAACCTGGCTCCACTATATTGATGACTTTTTTATAGTGTGGGACGGAGATGTTGAGAGTGCAACAGCTTTTATAGAGTTATTGAATAATAACACGATTAATCTTCATTTTACGTCCGATATAAGTAAGGAGATGGTCACATTCCTGGATGTGTGAGTCCAGATATTGAATAATAGGTTATCTACCACCCTCTATATAAAATCTTCGTCAGGCAATACATTGCTTCATGCCTCCAGTGCAATTCCGCCTCATCTCATCAAAAGCATCCCAAATGGGGAGATGCTTCGCATCAGACGGATATGCAGTGAGGAGGATGATAGCAATATAAAACAGAAGGAAAGCCGAGCCAGGTTTCTAGATAGGGGATATAGCTCTGATGTGATAGAGTCAGCAATTGCCAAGTCCAAGTCTTTGGCTAGACAAGATCTGTTAAAATACAAGAGTAAACAAGCTGGCCAAGATGGAGGAGAGGAACCCATAAGGTTGATTCTTGGATTTTCGCGCCAGGAAAAACAAATAAGGACAATAGTGAGGAAGAACTGGCCCATTGTAAAGGATGACCCAGTGATTGGGGGGAATTACCCAATAATCCATCAGTCACCTTTAGGAAAGCAAATAGTATGGGCATGTCCTTAGTTAATAGCAACCTAGAGGTGAAAGGAAAGGGTTCATGGCTCTCGGTAAGGAAGGGGTTCTTTAAATGCTCATCATGTAAGGCATGCCAGTATGGAATTAACACCAAGACCTACACAACAGCATTTGGCTCTAAAATATGCGAAATTGGGCAACATCTCACATGCAAATCTGACTTTGCAGTGTATATGCTTACCTACAGTTGTAATTTGAAATATGTAGGAAGCACAAAACTGCCTGTGCATAAAAGAATCCTGGCCATTTGCAACAATGACGAGAATTACCCTGTTGCAAGGCATTTCAAGATTAACCACAATAGTGACCCAACGTTTTTGAAATATTATGTTATAGAGACTGTAATATTATGTTATAGAGACTGTAACCCCCCAGAAAAGAGGTGGTGATAGGGAATCAAAATTGAGGAGTTTGGAAACAACCTATATCCTGCAATTCGATTCCAAATATCCCAGGGAATTAAATAACAGTGAAGATCTATATACTTTCTTATGACGACAGCGACTATCATGAACAATATAGATGGAGCCCCTTGTGATATGAGATAGTACAGATGATTTACATTTATGTTTCCTACCTTTTGACAAGATGTTTGTTACTAAGTTCCACCGTACATGAATTTTTAGATGGCAAATTTTAGGATAGTATTTACATATTTATGACGTTTTAGGATTGATTTTAGGAATCAGTACTGGAAAGTATATTTTTATGCTTCCGTATATAACGTATGATTTCTTGTTGGATCTGCCTATTATATTGATCATTATTGTTGTCCTGAAAACTTTTGCACATTGGAAATTTATGCTATTTGCACAACCTTTTGACTCACAGTGGAGATGGAATTCACCACATATGCTGCTTGATGTAATAATTGTAGCATTTTGTGACTAAACATGTGAGTTTGAGTAGGAGTGGAGATTTCAGGGGGTCACCTTACTGGAATCTGGAACTGCTTTTTCTCCTTTGTATAAGGTTTATTAGAAATAGTATTATATTAATTTTGTTAAGCACTTTATAAGGTTTCACTGTAAGGGCATAGTGAGGAACTAAATTGATTTATGCATTTATGCTGCTATCATTGATTGTTTATTCAAACAAATGAAAAAAACACTTTTTCAGCCTTTTAGTAATTTGGAAGGGCTTGGATTTATGTATATTTTTTAGTGGTCATGATTTTACATTTATGTATTTATCAATGAGCATTTTGATATATTAAATCTGGTAGTGTTTTCACTATGTCCATGATTATGCCATTGCACTTGCACTTTAAAAAGCGTGGTAAATAGCCAAAGAGTTGTGATGTGATCAAGGGCGGGATCGCCTGAAACGCATAATGGCGGAGTTGGCTGAATAAAATTTGCACAAGAACTACAGGGTCCACGCTCGTTTGTTCTCAAGAAAGGGGGAGTAAAGGCGAGTTGTAGCAGGATATATATATATATATATATATATATATATATATATATGTATATATATATATTATCTACTGGCGGTCACCAGTAGATAGTTATAGTTAGGACCGTGTTTCCATAGGAAATCCGCAACATTCTATTTGGAATAACTTTGGCGCCGGTTGACGAATCCTCGCAAACTTTTCAAAATAGGTGGGGCGCTCCGCTCCGCTCCTACCCTGAAAGTCTCGGGGTGATTCTTCAAGCGGGGGCCGAGAAAAAAGGGGGGTCCCAAAACACGTTTTCCCCATGCATTTTTCCATAGGGACCTTTAGTCCAAGGTACAGCCCGAACGGCTGAACAGAATTACTTGAAATTTGGCAGAGAGGTAGTCCTCAGGTCAGGGAAGTGCCTTTTGCAGGTCTGGTGTCAATCTGTTCAGTAGTTCCTGAGAAAATCAAAGGTAAAATCATATATATATGTGGGCGGAGCCTAACCACACATCTCATCCTGAGATCTGATTGGCTGTCAGCACTTCATCCAAGAAGTGTTGGCAGCCATCTTGGGACCAATATACATGATAGCACCTCATTAAAAAGTATTGCAGTTAATAGAAGGTTTTAAGACTTTAGTTACATTATAAATCATTTGTTGATGGTACCACACTCATTTTAGGAATTGTGGTATGTTCTAAGGTGATTTCACCATGTGAAAAAGCCTTCTGCTGGGATATCATGATTGAGAGAAAAATATTTTCTCATGCTTTTCCCACAGAGGTTTGGAAGGTGATCTATAAGCTAAACTGAGAGCTTATTTTCTGTAAATTCACATTATCTTTCTCAGTCATGTGAGAATGAAGTCTGACATTCTCAGTAAAACATGTACATCCAACAAGGGCAGAGACTGTCAGTTGATTCCTTTGTGTTCTACTGCAGCTTCCCAGAGTGTTCCAAAGAACAACTAGAGCGCTAACAGTCCTACTTATGATAAACGTATGGCACACCTGAAGCCATCTTGCTTGGATTAAAGTGGTAACTCTTAAAACATTTAATTTAAAAAGGAACAAAATGAGGGGGTTCATTTTTCCATAAAAAGTATGATTAGTGCTGCAGAAAGAAAAATTAGGGCACATTTTGAGTGACTTCTCAAATCCTCTTCTATTTCATTAAAAACTTCTGACATGCAGACTGAAACATGCACTTTCAATATCAGCAGCAGTTTTCCCTGGTGAGCAGTAGCTTTACTACAGTGATCTAATGAGCAAAAAGAGTGCTAACATTCTGAATTTATGGCAAATGTGTGACACATCTGAATGCCTTCTTGATGGAATCAAAGTAAAAAACTGATAGTATTTCCTACTGAGGAGACTGCAGTAAATGAGGAAATTAGGAAACTTCCTAACAAATAAGTCTCCCAAGATGGCCACCAGAGACAAAATAGCCCAAATGTAGCCCAAATATCACCCAGATGTAGCCCAAGTATAGCCCAATGACAGAATGTCCAAGAGTGTTCTTAAAAACAACTAGAGCGCTTACTGTCTTCATTATGACAAAAGTATGGCACACCTGAAGCCATCTTGATTGGAATAAACTGGTAACACTTAAAACATTTAATTTAAAAAGGAACACAATGAGGGGGTTCATTTTGCCATAGAAATTATGATTAATGCTGAAGAAAGAAAATGAGGGCACATTTTGAGTGACTTCTAAAATCCTCTTCTATTTCATTAAAAAATTCTGACATGCAGACTGAAACATGCACTTTTAATACCAGGAGCAGACTTCCACGGTGAACAGTAGTTTTACTACAGTGATCTAATGAGCAACTAGAGTGCTAACATTCAGAATTTATGGCAAATGTGTGACATATCTGAATACCTTCATGATGGAATCAAAGTAAAAAACTGAAAGCATTTCCTACTGAGGAGACTGCAGTACATGAGGAAATTAGGAAACTTCATAACAAATAAATCTCCCAAGATGGCCACCGGAGACAAAAGAGCCCAAATGTAGCCCAAAATCACCCAGATGTAGCCCAAGTATAGCCCAATGACAGAAGTGTGCAAAACACTTATTATTTTGTGTTTTTGCAGTGTTATATAATGCAGACTTGTCAGGTATTGGAGTGCTTTACATGAGCATTGGTTACATCACACAAGAACAAATTCATTTTGGTTGTAGACATGGGGAGACTAAGTAATTTGACCAGAATCACAGAATGTCGAGCTGAAGCAGAAACTCCAACCTGGTTCCCCAGTTGCAAAGTCTGCAGTTCTGGAAGTAACACCACATCCTCTCCCCTAAGTGCAACATTTAATCAAGTGGTCAACTGGATAAAAAAACATAAAGATAACAAATAATCTAAAAGTGCTTTGTCGCTATTCGAAAACTCAGAAAATATGTCCTTATTTTAGTCTTTTAGAGCACTAACCATACTTTTGATGCCAATAAGACCCTCTCATATGTGTAATTTCTACAGGAAATGCTCTAGGTATTACAGTTTTGATTACATCAAGATGACATCACACTTTTGTAATAAATATAGAATGTTAGCAATCTAGTTGTTCATTAGGATACTGTTGAGAGGCAGAGGCCAGGGCCACGGACTCTGAAAATTGAAGGCAGGTAGGAGGGTGCAAAGGCAACAATTTAACTACACTGAGCAGGCAGGAAGGGCCGTGGCAGCACAACAGACTATGGAGGGCAGTGGAAAGGGGGGCAGGGGCAACAAACCAACAATACAGGACTTGCAAGAGAGGCTGTGGCAATGTAATAGACCATTGTGGGCAGAAGGAGGAGGCAATGGTAGTACAACCATACATGCCAACAGACCCGATTCAGCCAGGAAACGTCCAATGTTTTTAAGGTCAAATGGGCTTTATTTGATCTGTCTCCTGTCTACAATCTCCTCTTTTTCAATGTAACTCAAAGGGGAAAATGAATACCCCAGTTTTTTTTCAAAATCTCCCTCTTACCAAGTTCAAAATGTTCGCAAGTATGGTACATTGGATCATGGAAGGAAATGGGGTAGGGACATGGACTTGGATAACAGAGGACAGGAGGGACATGGAGAGGTGCACCAAACTGACCCTGCACGGCAGGCATCAGGGTTTGCAGCAGCACAATACACCACTCAGGGCATGCGGGAAGGGAGTGCAGCACAACAATCCATAGAAAGCAAGAGGGAGGGGACAGGACCATGCACATGGACAACAGAGAACAGAGGGGCAAGAGGCAATGGTAGCTAGCTGACCATAATGGACAGACAGGAGAGAAAGCTGCAGCATAACAGACCATAAAGGGCAGGAGGGACGGATCAGGGGCATTACAATGGAACAGACAAGCCAGGAGGGAGGGAGTAGGGGTCTGCACATGTAAACAGAGGGCTGGAGGCAAGGGGGCAGGGCAGGAGCAGCAAGATAGCCATGGAGGTCAGGCAGGATGGGCACTAGAAGCAAGACACACCATGAAGAGCAACAGTGAGACTGTGATGGCATACACACAGACCATGGAGGGAAGGTGGGAGGGGGTCAGGGGCAGCTAACTGACCACACAGGGAAGATGGGAGGGGCCATGGCAGCACAGAAGACCATGCATGGCAAGTGGGAGGGTTAGTGGCAGCACAATGGCTATGATGGGCAAGAAGGAGGGTGCAGGGGCATGCACAAAGGACGATGGAGGATAGAAGAGAGGGTCAGGACCTGTGCACAGACAAGAAATTTCAGGGGAAGGGGCCTCACAACAGACCACACGGGGCAGGCAGGAGGAGCAGTTGCAGCACCCAGGGAGGGCAGAAGGGTGTGGCAGTACAATGGACCATGCAGGACAGGAGGAAGAGGATAGGGGCATGGCATGTGGACAGGCAGGGTGGAGGTGGCAGGGACAGGTTACAGTCATCTGACAATGCTAGGCAGGTGGGAGGGGAGTGGCAGCTCAACAGAACACTCAGAGTAGATAGGAGTGGCAGGTCCATGGAACATGGTGGGCAACAAGGATGGAGCAGGGGCATGCACAAAGACATCGGAGGGCAGGGGGAAGGAGAATAGGGGCAGCAAGCTAAGCACAGAGTTTAAGCAGGAGGTCAATGATGGGGCATAGAATTGGGCAATGGAGGGCAGGAGGAGTGGACTGGTACATCATACTAAATTGAGGGCAGTGGCAGCACATCAGACCATGCATGGCAGGAGGGAGGAGGCTAGTCCATGGATTCACACAACAGAGGATAGGGAGGAGGGGCATGGGGCAGCAAGCTAACTGTTCAGAGAAGGCGGGTATTAGGAGCTTTATTGTTTTTAAAACATGTGTCTGTGCGAACTACTTAAAATATGAACAAGTATGCAGCATAATCTCACTTTTATTCAGGAAGAAGAGGACGTTTGTGACTGTGACTCCGGGCTCACTTGGCAGAAACACCCCCTGACCCTCCACCCCCTATTGCAAAATGTAATGCCCGTGAAAAGGGTAGGTGAACACAGTTTTATATAGAACATAGTCCTGAGAGCACGATTGAAAATGAAAACTAGATATAGTGTATGGTATAAACTATGCACCAAAAAGTGTGATATAAGGTGAACCGGGCGTGAAATATAATATGCAATACATTGTGCGCAATGACAGATTCATTGGAGAGCGCGAGATAGCACAGGCACTAGCGCGTGCTATGCGATATGCGCCTTGGAGTGTAATATGCACAGGGCAGTGTTGTGTAACCTAACTAGTCTCTAAAGTTGTAATATAAAATATGTGCTGGGGAGTGTAACGTTGCATATGCACTGTGACAAAGATATGGATCCCAGATTGTAATATGTATGGCATAGCACTGTGCGTTATAACATAGGCATCGAGGAAGGCACGTTAGATGGGGCAATATAACCCGTGCGATGACAAGTGTGGCATGACATATTCACGGGGTGGTGTTACAGTGCACATGAGCTAGAGAGTGTCATAGCATATGCACTAGCTAGTGGAATACAACACAGAGGTGTGTGGCACTCAGCAGGCAATGGTGGGTGTAACACAGCATTGGGCTCTGCCAGGAGCGCGCTGTGACTCTCAAGTGATGTTCGTCCCCTTTCCAGAGAGTAAAATAAAAAGTATTACACATCCGGCAGTGGATGTGTGTTTTATTAACCGTGAGGGGGGTTTCTTGCATAGTTTTGGTCGAATTTTTGTCGAATCCCCTTTGAATGGCTTGGTGTGCATGTGTATTAAATGTGCCCGTCAATAGCTACCCATGTTTGTATAAATAAACGACAAGGGTGTCTACCGGGATTAGGCACGGTAGGGCATCAGACATGTCAGAGCTTCACTAGTGGTGTAAATACATTCCACGTGGATTCATTGTATGCATAGTCGCCTTTTAATGAATATCACGCAAATCGTCATGGTGATAGGTACGTACGGGTTGTCCAGCATGTCCTAGGTGTGTCTATAAATATATATTTTTTAAAAATAATAAAAAACAGTGGCCGGCCCTGGGGATTGGGGTCAAAAAAATATAATTAGGAGACAGGCCCTGGGGGATAGGGTCATCAGGGCCAATACATTAGAATAAGAAGGGGAACCACACAGACCCCCTTCTTAAAAAATTAAAATTAATAAAAGACTGGCATCTTGCCGGAGGCCACGCCCCCTCCTTGCAGCACTCTGCAAACGCTCCCCCTGGCGAGTTGTAAGTTGGGGAATTAATTCCTCTTCAATACTGAGGGTCCCTGAGGACCAACTAGCCCAACAGGCATCTCCAGTATGCGCCAGGGAGCTGCGCTGCAGACAGGTGTTCTGAGGCCAAGCCCCTTTTTACACCTCTCTGCAACGCAGCTCTGTGGCGCTTACTGGAGGTACCTAGTGGTCTAGTTTGACCCTAGGGACCCTTAGGATTCAAGGGGACTTAATCTCTCAACTTAGAACAGCCACAGGGCGCGTTTACACAGTGGTGAAGGGAGGGGACGGGGCCTGAGGTGACGTGTGTAAACACGCACTATGGCACGTTTTAAATTGGGGATATAATTTCCCTTCAATACTGAGGGCCCCTGGGGGCTAACTAGCCAACCAAGTGCTTCCAGTAAGCGCCACTGAGCTGCATTACAGAGAGGTGGTCCAGGCTGTGCCACTTTTTACACCTCTCTGCAACGCAGCTCTGTGGCACTTACTGGAGGTACCTAGTGGGCTAGTTGGACCCTAGGGACCCTCAGGATTCAAATGAACTTAATCTCCTAACTAAAAACGGACACAGGGCGTGTTTACACAGTGGTGAAGGGAGGGGACGGGGCCTGAGTTAACATGTGCAAAAACGCCCTGTGGCCTGTTTTAAGAGGTAGTTATAATCCCCCTGCCCTATTATATACTAGGGGCTTACAGAGGAGGTAATGCTAATCACAGGGGGACCCCAACGCATAATGTTCCCTAGTGTATGTAGGTGTTTTCACTGTATTCTAAGTGTCTTTTACCATAGCACTGGCTCTAGGACTGGTTAGTCAGACTCAGTTACCACCAGTATCCGTCTGAAAAAGTTGAGGGTACAGGATGATTTTGCAACAAGGCTTCTTTCTGCTCTTCTTTTTGTTCTTTCTGCACGTTATCCCTTCCTGCACTTTTCTTCGTCTTTGAGGACTTCTGTTGCTTCTTTCTGCACTTCTTTTTTTTCTGTCTGTGCATTTTTTCTTCTTTCTTCACATGTCCTATCTCTGTAGGCATAGTTAGAAATTAGCATTTAAAAAAACCTTTGAAATTCACAGAAAAAACCATAGGTTTCAGGCACGTTATAGTTAGGAATTAGCATTTAAAAAACCTCAGAAATTCACTGAAAAAACCATAGGTTTCAGGGGTGTTATAGTTAGCTGGACTTTTCACTTGTACAAAACCATTGAAATTCCCCCGTTATAGTTAGTTCAGCTAACTATAACTCGCGCGCCCGCAATGCACTGCTGATGACGTCACATATTACATCACTCATGACATGGTCAGTGACATCACTCATGACATCACTGATGACATCATCCTTGTGATAGAGTGGCAGACCTCCTCTCACCCTAATATAACCTTTGATACACACATTCAAAAATAGAGACTAACATTTTCAAAACAATGGACATACCAATACCAGTTACAACAACCTCTTCAGTAATTCTAAGATCCACATACACATCCACTCATTCACCAACAGTCCTATACAGTCACTCATACATGTACTCACTCGTCATATGTACTCATACACCTATACATCCTGTTACACAATGCCACTCATCCATAGAGTTACTCACACAGATAGTCACTCATGCTAATAAAGAATCAAACATACATTTACTTGCATATACAGTTATACACACACCACCACACTTACTTCTAAGGAAACTTACACATACTTAGTCTTTTAAACAATCACTTATAGAAACACATACTTATTCATACAGGAACTCTTTCAATCTCTCACTCTCACATATACTCACTTATATACACCAATAGTCACATATACTAGTTTAAAACATATGTAGTTACTCATAAAGACACTATTGAGACAGTCTATCACTCACTAACACACCCATACACACACTCATCCACCCATACAGTCCTGCACACATGCTGTCTTCAACACATACAAACAGTGAGTCACTCATTCATGCACCTATGCACTACGTACTACCCCCCACCGAACCATGCAGACACTCAGACTGATACTCAAAAAAATTAACTAATAACCTATATAGACACCCATGTAGCTACTCACCAACTCATGCAGCCACTTATACACAAAGTGAGAGACTGATACAGATATTTACATATTTAAACATTACTCACTAAGCCATGTATTCACTATGATACACTTAATCAGTCAGTTACTCAATCAATTTTTCAAAAACAAATCATCCATTTAGACACTTATATACCCATTTATTCTTCCATCGACCTTGAGATATACATATATAAAACATATTTAATTTTCAGAAAAACACACATTCACTGGATGATGTCATCAGTGATGTCATCAGTGATGTCATTTGAGATGTCATGAGTGATGTCACTGACCATGTCATGAGTGATGTAATATGTGACGTCATCAGCAGTGCATTGCGGGCGCGCGAGTTATAGTTAGCTGAACTAACTATAACGGGGGAATTTCAATGGTTTTGTACAAGTGAAAAGTCCAGCTAACTATAACACCCCTGAAACCTATGGTTTTTTCAGTGAATATATATATATATATATATATATATATATATATGCTAGCCACAGTTCAAAGATTGCTGCGCACTCCAACCAGTATTCTTAATTATTCAAATTTTTATTTGTTTGCAAACACGACAAAGTTACTGACAAACGCGTTTCAGCCTCCTGGCCTTCGTCAATGTCAGTGATTCCCTGCTCACACCCCCTATTTAAACACATCATTTCATTGGTTAGCAGGGTTTCCAATCAAAGCAAAGAATATACCACAGTGAAAAAGTAAAAATAAAAAACGGCCCTGCAGAGACTAAACATCACTTTGGGGAAATGTCGGCCATTTTAGCATTGTATTCCATCGCATTGAACAGAATGGCAGCATCACATTAAATACCACACTTTCACAAGAAAATCTAACGAAAAGCAATGAATTCATTCCTCAAATGGAGTTTGATCACAATAGAGTTTTTAAGCCTGTCTCAGTAAATCGCATACTGCTCATTGTAGGTAATGTGCCCCTCTGCGTTTTTTGGAATTCCTAAACCCCTGAATTAGGGTGGGCGTGTGAACAGCGTGGTTAGAATATTAAGTAACAATCAATTCAAAATAAAGCTCTGTATGAGCAGACTCAGATTCCTGCTGTCTATCATGCTTATGGTGTTTTATCTTGAACTGCCAATTTTTCCCAGTCATTCAGCTCTAGGGGCACAGCGCATTGTTTCTACCAATGGAATTCTTATCCGATAAATGACCACAACTCCTCCTCCTGGTTAAGCCCCCCCGGGATCCTGGTACGCAGTTCCACTATGAGTTTGGCCTCCAGCTGTCTTAGTGTTTTCACTCTGTCTCCCCCTCTTTCAGCTGGCTGGATCTGATCCAGACAAAAATATGTCAATTTGTCACTCCTAGCCTCGTGCATGTTGGCAAAATGTCTTGCCACTGGGTATGTTCTATCCCTGTTGGTTATTGCACGTTTGTGCTCTAATACCCGTTTTTTCGCCGGGTGTATCGTGCTTCCAATATACTGTAACCCGCAGGGGCAGGTTAAACAGTATACCACGAAGTTGGAGTTGCAGTTCAGCAATTTATCAATAGGCCTCCTGTCCTTCTTTCCGGGTATGGAATAATCTTTGACCTTTTTGCAATTCTTGCAGGCCTTGCAATTCATGCATGGAAAGAAGCCCGTGGCCAATGGCTTGGTCCGGGGTTTGTCCTCAAAGTGGCTGCGCACCAGGATATCCTTTAAGGAAGAGCTCTTCCTATAGGTGATGTCAGGACCCGAGGGGATCAGTTTCCCAAGGACCCCATCCGTCATTAAAATATTCCAGTTTCTCTGAATGAGATTCCTGAGTTTTTGAGCCTCAGAAGAATAGGTCATGATTAACCTGACTTTCCCTTGCTCTTCTTCCGTTCCCTTCTTGTCTACTTGTTTCTGAGCTAACAATTCTGGCCTGCTTCTGTTGCTTGCCTTGACTGTTGCTTCCTGCAGAACCTTGTTGGTATACCCCCTATCCCTAAATCTCTCTAGAGATTCAGTGGCCGCTTCTAGGAAGTCATCCGGTCGGGAGCAGTTCCTCTTGAGTCTTAGGAGCTCCCCGTACGGTATGCTGTTGATTAGATTACGGGGATGCTGACTCCAAGAGTGCAGAACAGTATTCCCTGCCGTGGGCTTTCGATATAGCTTGGTACAAATCTTGTTGTCTGTCACAAAGACTAGGAGATCTAGAAATGCTACCTCCTTGTCACTGATGTTACTTGTGAACTGTAGGTTCAACTCGTTCTCATTGAGAGATCTTATATAATCTTCTGCCTCTGTGCGTGTGCCTCTCCATACTATGAAGAGGTCGTCGATGTACCTTGACCATAACGCTATCTTGTCTAGCCAGATTTCATTTCTGTCCGCCCAGGCCACGTGCTTCTCCCACCAGCCCACGAAGAGATTCGCGTAGCTGGGGGCGAAGCACGTGCCCATCGCGGTGCCCTGTATCTGCAGGTATAGCTCCCCCGCAAACAGAAAAATGTTATTGTGTAGGCAAAAGGATGCTATTTCTAGTAGCATTTTATTGTGTTCCTGAAGCTTCAGGGATCTGGTCTTTAGAAAAAACTCAAGAGCTGCCAACCCTTGTGAGTGTCTAATGCTAGTATACAGACTGGTTATGTCTAATGTAATTAGCAAAAATTCAGTGTCCCAGGTAATATTCTGGATCTGACGAATGAAGTCGGTTGAGTCCAGGATGAATGAACTGAGGTCCTTTACCATTGGGAATAGGAAAGAGTCCACGTAAATGGAAGCCTTCTCGAGGAGACTTCCCAGCGAGGACACTATTGGGCGTCCTGGCGGTGCATTGATGTCCTTGTGGACCTTTGGAAGGTGGTAAAAGGTGGGCAGAACTGGACATTCGACCCTCATATATTGAAATTCGTTGACCTCTAGAATTCCTTTACTACTCCATTCTTCCAGAAGGTCATGGAAGGCCTGAGATTATATTTTCTTCTCCCCCCGGGAGTGATGGTGGCAACTCTGAATCCCAGTCTCTGCCAAGGCCTTGGGAAACCTGGTAGGCAGCGATCTGGAAATCCTAACAACGATCCGTGATCTCCACGAATCCGAGCTAGTGGAGGGTGATGTGGACACTCAAAGCAACACTCAATTACTGGCAGAGACTGGGATTGAACAGAGCAGCGGGAAAAGTGAGTTCAAACCACGATCTAAATTTATCCCGCAGACCCCACATGATGCGATTGACTGCTTCCACGAGGCAGTAATCAAGGACCTTGACAAATTCAGAGTTGCCACCATCACTCCCGGGGGGAGAAGAAAATATAATCTCACGAGGAAACAGTGGGAAGCTGTGAAATCCCTACGAGACGACCCCAAACTGGTGATCAAGCAGTCAGATAAAGGAGGGAACGTCGTATTAATGACCAAGGAACTGTACAAACGGGAGGCCCTTCGCTTACTAGGCGACTCACAAAGCTATAGACTCATCAAGAGAGAGGACTATAATAAAAGTATACAGGCCTTCCATGACCTTCTGGAAGAATGGAGTAGTAAAGGAATTCTAGAGGTCAACGAATTTCAATATATGAGGGTTGAATGTCCAGTTCTGCCCACCTTTTACCACCTTCCAAAGGTCCACAAGGACATCAATGCACCGCCAGGACGCCCAATAGTGTCCTCGCTGGGAAGTCTCCTCGAGAAGGCTTCCATTTACGTGGACTCTTTCCTATTCCCAATGGTAAAGGACCTCAGTTCATTCATCCTGGACTCAACCGACTTCATTCGTCAGATCCAGAATATTACCTGGGACACTGAATTTTTGCTAATTACATTAGACATAACCAGTCTGTATACTAGCATTAGACACTCACAAGGGTTGGCAGCTCTTGAGTTTTTTCTAAAGACCAGATCCCTGAAGCTTCAGGAACACAATAAAATGCTACTAGAAATAGCATCCTTTTGCCTACACAATAACATTTTTCTGTTTGCGGGGGAGCTATACCTGCAGATACAGGGCACCGCGATGGGCACGTGCTTCGCCCCCAGCTACGCGAATCTCTTCGTGGGCTGGTGGGAGAAGCACGTGGCCTGGGCGGACAGAAATGAAATCTGGCTAGACAAGATAGCGTTATGGTCAAGGTACATCGACGACCTCTTCATAGTATGGAGAGGCACACGCACAGAGGCAGAAGATTATATAAGATCTCTCAATGAGAACGAGTTGAACCTACAGTTCACAAGTAACATCAGTGACAAGGAGGTAGCATTTCTAGATCTCCTAGTCTTTGTGACAGACAACAAGATTTGTACCAAGCTATATCGAAAGCCCACGGCAGGGAATACTGTTCTGCACTCTTGGAGTCAGCATCCCCGTAATCTAATCAACAGCATACCGTACGGGGAGCTCCTAAGACTCAAGAGGAACTGCTCCCGACCGGATGACTTCCTAGAAGCGGCCACTGAATCTCTAGAGAGATTTAGGGATAGGGGGTATACCAACAAGGTTCTGCAGGAAGCAACAGTCAAGGCAAGCAACAGAAGCAGGCCAGAATTGTTAGCTCAGAAACAAGTAGACAAGAAGGGAACGGAAGAAGAGCAAGGGAAAGTCAGGTTAATCATGACCTATTCTTCTGAGGCTCAAAAACTCAGGAATCTCATTCAGAGAAACTGGAATATTTTAATGACGGATGGGGTCCTTGGGAAACTGATCCCCTCGGGTCCTGACATCACCTATAGGAAGAGCTCTTCCTTAAAGGATATCCTGGTGCGCAGCCACTTTGAGGACAAACCCCGGACCAAGCCATTGGCCACGGGCTTCTTTCCATGCATGAATTGCAAGGCCTGCAAGAATTGCAAAAAGGTCAAAGATTATTCCATACCCGGAAAGAAGGACAGGAGGCCTATTGATAAATTGCTGAACTGCAACTCCAACTTCGTGGTATACTGTTTAACCTGCCCCTGCGGGTTACAGTATATTGGAAGCACGATACACCCGGCGAAAAAACGGGTATTAGAGCACAAACGTGCAATAACCAACAGGGATAGAACATACCCAGTGGCAAGACATTTTGCCAACATGCACGAGGCTAGGAGTGACAAATTGACATATTTTTGTCTGGATCAGATCCAGCCAGCTGAAAGAGGGGGAGACAGAGTGAAAACACTAAGACAGCTGGAGGCCAAACTCATAGTGGAACTGCGTACCAGGATCCCGGGGGGGCTTAACCAGGAGGAGGAGTTGTGGTCATTTATCGGATAAGAATTCCATTGGTAGAAACAATGCGCTGTGCCCCTAGAGCTGAATGACTGGGAAAAATTGGCAGTTCAAGATAAAACACCATAAGCATGATAGACAGCAGGAATCTGAGTCTGCTCATACAGAGCTTTATTTTGAATTGATTGTTACTTAATATTCTAACCACGCTGTTCACACGCCCACCCTAATTCAGGGGTTTAGGAATTCCAAAAAACGCAGAGGGGCACATTACCTACAATGAGCAGTATGCGATTTACTGAGACAGGCTTAAAAACTCTATTGTGATCAAACTCCATTTGAGGAATGAATTCATTGCTTTTCGTTAGATTTTCTTGTGAAAGTGTGGTATTTAATGTGATGCTGCCATTCTGTTCAATGCGATGGAATACAATGCTAAAATGGCCGACATTTCCCCAAAGTGATGTTTAGTCTCTGCAGGGCCGTTTTTTATTTTTACTTTTTCACTGTGGTATATTCTTTGCTTTGATTGGAAACCCTGCTAACCAATGAAATTATGTGTTTAAATAGGGGGTGTGAGCAGGGAATCACTGACATTGACGAAGGCCAGGAGGCTGAAACGCGTTTGTCAGTAACTTTGTCGTGTTTGCAAACAAATAAAAATTTGAATAATTAAGAATACTGGTTGGAGTGCGCAGCAATCTTTGAACTGTGGCTAGCGTGAATTCGCGAGTTTTCGTCCTCGCGGCTGGTGCACCCGCTGTGCTGAGAGCAGGGGAGTTGACGGGAGAACGTGGTGAAAAAAAAAAATATATATATATATATATATATATATATATATATATATATATATATATATATATATATATATATATATATATTTCATATATATATATTTCACCTCCGTTTGCTTCGGTATGCCCACCACCTCCAGACCAGAGGGCGCGTCGACGGACGGACCTCCCAAGCACGGTCCGATAATATTTGACAAACTTCCTACAAAGCAGGAGAGTCGACGCCGTGTCGTATGCGCAAAATGTCCTTTATTTCAGTCAGCTACAACGTTAGACGCGTTTCTCTTGTCCTGCAAGCTTGTTCACTAACAATCTCCATAAAGTTTTGCCGCCATTATAAGCGTTGCGTGTGAACGTAATACATGTTGAACTACTAAACAATAAAGAGTAACAACAGACTTGTAGTTCAAACTAAATCACGGACTCCCCGGCGGCTAATTTTACAAAAATATAATTGCAAAAGTCATTTCACAATAATACAAACAGTCTGCTCTCCTCTGCGCAATCATTAACAATTCTAAAATAAAATTGTAAACAGAATTAATGTATAGTACAAATTTGCATTTTGGAGAAGGCAGACCGTCATATAGGTTTGGGTCGAAGTGAGTCATAAGCGCAAGTTATGCCCCAGTGGGCCAACTCGATCCCAATCACAAAAACACAGTACCCTGCGTTTGTTACGTTAGTACCCTATCTTATTCAGGAAAAGCGAGTTTAAGACGATATTTTTATATTTTGTACTAAGTCAATGTTTCCGCTTTGTGTCCATAACCCATCTTCAAGGAACAAAATGTATAATAAAAAAGATATAATATAATAAGTATAAAGATGACCCTTAAGGAGATAGTGCTAAGCAATAGTCACCAAATACTCCGTGCTCGTATCTGATAACGGTAACGGTGGTGTCTGAAAGCTTCCAGGTCCCATCTAGATGTAGAAAACAAAAGTGGAATATATATTAGAACAGACAGTACCGTATCACGAAAAAACTCACATCTCTAATGTAATATATAGGGACTTCACCTACCAATAGATCAAAGTTAGATCTAAATATATATCAACAACAGGGGCCATAAAACAAACCATATAAATAGATTCTGCAGTCTTTGTGGGTGGCCTATGTCACAGAAATGAATCAATGTTCTGGTAAAATTAACTAAATAGGTCATAAATATCACAGTACACATATATATATATATACACTTTTTTCCCCAAGAAACATCCACAAAAGACGAAGTGCACTCTTGGGTTCCACTTTCAATTTTATTCCATCCAGAAGACGTGTTTCGGCACACTGCCTTTCTCAATTCTGGGTATCAGTTCCTGACTCTTTAAATAGAAATGTTCCCCTGCCCTTTGGACACCACTGAAAGGGGACTGCATTTCCCTCACCAGTTGAGCCATTCAGCATGCGCCATCACAGCATGTCTATTGAGCATTGGTAAATAACATTAATGAAATGTTGTCGGTGGATATATATATATATATATATATTCACTGAAAAAACCATAGGTTTCACACATGTTATAGTTAGCTGGACATTTTACTGATAAAAAACCAATGAAATTCCCCCGTTATAGTTACTGTAGGCAACTATAACTCACGCAACCGTAATCCTCTGCTGATGCTAATACTGTATTTAGACACTTATTTGCCCATGTCTTCTTCCATTACATTTTAGCTATACATATATTACAAATATTTTTTTTTCATAAAGACACATATGTCATCAGCAGAGGATTACGGTCGCGTGAGTTATAGTTGCCTACAGTAACTATAACGGGGGAATTTCATTGGTTTTTTATCAGTAAAATGTCCAGCTAACTATAACATGTGTGAAACCTATGGTTTTTTCAGTGAATTTGCAAGGTTTTTTAAATGCTAATTCCTAACTATAACGTGTGTGAAACCTATGGTTTTTTCAGTGAATTTGTACGTTTTTTTAAATGCTAAGTTACTTTACGCCATTCGTGGCGTGCGCGCCCACTTAACGCAGTTCGTTCCGTGCGCGCACGGTGCGCTTCGCGCACCGTGCGCGCACAGTGAGCACGCGGTGCGCTTTGCGCACCGCGTGCCCACGTTACGCTAGATGGGCCATGAACGCACGATGCGCTTCGCGCACCGTGCGCACATGGAGGACATATGATGAGCATCGTTGGGACAGGTAAAATATATGTTTTGATTTGCTGTGATATGCCATGCACAAATGGTGCCCTTTGGGCACCATTTGGACATGGGGTGGGGAGAGTGTGGATATTTTGTTATTTTTTTTAGTGTTTATTAACGTACGCGTACGGTAAGCGTAATCGGCGAAATTTTCGAAAAAATTAAAATTGCCTTTTTTCACTTGGGGGATCGTTGGGGACTCCCTCAACATGGCTAGGTGCTTGGGAGCTGTCTAAACAGCCCCTTTACATGTTTTTGCCCTTTGTTTTTCATCCCCCTGTCAGAGTGCGAGAGAGAAAATGGCGGCCGCCGCTTCCTGGTTTCGACCGATTCGAATGTTTACTAAGATCTAACGGCCAATCAGAATCGCGCTCGCGCACGTCACCGTACGCGTACGGTAAGCGCACCGTAAGCTGGCTCAGATATATATATTGATTTAAAGGCTATTTTCTCAGAATCTACTGAACAGATTTACACCAAACCTACAAAAGGCACTTCCTTGACCTGAGGACTACCTCTCTGCCAAATTTCATTTAACTCTGTTCAGCCGTTCGGGCTGTAGCTGTGTCTAAAGGTCCTATGGAAAAATGCATGGGAAAAACGCGTTTTGGGACCCCCCTTTTATCTCAGCCCCCGCTTGACGAATCCCCCCGAGACTTTCAGGGTAGGAGCGGAGCACAGCGCCCCACCTATTTTGAAAATGTGGCGAGGATTCGTCGACCGGCGCCAAAGTTATTCAAAATAGAATGTTGCGGTTTTCCTATGGAAACAGGGTCCTAACTATAACTACCTACTGGCGACCGCCAGTAGGTAATATATATATATATTGAAGAAGACGGTTGTATCCGTCGAAACGCGTCAGGGCATCCTTTGGAAATAAATATTTCTTTGGTTTATCGTCCCACGGTGTCAGCGCCTGTCTTCGTATGCCTGCAGCACAGGACTGGTTCAAATATATATATATATATATATATATATATATATATATATGCCACACACCTCCCTCCTTGCAGAGAAGAGCAGAGGACACCAGGGGGGGGTTTGATAGCTGTTTATTGTAGAACAAACGGCATGACCGGTTTCGGCTTGACGCCTTCTTCAAATGCCTCAGTTCCATTAGCGAGTACACTGGTAGGTTTCTAAAATAGGCCCCTCCTATCATGTGATGAAGGGCTCACCTGCAACTGCTTTGCTGATAAAGTGTCTCCACAGTTCAATGTCCGGACTGCAGATCCCACAATGCAGCGTGATGGCCAATGCCCGGTTGCAGCAGTGAAACTCGCGGAAAATGCTGGGCCAAACAGCCTCAGGTCCCCAACTTTCAACCAGCCCGATCACACTGTAGCCAAGACAGGAGACGTAAGGCAAATTCCTAGCATCTCCCCAAGCAATCCTGGGCCGCCCAATGACGACAGTCTCACGGTTTTCAGTGGATGGGCATGGCGGGCCTCGAGCATCCGATCCCTCGGCTTAAAAAGAAGAAACAAAGTTCCATGTTGCCCATGAGCTCCAGACCACTTCACGAAAGGGTCACTCTGTTGCGCACCATGAGCTGCGCGCCATATATGCCACACACCTCCCTCCTTGCAGAGAAGAGCAGAGGACACCAGGGGGGGGTTTGATAGCTGTTTATTGTAGAACAAACGGCATGACCGGTTTCGGCTTGACGCCTTCTTCAAATGCCTCAGTTCCATTAGCGAGTACACTGGTAGGTTTCTAAAATAGGCCCCTCCTATCATGTGATGAAGGGCTCACCTGCAACTGCTTTGCTGATAAAGTGTCTCCACAGTTCAATGTCCGGATTGCAGATTCCACAATGCAGCGTGATGGCCAATGCCCGGTTGCAGCAGTGAAACTCGCGGAAAATGCTGGGCCAAACAGCCTCAGGTCCCCAACTTTCAACCAGCCCGATCACACTGTAGCCAAGACAGGAGACGTAAGGCAAATTCCTAGCATCTCCCCAAGCAATCCTGGGCCGCCCAATGACGACAGTCTCACGGTTTTCAGTGGATGGGCATGGCGGGCCTCGAGCATCCGATCCCTCGGCTTAAAAAGAAGAAACAAAGTTCCATGTTGCCCATGAGCTCCAGACCACTTCACGAAAGGGTCACTCTGTTGCGCACCATGAGCTGCGCGCCATATATGCCACACACCTCCCTCCTTGCAGAGAAGAGCAGAGGACACCAGGGGGGGGTTTGATAGCTGTTTATTGTAGAACAAACGGCATGACCGGTTTCGGCTTGACGCCTTCTTCAAATGCCTCAGTTCCATTAGCGAGTACACTGGTAGGTTTCTAAAATAGGCCCCTCCTATCATGTGATGAAGGGCTCACCTGCAACTGCTTTGCTGATAAAGTGTCTCCACAGTTCAATGTCCGGACTGCAGATTCCACAATGCAGCGTGATGGCCAATGCCCGGTTGCAGCAGTGAAACTCGCGGAAAATGCTGGGCCAAACTGCCTCAGGTCCCCAACTTTCAACCAGCCCGATCACACTGTAGCCAAGACAGGAGACGTAAGGCAAATTCCTAGCATCTCCCCAAGCAATCCTGGGCCGCCCAATGACGACAGTCTCACGGTTTTCAGTGGATGGGCATGGCGGGCCTCGAGCATCCGATCCCTCGGCTTAAAAAGAAGAAACAAAGTTCCATGTTGCCCATGAGCTCCAGACCACTTCACGAAAGGGTCACTCTGTTGCGCACCATGAGCTGCGCGCCATATATGCCACACACCTCCCTCCTTGCAGAGAAGAGCAGAGGACACCAGGGGGGGGTTTGATAGCTGTTTATTGTAGAACAAACGGCATGACCGGTTTCGGCTTGACGCCTTCTTCAAATGCCTCAGTTCCATTAGCGAGTACACTGGTAGGTTTCTAAAATAGGCCCCTCCTATCATGTGATGAAGGGCTCACCTGCAACTGCTTTGCTGATAAAGTGTCTCCACAGTTCAATGTCCGGACTGCAGATCCCACAATGCAGCGTGATGGCCAATGCCCGGTTGCAGCAGTGAAACTCGCGGAAAATGCTGGGCCAAACAGCCTCAGGTCCCCAACTATATATATATATATCACCGCTTCAAGGTACGAAGTACAGCCCTCGTGGGGAATTTATAACCAGATTTATTTGGTTACGGTGAACACAAAAGACGCGTTTCGGCGACTGCCTTTGTCAATTTTACACGGCGTCCCGGGGCAATGTAATTTAAACCAGTTGCTTTACAATGATTGGTGATTTGGCTCCCAGTTGCACAAACATAGACAAGGGACTTAACAGATGCAAACAAAGAAAAGTTTCGGCCATCTTTGAACATGCAAATGAAATCATGATGCAAATTCATTGGTAATTGAAACATTTCATTAACAACATAAATATGTATATATATACACATCAACATCTTGTTAATTCCTTCAGACAATTGATCTGTGTTATTATGCCCTGTATGGGCTGTCTCTATTATGTAATCCCTATTGATGTGGGTGTCAAGGACAAAGAGAACCAAGCTTACATGTTGTAATTACAATAAAGCCCAAAGATGGGCGTTCTCTGTCTGACTCAATCTGGTGAATCTGAAATCAACAAAACCACCTACAAAGAGAGACAACCCACTAATGGAGCACCCAATCAGGGCAAATCAAATACCAAACAAAAATGATAAAGGGGGCTATTTACAGAGAAAGTGAAAATTGAAAATGTAGGGGGAGGACTTAATATCCTACTTGGCCACAGTTAATGCATGCAAAAGTTTACAGCAATTCTTATGCTACACAATACATATAGATGTACTGAAAACCTGTCCTATGTGTTCTGTAGATTAAAGGGTTATAGCTAATTCCTCACTGCTATTGAGGCCCTGTGGTATTTTAGTTTGTAAATCAATTATGAATCGGGACTCCAATCTATGGAGTTTGAGAAGCCTATCTCCTCCTCGTGTATTAATGGGTACATGATCAAGGCAAAAGAAGCGTAACAGATCCCTGTTACTGCTATGATTACTTTTGAAATGGCGGGCCACCGGATAATTAACATCACATGTGGTGATGGCTCGCAGGTGTTCCAAGATCCTGATCTTAGTAGGATGTATGGTGCTCCCAATGTACCTAAGACCACATGGGTAAGTTAAGCAGTACACCGTGTAGGGAGTATTGCAATTCATAAATTTTCCAATTCGCTTAGGGGACTTAAGGCCTGGAACCTCATACGTTAGGATCTTGTGACTATTTTTACATGCCTTGCACTTTCGGCATGGGTAGAATCCTTTGACTGGACCTAGACGTGAGTCTTTTCTTTGTGAAGAATACTAGCTCTGAACAAGATGATCTTGTAATGATCTGGCCTTCCTGAACGATAATCTGTGCTCTGGTCAGATTTTCCCCAATAACCGGATCAGATCTGAGGATGTGCCAATTCTTCTTAAGTATTTGTCTAAGGTCATTGTGATTACTCGAGTAACTGGTAATCATTCTGCAATCCATATTGGAGACCAGAGTAGATTGTTCTTTCTTCTGTTTAGTCGCAGAAGGACCACTTATTAATTCTATTCTGTCCTTGGTGTCTACCTTGCATCTAGCACTACGTAATGTGGCTTTTGAATATCCCCGCGTGAGTAATCTAGCTGTGCTATCTGCTGCGGCTGAGTGAAAGTCACATTCTCTGGTACAATTCCTCTTAATTCTCAACAGCTCACCATGTGGAATGCTATGAATCAGTTTATCCATATGGCAGCTATCGGAATGCAGAAGGGAATTGTCCGCCGTTGGTTTTATGTGTAAAGTCGTACACAATCTACCATTGGAGACAATACCCTCAGGTCCAGACAGTTAACGGACAGTTTACTGATTTCGCCACTAAACCTGAGGTTCAAATCGTTATTGTTCAGACTGCTAACAAACTCATTGGCTGATTCTATAGTGCCACTAAAGATGATAAAAAGATCATCTATATAGCGGTTCCAGCTGATTAATTTGCTGGTCCACATCTCATTGGCATCCGACCAGGCCACCTGCCTCTCCCACCAGCCTACGAAAATATTCGCATAACTGGGGGCGAAGCAGGTGCCCATGGCCGTGCCTTGTAGCTGTCTGAACAGTTGCTCCTGAAAAAGGAAGATATTGTTGGTTAAACAGTATTCAACAAATTCCAAAATCATACAATTATGATCTCTATACTTCAATGAACGACCTTTCAAAAAATATTCAATTGCTTGAAGGCCTTTATCATGTTGGATACTGGTGTACAGACTTGAAATGTCTAGAGTGATCATGACAAAATCGGATTCCCAGGTTATGCCCTCAATTCTTTTTAAGAAGTCTTTAGTTTCCTGGACATAGGAGGTCAGTTCGATCACAAAATTGAATAGGTGGAAATCAATGAATGTGGACAAATTTTGAGTTAAGGATCCCTTCGAGGATACAATTGGACGCCCTGGTGGATTAACCCTGTCCTTATGCAATTTAGGAAGATGATAAAAAGTCGGGATGACATGATGTTTACAGGTAATAAATGCAAATTCATTACTGTCCAACGTACCTTTATATTTCCACTTACTCAGTAGCTTTTCATAATTTTGAGTACTTGCTGTGTATTCTTTCATTGAGATCCGTTTGTAATTAGCGTCATGATTCAGTTAATTCAGTGCTTCCTTGACATACTACTCGGAAGACAATAAGACTACATTCCCCCCTTTGTCTGAGGGTTTACAAATGATAGTGTGATCTCCTTGTAGGTCCTGTATGGCCTTCCTTTGTTGTTGTGTGAGGTTGCAGGTGTCTTGACGATCTTCTTTATGTCGGAATTGCATGAGGCCTTTGATAACTTGATCCGTGAACAGATCGATGGCATCATGAGGCATCTGAGGGATACATTTGGAGACTGGTTTAAAAGGGCTCCTGGGGCTTTCTTGATTTGTCAGCCCACTATCCATGTCCTGTGCAATAGTCCGACTGTTACTGTCAGCCTGTGTGGAAGTTAGACCCTCCATTTGTAATTCTTCCAGGATTAACACTGTCTCGAGGTCATGACCGGTCAATGAATCCATTCCTGTATCCGGAGAAGGTGCCATGCTGATAGTATTTCTGGGTCCTTGTAATTTTAAAAATGTACGTAATTTAATTTTTCTTGCAAATTTGAAGAGATCGATTCTAGTTTGAGTGTATTCCATTTTCCTTGAGGGACAGAAAGATAAGCCAAGCTGTAAAACTGATTTCTCATCTTCCGTCAAAATTCTAGATGTGAGATTTACAATTGTTAGATAATCAGCAGCCTTTATTGACGTTTCGCCCCCTCTTGCTCCTTGTTATTCTGGGCGATGCATTGCTGGTGCTTGTGCCAGCCTCCTCTCCTCGTCCTCCTCTTCGGGTGTATCTTCTGGTTGCATCCGGGGGCTTGCCTCTGCCCCCTCTTCCCAGTGTTTGTCTGATCAGAAGAAACTCCTCGTGAAAAAGGGCTGGCTGTTCAATGCTTTCTCGCTGTGCGGCCCTGCGATCTGGAGGCTGCTCATAATCAGTCACATCGGATTCCGAAGTAACCACCTGCTCCACTACTTTTTGATTCCTGTTGTCATGTAGGAGTCGTCGTGGTGCTTCAAACTTTTTCGCAAATGTTAGTACACGACCTAGTCCGTAGTCGCGCGCGTCTCTTTCAAATTTATCCTGTTTACAATGTCTTATTTTTTGTTCATATTTGGTAAGGCGTTTTTTCATATCTTCAGTTAATTCATCAATTTTGCTTTTATTGGCATGAGTAGTCAGTTCACCTTCAAGAATTCCAATTTCCTCCAGGGCTCGAGTGCGGTCACTCCATGCGAATTTGACTAATATTCGCAACATACCTTGAGAAGAGTGGGCTGTGTGTTCCGCCCATTCTTCAAGTAGCCAGGGATCTGGATTCTCGTAGGCTGGGACCGTGTATATCCTCAGACAGCGCGGTATTCTTTGTATGTCAATGTATTGTTGGAGGGAAGTGGCTTCCCACCATTTACGTGTCTCTCTTTCGTAGAGACGCTCCAGTTGTTGGAACTTCGTTTTCAAATCATCCCCTTCTGGAGCTTTCACTCCATTGTCAATTCTCTGTATGCCTCCCTTTCTTTTAAAAATATCTTCCGCTGCCTCACGGCGCGCTGCGTCACTGAACATGATCAGAAGCGTTTTGATATTGCTGTTGGTGTGTTCAAGCTCCCCTCGTTCTGCCGTCAAATGCTAAACGCGTTCGAAACAGCAAATGCGCCTTAATGATCCTTCTCTCCCCAGAATACTTGCAATGCCTCTGTTACGCGTATGTTTATCCAAAAGAAAGCACGTACTGTTTCTGATGATATTGGTTTCGGCGCCTGTTACCACCGACAGCTGTGCAAGCCGTCTCGATCAACTTGTGGCATTACCGGTCCATATTGGTGTTCCGACGTGCGGAACCGCACCGTGAAGTTTCTTTAAAGGCTCGCAGCTTCTGGGGTGTAGATAGAAGCCTATATGGTGACAGCGGTGCAGGGATAATTAACAAACTGCTGCAAGGTTTCCACCAGAGTCCCTGCACTCATGAACGGGTGCTCTCAGCGTGCAGGTGGATACACGCAATATCTCACCACTTCAAGGTACGAAGTACAGCACTCGTGGGGAATTTATAACCAGATTTATTTGGTTAAGGTGAACACAAAAGACGCGTTTCGGCGACTGCCTTTGTCAATTTTACACGGCGTCCCGGGGCAATGTAATTTAAACCAGTTGCTTTACAATGATTGGTGATTTGGCTCCCAGTTGCACAAACATAGACAAGGGACTTAACAGATGTGAACAAAGAAAAGTTCGGCCATCTTTGAACATGCAAATGAAATCATGATGCAAATTCATTGTTAATTGAAACATTTCATAAACAACATAAATATGTATATATATATATACACATCAACATCTTGTTGTTAATTCCTTCAGACAATTGATCTGTATATATATATATATATATATATATATATATATATCCAAACAAACAAGAGTTACCCCTTATGGAAGACCCACACCAGGTAGGTTCGATTTCTTCTTTATTTAATCACGAAGGCTGTACACAGATGTGAAAAGACGTCATCAGAAAATTACTGCCATTCACTGCCCGACGCGTTTCAAGTCTCTTGACCCTTCTTCAATGGCAACGGCAAATTCTGTACCACAGGACCGGTAAAGTGCAGCTACATTATATTCACTCAGACCGCCCCAGTGGGCGTGGCCACTTCTCAGGCCTTCTGGTCTTCGTAGTTGCACACAATAACCTCAAGTGAGTCCGTCCTGTGGTAAAAACAATAAAGTCACATTAGAACCACAGTGGGGTGATGTTCAATCTTTAAAAACAATCATGCTGCAGTTTCGCCCCTTCGTGAAGAAGACTACCTCCCTTTACGGTGACATCAGGTTGGCCTCACCTCGGGAATGCTGCGCTCACAGCGGGGCTTCTTCCGCGACCGGAGCTGGCCGCTTTAATCCAAACAAACAAGAGTTGCCCTTATGGAAGAGCCACACCAGGTCGGTTCGATTCCTTCTTTATTTAATCACGAAGGCTGCACACAGATGTGAAAAGACGTCATCAGAATATTACTGCCATTCACTGCCAGACACGTTTCAAGTCTCTTGACCCTTCTTCAATGGCAACGGCAAATTCTGTACCACAGGACAGGTAAAGTGCAGCTACATTATATTCACTCAGACCGCCCCAGTGGGCGTGGCCACTTCTCAGGCCTTCTGGTCTGCGCAGTTGCACAAAATAACCTCAAGTGAGTCCGTCCTGTGGTGCAAACAATAAAGTCACATTAGAACCACAATGGGGTGATGTTCAATCTTTAAAAACAATCATGCTGCAGTTTCACACCTTCGTGAAGAAGACTACCTCCCTTTACGGTGACGTCAGGTTGGCTTCACCTTGTGAACGCTGCGCTCGCAGCGGGGCTTCTTCCGCGACCGGAGCTGGCCGCTTTAATCCAAACAAACAAGAGTTGCCCCTTATGGAAGAGCCACACCAGGTAGGTTCGATTCCTTCTTTATTTAATCACGAAGGCTGCACACAGATGTGAAAAGACGTCATTAGAATATTACTGCCATTCACTGCCAGACGCGTTTCAAGTCTCTTGACCCTTCTTCAATGGCAACGGCAAATTCTGTACCACAGGACCGGTAAAGTGCAGCTACATTATATTCACTCAGACCGCCCCAGTGGGCGTGGCCACTTCTCAGGCCTTCTGGTCTTCGTAGTTGCACACAATAACCTCAAGTGAGTCCGTCCTGTGGTGCAAACAATAAAGTCTCATTAGAACCACAGTGGGGTGATGTTCAATCTTTAAAAACAATCATGCTGCAGTTTCGCCACTTCGTGAAGAAGACTACCTCCCTTTATGGTGACGGCAGGTTGGCCTCACCTCGGGAACGCTGCGCTCGCAGCGGGGCTTCTTCCGCGACCGAAGCTGGCCGCTTTAATCCAAACAAACAAGAGTTGCCCATTATGGAAGAGCCACACCAGGTAGGTTCGATTCCTTCTTTATTTAATCACGAAGGCTGCACACAGATGTGAAAAGACGTCATCAGAATATTACTGCCATTCACTGCCTGACGCGTTTCAAGTCTCTTGACCCTTCTTCAATGGCAACGGCAAATTCTGTACCACAGGACCGATAAAGTGCAGCTACATTATATTCACTCAGACCGCCCCAGTGGGCGTGGCCACTTCTCAGGCCTTCTGGTCTTCGTAGTTGCACACAATAACCTCAAGTGAGTCCGTCCTGTGGTGCAAACAATAAAGTTAGACTACCAAGAGGAGTGTTACCTGTTGTTCCTCAATTGAAAGAGAAGGTTGAGAGTGGATCATCAAGAAAGCTGGATTAGACTCCAAGTGTGATATGTACGGAGTGGGTAATCCTTTTGTTGGATTTTAATGCCCTCACACACCCTTTCAGGTGTCATGTTTCATCATCTGGGCTGCTCCTCGTCAGGCCGGCGGTGCAATGCCCAACGGGCTCCCTTAAAAAGGGGCACTTTGTCGGAGTTCTTTTATCCAACAGCCGTTTGGTGAAGTGCGGGTGTGGGGGCCTGATTGATGTAGATTAGCAAAAAGTGATTTAAAACAGGGTCGAGAGTACCAATATAGGGAATCAATTTTATTCTAGAGGTCTCCTTCCCTGATTAAAAAGGTGTGTTTAACACTCGGTAGAGTTTAATGTCTCTAATTAGAGTGTTTAAAATCAATATAAGTGGTCAACATGTTTCTCGCTTGGAGCTCGTGCACTCGCGATTCGTCAGGACCTATGAATAAAGCTATCTACAAATGGGTGGGGACTGTCTGAATAATTAGTCTCTCAATCACAACAAGTGATGTGATGAAATCATTTATCTAAAATACCTGTCATGGTCTGGTGCTACCTGTAAAGAAGGGAAAGCGGTAGGTTAAACAGATCAAGGTTAAATCAATTGTAATCACAGGTAAACAATAAATGCGTAACCAACAAAGCGGCCGTCGAGGTGATCCGTCTCTGTCAAATTTAAAAGGATCAGTGGTGGTAACTGTTGCAAGAACGTCGAAAACGCTCTGGTTAAGTGGTGTACCAACAAAGTGAACTAAGTGACTATTCACCTGTGTGGAACACATAAAAACATAGCAGCAGAGAAGATCAAAGGACTCACCCTATTCAGTAGACCTGCGGGCCACAACAGTGCTTGGTGGACTCTGCATGAGCCGGGGAACCTCTAAAAGTAGGTCTGAACCAAAAAGTAGTGATGAACTTAATGGTGTGGAACAGGGGAGGGAGGGGGGGATCACAACTCACAACATATAGATGGACGTGAAGACAAGGGGGGGGGGGCATCAGTACAAAATCAATGATAAACAGTTAAAGACCACACTGGTGCACTAGTTCGCAGGTGGTGTGCGGAGGATAAAGTAGAGCCCTTCTGTTAAATGGCTAACGTACAGAATATATATTATGATCTGTTAGAATGACGGTTACAGTGTTGTAGCGCTATTGCACATATATATACCTAACATGGTATTTATTTTACGGGAAGTCCAAGATGTTCACAGGCTGTCAGTAAGCATGAAAAATAAAAATAATAATAATAAAGTAGCCTAACCCACTGCCAATCAAGGGGGAAACAGGAGATTGTGGGGAAAGCTACTCTTTGGTGGCTGACATGTAGTAAATGTATCAGAGTCAGCTGGTCTAATTGCTAGAGTATTGTAGCGTTAACACACATCTCATCACACAACATGATGTTCCCTTTTTAAGAAATCAAATCTGCTTTAACGCTGTTAGTGAGCGTGTGGATTCGAATAAATAACGCTCGCTGACCATTAGGGCGGAAATCGGCAGAAAGGAAAAGCAAAAGGCGTGCGAGTAACCTGCGCAGACGTGAGTGGTAGCTCAACCATCGCGGGTCACGCAGAGTCTACAGTGGGATCAAAAAATGAGAGAGAGGGGGTGGTTAGGATACTCACGTCTTCCCCGCTTACGCCGTGCTTGTAGACCTACCCGAGCCACCAAGTCTGGGAGGTAGCGTCTAGGAGGTGGTGCAGGGGATTTAAACGTCCGGTAGGGTCACGTGATAATGTCACGTGATCGGAACTAGGTAGCGGGTATGTAAAGGTTTATAAAACTACTTAAATCCGCTATAGATGTAACGGTAGTGGGCTGAAGTGAATGGTGGACGTAACATTATCTCGCCCAAGGAAACTAGAAAGAGAGAGATAAGTTAATCACGCTCCGGTATTAGCCGGGTAGTGAAACCGTGTCGGCCATCTTAGGTTGGGAAACCAGATTGAGAAAATTACTATAATTAAGCATGACTGTCAGGTATAGTAATTGATTAAAAACAAAGCGGGTGGAAATAGATGCCTGTATGTAAGGTGACATGGAGAGAGAAAGGTGTCACGGTGCCTCAGAGTGTAATGTCAGGAGGCTGAATGTCCTTGTAAATTATACAGATGTTATTGGACTTGGATGAAACGCAGTGAAAGGACGTCTGTCACAGAAAGTATATTGAGAGATGTAGATTCAGCACTTGAGTGATCCCCATGGGATATCGTCATTCAGCCCAATGATATTAGAAGACAGACGGTGTATCCATCTCTGTTCTTTCTTGAATAAATTAGGTTGAGATGAATGGGGGTTGGCTTCTAGGATAAGCCATTCAACCGAATCTGGTGAGTGTTGTTTTTCTAGGAAATGGGCACTGATCTTAGTATTATGTTTATGGCATCGAAAATTACTGCGATGTTCTGAAATCCGCAATTTTATCGGTCTGGTTGTCATCCCCACATAGTATAAATTGCAGGGGCATTTAATAAGGTATATGCAATTGCTGGTATTGCAGTTTGTGTGTGACCTCAGTTCCCAGACGAAAGTATTGTTGAGGGTGACAGTTTTATGTACGGATGTGAATATGCACGCAGTACACATACCGCATGGATAATGTCCCTTAACTGCTGGTAGTTGCCATAGTGTGCTCTGAGTAGGTTTTGTTTTTGGTCTGGGTCTAGTGCTGACAATCAGGTCCTTAACCCCTTCGCTGCTGCGGACATTCCGCTGCAGCGCTGGGGGGGGCAGGGGGGCAGCGCGGCGGGCCTGTGCTCATGACGGAGCCGCTCCGTCATGAGCCACAGTTGAGCTGTGCTCATGACGGAACGGTTCCGTCATGACTCCGCCCATTTGCGTTGTCGCCCCGCACAGGCGGGGAAACAGCGCCGCGCAGGCGGAGCGGCCGCCGACAGGATTGTCATGACGGAACCGTTCCGTCATGAGCACACGGCAACCGTGGCTCATGACGGAACGGTTCCGTCATGAGCAGGGAAGGGGTTAATATTTTTGGAACGTTTGTACGCGAACCGTGGTGGGTCAAGATTCATAGAACCTGTATTAAGGATGTTCCAGTGTTTCTTTAACACCTTGGTCACTTGGTTGGTGTTAGGTGTAAAAGTTGTGACGCAGGTCAAGATGTCAGAGGTAGTTGTCATGTTTACTCTGGGTTCCAGCAGGGCTTCTCTGTTATTATTTCGGGCCCGTTTTTTGGACTGAATGATGCTCTTCATTGGGTATTGTCTTTCCCTTAGGTTACGGGATAGAGTTTCTGCCTCGTGTTTGAAAGCATCTATACTGCTGCAATTCCTCCTCAATCTGAGAAATTGCCCAAAGGGTAAGTTCTCTTTGAGTGCTCTGGGATGATGGCTGGTGAAATGTAGCAAGCTGTTACGATCTGTGGCTTTTCTATGGAGGGTTGTTGAGAGAACACCCTGGGTCAGTCTAATGGTTAAGTCAAGGAAAGCAATATGAGAAGGAGATGTTGTGATCGTGAAGTTGAGATGGGGATTCAGATGATTAAGCCATGTAAAGAATGCTTCATAGCTTGTAGAATCTCCTGTCCAGAAGATCAAAATGTCATCTATGAAACGTTTCCATAATCGGATATTGTGGCGATATGGATTCGTGTCACAGAAGATATGTACCCCCTCGAACCAGGCCATGTATAAACAGGCCAGGCTCGGAGCAAAGGTGCTCCCCATCGATGTTCCTTGGGTCTGGTGGTATAATTGACCTTTGAATTCAAAAAAGTTCTCTGTAAGAGCTAAGGTGGCACACTCAATAATAAAGGACAGTGGAGTTGGTGATTCCCAAGGGTCGCGTCCCAGTACCTCCTCAACAACATCAATGGTCGCTTGTTGCGGGATGTTCGTATAAAGGGCTTCAACATCAAGGGTGATGAGGAAGCTGATGTTGTGGGTATCGTGGGTTTGCTCTAGTATGCGTAGTACGTCAGTTGTGTCTTGTACGTATGACGGTGTACGCTTAACCAAAGGTTGCAGGAAATGATCGCAAAATTGCGACAAAGGTTCGAGGATTGAGTCAATGCCCGATACTATGGGGCGTCCAGGCACCGGAGTGACCCCCTTATGAATCTTTGGTAGAATGTAGAAATAGGGGGTCCTCGGTTCTTTTTTGATTAGAAAGGAGGCCTCCTTCTCACTTAGCCAGCCTTGACTCTCCGCTGAATCAATTAAACCAGTGATAGTCTTTCTAAGGCGTTCAGTAGGGTTACTGGAAATGGGAGTGTAGTATTGTCTGTTACCCAGTTGTCTCAAGCACTCAGTGTCATAGTCAACTGTAGTCATTATGACGGTGGCACCGCCTTTATCGGCCTGTTTTATGGTAATAGTAGGATCATTGGCCAAAGATGTAATAGCAAGTCTCTCTGCTTTACTGAGATTATCGAACCGTCTCTGTCCAGAAATCATTGTGATGTCTTTTAGTACTGCCTGTTCATAAGTCAGTACTTCATTAGGTACCATCCCTGCATGGGGAGTAAAGGTCGAGGGATTGTGTAGGCCTGAATCATTGTCAGGTATGTAGTCTTTCCCCTCAAAGAAAAATCTCAACCGGATCTTGCGGAAGAATTGGTGTAATTCGCAAGTTTGGGTAAAGAGATCTACTTTGGGGGTGGGAACGAATCCTAATCCTTTCTGAAGGACATTATCCTCCATTGCTGTCAGTTGTCGAGATGATAAGTTGACAACTAAATTTGTTTTCTGTTGGTGTGACTCCTGGTCTCCATTCCCCGTTGAGGTGGTTCTTCCCATTGTACTCTTTTCTCTTGTGGGGCCCCTCTTCTTCGCCCTCGCCCTCTGCCCCAACCTCTGCCTAAAAAAGGTGGGGGTTGGTTCATGCCCTGAGGTACGAACTGAGGTAGGCCATGAGGGCCAAATTGAGGGGGTCCCTGGGGGTACATTGGATATTGCCAGAAAGCAGGTCCCTGATAAGGTGTTGGGGGAAAGAAGTTATATCCCCGTCTGCCTTTCTTCCCTCTAGACTGAGTAGGTCTCATGTTCTCAGTGCTAGAGTCACTATTGGTGGAGGATCCTCTCCTTGAGGAGTCCGAATCGATATCTGATGGATAGTTGGTGTTTGGCGGGACATAATCCTCCTTGAGATAGGGATATACTTTCTCCTTATTGAAGCGTTTAATATCTTTTTGTAGCTTCGCAACTGTTTGTTTCATTAGAAATTCTCTGTGTTCGGCTATCTCGTTGTTGAGTTCAGTTAGTTTAGATTTGTACTGGGCACCGGGATTACTTTGTTTGAGACTACTTTCGATAGCCTGAATGCGTGAAAGTAGTTCATCTGCCAGTCTCTTGGCAGTATTCACAATTAGGATCAACAAGTCCCTGGTGCACTTCCATGATATCTGGGACCATTCAATTTTAAATTGGCCATCTTCCCAGAAAATTCTGGGGAAGTTCTTTACTATGAGGCCGTTGGGAGAAATATTGGCCCTGAAGTACTCTGTCATGAGGGCACCGTGTAGGGTGATACGTACCCATTCTCTTTTCATGTCTGAAAGTGATTGCCACTCAGCTGATTGACTGCCTGTGGCCAGTTCGTGGTCGAGGCCAAGTATGGAGGGGGTCCGGAGAATCTCTGCTGCTTGATCATCACCATAGCTCAAGCCCTGTCCCTCCATGGCTGGATGGGTAGGGTGGAGCCAGGGATATAAAACCAGTTATATGATAGATAACTGTTGGGTCTCGCAAGAAGTCGAGAGGAAATCGGATAAGTACGGGGGATAGAACAAATCTCACCCACCAATTTAGAAAATCCCACGGGGGTTTAGGCCGTGCAAAGCATTGGTTTCAAAACAAGGGGGATGGAGAAGGGGGGCTTTTTCTGCTCAAAATGGAGCAGGAGGTCCAAACAGGTAGGTTGCCCCAACAGCTAGACTACCAAGAGGAGTGTTACCTGTTGTTCCTCAATTGAAAGAGAAGGTTGAGAGTGGATCATCAAGAAAGCTGGATTAGACTCCAAGTGTGATATGTACGGAGTGGGTAATCCTTTTGTTGGATTTTAATGCCCTCACACACCCTTTCAGGTGTCATGCTTCATCATCTGGGCTGCTCCTCGTCGGGCCGGCGGTGCAATGCCCAACGGGCTCCCTTAAAAAGGGGCACTTTGTCGGAGTTCTTTTATCCAACAGCCGTTTGGTGAAGTGCGGGTGTGGGGGCCTGATTGATGTAGATTAGCAAAAAGTGATTTAAAACAGGGTCGAGAGTACCAATATAGGGAATCAATTTTATTCTAGAGGTCTCCTTCCCTGATTAAAAAGGTGTGTTTAACACTCGGTAGAGTTTAATGTCTCTAATTAGAGTGTTTAAAATCAATATAAGTGGTCAACATGTTTCTCGCTTGGAGCTCGTGCACTCGCGATTCGTCAGGACCTATGAATAAAGCTATCTACAAATGGGTGGGGACTGTCTGAATAATTAGTCTCTCAATCACAACAAGTGATGTGATGAAATCATTTATCTAAAATACCTGTCATGGTCTGGTGCTACCTGTAAAGAAGGGAAAGCGGTAGGTTAAACAGATCAAGGTTAAATCAATTGTAATCACAGGTAAACAATAAATGCGTAACCAACAAAGCGGCCGTCGAGGTGATCCGTCTCTGTCAAATTTAAAAGGATCAGTGGTGGTAACTGTTGCAAGAACGTCGAAAACGCTCTGGTTAAGTGGTGTACCAACAAAGTGAACTAAGTGACTATTCACCTGTGTGGAACACATAAAAACATAGCAGCAGAGAAGATCAAAGGACTCACCCTATTCAGTAGACCTGCGGGCCACAACAGTGCTTGGTGGAAACAATAAAGTCACATTAGAACCACAATGGGGTGATGTTCAATCTTTCAAAACAATCATGCTGCAGTTTCGCCACTTCGTGAAGAAGACTACCTCCCTTTACGGTGACGTCAGGTTGGCCTCACCTCGGGAACGCTGCGCTCACAGCGGGGCTTCTTCCGCAACGGGAGCTGGCCGCTTTAATCCAAACAAACAAGAGTTGCCCCTTATGGAAGAGCCACACCAGGTAGGTTTGATTCCTTCTTTATTTAATCACGAATGCTGCACACAGATGTGAAAAGTCGTCATCAGAATATTACTGCCATTCACTGCCAGACGCGTTTCAAGTCTCTTGACCCTTCTTCAATGGCAACGGTAAATTTTGTACCACAGGACAGGTAACGTGCAGCTACATTATATTTACTCAGACCGCCCCAGTGGGCGTGGCCACTTCTCAGGCCTTCTGGTCTTCGTAGTTGCACACAATAACCTCAAGTGAGTCCGTCCTGTGGTGCAAACAATAAAGTCACATTAGAACCACAGTGGGGTGATATTCAATCTTTAAAAACAATCATGCTGCAGTTTCGCCCCTTCGTGAAGAAGACTACCTCCCTTTACGGTGACGTCAGGTTGGCCTCACCTCGGGAACGCTGCGCTCACAGCGGGGCTTCTTCCACGACCGGAGCTGGCCGCTTTAATCCAAACAAACAAGAGTTGCCCCTTATGGAAGAGACACACCAGGTAGGTTTGATTCCTTCTTTATTTAATCATGAAGGCTGCACACAGATGTGAAAAGACGTCATCAGAATATTACTGCCATTCACTGCCAGACGCGTTTCAAGTCTCTTCACCCTTCTTCAATGGCAACGGCAAATTCTGTACCACAGGACCTTTAAAGTGCAGCTACATTATATTCACTCAGACCGCCCCAGTGGGCGTGGCCACTTCTCAGGCCTTCTGGTCCTCGTAGTTGTACACAATAACCTCAAGTGAGTCCGTCCTGTGGTGCAAAAAATAAAGTCACATTAGAACCACAATGGGGTGATGTTCAATCTTTAAAAACAATCATGCTGCAGTTTTGCCCCTTTGTGAAGAAGACTACCTCCCTTTACGGTGAACTCAGGTTGGCCTCACCTCGGGAACGCTGTGCTCGCAGCGGGGCTTCTTCCGCAACCGGAGCTGGCCGCTTTAATCCAAACAAACAAGAGTTGCCCCTTATGGAAGAGCCACACCAGGTAGGTTCGATTCCTTCTTTATTTAATCACGAAGGCTGCACACAGATGTGAAAAGACGTCATCAGAATATTACTGCCATTCACTGCCAGACGCATTTCATGTCTCTTGACCCTTCTTCAATGGCAACGGCAAATTCTGTACCACAGGACCGGTAAAGTGCAGCTACATTATATTCACTCAGACCGCCCCAGTGGGCGTGGCCACTTCTCAGGCCTTCTGGTCTTTGTAGTTGCACACAATAACCTCAAGTTAGTTCGTCGTGTGGTACAAGCAATAAAGTGGATATATATATATATATCCACCAACAACATTTCATATTTCATAGCGTGCTCCGGCGAAGCTCTCAATTTAAATTCTTTTTTTAGAATGGTCCAAGTAATCATGCTCTCTCAGGATATTTCCAGTGACAAAAGATTTATTAGCAGTTATGCGTTTTGGGGAACACCGTCCCCTTGCTCACACACCTAACGCGTAACTGGTAATAAATCCTTTGTTATTGGAAATATCCTAATAGAGCGTGATTACTTGGACCGTTCTAAAAAAAAAAATTCCCGGTGAGCTTCGCCGGAGTACTCTCCATCCACCACGGGCCAAATGGGGTGGAAGAAGCAGCACGAGTAACTATATATATATATATATATATATATATATATATATATATATATATATATATATATATATATATATATATATTCACTGAAAAAACCATAGGTTTCACACATGTTATAGTTAGCTGTACATTTTACTGATAAAAAACCAATGAAATTCCCCCGTTATAGTTACTGTAGGCAACTATAACTCACGCGACCGTAATCCTCTGCTGATGCTAATACTGTATTTAGACACTTATTTGCCCATGTCTTCTTCCATTAAATTTTAGCTATACATATATCACAAATATTTTTTTTTCATAAAGACACATATGTCATCAGCAGAGGATTACGGTCGCGTGAGTTATAGTTGCCTACAGTAACTATAACGGGGGAATTTCATTGGTTTTTTATCAGTAAAATGTACAGCTAACTATAACATGTGTGAAACCTATGGTTTTTTCAGTGAATTTGCAAGGTTTTTTTAATGGCAATTCCTAACTATAACGTGTGTGAAACCTATGGTTTTTTCAGTGAATTTGTACGGTTTTTTAAATGCTAACTTACTTTACGCCATTCGTGGCGTGCGCGCCCAGTTAACGCAGTTCGTTCCGTGCGCGCACGGTGCGCTTCGCGCACCGTGCCCGCACAGTGAGCACGCGGTGCGCTTCGCGCACCGCGCGCCCACTTTACGAAGTTAGTGCCATGCACGCACGGTGGTCACGCGGTGCGCTGCGCGCACCGCGTGCCCACATTATGCAGGATGGGCCATGTACGCACGATGCGCTTCGCGCACCGTGCGCACATGGGGGACATATTATGCGCATCGTTGTGAAATGTTTTGTTTATTATTTTCATTATACTTATAAGCCCGTATATCACTGCTGGGTGATTATTATCTTAATATACTGCCCCTTTAGACATTTTTGGGCTTCTTTTATGCTGCCCCACTCAGAGTGCGAGAGATAAAATGGCGGCCACCGCTTCCTGGTTTCGGCCGATTCGAATGTTTACTAAGATCTAAGAGCCAATCAGAATCGCGCTCGCGCACGTCACCGTACGCGTACGGTAAGCGCACCGTAAGCTGGCTCAGATATATATATTGATTTAAAGGCTATTTTCTCAGAATCTACTGAACAGATTTACACCAAACCTACAAAAGGCACTTCCTTGACCTGAGGACTACCTCTCTGCCAAATTTCAAGTAATTCTGTTCAGCCGTTCGGGCTGTAGCTGTGTCTAAAGGTCCTATGGAAAACTGCATGGGAAAAACGCGTTTTGGGACCCCCCTTTTATCTCAGCCCCCGCTTGACGAATCCCCCCGAGACTTTCAGGGTAGGAGCGGAGCGTAGCGCCCCACCTATTTTGAAAAATTCGCGAGGATTCATTGACCGGCGCAAAAGTTATTCAAAATAGAATGTTGCGGATTTCCTATGGAAACGTGGTCCTAACTATAACTACCTACTGGCGACCGCCAGTAGGTAATATATATATATATATATATATATATATATATTATTAACAAATAATGATATTTTGTATATATTTTATGATATTAGTGTAAAATGATTTGTTCCAATATCTTTGTCATTTACATTTATAAGTATGGAAAAACTATATTTTTGTGACCGATATTTGACACAATATATCTTTATTACGATATTTAGGTTTTTGATATTTTGTTAGTGAACTGTCCAGCATGTGTTCACTTTAGCATGATATTTAATTTGTCCACTGATGGTGGCAAAAATTCTACCAGCTGTGTCAAGCATTGGCTTGTTTTTGCACCCAAGGTCTTTCCTCAAAGTGCCTACTCTTTGGTGAAGAAACTGTTGCAAACATGATAGAGAAAACAAGCAGGCAGCAGGTATGATTCTAAGCCATACACCAGGCCCTTATTACTACATAGCCATTCACTGTGCTTCACAAGTATTTCTACTTGTTTACAACATCAATGGTATTTAAATGAAAATGACAACATTTAAAGGTGCACCTAGTGTGAATTAGAGTGACCGAGATTCGAAGTTAGCGAACATCGCAGGTGTGGCAATGAAAGTGTATGATGAAAAGTTCTATTTCTTCAGTGTGCGCTTTAGCAAATAGCTGGGCACACGTATTACATTTGTAAGCTGGTGGTGAGTTCCCTTAATTTAAAGTCTCGTGGTGTTATCCAGGCTCAGTGCCTTGTAGGTTTCAATCTGCTGCACAAGGTAAACGCGCCGGCCCCCGCAGGGCAGATTGCTCTGTATGCTTTACCGCGGGTGGCAGATCAATGAACTTCATTAGTTAAACAAAAGGCGGAGACACTGATCTCTAAAATGAGATAAGAATACTTTCAAATATTTGCTCGATGTTTTGTAACTAAACCAGGGCAGATCAATGCCCATTCAGATTTTGTCCGTAAACGCTCATGTCTCCAAGGGCATGAAGGGGCATTCTGTACAGAAATGTGGCCCTTCCGGTGGAATGGAACAGGGGCGCTTCAGTTTTCTGATGAGTGATTTTCTCAGGTAACTGGAGAGTGACACATATTTACTGCTGGTTGTGCTGAAATGTGAAGCAACTTTTCATTAACTGGAGTACAAGGTTTGCGCCTCCTGAAATGTAAACCATTCCAGGTTCTACTCCACTGTGGATCTGAGGTCTCTTGTAAAAGATTAATAAAAGGAATGGGCTAAGTTGGAACTGATCACTGACTTGTGAGCTTTGGCCAGTGTAGGAACATATGGGAGAAATGTATATTCGATGTGTTTTTAAAACACAGGATTAATAGGAAAGAATCATACATGCCCCAGACTTTTTTATTGGAAGAGGGGTGTGGCTGGATGGCTCTATTGTTGTTGCACTTAAGTCGCTGCAAAATCAGCTGCATCCAAGGAAGTCTTTCTTCTCACTCTTCATGATTAATTTGCTTTGAAAGTATGTAGAGAATATTTGCCTAAGGCAACCTTTGCACAGTCCCAATCAGCTGGTACTGCCTTATAAATCTGAATGTTGCCATGTTACGGATGGGCTCAATCTAACAAACTTTGTCTTAGGCTTCAAATAAGAACCCCACCACCTGCTAGTGTTCAGGAAGTCTCTAAACACCGGTACCTCGTCGCCGTCCTCTTCGTCTCTTCCTGCTTCTGTTTCAGGTGCACGTCTTCCCCACTTCAGTCTCGAAGAACCTCAATCTTGCTACAGTCCAACAAGACCGCAATCCCTGAAATGGGCCTCTGTCATGGTGCACACACATGATCCGTGTTCAACCACGATATCAAAAATCATAGTGAAAGATCCAAACATACTTGCTTGGAGCCCTCAGAGCAGGGGTGCATATCAGTCACCATGCGAGTGGCGTAGCAAGTGGGGGCAGTCTGCACCAGACAGCACGAGTTTTGGGGCTGCGGCCTCCTCCCTTCATACCTGCCGTCTTGGGGACAGCAATCGCCCTCCCTCGCTTTAAATTGCAGCTGTCGCAGGGCGGCAATCAGTGCCGAATCTCACCAGCCCCCCCCCCCCCGGTCTTAGGGCTAGCTACGACACTGCACCATGCAAAGGACTTTTCTGCCCCAACACCACACACATAGATATGCAGGAAATACATGAACACAGACCAACAACAATGTTGGAGATGACCATCTTTTACATGGTATTCCTTCAGATTGCTGAACCTGTTTTAGTTGGTCATAGTGCTCTCTCTGTGATTTATTCCTGCTCACCAATGGTAAGGTACTTGTGCTCTTAATTAGCATTTGGTAAATCTGTACCTAGGACATGCAAATTAAATACTACTAGTGGACTGCAGCACACTCATTATGCCACCTACTAATGTAGCACTATAAATCATGTCTTCAGGCGTACCACTGCAGCCTGGCTGAACAGTTTTAAACTGCCATTTTGGCCTGGCAAAATAAACCTTTTGTAGGCCTAACCCTACAATTGTAATACTTATAATTCACCCCTAAAGTAGGTCTTTAAAAGCCCATAGGGCAGGGTGTAAGATATTTCTTGAAAAATGGGTTCTACCCACTTTGTAAGCCCGTATTTTTTAAGTTTTTTGATCACCCGATTTTGGACTTTTTTACTGTGGGTGAGCCTCACTGCATGTGTCTCACCCATTGTAATCACACAGTAAACAGACTGTGCGTATTTAACACCAGTGCCTGCCTTTTAGATTAGAATCCCTGCAATGCTGATAGGGTAAGGGGCCCTTGGTTGGTTCCCTCTAACTTTTTTCCACTGTGTGCGTCTCTATAAGGTCTCTGTGCACTGTTGCCAGGGGTACGTGTGCCAAGAAACTGACCATTCACCTGAGTGTGGTGCTCAGCTACCAAAATCAGCTTTTGCCTTTCCAAACTTTTGTTTTACAAACACTTCTCCATGCCATAAGGTATGATGGCAATGTTGTGACATAGCGACACACCCCTAGGACATGGTCTATTAAACAGCACCTACCTAGTGAAAACAACAGGAATCAGAAGGTTGAACCTTTATGAAATGTTACCGAATACTCTCAATTAGAGTGCTGTACCATTACATAACATTTACCATTTGATGCACATGCTATTTATAAATGTACTTCTTCCCCTGCCAAGAGGCAGGGTGACAAATGTTCATATTCAAGCCACACATGGACTGTGGAAGGGGCCGCGGGGTAGTTCAGACAAGTCTTGTGCTAATCCTAGATACGTTGCATGTTTACTTCTCACCCGGTCCTTGCCATTCTTCCATTTCTGCTAAACTTGATCTAGTTCTACTTTCCCATTTAAGAGATAGGCCTATGTCCTCATCAGCATATCTTGGCAATTCTCCTCTAGTCTGTTTCTTAATTTGGACTTGATTGAGTTCATGAGACTACATCCTCATTCACTGAATGTATGACGGAAGTCCTCATGCGTTTTTCATGCATGCATCAGGAACTCCGTCATTTGAATAAATGCATCATAAGCACGCATTTGTTCTGCGCACAAGTTGTTTCAACGACTTTCTTCAAGGGGGCGCAGGATATTGGAATAGTTAAATTTACTATTCCATCTCCAGTCTGCGCAACAGTAGGGAAGGTGTTAAATTTGAATTCCAATACCACTTCACCATTGCAGCCCCTAAAGCTAGTCATTGTAACAACTTACGTGCAGAACTAATTTGCTGCTAAAAACGCATTTGTTCTGTTGGTGGTGCTGTGAAGGCACAGCGTGATTCTGGCTTCGTCCTAAAGGACGTTTACCTGTATACTATCTGCACTTAAATGCTGAAATGTTCAACAGGCATCACATTATACTGCGCAGTGTTAAGCTGAGTGAAATTCGCCCGGTCTAGAAAGGTCCTACACAACCCACCTATTACATGTTCTGCCACTACATACTTATAATCTCTGTATTGCTGAACAACATCAATAGGTGTTTCCCAATCCCCCAGGATTTAGACTTTATACTTTTCAACAAGTATTTGTATGTTCTCAGTCCAAACAAAACTGTGATTGTGTTGCTACTGCATGGAAATCAAAGTTTGTTAATTCCTTCAATTCATCATCAGGGATAATTTTTGGGATTTGCTTTCAAAGAAGCTGAACAAAATAGAAAAATTGGCTTTCTGTCATACTCCTGGTCTTCTCAGTACAAAGCCATCAGATCTTTTAGTGTATTCAATCAATCAATCAATTATTTGTAGAGCACACTAATCACCCATGAGGGTCTCAAGGCGGTAAGCGGGGGATGGGGGTGCAGCTACTGCTCGAACAGCCAGGTCTTGAGAAGTCTACTGAAGGTCAGCAGGTGCTGGGTCTGTCGCAGTTTTGTGGGGAGGGTGTTCCATGTCTTGGCAGCGAAGTAGGAGAAGGATCTGCCGCCGGTGGAGGTCCTGTGGATGCGTGGGACAGTGGCGAGGGTGAGGTCGGCGGAGCGGAGCTGGCGGTTCGGGGTGTAGAAGGTGAGACGCTTGTTGAGGTATGCTGGTCCGGCGTTGTGTAGTTCTTCGTGGGCGTGGGTGAGGAGCTTGAAGGTGATCCTCTTCTTGACTGGGAGCCAGTGCAGTGATGTGGGTGTGGCGAGGAATGTCGAGGATGAGGCGTGCGGAAGCATTTTGTATGTGTTGGAGCCTCTTATGGAGTTTGATCGTGGTCCCTGCGTAGATGGCGTTGCTGTAGTCCAGTCCGCTGCTGACGAGGGCCTGTGTGGCTTTCCTTTTGGTTCCGGTGGGGATCTATCTGTAGAGGGTGTTGAAGCATGAGGAGGAGACGGCATTGACTTGCTGGGTCATTGAGAGCGATGAGTCCAGGATGAACCCCAGGTTGCGTGCGTGGTCGTGGGTGTGGGTGTGCGTGCGGCTCCCGGCCACCAAGAGTCGTCCCAGGCGGAGGGAGTGGATCTGAGGATGAGGACCTCAGTCTTGTTTGAGTTAAGTTTTAGGCGGATGGTCTGCATCCAGCTGGTGACGGTCTTCATTCCTTCGTGGAGGTTGGTTTTGGCGGTGGCGGGGTTTCTGGTGAGTGAGAGTTGCTTTAGAAGACTGTGTCGCCTAAGTACTGTTCCTTGATTTGAACAATTTTTTGCTCCTGCATATTGTACAGCTTCAACATTGATCAAAGAGCTTTTCCGAAACAGCTTGAGCAAAAATACAAGTCCCCTAAGAATGCCCTTAGTGCTCCAAGGAAAATATGGCAATTTGAGTCTGATAACGTTTTGTAGCAATATTTAGCAAATAGATCATTCTGCTCAACTTTCCCATGCTCGGAGTATTTAAGAGCAACCTCATAATTATGCATGAGTGCACTAACAGCAAAATGCCATGAAAGCCATTGCAATTCATTCCGTGGCTGAAAGGAGACCGCTTCATATTTAGTTAACAAAGCAATTTTGTCCTTCTTGGAGTTCCTTACAGGAGACCAGGAGGACACAGTGTACACAGTCCTCAATAAATTCTTCATTCCCTTGATCATCTGTACCTTTTTCCATGCAACTCCCAAATCTTCTTGGTGCACAACACAGTGCTGCTCAACTAGATGTAGAATGACTTGTTTAAAGTGTGCAGCAACACCATTGCTCTTTCCCAGCATCACTGATGCACCATCTGACATAAACATGACATTTCATAAGGTTTAGTTGATTGGAAATGTAAAAGTCTTTCACAGCTGTAGTTATAGCCTTAGCATTATGTGTGCTCAGCTTTACATTTTCCCCATACACTGTTTTGCTCTCTGTTGATGTTACACATTGGAACTTGAAGTAAAGAATGAGCATTTGTGTAACTGAAATATCTGTGCTCTCATCAATTATCAATGTGTGATGCTGAGCACTGCGAAGTTCTGCCATGGGTTCAGAGTGTAAAACTCAAAGGCATAGTTCTTGCTCCTCCAAGCCGTTTCTTTCTTCACATACAATGCTAGTTCGTCATGAATACTTGTAACAGACAACATTGAATGGCTCATCTTGAATGCCAGCAACACGTTGTTAATGGAGTAGCATAACTTTGGCTCCATCACTTTACATCTGATTAGGCCACATATATATTTACATTTGGCCCTATGTTCTTGTGTGTTGCAATGATACCAATGAGATGATACGGTGCACTAAAGGAATGGAAAGTGCATTCATTTTCTGTTTTTTTATACATGTTTGTGTATATTAATGTTTTTTCCTTTTCGGAAACATCCGGATTGCTGATATTAATCTTCTATAGGTTTAGATTGTAGGTTAGTGCACTAAAATGCATTGAATATAGTGCATTTGTCAGTGGACCTCTGACTCCTTCTCTCGCTACGCTCCACATTCTGCTTTCTTCCCCTTCATCCTCTCCTTCTGCTCCGTGTCACCCCCTAGCTTCTTTACCCCACAGTCTTTTCATCACTTTTTCTATGCTTTCTGCTCCATTTCACCCTTTATTCTTTTTGCACTTTTTCTCTTTATTTAACTTTATCTCACTCTTGTGGCCTCCTTTACCCCGTTTTTCCCGCCGCTGCTGCCCCCGCGGCTCCTCCTCCCAGTGCAACCAGCCCATTCCAGTTCCTCTCCCTGCTCCCGCCTCCCAGCTGTCCAGCCCTCCCCGACCCCTACTTAATGGCGGCTGCTGCCGGGACAGGCGAGCAAGACCACTGACTCATTGTCAGTGAAACTGCTCTCCCACCCTTGCAGCTACACCATTAAGTGAGGCCCTCTGTGAGCCCCTGCACTCCCGTAGTACTGGTGTTTGAGGCCCTCCTTCACCCGCAGGTTATACCTGCGCCTCATCCCTGGTGGTCTAGTGGACCTCTGACTCCTTCTCTCGCTCTGCTCCACTTTCTGCTCTCTTCAACCTCTTTTTCTGCTCTGTGTCACCCTCTAGCTTCTTCACCCTTCTGTCTTTTCATCACTTTTTCAGTGCTTTCTGCTCCGTTTCACCCTTTATTCTTTTTGCACTTTTTCTCTTTATTTCACTTTACCTCGCTCCTTTGGCCTCCTTTCCCCCGTTTTTCCCACCGCTGCTGCCCCCGCAGCTCCTCCCCGCCAGCGCGACCAGCCTCTTCCAGTTCCCCTCCCTGCTCCCGCCTCCCAGCTGTCCAGCCCTCCCCAACCCCTCCTTCATGGCAGCCCGCACCGCTAGCGCTTCAATGGCGCGCCGCTGGTGCACCGCTGGCAAGCCCATCTGCACCCATCCACCACCCGACTGCGACCAGCGCCAGGAACTCTGGACCTCAGCAGGACCAATGCTACGACCCAGCGGCACTTCACGCACTCAACCCAGGCCACAACAACAACCGCAAGCTAGAATCACCAGCCAACACCCACGGACTCTTCAGCTGTCACTGCTGCCGGCACACCTCCAGGAACACGGGCCCAGCACAACCCGCCCGCAAGAACACACCCGAATGGAAGACCCTGCAATGCATCCTCCCCAAAGTACGACCACTCCACAAACATGCCACTGAAATCGCAGACCTCCTCGACAGCACCACCCCAGACGTAGCATTCTTCACAGAAACCTGGACCAACACCACCTTAGGACAGTTCAACGCCATCGCCATTCCCCAAGGATACAAGATCTCCTGGAAGGACCGACCCACCCGCCCGAGAGGAGGAATCGCCATCATTCACAAATCCACCCTCCGCTTGAGCACACTCCCGGACGAGCCCACAGACCTGATGGAACAATTCACTTCAAGATACAGGCCAGCCCTATCACCACCCTCCAGGGAACCCTCATTTACCGACACCCTGGACCCTGCTGACCATTCACCAACTCCATCATGGACTTCATCTCCCCGCAAGCCATCACATCCATTAACTACACCCTACTGGGAGACCTCAACTTCCACCTCCACAACCAACTAGACCTCAACACCGCATCCCTCCTGGACAACCTCCACAATATTGGACTCCGCCAGTTCGTGACCGAACCCACGCACTCAGCAGGACACACACCTGACCCCCTCTTCACTACAGGAATCTCCATCCCTTTCAACCACACCACCGAACTCCTGTGGACAGACCATCGATGCATCCACTTCACCTTCAGAACACCCACCATCCAACGACACCAGCACCTGCTCCCACGGAGAAACTGGACCAAAATCACCAATGACCAGCTCACCTCCTCACTCGGCAACTCTACCCCAACCACCGCGGAAGACGTCGACCCCAACACCGCAGCTCGAACTCTGCACAGATGGATCACCGACAGCGTCAACACCATAGCCCCCCTCAAGAAGAACAACAACACACATGCCAAGAAAGCTAGATGGTTTACCACCAAACTTCGAGAGTCCAGGCGCACCTGCCACTGCCTCGAGAAGGCCTGGAGCAATACAAATCCACAGAAGCCCACAATAACTTCCAAGCAGCCAACAGCGCCCACCACCAACTCATCAGACACACGAGGAAAACAGCTATCGAATATAGAATCTCCACACACGCACACAACAGCAAAGAACACTTCAACATCATCAAGGAATTCGCCCAACCCAACAGGGTGTCTACTGACATTCCTGCCTCACAAGACCTCTGCAACAAACTCAGCACCTTCTTCCACCACAAAATCAAGAACATCTACGACAACTTCAACGAAGACAACCAACATACTAAACCATCACCAGCCACCCCAACACCCTGAAGCTAACAAATGACAGCTGGACAGCCCTCACCATCGAAGACACTCTAAAGACAATGAAGTCAATCCACTCCGGGGCCTCCACAGACCCCTGCCCCCACTACATCTTCAACAGAGCTGCCGACACCATCGCACCCATGCTCTGCCACACCATCAACTGCTCCCTGGCGAACGCCTCCTTCCCTGACAACTGGAAGCACGCCAAGATCAACCCCCTCCTGAAGAAGCCCTCGGCAGACCCCAACGACCTCAAAAACAACAGACCCATCTCCCTGCTCCCTTTCCCAGCGAAAGTCATTTTGGAAAGCCATCAACTGCCAACTCGCCACCTTCATCGAAGAGCACAACCTCCTTAACTCGTCCCAATCCGGCTTCAGAAAAAAACCACAGCACTGAAACCGCTCTTGTCACCGCAACAGATGACATCCGATCCCTACTGGACAGAGGAGAAACAGTGGCCCTCATCCTCCTTGACCTCACAGCGGCATTTGACACAGTCTGCCACCCTAATACGCAGACTCCACGATGCAGGGATCCGGGACAAGACCCTCGACTGGATCCACTCTTTCCTCTCCGGCAGAACGCAACGGGTCAGACTCCCTCCTTTTCTCTCGGACCCTACACCAACCACCTGCGGAGTCCCCCAGGGGTCCTCCCTCAGCCCAACGCTCTTCAACGTCTACATGGCTCCACTCTCCCCCATCGTCAGAACCTACAGACTCAACATTGTTTCATATGCAGACGACACCCAACTCATTCTCTCCCTATCCAGCGAACCCAAAGCACCCAAACACAACTTTCAAGAAGGCATGGAAGCTGTCACCAAATAGATGGAAAGCAGCTGTCTACAACTGAACACCAACAAAACTGAAGAACTCATCTTGGGCCCAAACCCCGACGCCTGGAATGACACCTGGTGGCCCCCCGCCCTCAGAAGCCCACCCATCCCTACGGACCACGCACGAAACCTGAGTATCATCCTGGACTCCGAGCTCAAAATGGACCGTCAGATCAACTCAGTCACATCCTCCTGCTTCTACCCCCTCTGCCTACTACGTAAGACTTTCAAATGGATCCCCCTCGAGCACAGAAAAAACGTCACTCACGCCCTTGTCACCAGCAGATTCGACTATGGCAACGCACTCTATGCCGGAATAAACAAAAACCTCACCAACAAACTACAAAACATCCAGAGTGCCGCCGCAAGACTGGTCCTCAGCCTGCCAAGACACTGCCACATCTCCCAGCACCTGTGCACACTCCACTGGCTCCCCATCAAGACTAGAATCACCTTCAAGATCCTCACCCACGCACACAAAGCCCTCCACAACACCAGCCCAGCATATCTGAACAGCCGACTCAACTTCTTCGCACCCCAAAGAACCCTACGATCAGCCCAGCTCTCTTACGCCGTGGTTACCTGCGCCAGAAAGACCAGATCGGGAGGCGCTCCTCCTCCTTCCTCGCTACCAGAGCCTGGAACGCCCTACTGCTCCACCTCAGACAGACAACATCACTCCCCATCTTCATGAGAAACCTCAAAACTTGGCACTTCAACAGACCCCCTCGTTGATGGACTGGAACCTGCACCTCCCCTTGTCCCCAGCGCCTTGAGACTCTTACAGGTAAGTAGTCGCACTTAATAAACACTTGATCGATTGATTTGCCAGGGATTAGTGAGAATGAATCATATGTATGTTCAATGCTTTCTTAATAAATTGTGACCAGTTGTCGTTTCTGTTTAACAATATATGTATTAGTTTATTGTGCTGCATGTAAAGAGTGCAGTATAATATAGCTTAGTACTTTTATTAAAGATTTCAAAGTTTAGATTATATGTAGGTTGTAGAATTCATATGCATTTAAAGAGAACTGTTAAGTTAGCGTGATTGTGAGCTCTAAGCTTACAGTTGAGACATTTAATCTTAATGTGAATGTTATTTTTCTGCATATTTTCTCCTCTGCAGGGGCAGACCAAAGGCATACATTAGTTAAAAAAAGCACATTATATTTCTGAGATAGTGGGGCGAGGAAGAACTGGCAAGGTCAAATAATTTTAATGGAGAACAAAGGAAGTGTTACCAGTTAGTGCTATCTGACGAAGGGAGGAACCCATGGGCGCTTCTGAAGCGGAGACTGAAATATGGGGGTAGTGTTCAGGGTGTCAGTTATTTTCTGGGAACTGGAAAAGTATTGTGATGTGTATGAGGTCATATTTATTGAATGTCCTTTGTGCATTTTAATTAGTGAACCCACCTTGGGGTTAGTCAGATTCCCTTAAGACTTTGAGAGGTACAGACCTCTCTTGACATCTGATTGTGTGGCTTCATTCTATACATGATTCCTTACTTGCAGAACTTCTCCAGAGGTTTTGATGCTGACACCTCTATTACTTCCTTGGTTAAATCGGATTTTCGCTATCCTTAGTTTAGTGTGGGGTTTAGTAGATGTTGCAAATCTTTTCCATGTATAGGGAGAAAGGTCAAAACCATTCGTCGACTAGTCATCAAATCCTTTTCCTATCTTCTGCATTGCTGTCACATAAAGTCTTATATGCTATCTGCTGTTGAGGACCAATATTGTATGAGGCTTTGGCAATTTTGCATGTTTATAGTATGTTCTTGAGAGTGATATATATTAGTCTGGCTTTGAGTTCATAATAAACCTTTTAACTTCAAGTTACGGACCCTGACTTTTATTGTGGGGTCTTGAACAATCACACTGTACTTTAAGATATAAATTGTCGTTAGCTACTTTTCCTCTCAGGATACTATAAAGGTCTATTGACCAGAGTTAAATTGGAAGAAAAGGCCCAGACCATTCTAATTGATGAGAATCTTTACCGCTTCAGGCAGGAATATTTGCAGTTCAACCACTTCCCGTCTGTATGCTCTGTCAGTGGCGGTTTCTGTCAGCATAATGCACACTGAAAAACATAACCTGACAGCAGCACTTTTTTTTCGTAGGGTTCCCAAAGCAGATTCATGAACTTAGCTAGATAGACAGATTTTCAAGTAGTCCAGCTTCAAGCTAGCACTCCATTTCTTCCCAGTAGAAAAGGCCCTAGCAACCTTTGATTCAGCACATGCTTTGAATGAAGCCTAAATCAAGATTGTATTGAAATAGCTCCACCCGTTGTATGCAAACCTTCCTCCGTGATTTTTGTGTCCTAGTCTCCACATTTTCTTTCATCCATTCTTCTTTACACACACGGCAGCATCTCTTTCTTTGTGGTGAAGCCTTACCATCTGTACAAGTGACAGCTTTGCTCTTAAACATTTTGGTGACAATCTGTCTAAGCCTACTATTCTACAAAGCCTGCAAAACAGGAGCAGTTTTTTAAGATTGGTTATTATTAAGGCTCCCTGTTTTCCGTTTTTACTGATTTTTACAGATAAATACAGACAGAAAACATTTATTTTTTTGTCTGTATTTATTTATAAATGTGGATAAAAACGGAAATTTGGTTACTTTTTGAGTAATTCTATATACTGTCTGCCATGACTGCCAGGCCAATAGCTGTGTGGATTGATAGGTAAGGGGGCTAAAACAGAAAGGAATTTCAGTGAAGAGGCTTTAACAGCAGTAGATATGCACAAGGTTGATACTGAAGTTTGCATATTTTCCTAAAAGTGCATTAATGCATCTTCTGCAGGTGTTTACAGCATTGAAACCTGGTAGGCATTCAAGCATGAGTGCATATTTACTGGTTAAATAACTGAGGAAATTTCCAAAATTCAGCTTCATTTTTCCACAAAACCCAAAATAAATATGGTAAATCCAGATAAAATTAGCAAAAAATAAATATGGATAAATACAGACGGAAATGTCAAAAAAATAAATACCATTAAACCAGGAGCCCTAGTTATTATGCTCATGAATGCATGACTATTGAGGCATCTCTTGGGAAAAATGTCAACTAATTACCTGGACTTTCTTCTTGTTATCACACCTGCCTGTCTAAACCTGTAATGCTTGCAATGGAAGAAAAGGTGGTTAGAACAAGTTTTTATTTTACACAATGTGCTAAATGCACTGGAAGTGTAGTCTTCCAAATTATTACCTGGTCTGTCTGCTTCACATCTGATTGTATGTGTAACACTGTCTAAGATACCTGCAATAGAAGTAAACAATAGTTATTATGCCCAATGTCTCAGATGCACCACAAGAGAAAAAGCAAATAAGTATCTGGTCTTTCTGCTTATCATCACATCTGCCCTTTCAAATCTATGAGTAGCACTGTCAAGCTTTCAAAAGAAGAAAAGATGGTTGAAGCACTTTGTTATATTATAATGTAACAGCAATGTTCCTGATATTCATGTTATAGGTTGACATGTTTCTTGCCTGTAGTTGTCCCAAAGGATCTGTGGAAATTCATCAGGACCATATTTAATCATAATCTACATAAAGTGAGTGTTGTAATAGAGAAATAATTTCATTCCCACTATAGCTCAATTCATTGTGCACTCTATAATAATATTGAGGTTTTTTTTCAGTTCCAATTTGATTTGGAAGTAGACATTTTCCATATTAGAATTAGGCCCCTTAGAACTTGTGGGGTCATTGGCCACCCGGAGATTCAGTGCCCATTTGGCAGTCTCTACTGTACATGCCTGTACATCTCCAGAGTCCCGGAGACTGGTTGGGGTCAGTTGCACAAACTCCAGAAAACTTTGAAATTACATATTAGCGGTCTTTTTGCGGTAATACCATGTAGGGGAGGAGTGATGGGAAGTCCAAACCGAACGTCCTTCACCTGCAGGATGCTGATGAGTATGTACTACTAGGGAATTAACCAAAGACAAATACTCTCCCTCGGTTGCTCTTTGTGAAACCCCTTGAAGCAGTCTCATGTTCCGCAATGTCCTCCCTTGAAAAAAACTTTACTGAAATTTGTCCTAAAAGAAATAAAAAACAAATGCCTTGTGAAATAAACACAACCTATCCGTCAAGCCAGTATTAAAAAAACTTCACTGGCTGCCAATATAAGAACAGATTAAATTTAGCACATAAAACACTTTGGGGGACAGGCTCTAAGATAAATCACTCTCTGATGGCCTTCTACCAACCAACAAGATGTCTTCGGTAGGGCTAATCAGTTTTTAGCAGTGATTCCAAAAATCACGAGAGCTCGATCAGGAGGGCGCAGGTTCTCCTACAACACGGCTAGACTATGGAACACTCTTCCTGTACAGCTGCGTGCAACTATTCACCATCTCTCTTTTTGGAGACAGCTGAAGACTTGGCTCTTTCAGAGCCTGCCTTAACTCAAGCCTCCCTCTTTTATGCTGCGGGCTCCACTTATCACGGATAGCGCGGGGATGCCTAAGGGTAGCCAGGTGCTCTATAAATATTAATTATTAATAATATTATTATTATTATTATTATTATTAATAACCACCTCAGCTTGTGCATATGTAAACCATACAACGCCATCTGTTCCGAACATTGACAATGCCCAGTGCCCAGTCACAAACACTTCTCAACGTTGTCTTTTCTTATGCTTTTTATGTCAGGTAAGAGAACTCAGCACAAGATCACTAAGCAGTTTATAGAACTTTGCTGACGGCCATTAACCTGGGTGATTAATTTGACCTCGTAACCCCAATGCCAGCGGTGTTATGCACCCATTGTCCCAAATATTTGAAAGGCATGTTACTAGATCGCAGACATGCAAGTGTGAGCTTTCAGTGCAAATGACTGTGTCCTTATTGGCCAGAAATTCCAGGGTTTCCCAGCTCCACTATCACAAGGGCGGACAAGGTCACTGGGAGAATATATCATTTAATGTGTATCATTCAATCCATGCAAAGTGGACCAAAGTAAATGATGCAAAGGGCACATGTTGGCTCACTGACTGTGCAGGAGAGCAAGCACCAAACACTCACCTTCCTTAAGGCTATACCATTAGTTCATTGCAGAAGTGAGATACAGTACTCAAATTGGGAACAGTTACTCATAAAATCTATTGAGGCATTCTTTGCAGTGTGCCTGCCTTAAGATGGGACTTGTGCTACCCGCAGATTCATTAAAACATATGCATGTGAGCCGTAGTCTACTACACACTAAAAAGATGTAGCATGAGTCCTAGATGGAGCGTCAGGGCACTTTACATAATAGGGCAGAATAGAGATAAGTAAAGGAGAGAGCTCAGATTCCTGACTATCAACAGGAGGGGAAATAACCCCTGGAAGTTGCACTAAAGCATTAGACTCACCTCCGTGAACAGATAATAACAGAGCAGGCCAGCATATGTAGGAGCCACCTGCTTGGACTCCGTGATCTTGCTTAAACCCAGAGCACTGTGGAAGAAAAACACTAACATGCTGCAATTTTGTGGTGCCCTCTTCGATGGTGATCTGCTCCACTGCACAGTCTCTTGAAGAACTGCTACTGCTTGTTCTGCTCTTCTGCAAAGAGAATGACCTTTTTTTGCACTGTTTGGGGCATATTCTCAAGAACATGTGCTAACTACCGCAAAATTAGCTTAACGCAAATCTTCACATCGCACTCTTTCGTGGGAAAATAATGCCGTGTTAACGTGGTATTCCCCACACTGCGGTACCATGCGATAGTCTCGCGATAGCGTTTCAAATGAACGCGTTAAAATCAACGCGACGCCGCAAAAACACGAAACTCAAACGCGAAAATAGTAGCGATGACGCCAATCGCGATACAAAAATCTGCGAAAACCAGCCACAGGCCTGCAATTCTCATGCGTCATGCGGGAAAATGCACTATGAAAGTAGAAAAAAAACATACAAACAAAAGCCAAACAACAGCGAAGCACAATGGAGGTAGTCGGAGCAAGTACAGAGAACAACCAGAACCCCACAAGCCCCCCGGAGGACCAGCCTAGGACCTCGGGGTCAGGGAAGGGCAAGGACAAGAAGAGTAAGAAGAAGCGGATCAGTCCACAGGAAAACAGGATCCTGATAACGGAGGTGGTTGAACACCATCAACTACAGTTTGTCACCTCCATGGTGTCACTAGCAACAAAAAATGGAATATGGCAGACCATCGTGGACAAGGTGAATGCAGTCGGAGTGCTGAAGAGGACAATGGAAGAGGTCAAGAGGCGCTGGAATGATGTGAAGTGCAAAATCAAGCGGAAACTCGCAAACAACCGGAAGGCAGCAATGCAGACTGGAGGTGGGAGTCCAGCGCCGCAGGAGGAGCTGGACGAGATGGAGGAAATGGTGTCCACAGTCATCAGTGGGGAGACGGTTGCAGGAGTTGCGGGCCCGGACACTGCTCAACATGACCGAACACAACAGCAACAGGGTGAGTAACAACCAGGGACTGGGGGGATGGGGGCGATGGGCACAATGGCACACATGCACAATTAAGCATAGCACATCTGCGGACAAACCATGCCCCAGACCCCCAACTTCCACGCGAGACCAATGCACCCAAGTATGCAACATCTCAGCACTGTATAAGCACAGAAGTCGGAGGCACACCACATGTAAGGGATAAGGGGTAGCTAAATCAGAGCTGGAGGGGTGACTCCCCCAAAATGCGGCACACACACATAACATGCAGAGCACATCAACATTGACAACGATGTGGTACAAACCGCAACACGTCCACAACAGAACAGAGGACACAACTGGTGCCGTTTGTATGTAGAAACTGGCCAATCACATTTGGCATTGCAGGGAAATGTGAGTTGACAATGTACAAGAACAAACACACATCCGTGATGTTGTCGGAATGTCCACTGTCCCGCATCAAATAGGCAGCTCCCCCAAACAGTCACAATGTACACTGTTATGCAGTCTGAATGTAAACATGTACAATGCGTCAACATACATGTGAACACAATGTTAAACTGCATCTCCCCTTCACATTGCAGGGGGAAATCCAACACCTCCTGCAGAGCAGGCTGAACCTCTCTTCTCTGATGACGAAGAGGACCGCTACACTGTAGACTCCTACGCCCTCCAACAGCTCGTGGAGGGCCTCTGCAGCCCACTTCCAGGAGCAGGGCAGCCAAGCTGCTACGAGAAGAGCCCACCCCCTGCACAGAACACACAGGAGGCAGCACCCACCACCACTGCTGCCTCCCAGGACCCCACGACAAACACATGGCCTTCCAACGCCGTGTGTTGGGGTGCCAGGAGAAGCTGGCTGAACAGGTGCAGGTAGGGTTTGACCGCATGGCAGCCAAACTAGACGCCATACGTGGGTGTCTAAGTCCCATCAGGGACCACTCACAGTCCCCAACGGACACCCACAGTCTGCTCCATGCTCTCCAACGAACTATGGCTGACATCGCTAGAGTCCTGGTTCTAAGACAAGAACGACTATCTAGGCAGAGTGGCTCTAGCGATCCCGCCCGGGAGTTGGGACACATGCGTAGGATACTGGAGACCATGGAGCGGAAGCACACACAGTATAAAAAAGTAGCGGCCATCTTTGAATGGTCTCAAACTAGACCAGTGCATTCACCAGGAAGAAAAAAAAAGGAGATAAGAATGAGAAAGGAACTTTGAGTAAGACAGGAATGAAATAAATAAAGGGAGGCGTGGAGAAGTAAGGAAAAGAAGAAAAAAGAAGAGAATAAGGAAGAGAAGAAAGAAAAGAGCTTTAAGTAAGACAGGAATGAAAGAAATAAAGGGAGGCATGGAGAAGTAAGGAAGAGAAAATAAGAGATTAAGGTAGAGAAGAAAGAAAAGAGGAAGAGAAAAACAGAAACAGAAAGACAGGAATGAAATAAATAAAGGGAGGCAAGGAGAAGTAAGGAAAATAAGAGAATAAGGAAGAGAAGAAAGAAAAGAGAAAGTGAAAAAAATGGATCCAAACCTAAAACCCTCTGGTCTACATGCCTACAGCATAAAATATCCAGCAAACCTATCCAAAAATGCGGCTACAAAGTTCAAACACCTGCTAATGAAAAATCACCCAGAAACACTTATTTCAGATCCTTACTTCTGCACCCACAAGGGCATACTAACTAATGACCTCATTTTCTATACCAAAAAACATGCACATTGGGGGAATGTCTTCTACACCATGCTTCGGATCTCTGATTCTAAGAAAACCCCACATGCCCTCAAATTGTCGGTAGCCGCCTCGGACTTCTGCAATGCAAAAGCAACTATTTCCCTATACAACAATGGTAATATCCTTATACAAGCCTCAAATGACAATCTCGCCCTTATTGACAAGATCTTCCATATCCTCAAGAAAGCATTGAGCAAGAAGACCTCACCTCCCATCACAAATCACCCTGACTGTCTTGAGGGTGTTCACACTCCACCACAAAGGTCCGTGACTTCATCAACTAGTACTGAAATTAATTTTTGCCACCCCCAAATGACTACCACCCAACCCTCACACTGGACACAACCACTCCAAGGCCTCCAGGCCCAAAAGGGTCAAAGACCCAATCGGCTACCAACCAATCTTATGCCCACACACCCCCAACACCCTCGACGAACAATGTAGAGCCATCCAAATATGAATCCTCCCCCGCTAATCCACTCTACTCACCTACAATCGAACCTGCCCTCAAGGCCCTGCTCGACTTGCCTAGAACCCTGATCTATGAACCGTCGCTCTACATCTCAGAACATATAGCCACTAACTTAACTAACCACTCCTCGACCATATCTCTTCCACATGTCACAGGCCCTCCCACTTTATCTCCTACCCAAGCCATCACCCATACCCGAATGGACCCCCCCCAATCCGTCCTGACACACGAATCTCATTGGAACCTAATATTGTCACCCCCATCCAACCAGACCAAACAGGCGGACTCCCCCCCCTCAGAGAACGCACACCTCAACACATCATTAGTTGTCCAAACTCTGATTGCATCAAACTCTTCAATGAGTTATCCATTGACCTAGCTCACCTCAAGTACGAAATATAGAATCTATCAACCATCACCAATGAGCTCCTATATTCTCACAGAGCCACTGGAGCCACCGTGAACCAAATCTATTACCAAACAAACAGATAAATCACCCGAAAACCTCACCCCGAGTTCACTATTCATAATACCATACCTTCCCCAAACTACCCTTCTCGTCCCAAGAGACCACTTGCTGAGTTATCTGGCAATGACATACGTAACCTCCACCTATCTTATTCCAGTTCGTAAGACAATAGCAAGCCTCCACAGAATAGTATACAAACCATTCACACTAATCCTTGCAGAGAACCCACTCACAATCACAGATCTATAAATAGCAAAAACCTCAAAAATATCGACATAGTGCAGACAGACCTCACCCACTATGCTAGCAAACTGAACTGCGTACTTCTCAATTGCAGATAAGCCAGCAAACATGCGTCTGACATCTACGACCTTATCCTCTCAAATGAGCTTGACATTGTTATGCTTACTGAAACATGGCTAAATAGCTCCTCCTCACCTATCCTAGACCTATTGGTCCCTCCCAGCCATGACGTAATCCACTTAGACAGAGCCGTGAAACCTGGCGGTGGGGTAGCATGCATTTACCGAAACACAATCTCAGTTAATCAAACAGACATCATCTCTTTATCTACCTGTGAATATCTTTGCATCAACATCACAAACAACAACAGCATCATCAGCAAACTACACATAATATATCACCCCCCTGGTGATACGCTTCAGTTCATGGAACAGATAATGGAAGCCATCACTTCCAACGACAACCCACAAGTGGCGAAGATTTAGCTAGGAGACTTCAACCTCCATTGGAACAATACAAACGATCACGCTGTAAAGTGTCTTAAATCCTTCCTATCAGATCAGGATCTAACCCAATTCTGTGACAGTCCAACCCACAACAAGGGAGAAACACTGGACCTCATCGTAGCCAAAATGAACAATGTCACATTAGATTACATTATCCCCTGCAATTGGTCTGACCATCACATCATCCTCTTCTATGTCAATATTACGGTGACCCCGAAAAGATGTCAACCTACGAAAACAAAACAATGGAAAAGGAATACCCAAAATATTAACCCTATAGAATTAACAAGTCGATGCAACACAGACCTGATCCCCAAGCAGGCATGGTAGACGTCCATGACCTCACAGACTTCTACAACTCCACTATTCATGAAATACTTGACTCAACTGCCCCTCTTCAACAAAAAAGCGTGTCCACTAAAATCTCTAAACCATGGTTCAACGAGAATCTGAACACTAATCAATGTAAACTAAGATCAGCTGAAAGAATATGGAGATCGGCACCCTCTATGGAACACCTAAATCATCTTAGGGCCCTGAGGAATACATACAACAGGAAAATCTTAAAGGCAAAGGCGGTCTTCTTTAGAACTCAGCTGAACCAAGCCATTATCCGTCCCAAACAATTATTTGAAATAGTTATACAACAATCGCTCAACTAATCAAACTTTATGGAACTAAGAGAGATTGCTACTCCCAACTGCGAGGACCTGGCCAACTTCTTCTTAGAAAAAACAAAAACCATTGAACTCGACCTACAATCTAAGAATGCTCTCCTACCAGCTACCGATCAAGAGTCTACATTCCACTCCCAGGTCAAGGATCATTTCACCACAACGGTGGGAGTCCCAAAAAACAATGCCTCCTGGCACACCTTCACGACCTACACTGAAAATGACATCTATAACATCCTTCTAACGATTAATTCCTCCAATCACTTCACTGATCCACTACCTCCTGCCATATTCAAAATGGTAAAAACTTCTATTCTTCCCTTATGGGCAAAAATTGTAAACGCCTCTCTGAAGCAAGGCACTATACCTGATGGCCTCAAAGTAGGGCAGGTTACACCCATACTAAAAAAAGCCAATTCCGTCTCATCAGACCTAAACAACTACCGCCCAATATCCAACATCCCCACTCTGGCGAAACTACTAGAAAAATGTGTGCAAACTCAACTATGCAACGACATTGAAAACTCCAATCTTCTAGATCAACACCAATCTGGCTTCCGTCAAGGACAGAGCACTGATTCAGCACTCACCCACATTACGAACGACATATTAAAAATGCTAGACCACAATGAATCGTGTCTTTTGATACTTCTTGACTTATCCTCCGCTTTCGACACGGTTAAACATGACAACCCATTGTCCCTACTGGAACAAAGGATGGGTTTATCTGGTCTAGCGGTACATGCCCTGGTATTACCAAGATTGGATTACGGAAGCATCACTCTATGCCGACTTCCCAAATACAAGCTGGCCCCGATGAGGGCCTCCCTTCACACCGTGGCCAGGCTGATCTCCGGAACAAAAAGAAACAACCACATTTCCTGACCATAAAGCATTGAACTGGCTACCTTACGAGGCAAGAATACACCTAAAGATCGCCTGCATGACCCATAAAGCCCTTCACACCAAAACCCCCAGTTACTTAGCACAAAAGAAGCTAGAGCTGTCTGGAGGTTGCAGACATTTGCGAAGCACTAGCTCACTACTACTGAAACCACAAGCATTCCACAAAAAGACAACAGGCTGCAGAGTCTTCTCAGGTATTGCCCGGAAGATTTGGAATTCATTACCACCAGATGTTCGCAGGATCCCTTCCTCCTCCTCCTTTCAAAAAAGAAGTGAAAATGCTTCTAATGAACAAATTCACATCCTAAGACTTTATCACGTTACTGGTTCTCAGCATCTGTTATCTTACCTACCACACTCTACCTGTTAATTGAATGTATGTATCATACCCTCTACCTTCTAATGTATCTGAACGATGTTATGTAAAGCGCTCTGATACCCTCTTGAGTCATGTTCGCGCTATATAAAACTTTATAAACAAATAAATAAAAATAAAATAAATATGACCCCCAAATACGAAAAGACATCAGTATGGGGGACCTGGGCAGTGCCCACCCTAAATTGAAAGGAATTTTTCGTGCGGAGGCCCACCTGCATCACAAAAGATTTGGAGTCATTTATGAATAAATCCCAGGCCATCATAAAGGTAGAGGAGGAGTCAAGCAGAATTTGTAACCCCCTGGCGGTCCTGGATATAAGGTCATCCGCATATAATATAACCGGCAGACCACGTCGGCCTACCTGCGGGTAGTCAACTCTTGTAGTTTGTAGCACTTTATCCAGATCATTAATATACAAATTAAACAAAAAGTGGGCCAAGATACACCCCTGACGTACACCTCGCTTTATGGCAAAAGTTCAGAAGACTCTTAGATCTTGCGAGGATCTAACCTGCGCCTTAGTTGCTTGGGGAAGATTTTCCAAAAAATAGACGATACTATCATCTACCCCAATAGCCAACATGGTCTGCCACAGTTTGACCCTGTTCACGCGATCAAATGCGTAGGACAGATCCATGAACGCTAAATAAATCATGCCCGGGCCGACCACCATATACTTATTAGGAATCATCGATAGGTTGAGACACTGGGCCACAGTCGACCGCCCAGGGCGGAACCCATACTGGATATCCGATAGAGTGGCATGTTCCTCTGTCCAAGTGGTCAGCCTATCTAAAAGTACTCGACCCACCACCTTTACCACCGAATCCAACAAGGAGATTGGTCTGTAACAATGAGATTTTGAATTTTGATTCACCTTTAGAGAAAGTGCCTATCACTAAAAGTCTTCAAACATGTCCATCTAGATCACTAAATCTACTTCTCAAATTTCAAAAGAATATGGAAGGGTGAGTAAAAGAATACATGATAAGGTATTTCCAACCTTATTTCCAGTCTAGCAGGAATAATACAAGTCCAGTTGAGCTTTCATGTGAAATTAACCATACTGAAATTATTTTTTCAGATGACATTAATGAAAGAATAAGGAAAGAGAAGGAAAGTTCAAATGGAGGGACAAAGAGTAGGTCAGCAAAGAGTAAACAATGGACAGAAATGCATCCAAGATTGCACTTGGGTTTGGCAAAGAGAAGAGAATTTTATAGCATTCGCGAAAGGAAAGGGACTGAGATCTCGAGAAAGGTGGGTTTGAGCACTTGTGTCCAGAGTTATTTGCTGAAGGATCAAGCATTAACAGCACAAGAAGCTAGAATAAGAGGAACATATTTTGTTTGTGTTAAATCTGCATATTTTCATTTACCATGTAATTGGGTGGGAAGTTGCTATGTGGTTTTAAGTTTTCCAAGAACATTCCATACAGATTACTTGAGTAGAATGAATGCTACCAATTTAAGACGAAGTAGGCATAGCCGTCTACAAGTGATAGAAAATATATTTGGTTCTTTAATGCCTTCTGTTGGAGTGGCTTTGAATGATGTGAAGATTATATAACGGTCTACTGTAGTTGCTAGGTTTGCTATGTACACTGCAGGTGCACTAGCAGTCATTAACAAATAAAAAGTTGCTATGAGAGCCATGATAATGCAAAATTGCCTTGCATCAGACATGTTACTTGCAAAAGAAAGCATAGGCTAACACATTCTTTGCTTACGGCAAAGCTGTGCATTTCCACCCAAAGTGAATAACCAGATTTCCAATTTAGTGATTGACCACTATCACTCATGAAGTTAAGGAGTTAGAGAAGACTGACGCATTTGAGGAAATAACTTCTTTGGCAAGTTACATTGCAAGAGGGTTTGTAAAGGTAGGTGAGTGGGTTGGAAATGTAGGAGTACTGATGCTAATTCTAACCCCCATACTAATAATCTTAATTGGAGCAGTGTGTGTTTTTCCTTTTTATGAAAGGTTTGGGAAATATTTTGTTAAAGGGTCAGGCAAATTGTGGGGACAGGAAGCTGTCCAGAACTAGCCAGTGGCGAATCCTCCGCTAAGGCGGAGTAACGTCGCACCACTGTTCAAATGGAAAAATAAAATAATAACGTATCGTTATTAACATTTTCTTTTCCCTATTGAGTCAGTGGCTCTTAGGACAGGGCTTGACAGATCAGGGAGAGGAGTGGTTTACACTCCTTAAGTGCGCATGACTGCTTGGCTGGCCCTCTCGGGCCGGACAAACAGTCATGCGCACTTTGCATCTTCCCCACCAGGCTTGCTTTACACAGCCAGGTGAGGAACATGCAAAGCCTCCCACTCCCAGTTTGAGTGCCGATCCACGGTGCTGAGACCAATCACAACACTGCATTGCAGCCCTGTGATTGGCTATGGGGAGCTGGGTTCCGGGTGCTTCATTTTGCCGGCAGGGATAGGAAGAAGAGGACGGAGGAAGGAGACGGCGGTTGTCCCAGGTATGTGTTTTTTTTAATTTGTGTTCTTTGCCCCCCGCTCCTTTGCCCCCCCACTCCCACCCGTTAGCAGCAGCTACTGCAACTAGCAGAAGAAAAATCAAAAGAAGCAACATCGAAATGGAAGAAAGCCAAAGTCATGTATGATTACATGACGGAATTAAAAGAACCCTCTGCAAAAATCCAAAGCTGATGACTTCTGCAATATGAAACTTGTTTAGACGGGCAAGATGTGGAGATTCTAGTTAATCATCAGAGGGAGTTGTTGACCTTCTTTTTCCAAAAATTAATGCTTTGCTAAAATGAAAACTCAAACTCTAGGGAACATAGCAATTTAGGGCTCTTACTACATTTTGTTTGTGACATTTTCTGCCCATGATCCGTATCACGTGAACAAACTTGTATTTCCGTGTCTTAGTAAAATTATGTCTAAATGCATTTTCAAAGGCAGGATAATGACCTTCACAAGAATATTAAAATGTTGTTTCAGCAGAATTGTACAGGTTCAATGTTTCACCTAGGTGTCTTAGCAGAGATTCAAAAGATGAAGCAATATTTGTTCTACTACAGGTGGTGTCCCGGAGAAGCTCCATGTTGTAGAGTTAGGAGAGACTTTTGAAATATATTTTCTTGCAATTGTTTCACTTTGGCTAGTCTGCCTACTTTGCAGTGCATCAGCTCTAGGAAGGACAGCCTACATAAAGAGTATACATTGGCCTGTCATGAGCATGATGAGTGCACACTGTCTTAGCACAGACGTTTGGGAAGCGCAGCGACCGGTGGTATACTTCTCAGCATTGAATATTTGGAATCCTCTGTTCAGAACCCGTATAAAAAATATGCTCTTTGTGGATGTGTTATGATCCCTTTCTTACTGACCTTAGGAGGAATCCATGCCAGAATGATCTCCCATTATATACTCTGGGGCAGATTTACAAGCCCCTTGTGACACTTTTATGACGCAGTTGCATCTCTTTTGTGAGGCAGCGATGTTGTAAACTATGCGCCACATTGCAACACATTTAGGGAGATGCGTGAGTGGTAAAGCCCAGCGCTACATTATACCAGCGTCAGTTATAATGTATGCAGGGTGGGCGTTCTGACGTAAGAAAGCCTCGTAAAAGTGGCACAGTGAAATCTACAAGATTTCACTGTGTCACTTCTACGACACCACTGCGTCAAAACCTTACGCCTGCTTGAAGCAGGCGTAAGGAGTGACGCAGCAGAATAGGAATAGACATTCCTGAGCACTGCTGGTTCGTGCTTGCGACACAACTCCAGCAATGCGTTGCCTTTATGCCAACAGATGCGTCACGCATCTGTTAATCCTTGGGCCACTGTGCACCACATTGTAAATGCGACGCATGCATGGTGGCGCAAAGGTTTTTTTGTGTGACGCAAATAAACTGACACATCTCTGCTAATATGCAGAGATGTGTCAGTTCTTGTAAATCTGTCCCTCTGTATTTTTCTGATCTGAACTTTACTCAGTTTTTTGATTGATTCTGTATTCTACCTGAGTTTTGCACTCTGATTTGATTAAATGATTTAGGCTATATTATCTGATTTCTATATGATTTAGAAACTGAAAATAAACCTTTAAAGCTTCAATCTTCCCTGTCTGTCATTCTTGTAGACCAAATGAGTTCTACTTGTCTAAATTGACATTGTCTTTTAGAGAGTTTTAATGAGAGACACAGTCAGCCAGGGGCACCAAAATCCAATTAGGTATTAACAGAAGTCCTTCAGTCGTGCAAGAACAGGGCCGGCTCTAGGGCGGTGCGATTGGTGCCACTGCACCGGCTCTAACGTCAGGGGGGCTGTGTTTGCTGTGTTCTCACATATATTGTGGATTTAAAAGTACCTGCTGAAGTGTTCCTTACCTCCAGCAATTTTAAGGCAACAATGAAAATGTCAATAAAACTATGGAGATTAATGGACCTGCTGGGGAACGATCGAGTTTATAAATTGAAATTCCTTATATAGAACAGTGAGCTACTAACTGTCAAAGAGATGCACGGAACCCGCTCGGTATAGATTAAAGCGTTGATTTTTTCCCCCGTCTTTCATTATCCTAATGTTGCAAAAAGGGTTCATTTAGGTAGAAATCAATTCTTATTAGTAAAGACAACCCCAACCATGGTGGTAGGATTTAAATTCTGAGTTTGTGCTTCTCCAGTTCGAGCACTCAAACTAGATTTAGTATGAATGACATGTGACTCCTATACCTTATAGTCCTCTTTCTTATGTAGCATTTCTTATACACTGATTTACACACGTGTGATTCATTGTCTCTGTCTGTGATGTAAAGTGCTAGGACACCGTGGGGAGCGTGGCTTCGGCGCAAAGCGGAATGGCTGCCATCTAAGGGAGCTCCGCCAGCCAGACCATAATCCGATAAATTCCATCCTATGTCTGACCTGTGCACGGCCCGGACCTGGTGGCCCCGACCGCGCTGACCGTGCTCCTGAGCTGTGGAGCCCTATAACTGATGGCGTGTGCTATCCGGTACGAGTAACCGGACCCGATGCTGGAGCGGCCTGAAGGGAAAATGGCGCCCGCGCTGGATCGTAGGAGGAGGTGCCGCGCAGCTGAAGACGCGAAGAGGCGACGGATCTGATGTGTCTCGCTGCCTTCGTGGATATCGGCGTACGAGGAGAGAGCGCGGCTGACTGATTCTGTGTGCCTGGTGACTCCCACCCTGCTGTGACAGTGCGGGGCCGTTGAGCGCGCGAGCGCGGCCGCGGAGGCCATACCATCGACACTGCCTGGGGACTGGATGATGCTCCCCCGGGCGCGTTACATCGGCCCGGGGATTTCAACGACTGTGGCGGTTGGGGCCTGTCACCGGGATTGCTGCGTGCCTCCTCTGCCCTGAAACGACAAGCGGAGACTGCGGGTTCTGCTAGTGATGCATCAGGGGTCCGGACTGGCGGAGGGCACGGTGAATCACCCTGCTGCGGTGTGAGCGCTGCAAGACTCACCCGGATACGCTGCTGAGACCCACTGCGGAGCGGGGAGACGGTGTGGAGGCCCTCCAAGGCGGTAAGTGGGGTGTGGGGTGGCGGCTGGGCCGGGTGTTGGTCGGGTGGAGTGGTCCTGCTGGACGCTGGCAGTGCTATGGTGCTGTAGGGGCTGGCAGGGCTGGGTCTGTCCGGGCGACCACGGTGCGGGCCGTCACACTCCTCACAGGCGCAAGGAGTGGGGGCCCGGAGCTTTGTGGTGGGGGGTCCTTGCCGGGGCACTCCGACGCCCTGATCGGCCTACTAAGTTGGGCTGGTGGCGGTGGGGGGTCCTGGCGGGGCCCGTCCTGCTGGGCGACGGGTCACTACCCTAGATGGACAGCTGACACAGGTCCAGTGTTGGGTGGAGACTGGATCCCTATGTGATAGGCGCCATCACGCTGTAGAGAGACTGCGTTTTGAAGCTTGCCTGGTGCTTGAGCGGAGACCTACGTGGAGGCGGATCCCGGTCATCGAGGTGAGGGCCGCTTGCGGTGTTCCTGGAAGTGCTTTCCCCTGCGAGTGCGACAGTCTCTGAGTGGTAGAATAGGGACTCGCTGAGAGGGCGATTGGGCTGTCGGGACTACTGAACCTGGTGGCGTGCTAGATTACTGCGTGGCATTGCATACTGGGTGCTGTTGTTTCAATATGGGAAAATCTAATCCTAAGCAGCCTAAACTGCAGTTTGAGAACAAGCGCAGCACACGTGCCACTGATACAATGGGGGATCAGGCCGGAATGCAAGGTGCCCCTGGGTCGTCTGCGGATGTTGAAGAGGACACTAGATCTATACTGCTGGAACTGCGTGCCGGCATGAGATCGATTGACAGCAAGATAGATGCGCTGGCGACCGGCTTAGACATAGTCAAGAAGAAGGTAGATAAGCACGAGAGTAGGTTGGATGCTCTAGAAAATAGACTGTCTGATACGCAAGATTCCCAAGCCGAGAACAGAACTCAGTTATTACAGATGGAGAAGGTCTTAGAAGTTATAAAGGCGAAGAATGAGGACCTGGAAGCGCGCTCTAGGCGCAACAACCTTCGCATTATTGGTCTGCCGGAATCCACTGCTATTTCAAAGATGGAGACTTTCATAGATGGGATGCTGAGGGATCTATTTGGCAACGTACTGTCTGCAGTGATGATAGTAGAAAGGGCACATCGCTCTCTAGGACCTAGACCTAGGCCGGGCGCGCCGCCACGGCCGATAATTGCGCGCCTCCTAAATTATGCTGATCGAGACGCTATACTGCGGGAGGCAAGATCGCGGGCGCCAGTTACATATAAAGGGGACACATTGTCTTTTTTTCCAGACTACACCCCCGCAGTACAGGCGGCTGGAAAATAGTTCATTTCAGCGAAAGGGGCACTGCGGGCTGCCTCGATACCTTACGCTATGCTATACCCAGCTAAACTAAAAGTGACACATGATGGTCAAACATACTTTTTCACTGACTCAAAATCAGCGCTGAAATTTGCAAAGCACGCCAGTAGGTCGGCGCCTCGCCGTAGCGGAGGGGAGACTGTGGCGGCGGCATCGGGCCTGGAGGACACGGATTAGTTATGGTACACGGCATCAGACCGACCATCATGGTCGGGGAACTGGATTTAGACTCTAAAGATATTGCAGTTATACTTATATCCCCATTTGCAGCTCCTCCTTGACTTTCAAAAATGTTTTTCCCTTTTTGAACTGTACTGGTCTATACTTCATGGGCGAGCTTGCGGAGAGTGGGTTGCACTATTCTGGCTGTGTGATACCTGACTAATGGGCTAGCTCGCGACGCTCTACGGGATGGGGCCGGAGCCGTGGGTCGCAAATAGATTTTCTTTTCCATGCGTAAAATTAGGGGCCATGGTGCACAGTTGACTTTCATAGCTTTACTCTGGCGACCACACCTCGGTGTGTGCACCCGTGTCTGATCCACGTTCCCCAATGGGCATTCCCCAACTGTTGTGTTACATGGGTTATGGGGTGAAGGGGTGGGTAGATGGAGATGTTCGAGCTCGGCCTAATTGGGAGGTTGGAGTGGGAGGGGGGTGGAGGGTGCTAGACGTGTGGTATGTTTATTTGTGTTGTCTTTTTGTTATTTTTGTTGTATCTGATGTGCTGAAGTCGGTTGGAGTGTGGTATGAGACACATACGAGTGTGCCTGGAGGGGGACCTACTGATGCCCTCCTGCAGCTGTCCAAGAGATCACTACATCGATCACATTCAGATAAAGATAGCTATGAGTGACGCGATTCGATTGCTGACGTGGAATGTGAGAGGGCTCAACTCACCTAAAAAAGTACGACAGGTCTTGGCCTACCTAAACAGACATTTGGTGCATATAGCCCTACTACAAGAGATGCATTTGACAAAGCACAAGGAGAGGGGTATTGCAGGACGATGGGCGGGGTTTAAAATAGCGGCTTCACACTCCTCTTATGCAAGGGGCACGATGATCTTGGTCAAAAAAGGGGTGGAATTTAAACCAGTCCACATGCACGTGGATGAGGAGGGCAGGTGTGCGATGGTGCAAGGAAAGCTACAAGGATCGCTGGTAACTATAATTAATATGTACGGTCCAATTGTGGATGACCCGGCATGTTTCTCCCGGATGTACACTGTCCTCAGGAGCTGGCCAGCAGCCACTGTATTATGGGGAGGTGACCTGAATACTTACTTAAACTCAGATTTAGATAAATCTAACCCACTCACTCACCACACCACCCGAGTTGCTAGGAGCATAGCGGGCGCACTTGAGGAGTTTGGCTTGAGAGATGGGTGGCGTGCGAGACATCCCCTGGGGAAGGAGGGCACACACGCGACACCACTACATGGAAGCTGGTCGAGGTTAGACTATTGGCTGCTAGGGGAGGAGGCGATGAGCTGGCTGCGTGGGGTTGTGCATCTACCTCGCACGCTCTCCGACCATAATCCTGTCCAGCTGGATCTAGAGATTCCAACAGTCATACATCATCCATTCACCTGGCGACTATGGTCAGAGGCATTACTAGACCCGATCTACGATTAAACTATACGGGGAGCAATCGTACAATACTTTGAAACAAACACGGGCACGGTTGACAAGGCTGCCACGCTGTGGGAGGCTTTCAAGGCCACGATTAGGGGAGTATGTATCGGCACGGCGGCGGGTATACTGCGCGATATACGGATACAGCTACTAAACAAAGAGCGCGCCCTAAGGGAACTGGAATGTGAGTATGAAACATCACAATCCGCAAGGGTACTCGCTCGCATACAGGAGATACTCACTGAATATGAGAAACTGGCGGACACTGAATTAAAATACATATCCCGCAGACACACAGCGCGAAGTTATGGGGAGGGTGGCAGACCTGGGCGCACATTGGCGAACAAGATCAAAGATCGTCAAGGTCAAACGCGTATAGATATGATTACAGATGAGGACGGGGTAGTACATTACCATCCATTGGATATCACAATTCAAACGGTTTTATAAAGACATATACACATCCAGAGGCGGCGCGACGGAGGTCGAGACGGCGGAATACTTGGAAGAGGTAGCGTGCGCCTGGCTCTCAGACACCCATAGGGAGTATATCTGCAAGCCCATACATGAGCAAGATGTTAAAACAGCTATCTCGGCTTTATCCAATGGCAAGGCGCCAGGGCCTGATGGTCTTACGGCGGAGTTTTATAAGTAATACGTAGACTTACTCATGCCTCACTTACTTGAAGTTTACGCTGAAGCGCACGAGGTTGGAAGATTACGGCCGACAATGCGACAAGCGCTAATAATCACTCTGCTTAAAAAGGACAGACCCCCAGATAGATGTGACTCTTACCGTCATCTGTCGTTGATTAACATAGATGCAAAGATATTGGCCAAAATTCTGGCAACCAGACTGCGCCCGCTGATGCCAAGACTGGTGTTGCCTGATCAATCAGGATTTATACCAGAGAGGTCCACATCACATAATCTCCGAACCATCTTCTCTATGCTCCACATACTTGAACCAAATCTGCCTGCGGCAGCTGTATTGCTAGAAGCTGCAAAAGCGTTTGACTCAGTGGAATGGAAGTATATGTTCTATGTCTTGCGACGTATGGGCTTTCCCCCGTTATTCATGCAGTGGATAGCGGTGCTGTATGCGGAACCATCGGCACGTGTACGGGTTGGAGGCTTGACTTCGGGACCCTTCAATATAGGGAGGAGAACACGCCAGGGATGCCCATTATACCCGTTGCTATTTGTGATTATATTAGAACCATTGGCGTGTGTTATTAGACAGCGACATAGACAGACTGCACTCAACTTCACATATCGCCCGGTAGCCATCTCACTGTACGCAGATGATATGGTGCTTTTTGTTCGCGAGCCGTCTCGGTACCTGTCCCAGCTACTTCGTGAATATATCAGATTCGGACAACTATCGGGCTTGTCTATTAATTGGGATAAGTCTATAATCACTCCGTTAACGGAGTCCACCCCACAAACTGATGTGGAATACCCACTTGTATGGTCTACCGACCCAGCTAAATACTTGGGGGTGTGGATTCACAGGGACCCGAATACGGTGATACGCGAGAACTACGGCAGAGCATGCACGTAACTAGAACAACAGGTAGAGCTATGGCTCTCCCTGCCACTGTCACTAGCAGATCAAATTGCTCTGATTAAAATAGTGGTGCTGCCGCGATTTTTATATTTATTCGATAATATTCCACTGGTGCTCACTAAGGAGTTCTTTCGCAATATTAGACGAATGCTGGTGCGGTTAGTCTGGGGTGGCAAGAACGCACGGGTGAAATGGTCGACTCTCACTGAAGGATACAGCAGGGGGGAATTTGAGGCGCCGGACTTCTATATTTATTATTTGAGCGCACAGGCTAGGTACGTGTATTACTGGCTCAGGCCACATGCATACACTCCACATGTTGCGGTAGAGGAGGGTGATGCCTACCCGGTCCCATTACACAGCGTACTAACACACCGAGCGAGAGGCACCCCGAAAACTGAAATAAGTTCGATAGATGCGACAATAGCAGCCTGGCAGGCGATAGGGCATCTGGCGCAGAAGCTACCGATTTATGCACCTGCCCTGTACATTGAGCATCACGCCGCACTGACGGTGACTCATGAGGCGCCGTCGATGCGCCTGCTCCACGAAGCGGGGCTTCAGGGAATGCAAGATCTATATCCGGCAGGTGCGTTTCTTACGTCGGACGATCTGCAGTATGTAAGCAATCAGACACTATCATTTAGATTTACGCTGCATAGACTGCGACATGCGACCAAACTACATTACACCACATACCCTCTAGAACCGCCTACACTCAATCATTGCAATTTGCCCTCACTACTCCTACTAACAGAAGAATGGTCTCCAGACTCTAAGTTGATAAAGAGTGAATGCAATCCTGAACCAGACAGAAGCTGGGAAAGGTGGAACTTGTGTCTTACAGAGCCCATAGCTGAAAAGAATTGGAAGCACAATTGCGAACTGACGGGTGCGCTGGGTACAAATGGTAACCTGCGCATCATACATTTTAAATATATACATCAGGTGTACTATACGACTAAACGCTTACACAGCTTTGGGATACGTGACACAGATTGCTGCACACGATGTGGACAAAGGGGTGCTGACTTCATGCATTTGGCCTGGAGCTGCCAAAAGGTGAATGTATTCTGGGCAGGAGTGGTGCTGACTTTAGTGAACATGACGTCAGCGGACATACAATGCACCCCGCTTGTTTGTCTACTCTGCTGTGTGCCACACCTCAGAAGTGTAACAGGGAAATTTGTGAGATTGGCTCTAATGTTGGCAGCACGCAGAGTTGCGATGGTCTGGGGGGGGACGGCGTAGGCCTAAAACAGAACAATGGTTAAAAGACGTAGTGTATTGTAGAGAGAATATGGAACTATATGCGGATGAATTGCCAGAAATGGCCAGACCCCGAGATATCTGGGAGCCATTGCGGGCCTTCCTACTGGCCAGTACGACTGATGATGAGTGAGGAGGTTTGACAAAGATGCCGAGGGCACTGATGGAGGGACAGACAGACATTTGTATTAGGGAATGTGACTACACTCCGAGACGACTATGTAACTCTTGATTACATTCTGCAAACAGATGTTCGCGATACGCTTTTCTTTTTCATCTTTTGCGTAATTTTATTTGGTCTTTATTATTTGCTTTGTTATTTTTAATGGTATATACTGCTCTCTGATGGGAGTCTTGAGAATAATGCAAGATATATGTTCATGGTCATTGCTATTTTATGTTTGTTTTGTGAATGTGTTAAATGAAGAAAATAAATTAAAAATAAATAATAATAATGCTAGGACACCCTATGAGTTGCTCTATAAAACAAAAGAGAAGCATGTGTGAAATTGGTTTTGGAGACTTTAGGGTCACTGTTAAAGGGTGGTAAGTGGAGAAATGGAGAAGAAGGTCATTGGGCGCTAGCAAACATACTGGCACTGGGCGCCCCAGTGCTAAAGTCAGCAATGTGCAAGAACGCGACCTCATATGTCATTCTTTCGCTGTGGTTATTGCTCAAGCACGGACTACCCTCACCCTGAAAATTCATGCCAATATTTTTTTTCCACATTTTGTATAGTATTGAAAACCCAATCTCATTTTCATGCCCCTTTCTTTCGATTTAGCTCCGCTTCTCATATCACCAAGGCACCCTCTTTTTTCGAGTAATCATGCGCTTTACAAAAATTCAATTCTATGTATTAATCATGATTACAATTAGGTGATTTACTTCTGATTCCGGTGCAAACTCCTGTTTGAGCCCAAAACAGGATTCCGAATAGGTTGGCTGCATTTGCCCTAGCCCTAACTGTGATTTGTGTTATTTGTCCATGTGCGAATGACGTTCCTTGCGCTGTTTGCCATCAAGTTTACAACAGGTGAAACATGGTGGGGACCTTATTGGCAAATGGCGTTAAATTCTGATTTGCGCACAATAGAATGCTCCGATGATTTAGGCACCAACATTTGATTTGGGCCCCGTACAGAATGCGCGAATCGGACGTTCCTGCTATTTGCCAAGGTTTCACCTGCAGTAAACTTGTGCGTAATTTGTTAATGAGCAAATGTCACATATGTAGATAGCACACGGCCACGCAATTTGGGTACAAGTATGCACCAAAAACGGAGTCAGTCCCCTAATTTTAATCATGGCCATAGGAGGGTAACCAGTTAAATATTTATTTAGTACTACTTATTGGGTTACGAAAATCCCCTTAATCGCTAATGCAATGCTGCCATCTACTGGTACAAAAAGCCTTTTTCCCCAGGCTTTTGAGATCACTATTGTATGATGCTCCTCCTTTCACTGATGTTTCAAGATATCCTATTCCCTCAAACAGGGCTTTAGGTGGGCCGGGTCCTGACGGTGCTCAGCACCGACAGTTCTTTAAAGCAGGTGCCAAGACGGGTCCCTATCGGGCTCTCCATTTTTATTACCTTTGTGGCAGGTGCCTCATTTCAAGGTTCGGGGAACATGGTGGCCGGAAGCTAACGGTCGCGGCCGAAGCTCCCTCGGGTGTGTGTCCAGGCTTTCCCCGGGAGGCCCTCTCGATGAATTCCTAATGGATTTACCCCCCTCCTCACCCCATCTCATTTCTATCACATTCTTACCATAGCTCCTTGATTGCATGGGGATTGGAGCTTTCCCGTTTGAGCGCGGAGCAGCGCGGTGAATGGCTCCCGACGCCCGAGGTGGATTGACGGTGCCGGCACTCCTGCGGTGGGAGGGTGTGGCCCGTGAGTGGAGACGACGCGGCTTCCCCTGCCTTCAGGCCCGGGTTGCTTGTGGAAGAGTCAGCACCTGCGATTATGCGTGCCTGAGGACTGGTGACTGGAGAGGGGAAAGAGCGGTAGGACGCCCATGTAAGGTAGGGCGTCCTGTTTTTGGTGCTTCTTCTGTCCCTGAAGCTGTTTTGTTGCCCCGATACGAAGGTAAGAATTACATTAGTTGCCTTAAGGATCCTTCGATCTCTGTTGCACGTTGGGAAATTCTTTATCAGCAGGGTGTAGTGCCAGTAATAACAGGAAGGACACTGGCATCGGATTAGTTATAGCGTGTAGATTTATTAATGATAACCTCCACAAACACGTAATATACTGGGCCCACGAGGAGCGGCGATCTGCACTCGCCGGCCGCGCTCCCCTTGAATGTCCCGTCCCCCTCCGCGTCACGGAGCCGCCAGTCCTGATAGGACGGGGCGTCACGTGACACAGATGGCAACAAGACATTCGTCTCTATGGTGCATAAACACTAGACCGTACAACATCTCCCCCCTCAACAATATAAACAGCAAAACATTATTCATGTCATGACAAAATCTTCCAAACGCTTGGGCGCCCTAACAAGTCTGGTAGGCCTCCTCGGAGTAACAAACCGAGGTTGCCCCTCGGCGCATGGAGTGCTAATACATCTGGTATAGTCCTGGGCACCCTGGATGCCTTCACACTCTTGCACAGACTTCGTTCCACCCCGCCCACCGGCACCACATGCCTCAAATCGCATCTCTTCACGACATGCAGATTCGCCTTTGCTAGCTCTATCAATAGGCGAGGTGTGCAAACATCCATTATCCTCCCTCTCACTCCTGTCCGCAACCTCATTCCCTTGCCACTCTGGTACATTATCGTCATCCCTAGACCCACTCGCACGGCCTCTATTCATGATGATGTTTTCCTGGCCTGCTTTGAGCTTGACGATGTCATCTTTGCTTCTCCATCCTCCACCTTCCAAGCACACTGCCCCTTTCCTAACCTCCTGCACACGTACAGGAGTTTGAAAGACTGACTCCCCCTTCATCACCTTATGCAGCTTCTTTACTAGCACCCAATCTCCCTGTTCCACGTCCTTTGCATTGGCTCTATTCACAGTATCAGCGTATCGCTTGGCACACTCCTGTTTGGCCATGATACGCTCCCTGACTCTTAGCGTCTCCTCTTGCACACCCTCCGTGTCTTCTCTTACATCATACCACTTGTTGTATTTGGGAGTAAGCTCGCTGGTGCACTTTCTCCCCCTCATCAGATACAAAGGTGTATGGCCTGTAACAGCATTCGGGGTGTTATGGTAAGTGTGCACCTTGTCCGCAAGAAACATCTTGACGTCCAAATTGGACGCAATGGCTAGCTGAATGCCCTCTTTAAGGAACCTGTTCATTCTCTCCACCTGCCCATTGCTCTTCGGGCTGTACAATGGGGTCTTCTCCTGCTTGATCCCTGAGTGGGCGAGAAAATCCGTCATCTTCCTGGATACGAGCTGTGTGCCATTATCAGAAACCATGACCTTCGGTTGCCCTTCTTGAGCGAACATTTTTCGTAGCACTTGAATCACCCGGTCCGTGGTAACTTCTCGGACAAACTTGTACTGTATCCACTTGGAGTAGTAGTCGGTGATCACGATGAGAAATCTGCAATCCTCCGGCAGCAACGAGAACGGACCCGCGAAGTCGATGGCAACCTTGCTCCATGGGCCAACCGGAATGTCAACCCTCTGCAGTTCCCCTCTGCTGGTCTTCCAATGCTTGTCTGCCTTCAGACACTGCTCGCATCGGTCTATGAAGTCGCAGACATCGCTGGTCATCCCCGGCCACCAGTAGTACATTTTCAGCAGATCCTTGGTCGCGGTGCCGCCAGGGTGACCCTTGTGGGCAATTCTTATCAGTTTGCTCCTGAGGCCTTCCGGGGGAACGAACAGCTCGTGCCGTTTCAAGAAACCATTCTCGAGAGTGAGCTCCGCACTCACCTGCTGGAAGCTTCGGAGCGAACCGTGTAAGTTCCGAACAGGAGGCCAATGGGATGTCATGTGACCCATCACGGTGCGGAGAACCACGTCCTTCTCCTGAGAAGCAAGCCACTCCTCCTCTGAGATGGAACCTTCGCACATCGTCGTGGCATCCACCAGAGCCACCACACACTCCGCATCATCGAGGGACACGTCATCGTCCCCTGCCACCGGCAAGAGGGACAAGCAATCCGCTCTGCAGTTGAGGCCACCCTTGATGTGCCGGATCGTGAAGTGGTATTCCTGCAGCTTGGACAGTAGGCGCAGCAGCCGCAAACTAGCCTTCCCATTACCACGGCCCTCACCGGCCATCATATAGATCAGGGGTTTGTGATCCGTGACGATTTCGAACACCTTGCCCCACAAGTAGTTCTTCAGTTTCTCCACCGCCCAGACACAGGCGAGCGTCTCGCGCTCGATGGTGCTGTAGTGCTTCTCGGCGTCGCTCAAAGAGCGGGATATGAAGGCGATGGTGTTTTCTTTCTGCCCGTGGAACTGGCAGAATACCGCCCCAATGCCCTTTGCACTGGCATGGACAGTGACCACATTCCGCAAGTCCTTGTTGTAAGGTTGCAGCACCGGAGCCAATGCGATACCCCTCTTGACGGCCTCGAACGCCGCGTCCTGCTCCGCTGCCCAGACGTACTTGACATTCTTCCTCAGCAAGGCCCTCAGTGGCTCCACCGTGGTCGCGTACCCCTGCAGGAACTTCAAATAGTACTCGCTGAGCCCCAGGAAAGACCGCAGGGCGTCCTTGTCGCCAGGGCACGGAGCTTCTCTGATCGCTTTCACCAGGTCATCCTTGGGAGCAATACCATCCGGGGTCAGGACGTGCCCCAAGTATTCGATCTTGGTCTCCATAAATTTACATTTGTCTTTGGAGACTGTCATCCCTTTCTCACGCAAGACCTCCAACACCTTGCCAAACACCACCAGGTGCTTCGCTTCGTCCTTGGTGTGAATCAAGATATCGTCCTGGAACGCTTCGACCCCCTCCATGTCACAGAACAACAGATCCATCAACTTTTGGAACACCCCCGAAGCAGAGGCGAGTCCGAAAGGCAGCCGGACATACCTGTACGCCCCGAACGGAGTGACGAACGTGGTCAGCTTCTTGGAGCCCTCGGTGAGGCAGACCTGGTGGTACGCAGACTTCAGATCAATCAGGGTAAAGAACCGGGACCCTGACGCCAAAATGTCTTGAATGTTGGGCAGAAGGTGACAATTGACGAGGATATTGTTATTGAGGGAACGCAGATCCACGCATAGACGGATGTCTCCAGACCTTTTCTTCTTCGACACGACAATTGCGGACACCCATTCCGAAGCACCGGCACCTTCTATCACACCTTCATTTTCCAACTTGTCCAGCACAGCCTTGAGTTCCGCCCTGACCGAGAGAGGCACGGTCCTGACCTTGTGTTTGATCGGCATAGCCCCCTCCTTCAGCTGTATGTCGTGCACAAAGCCTTTCACACAACCTACTTCGTTGGCGAAGACTGAACTAAATTTTGCAAGGACTCCGGACAACCCACCCGGCTCATCGTCTGCCTGAATAGAGTTGACCCGGTCTGCCCTGAGGACTATGGGATCTGCTGCCCCTGGGATTAGCATCACTCCCAACTTCGCCAGATCCTTTCATCCCACAAGGCTCCTCCCTTTCTCGGCCACGTAAATCTTGGTAGTGATGGCCCTCCCTTTGAAAGTGAGGGTATCAGAAAAATACCCTTTCATCACTATGTCCTGCTCCCCAAACGCTTTCGGATTCACATCCGTCACACGCAACTGCACATCATGCCACTTCGCATCAAACGTGGTGTCGGAAATCAGGGTAATAGGGGAACCTGAATCAGCTGTAAACGGAAGCTCAACAGAGGCGATCATAACGGAGCCTATGGGCCCCTTCACTCGCCCATCCTCCGCATCAATAGAGAGTACTATATCCCCAAGCGCCTCGAGATCACCTTCGCTCACAGAACTCACTTTCACACTGCTAGCTGACTTCCTGGTCTTGCCCACGGCAGCAAAGTGACCCACCCTTTTGCACTTAGTACACTTCCTACCAAGCGCAGGGCAAGCCTTACTGTCCGCCAAGTGATCCAGCGCTCCGCACCTGAAGCAAGCGAGCGGCTTCCTACCCGCCCCCTTATCACTCGCCCCTCTTTCAGGAGGCCTCTGGGCGGACCTGCTTCTGTCCTGCACATAAAACACATTGGCAGCGTGGCTAGTATTAGCAAGTTCCTTTGCGGACACCAGTGATCTCTCGATGGCCTTCGCAATCGCCACCACCTCCTGCAGCGTAGGATCACGGCATGTCAGTAATCTTTCCTGCACTTTCTTGGAATGGCAGTAGAACACCACCTGGTCCCTGATGTAAGTGTCCGTCATGCCCGCAAATTCACAGTCTTGGGCCAGAACGCGCAAGCAGGCAATATATTCCTCTATAGTCTCCCCTTCATCCTGCTTCCGAAGAGCAAATTTGTGGCGCCCCACCATGATGTTAGTCTCCTCAGCATACTGCAGCTCTAACCTCTTCACCGCCTCCTGGAACACATTGAGCTGAGTGGTAACACCAGGCGGATTCACGTACACGGGCAAACTGTCGAAGACCTCTTGCCCAGCCTTCCCCAGCAGTCCGAACAAAAGCGCCTTCTTCCGCTCCGCCGCGTACCCTGCGCCATCAATGGAGACAATATAGTTCTCGAAGGCCCTCAACCAGCTCTTCCGCTTCATGCACGGCTTGCCGGGAACCTCCAGGAAGAGAGGCGGGACACAGATGTTGCCACCGTGCGCCATCGTGAACGATGCACACTCCCCACAGACGTGGCACGGAAGGCAGGCACCCCCACGCAGCGGCACCACCCCAGGCCTGGCAGAACGTGAGCACAATGGAGAAGCACCAAGCAGGGCGCAAGCACCGCTAGGCGAGACCCCGCAGCAACAGAAAGTACCTGGCACTCAGGGCTGGAGACAACAGCTTGCAGGTCAAGCGAGGCCAGAGGGGGGGGGGGCGCCAGCACAGAAAGGCCCCGGGAACAGCACCAGCAGGCAGGAGCACGTGGCCAGAAGACAGCCGAGGCAGGCAGCAAAACAGAAACCAGAGGATGCAGGGAAGGGCTTCAGCAGCAGACACCCACGTGGGAGGGCTCCGCTTCAACCGGCGAAGGCAGCAGGTCATGGAGAGACACTCGTGGGCCCAGATCTCAGAACCCTCGTCGCCATTTGTAGTGCCAGTAATAACAGGAAGGACACTGGCATCGGATTAGTTATAGCGTGTAGATTTATTAATGATAACCTCCACAAACACGTAATATACTGGGCCCACGAGGAGCGGCGATCTGCACTCGCCGGCCGCGCTCCCCTTGAATGTCCCGTCCCCCCCCCCCGCGTCACGGAGCCGCCAGTCCTGATAGGACGGGGCGTCACATGACACAGATGGCAACGAGACATTCGTCTCTATGGTGCATAAACACTAGACCGTACAACACAGGGGAACCCACCAGTGACTGGAACAGTGCAAGAAGGGTTCCTGTACTGTATGGAGAGTAGCGCTGCCTAGCCCCAGCAAATCGGTGTACCATTACCCAATGTGTGTAGGTATACCATACGCACCAGGGCAATTCAGTCTGTATTAAGTTCAGTCACCCTAGCACCGACTCGGATTTCCCCTTCCGTTGCTGAAGTCAGAGTGTCTGCCAGGCAGGGCAAGGGGAAAATTAGCACGGAGACTACCACAGCAGTAAGCGGAAAGGGGAAAGGTAGGGGAAAGAAAGCCCCCCCTTCTAAAGTGAAAATTACACCTTCCTTAAAAACATTTTACAAGGTTTTGTCTACTCCTACAAATCGGGGCTCTAATAAATGAAGCTTCTTGGCGTCTGATAGCTTACAACCTGCTACCTTATCAAATTTTTCCCCGGTAAGGTCTCCTGATCGGCCAGCTCTACCTCCGAATAATATGCAGTCCCTCGCACCACCTGGCCCTATGAGCAGGCCGGGGGGAGTCAAGGTTGAAGCAACTGAAGTATCCGAAGAGCATCTATCTGTTATACATCCCTCTGTTGGAACCTCCAATAGATTTTTGGTACTGGAGGCTCAAGATGACCAACCTCCCCCTTCCCACCTGATTATGCAATCTCAAAACCCCCAGTAGTTTCTGCTGGGTTTGGTGCTGGGACCAGGTCATTAGGATATATTTTACTGGCTCTTAAGGATGATATAGGGAAAAGATTTACAGTTTCGGAGACCAATCAAGCAGCAATCCAAGCATCATGCGAGGCGCTAGCCTATAAGCTGGAAGAAGTATCTCTGAGAACAGACGCATTAGAATCAGAAATCCCTAAAATGAAGGAGGCACTCCATTCCTCCACAATGGAAATGGCTAAATTAGTCAACCAAAATAGGGATTTAATAGATGATTTGGAGCGCTTGGAAAATAACTCAAGGAAAAATAATCTAAGACTCATAAATGTGCCCGAAGATATGGAAGGAGCAGATGTCAAAGGTTTTGTGATTTCCCTGTTAAAAGATACAGTCTTGAAGGACTTCCCGGAGTTAGATCTGGCTCACAATATTCAACGAGTTCATCGGGATCCGTTTAAAAGAAACTCTGCAAAACAGAAGCCAAGGAAAATCTTAATAAATTTCCTCACGTATAAAATAAAAGAGAAGATTTTATCCTTGACTCTGAAAGAAGGTCTGATAAAAACTAAATCTTTCTCCAACCCCTTTTCATTTTCCATCAGGTCAGATGTCTCCCATATTACAGCTACAAAACAGTGGGATCTGGGTAAAAGAATGGAGATCTTAAATACACCGGGGGCTAAGGCTCAATTAAGGTTTCCAGCATCTTTGCGCATTATGTGGAATTACCACATGCACATGTTGCGTTCAGTAAAGGAAGTGCATGCCCTCATTGATAAAATAAGTAATGACAGCGGGGCATAGGGGTGAAGGGGGGGGTCAAATACGCTTGGGGCCCCCCGGGTGGGACTTGGTAATGAATTATGAAGTTTCTATTCTTAGTGTTAAGCCTGGGGGACAGAGGCCATATGGGCTATGCCTAGAGTGGGGGGGTTTCCCCAGGGGGGTGAGGGGGGCGTGGGGTCACGGGGGCAGGGAGGGGGAGGACTGGGGTTGGGGTGCACTGGGGGGGTTGCAGTGGGAAAAAATTAAAAAAATATCCTCAATCTCAATCTCAATTTCCATCTAGTATTTAACCATCTGTGTCGAGTTTTTGCACCGGGTGGAGGGAGCCGCTTCGATGTGTAGTAATATAAAATTTATCTTGTGGAATGTTAATGGGTTGAGGTGTCCACGTAGACAAAGACTGGTCATGAAATACTTAGAACAATCTCCCGCCCAAGTCTGTCTTCTTCAGGAAACACCTCTTCAGGAAACACATTTAAGCCATTCGGAATGTAGGGTCATCTTTGCTAAATACCATTGGGTACAATATTCTTGCTCTTCTGAGCAGGTAGTGCATAATAAAGGGGTGGCTATCTTGATTAAACAAGGGGCAAGATGTACTATTAAATCAGCATTAACAGATCAGACAGGGAGATGGATCATAGCCCTGTTGGATTTTGAAGGCTTGGAGTTAAGTGCTGCCTCTTTTATGGCCCTAATGTTGATGATCCAACACATATTTGCAAATTACAGTCTAAATTAATGGAAGCCACTTCGCCTATAATAATCGGTGGGGATTTTAACGTCCTCTTTGACCCACTAAGAGATAGATCAAACGAGTACCATTATTTAGGAGCCCCACGTATACGTCGGGCTTTGGGCAACATGATTCACGATCTAGGGCTTGCCGATGCGTGGAGGGCAAAGATGGGCGAAAAATAGGGTTACTCTTTCTTTAGTAAAAAGCACGGACATTCGTCTAGAATCGACTATGTCTTAGTTGATAGGTCGAGTTTGGAAAACTTACTTGTTATCTCCATCCTACCTGGTCTTCTATCAGATCATGCCCCTATTTTTTTTGTTCACCTAGGGAAGAGGTATAGCCTCAGGCCTAGATGGACGCTAAAAAGGGCAATGTTGTCGGACGTTGAAATAATTAAGGTACTTAAACTGTTCACTCTAGATTTTTTCTCTTTAAATATTGGCTCTACTTCTATGGATTATGTTTGGGACGCTTTTAAAGATCACCTGAGGGGTCAGTTACATAGCCTGATTTGTTCCAAAAATAGGGTGGAGGCACAAGAACTGCGAAAACTGGAAGAGAAAATTCTCAAGCTTGAGGATGAGAGGACTAGATGTACTCAGGGGCATTCAGAAAGGCTGATACAAGTTCTTAGCGACTTGGATCACGCTTGCCAGGACTACAGGGGCAGGCTTGACCAAAAGGTGAAGGGTCAGTGGGCGTCCCAAAATATGCAAAAGTATGAGTATGGTGAAGCCCTCTTGGCATGGAAGGCAAGAGTAGATCGAGCCAAAAACAATATTAATGAATTAATAATTGACGAGAACGGGGCTACATCAAGTAGACTGGAGGATATGCAAACTCACCTCCTTTCTTTATTTTCAGAGTTGTATAGGGAGGAGATTACACCTAGCTCAGAAACTCTCCAAAATTGGTTGCGGGATAAAGCTTTACCAGAACTAACAGAAGGCAGCCGAGATAGTCTTGATGCTCCTATTACTGAGAGCGAGATTAGAATGTACCTAAACAAAAGTAAGAAGAATAAGGCTGAGGGTACTGACGCGCTTCCAAGTGAGGTCTACAAACTCCTCCAGGACGAGCTAGTCCTGATGTTGTGTGTATTATTCAATTATGTATATAGCCTGGAAGGTAAAGTCCCCAAGTCCCAGAAGGAGGCTACTATCGCCGACTTCATCAGCCCGCACGCTCTAGCCTCACCAGAGTACATCCTGCTAGGGGACCTGAACTTCCACCTGGAGAAAAACAACGACAACAACACCACCACCCTGCTCGACAACCTCGCCAACCTCGGACTCAAGCAACTGGTGGACACGCCCACCCACCTCGCTGGCCACACGCTCGACCCCATCTTCTCCGCCAGCAACAACGTCTCCTTCAGCCACTCCACCGGACTACACTGGACCGACCACAGCTGCATCCACTTCACCTTCAAGAAGACCACATCCCACCACGACACGCTACAGATCCCCCGCAGATGCTGGAGCAAAGTCACCACAGACCAGCTGACCACATCGCTGAGCCAGAACTCACCTGTCGACACCCCTGACACCAACGACGCAGCACACAATCTCGCACAGTGGATCACCAACTGCGCCGACGACCTCGCTCCACTGAAGAAACCCCCAGGCAAGACTGGCAAAAGAAAAACCTCATGGTTCACAGACGCCCTCAAAGTCGCAAAGAAATCCTGCCGAACCCTCGAAAAAGCTTGGCGCCACAAACGGACATCAGAAAACATGACAGCCCTCAAGAGCGCCACCCGCGAATACCACCAGATGATCCGCACCACCAAAAGGACATCGTTCAAAGAGCGGCTGGGCAGCAACACCCACAACAGCAAGGAACTCTTCAGCATCGTCAAAGAGCTCTCCAACCCCAGCGCCAACAATGACATCACACCGTTGCAAGATGTCTGAAACTCCCTCGCCACATTCTTCCACCGCAAGATCGCAGATATACACAACAGTTTCGGACCCCAGACTCCGCCTCCAGCCACCAAACCAATGACCCCCACCACCACCCTCAGCGGATGGACCCCCATCAGCACTGAAGACACCACCCACGTCATGAACACCATCCACTCTGGCTCCCCCTCCGACCCATGCCCTCATCATACCTTCAACAAAGCCGACACCATCATCGCACCCCACCTCCGGAACGTCATAAACAGCTCCTTCACGTCAGCCACCTTCCCTGAAAGCTGGAAACACGCAGAAATTAACGCCCTTCTGAAGAAACCCACAGTGGACCCCAAACACCTCAAGAACTTCCGCCCCATCTCTCTTCTCCCCTTCCCGGCTAAAGTCATCGAGAAGACTGTCAATAAACAGCTGACTGCATTCCTCTAAGCAAACAACTCGCTCGACCCATCCCAGTCCGGATTTTGAGCCAACCACAGCACCGAGACCGCCCTCATTGCAGCCACCGATGACATCAGGACCCTGATGGACAACGGAGAGACAGCCGCTCTCATCCTCCTGGACCTCTCGGAAGCCTTTGATACCGTCTGTCACCGCACCCTAATAACCCGCCTCTACAACACTGGGATCCAAGGAAAGGCCCTGGACTGTATCACATCGTTCCTCTCCGACAGAACGCAGAGAGTCTGCCTCCCTCCCTTCCGCTCTGCGGTCACCAAGATCATCTGCGGCGTACCCCAAGGCTCCTCACTCAGCCCAACCCTCTTCAATATCTACATAAGCCCCCTCGCCACCATCGCACGCAAACACAACATCAACATCATCTCCTACGCCGACGACACCCAACTGATACTCTCCCTCACCAAAGACCCATCCACCGCCAAAACCAACCTCCAGGACGGAATGAAAGATGCCGCAGAATGGATGAAGCACAGCCGTCTGAAGCTCAACTCGGACAAGACGGAGGTCCTCATCCTCGGACAATCCCCATCCGCCTGGGACGACTCCTGGTGGCCCACGACGCTGGGCACCGCACTGACACCCACGGACCATGCACGCAACCTTGGATTCATCCTGGACTCCTCCCTCACGATGACCAAGCAAGTCAACTCAGTTTCGTCCTCATGTTTCAACACCCTGCGCATGCTCCGAAAGATCTTCCGGTGGATCTCCACTGAAACCAGAAAGATGGTGACCCAGGCCTTCGTCACCAGCCGACTGGACTACGGGAACGCCCTATACGCAGGAACCACAGCCAAACTTCAGAAACGTCTTCAGTGCATACAGAACGCCTCCTCACGACTCATTCACGACATCCCTCGCCACAGCCACATATCCACCCATCTGAGAAACCTGCACTGGCTCCCCGTCAGCAAGAGGATCACGTTCAGGCTGCTCACCCATGCACACAAAGCGCTCCACAACATGGGCCCCGAATACCTCAACAACCGCCTCTCGTTCTACACCCCAACCCGCCAGCTCCGCTCCACCAGCCTCGCCCTCGCCACCGTCCCACGGATTCGCAGAACCACCACCGGAGGAAGATCGTTCTCCTACCTGGCAGCCAAGACATGAAACTCCCTTCCCGCTCACCTACGACTGACACAGGACCACCTCACTTTCAGGAAACACCTCAAGACCTGGTTATTCGAGCAATAGCAGCACCCCCCCTCCCTTCAGCACCTTGAGACCCTCACGGGTGAGTATCGCGCTCTTCAAATGTATTGATTGATTGATTGATTGATACTATTGTACTTATTCTGAAACCTGGGAAGGACCCCCTTAAAGCAGACTTCTATCGACCAATTGCCCTGCTGAATGCCGACTATAAGATCTTTATGAGTATCCTTGCAGGAAGATTGGTTAAGCTAGTCCCGCAGTTGATCAATTCGGACCAAAAGGGCTTTATTCCAGGGAGATATATTCAGGAGCAGACGCTCCAACTTATTGGCAATATAGATCTGGCGGTGGCTCGGTCGGAACCCTTGGCTGTAGTGGCATTCGATGCAGCCAAGGCTTTTGACAGAGTATGCTGGGTATATATGTGGGATGTACTTAAGAGGATGGGCTTTGGGCATATCTTCATTCAGACCTTGACTAGTTGCTACCAGGGGGCCTCTGCAGTTATTTTGTTAAATGGTATGCTAACAGCAAGTTTTACCATTTATAGGGGAACAAGACAGGGCTGTCTCATCTCGCCCTTGCTGTTCGATCTATACATAGAGCCCCTTGCCCAAGCCTTAAGACTAGACAAGCAGATCACCCTCTTAAGTTCCAATCAATACAGTAGTAAATTGGCCCTTTATGCTGATGACTTGTTATTATACACCAACAACCCGGTCTATGTAATACCAAGGGTTGAAGCTCTTTTGGTGGAATTTGGCACATATTTGGGCTATTTAGCTAATTCCTCTAAAACCGAGGTGATGTGTTGGAACATCAACAATTGGGAGGGCAGACTAGTAAAGGGTTTAAATATTTGGGAATTATCATAGTTAATGACTTGGTTAATATACCATCGATTAATCTAAAAAAGACCATCAAAGAGGTGGGTCGCCTATTTTCTAGATGGAAAAATCTCCCCCTGACGATATTTGGTAGGGTTAACTTAGTTAAAATGGTCATCCTCCCCAAGCTGACATATCTGTTCAACGCTATTCCCCTTGATTTTCCTAGCAAGGATATCGGCAAAATTCAGAGCAAAATTGGCAGTTTTATCTAGACTAAGCGCGGATCGAAGATGGCCGCGTAGTGTATAAGCTCCACTGATTGTCCCTGCCTCACGTCTATCCTGAAGGCATATCCGTGTCGCCCGACGACAGCCCCTGGTGTCGGACGAGTAGCGGATCCCAACCCGCTTACCCCGGCTCGCTGTGCAGGTCCGACGGGGGAGATATCATCCCCGGTGAGCTGCGGCCTACTAAGAGACCGAAAGCCGGGACCCACAGAGACGGAGGGCGCCGGAAGAGAGCTCCGGCTGGTCCGCCTGCATCGCGCGGTGGTGCCGCATTCTAAAAGGTGCCGCCGCGACTTCGTGAAACGGAGCTGTGAGGAGGCATCTGAGACCCGTGGCAGCGGTGGTGATTGCACACCCAAGTCACTGATCCGGTGAGGCGGGAGGGCGCACTTGATGTAGACGATGCAGAGCGCGCCTGCCGGGATTCAGTTAATGGTGGCGGTGCGCTCCAGATGGAGATAGTTTTCCTGTTGCCCGCCTCATCGGTATTGACCTCTGCCACACGTCCGTTGTTGGAACATCAAGGTACTGGAATGACCCCCCTCCCCCCAGGGGCTCAGGAGGGGCCGGAAGAGAGCTCTGCAAATTCACCTGAGATCTAGACAGCCCATGGCCGGGGGGACTGCGGCGCCTTTCCCAGGGGGTCAGTGGAGGACGCGCTGCTGGGTGAACGGACAGTTACCATCCTTTGTGTCCAGGTCTACCTTGAAGGTTGGTCCCCTGGGTTGCTGCAGCCGCCAAGAGCCGAATTGAGGGGCCCATCTCCCTGGGGGGAGCAGGAATTGGTGTTGGTCTTCCAGGGGCCTGCACTTTTGATATTGGTGTCCTGACCTTTCGGCTCCGCTGTTGAGTGCTGTGGGGAGTGGTGCCACAGCCTACGCCGAATACCCCAGTCCGGTTGGGAGCATACTTTGGACGCAACAATGGAGTGCGTCAAGGGCTCCGGGTCCCGTGGGGCGAAACCGGTCCAGGCCAACAAACTGGACTGGTACACGGTTTCCAGGGACGCACAGCGGAGCCGGCTGTCCGGAGATGCCACCCAGGGGAGCCCGGAGGAAGAGGAACAGGAACTCTTGCTTAAGGATGTTATGGGGGCTATCGCTGGAGTCAAAAAATGGACACAATGGCGATTGACATCAATCTTATTAGGGCCAAATTGGGGAAGCTCAACGAAAAAGTCAAGTAGGTGGAAATAATGACCTCCAGTCTCGTTGGCAACGTCACGCAACTGCAAAGGGAGGTCCGCGAGCTCCAGGACTCTCGCAAATTCGTGGATCTCAAGCCGGATGATTACGAAGGCCGACTCTGGCGCAATAATCTTCGCATCCTGGGAGTTCCGTAGAAATCGGAGGGGCAATCCCCGGACCTGTTTGTTGAAGACCTTATTCTTAAGCACTTGCAGCCCAAAGGCCTTAGTAAATTCTTCGTTATCGAACGTGCTCACAGGGTCCCGGGCGGCCGTCCCAAACCGGGCGCTCCCCCCACGGCCCATGCTGGCTCGAGTCTTGAACTTTCGCAACAGAGATGTTATTCTCCAAAACTCCAGAGCAGGGGCCCCCCTTCGCTACGAAAATGCTGACATTTCCTTTTTTCCAGGACTTCACACAGAGAGTGCAGAAGCAAAGGAAATCATTCCTTTCCTTGAAACGCGACCTGAGGGAGAGGGGCCTGAAAAACTCAATGCTTTTCCCGGCGCGCCTCCGGGTCGAAGCGGAGGGAAGAGCGTGGTTCTTCGACCAACCTGAAGCACTAGCAGAGTGGATCGAATATCGCGGAGCGAAGAGCCCGATGGATCACGGTGCGGGGGAGCATGCGGACATCCAACCTGCCTGAGAGAAGAGACTTTGAGGATGGTGGCCTTGAACTGAGTAACCGAAATTTGAAGTGGGGCGGGCCGGGGTGGGAGGGGTATTTGTGTCTGATTGCGGGGGCTAGTGATTTCATATGGCTTTAAGCCACTTGCCTACTAGGGGCACTACATGTGACATGGATAGGGGCCGGGACACGGAGCACACTATTTCCCCTCTCTTTCTTACTTTGAAATTCCCTTTTAGGGCGACAGGCACTCTGCAAGTTTTCGATGGGCAGTTCTAAGCCCAGAGTGCAGGGCAGCGGGGTGGGGGGTTGTTGGGTTGGGGTATTTTGTTTGTTTGTTAGTTGCTACACATGTTACATTGGTGCGGTATATGGGTACATCCGCAGAAGAAATGCTGGAGTAGTGCATGCGGAGGATTGCTGGACTTACGATTTGCATGACAGGGGTATAAAAACATTAAGATTTTGAGCTGGAATGGGTTAGAGGACAGAATCAAACGAAGTGCGGTTCTCCAATACATTAAGAGGCATGCACCCGATATAGTTCTGCTCCAGGAGACGCATTTGGTTGGGAATCTATGTAAGGCAATGCACAGGGGGGGGTACAAGATGATTGCGCATTCTCGGTTCACCACGGGTTCCAGGGGTGTGGGTATCATGATGAGAAACACATTCCCACTGGCAGTGTGTTCCACGTGGGTGGATGATCGAGGCAGATATATTGGTGTTTCCGGGATGTGGGAGGGCCGCTTCATTACTTTTATGTCCGTCTATATTCCCCCAGGCTTGCAGGGCACGACATTCACTGACTTAGGTGCGGTCCTGCTCACCATTCCGGATGGGCTCTTAGTCCTAGGAGGGACTTTAATGCAGTGGTATTGGGTACATTGGATAGATATCCCCCTCGGGAAGTGAGACCGTCTGCCCGTTGGTTACCAGATTTCCTTGAGGCGATGGGACTGGTTGATGGCTGGAGAGTATACCATCCGGACCAAATACAGCACACCTTTCACTCTGGGGCACACAATAGTCTCTCCCGTTTAGACTATTGTCTTGTACCAGCCGCACAAGCCACCTACATAAACTAAATTAAACACTTAGCCAGAGGTATCTCCGATCACTCGCCCATTTGGGTTCACCTGCTCGTAAGTGTGGGAAGGCTGGCCCCAACTAACCCTTGGTACCTTCGTAATCCTAAGATCTGTAAAGACCTTATCAAGGCTATTGACGAATATTTTTCCGATAATGTGGGGTCAGTGTCCTCCTCCCAGACCTTGATAGAATCATTCAAAACTGTAATTCGGGGACAAGCCTTGTCGTTGATATCTGGCTCCAAGAGAGACAAGCAGAAAGAAGTCCTTGAGCTTGAGGCTGATATATATATAGACTGGAGGGTGACCTGGAGTCTGGAGTGACGCCGGAGAAGCTCCACCTGCTGAGCCTAAAACAGTACGACTACAAAGCACTAGTCTCTGATAAGGCCAAGGCCCTGAGCAGGGAGCAGCAGGGTAGGTTCTACGACTTGGGAGACAAGGCCGGGAAGCTCATAGCGTGGCTGGATAAAAAGGAATGGGCGAGTCGGCTGGTCCCAGAGCTTAGAGTACAAGGAGGCATCTCGATCAGGAAATAGTAGACAGGTTTTCTAGCCATTTTTAAACAGTCTATACGACAGTAACCTCCCACACAGAAGTGGACTCTCAGGAATTACTGCGCGATATTAAAGTTCCCTGTCTCTCCCTTGAAGATCGGGAATATATGGATAGCCCTGTTACAACTGATGAGATTGCGCAAGCGATCCGCTCCTTAAATTCCGGGAAGGCTCTGGGCCTAAATGGACTCCCCATTGAGCTCTACAAGCTGAGACCAGATAGACTTGCCCCCTATTTGAAATCTATGTTTGAAGAATCTCGGGAAGTGGGAATGTTGGCCCAGGAGCAGAGAATAGCTACCATCATCACCATCCACCAAGAAGGAAAGACCAAAACAGACTGTGCCTTGTACAGGCCCATCTCTTTTTTGAACGCTGAACCTAAGATTTTGGCCAAACTTTTGGCTAACCGTTTGGTGAAAGTGATAGGTGACTTGGTGCATCCGGATCAATCCGGATTTATGCCCCATAGAAATACAGCCCTGAACCTTTGCAGAGTCAATGGTGTGATAGATAGGTCCCACACCCTTCGAGAGCCAGCTGTGATTGTGTCGTTAGACGCGACCATGGCCTTTGATACTATTGAATGGCCCTACCTATGGGCAGTTTTGGCGAAGCTGGGATTTGGCCCGGAATACATCCAATGGGTGCGTCTTTTATATTCAGAACCACTGGCTCAAGTGGTGATAAATAACAAGGTGTCAGCCCCATTTTTACTCAGTCGAGGTACTCGTCAGGGTTGCCCCCTGTCCCCCCTTCTTTTTTCCCTGGCCTTGGAAACCCTTGCCTCCTGGATCCATTGGGATCCAATGATAAGGGGATTGCGGTGGTCCCTCGGACCGCATATCTTTGTACGCAGATGACATATTACTCTATTTGGCCTCTCCTAAGAAATCTCTTACAGTAGTGTTGGACATTCTTACAGTCTTCGGTAGATTCTCTGGACTTTCCATCAATTGGGGAAAATCCTTACAAATATTTTGGAGCCGCGGAAGCTGCGTGCCCTAGATGTAATAGAGTGGGAGCGGACCTGGTCCACATGCTGAGGACCTGCCCAAACCTGCAGGAGTACTGGGAGGGGGTCGGCGACACGTTGAATGACGTAGCAGATAGGGACCTACAATACGACGCGGCCGTTTGTATACTCCACTGGTTCCCGCACACGCCCAAGAATAAAATGTCCAGCAAGTTTATAGACATGGGCCTTCTCCTAGCTAAGCGAGAGGTGACGAAAGGGTGGAAGTCGAAGGCGGGGCCTACACACCGGCGATGGCTCAATGAATTTCTCAAATGGGCGGCTAGCGAGAGCACACTCAGGTACCAACTAGCTCACCGAAAACCGGACGACCGGGCTCAGGCGGCGGCAATGGTATGGGAGGTGATGGTGCAGGCCCTGCGAGATAGCCCAGCCAGTGGGGAGGAGGGTGAGAGCTCTGAGGAAGCAGCGGACGAAGTCGTACCACTGGCCCCCCTGCCAAGCACGCACGATTAGGGATTACTCCATTTTTCCTGTTACCCGCCACACATGCTATATGTTCCTGACCAGGCGCAATCGGGAGGGCACTAGGGAGGGGTGGGTGGAGGGGGAGTTTTCAAGTTTAAGGTTTGCTGAAAGTAGGTTGTAAGTTCTGTAGGTAGTTAGGGGAGCAGAGGGACAGCGATCAAAAGCGGGCAGCGGGGTTCTTCACCGGAAGTATGCTCCTGACAGTTTCGTATTAATGTGCCATGTTTCTATATGACGCCGCCCGGCCTCTGGGATGTGGGCAGTACGGCTGTGTATACTACACGGATTAATGATTAAGGGGAGGATGGGAAACCTGCATTATTGACATGCATCCTGGTTGCTGTAAGCTGTACTTGGTCCTGCAATAAAAATGGTTTGACAAAAAAAAAAAAATTGGGGAAAATCCTTACTATTTGTCTTGAGGGGGGACCCTCCTCTCCCACCCCGGAACTGCCCAATACAAATCAACTCAGTTGGGTATTTTTTTCTCACTCGACCCCTCAGTCCGCTATGCGCAGAATCTTCTTGCCCCTCTTCGAAAACTTAAAAGTGATATTGCCAGCTGGAAGACACTCCCCATTTCACTCTTGGGCCGAGCCGCCCTATTCAAAATGATGGCTTTACCATGATTCCTCTATGCCCTACAAAACACCTTAGACTTAGTTCCAGCACGTTATTTCAAGGAGATTGAGGGCCTGCAGAGGGACCTATTATGGGACGGCAAACCTCGCATTGCCCTGAACAAACTAACGCTGCACTGGTATGATGGAGGGATCGGCCTCCCAGATATCACGATATACTGGCTTTCCAACTGGCGGCCATCAACCATGGCACGTATGGTCGTGCGGATGATCCGGGCTACGCCATGGATAGGTGGCTCCTTCCGGGTGGCAATTATGGTAGAGCATTGTACTCCCGACCTCAACAATTCATACTACCAGGCCCCACAAAACACTCAGTTGAAATTTGGAACGACGCTACCAACTCTCTTGGTTGGAGACACAAGTTGACATTGGCCAACCCTCTTTGGGATTCAGAGATATTGGGCGACTTGTGGAAGACAAAGGGCTTCGACAGGTGGGACCTTATTGGGATTTCAGCCATCAAGGATATTTGGGGGAGAGGGGGGATTAAGTCCTTCACCACGCTTCAGAGTGAATATAAACTGGCAGACACAGAAAACTTTCGTTACATACAGGTTCTACTCGCTTCAGTCTTCTTTGCCTAGAGGAGCTGATCCCCTGGAGGACAGAATCTTAGACGGCCACCTCCCTGAAAAAACGATCTCATTGATAGACAAAAAGTTAATTAATCACATGGCAGACCCTCTCCTGGCACTGCGGGATAAGTGGGTGCATGATGGGATAGAGCTAGATGAAGAGAATTGGCAAGTAGCAGTGTCCTCCCCTAAAGTGGAGGCTATCCCAGCACGCTTGCGACTGGTTAAGCTCAAGATCCTTCATAGGATCTACATAACAGGGCCCAGGTTAGTGCACATGGGATGGTCTGACACAGGAGAATGCAAAAGGCGCTGCGGCCTTACCGGAACGTTCATGCACATTATTTGGGAATGCACACATATCAGCTCATTTTGGCTCCAAATACACGACACAATCAACGAGGTGTTACGCGTCTCCCTCCGCCCAGAGGCGAGACGATGCCTCCTAAATGTCTGGGAGCTCACAGATTTAAACACTTCTCAGACGCAATGGGCCACTCTGGGATTCATGTTGGCAAAAAAAAACATTGCTCAACTGTGGGGGGCAGCACATCCACCCACATTAGAAGCCTGGGAAAGAAACCTTGATTGGTGTATGTTTAGAGAAAAGACGGTATATTTGGCAAGTGGGTGCCCTAACAAGTGGTCATGTATCTGGAACCCATGGAATATTTATAGACGAGAGGTCTGTACGCCACCTTGGAGTATCGAGCATGATGGTACTCCGTCGCCTTTGATTTTGAAAATATACGGATGCTCCTGACTAAAACAAATGAATCAAAATGGGAGAAATGGCCATCGCCGAGGGTGGGGGAGATTGTTTTCTATATAAATTCGGGGCACCAAATTTTTTTAAAAGGTATGCCTGAAAGTCCTAAGGGCTGCTCTCAGTTTGTGGTACAGGGTCAGATGTAGATGGGGGATTGGTTACTACTCTGATTTTGCCCCGATATGGAACTCCCCGGGACCCCGGCCTGCTTGAAAGATAGCCTGGCGACACCAATTAAGAGGGCTGGTATCTCTATATGGTCAGACCTTGTATCATCAGATGGTGTTCACCCGTGGGAAGCATTAAGATCTAAAATAGGAAGTGGCCTCTCCAAATTTAAATATCTACAATTAGTCTCTTGGCATTCAGCGGAGAAGGGGTCTATCAGTGGCGAATGGGAAATTGACCTTATCTTTCAAAATCCATTTCCTAAGAGAAAGGACGTCGCAATTTTGTATAAGAAACTCCTCGACGCAGATGATGTGGAATATCCCCCACAATATGTAGTCTGGAACCAGTCCCCCCTAGACCCCAATTTTGAAGACTTATTTAATTTATCATTGAAAACTATATATAAGTTTGTTAAACCGGCATCTTTAAAAAATAATACTTTTTTTGTTTTTATTAACAGACTATATTATACCCTGGCGAAGATAGCTAAATTTGCCCCCCTATCATCCCCAAAATATCCAAGGTGCGACCTTCTTAAAGCTGATGATAGTCATATTTTTTTTGAGTGTTCTAAATTCAGCGCTTTCTGGAGGAATGTGGAGCATGTTTTATGTGGCATTTTTAAAGTCAGGATGAGTGTCAATCCCACTATAGTAATCTTCGGCGTTGATAATGACTGCATGGACCTTTTACAGCCTTTACAAAGAGGTCTACTGTTTTACTTCATTCTTATTGCCCGAAGGGAAGTCTGTAAATTATGGAAAGATCTGCGGCCTCCATTACATGAGGACTGGTTGAAAGGTGCGTTTGCCATGGCACGCCTAGATCAGGGTTTTTTAAATGATTACAGCATGAATATCTGGCTGAGAGATGAGATTGGTTGATGGCCCCCAGGTCCTATGATTACACCAAGCTTCGAACAATGGAGCTGGCCTGGTCAGGCCTAAAGCCAACGCAGTTGCAGTAGCCATGGGGGCACCCAGTTTGGAAGGATAGCTTCCTGCCGAAATTGCTGACGCTGAATGGTGAGATGAGGACAAAAATAAATAAATAAACAAGCATTTGCAATGCAATAGGTCTCACATTTGCGAGAGTTTGAGCTATTGGCATTGTAAATGACAATGCCTTTTATTTATGTGTTGGTTTTTAAAACATCAATAAAAGGAATTGTCATTTACAAGGCCAATAGCTTAAACTCTCGCAAATGCGAGACCTAGTGCATTGCAAATGCTTGTTTTTAATATGCTACAGTTATCCATACAAAGTTCCTGGAAAAACAGATCAGTTAAATACCCTGGAAGCTTGCGAACCAGAGCGACGAGCTCTGTGAAAACTGAATGCCAACAATTACCTCTCAGCCAGCGAGGAGAGGGCTTGGAGCAGCCTTTACCCAAACTACTTTAACCTCAGAGGGGCAGGAAATGCACGAGTTCACTCAGCAGACGAAAAGCAGAGCAAAGGAATGTACAGTAGCAAGAAATAAAATTTAGAGTCCGTGAAACAGAAAACGAATAAGCGATAGACCACGAATTATTTCTACCTGCTGAAAGGTGCAGAGGCGTGCACACACTTCAACTATGCTCGAGGGCTCCCCCATATATCCAGTGTCTAGTGATCACGGTGGGTTATTAGTGATGGAGTATGTGAGGCGTTAAGGTGGAGCGACACACAACTCAAAACATAAATAACGCTATTTACAACACCACGCCCATATCTATTATACCTCAGACTGCCACAAACCCAACTACAACAGGGCAGCTGGTTTTAACCCAATGAGCACTGAGCAGATCTACCAATTTAGAAGATGTGAAAGCAAATCAATGAGGCCTTCTACACTCACCTCTCACATGCCATAATATGTATCTACGGTACAATCAATAAAACAGAACCACCAAGCAGAAAGGCGTCTCACAGCACAAAACCATACCCACAAAGCTACAGGCAGAACCAGGCTCCAGTCTGCGATCAAACCTCAGGAGTATTTGGAGAGTCATCCCCAGGCGGACGAAAGCACTAGGAAGCCATGCTAGAGGAAAAACCGCACCTGGATGCGGCAAAAAAGCAAGCAAGAACAAAATGCAATTTTAAGTAACAGATGAATACAAGCATTTGCAATGCAATAGGTCTCGCATTTGCGAGACTTTGAGCTACTGGCATTGTAAATGACAGAATTGTTATCTATGTGTTGGTTTTGAAAATAGATAAATTAAAGGCCTTGTCATTTACAATGCCAATAGCTTAAAATTTTGCAAATGCGAGACCTCTCGCATTGCAAATGCTTGTTTTAATAGGGACGCATTTGACTTTTTTTTACCACTTTTACACATTTAAATAAAAAAAAAGTTCATTAAAAAATACAGGCTTGGTGATGTCAAACCGCGTGGCTTTTCCAATCCACTCTCTTTAGAAATCTGGTGCCTATTTCTGTTTCCTAGTGAAATAAAAATGGTAAGCAATTTTATTGTAAAATATATTGCAATAACTTACATTCTGCCCCAGCATGTATCAATGAAGAGAAACTTGATGTTTACCGTATAGTGTGCAATCATCTTCACATATTCTTCAATGTTTTCTTCCGTGTGATAAGAGTGCTATTATACGTCATGTACCACCTCAATCATCCATTGAACTTCATATGTAAATTCAGTGTGTACGTTTAAAATCCAATGGAGCCTTCTCTTCACACAGCATACAAACTATCAGAATTTGTAATGCTCTTTTGTGCTACCATACGTGTACATTTTCGCTGCTCATCCAACATATAATCTTCCATTTTCAACTTCATCAGAAGGCTTGACATCCCCGGACGTAAGTATGCTTGGATGAAATTGAGTGGCACTCTGGCAACCAGCGAGCTGCAATTGCTTGTTACACGCTTACGAAAATGGAACATTTTCCAGAAACAAAAATAAAAACGTTCCTTATCAGGGACTGTTTGCAGCGTTTGGGAGTCATACCCTTCACATGTATTTAGAGATAAACTAGCATGCTTGCTGACATATCAAGTAGACATAAGTGCAATGCACTAGTAAGCTTTTACAAACCTTTGTGTAGAGGAATGTTTAGTTTTCCAGTAATGATAGTGTAAAGGTGAGCAACTCGCAACTTTGTATTTTTTGTAACTGCGAAGTTCGCAAAGTTTAGAACGAGAAAAACTGCAGCATTAGCAGGCCTTGCTGTAGCCGGAAACTGTTCCCACTGCTGTGACATCCGTAGGTGGACATTTGTCACCCGCGAGTTTCAAGACAGCCACTATGATAATTATCCTGCACCTCCCACGCTGTGCCTGAGCACTGCCAATCGCACCCACTTCAAAGTGTTGTCAAATCTATAGTAATGACTAAGAAGTCAGGTGGGTTCATATTCTTGCCCGCAGAAGGATAAGAGTCTGAATTCATTAATTAACATTGGAAACAAGACAAAGTTTCACAGATTTATGAAAAAGCCTGCAATAGTCTTAATAGATCATTCACAGCAAATTTGTTCCTTTAAAATACACACAGACTGGTTAAAAACACACTGATCTAAACTATTTACAGGGGATCGGCAGGGATAACCGCCATGCTCTGCCGATAGTGCACTCATAGCCTCACCCTACCCCCACTGCCCCCTGCACTGAAGGCTTCTGCTTCTGGCGTTATCGACGTTGCATGCAGCAGTCAGCACTATCGCGCGTTAGATTATCATTTGTAAGGACGCCACAGCTACTCCGGAGCAAGGAAGAAGCTACATTGCCCGGTTCCAGGTCGATTGCAGGACTGGCGAGCATTTGGTCACGCTACCCATGGTGAGCTGGCAGTGTCAAGACAAACACAGCCCCCACGTTCACAGGCGAGTGCAAAAGTCTGCGAGGATTCGGGGTGGGTCGCCGCTCTTAGTCGTGTGACAGCTGTTAATTACGGTGAAGTCTGCCCAGGGGGACAGCTTATTTTTGGCATTTAAACAACGAGAAAAAATTATCCAAAGTCACCCAGGATCGGCAGATGAATATTCACACTTTGCTCACACAACAGCACCCAGGTACATATGCAGGCCACCGACGTGGGCAGCAACGGACGCTCTAGAAATAAAGACAGAATAAAACAAGAACAACAAGCAGGAAGTGGGATAAGGGAGGGGGTAGGGGAGAGAGGCAATGCAGGCTGGCAAATGGTGAGCACTTTTCGCGGGCGGACGTGCGGCCGCGAAAGTGAAAGAAAACGAATGCTTTCAGGCTGCCAAATGGTGCGCACGCCCGGAGCACGTGCACTGTAGTTGGCGGCCTGAAATGCACTCGTTTCCACTTCCAAAAGTCGCTTACTATAAGTCTCGCCAGAACAGCGCTAAAGCGCTGTCTCAGGCGAGACCTAAAAAGCAGGTGCTGAGACGGGTCCCTATCGGGCTCTCCATTTTATCAGTACTATCCAGGTTGCGAAAATCCCCTTAACCGCTAATGCAGTACTGCCATCTACTGGTACAAAAAACCTATTTCTCAGGCTTTTGAGAACACTATTTAATGATGATCCTCCTTTCATTGATGTTTCAAAATATCCCATTCACTCGAACAGGGATTTAGGTGGGCCGGGTCCTGTCGGTGCTCAGCACCAACAGTTCTTAAAAGCAGGTGCCGAGACGGGTCCCTATCGGGCTCTCCATTTTTATTACCTTCATGATGTGTATAGAAAAAAAAGCTTAACTCTGCAATAGTACTAGCTGCCACTGCTTTTGATGTATCTTCAAAGAGATTAACTTTTCAGTTTTATATAACGCGAAACTGGAGCAAACAAGTTATATTACAGGAGGACATATTCATGTTTTGAATCACAGGATGTTGATCTGACATGAGGCTGAAACCTGCTATTTCAGCTCGAAGGCCGGCAGCTCTAGCCTTATGCCACAACCTCGGCCACATGCAGGGAAGCATTTTCCATGTTATATACAACGAAGTGACAGTTATTGTTTATTTATCTAATACCATTTACAGCCACTGACAAAGCCAATAGTCCTGGCTTGTTGTAGGTGTAATGCTGATTGTTGTGTTATATATCTGGATGAATGGACAGAAGCAGCAAAATACCGGTGAGGAATCACACTGGGCTAAATACAGATTTTTAGCTTAAGGGTTTTAAGCCACGCCCTTAATTACATCGGACACGCCCCTGTGAGAGACCCCCCCCCCCCCCCAGTTTTTCCATCCCTTTTAAAGCCCTGCTCTCAACTTCATTTATAAATAGATTGAGAGCACGGAAGTGTCGAAGTAGCCTACAAGTCACACTTAGTACAACTTAACAGATTTCAGGGCGCACATTTGACTCTCCAATATTAGTTTAGATTGCCCATCGCGAATGCTAACTGTGCGCCTAAACGTTTTATTACGTTATAAATTAATTACAACGCAAAGAACAGGTTGCTGTGACAACTATGAGGCCGATTCCCAAAGGTTTCCCTGTGTGCTGCTGTTACCTACTATTGTAGGACTCCCGGCCTACCACTGACTTCAAGGAGCAAGACAGGAGTACAAATGGCGTAGTAAGGCGGACGTGCTCCAATAGTAGTCATAGCTACTCACTCCGGATCCTCTGAGATGCAGGGTGTATACCTTCACTGGAGAGAGCACAAGCGCTAGTAGAACTATCCAGGGATGGACGCTGCTGGTCAGCATTAGCAAAGATCCGAATCACCCGAGCAGCCTGGCTTCTGTACCGATGTCTATGCCCCGTACAAGTGTGCGCAAGACTACTTGAACTGCCGTGATTGAGTCTATGGAATGAGTGCGCTTCACCTGGCACCAGGGTATTTGCAGAATGAAAAGCAGTGTTCCCAGCAGAAAGTACGAGGCTCCTATAATGCGACCAAGCGTGTTTTCAAGGCTGTTGACTACTTTCGGTTTTTGTACTTCAATTCACCCCCAGTTCTATCACTCATGTAATATTGGATGTAAGCACGTCACTGGTTCCACAGGGCTCAACTAGCCACTCACCGCGGGGCATATCAATAAGGGCCTTATCTCCGCTTTTTTGGCTTTTAAAGCCAAAAAAGCGGAGATAAGGCCCTTATTGATATCTAATGAGATGCAAAGTGAGCGTCACTGGGCAGTACTGCATGTAAATTATCGCTGATGTGCACATCCCGATATTTACAAGGAGGCCCACGCATTTTAGCAGACATTAGTTTTTGCCAAAAACCACGGTTTTCGCCAAAGACTAACATCTGCTAAAATGCTGACTTACGTATACTTAACATTGGGGGTGGATTATGCTGATACGACCACAGGGTCGTATCAGGAAGGTTATCGCCGTTTTCCATGGAACATCGCTGGAAAACCAGCGATGTTCCACGGAAAACACCGTTATCGCTGGAATAATTATCGCCATTGTGCTATGCGTTGTTAATACAGCGATAGCATGGTGATAATTTCCAGCGATAGCTGGCGGAAAAAAAATTAACGCTGCGCGCGGCCAGCGATAATTATCGCTGCCGCTTGATAATATGCCCCCGCATTTTTTTTTTTGTTGTTTTTTGTTGTTTTTTTTTTTTAAAAACCTTTATTTCTTCAAGATTCTGGACACAGCTATTCAGCCGACAACCCGGGGGTTCGGCAGCTTCGGTAGAGAAGGACAGAGAAACGTCCACATTGCATTAAAGGAGCAGTGAAAAGATTCCATTTTTAAATAAACACAAACACACAACAAACCCCAGCAAGGCGAAAACACTGAATGCCCATGGTGATAGCCCCCCAGGGGAGGCCGGACCCCAATCATCTAACAGTCACAGTAGTGTGCTAAGAGGAAGAAGGGGGACAGCAGAGGCCCAAGAAGTCAATTATCCATCACGTCTTATAGAGTGAGCTGGAAAGAATGTCAAGAGGAAAGCTGTTCCTCGGGGGGATCCAAGTCAGGGGCAAGACATATTCCTCCCCTGTATTGATTCCACCGCCCCCAGATGGCGTGCCACTTCCGAAGGCGGCCTCTAGCGCAATATACTGTCTTTTCCCTGAGCATACTCCAGTCCATATTTTCTTTCCACGCGGTCAATGTGGGGGGCCCCACGGAGCCCCACAATTGCGCAATATCTCTCTTAGCGACCATGTTACCCAGAGTCACCCACTGGGTCTGTGCCTCATCGTGATCAGTGGGCCCCCAGACATTCAGGAGACAGCACCGCGCTTCCGGCTGCATAGCAATGCCCGTCACCTCCCCCATCACTGCATGGACTCTCCTCCAGAATTCCGAGATGACACCACATTCCCAAATGATATGCAGGAAAGTACCCACCATACCACATCCCCTCCTACATAGGCCTTCCTCAGAGAATCCCATATGAACCAGCCTTGGCCCCGTCACATACACTCGATGCAGTATTTTGAGCTGCACCAGCCGCAGACGCGACGGGATCGCAACCTCCTTGGGAGAGGAAACAGCAGACTGCCAATCCTCATCATCCAACTCGAGTCCATCCCTAGTCCACTGGTCCCGCAGCCCCAGAAGTATATCCGCCCGAACATTTATCAATTTCTTGTAGATAAGCGAGATCGTACTCTCAGGCATATGGCCATCAAGGATCCGGTCCTCCAAAGGAGAGGACTCAGGCACCTTCTCACCCTCCACGAGGACTGACCGAAGGGCATGCCGCACCTGAACATAGCGGAAAAACTCGGATGTCCCCAACTCATACTCCTTCTGCAACTCTTCAAAGGACTTCACCCTCCCCTTAATCAGCACATCTCCAACCCTGGAGATGCCGATCAAGTCCCATTTATCGAACCCTTTTGTATGCCAAAGCCTACCCAATTTTTCAGATTCAAACAGCGGGGTAGCAAGGGTGAGCCTATCCTTCCAGCCCAGCGAGTCAGTTGCCATCTTCCACACACGCACCGCCACCCCAGTGGGCCCCGTGAGGGACGAGTCCAGGGACCGCGAGTACAACGCCCTGTGATAGTTACCACCGCGCAGCAACCACCTGTCCATGGCATACCCAGGGCTGAGGGCAGGGCCATAGAAACCATGATTAATCGCGCTCAACTGGGTGGCCCAATAGTAGCGTCGGATGTCTGGAAGCGCAATACCCCCATCATACCATGGAAGCGTCAACTTAGCAATCGCTATTCGCGGCCGCCCATCCCACAACAACGTTCGTTGGAGGCTTTCGACCTCCCGAAAGTAATTGGCCGGTACCCAGTCTAGAGTATTCTGCAATGCGTAGAGGAACCGGGGAAGAGACATCATTTTGAACAAGGCAGCGCGCCCAACGAGGGAGAGCGGCAGCCTCCGCCAGCCCTCTACATCCCGCCGCAGGCGCGCTAGGGGGGGGAGCAGGTTCCTCTCATACCGCAAAGCGGAGTCCGTGGAGATAAAGATCCCCAGATACACAAAGCCCTGCTGAGCGATCTGGATCGAACAAGTTCGCGGGATCGGTGGAACCTCGCCACTCAGAACATATAAATACGATTTACTCCAGTTGATGACGAGACCCGAGTTCCTACCGAAAGATGTAAGCACGTCACAGACCACTATAAGTGAGTTCTTGGGCGAGGCAAGATACAACAGGATGTCATCAGCATATAGCGAAATTCGGTCCTCGTGTTCGGGCGACCATCTAAGTCCCCGTATATCCGGGTGCCAGCGTATCCACGCTGCCAGCGGCTCAAGGGCGAGGGCGAACAACAGTGGCGACGGGGCAGCCTTGCCGAGTGCCCCTCCCAAGCTGAAACGGAGTCGATGCCCGGCCATTTACCACCACACTCGCAAGGGGGTCCTCGTACAGCAACCTCACCCAGCTCACAAAACCATGGCCAAAGCCGAACTTGGCCAGCACCGCCCACAAATATGCCCATTCCACCGTATCAAAGGCCATCGTGGCATCGAGAGACGCCACAATAGCTGGTTCACACAGCGTGCCCGCCCTGGCGATTACACCATGAAGGCGCCGAAGGTTTAACGCAGTGTTACGATGCGGGATAAAACCGGATTGATCCGGGTGGATCAGGTCTCCGAGTACCCTGACCAATCGGGCCGCCAGGATTTTAGCCAGAATCTTCGGCTCGGCGTTAAGGAGTGAGATAGGCCTATATGAGGCACACTTATCTCGGGGTTTACCATCTTTGTGTATAACAACAATTGTCGCCAGTCGCTGATCCAACGGGAGGGCCCCACCCGCCCGCGCCTCCACGAACATGGCGCGCAGGTGAGGGGCGACCCTATCCGGGAACAGCTTATACAGGTCAACCGGCAAGCCGTTCGGGCCCGAGGCCTTGCCCGAGCTCAGCGCGCAGATAGCTCCCGCCACCTCATCGACCGTTATGTCACCATCAAGATCATCCCTATCTACGTCAGAGAGGCAGGGCAAAGCGATATCACGCAAGAGATCACGCGAGTCCCCGGACGGCCTATCCGACACTGAGGCATAAACCATACTGAAATAGTCCGAGAAACACTGTACAATCCTCTCAGGTTCCACAATCACCTCTCCCCCCTCTCCCGTCAACTCCGGCACTACTCTATTAACCCGTTCTTTTTTGTCCAGCCAAGCTAGGAGTTTCCCGGCCTTGTCACCAACATCATACAGGCGGCCTTGCTGTTCCCTACTGAGGGTCTTAGCGGCATTCGTCACCAGGTCCTTATACTCGGCTTGCTTCAAGATCAGCTCATGCAGTGAGGCCTCTGTGACCTCCTCCTCTAGCGCTCCCTCCAAAGCCACGATCTCCTCCTCAACCTGCATAACCTCGCCATCTCTCCGACGCTTGGCTGCCACTACAAGGGAGAGGGCCTCCCCTCACAGCACGGTCTTAAATGCTTCCCACAGCGACACTGCCGAGTCCACGGATCCCTGATTGTCCTTGAAAAAATTATCCACTGTCTTCACCAGTGCGCTGCGCATCTTGGGGTCTCGAAAGTACCAAGGGTTAATAGGAGCCACCCTTCCCCCTCCCTCACGGCCGACATCCATCCTGACCCACACTGGCGAATGGTCCGATATACCACGCGCCATGTGCCTGGCCTCGGACACCAATGAGGCGTGTGCAGCCAGAGTGAGCAGGTAATCAATCCTAGAGAGGCTACCATGCGCCCCGGAGTGGAAGGTGTATTGGCTCTGTGTGGGGTGCCGGAGTCTCCAGCAGTCTACCAGGCCGAGCGTGTCTAGAAAGTCTGGAAGCCACTTCTGAGCCCCCCCTGTGTCTCTGGGCGGGTATCTGTCCAGCAGCCCAGAGCCGACAGCATTGAAATCACCCCCCACAACAAGCATACCCCCCGGGAGATCCAGCAAGGCCCTACCCAGATCTGTAAACGTGGAGGCCTGCAGGGCCGGAGGGACATAAACCGAAACTAAAACCAAAGTTCTTCCTTCCCACCTCCCCGCCACCGCCACAAACCTCCCCCTATCGTCAACAATGGTGGAGTCCACCTCAAATGGTAGCGAGGCTCTGATTAGGATGCCCACCCCCCTGGACCCAGAGGAGAATCCCGAATGAGCTATGAATTTATAACCCTTCCTATTGAGAGCATAGCACGTGTTACCTATAAGGTGTGTCTCCTGCAGTAGGGCGACATCCGGCAATGACCGTTTCAAGAATTGCAAAACAATCCCGCGCTTAATGCGATTCCCCCAAGCCATTAACATTCCAGCTAATAACACTTAAACCCCTACCCCCATCCCCAAACGTGAAGAGGCCCACCCCACACCCAAAGAGCCACCATGGAACAGTCCTGAAAACAATCACTACGCCTTGCAAAAACGAACCCCCCAACAACAAACCCAAAATCCCAACTATCCCCCCCACCCTGCACCCCTGCTGCAGCTTACAAAGCCCCCCCAACTTGCAGTGTGCCTGTCGCCCTACCAAACCCAAAATCTACAAAAAGTACCCTAAGGGAGGAAAGAGCTCCCATCGTCCTCCCACAACCCTCCGTATTTACTGCACTCTGTTCAAGTTATTAGCTGGAGTCAAATCGAGTCAGTCCGGCTCCGAAGACATCAACCTTGTCCATCCCGGCCACTGTCCCCGTCTGCGGCAGTGTCCTCTCCCGTCCGTCGTCGGGGCAGAGCGTCCAGCCATTCATCGGCCATGACAGGCGACTCAAAGAAGAATGTTCGGTCTTCGTACACCACACGTAGTCTGGCAGGGAAGAGCATGGCATACTTCAGTTCCCTCTCCCGAAGCCGCCTCTTCACCCCCAGGAAGCCCTGCCTCTGCCTCTGCACCTGCTGGGTGAAGTCAGGATAGAAATTCACCGACGCATTCTGGAAGGGGACCGGGCCCGTCACCCTCGATGCTTGCAGGATAGCGTCCCGATCTCGAAAATGAAAGAGCCGGGCGACAATCGGCCTCGGTGTGGCTCCCACCTTGGGCCTCCCACCCGGCACTCTATAAGCCCTCTCAACTGCAAAAAACTTTCCAAGACCCTTAGGCTGCAGATGGTTAAGCACCAAGTCCTCCACAAGCAGGTCTACAGAAGTCTCGTCCGAGGACTCCGGGACCCCGATAACGCGCACGTTGTTGCGCCTGGCCCGGCTCTCAAAATCCTCCAGCTGTCGGGCGGCGAGATCGTTCTCGGTCCGCAACTTACGGACCTCGGTCTGTAGTTCCGAGACATCATCAGCGAGGCCCGTGGTCTTGAGGTCCAGGGTTTTAACTCGTTCATTTGTTTTGCCCAAATCCGCTCGGATCAGATTGACGTCCACCAAGATGGTATCCACTTTGTGCGCCAGTGCATCAAACTGTCTCCCAATCGAAGTCTGCAGCCCTTCGAGCGCGCCCATGACATCCTGCAGCGAGAGCTCCGGGGCCAAGGGTAAGGCAGTCTTCTGTGTATCCGGCGACTGGCTCGGTCCACCCGGTGACCCCTTCTGGTGGGCATATCGGTCCATATTGTTGGCTTGAGTATAGGCTCCCCGCCTGGTGGCCTTAGGCTTCAGCCGATCCACCTCTGCTTTGCCCGACATGGTTGGCTCAAGCAGGTCGGTTCAAACAGGACGGCCCTCTCTCAGCGAAAGGAATCAGGAGTGCTCAGTCCTGCGATGGGCCGCCAGAATAGCTTGCAGAACGTCCAAAGGATAATAAAGCAGCCGAGAGCGCTCCCCGGGCAGGGCAAACAAGGGGCGAGAAAGTGAAAGTGAAAGGATGGGGACCTCCGTCCGGTAGTTCACACCTCGCCTGGCCGCTGTTGTTCAATTAGAGGTCGGGCATCCTGCCAATTCTAGCCCCCGGCATCCCTCGGAGATAGGCCTCGATCTTCCGCCATTCATAACTCCGGTTCCCGGTGGGCGATCCGAGCTCGGGTAGCATCAATCGCCTCCCTGACAAGTCATCTGCACGATGCCATGCATACAGACAGGATTAGAGACAGGATAGTCGACGGAGGGCACGAGGGTCTCGGGAGCTCAAAGCTCACGCGGCCATCTTGGTCAGGCGCTAGGCTTCTCCCATCGCCCCCGCATTTTTTAAATATATCTTTACAAGCAATAATGTGGAACACCTAACTTTCATCAAAACCTATACAAATGGGAGAAATTGAGGAAAGATGAAATCAATAGATGGTGGGAAGGGACCGCCCTCAAACAATATCTGGATGTGGATGGGGTCCCACGGGGCCTTAGAATGTATACGGTCCCAGGTTAACACATGGAAGTCTTAGCGACAAGCTACTAAAGGAATGGACACAAAACTGCACACACTCATGAGAGGAGTATGAGAATGCAATCAAACTAATTGGGAAGACACAAGAACTGAATACTTTCATAGAGAAAATGGAAACAAGGGTCCAAAAATATAAAGTCCAAATACAGAAGCAAAAACATTGGTAATTTATGAGAGACAAAACTGGCTATGAGAACTGACGAGTTCTCACATTTGATAAGAAGTATGATCATGTGGCTCCAACCACACCATCTAGTCCGGCATTGCGGGAATAAGGTGAAGATGCATTAAAATACAGCTTGGTTCTGAGCTCTGATATAGAATCAAACACAACAACAAATCCCACACCCTCCACTAGTAGTACTATGCACATTCCTGTAGGCGAAGGGGTACTTTTAAATGAGTACAGGATGCTGCAGCAAGAAAAGCAAGCAGCACCCAGATATGCCAAAAAGAAGCTGGAGACAAATCAACTAAAGGAAGGGGAAGAAGAAGAGGTCCAAGATGAGGAAGCAAATCAAAGAGGGGCAGAACCTAAAACAAACCCCAGACGGAAAGAATGCAATTTCAGTTATTAGTCTGGCTGACAAGGAGCTTACAAAGGAGGAAGTGGAAGTATTGAGTTTGGATCATCTTTCTGCTCAACAGCAGAATTGAGCTATTCAAACACAAGGGTAGAGCTCTTCAAGTTTGTGTGTAAATTAAAGTTGGAAAAGGACATGCATTATCAGGAAATAGAAATAATGATAAACATGCATTTTTCCCGCAGATAATATGACTACATGGACAGTAGAGGATGCAGAAGGATTATGCGACGCATATGGTTTAGACCAAAACATGGACACCATACAAAATCAAGATATTGGGAGAGGCACCAACAAAATCATCAAAACCCTAAATAGGTTAGGCCTTAAAACCAACGTGAGCAATGAGACGGACTTCACATTGATATCGAGATGTATCCCCACATAGCCATATGACTCCATTGATGCCTTCCAAGAGGTAACAATTGAGCAAATAAAACATCTAAAGAGACAAATCGCTAAAAAACAAACAAATAAGAAATAGAATCTGAATTGGTCACAATATAAAATGTTACAAATCTTAATGTCAAGGAAAGACTGCATAATAAGACCATCCATTAAGGGGGAAAAATGTGGTCCAATGTAGCGAAAGCGTACATGTGGATGAGGCACAAAGACATTTAAGTAATACAACCTGTTCTCAAACAGTGGAAAAATATACCACAAAGATCTCATTGGAAATTAGCATGCAAAACTTGGAAGGAGATGGGGGATCCTTGAGTATAAAGAATATCAATTCCTGAGAACGAATAATCCCACGGTCTCCACTTTTTATCTTCTACCAAAGGTACATAAGCACTGAAAGATACCACCAGGAAGGCCCATTGTTTCCGCCATAGGAAGCCTCCTGGAAAGGACATTCATTTATGTTGAATTTTTTTTTCCCTTTCATAAAAACCTTGTAATTGTATTTGAGAGAGAGTACGGATTTCTTTAAGAAGATAAGTCATATTACTTGGTGCAGTCATTATATATGAGTATACGACAAGAGATGGTATGGAAGCAGCAAGTAACAATATCAAAGCTAGACTGATGGGACTCTGAGCATAAAGAAATGTTCTTGAACCTGATTAAATTCTGCCTAGAGGAAAATGTATTTCTGTATTTCTGTTTAATGGGAATATGTTCAGACAGATCCAGGTGACAGCCATGGAAGCCTGTTTTGAGCCCCAGCTACGTCAATTTGGCGGTAATTGGTGGGAGGAACAACTGTGTGAATATCTTGTTACATTACATAGACAACTTTTTTTATTTGGAAGGGATCAGATAAAGACCTTTGGGACTTTACATAAGGCCTTAATAAGAACAATCGAAATTTGGCCTTCTCCATCTCTCACAGTAAAAGCATGATTGATTATCTGGACATTCACATAGAGGTGCAAGGTGGTAAACTAGTAACCTTGTTATTCAGAAAAGAAAAAGTAGGCAATTCAGTCCTACACGCAGATAATATTTATCCAGGGCATATGAAGTGAGAGGAACTGTAGCATTGAGGTGAAGTTCCTGGAAGGCTACGATGACATGGTTAGGAGATTTAAAGCTAGAGGTTATCTTGCGAGAGTCCTGAATACAGCAATAACTAGGGTCAAATCTAAAGATAGAGAGAGCTTGCTATGTGAAACAGGTACACAAGAAGAATTTGTTTACCAAGGTGATAAGACTACCCCTACGAAGGTTAGATTGATCACAACCTTTAATAAAGATTCGAAGAGAGTGGCCAAAATATTAACTAAAAATTGGGAGGTCTTAAGAAATGAACCTGCTATTAAAGAATATGTGGAATAGACACCAAGCATCACATATAGAAGAAGCAGAATTTTGAGACATATGCTGGTACATAGCAACTTTCAGACAGAGAATGCAAAAACGTGGTTGGGTACTGAACCAACTGGCTTTTTCTCTTCTAAAAATTGCAAGGCCTGTAAGCATAGTCTGTCCAGAACAACTTTCAGTATTCCCTTCCAAGGAAAACCACATGAAATAAGGAATATATCAATTGTAAACCGATTTTGTAGTGTACTGCATAGAGTGTCCCTATCCACATATATACATGAGCAATATTATTTTTCATGTCAAAAAACATATCTTAGAGCATGTAAGGGCCGCCACAAATAAAGATATCCAGTGGCACGTCACTTTCAGACCAATCATGACTGGACAGTGATAACCTTCTTTGGTCTCGATAATGTCAGAAAAACAACTAAGAGAAAAGGATCAGTGTCTAAGGTTACACAGGCTAGACTCAGATTGCATTAGCAACCTGGGCCAGGGGTCTTAATATGAGCAACACTCTAGTGGTACATCTGGACACATGAATGTCAGGTTTGTGGAACGTTTTTCACCTATTACTTTAGCCAAAATCATGGGACAAGTAAGAACTTTAGGAACCTTTCAGCCTTTTCTTTTATCTTTTAACTTTTAATTTGAAACTAATGCCCTACTTTTTTCTTTTTTCTTTCTTGTATTTTTTCTATATTGAAGTGATTTATAGATTTTTGCTAAGGAAGTATTCGTCAATGTAAACGAGGTTAGTAGAATGGGGTTGAACATTTGATAAATGATTGAATGCCCACTAGGGCTTAATTGATATATGACACTGTACACATGCAATGTTTATATAATTACAGTAATGTTCTTTAATGGGAATGAACTGAAGCCCACTAGAGCTAGATGTTTATAAACATGTAGGAGGTGAAGGGAGAAAATGTATTTCTTGAAATGAATTAGAAAAGCATTTGTGCCAAATTGAGGAGCATCATGGAATCAAAGGTTAACTTTACTTCCCATTTCTAATGAGATTGTTTTTTTATTCATAGGAATTAAAGCAGTGAATCCTCAGAAAATATAATAATGCTTCCTGTATATATAAACACAAATTTTCTTTTTATAATTTAAAAAAACAATGAAATATGCTGTGTAGAAGAAAGACTATCTAGGATGCAACAGTATGTTTTTACTAAGCACACATTCACTTTAAATTTGTGGTTGGGTGGTAACCCCCATCCGTGATCAAGTCTCGTTGGCAGGAGCTTAATTGAAACTGCAACTCACGCACCTGCCATGCACAGTTTTCTCATCAATAATTTCATTGCAAATTTTGTAGTAATATTATTGATGATATCATAGAAAATGTAATGAGTGATGTAATATGCAGGGTAATTAGCAGTGTATGGCAAGGGCGCAAGTTATAGTTAACTTATGGCACGAGTTATAGTTACTTGGGATAACTCCAACTGGTGAATTTAAGGGGCGTTTTAAGATTCAAACATTATGGTGCCGATTCGGATCCTGGAGAAACCGGGTACGAACCGTCGGTCGGAGCGTTTTCTCCGTCCGACTCGTACCCGGGAAATAAACATTACAAACATGCAAGTACGATTCCCACGGAAACACCATTTCCGTACGAATCGTAAAAAACACCGACCGACGAAAAAATACATACCAATGTGATCCGAGACAGCGCCGACGTGACGTCGGGACGCATTCAGGCTGCGGTTCACAAACCAGGAAGTACGATCCGCACCGACGTCACCCCGCACGGATAAAATTCTCCGCCTGCCAAAAACTGCCGGGAAATCAGGACGACGTGCACAAGGAGCACCTGTACGCGACGGACAGCCATGGACCCGAAACTTTGTGTCATCCCAGCCCTCATAGAAGTCCACCTGCTCTACAGGCACCGACGCAGACGCCGCAGAAGGTCAGAATAACACCCAGGGGCAAAGGGGGGGGCAGGGGCAGGACACATAACCCCCACCCAAGTCACAAATTACACATGCCCTGGACATACCTGACCTACAGGACCTGGTCACCTCGAGGGGGTGGGGGCGTGTCCAGCAACGCAAGCGTCCGCCACAACAGAAGTGGATGTTGACGCGAACCGGCAACACAACAATACCGGTACGTACCGTACCCAGGCCTTAAGAGCGTGGGTACGGGTCGTACCACGCCCACCACTACGTCACCCCAACAGCGGCGGTACGGCCCATACCCACGTTCTAAAGGCCTGGGTACGGGCCATACCAGCATTGTTGGGGTGATGTAGGGGTACGTGTGGTACGACCCGTACCCACGCTCTGAAGGCCTGGGTACGGTGCGTACCCCTACGGCACCCCATTGGGGGTCTGCACCGTACCCAGGCCTTCAGAGCGTTGGTATGGGTCGTACCACGCGTACCCCTACATCACCCCAACAATGCTGGTACGGCCCGCACCCAGGCCTTAAGAACGTGGGTACGGGCTGTACCGCCATTGTTGGGGTGACGTAGTGGTGGGCGTGGTACGACTCGTACCCACGCTCTTAAGGCCTGGGTACGGTACGTACCCAGGCCTGCAAATCGTGGGTACAGGAATGTACGGAGCGTACCCCCACCCGTGTATGAATGTAGCGTACCCCCACCCGTGTATGAATGTAGCGTACCCACACCCCACCAGTGTATGTACGGAGCGTACCCACACCCGTGTATGAATGGAGCGCACCCACACCCGTGTATGAATGGAGCGTACCCACACCCGTGTATGTCCCGACCGTACATGCCCAGACATAGGAGGGGTGTGTGCAGAGTCCTCCCAGCAGTGCCCAGACACAGGAGGGGTGTGTGCCTATCACTCCCAGCAGTGCCCAGACACAGGAGGGGTGTGCGCAGAGTCCTCCCAGCAGTGCCCAGACACAGGAGGGGTGTGTGCAGAGTCCTCCCAACAGTGCCCAGACACAGGAGGGGTGTGTGCAGAGTCCTCCCAGCAGTGCCCAGACACAGGAGGGGTGTGTGCCTATCACTCCCAGCAGTGCCCAGACACAGGAGGGGTGTGTGCAGAGTCCTCCCAGCAGTGCCCAGACACAGGAGGGGTGTGTGCAGAGTCCTCCCAGCAGTGCCCAGACACAGGAGGGGTGTGTGCAGAGTCCTCCGAGCAGTGCCCATGGAAAGAAAAGGGTGCAGTACCCACAGATACAATGCCCACAATAGTCAGTCAGGTGCTCAAAGACCCTGCAGAACACGTAACATGTGTGCGAGCCTGGGAGTACACACATGCATAGTGTGTAAAAGGGAACATGTCCACATGAAGTAACTTCAATATACTCCACACACAAGTACAGTGACCACCAAGGATGCCACAAACGATGCAGGTGGAGACATTGCCCAGCATGCATGGCCAAAGTAGAACGGATCCGTCATACACCAAGGATATGTAGACACAGCTCAGCACAACATTTAGGAAACACCCTGCAGGGAAGATGTCAGGGTCCACAGAGGAAGGGACACACCTTGGGACAATGTCACCATGCAGTAAGAGCATACATGAACAAAGTTATTTGGCTAATACCTTGTGATGGCACACAGATACCAGGGTCCATCCCATGAGCAGCACACCACTACATTTGCCAGACACCTAACACATTATCCCCACCCCAAACATGGAGCAGCACCACCAACAGCAATACCAGAAAAGCAGTAGTGTGCAAAGGGAAAAAAAAATAGCTTTATTCAGCATAAAAAAACGATTTGTAATTAAAAGTTGAATATGTACAAGGCCCATAGGGCAGTCCATAGTCCAATTCCTGGTGGGGGACACATAGGGACGCGTGTCCCCTAGCTTGCCTGCACAGTTCATACCTCCTTTGCTTCCACAGGGGGGGGCATCATGTGGGGGGGAAGGACCAGGCACCGCAGGGACAGGAGGGGCAAGGGTAGGTGTTGTGGGTGCAGGGACGGAGGACTTCACCACAGGGGGTGGGGCAGCGCCAAAGGTGGAGGTCAGAATGGCGCTGCACACGGTTGCAAGGTCCCCCAGCGTCTCCCCTGCACCCGAAGGAACCACAGGCCCCAAGGAGGGGGGGGTCGGAGGGATGGGTCGCAGCGCTACTGGGGAAGGGTGTGGACAGGGGGGGGGACACAACCACCCTGACCGGGGACTCCTTTGACCGCTTGCGGGGTGGTGTCACTTTGGGGCTCAGGGACAGAGCGGCCATGAAGGGGTCTTTGGTGGAATACTGGCCAGGAGAGCTGAGGGGAGTGGATTTGGAGGTAGTGGGTTGTGATGAATGTGGACTCCCACTGTGGCTGCGTGTCACAGTGGGTGTGCCTACTTCCCCCTGTGTGTGCGTGAGAGGAGGTGTGCGCTTGGCCTTCCCTGGTGGTGTGGTGCCTGTGTCTGGTGGGGTGCGTGCATGGCTACGTCTGGGTGTGCTTTGGACAGGCATGGGAGTGGGAAGTGTGGATGGTGCAGGGGTAGGGGGGGGACGTAGCGCTGCAGGAGACCCACTGCTGCAGTCAGTGTCGAGTCAATGGACCTCAGCAACTGGCGTTGGTCAGACTGCGCAGCTGAGATGCCCTCCATGTATGCCTCCATCTGGGTGAGCACTCGTGTGTGGCCATGGAGGACATTAAGCATCGCAGTCTGACCAACCTGCAACTGGCGCAGGATGTCCACAGACTCGGCATTGGCAGCAGCAGTGGAGACAGGGGCATGGGGTGCGGTGCCTGGCAAGAAGGAGACACGTGGTGACCTAGCACGGCGGGAAGGGACCAGAGCAAGTGGGAGGCCAGTGATGGGAATCGAGGGGGCGGGTAGAGATCGAGTGCTGCTGTCAGCTGTGGGAGCAGCCTCCGCCCCCTTTGGGAGATCAGCCTCGGACCCGTCAGCGTCATAGTCGGTGGTGTTACTGGACAGGTCCTCCGCCTCACTCCCCTCGGCCTCCGTGCCACTCGATGCGCCAGACAAGACAGCACTGCTGCCACTGGTGCCTGCTCCCTCCTCACGGTCCGTGCCAGTGTCTCCCTCGGAGTCCCCCGACAATGCTGTGGGCAAGGTGAAGAGACAGGAAATGATCAGACACCTGTATACATATGTCACATGAGTCAAATCGACATAGGTCACAGTGCATAGCCTGAAAAGCAACATGAGTAACATCTACAACACAAGGTACATATGTAGGCCCTGCAACACCCAGCTGGTTGACCCACCATGCCACTGAGAAACAATGGAGAGCATGACCCAACAGCAAATTACTTGTTATCAAATAGGACAGAGGAGCCAGGCTCTGGGGACAATCGTGCACAGCATCTGTACCACACAGCATTGACAAAAAAGGGATGAGCAGGAGCCATGTCTATTAACTTTTTGCACATGCTGCAAAGCCAATACATTAAAACATGCACAACATGACTGGGTCACTGCACCTTGAGTGTATGTCCAGACAAACATCACACACAGGCCAGACCTAGCAGGGAGACTTCAGATTTGGACATGTAGGCCTTGCCCGCACAAAGCACCCCCTACCTGAGACAATGTGATTGTGACAGAGGAAGTACTTACACCTCTTACTCTGGGATAAAAACACATGGCCTGCACTAAATCCTGATTGTACACAAACTACCCCTGGTGCGCCTGTCCACATATATCATTGACAATCAACCATCATCAGATTGTCGTTCCAAGACACACAGGCACTGTCCACTGTGAGTATGCACAAGCAAAATCGGGTCACACTGTACAGTGGATACATGTAGCACAGTTTACGTCAATACAGATGAGGCCAGGGTACAATGCCACAGAGCCCAACCTATGCCGAAGACACAGAAAATGTCCACATAGTTGGATGACACACATGATACCTAGGAAAAGGTGCCCCAGGGCACGGTAGTGGCCACACACCTCCATGGTCCTGGATGGATATGACTGCAACTGAAGCAACCGTCCCTGCACTATGCATTAATCCCACTCATGGACATCATGTCAGAGGGCACAACATTGGACATGCATGCTGGAAGGCAGTACACTTTAAAGACACACTCCTATGTTGGGACTCAGCATGAGTGCCAACTGACATGGACCCCACAATGACTGAACTGGCCAGGGCACAGCCAAGGTACCAAAACCTGTTACACTCCACCCCCACACATGATGCTGCAAGTATTGGGCACTTGGATTGACTGCCAGCCTAGATTACCTTGTGCAAGAGTGACTGCACACAGACCAGGGAACACATGGCAAGGATGGGAAGGGAGGATAACAGCACCGGTTTACTTTGGGGAACTGGTTATGCACTGCACATGTAAATCCTGGCAGTGTATCCATGCAACTGCGCACTTCCAAAAGCTGGTGACACACAACAAACACACATGTACCTACCCACTTCCTGCTGCTGCTTCTCCAGTAAGCGCCTATCCAAGTCGGGGAAGACCACCGCCAGCACACGCTTCTGGATGTGGGTCAGACGCCGGTGCCCACGGTTCTTCCGGCTCTCAGGTGAGTCCCCCAGCAGGACCCGTGCAATCCTTCTCGTCCAGCACCGGATATCCTGCCAGCGTTTCCTCACCTGGGCTAGGCGCCGCTTCCGACCCTCCGTATTCCTCACGGCACTGACGGCTTGCTTCCATATCTCCCCCTTGGCATGGACGCCTACCTGTGAGGATGCAAAAGTGAGAATACTTTAATTCACCTGAGCAATGACACAGAGACACACATATTAACAAATTGTCTTCTTTGAACAGGCCATGGTATGCAGGCAACTCATTGCACATTTGTCATAGGGACATAATCCACTGTGGAAGGCAAAATGCACTACGTGGCATTGAAGGTACACAGGTGGCATGAGGGGTGCCACACAATCAATGATCCTGGATCACACTGTGCATCACAAGCTACACAAGGATTATGTACAACACCTCAAAGCAGTCACATGTCCCAGCCCACTGACGCTACTTCAGCAGAGTACACAGACACACACAGGCACAGGACAATCACCTGCCATTGCCAACTGCGGGTACGAACCTCACTCTGCCAATGTGCCACTAGACTGGGGGGTGTCACAGGTGTGGGGCTGGCTCAGCACCGCAGTTACACAGCACTGCTCCCTGCTCACATCACATGGGCAGGGTATATCCATCCCTCATGCAGCTGGTGTGCGACACTCCCCATATGCACTCACCCACATGACAGGGGACTTACACACACACCAATGTCCAGGGGACGAACACATCATTTGGACACTCACAGCACAGATACACTAAACAAACACACATCTATGGGTACTGTCACCTGTCACACTGGGGGGACCACAGAATCACATCAGGACTGTAGCAACAACATTCCCAGGAGGAGTAGCCAGGCAGAATGTGGCATGCACCATGCATTGATTGTCACAGTAAGCACAATGCAAGTGAGGAGTGCACACAGGAACCACAGCATGCTCTGCATGGGAGACATGAGGCCTTCCCCACCCTGTGACCCACTCCAAACAACATTGCATGTCTGTCACACAGGGACACAATGCCAAAAGTCACAGTCACAAAACAGGGGCACAGTCTAAGCTAGTGGAGTCTGCACTCACCTGCTCCCCTGGTCGACCATACAGCATGGTGTACTGTGGGAGGATCACATCCACCAACGCCATATTCTCCTCCATGGTGAATGGCTGGGCCCTCTCCACAGACCTGGACATGGTGCCAGAGGAATCACGAACAGCAGCAGTGTTGTGGAATGAAAGGATGTGCAGGCAAGTGCTCTCTCATGGGACCTGGCTGCCTTATATCTGCCTTGCTGGCCTGTTTCATTCACAGGAGTACAGAGTGATTGGTCAGTCACATTAGCATCCTACGTTTCCTCCAATCCCTGTAAACCTACCCCAGTGAGTGGCTTTGCATGGTTTAAAAATTGAGCATGATGTCAAGTCAACAACCACTTTGCAACAAAGTATATCATTTCCAACCGACTTCTGCTGACCACCTGATGCAATAATTCAAACTTTAAACTCGGTCTCCATGACAACCAGCATGCATTTAGGCCCTTATACTTGTCCCTCATGTGTCCCCTATGTTATTTGAAGATTTACACACAGGTACGGTCCGTTCCATGGCCCTAGGGCACCCCAAATGCAGTGATACGGACCGTACACGCGTGTGTAGGGTCCCTATCACTATGGGAGTGCTGGCGAATGCGTACGCCATAGTGATACGGACCGTACACACGTGTGTAGGGTCCCTATCACTATGGGAGTGCTGGCGAATGCGTACGCCACAGTGATACGGACCGTACACGCGTGTGTAGGGTCGCTATCACTATGGGAGTGCTGGCGTATGCGTACGCCACAGTGATACGGACCGTACACGCGTGTGTAGGGTCCGTATCAGTATGGGAGTGCTGGCGTATGCGTACGCCATAGTGATACGGACCGACCCTACACACGCGTGTACGGTCCGTATCACTGTGGCGTACGCATACGCCAGCACTCCCATAGTGAAAGGGACCCTACACACGCGTGTACGGTCCGTATCACTGTGGCGTACGCATACGCCAGCACTCCCATAGTGATAGGGAGCCTACACACGTGTGTATGGTCCCTATCACTGTGGCGTACGCATTCGCCAGCACTCCCATAGTGATAGGGACCCTACACACGCGTGTACGGTCCGTATCACAGTGGCGTACGCATTCACCAGCACTCCCATAGTGATAGGGACCCTACACACGCGTGTACGGTCTGTATCACTGTGGCGTACGCATACGCCAGCACTCCCATAGTGATAGGGACCCTACACACGCCCTCAGAGCGTATGTACGGTGCGTTTCACACCTGACAGTGGTGACAGGTGGCACACAGAAAGGAATTGAGCTGTCATACTTGGCCAAGGCTGGACATCAAGGCATTGTCTGTGCAGTACTACATGTGCCGGGCACAGGTGGGTCAGGCTGTGATGTGGCACTATACTCCTGAGGTGTGAAGCTAATTAAAGTATGATGAGCTGTGTACACATGTCATGTGTGATGGTGCCCTATGTGCCACACATCCCCTTCACTCCTTTGACATGTGTGCATGTAGTACAGACTTGGTGAGCCATGCGTCACTGGCATGGCACAGTCACCGACACCCGCAAATGTCCCCTGATGCCAGGTACACGGAATATTACCCCTGACAAGTGAATGCCCGCGTTGCACGCTGTAACTATGTCATGTGTGTGTCATGTGTTCCCATAGGTTTGCTGTAGGTGTTTGGTCAAATGCATCTGCAGTTGCTGCAACCAACATGTGTCTGTGTGTAGATGGGCATGGCACACTGTTACGCACACCAGCACACATGTGTAATCCGACGTAAGGTGTGTATGTTTGCATCGACACGGAGTTTCAAAACAAGGACATATCTGCATACTCTCAATGTATGTGTGATCAGTCTTGACATGTAATCCTTCATGGCAAGGTGTGTGGTCTGTCCTTTTTCTATGACATGTGACCTGTGCCTCTAGTGTTCCGCAACCTGTCTGTACAATAAACATCCTTCTTCTGCACATATTTGGATGTCTGTAACTCCTGTAATGCATCTGCCTGCTCACTTACACTGGCCCACAGCTAGTTTCATGGCATGGCATATTGAGGTTGAGAATCAACGTTTGTAGCTGGCTCTTGGTAGGAGTGTCACATGCCTGGCATACGTGTCCAGGGCATATTGCACAGACCTGACTCTGTATGTAGCATATGTGTATTGCCTGTTGAGCATGTGCTCAGTACATTGACATTGGTGGTGTACTATACTCACTCTTCGTTGTCCCTTCTAATTCACTGCAGGGCTCTGCCTCTCCCTCGACCAATTCCGGACTTGGCTGACCTGAGGGAACATGACTGTATACGCCGCTACCGCTTCCCCCAACGTTTGATTGAGGACTTGACGACACGGCTGGCTCCACACCTCCAACCGCTAGACAGGTATCCTACTGCTCTGACACCCAAGATGAAGGTGATGGCAGCCCTACATTTCTTTGCCACGGGTACCTTTCAACATACCTTTGCCCATGTTGGTGGCATGCCCCAAACCATGTTCAGCTGTGTTCTGCATGATTTTTTAGATGCCATGTTGGATCACCTGGATGAGTTCATAAAATTCCCAACTCCTGAGCAGTTGACAGGTGTCAAGCGGGAGTTCTATGCCCTGGGAGGGATGCCCCATGTCATTGGGTCCATAGATGGAACACATGTGGCTTTGGTACCACCACAGGCACAGGAGGTAGCGTATAGGAACCGCAAGCATTACCACTCCATTAATGCCCTTGTGGTGTGTCTTGCCAACATGGTGATTTCACATGTGTGTGCTCGTTTTCCAGGATCAGCACACGATGCCTACATCATGAGGCGTAGCAGGGTGCCTGAAATGATGCTGCAGCTGCGCAACGAACAAGCATGTATTGTTGGTGGGTATACTCTGGCAGTCCTGTATTTAACGTCATCTTCTCCTGACCCACTGTTGTCCATGATGTTTCCATGTAGGGGACGCTGGCTATCCCAACATGCCATGGCTGATCACGCCTCTCCGCAACCCCAGCACGGCTTCCGATCACCGCTACAACAACGCCCATGGGAGGACCAGGCGAGTGATAGAGAGGACGTTTGGCCTCCTGAAGAGCCGATTCCGTTGCCTCCACAAGACCGGTGGCGCACTCCCATATGCACCGGTGAAGGTCTGTAAGATCTTCCTCGTGTGCTGCATGCTGCACAACATGGCAGTGGAGAAAGGTGTGCCACTCATCCTGGATCCAGATGAGCAGGACCATCCACCCGTGGAGGATGAAGGGCTTGGTCACGAGGCAAGTGATGTGGAGGAGGAGGAGGCGGTAGAGGACATCCGGAGTCGGCTCATACGCAACTTCTTTGCTTAGTGGTGAGTTCCAGTGTCTGAGTGTGCACGCATTGGGCCGTGTGTGGCATGTGTTGCAATGTGTGTGTCCATCTGCATGTCTGCCAAGTGAGTCAGAGGTTTGTTTGGATGTGTCACTCGAGTGATGGTGCAATAGAAGAATGTTTTTCCAGAGTCATCATTGTCACCTAGCATGTTGACAACCTTATACGTGTCGAGTACATGCACATGCATGCGGATGTGCTTCTTTTGGCTGACTTCTGGTGTGTCTCTCATCCACAGGTACTTGCGCATGCTGTCTGCTGGTGGCATTGTTGTGCTCTTGCTATTCCTCATGAACACAGCAACATGTGCTGAATCAGCGTTACATGCACGGACAAGTTTGAAAATCTCCTTAGGGTAAGGGATGCAGCACGGCTTTTTGGGAGTGGTATTTGTTTTGAATGTGTGTGCACTGCTCCTGTTCATGTTTGGATACTTTACATACATGTAGAATCACCATGGGGCACATGACATGGAGCTGAATTCACCTGAATTGATGGTCAGACTTGGTGACAGTCATCTGTAATGGGATTGTGGATTGTGATGGAGCCATCAATGTGTGTAACACTGCCCTCGGAAACATACGGGTTGCACCAGGTTGACATGGTGTGTGAATTCCCCATTAGGGGCTCAATGGTGTATAGCAGCCTCTCCGTGAGCAGCAGGGGGTGTTTCGCTGTAACCCGTCACTTGTGTGCCAGTGCCATGGATTTCCAGCATCTGTGGTGCTAAGGGGGGTGCCAGTGTTGGTCCCACGTGTTCATCCACATGACCTGTGTATGTGTTGACAGAGTTGCATTAGCATTCCGACACACATGAGTAATAAAGGTGTCCCTCTGCCTCCAAGGTGCCTCATCTCTGTCAATGGTGGTCTGTTGCCACTGTGCATGCGGCATGTCTGGCATTGTTCTCAGAGATGGTGCATGTGAGTCTATGTGTAGAGTAGCAAGATGCAAGCTGTTTGTCAGGGATTAGATTCTGTATTGTGCATGATGTCCATGGCTGTGTAGGTATTGTGGCATGTCAGTCTCCACGACGGCCACTGTGCTGCATGTGAATCCATTGTGTGTGTGTGTGCCATGTTGAACCAGACATTCCTTCCTTGACATACACCTTTTGCATAGTTCCTTCCTGAGATCCTTGTTTTTGTGTGCTACTTGCGGCATTGTTTTCTTGACATGGCGCATGCTGCTGCAGGCCCTGCAGCAAGGGCACCCAGTGTCCACGCAAATGAGCTGGTGTTCATCATGGATTGCTTGCTGACATGTGCTATGCTGATCAGCAGCATCTGTGCCTCATGCGGCAGCACACTCTGCATTATGCACAAGATCCCCAGTACCATCCACCTCAAGGCAAGAGAGACCATCCCCCAGGTCAACTACGACATCCGTGTCTAATCCTACCCTGCACTCTACGGACATGTGTGTTACAACTCCCATGATACTTGTCCACATCCAGGGTGCATCTGCACAGCTCTGCTTCTACATCCGGCGACCAGGCCACATCAACGTCCAACAGAGATGGGGGGAATGGATCACTGCCAGCTGCAGGATGACCTTCTCAATCCACGCACACACTCAGGATGCAGCCCACACCCACAACACAACCTTGTGGCACTGTGATCCAACACCCAATTGTGCCATCTCCATGCATCCAACCTTGGCCGGCCCACCATTCTCCACATCCACCTGACTCAAGCATGCAGGACATGGTTCTGCCACGTGTCTACACATACCTGGGACTCCCACCCCAGGACACTCCACATGATCCCTGACCTCTGCGCATGACTGTTGCTCTTCTAAATAGGTCTGTAGGCACAGTTGTGCGGGCACCCCCTCAGCTGGTTGGGCCCATCACGGGTGAGTATGGTGCTCCATGTCTGTCTTGGATGATACATTGTGACCCATGTGTGTCCTGTGCCAGACTCAGACCCCAGGGTATGGATGGTTGGAGTTACTACTGAAATCAGGCATGGTTTGACTTTACAACAAACACATGTAGTGGAATAATGCAAAATGACGGCATCATCTGGTGATTGTGATGATTTTTATTTGTGGTGGGGCACGTGTTTCGGGGGATGACAAGAGGTGCTTGGCGGGAGTGTAGAATCCAAAGTTCACAGGGGGAGTTTGTATCCTTGCCATTGACAGTCATCAGAGTCTATGCCACAGTCGTTGTCTACATTGGTCAGACAGTGACCAGCAAGGCCATGTGGAAGAGAATGTCATTTGCTGATGTGCTGCTGTTGGGCCAGAGGGCCAGGTGCCAGACCAGGTGACCTGGGAGATGGTGATGTTCCGCTGACTCTCACGGTCTTTTGCGTGGACGACCCACCCTCCTGCGGGGACCCTCAGAAGCAGGCCGTGACGATGCGTGGGATGCTCCGTCGGATGAATCCTCCTCCTCCTGATCCCTCCCTGTGGGTGGTGATGTTCTACGCCTTGTGGCAAAGGGAGGGTTGCCTATGTTTTCGGCAATCCGACGGAGTACACGGGTCATGTCCGTTTGCACCACCACAAGCTCAGCCAGTCTTGCCTCCATCCGGCCTTGGTGTAGCTGTTGACTGGCATGTTGCTCGGCCTGCAGGGTCTTCATCTCCTCGAGGGTGGACACAACCTGGCTGATGCCCCTGGTGTCACGCCGGTATGAGTCGAGGATGGTGCTGACGTGTGACATTACCGGTTCCTGAGCCAACTGGTCAGGTTTGCGCCTCCGCCGTCCTCCACTCCCACCACCCCTGCCCACTTGCGCCTGGCCTGCCGTTGTGGGCACATCGGGTCTCCGGGACCCCTGAGGGATGGCATTTGCGGTGTCGCCTGCCTCCTCCTGGGTGCCCGGAGCACCTTGTCCCTCGTGGACAGACTGGCTGTGTTGTTGTGTGTGGGCAGGGCTCCTGGGTGTCTCCTGGGATGTGGCAGGAATGGGGGTGGTGGTTGGCACAGTTGTACCTGGCGCAGGTGCTGCAGGTGGTTGGACACCAGAGGGGCCAGGTTGGTCTGGGTCATCCACGGAGTGGTGAGAGTCGTCGCTGCCGGTGGGGTCCTCTTCACGCAGAGCCTGGTCCTGTGAGTCTTCCCCCCCAGTGTTGGGGGGAGATCGACGACGTTGACCTGTGTGTGAGAGAGACAGTGTTAATTGTGTTACATGCGACATCCATGTTCATTCATTTTTGATTAGGCACAGTTCCTCTGGGTGGTTGGATTTGGCTAGCATTCCTCTCACAGTGCACTTGTGCATGGGTATGTCCCTTGGCCACAGCTTTCGACACTTTACCTATGTGTGACACAATCTTAGTGGATGCATCTTTTGGGAACGCAGTCAGCAGTGTAGTGAGCGGGCGTAGCAAGCCATGCAGAGCCGCCTTACGTGTTGCACTGTACGTGGCCAAATGGTGTTTTTTCCATGCTATTTGAGAATGCAGGTAGGTAAATTAACAATTTGTGACAGGGTTCTGACAAACACAGTGGGTGGGTATACTGGGTGTAAGGTTCTGTTTGTGCCTGCAGCACGGATGTACTTGTGCACAGATTGACACATGGCCCAGTGTTTATCAAAGGTTGAAGGGGGGGTTCACGCACTGCCAAACCTTGTCTACATGCACACAGTCCACCTGCTGACGAGCGGACATGGCCACACCACCCAAGGGTGATTTGGTCTCCCTCTGTCTCCCTTTCTCCCTCCCTCTGTCACCCTCCTCCCACTGTCCGTCTCCCTCTGTCTCCCTTTCTCCCTCCCTCTGTCAGCCTCCTCCCTCTGTCCGTCTCCCTTTCTCCCTCCCTCTGTCAGCCTCCTCCCACTGTCTGTCTCCCTTTCTCCCTCCCTCTGTCACCCTCCTCCCACTGTCCGTCTCCCTCTGTCTCCCTTTCTCCCTCCCTCTGTCAGCTCTCCTCCCTCTGTCCGTCTCCCTCTGTCTCCCTTTCTCCCTCCCTCTGTCAGCCTCCTCCCTCTGTCCGTCTCCCTTTCTCCCTCGTTCTGTCAGCCTCCTCCCTCTGTCTGTCTCCCTTTCTCCCTCCCTCTGTCAGCCTCCTCCCTCTGTCCGTCTCCCTTTCTCCCTCCCTCTGTCAGCCTCCTCCCTCTGTCCGTCTCCCTTTCTCCCTCCCTCTGTCAGCCTCCTCCCACTGTCCGTCTCCCTTTCTCCCTCCCTCTGTCAGCCTCCTCCCTCTGTCCGTCTCCCTTTCTCCCTCCCTCTGTCTGTCTCCCTGTGTCCACCTCTGTCTCGGTCCCTCTCTCTGCCCCTCTCCCTCCCTCTGTGTGTCACCCTCTGTCACCTCAGCCCAGCTTCCTGGGCACACACAGTTTGCAGGTCTTTCAAAGGCCATTGGCTTGTTCATGTGGGTTTGTTTCTTCTCTGCAGGCACCCATTGGGCGGAGTGTCTGAGTCTGCGCTGCTGCTGTGGCGGTGTGTGCTGACACTCTTTCAGAGTGATGCGTCTTCATTAGCTGCTGTTATGTGCAAATTGTGCCTTCATACCCATGTCGTCCTGCAACGCGGCCACCATTAGCAGGCAAAACAGTACTGTGTGGGGACACACTGTTTGTATGGCTGTGCCCTAAGCCATATGGGCTGAGGGCATTGTTGTGTGCTTCAGAGTTGCTCTATGTTAGTTTTGAGGCCCACCCTCCCGGCATCGGGGACATCCTGTCTTGTGTTGGTGTTTTGTGTGGCCTGTGACTTGGCATGGCCTTGCTTGGGGCATGGGGCATGGAGGCGCTAGTGGCATGTGTGTGTTTTTGGAGTGTGGTTGTGTACGGTGCAGGCTTTGGGGGGGTTGCGTGCATGATTGGTATTTGGGTTGTATATGGCGTTCCCCCCATGTGAGGTGAGTTGTTTGTGTACTCATCAGGCTCTCGGACTCCTTCTACTCCGTCTACTCCCACCGGCGGCAGCGCGGCCATCACCTTCTCCTCCCAGGGATGGTAGTGTACTGGTCTGCGGGCCGGACCTCCTCCAGTGATGTTGGCCTGGTTGTGGTCGTCCGTCATTTTGCGGCGGACCGTCCTCCGCAGATCGTACCACCTGGCTTGGCACTCACGCCTGGTCCTTCTGGGGACCCAACAGCATTCACAGAATTGACAATCCTCTCCCACATGTCAGATTTTTCGGATATGCTGGTCCGTCTGACCAATGTTCCAAAGAGCTGTGGCTCGACTCTGACGATTTCGTCGACAAGGACCTCCAGTTCCTCCTTTGTGAACTTTGGATTCTTGTTAGTGGGAATGGTGTGGGGTGTTGGTGTGGATGGTTGTGGGGGTGTGGGTGTGGATGGTTGTGGGTGTGTGAGTGTGGTTGTGCAGGTGTGTGTGTGTGAATGTGATGAGGGTGTGTTTGTGATGGTGGTTTTGTGAAGGAGTGCAAGTGTAAGGTGTATTGATGTATGTAGTATGGTGCAGTGCGTTGTCTCTGTGGTCTGGCAGTAGGGGATCTGTTGCAAAGGATCATGGTTTGTGTGTGCTGGGCCTTTTTATTGGTCCATTTGTGGGTGCGGCTGTGTTTGAACTTTGGGTGGGTGTGTTATAAGGAGTGGTAGTGGTTTGGGCCTCTGTTTAGCTGTTTGTCAGTTGCAGGTCAGTGTATAGGATGTATTTGGGCTTGTTGGATATGTTTAGTGGTGTTGTGTGCATCGAATTGACTCTCCTTGTGTTTTTTTGGTTTGTCCTGGTTCAGTACGAGTGTTTTTTGCATCTGTACGGTGCGTACATGGGCCATGTTGTTGTACAGTGCTGTCCTTTGCTATGGCTTAGTACGACTTGTACATGCGCGATGTTGGGTGAGGGTGCTGGTGTGTGGGCCTGGGGTAGGGTGCGTATGAACACGGGCAGGGTGTTGGTCCGCACCGTCCATCGGTGGTGGTGTTTCGCACCGTACATACAGGGGGGGCTGGGTGTAGGGTCCGTACATACACTGGTGGGGTGTGGGTACGGTCCGTACATACACGGATGGGGGTACGCTCCATACATACACGGGTGGGGAGTTGGTACGCTCCATGCATACACGGGTGGGGGTACGGTCGTACATACACGGGTGGGGGTACGGTCTGTACATACACTGGTGGGGTGTGGGTACGGTCCGTACATACATGGGTGGGGGTACGCTCCATACATACACGGGTGGGGAGTTGGTACGCTCCATGCATACACGGGTGGGGGTACGGTCCGTACATACACGGGTGGGGGTACGCTCCATACATACACTGGTGGGGTGTGGGTATGGTCCGTACATACACGGGTGGGGAGTTGGTATGCTCCATGCATACACGGGTGGGGGTATGGTCCGTACATACACGGGTGGGGGTACAGTCCGTACATACACTGGTGGGGTGTGGGTACGGTCCGTACATACACGGGTGGGGGTACGCTCCATACATACATGGGTGGGGAGTTGGTACGCTCCATGGATACACGGGTGGGGGTACGGTCCGTACATACACGGGTGGGGGTACGCTCCATACATACACTGGTGGGGTGTGGGTACGGTCCGTACATACACGGGTGGGGAGTTGGTACGGTCCATGCATACACGGGTGGGGGTACGGTCCGTACATACACAGGTGGGGGTACGGTCCGTACATACACGGGTGGGTAGTTGGTAAGCTCCATGCATACACGGGTGGGGGTACGCTCCATACATACACTGCTGGGGATTCGGCACGTACATCCGCGGCCGGGGGGCGTTTTGCGCGTACATGCGGGGGATGGGGGGGGGGTTCGGCGCGCACATACGAGGGCTGGGGGTTGTTCTGCGCGTACATACGGGGTCTGTGGTGGGGTGTTCGGCACGTATGCGGGCACATGTCTCCATGGTTGCTATAGGAGTTCGGTCCGTACGGTGTTTTCTCCATCCAGTTGTAAAATCGAAAGGACGGGAGTGATCGTACTTGCGCGGTCGGACTTCATGTTTCTGATTCGTACGGTAAATCGTCCGGGGATGTGTCGGACACATTTTCCGACCCGAGGACGTGTGGGGAAATTTTCCCAATGCGATTCGTATGGACTTTTTCCCATGCGAATCGTACTTGGCAGTTTGTACGCTACTTGTACGATTCGTACGGTAAAAAATCCGGATACGATTCGTACGGGGAAAATTTTTCCAGGATCGGAATCGGCCCCTAAGTTGTTACTGAACATTTCACCTAACTAATGTGTTATATTAACTTTGGGTTTTCAGTGCATTTCCAGGATTTTTTAATGTAAAGTAATATTTAATTACCATTAGCAAATCCAACCCCCGCCACGCATGGCGGGTGGTTGGCCGCAGGGCCTGCGCCAGGCCCTGCACTTAACCACCCTCATGCAGCCAACCCCGTAAAGGCAGGCAACCACACCCTGCCCAGGGCCTTCAGTCACGGCCAGGCCCTGCGGCCAAACACCCTCATGCTGCCAACTACACAGTGCGTAGTGCCTTCAGTCATGCACGGGGGGGTTGGCCGCAGGGCCTGGCCTTTGGCCAGGACCTGCAGCCAAACCCTACACTCAATCAACCCTATGCTGTGCACACCCTTCGGGCGTGCGCAGTGGGGGGGTTGGCCACAAGGCTTGGACTGTGACCAACCCCCATAAAGGCAGCCAACCCCACAATGTGCAGGGTCTTCGGGTGTGCACAGTGGGGGGTTGGCCTCAGGGTCTGGCCATGGGGACCCCATCCCCACAGCCTTGTTTTTAATTAAAGGGGAGGCCCCCTCCTCGAGCCTCATTAGGCCCTGGGGATGCCATCTCCCACGGTCTTACATTTTTTTAATGGGAGGGGGGGCTACATGCCCCCTCCTGAGCCTCAGTGAGCCATGGGGACCCCCTCCACCTGATTTGTTTTTTTATTAGAGGGGGGGGCACATGGCCCCCCTTCCCGAAGCCTTGTTATCCCCAGGGGACCCCATCCCCTAGGGATATTTTCAAAATGAAAGCGGAGGAGGCAGTGCTGCCCCACCTCCTGATCCTTGTTAGGCCCTGGGGACTTTATCAAGCGAGCCAACAAGGTGAAAAATCAGTTGAAGCATTCCACGCTCACCTTAAAGAACGTGCAAGTGCGTGTGGATTCAACAATGAAAATGAGGAAATGCTAGGCCGGATCATACAAGGGTGTGCCTCAGCCAAATTTTAGGAAAGAATACTCAAAGAATCTGGAAATCCCTTAGCGGACATTCTAACGTTGGGCCAACCACATGGAGCTCCCCTACGAGGCCCGGTAAAGACGGAACCTGTCAATGCAGTTGCATCACACCCCACAGTAAAACCAAGTTGGAGGGACAACCCGAGAACACAGACCTGCGGATATTGCGGAGGGAACTGCCATAGCCTTGCTGAATGCCTGACTCGCAGAAAGAAATGTGCGGGGTGTGGCAAACTTAACCACTTCATGCACATGTGTCAATCCAGAAAAGGTCGAGGACAGCGCCCCACAGTCAACATGCTCCCGTAAATAAGTTGAGGAAACAGTGACATGGACAATGATGATGCGGAAGAACGCAGTCCACTCCATTTCACCATAGGCATTGCAGCTCAAACGTCACATCAGCTACAGCAGTGTCAGGTGCAAATTGGAGGGCAGAGTACCACCACTGTTGTCGACACCGGAGCAACCATTAACATTATGTCGGCAGAGGCATATTTAACTCTGAAGCAGGTCCCACATCTGAATACAGCAACCATCAAAGTATTTGCATATGGTAAAACCAAACGGCTGGTGATGCGCGGAAAATTCAAGACCACCATTTCTCTATGGCTCAAGATCCATCGAATCACAGATATACATCGCCGAAGAAGGCCATGGCATGCTTTAGGGTTGCCAGGTGGCTTAAGACTTGGGAATCGTTTCTTTTGCCTACAGAATTTATCAGGAAGTCATTCCCCATATATTGGCAGAATTTCCAGCAGTATTCAAAGACATCAGGTGCCTAAAAGGGAAGGTAATCCACTTGCATATTGACACTTCTGTGCAGCCCATAGCATTACGTCACAGGCGTATCACTTTTCACCTTTGACCTTTGGTTGAGAAGGAGCTGGCCAAGCTCGAGAACACTGGCATAATTGAGAAGGTAACGGGGCCCACCCCCTCGGTCTCTCAAATTTTCATCACTAAGAAATCCAAGCAACCGGGAGAAGTGAGAGTATGCGTGGGCATGCGCATGCCCAATGTGTCGATAAAAAGAGAACCACACCTCACACCTACAATTGACAATCTGATTGGAGAATTGAGTGGAGCCTGCTGGTTCTCCAAACTCGACCCGCGATCCTGCTATCCCCAGTTGGTGTTAGATGAAGAGTCAAGATAACAAACTTCTCAACCCATGTAGGCCTACGGCGCTACGAAAGGTTAAGCTTCGGCATCTCCAGCACGGCTGAAGTATTTCAAAACACCATTCAGGAACTGTTGGCCAACATCCCTCGAGTCATGATTGTCAGTGATGACACACTAATCCATGCAAAAACCATTCCAGAATACAATGGAAGGCCAAAAAGGGTACTCAGGAGGATATAAGAGGCAGGTTTGACACTTCACCGCAAAAAATGCTTGGTCCTACAGCAGAAGCTGCAATTCTTTTGGTATGTCTTCTCCTCAGCCAGAGTAACACCAGACCCAGAGAAAGTTTGTGATATTAAAGAAGCGCCCGCTGCTGTCTCTGTGACGGAGGTGAGAAGTTTCCTAGGGATGATCAGCTATTACGGTCGTTTCATTAGAGACCTCACCACACTGACACAACCTCTGCATGAGCTCACCAAAGGATTAGTTCTATGGTCCTGGGGCCCTGAGCAAGAAGCTGCTTTTCAGGCCACCAAAGATGCTCTCTCGTCCAAAACTACATTGGCCTAAGTTGACCCCCAGAAGAACACCCTAATTTCTGTAGATGCTGGCCTGAAAGGGTTGGGCGCTGTCTTGACACAAAGATGCTCTGAGGAGAAGGACTGGGCTCTGGTGGTTTTTGCTAGTTGCTCCCTGACCAACACTGAGCAGAGATTTTCTGAAATCGAGAAAGAAGCAATTGCTATTCACTGGGGATGCCAACATTTCCATCTGTACATATACGATCACCCGTTCATAGTAGCCACCGACCACAAGCCACTTCTGCTATTCACAGGCATGGCTGCCAAGCCTCCACCGCGTATTGAGAAATGGATGTTCCAACTGCAGAAGACATCCCCGGGAGGCTACGTCGGAAGAGGAGGTTGAGTAGACCGAGGAGTATGTTCGATATGTGACAGCCCAATCTTGTCCGCTTCCCTTGCTCATGTAAGTTCTGTGTGAGGAGACCCATCAAGATGATGGCCTCCAAAGAGCTTTGAATGCCATGACGAGCAACCAGTGGCTGAAGATCAAGAAAGAGTGGGGTTCACTTACTCTGGAAGCACTGCTTATCATGGAAAGCTTATATCATGTCTGCCAAGAACTGAATAGGGACTCTACAGGGTACCTCTTGAGAGGACATTGCCCTGTTATACCTATACCTCATAGATTGAGTTATTCAACTGGCCCATGCGGGACACCAAGGAATGGTGAAAACCAAGAATCATTTTTGAACCAAGGTATGGGTCCCTTTGATGGATGAGCAGGTGGAGGAAGTGGTTAGATCTTGTCCTTGATGTCCAACTGCTGGGGAGGCCAGGCTGCCCTCCCCTGTCATAACTGAAGCCGATGAGATTCTCATGCGCTGGCTGATCACAGGCAACGTCCCTCTGGGCACACCATTTCAAGCATATGCTGAAAACGTTTTAAACAGTCTGAACGCTACATTGAGTAGGGATGCAGTAGATACTTAGAGTCACAATTTATTGAGCGAAGATTTCTTTTCAAAATGCTTCATGCGCTTTAGATGCAATGATGATGATATTATATACACTCCATATCATCTGGTAAACATGCTCCCAATGCATTTCGGGCCCATCTGGCCCTTCATCAGGGGAATCTAAACAAAGAAATGCAAATATGTAACTAAACATTTACAATGAGTGATTATGCCATCAAACAAAAGCCGAAAGAGGACCTTGCCAGTCGAATAACAATCAATGCCAAGATACTAAAGTGGCCACATTGTCATGTGCTGAGATAAATAAACACAATCGATAACGGAAGAAAAACGTGCCGTGTAGAACAGGAGTGAATTACTCGAGTTGCAGTGATTAAAAGACCATGAAAAGTGAATTGCCGATGGTGGGAGAGAAAATCAGTGATCATAAAACAGAACCGTATTCAGTGATCGTTAAAAATACAGAAAGGACGAGGAAAAGTGTTTGCAACGTCTACGCGTTTATGTGCAAGTTATTCGTATAAAAACTAAGGGTGAAAAAGTGAAACAAGGGCTGTTAGCAATTCGTAGCGCGTAAACAACAGTGAACAGACAAGTTAAAACATGCATTTACCTCGTGCTGATAGTCCAGCCTTTCGTGCTGTTTAGTACAGCAGTGCCGACCAACGGTCTCGTGTAGAGTGTGTTACTACTCGAAATAGAGCACGTATTTAAAAAAAGGAAAAGAACCCGTACGAACCGGAAGTGAAGATGTTAGACCGCTCAGATGTCTTGCAACAGCGGTGAATTATCGGCGCCATGTTGCAAAGGATGGTAAAGGAGCGATGTTAATAGGAAAAAGAAGCTAAATATATTTCGTGAACATGGTCCCACCATACTTAAAGAATGATACGAGAAAAAAATATAAAAAAAGAAGATGAAAAAGGATGAAAAAAGAAAAGGTATAGGGAAAAGATAAACAATAAAGATGAAAAGTAATGAAATGAAAAAATACAAACATGCACATGATAGTATCCAAATTCATAGGTAACAAGCGAATTCCAAGCGGTCATTGAGACCCTTGGGTTTCAGAGAATCCAGTTTGTAAATCCAATAGTTCTCACGCTGTAGTAAGAACGTGTCGTTATCTCTGCCTTCCATCTTTGCCGCAATTTCCAGGACCAAAAATTTCAATTGCGCAATGTTATGCTGTTTTTCAAGAAAATGAGTAGCCACTGTTGATTTCAAATTGCCAATACGTATGTTGCTTTTGTGCTCAAGTATACGTGTCTTGATATTTCTTATGGTTTTGCCAACATATGCCAGGCCACAAGGGCATTTCAGTAAATAGATGACGTTGTTGGTGTCACAAGTAGCATTGACGTGTAATTTGATCGGAGTACCCCTCATTGGATGTGCAACTGAGTTGCCCTTGATGATATTGTTGCAGTTACTGCAGTTTAGGCAGGGGACTGTTCCCCGAAAAGGTGTGATGGGTGCTTCAATCTTGGGTCGGATTAATTCTTGAATGTTTTTACTCCTGGTATATGCAAACATCGGTGGATTGCTGAAAATGCCATTAAAATCAGTTTCAAAAGTCAACATTGGCCAATGTTTTCTAATGGATTGTTTGAACTTTTGGCTCATGGTGGAAAACCGGGAGACCATTACCATGCGATGTTGTTTTTTACGTACATTAGGTTGTAACAACCTCCCACGTGGTGTGTTGGCCACTTTGGTGATGGCGTTAGAGACTACCTCCTGGGGATACCCACGTGTGGAGAAACGGCGTGCCATGGCCTGAATTTGATCTTGTGATTCTGAGTGGTCTGACACAATTCTTTTCACCCGAAGTAGTTGTGAGAATGGTAGGTGATTCTTCAATGCCGGTTGGTGAAAACTGGTGTAATGTAAAAGGTTGTTACGATCGGTGTTTTTCCTTAACAGAGTAGTGGTAAGTTGATTGTCTCGTATTGTCAGCTGGACATCCAAATATGTTATAGATGTATCATGGAAATTGAAAGTAAATTGAATACGATCATTAATCTGATTTAAGTTTGTCAAGGCTGTTTTGAGAGAATCTAGTGTGCCGAACCATAAGACAAAAATGTCATCAATGTAACGCAAAAACAGGCGCGCATGTTCCTTCCATGTATCCAAACTTAAAATGAATTTGCTTTCAAATGAATGCATGAACAAATTTGCGTAGGTAGGCGCGGCACAATTGCCCATCGATGTACCAGTAAGTTGTAAATAAAAATTGTTATTCCATCTGAAATAACTCTGATACAGCGTAAAGGTGAGAAGTTCCATTAAGAACACTTGCAAATCATGATTTAGATCAGAATGGAGTAGTACCTCTTCAATTGCTTCAATCCCCAGATCATGAGGAATTGTGGTGTAGAGTGATTTGACATCAATTGTGCATAGCCACACTTCTTCATCGTTGGGTAGTGTGACCTGATTAATCTTGATTAGAAAATCGGTGGTGTCCTTAACGTATGTGTTCATACGTGAGACAAACTGTTGAAGATGGACGTCCAAGAACTTATTAATTGTTTCGTGTATACTACCTCTTGTGGATACTATTGGGCGTAGTGGGGGATTCATGAGGTCCTTATGAATCTTAGGTAGCATGTACAGGGTGGGTGTTCTGGGGTGCTTGGTGATCAAAAATCTCTTGGTTTTCTCGTCAATGGTCCCGTTTTCCACAGCCTTATCCACAATGGTTTGTAGTAGATTAGAAAAGCTGACTGTAGGATCTTTCGATAAAATCATATATGTGTTGCTGTCATTCACATGTAGATCTACTTGAGTCTGATAGAAGGTAGTGTCCATTATGACTAGGGCACCGCCCTTGTCGGCCTTTTGACAGGTGATATTCCGATTACTGGCCAAATTATCCAAGACTGCTCGCTCCTTATTGGTGAGATTTTGAAGTTTGGAACGTTTCCTAAAGTTAAAGGAAAGTATGTCATATTTTACCAAGTTCTCAAAAAGGTCCAAAGTCTTATGAGAGATTGGTGCTTGGAAAGTGCTCTTGGGGCGAAGATGTTTAAGTAGATGAGATTCAGACTTCTGCTCAGGTTGTACCACATTTTCAAAAAAATGTCGCAGCCGAAGGTTGCGCATGAATTTAAACAGGCAAATGTCCAATTCCAATTTGTTCGTGTGGTAGGTTGGTACGAACGAAGTACCTTTTTGTAATGTTCGGATATCCATCTCTGTTAGTTGATACTTAGAAATGTTAATGACTAATTGCTCAGGATTCAAGGTTTCTTCCCCTTGTTCCGTCGACCCAGCGCTGGTTGTGACTTCGGGCTGGGCATGGTTGGTGGGGCGTCTTTTGCCCCTCCTGGGTCTAGTTGTTCTTTTTGGCCTGACTCTAAAAAAGGAACATTCGTGGTGTCGGATTGAATCGGGGCAATGCTCACTGATTGTGTGGTAGCCATGGGTTGGCTCATCGTACGTCTTTCGCTATCCGAGGATGATGTGTCTGTCTCGGTGTTGAGATTGGAGGGTCTGTTCTGTCGTCGTCTTGCGTAAACCTCTGCCCAGGAGTAAACCTCCCCCAACTTATAATCAAGGGTGTCTCGTTTGTACTTGCGGATCTTCCGCTCGCTGATTTCTTCAGTGTATCTGTTAAGTTGTATGTTGATATCTTCCAGGGTTTTGTCCCAATCCTCCGATGTGATTAGTTCTTGGAGTTCTGTTTTAGTCTGGACAATATCTTTATTGAGTTCTTCCAAGACTCTAGATAACTCTTCAATAATTAGTAAGATCAGGTCTAACAAACATTTGTTTAAAATGGCATACCAGCGTTCCACGAATTTCGGACTGTTTCTGCATAGTAAGGGTTTCAGTGGTACTCGAAGGCCTCTCGGAATCCGCTGGGCTCGGTGATATCTGATCAAAGTACTGGCATGGAGTCTCTGGTTGATCTCACGTTTGCTGAGATAGAGAAGTTGGCGTAAGCTGTTTTCTTTGTTTCTTTTGTTAATTAATGGCGTACTCTCCTCATTGATGAGTGCATAAATCTTAGAGGCGTCGTCATCTGCAAAGGCAAATGTGTCGGCCCGTAGGTCTGTCAAACGTGTGATGTCATCATAAGCCATTTTGGTCAACTCTGAAAAGGTCGTGCTGCGAACCAGTGGGTTAGAAAAAGTTTGAAGATCCAAAGAAAAGTCGGGTCGTGCACAGACCAGGCGGGTGGTAAAAATGAAAAATTTGTTGGGTGCCACTGAGGTATCACTCTCGTAACCCTGGGAGTGTACAAAGACAATGAGATTCTCATGCGCTGGCTGATCACAGGCAACGTCCCTCTGGGCACACCATTTCAAGCATATGCTGAAAACGTTTTAAACAGTCTGAACGCTACATTGAGTAGGGATGCAGTAGATACTTAGAGTCACAATTTATTGAGCGAAGATTTCTTTTCAAAATGCTTCATGCGCTTTAGATGCAATGATGATGATATTATATACACTCCATATCATCTGGTAAACATGCTCCCAATGCATTTCGGGCCCATCTGGCCCTTCATCAGGGGAATCTAAACAAAGAAATGCAAATATGTAACTAAACATTTACAATGAGTGATTATGCCATCAAACAAAAGCCGAAAGAGGACCTTGCCAGTCGAATAACAATCAATGCCAAGATACTAAAGTGGCCACATTGTCATGTGCTGAGATAAATAAACACAATCGATAACGGAAGAAAAACGTGCCGTGTAGAACAGGAGTGAATTACTCGAGTTGCAGTGATTAAAAGACCATGAAAAGTGAATTGCCGATGGTGGGGGAGAAAATCAGTGATCATAAAACAGAACCGTATTCAGTGATCGTTAAAAATACAGAAAGGACGAGGAAAAGTGTTTGCAACGTCTACGCGTTTATGTGCAAGTTATTCGTATAAAAACTAAGGGTGAAAAAGTGAAACAAGTGCTGTTAGCAATTCGTAGCGCGTAAACAACAGTGAACGGACAAGTTAAAACATGCATTTACCTCGTGCTGATAGTCCAGCGTTTCGTGCTGTTTAGTACAGCAGTGCCGACCAACGGTCTCGTGTAGAGTGTGTTACTACTCGAAATAGAGCACGTATTTAAAAAAAGGAAAAGAACCCGTACGAACCGGAAGTGAAGATGTTAGACCGCTCAGATGTCTTGCAACAGCGGTGAATTATCGGCGCCATGTTGCAAAGGATGGTAAAGGAGCGATGTTAATAGGAAAAAGAAGCTAAATATATTTCGTGAACATGGTCCCACCATACTTAAAGAATGATACGAGAAAATGATACGCCAGCGCATGAGAATCTCATTGTCTTTGTACACTCCCAGGGTTACGAGAGTGATACCTCAGTGGCACCCAACAAATTTTTCATTTTTACCACCCGCCTGGTCTGTGCACGACCCGACTTTTCTTTGGATCTTCATAACTGAAGCCGAACCATAACATCCATGGTCATGTATCAGCCTGGATGTTGTGAGTCTGCTGGATGGAAGACACACTTTTGCGCTGATCAATGACTACTCCAAGTATCCGGAGGTGGAGGTGATACCATCATTGAGTGCTGGCGAAGTGATCCCCAAATTGGAGAAGGTGATGGCCACACATGGTTTGATAAAGGAACTGAGAATTGACAATGGTCCACCTTTTCACGGACAAGAGATTGCGGCCTATCTCTCCTCCCTAGGAATCACTCACAAGAAAGTTACGCCGAGATGGCAACAAGCCTATGGAGAGGCAGAAACATTTCTACAAACTTTGAACAAGATAATTCGGATCGCCCATGCAAGTCACCAACCTCTTGAACTTGCGATCTAGTCTTTTCTTCGTGAATACAACCAGACCACTAATTCCACAATGGGGAGAGTACCTGGGCATCTTTCCATGGGTTGAGTCATAGTGGAATCTATGCCACCTCACCCCCTGTGGCAGTCTGAGGTGGTTGATGACTGCCTAGTACAAGGTCGACGTCAAAAGCAAAATGATCATGCCAGTCGTCAACGAAGGGCCAAGGTATCAGACCTAAGTGTGAGTGATTTAGTATTCGTCCCGAATCGAAATGCGAGTGAGAGCCATGGGCAGTTATCCATCGGAAGGGAACCTGGATTACAGCACGGAGGAATCAGGAGACCATTATAAGGAACGTGTCAGCATTCACGATATTCCATCCTCAACCTAGACAATATCAGAGTGAAGAAGGGACCTCCTCTGTGGTGGATAACTATTTGGACAATGACGGCCCGGACTGTCCTGAAAGTGAATTACGGGAGTTGCCTAGGGTCGATCCTGAAGTACCTGAACTGTCTGACATCCACTCCCCGGTCATTCAGCAGACTGCCTGGGCGTGATACCTGCACCAGATATGGTTTGAGGTATAATCCCACGCCATCCACCCAACTAAGGGATCATCTAATGTAAGACATTTCCATTTTACTTAATTATGTGATATTTAAGCATTCTCAGTTGTACCTGATGTTGGTGCCTGTTACCTTGTAGATTTCTGTTTTCATATTTTTGGGAAGGAATGTAGTGTTGCTCCTGTGACATAACAAGAGTGCCACGGAAGGGTCTATGTTTACCCGGATGCAGGGGTGGTAATGCAAACCGCCATGTGTGACGTATTATCATGGATAGTTCGGTATCACGTGTTGGGTTTCAATAAAGGTGCCCCGAGCTGGAAGGAGTGCATGGCAGATGCCGGTAATGCTAAGCCAGCAGTATGTTGTCTGTGCAATGATTATTACGTTGACGCAAGTGGGCCCAGAGTAATTATCTTACGTTGTATGTCCTGCCACTTGGACCCTCATCTAGAGGTCCGGACATTAAAATGATAACCAACAGGCTAACACGATTTTGGAGTTGTTCTCATCCTGTTCAGATGGGGCATGGCTTAGTCGTGGGATAAAGCTGGACTGTTCCTACTGAAGCAGAACCAAGGCAGATTTGCATATGGGTAGTCCCTATCTATGCTGTCACAATGAGCAACAAAAGCAATGCACTGTAATGCGGCCAGGGAAATTACCAGTGGCTGGGATTAATTCAAGAATTTATCTGATAGCATTTTTGTTTTTCTCACTGGTTGCATAAATGGCCATTGCTGTTGTCCTCACCTCACTGAAGTTGTTGTAAAGTTGCCCCTGCTATGGTGGCAGGTGCTGTCACTTATGTGGTTCCTGCTGTTCGGTCAGTTGTCGTAGTTGCTGTTGTCCCTACTAATGTTACTGTTGTGGTCAATACTGATTTCCATGCCTTACTGGCAGCAGTTGTTAACCCTATCACGGTGGTAGCAGTGACCCTCAGTCACTATTGTGGTCAAAGCAGTTGCAGTGGATGTGGTCACGTCTGTCGTGGCACTTGTTTCTGCTGTTGTGCCTGCTTTAGTAACAGGTGCAATTGCTCCTGTGGCTGTTGCAGAGGTTACATCTCTGGTTGCTGCTGTTTTCTGTCCTGTTGTGGCAGCTTTTGTATTTGCAATGTTCACATTTTTGGATTCTGCTGTTGACCCTGCTATATTGGCAACTTTGGCCACTACTGTGGTCACTGCTGCTGTTGTAGCTGTGGTAGAAGTTGTCACTGCTGTGGTTGGTGGCAGCCTTGCAACGTTTGTTGCCGCTATTCTTGCTACTGTGGTGGTGGGTTTATTAATAGCAGTTGTTGATGTTAATGTTGATGTCCATGCTGTAGTAGAAGCTATTGATGTTGATATAGCAGCTGCACCGGCTGATGCCGTGGTCTCTGTGGTTGAAACCATGATCGGGTCACTGCAGTGGTGCCGCCCTACTGTCATTATAGCTCTTGGTTGCTACTGAGGTCCGTTCTGTGCTACTGTGAGAGCTGTTGTTGTATGAGGGTGGCTGTTCTGGAAGCAGTTGTGTTTGCTGTCGTGCCAGCAGTTGTTGCTGTTGTGACCAACTATGATGGCCACTGTTGTTGCCGCTATTATTACAGTGGCCTTGGTTGTAGGTACAGTTGTGATTACTGCTTTTATCATTACTTTATTCGCAGCTGTAGTTGCTGTTAGCCCTGATATGTGGGCTGCTGTGGTTCCCGCTCTGTTTGCAGCAGTGGTTCTCGCTGTTGGTCCTACAGTGCTTGCAGCTGTTGTGTCTGTCAGTGTGGCCGATGTGGTCTTTTCTGTGGTTAACGTTGCCGTCTCTGTGCTGGTAGCAGCAATGGTTGCTCGTAAAGCAATGATCCCTGCAGTTGTCTTCTTGTGGAGGCGGCTTAGGTTACTGCTGTGGTCCCTATTGTGCTTGCAACTATTGTTGCACCTCGTCCTACTGCGGCTAGTGTTGTGGTTCTTATTTCTCTTGACTTCTCTGCTGTTGTTGTAGTTACTGTGGCCGCTGCTGTTGGCTGCCCTGGTAAATGAAGTAGTTGATGCCGTATTCCCCGCTGCTTCTACAGCTGTGGTTACTTCTTGGGTCACTGCCCTAGTTACACCATAGTTCGTGTCTGTAGTCCCTGCTGTCACCACCGTTGTGGTCTCTACTGTGGTTCTTGCAGCGGTCATTACTGGTGTGGTGTGAAGCTGGCAGCTGTTACCTCTTCTATGAACTATAGTACTGCTCTTGTCCCTGATGTGGTGACAGCTGTTACTCTTCTGACCCTTGATGTGGGGCAGCACTTGTTTCAGGGAAGCTCTCCAGTGTGATTGCCGAGAGACACTGCTTTTTTTAGTACCCTCAACAATCTGAAACACAATGTAAAAAGTACAATTGCTCAGTTCAACACAGAAAGCCACTTTGTATTCTCAGTTTTGCTTTTACACGAGTTCAGAAATTACAAAAGGAGCCAATGTTTGAATGGTTTCTCATTGTAAACCAATCGAGCGAATTTGAACTGGTAACAAATTGCAAGTTAAAAGAGCAGGCAGCTCTTCCTCAGTTCTTCTGCATCTGTATGTTGACACTTTTAGAAGCGTAAATCCCATCACTTTGCAATATCTTCAAACTGTTTGCTCTTATTATATTAGGCTAACGAACAATCTATTAATTAAAGAATAGAACACACAATTTGACCTATGTACTCATCGCACTCTTATTATTGAACCCCTATTATGGTTATTTTACTTCTCTTGGAAGGTTTCCAATTTTTCTTGCTTTCATCAGAGCCCAGAGCACCCAGGCTACACAATGGTGTACCAGAGATTATTATTATTATTATTATTATTATTAATATATAATTCATTCTTGATAGAGCGCATGGCTACCATCCCAGCGCTAAATGCAACCATAAGAAGATTCCGGTCTCACTACAATTTCTGGAAGAGCCACGTTTTTAATTGCTTCCTGAATGTGAAATGGTGGGTCTTTGATCTAAGTTGTAACGGAGCGAATTCCATAGAATGGATGCATTGTATGAGAACATACGCCCGCCGAACGTACTCTCACAATTTTAGGGACCTTTACTTGGAGATTTACAATGACATAACACACACTCATGGGGAAGTGAAGAAGCCCAGTTAGGAACACTGCAAACCTTTTACAGAGACGTTTAGCAGATATATCTCCCAAGAGTACTATTAAAAAAGTGCCTATGCTAATCCACTATGAGCCAGAAGCCATCAGTTTTAGCACTGCATGAAGAAAAGACAGTAGTCACTGTACAAGTAGGCCACACATGACAGCCATTTGTGTAAATAATCTGCCTTCCCCATAACAGATCAAGCAACTCTTTGCAAGGGGAGTTCCTGTTATCCGAGTGAGTAAAATCTGCAAATATCCATCAGCATTTTCATGTTACAACCAAGGCTTACTTTTTACTTTGAAGGTCATCCCTTTAAGGAAACATGCATTGTATATGCATTGGGGTTTAAAGGACCACGGATGGCAGTTTAGAGCTTCTGCTACTGCTAAGACCCTTCAGCCTGGGCATCCTTTATCACTCAGCAGGGACACATATCAGGTGGGCTCCTTGGCCAGCAAAGGCGAGTGGTGCAGTAAATCCCATACCTTAGTTGAGAGTCTGGAACAAGACCAGGCCTATAGGCAGACTCAGTCTCCTAGAGTTTCACATTTTTGTGGTCACACAAGCGACACAGGGGAGCACTACCCACTGCAAATGAAGTGATTGGTCAGGGCTAATACCGTTCAAGGTGGTCCTTTTGCCCTTAGCTTATTCTCAGCAGATCCACAAGAAACATTCTCATGGAGTTGAACACCTTTCACTGTGGTTCCTGGGGGCCTTCGGACCTAGGTGACCTCTGAAATTGCGTTTCCCTTCTTCCAGGCTAAGATCTGCCATGGATGTCATTTAGGGGGTCCCCAGAGGTAGCATCTGTGGCCCCTGGCATAAGCCTTGCGACCCTTGGCCTCGAAGGTGGCATAATCAGTGCCAGGAACACAGTCAGCTTGTTCTTATGGACGTCCATTGGAGCTTGACTCTGTTTTCAGTCATTCTTTTTTATTACACTGATAGTGCATCATATTACATTTTTCTACTATAAGTATAATAAAAATAGAGTACAATTAGCTGGAATATAGCCTTCTCTGGCAGCTCTATTGAGTAAAAAATGCTTTATAATGTATGCTGTGTGCATGCTTGCGGGTGAGAGTGTTTACATGAGAGAGTATGAATGTGTGTTTATGTGTAAACGTGTGTGTGAGTGAAAGTGAAGGTCAAAGAGAGTGTAATTTCACTTTCGGTACCCGTGGCATTTTGGTGAATTGGCGTCCATGAGATCTGTTGGCTAGAATCAATCTTTTGTATCTTGTCTTACGGTCTTGACTTTGCAAATTGATGTGAAACACCCACTCCCATTGCAATCCACCAACAACAAAAGACTCTTTGCTCATACTCAGTCTCAGGGGTGCCATGGATACCTTGGATACCTTCATTACCAATCTGCAGAATCTATTTGGATGAGTTAGCAAACCTGCTGACTGTAGTCTGCTCAACCCTTTGCTCTGCTCGGGAGTCGCCTACCTGTTGAACGCAGGGGCAGGAAATACCACTGTATGGTACCAACTGGTGTGCAACTACTTTATTTCCCCTTGTTAGATATTGACTCTTGGGCCACATCACTGAATAAACATCCTGCCCATGCAGATTAACCTATTGTTAGTTATGGATTCAGTCCAGTGGTTCACAATCTGTGCGCCGTGGCTCCTTGGTGCACCATCAAAACTAATCAGGGGAGCTGCACACCAAACACTTTAATGCATTCAATGTTGAAGGGTTTGTTGGCTTCAGTTAAACTAATTAGACTTAGACGCATGATGTTGATGATTTGTAAGTTCCATGCCTAAAGCTGGAAAGATAGTGCTTAATTGATGGCATGTCGAGGGAGATGACCTCCATATTTCAATGAATCCCCATGTTGCAAAACTCCCAAAGTAAGTGAAAGACACCTGATTTATTTTGTTAGATTCGTTGAGTGTTGTTTTTTCCCAAATGCATTTTACACCAATGCAAGTTATCAGGAAATTAAAGTTGTACTGTCTCTCAAACATGCTAAGTGTTATTAAGCATTGGCATGTGTTCTTGAATCATAGGCACTTCCAGTACACATTTCTTTCAGCACATACGCTTTTCCAGAAAGGCCTGCTCTCTCCAGGACCACAAGGAAGTAAAACACAGAGGGCCATAAGTAGGTAAAAATGAATTTGCGATTCTGAAATTTTCAGCGAATCGCATTTTGAGAATCGCAAATTTCGATGTAGGTAAAATATAGCAAAAAAATTGCGATTCCCAAAAATTCGCAGAATTTCATAGCGATTACTCAAATTGCGATTCCTTAATTGTGAGAACGCAAATAAGGAATCACAATTCTGAGAATCTGCAATTCAGGTGCAGAATGATGACATCACAACCAGGAAGTGTGACTGCCCATGCTGCACCTGATTGCCAGAAGCTGAGTGAGAGCCTGTGAGGAGAGTTGGAGATTTGTGCTCAGCAACTGAAAGCAGGAGAAATGGAGTCTCAGGGGACAGAGAAGCAGCAGGAAGAAACTCCCAGCAAGAGGAAACAAAAATTTTGCGAAAGGGAGCTGGTGGTCCTCACCCAGGAAATAGTCAGCAGCCATGACCTCCTGTTTGGTAAAAATTCACTACGTGTGCCAGAGCACGAAAACGAAAAATATGGACTGACATCCAGGAGAAAGTCAATGCAATTGGCGTGACACACCGCTCAGTCGAAGACCTCAGAAAAAGGTGGTACGACATGCGGCAAAGGTCAAAGGAGAAGGTGGCTACAAGATTGGCCACGGCAAAAAAGACCGGTGGTGGAACGTCCACAGCAACAGACTCAACACCCCTGGAGGAGTTGGTGGAGGGCACCCTTCAACCTGAGAGTGTGAGTGGCGTGGCTGACCTGGACAGCTCCGAACATCCAGACACCAGACAAGGTAAGATGCATACCAAAAGCCCCTGATACATACCCAACCCACTCACACCCCCAGACACCAAACATGAGTGCAACTTCAGTACATGTCCACAAGCACACCCAGAAATACATTATGGGAGATGTAGTCACATGCACTGATACCTGGAGCAGTGAGACACAGCAAGGTGGAATAGGGATGAGTCATCCAGGAAATGAATAAAACAGACAGATAGTACTCATGTGATTTAATAATTGTAAACTGTAATGCATTACAAATGTGAGACAGGACACATAATTAATGTGTGCATTTAAATCCACAGCACCACCAACAACACAGGAAACCATGGCAGAAGGGGAGGACACACCAGAAAATGAGGACGAGGCAGGGCAGGAGGATCAGGGCGAAGTGAGACCAGCAAACCCTGCGCCATGCAGACGGGGCAACATAGTGCCACCGCTACCACTGCTGAAGGCAGAGGCAACAGACACAGCAAGAGAGGCACAGCCACTCCAGAGGCAGCGTGCAGGACAGCAGACAACACAGTCCCCTGTACAATCCAGTGAAAGGAGAGGATCGAGATGCAGGGCATGGCAGTCCATCAGCACTGCTCCTGTCGACGGAGACACGGTGTTCTCGGGCCTTGAAGGCAGCATGCTGAAATCACAGCGCCTGCAAGTTAAAGGAATCATATCAATACAGCGCCAATTGTCTGCACACAATCATAACATGACAGAGATGCGGGTTGGTGTAATGGCTATGACAGGTGCACTGGAAGGACTGTGCAGGGAGATAAGGAGAGACAGGGCAGCCAGGCGCAGGGAGAGACAGTGTCTTCACAACCGGCTAGACTTGTACACAAGAGCTGTCAACTGCCTGTCAACTGCCACATCCCTGCTGGCCCGAAGATGTGTCAGTATGCAGCATGAGATGGCCCACTGCTGCCAGGACGTGGGCAGGATCCTGGTGCAGGTTACACATGCGGTGGACCAGATGCGCGCAGCTGCGACAGGTGGCATAGGCCCACTTAGCACTTGGGATATGAACGAACAGTCCAGCAGGAGCAGCATCACTCCACCAATTCCACCGGATAGATGCCGGAGTGGCGCCAGGGGAGAGTAGATGATGACTCCAGGGATGGCAGTGGGCACCCTGAGCGAGGGGCAACAGGGCGTGCACGTAGGAGGTGAAGAAACATTAGGGACGTATGGCTATGTGTGAAGCAACACATTCCATCTGGACTTATTGGCTGATGGAAACACTTACTGAGGCACAAACATGTGCAAGCAATATCAAGTCACGCTGTGTGACAGATGTTTTCCTGCACCAAAGGAAAAATCACAGTTAAGCTCCATTCTAAGGCATTGTGTCCTCATTACTCACCTAGAAATAGTTATGTGTGATCTCATCACGTCTCGGCGCCCGGCAGCCACCCTGGCCCCACCTGCTGGTCTGCGACGTGGAGCTGGTACTTCCTCATCTGAGGTGTCTGAATCTGTCGGATCCACTGGGGTGCCTTTCTTGGTAGCGATGTTGTGTAGCATTGCACAGGCAACCACGATTTTGCAACATGTCTCAGGGCTGTACTGTAGCGCACCTCCACTCTTATGGAGGCAGCGGAAACGGCTCTTAAGGATTCCAAAGGTCCTCTCAATGGCACAGCGTGTGGCTCTGTGGGCGCTGTTGTACCTCCGCTCACCTGAAGGGGCTGGATTCAGGTACGGTGTCAGGATGTTGTCACGTACAGCATACGCACTGTCACCTGCAGGGTAAAAGTAGATTTATGTTCAATACTGTCCTGCCACTTCAAACCTTTACTGGTTGTGTGTCTGTAAGCCATGCATTTACCTAGCATGTAGCTCTCTCCAAACTCGCCATTTGTGAGTCTGCGATTTAATCCACAGTGGCGGAACATGAATGAGTCGTGTGTGCTTCCTGGGTATTTTGCCACAACATCAGTGATTATATGTTTGGCGTTGCACACTACCTGAATGTTCAGGGAATGATATGACTTTCTGTTCCTAAACACATACTCATTCTGTGATGGGGGTGAGATTGCGACATGAGTCCCGTCTAAGCAGCCAATGACGTGGGGGAATTTGGCTATTTGGTAGAATTTCTGCTTGGTCTGATCTAGTGCCTGTTGTGTGCTGGGAAATTGGATGTGGTGATGCAACCTCTGAACCATTGCATCAAGGAAAGCGTGGAAGAAGCGCAGAAGGGCACTCTGAGAGACCCCTCCTGCTGTGGCTATCACCCCCTGAAAACTACCTGATGCCAGGAGGTGCAGTGAGCACAGGACCTGGACATGGGTGGGAATGGTGTGTGCCCTGCGTGTGGGGTGTTCCAGTATGGGTCTCAGCTCCTCTATTAACTCCAGGATGCTGTCTGGGTGCAGCCTGTAGTTTACATGGATCTCCTCCTCGGTCAGCTGGAAGAGGGTGATGCGTGCTCTGTAGATCCTTTTCTGGCGTCTCCTTCTCTGTGTAGCATCTCTGATTCGCAGCCTTTTAGCTATAACATACAGCCCAGCCATGGTGGGAAATCCCAGTGGCATTGTGGGACTGTTTAAATAGGTAGCACCTGGTTACCACCTGCTCAGAGTTGGTGGTAATTGAGAAGTGCAAAAATGCGAATTTCGCAAAATCGGAAACTGCGACTTTTACCAACATCTCAATTTGCAAATTCGCATTTAGCGGGAACGGTAGTAGCGAATATCGCAAATGATGTGATGCTGATTGCGAATTCGCACAATTATTCGCTGAATCATTGGCACGTAAAAATGGTAATCGCTAAATTAGCGATTCCCATTTTTGCGCAGCTGAAACCTTTCCTACATAGGATCGCATACACCCTAATTTTTGCGATTCGCAGTGTTTGCGATCGCATAACAGCTTCCTACATATGGCCCCATATACGGTATAATGCCTACATTTGGAAGCAAGAAAGAGGGACATTTAAAACATTTTTATTGGGCTTGCATTGAATTGGAGGCAATTTTTGGGAGGAGACAGCTAAAATAAAGCTGTATTTGGTTAAAATATTCAGTAATCACCCTGCTGAGACAGGTGTGTTGGCACATATGACATGGGTAGAAATGGAAGTGCATGCAAATACTGTTCAAGCGCACAAACACTTTGGCCATGGGGCCTACATGCATAGGGGTGCTATCTAGAACTGTAAGCTAGATAAAAAGTTTGGGAGGGTTCTCTAAAAAAAAGGCATGGGCAAAGAAGTGTAACTAGGGTTATTAATAATATGAACACCCTGCGTATTTGATTATAATACATTCATCAGCTACATCCCAATTATTTTCAGGGAGAAAAATGGAAGTACTCCCAAGGCAAGGCTTATATCCCTCACACCCTCCAAAATAAAGAAACATAGGGGCAGATCTATGTTGGAGTTGCGCCACTTTTACGCCGCCGTTGCGTCACTTTTGTGACGCAGCGGCGGCGTAAACCCTGCGCCACGTTGCGCCCTATTTACATCGTGACGCATCTATGGAGATGCGTCACGGTGTAAAGCCCTGCGCCACATGAAACCTGCGTCAGGTTTCATGTGGGCGTTTCCATGCAGGGGGGGGCGTTCCGTCGCAGGAACGCCCCTGAAAAGTGACTCAGTGAAATCTATAAGATTTCACTGAGTCACTTTCCCAACGCTGATGCGTCAAAACCCTGCGCCTGCTTGAAGCAGGCGTAAGGCTTGACGCACCTTGTTAGGTATGGGGTAGGTTGGAACAGTGCTGAAGTTGCGTCGCACTTGCGACACAACTTCAGCACTGCGCCAACCTTACCCCGGCAGATACGTCACGCATCTGCTTGTCCTTGCGCCACGATGCACGGCATTGTAAATGCGGCGCATCTGCGGTGGCGCAAGGGCAAACTTGCGTGACGCATCTTCCCTGGCGCATCCATGCTGATTTGCAGGGATGCGCCAGGGAACATAAATCTGCCCCATAGTGGGCAGACGCAGCCAACTACCAATAGGTCAAGGGAGCCACGGGTTGAAAAAGTTTTGGAATCACTGGTTTAGTCTCTGGAGTTTTAGACGTGGTTACTGTAATGCACTCTGAAAATGTTTGCTGCCCAAATAGTTTATACCTGTTGAGGATTGCTTTACCCTTGTCTACATGTTCACCTTCTTCTCCCCGCTCCTTCTCACTTGTGGAGCATGCCAAACATGTTTCTGTCTCTATGTAGCACTCACTGTCATCTTACTATCCGGCATTGGTCTTTACGTTCCATTTGTTCCGTAGAACAAAAATATTATTTGCAGCTCTCTATTGGGCGACTTCAATGATGCTTGCAGTTCTCTAAGCCCCCACTAACATAGGCTTGTGGGGCACACTACGCAAAGTTAATTTTTTGAGCGTAGAACAAAGAAATCTTAGTAGCTCACCTATTAATGTGTGTACTTCTACGTTCAGATACAATTCCCCAAAAAAGTATGGAAAAAATACCTACTAGTGGGCCCTGAACCATGTAAATGACAGGTGAGGACACATATGCCTATTTCTATTAGTAATGTTACCGTTATATTTTAACTGAAACTCGACCTCAACTGCTTAGGCAGCTCTGTAAACTTAAGAATACTACGAATACCAAGGCATAGGTGTCACTGGCTGTTAAACTCTGCAGAGTTTTCACGAAAGGCCGGAGCTGTCTAACCCTCATGGAGTTCCAATGATCGCCATGAAGAACATGCGGGCCTAAAGAAATCCGAGGGGCAAACTTGAATGGGAACTAGAACGATCTCTGGTAGGACACGAACATCAACAGTTACATGGAACGTGTAGATTGTTTTCACAGCTACTCCTGATTTTGGATGTTGACTTCACTGAAATAAACAGGACTCTTCTTAAAATGTCATTCTCCTGTCACCTCTTAGCTTGTAAGAGGTAATACAATACCTAACATACACCCGTTAATGTTTAGATTCTCTCTGAAGCCACTCAAGGCCGCTGTTACCTGATTAAAAAAATAAAAGTATTTTCATATCATAGTCTTTATATTTACACTTTTATTTCAGTGTATCTTGAATGATGTCTTTACCTTAAACCCACCTCAGCAAAAACAAAGACTGATTACAAAAGTTAAAGAAAGAAAGATCACCAAAATCCGATCAGCATTCTATTTCCTCTGAAAATCGGGGCGCTGAATCTACAGCGTTCCATTCACTTGCTTCACAATTCCCGAAGCCTCAGGTCGATAACTGCAATGTAGTCTTTGCTCCACTTGTAATGCTGCACATAACATGTTCAGGGTCTCATTATTAAAACAAGCATTTGCAATGCAATAGGTCTCGCATTATAAAAGTGTGAGCAGTTGGCATTGTTAATAATAATGCAACACTAGCTATTGGCATTGTAAATGATAATGCCATTTAATTATGTGTTTGTTTTATAAAATAGATTAAAAAGGCATTGTCATGAACAATGTCAATAGCTGAAACTTTTGCAAATGCGAGACCTATTGCATTGCAAATGCTTGTTTCAGTACAGCAGGCTTTTTAAAAAGTTTTAGTCACTACTCAAAATGAAATCCATTTTATCAGCATTGCCAGTGCTCCTTTATGTTTAATGCCCTAAATGAAACACAATGTTCTAAGCAGATTGCTAAACAGCATCTCCAGCCCCGATCACAATGTCTCACTTCATGTTGGACAGTGGGCATCCTGTTTTTATGCAGTGCCAAGACGGGGTGAACTAATGCACAGACTGAGGTCTGTCAGCCTCCGAGGCTCAAAGCATTCCTTGCAACAGTCCGCTGTGTCAAGGTATTGCCATGTGTACAGCACACACTCCGCTACAACAAGGGGTTTCAAAGTTGGGGGTGACTTCACAAACTTTCCCAAGGTGTTCATCGTGTTTGGTGACAGCGTATTTATGCTGACAGCCAGAAAACGGTTTGTGGTTGTGTGTGTGGCTGTGTGTGGGTGTTGTGATTGTGTGTGTAGTAGTGTGTGTGTTGTGGTTGCGTGTGTAGTTGTGGTTGTGTGTGTGGATGTGTGTTTGTTATTGTGTGTGCTTGTGTGTGGTTGTGTGTGTGGTTCTGTGTTATTGTGGTTGTGTGTTTGTGTTTGTGTGTGTGGTTGTGTGTGGGTGTGGTTGGGTGTGTGTGGTTGTGGTCGTGTGTGGTTGTGTGTGGTTGTGGTTGTGTTTGTGGTTTTGTGTTTGTGGTTGTGTGTGGTTGTGTGTTTGTGTTATTGTGTGTGTGTGGTTGTGTGTTTGTGTTATTGTGGTTGTGTGTGGTTGTGTGTGTGTGGTTGTGTGTGTGTGTGTGTGTGTGGTGTGTGTGTGTGTGTGTGGTTTTGTGTGGTTGTGTGTGTGTGGTTGAGTGTGGTTGTGGTTGGTTGTGTGTTGTGGTTGGGTGTGTGTTGTGGTTGGGTGTGTGTTTGTGTGATTATGTGTGTGTTATTGTGTGTGTGGTTTTGTGTGTGTGGCTGTGGGGTTTGTGTGTGGTGGTGTGTGTGTGTGTGTGTGGTTGTGTGTGTTTGTAAGTGGTTGTGTTTGTGGTTTTGTGTGTGGTTCTGTGTGTGTGTGTGGTTGTGTGCTGTTGTGGTTGTGTGTGTAGTTGTGGTTGTGTGTGGTTGTGTGTTTGTGTTATTGTGTGTGTGTGTGCTTGTGGTTGTGTGTGTGGGTGTGGGGGGGGGTGGGTTGTGGTTGTGTGTGTTGTGGTTGTGTGTGTGTTTGTGTTATTGTGTGTGTGGTTATGTGTTTGTGTTATTGTGTGTGTGGTTGTGTGGTGGGGTTTGTGTGTGTGTATGGTTTTGTGTGTGTGGTTGGGTTTGTGTGTGTGTGGTTTTGTGTGTGTGTTTGTGGGTGTGTGGTTGTGGGGTTTGTGTGTGTGGTTGTGGGGTTTGTGTGTGGTTGTGTGTGGTTGTGGGGTTTGTGTGTGGTTGTGGGTGGTTGTGGGTGGTTGTGGTTGTGTGTGTGAGTGGTTGTGGTTGTGGGTGGTTGTGGTTGTGTGTGTGAGTGGTGTGTGTGTGTGTGGTTTTGTGGTTGTGTGTGGTTGTGTGGTTGTGTGTGTGTGTGGTTGTGTGTGTTTGTGTGGTTGTGTGTGTGTGTGGTTGTGTGTGTGGTTGGTTGTGTGTTGTGGTTGTGTGTGGTTGTGTTTGTGTTATTGTGTGTGTGGTTATGTGTTTGTGTTATTGTGTGTGTGTGGTTGTGTGGTGGGGTGTGTGTGTGGTTGTATGTGTGTGATTGTGTGTGTGTGTGGTTGTGTGTGTGGTTGTGGTTGTATGTGGTTGTGTTTGTGGTTTTGTGTGTGTTTGTGGTTTTGTGTGTGGTTCTCTGTGTGTGTGGTTGTGTGTTGTGGTTGTGTGTGTGTGTGTGGGGTGTGTGTGGTTGTGTGTGTGTGTGGTTGTGTGTGTGTGGTTGTGTGTGTGTGCGTGCAATCCTAATCAAAACACAATGGCACAGACTTTAGTTTCATTAGACCTGAGGAACCGTACATAAGAGATGAAGAATTGTTATCGGTAACGGACCCACTAGGCCTCCAGTCAAGTAATAGTGGTCATGAACGTTATAAATTAAAAACAACGAAACGGAAAAATTAACAATCTCATCACTCACCCACTTGAGGGTCTCAGAAGGAGCCTAGATCCCGCTTGGACTCAGAATCTCTCAGGTGCAACAAACCCCCTTTGGTACAGAAAGATAGGGTGGATAACCCTGGCTCAGTGGTTAACAACGAAAAGTCCACCTTTGACACACCAGTCATGAACTTACAGATACAGAACTGGTGGTCGGTCATTGACACCGCACTAACAACCATGGGCTAGGTGGCAATGGTGCATGCTGACTAAATGGACTCTCAGATTGTAATATTACAGTCCCTGGCAAAGAACGTGAAGAAGATAGAATCGCGACTGGATAATCTAAATTCTTTCATAATGAACGCCCAGTTACAGACTGACAAGGAGCGGTGTTATTGCTCACTTCTCCTCGAAAAAATCTCTGCATTCCCTGAAATAAATGTCGAATCTTCTCAGAGAATATAAAGTAACATACATCATAACAGCAATGAAAGGCCCCTTCCCCGTTCCTCATCAAAAAGTTGACCAAATACGGTTTTTGGTGTCAGTTCCCCCGGGGCACAAGCAGGCATCCACTTCTGTCAGGACAGCTGATCGGAGCAAAAAAGACAGAAGTGGATGCCTGCTTGTGCCCTGGGGGGACTGACCAAAAAAAAAAACACACAAAGGGAAACAAGGGATATCCAAGGATAAATATGAAGGAATCGCCAAATGGGTGGTGACGCGGATGTCAAAAACCACGCACAATAATGGAGGTGGACAAAGAGGGTGAGAGCCGTTCTCCGTCTGAAGCAGACCGCTCTGATGCTGGAGAGGACGAAGCGCATGAGCCCCGCAGACACTGCGCAGACTCCGCGTACATTTTAAGAATGGAAGGCATAGACGAGAAAGCGGATGAAGGAAGGATGAAAAAAGTAAGGAAGGTTGTAAAGAAGGAAGGGAGGAGAGCAAAGGATATACGGTGAAGGCAGATTAAAAGGAGAGGAAGGTAGAGGAGAAAGGGTAGGAAAGTAAGAAGCAACAAGTGGCGTTGAAGGTGAATCAATGAAAACAGTGGGTGTGCCGGCAGAGGAGGCTGGGTCTGCGCAGCAAAGCCGCGAAAGTGAAAGTGATCGTGATCGCGATCAAAGCGGCCGAGAAAGTGAAAGTAAGCAGTGCAAGCGCGCGCCCGCGCACATGCACTGTAGCTCTAGGCTGGCCTGGTAGCACTTTTTGAAGCCCATATACAAAATGTCTCTTCGAGCCTTTGGCTCGCGAGACCTAATGAGTCCCTCCCCAGTCTGACTCCAGCGAAGTCGGGAAAATGAACCTGGGTATGAGCTCTCGCACAATTTAGCTACTGTGGGACTAATTTCTTCTGGTCAGTTAAGCTTCAACCCAATGTGAGAAGATGCACACAATTACTAGGACGTATCTTAGCCCGTTGCACACAGTCATTTCGATATAGTCCAACTTCATCCTTCCTACGTGGCACAGTGTTACTGCGGTTCTTTTCCCGACGTTCATCTGTTGACACAAAACAATTCTGGGACAGTTCTTCAGCCATCAGTCTGAATCTGGTGTTAAACAGTGTCTCTGGAAACTGGCTTACCACAGCTTCCCGACCTATGTCAGCCAGACCATGATAATGTCTCGCCACTGGGGGTAGCAGACTATCTGGCAACACAGGTCTTATCCTCTTTTGAAACATCCTGCTCTGACCCATCTTTGCTGTTCAGCCTCAGCCATTTCTTCCTGTGACCTCTTGACCTCCTCCCATGTGTTTGCTGTTGTCAACAAAAAGGTGTGATTGGTCTCATCTTCTCCTCCATTTTGGTTTTCGCTCCATGTGCAGAGTATTGTGCGACTCATAAGCAGATCTGTTGTCGACTGTCATATAATCATCCCCACTACAATGAGCATAACATTCCACAACTACAATTTGGGCAGGCAACTGTAGTGCCTCAAGTAATCTCTTTACATCTTCACCATTCCATACTGGGCAACCTGAAGAGGTCAGGAAACTTATTTGTGTACATAACTGTCTGAAGTCATGAACAACATTAAAACCATGCTGTCAGTGAAAATTGTTGCTTTCAACTGTGCAGAAGCACAGCATGCCATAGTAAGAGCGATAAATTCAGCCATTTATGCAGAAAACACTCCTCGAAGCCAGGAGGCTTTGATTAAACCTGAGAACGTGCATGCTGCGAAGGCAGCTCTCAAGTTTCCTTTGTTATCTCTTAGGTAAGACCCATCAACAAACTGTACAAAAGCAGTCTCAGGCTATGGTTCATCTTTAGTATCTGGTGTTGGCTTGGTGCATAGTTCAGTAACAGAGACAGCCATGCTCTACTTCTCCATCCTCTCCCTCAGTATGATCTGCTCATATCTGGTTGGGCGGCTGTTTGTTAAATGTTGGGTACAGGTTAACAATATTTTGACAGAGTGAGGTAGGAACATCGCAAGTGGATGACCCATCACAATATCTTTACACCGCTCTATGCGGACACCTGTTGCTGGCACAACTTTCAGACAGTGCAGCAGCTTCGGGATCAAGGGTAGCAGAAACAGAGGCCACTGGCCTTCGTGTGTTTCCATAAAACTGTGTAGACACTGAGAAAGAGCAGCCCTCCCTCTCACTGCAAAGAAACACAAATGCTGCTTTCTTATAATCAGGCATTCCCAGTGCGGGCATGACAGACTTTCTCCCAGCTCTAGGAAGGCAAACAAACAGCTATTGTCCCATGGTACCAGATCAGACACATCCTTGTGTATCTAATCTGGTACCATGGGACACTAGGGAAAAGTTGGGAAACCACTGATAACAGTAGCCCACCGTTCCCAAGAACATCCTGACTTCCTTCTGAGTAGTTGGTGAATTCATTTTCGGAATCACCGAGACTCTTTCTTGTGACAACTTCCTTGCTCCCTTCTCAATGTGATGTCGGAGATATAGAAATACTTTTTTTACAGTACTGTCATTTACTCAGGGACATTTTATGTCCATTCTTAGCCAGGTGGTTAAACAGGGCAACAGTGTCTTGTTTGCAAGTCTCCTGTGTGTTTGACACAACCAACAGGTTGTCAATGTACTGCACTAAGACTGAGTTACAAAGCATGAGTAAGGACTACATATTCTTATTGAGGATCGTATTAAAGATTGACAGACTCTCCGTATACCACTGTGGGACTCTTCACCATGCCAAAACATGGTTCTGGAACCAAAATGCAAAGAGGAATTGGCTTTTCTCATTCAACGTGTTAGAAATAGGGGTCTCTAATTGGCAGAGATATGCATTTAGTCCAAGTAGGGACCCTTCCTTCTTATCAGGATAATTAAAGTACACACCTAAGTTTGCCTGTACTCACCCTCTGATAGCTTGGCACAGAGTGGTCAGGATACACTACAGAGGCAATGTGTAAAGCATTTGTGTATAACCCACAGTGAAAACACCACAAATGGACACCACTCCAGTTTAGAAAAATAAAGTATCTTTATCTAAACCAAGCAAGACCAAAATCAACAAAACTCCAACATACACAACTGAAAATATGACTTGTAAAAGGTTTCTTGCAAAAATATAGCTCTTCGAAGGTAATAGCTTCCACTGGGGCTATCTCGACTGTGAGGTGCACGGGCCGGCAATGGAGTCACATTGCCCCCCAGATAAACAGTACCTTTCCTGATGATCCAAACAACGGCGTCACACAGTGTCGGAGAGGTGATGCAGTGCCTGTGCTATGCAGAGTCAGTTCCTGACTGCCACAGGAGAGGTGAAGCGTCGGTTCTTTACTGCTATGCAGGGGAGGTGAGGTGTCTGTTCCTTACCATTCAGAGGAGACACGGGGTCGGCGGCGGTGCATTGGTTCCTTACGATGGTGCGGCATCGGGCATTCACCCATGTCGGTTATCTGCTCTGTGATGATGTGTGGGAGATGCTGTCGTTGGGTAGTGCTTTGTGCTGTCCATGAATGGTGCCCTGGGCCCAGGTGCAGGCAGCGGCCTTAATGACTGTGTCAGAGTGGATGTGGGGTGGCGCCGGTAGGCGTCGGGACTGCGGTGTCATCGCAGTCGATGTAGCGATCACCCAGTGAGTGGTGACCACGGCGTCAGTGCAGGCAGCAGGGTTGGAGACGGCATTGGGAATCTTCTTCTTGGCGTTTGCAGCCCAGCAAATTCATCCAGTGGTCCAGAATTTAGGAGTGGCACCATTAGACAGGTCAGAACTCCCAGCAGTGGAGTTCAGAAATGCTGCAGGTGAAGTCTTTGTATCCGTGAGACTTCAGAACAGGAGGCAAGCTCTACTTCAAGGCCTTGGAGATCTTCTCAAGCAAGATTCCAGGCAAAGTTTAGTCTTTGTCATTTCCTTGGCAGAAGCAGCAACTGCAGGCCAACCCAGCAAAGCAACAAACAAACAGCAAAGGGACAGTACTCCTTCTCACAGCTCTTCAGTGTAGTCTTTGTTTCACAGTGTCTGAAATCAGTAAAACGAGTTATGTCCTCCCTGGTCCAGTTTCACTACAGGAGGTAGAGACAGCATTGTGCAGAGCAGACACAGCCTATTCAGGTGCTAGTGAAAATTCCTCCCACCACTCTAAATGCAGAAAGGTCACCCAGGCAAGGCAGGACACACCTCAACCCCCTTGTGACTGTCAAGCGTCAATGCACATCCCTTGTTCCTGTCGCTCCAAAACCAGACAGTGAATACACAAACGAACAGAGGCACACAGAATGGTTATGCAAGAAAATACCCACTTCCTAAAAGTGGCATATTCAAACACCCATTTTAAAAGCCACTAAAAGGTGTGTTATTAAATACTGATTTCAGGAAGCCTAAACTCCATTTCTCTATCTGGTCCCAAGGCAAAGTTACACTTGTAAGGTTTTACTAGGCAGCTCCCATGTTAACATATTAGACAGCCTTTCAATAGTGAAAAATGAAATGCATAGTATTTCACTATCAGGACATGCAAAACACACCAGCACATGTCCTACCTTTCAAATACGCTTCACCTTGCCCATGAGGGTACCATGGGCCAACCTGAAGGGTGTCTTACATGTAAGAAAAGGGAAGGTTAGGGCAACATAGCAGTTATAAATTGTGTGCGCAGGCACTGCAGTGGCAGGTCTGAGACACAATTACAAGGCTACTCAGGAGGTGGCACATCCAGTGCTGCAAGCCAACTAGTAGCATTTGATGTACAGACCCTAGCACACTCAGTGCACTTTACAAGGGACTTACAAGTAACACAAATATGCCATTTATGGATAACTAAATTATAATCACAATTTACATAGAGAGCATATGCACTTTAGCACTGATCAGCAGTGGTCAAGTGCCCACAGTCCTATAGCCAACAAAAACAGGGTCAGAAAAATAGGAGGAAAAAGGCAAAATGTTTGGGGATAAACCTGGAAAAAGGGCCAGGTCTAACACAACAGTATGGAAAAGAAGGCTTGACTCATATTAATAAAAGTGAACTACTCAGCCTTACATGGAATGTGAAATAAAATCACAGCTGGATTCGGTACCCCAGGACAATAAGGGACAACTATAGTGTTATCTTTCACAGATCTTAGAGAATGTGGTACTTACCGCTAGGCTTCTGCAAACGCATAATTGGTGAATTACATGGACTCCCCATTATCTTTTTCAAAATGCCTTGCTGTATCATTGAGTCAATTGCTGGATTTTAGAAATAGGGTTTGTGGTTGGCAGACTATACACCCTGTCCAAGCAAGAGCCACAAACCTAGTCAGGGTAATTCACTACAAAACCTAAATCATCCTGTGCTCACTGTCTGGTAGCATGGCACAGAGCAGTCAGGCTTAACTTAAGAGGCAATGTGTAAAGTATTTGGGCAAGAGTTGTACAGTAAAACCGTGAAAAAACCACAAAAAGACTCCACAAGAGATTAAAAAATAATGTATGTCTTTATAAATAAAACACAACCAAAACAACAAAAATCCAATATGCAGAAGCTGAGATGTTAATTTTTAAAGAATAAAACGAGTTCTAGCACTTAAAAGCAAATAGCACTTTAGGGGTTACTTGTGGTTGCGCTGGACTGGGGCAAAGTCAAAAGTTTGGGCCTTCTGCGATGGAGCACAGGCAGGCTACAGGACCCACACAGGCCCCAGTGAACAAAATACCTTATCCTGGTCACAACAGCGCAAAACAGGGCGCAGTTGAGTAATGCGTCGCTGTCGTTCCCGCAGTGATGGCGATGTGTCAGTTCCTCAGACGAGATGCCGAACTGCAATGCTTTGGTTCCAAAGAGCAATGCGCTGGGTTTCTCTGTGCAGTTGAGGGAATGCATTGATTTCTCCAAGCTACGGTGATGTGAAGTTCCGATCCATCGGGGCTCTAAGGAGATTCGTTGGTTCTGAGAGCGATGCACCAATTCTACTCCCACAACCAGGTCGATACACTGGTTCTGCTGAACACAGACAGCAGATGCATTGACTCCTGTGATGCAAGTATCCAGGCCCACTCCCAGTGAACCAGGCACAGGAGCAGGGGAACAGACTTTGATACACCCCCCCGAGTCTCAAGCAACAGGAAGCAAGCCAACGAGCCCTTAAAACACACATGTTTAAGTAGCGTCCAGCTCTCCTTCAGCAGAGTCAGAGAGCAGCAGGCAGCACAAAAGAAAAGCAGTCCTTCTGGGACACAAGTCCAGCAAGGAGTCCTTTGAGAAGAACAGCAGTTCTTCTGACAAAGGTTCAGTTGTAGATCCAAAAGTGTCTGATTTGGTGGGGTCAGAGACCCAGTACCTATACCCAAATGTGCCTCTAAAGTAGGGGGACACCCATTCAGTGTCTCTAAAGTGCACACAGGTCCTTTCTTCCCAGTCCTGGCTCCAGACTATCAGTAAAGGGTAATCAGTGTGTGAGAACATGACACTACCTATTTTAACTTCACAGCTGTAGTAGACCTCAATCTTCATTTTGAAGATTTCACTTGTCTGGCAGCAACATTGTGACTGCGGATTTGGAGGGGATGCAGTTGGTCCATTTCGTGACTTCCCGCACGCATATATTGGGGCATATTCCTGACCCTATTTTTAGGTTGAGCCTAGCGTTGCAGTGCATGCGCTGCTCGCTTTGGGTTAGGTCCTAAATGTTGCCTTCCGATTGGTTTTAGGCTTTTTAGTCTCTCCTCATGACAGCCATGTCCTCATTTGCATCCTTCCATGGTTACTGGCCCCTTTACTCCAAACACTATTTTCTTCTCTGTCTCCCCAGCCCCCGCCTGCAGTCCGTGACTTCTCGCCCCTCCCACTCCCGTTCATGCCTTCTTGCCCGCCCGCACTCCCGTTTCCAATGCAATAGGTCTCGCGTAAATGCGAGTCCTATAGCATTGCAAATGCCTGTCTTCATTATTTCTCTTTCCTCCATCTGATTTGATGGGACATAATTTTTCTTTTGTTGTGAGCCTCCTAACATTGAAGGCTTTTGAAAGGCTGTGCGGGGCCCTGGGCAGCTGCCCATGTCTAGCCCTGCCGGAGAGGGCTGTGCTGGCTCGTTCAAAGGAGTCGTCTCTGCTCTTCTCCACATCCAGCAGTAGAGAGAGCGAGGCGAGCGACGACAGTGCCCCGTCCGCACCCGACCAGAAGCTAAGGTTATGGGGGCTCCATGCGCAGTTGGACAATGGTTGCCTTCACATAAATCACGCATCTTTATTCACATATAGTTATTACACCAGCCTCCCATGGTATGACCAGTGCAGTAGAACAGCGTGCATCCACACCACGCCGGCTCACTGAACCAGGGGCTGACTAGGCACGTGCAGTGTGCACGGTTACCTGTACATAAATCACACCCCCAGACTTGTAAAGACGCCCCTTATTTTACATAAAGTTATTACAACAAACGCACACACCGCACACTCTGGAGGGTGGTGGCGTAGGAGCGGCGACAACAAAAGGGGTAGCTTTGTCGGCTCTGCTCCTCGGCACATCCAGAGGAGCGCGGTCACTTATTCACAGGTCACGCCCCCAGCCCTCTAAAGATGCCCCATTTTGTACAGAGAGTGCTTTAACATTATCCAAACACTCTGATGGGCCGGGATGTGTAAGGAGAGGTGACTACAAAAGGGGGCAGTGCTGCACTTACAACCGCAAGTGGCTGCACCCACCAGCACTAGTGCGAGTTCGAAGCAATGGACCATTCCTTTGAGGTACCACTCTCCCTGTCCTAAGCCGAGGGGCCCATAGCAGTGTTCGATGCCGCCGCAAAAACCTCTAAAAAGAAATGCCCCCTGGTTTGTGCACTACTAGGCAGGTGGCAGTGCCCTCCGAAGAGACCGTGCCCCTGTCCGAAGCCACCATGGAGCACCAGCTGCATATCAAGAGCCCAGAGCCGGCCTCCAACGCAGCCGGGATCAGAGGATAGGTGAGTTTGGGGTGTACCCGCCCTTCCATCTACTGCTTTCACGAGGCAGAGACTCTGATGTCAGGGAATCTTCTACCACCACTACTCTGCCGGGTCTCTATACTTGTACCATGACCATAGCGACACTTCTCTGCAACAAGCCGGCCCCATGGCAGGCGCACAACGCCCTTAGGGCTGCCCCCGTGTCTGAGCTCAGGCTGATGCATGTTTCAGGACATACACGCACACAGAGCTTGAGCTGCTGTGGGCTGACTGGGCAGTGAATGTCGCCTTATCTCTGCCTCATCTGAGAATTTCAATGGCCTTTAAAAGTCTAATTACTTGGTAATGAGACTTTTTTACACCGGTTCCCAGACCCTCTGCATCTCCACTCTGCCTATTTCTCAAATCTGTAAGTACTTTTGCTGCCAAAGTGACTTCTAGGAGGCAGTTTAGAGGTAGGTCAGGATTGACTACCACCCTATGTACGGTAAGGGTACCTCCCTACTTCTAGGGTCACTAAGGATATAGGGTGGTTAGTGACTTGCCCTGAGGCTGCCTTTACCCCCACGATGCCTCTTGGCAGGCACTGGTATGGGGACACTAACAGGTTCACCACCATTGTGTGACTCATACCAGGTCTCTATGGGCAGTGGTGGTGATCCCATTTACCTGATCTGGTGGAAGTGCCTACTACCATCCTCTGGGATCACCAGCTTACCATCCATTCCTTCTCCAAGTTAAAAGCTACAAGGATTTCCTAATCTGAGGTCACCTCACTAAATGCTGCACTAGCCACCCCAGTGGTCACCTTTATCGTGGAGCATGCTGCATCCCCTCTGTGATGTCCTGGCTGCTGACAGTCAAAGCACAACCTCTTCTCCGAGACTTTCTTTAACACTGGCTCCCCACTACTCTGCTTGCTGGAGGTCAGCTGGTTCTTGACACCCTACTTAGGGCTTTGTGGATCTGACACAACCTCTTTGGTAGAGTTACTACCTCCCTCCCTTCCCTTCCATGGGCCTCAACCCTATACTTGGGATCACCCCCGGGTTTTCTTGGTTACTCTTGTCCTACCCCACTCATCTGGTATCTTGATCAGCTCTCTGTGGCTAGATAACCTTGAGTCTAGAAGTTGGTGTAACTTTTTCTGTAGAACAAATAGTTAGAATATGCTCCTTAACCACCAAATTCTAGAGCCCACCAATTGTAGAGGCCTCCCTAAGTGACCACGCGGTTCCCTTTTACCCAACCATCCTGTTCCTTTGCAGAAGCATTCTCAAAGTCCACTCCGTCTATGTTGCCCCCTTTTGTGTTGTCCTAAGCTTCTGCCTGTACTCTTTGGGAGTGAGACCAAACAACTCTACAAATGTATAGGACTCTGCCACCTCATCCTCAATGTGAGTATCCTATTGCTACCAGCTACAGGCACTAACTACAACAATAGTGTCGCCCAGTGTTGGGCACCCACCTTCCTCCTCCTAAGAGCTGTATCACAGGATGCTACTCGCATGTCTTTGTCATCCCCCTGGACATAGCGTGGACCAATCCCTTTGGGCAATCTGGCCTCTTGAGTACCCTTTTCAGATACCTCAGTCACCTTTTGCTGCACCTTTCTCTTTGGGCCTCAAGCCAAGCTTGGCTGTTCTTTTTTTCAAAGGCCAGGGCTCGCTCCTCCAGCTCCAGGGCTGCCACCTCTTCCTGAACTGATCTCCTGCACTGAGGGAGCCCTTCACACTGTTTACTTCAAGGGCACCCATGGCCTGGTGTTTGGGGCAAGGACCTTGTTCCCCCACCCCACACCTCTTCTGGCGCTGGCAGTCCTGTCACTCTCCCCTTCTTTTTCCCCACTGGTTGTGCCATCTCTTTCTCCAACAATAGTGGGGCTCTGTGTGCTTCCTCCCAAGCGTTGTGGTCCCTTCACTATAAAGTGCAGGCCCTAGGTACCCCTGGCACCATATACTAGGGACATATAAGTAAATTAAGCCATGCCAAGTGGGGATAAGCTCATTTAACATTTACCTATTCTTAAGGGTCTGAGCACTTGCACCAAATCCTGATTATCAGGGCTCAGGGCATTTCAGAGCAATTAAACGAGTGCCTTGTAGATAAAATGGAGGCTAAAAGTGGTGGTGAACCTGCAAAAGCCTCCTGTATCCTCAGCTGTGAGTAAGGTTGAGGTAAAACCAATGGGCAAAAAAATGGTGATGCTCACATAGGGACTAAAATGGTGGACAGTAACACGAAGGACAATGTGAAAGGTGGTGACGGATGAAACTGGTGCTAGAAAGGGTGGAGAAGGGACGAAAGGGACTGATTACAAGAAGAAGTCACATTATATGGGGACTCATATGTCCGATGCAACAAAAGAAAGGATATGGAGAGAGGAATTTGTGGATGTGTACTAGATGCTGCATAGAGAGATGCAAAAAGAACAATTGATGGACAGAATGCAGCACAATGTCATGCATTCACCCCAGTACAGAGATCTGGGCCTATATCCATCGTTTTTTTGCTCCCCATGCCATTCCAGTTTGAACCCAGCCATATGCAAATCAGTCTTGACCCTGCGCCCAATGGGGGCTGCCGCTCTAAACTACTTTATGAAGGGAGCTCTTTCTAAGCCGAATCGCACCTTGACCATCCCAAAGTACTCCCTCATTTTGCCATTCCCAATCCCAGAATCTGCAAAATAACAGGAGAGCTCCTACACAAACAGGACTATTGCCATGGCGACCGGTAGAAGCTTTTAAAATATGTAATTTTTTTTACAAAATGGCTTAAACACATTAGCAGAGCCAATAGCTCTGGCTAAACACTTTTAATGTCCTGAAGGCGAGGCCGATTGCATTGCAAATGCTTGTTTCTAATTTTACTGCTATTGGCACTGATCAGCCAATCCCTCTCACTTGGTCTGACCATATGGCTATTCCTTTCTAAGCTCCTTATGAGAAGGCACCTATTAATCTTAAAACAGCCTTGCCCACACAGGTGAGGAGGTGGGCTAAAGTTACTATTCTAAAATGTTGTGATGCTCTGGTCGCTAGTCGGCTTATTCTGGATAGTTATATAGATAGAGCGGATACACAAGTGGATAAATGGAGCGTTAAATAAAATAGATAGACAAGAGAACCAGATTTTACACAAATTAAATCCCTCAGCTAGCTGGTTTGATGAGGATTTGTTGGTTCTAAAAAACAAGTTCAAGCATCTTGAGCAGCAGTGACACAGAGAATATGATTCCACCTGTAAGAGGGACTATGTGGCTGCACAGCAAATTCATCATTGTTATATCAAGAAAGCTCGCCATGACTTCTTTACAAAGAAAATCCAGTCAGCTTAATGCTCGTCCCACAAAATATTCGTAGTGGTGGTGAAATCACTCATCTCTATCTCAAGTCTCAGCCTCAATTGTGCCTTCTGAAGAGGGATGAAAGATTTTGGCCCACTTCTTTATGGAAAAGGTGGCCAAAATATCATTTTTTTCGTGAAAAAGTTAGAGATGGCCGTGCTTGAACTCTTGATTCAACTGCCCAGAGGACACTTCTAAGCTACTGAACTTCAGGCCAATTGAGCCTGAGGAGCTGGCACTGCTTTGTACTCTGTGAAGTCAAAGTTGCTGCTGAATCTGGCCTCCCCATCCATATTAGAAAAAGGTGGGGGGTGATTCTACCTGTAGTAGGTGGACTGATCAAAGAATCCCTGGCTTATGGTCAGGTTCCTGGATGATGGAAGTATGTCATGGTGGTCCCACTAATAAAAAAACATTGTTGGATCAAGCTGAACTGGAGAAATTTCCTCCTATTTCGCTACTACCGTTATTCTCTTAAATCATGGAGAGATTTGTTAATAGGCAACTCTCAGACTTTATAGAGAGTCACAATGTACAATATGTGAAGCAATCAGGTTTTTGTTCACCACACAGTACTGAGTCCGTCTTGTTGCTGGGGACAGTCGATCCATAAGATTTTGGATGCAGGTGATTCTGCAGCAAATGTTTGACACTGTGTCCCCTAACATTTTATTGGAGAGACTATAGAACTGTGGAGTGGGCAATAAAGCACTGATCTGGGTCACTTTGTTTCTGCATGGGCATACTTTTCTGGTATCACAAAAACCGTAGCAGTCAAAAGTGCTTCCAGTGAACTAAGGAGTGCTGCAGGGCTCGGCTTTGAGTCCAACTTTGTTCAATGTGTACATGTAACCACTGATGAGGTCATAAAATGCTATGGGTTTACCATTGTCTCATATGCAGATGACATGCATATTATCACGCTATCACACACCTCTTCCAATAAGGCCTCATGCTTGTGTCTCTGTCTTGCAGAAGTTGCCAGGTTGATGGATTGGAACTGTCTTAAGCTCAATGCTTGAAAGACCGAGGTGCTGACCTTGGGCACTCGAACAAACATCTGGTCCACTAATTGGTGGCCCATGGAGCTGGGTAGGCTACCTGAACCAAAACCCATGGTTAAGAACGTGGGTATTTGGCTGGACAGAAAGCAGTCTTTCAACCGCCAAATTTCTGCAGTGGTCGGAGAATGTTTTAGAATGCTCAAGATGTTGAGAACAATTCTCCACCTTCTGCCAGAGCCAGTAAGTAAAACAGTAGTTCAGGCTTGGATTGTGTCAAGGCTTGACTTCTGTAATGTGCTATATCTGGGGAAAACTCAGGGCAGGATCAAGAGACTCCAAAGAGTACAGAACGCTGCTGCGCATCTTCTCTTGAACCTCATGTGCGTTGATGGGGAATTCACTAGAGAAGCCGCACTGGCTGCCAGTAAGGCATAGGTCTTCTTTTAAAACCTTGTTCTAATGTCACTAGGTACTTGCAAAAAAAGAACCTCGGTACCTTGAATCTCTCGTCAGACCTTATAGATACCAGCGAGAATTCTAAGATCGGCTGGGGTGAGGCTGGTGTCTGTTCCCAACATATAAAGAGTACGCTCAGGTGAGAGTTATTTCAGTTACCTGGCACAGAAGTTGTGGCACTCTCTACCTCTGATGGTTCATTAGATTCAATCGGAGTGTGTTTTTAGGAAAACAATTTAAACTTGGTTCTTTAATGTGGGACCTAGAGGAGTTTAATTGCTCTATTTCGTTAGGCGCGGATACCTGTACCTAGCGATTAGTCACCTCTTTCCAGGTAGCTACTTGCTCTATAAAATGCATTAATATTGAAGTGTGTCAGCTCCTCCCTCCCTCCCTTCCTGCCCAGGAAGAGTCATCAGAATGCAGATGTATGTAGATGGCTACTTCAGACACAACTAGCCTTCCTGGGTTTGTGTGTGTGTAGAGCAGTGTTCTCCAAAGTCGGTCCTGAGGGCCGGATCCATGCCAGTATATCAACATTTAGATAAATGTAGTTCTCTTACAATTCTGGCATGGATCTGGCCCTCCAGGACTGACTTTGGAGAACCTTAGTCTGGAGGGAATGCACAAATTGTAGCTGTCACCCACCCGAGATGTGTATTGGAGACAGGCTGCAAGGCACACAGAGTAGTAAGAGCAGAGAAATGTCCACTTTCTAAAAGTGGCATTTCTAAAATAGTAATGCTAAATCTAACTTTACCAGTAAACAGGATTTATCATTAAAATTCCAAAGATATGAGCCATTTGTCACTAACAGGCTATGTAAAACATAAAAGTACATTTTGTTTTACGTACACAGCACCCTGCCCTTAGGGCTACCTAGGCCTTCTTTGGGGTGATGTATGTGTAATAAAAGGGGAGTTTAAGGCTTAGCAAGTAGTTTTAAATGCCAAGTCGAAGCGGTAGTAAACTGCACACACAGGCCCTGCCATGGCAGGCCTGAGACATGGTTATGGGATTACTTATGTGGGTGGCACAACCAGTGCTGCAGGCACACTAGTTGCATTTAATGTACAGGCCCAGGGCACATGTAGTTCACTTTACTAGGGACTTAAGTGAATTAAATAAGCCAATTGGGGCTGAAGCAATATTACCGTGTTTAGGGGAGAGAGCACATTATCGCTGGTTAGCAGTGGGAAATCATGCAGAGTCCTAAGGCTAGCAGAAACAAGGTCAGAAAAATGGAGGGAGGGAGGCAGAAATTGGAGGAAAGAACACCCTAAGGCAGTCAGGTCTAACATGTGCCCCCCACCCCCAGCTGAAAGTGGGGAAAGCTACACAACCCCGTGTGAGTTGTCTTCACAAAGGCAGAAAAATCTGGAGAGACCATCCGCATTGGTTTGGTCAGTCCCCGGGTGATGTTCCACGGTAAAGTTCATTTGATGAGGTTGTCTAATGTCTAAGTAGGTGGCACAGAAAGCGTGCTTGCCAGGCAGAACCCTGTTGACCAACCATTGGAAGGTAGCAGGGGAATTTTTCAAACCAAAGGGCATTACCTAGAATTGGTAATGGCCCTCTGGGTTTGAGAATGCGGACCTCTCTTTGGCCCCTTCAGTCAGAGCAATCGGTCAGTATCTGGACGTTATGTCAAAAGTACTGAGGAATTTGGCAGCGCCCAGCCTGTCAGTGAGTTTATCAGCTCTGGGGATGGGATGTGCATCCCTGGTGACTGAGTTGAGGCCTCTGTAGTCCACGCAGAACCGGAGTTCTGGTTTGGGGCCTTGTGGGGCAGCCTTTTGTACCAGGAGCATGGGCTGGATGATGGACTGCTGGAGGGCTCAATAACCCCTAAGGCCAACATCTTGGAGACTTCCTTCTGGATGCCTGCTCTCACCCTGTCAGACAATCTGTGCATTGTATTCTTTACAGGAAGACTGTCTCCAGTGTCAATATCATGACCACACAGATGTGTGAGTCCAGGGGTGAGAGAGAACAGTGAGGCAAACTATCCCAGCAACTGGTAACAGTCAACTCGCTGTTCTGGGGTCAGGGTGGTAGAGAGGTTGACATCCTCCACTGACCCATTGTGTTCCTGTGGAGAGAGATGATCAGGGAGAGGTTCGCTCTCCTTCACTACTCCCTCATCGGTCACCAGGAGCATGCTCACTTCGGATCTCTTGAAGTGAGACTTTAGCCTGTTACCATGGAGCACTCTTAGGGAGGTTGGAGGCCCACCAGGTAAGTGGCCTCACCTTTCTGCTCTTTGACTTTGTATGGGCCAGTCCAGTGGTCCTGGAGAGCTCAGGGCTCTACTGGTTCTACGACTCATACTTTCTGGCCAGATTTAACTCCACCAGTGATACCTTCTGGTGGTAGCAGAGTTTCATGACTTCTTGGCTGGCCTCCAAGTTACTTTTAGATTTCTTCCAGAAGCAGTGCACGTGGCTGCGGAGGCTCCTCTTTCAACAGGCTGTTGAAAGAGGAGTTCAAAGGGACTGAACCATACTCCTTTCTGTGGCACCTTCCTGTAGGCAAAGAGAAGGCATGGCATGAGGACTTCCCACTTATGCCTCATGGGCTCCAGCAGACCCATAATCATGCCCTTTAAAGTCTTGTTGAATCTCTCAACTAGACCATTGGTTTGGGGGTGATAGGGTGTAGTGAACTTGTAAGTTACACCACACTTATTCCACATGGACTTTATGTACTCTGACATGAAGTTAGTGCCTCTGTGTGACACTTCCTCCTTGGAGAACCCAACACTGGTAAAGGTTCCTATTAGAGCTCTCACCATCATGGGTGCAGTCACTGTCCTCAGAGAGATTGGCTCTGGGCATAGTCCACCAAGACCAGGACTGACATATTGTCTAAGGCTGTCTGTGTTGATGACCACCGTTTCAAATGGGGTTCCAATGAAGAGAAGCAGAATCAGATGAGCTTTGTGCCTTTTCCCTGATTTCCCACTGGCCTGGCAGGTGGGACATGACCTGCAGAATGCATCTGAGGCGGTCCTCATTCGGGGCCAATAAAAGTGGGAGACAAGTCTGGCAAAGGTCTTGTCTTCCCCCAATGTATGTAACTATACCCAGAGGCTTCACCTGCTGCATGGGCTGGTGCTTGGTGGCTGAGGCCCTCAAGAGTGGGAAACTCCTTCTGCACTTGGCAGAATACCTCCCTGGTGTGCCTACCCTCAACCTGCTAGCTGGAAAGCTCAAGTAGGTCACCTAGAGCAACAATGTTTTCACAAGTTGGCTTGGCGGCCTCCTACTCAGGGACCCTGTCAACCTCCACTGCAGGAACCGGTTTCTTGCGCCCCTTTGCCTCTTCTTGGCAGCTGTCTGTGCCATTGTTCCAGGCTCCAGACGACTTTAATTCCCTGCACAGGCAGCCATAGCTCGTGTGGTCATGCATAATGTTGGAAGGCTGACCCCGAGGAGTCAGCGAGACCACTCAGGGGGGCCCCCACACTGTACGAAGTAGCCGAGCGCTGCAGAGAAGCCTCCTGGGAGATCCTTCTCCTATTATGTACTAGCACAGTAACACCACCACACCGGACTCAAGGAGGTTGTCTCAAGATGAGCAATTCTTTATCAGCACTTTAAAAGGTTACGGGTTCAATATTTACACAAAAAGGGGATCAAGGGATCCGCAAAAGTCTCAGTGTCTCTTTTAGGAGGGAAGGGGTAGCGGGACAGTCTTTGGCAGGAGCTTGGTACGAGTGTACCTGGGGCCCAGTTCTTATCCTCAAGCTGGAGGACCTCCGGGTCTCGGAGGGGTCGAGCCGCGACGGTGTCAGCAGGGCTCTGGCGTTCAGTTCGTGGGGAGCCGCGACCAGGTCAGCGGGACTCTCAAGATGGTTTCTGCTCAGCTCGAGCCGCGACTTCGTCAGCAGGGCTTCGAGGGAGGTTTCAGCGAGGTTGGGCCGCGACAGTGTCAGCAGGGCCCCGATGTTCCGGGGGGCTTCAAGGTTTCAGCAAGAAGGAGCCGCGACGCAGTCTGCAGGGCTCGTGGTGGTTTCAAGCAAGAGTTCTTCTCCGTAGGGTCGGCCGCGATTCAATCAGCAGGGCTCTCGACTCCGGGATACAACTGCCGGTCTGTGGCGGGGTCCCCAGATATAGGTCTGGAGCCCTTTGATGTCCGGACCCTTGCGCCCGGGGGGCGGAGAGGCCGGGTTGGGAGCGGCCAGACGCCCAGCAGGAGAGGCGCCCGGCCCAGGAGAGATGGAGGCCGATCGCACCTCGGTGTGTGGGGACGGTTGGGGGTCCCATCGATACCGCCCTCCGCCAGGGCGATGAGGTGTTCACGTGATACCCCCTGGCCAGTTCTTGGTGCCTCAATGTCTGGGCCTTGCTGGGGCCGAGGCCGGGTTGAGCAGAGTCATGAGGACTGGTGTGCAGGGTCACGTGGCAGGCGACAAAATGGCGGAGCCCCGAGGTGTAGGTGACCTCGTGCGGCCCGAACGGGTAGCTCGTGGAGGCTAGGGCGGGGAACGGGCCCAACCCCCGGGAAGTCAGGACCACGCCACGAGGCCGGGTCCAACAGGCGACCCCCCCAGCCGAAGGCAGAGAGAGTCACCCATCTTCTTGGGGATTCTCCTCGTCAAGGCGGAAGAAGCGGGACAGGCCGTCCGCGTTGGCGTGGTCATTGCCGGGTCGGTGCTCAACCGAAAAGTCCATCCCTTGCAGGGCAATGGACCACCGCAGCAGCTTGGGATTCTCGCCTCTCATTTGCATTAACCACCGCAAGGGCCGGTGGTCGGTCTGGACCCGGAAGTGGGTACCGAAGAGATAGGGCCGGAGCTTCTTAAGGGCCCACACTACGGCGAAGGCCTCGCGCTCGATGGTGCTCCATCGTTGCTCCCGGGGCAGCAGCCGTCGGCTGATGAAGGCCACCGGGCGGTCGAGTCCCTTCTCATCAACCTGAGACAGGACGGCCCCGATCCCATATTCGGAGGCGTCTGTCTGCACGATGAACTCCTTACTGTAGTCAGGGGCCTGGAGCACAGGGGCAGTGCACATCGCTGCCTTGAGAGTCTCGAAAGCTGATTGGCAGCGGGGAGTCCAGTGCACCTTCTTGGGCTGTTTCTTCGAGGTGAGCTCTGTGAGAGGCCCAACAATGCTCCCATAGTCCCGGATGAACCGCCGGTAGTATCCAGTGAGGCCCAGGAAGGCCCGCACAGCGGTCTGGGTAGTGGGGGGTTCCCATGCCTGGATGGCATCGATTTTTGGCTGGAGAGGGGCCACCTGACCGCTTCCCACCTGATGGCCCAGGTAGGTCACCGATCCTTGGCCGATCTGGCATTTGCTGGCCTTGATCTTGAGCCCGGCCCTTGGGAGGGCGGCCAGGACGGCTTTGAGGTGAATTAGGTGCTCCGCCCAGTGGTTGCTGTACACGGCAATGTCATCCAAATAGGCCGCGCTGAAGGCCTCGAGCCCGGCCAGAACCTTGTTTACAAGTCTCTGAAAAGTGGCCGGGGCGTTCTTCATGCCGAAGGGCATCACCCGAAAGTGGTAATGCCCATCAGGGGTAGAAAAGGCGGATCTTTCTCGGGCGCCGGGGGTGAGCTGGATCTGTCAGTACCCGACGGTGAGGTCCAGCGTGCTCAGGTAGCGGGCGGACCCCAAGCGGTCGATGAGTTCGTCGGCCCGGGGTGTAGGATGGGCGTCCGTCTTGGTCACAGCATTCAGGGCTCGGTAGTCTACACAAAATCGTAACTCCGGGGGATGGCCGGTGGCTGCGGCCTTTGGTACCAGGACGACAGGGCTGGCCCACGGGCTGTCTGAGGGCTCGATGACCCCCAGGGCCAACATCTTCGCTACTTCGGCCTGGATGCATGCCCGTACTCGGTTGGGTACCCTGTAGGCTCGGTGTCGCACGGGGGGGCTGTCCCCGGTGTCGACGTCGTGGATGCACCAGTGGGTCACCCCCGGGGTGAGGGAGAAGAGGGCTGCGTAGTCCTGCAGCAGTTGTTGACAGTCGATACGCTGTTCCGGGGTCAGGGAAGAGGCGAGTTGGACACCTTTGATGGATCCGTCATGGACGTCGTTCTGCAAGAGGTCGGGTAGGGGCTCGGAGTCGTCCTCGCCCCCCTCGTCGGTCGCCAGCAGCAGGCTCAGTTCGGTCCGGGCAAAGTGGGGTTTGAGCCTGTTAGCATGTAGAACCCGGAGGGGGTTCCGGGGGGACTCTAGGTCGACTAGGTAGGTGACGGGGCTTTTCTTCTCCACCACCTTGAAGGGCCCGGTCCACTTGTCCTGGAGGGCGCAGGGCTCAACAGGGGCCATGACCCAGACTCTCTGGCCTGGCTCGAACTCGATTGTAGAGGTGTTCCGATCGTACCACCGCTTCATGTCCTCCTGGCCGGCCTCGAGGTTGGCTTCGGCCATGGCTCGGAACTCGCGGGCCTGGTTTCGTAGGGTCAGGAGGTATCGGTAGACGTCAGGAGGGGCGCCTGGGAGCTTCGTCTCCCAGCCCTCCTTGACCAGGCTGAGCGGTCCGCGGACCGGATGTCCGTACAATAGTTCAAACGGGCTGAACCCCAGGGACTTCTGCGGGACCTCCCGATAGGCGAACAGGAGGCATGGTAGTAGGACATCCCATCTCCGCCGGAGGGGCTCTTCCAAGCCCTGAATCATCCCCTTCAGGGTTCTGTTAAAGCGCTCGACCAGCCCGTTCCCCTGAGGGTGATAGGGGGTTGTGAATTTGTACGTGACCCCGCACTGCTGCCACAGGGACCGCATGTACTTGGAGATGAAGTTTGTGCCCCTGTCGCTCACCACTTCGCGGGGAAATCCCACTCGGGAGAAGATCCCCATCAAGGCCCGGCCCACCACGGGGGCCGTTACAGTTCTTAGCGGGACCGCCTCCGGGTACCTGGTGGCGTGGTCCACGAGGACCAGGATGAAGCAGTGGCCCAGGGCGGTCCGGGGGTCCAGGGGCCCCACGATGTCGATCCCGACCTGTTCGAATGGGGTGCTGACGGCTGGAAAGGGCTGGAGGGGGGCCTTGACCCGACCCCCCGTCTTCCCGCTGGCTTGGCAGGTCTGGCAGGACCGGCAGTGGTTGTCCACGTCTCTCCGCATCCGGGGCCAGTAGAAGTGGGTCACCAGACGGCTGTAAGTTTTGTCTTGCCCTAGGTGTCCGGCGAGGGGCACGTTATGTGCCAGGTTGAGAAGGAACTCGCGGAGGGGGACCACCAACCCGCGGCTGGCCCCGAGTTCTGCCACTTTCTGTTCACTGTACAACAGGCCCTCGGCCCAGTAGACCCAGTGGGTGCCGGTCTGGTCCCCGTTGGCTTGTGCGGACGCTTGTTGTCGGACCCCTTCGAGAGAGGGACAGGACTGCTGTTCTTGCTGGAACTGCTCTCGGGTGGGGCCCCCTTCGTGGCGCCATTGTGCAAGTTCTGGTAGGGCGCCGAGGGAAGCAATCTCTTCGGGGGAGGGTTCAGTAGGTCCAGTGTCGGTGTCCGCCTCCCCCTCGCTGCAGGCGGGGGTGGTGCGAGCCCCTCGGGCTGGGCAGCACCGGGGGCCAGGGACGAGCGGGGGGTCTGGGCGGTCATGGACCGGGTGATGGCGCAGGCCCATTCGGATAGTCCCAGCATTCGGAGGTGCTCTCGTCGCTCCACTTGAGCCCAGGGGGAACTCTCCAGGTCGTTCCCCAGGAGGCAGTCTACTGGTGCGTTGTCGCGGACAGTCACTTTTAGTAGGCCTGTCACCCCTCCCCACTCGAAGGGGACCAGGGCCATCTGGCACAGGCTTTCGCTGTTGTCGGCCGTCCGGACGGGGCACAGCACATTGGGTAGGATCTGTTCGGGGGTCACCAGGTGGCAGCGGACAGCGGTGACACTGGCGCCGGTGTCACGAAGGGCTTCGGCCCGTTGTCCATTGACGGTGACCTGCTGCCGGTACTTCTGGGTGTTGCTTGGGATGGGGGTGCGGGGCACCATTTCTCGGCTGCCCAGGCAGACCAGGGACATGGCCGCCGGCTCCCATTCGGTGGTTCCTCGGTCGAGGGTTTCTTCTTCTTCTTCTCCTTCCCCCAGGGCGGCGGCCGCCAGCTGTCGGGGCGGGGGCCCGCCGGCCCCGCTTCTTCGGTTCAGGGGGCAGACCGGATCGCTGGCATAGTGTCCGGTTTGTTGGCAGCCGTAGCATGTTACTGGGGGCCGTGGTCCGGTTCTGGCTGGGGTCGCCCCTCTTCGGGCTAGGCTCGGGGAGAGGTGTTGCTGCGGCGGCCCTCGAGGTGGGCTCCTGGGGGCCCCGGCGGGGGGGTCCCGGTTCCTGTTCGGCCCTCCCCCTCCACCGCGTTGGCGGGGAGGTCCGGTGGGGTTCCTCTGGTACTCCCCCATCGAGTTCCGGGGGACTCGGGTGTTGACCCATCGATCGGCCTCGACGGCGAGTTTTCGCGGGTCGGTCATCTTGCTGTCGAGGAGGTGTTGCCTTAGCTCCACGAAGCAATTGTTGGAGAGATGTTCCCAAACAATGAGGTCGACCAGCTGCCCGTAGGTGGTGACTTTGCTACCCTTGATCCATCCTTCTAGGGCCCGGCTGAAAAAGTCCACATATTCCACCCAGGTAGTACCCGGGATCTTCTTGCAGTCTCTGAACCGCTGGCGGTACATTTCCGCGGTTAGCCCGTAGCGGGTGAGCAGGGCCTCCTTCAAGTGGTCGTAGGAGGTCATCACCTCCTCTGGCAGCTGGAGCAGTGTGTCTCGACCTTCACTCAGGAACCGACCCCACAGGCCGGCGCCCCAGTCCTTTCGGGGCACCCGATGGGAGGTCATGGCCACCTCGTATGCCTTGAACCATTGTTGGATGTCGTCATTCTTATAGTACTCCTTGACGACATCTTTCGGGATATGTACCTTGGCCTCGGCAGGCGGTAGGGTGTCTCTATTACTGGGGGTGTCGGTCCCCCCGTTCTTTGCCTTGATCTCGAGCTCTTTGAGACTTCGCTCGTGCTCAAGGGTCAGTCTTTTTTCCTCCAACTCTCGGTGCCGTCTCTTCTCTTCTATCTCCTCTTGTAGCCGTAGCTGCTCTAGGGCCAGTTTCTTTTCCGCCAGCTGGAGTTCGCCGTCCAGCCGTAGTCGTGCGAGCTCTAGTTCGTGGTTCCGGACCTTCTCCCGCTCTCGTATCTCCTCTTCGGAGAGGCCGGTTTCTAGGCTCTTTCTTCCTCCGGTTGCCGGAGTCGGTGCGGTTGATGTGGCCACAGTCAGGGGCAGGGGACCTTCTTCCTGGGAGTGGCCTGCCTCGGCCTCCAGCCAGGTCCTCAGGGCTTTCTGCATCTCCTCTTTGGTACCTAGGCCGGTGGTTGCAATGCCCTTGTCCTTGCAGAACTGTTTCAATTCTTTGTGCGTGTATTCCTCCAACCGTTCGGGCTGGAACTCCGTGGTCGCGTTGTTTTCTTGGTTGCTCATGACTTCTGTTTGTCTGGATGGATAGCTAGTGGGTTACTGGCTGGTACGTACTGCGTTCGGCTCGGATCCCGTCGCTGGCCACCAAATGTTGGAAGGCGGACCCCGAGGAGTCGGCGAGACCACTCAGGGGGAGCCCCCACACTGTACGAAGTAGCCGAGCGCTGCAGAGAAGCCTCCTGGGAGATCCTTCTCCTATTATGTACTAGCACAGTAACACCACCACACCGGACTCAAGGAGGTTGTCTCAAGATGAGCAATTCTTTATCAGCACTTTAAAAGGTTACGGGTTCAATATTTACACAAAAGGGGGATCAAGGGATCCGCAAAAGTCTCAGTGTCTCTTTTAGGAGGGAAGGGGTAGCGGGACAGTCTTTGGCAGGAGCTTGGTACGAGGGTACCTGGGGCCCAGTTCTTATCCTCAAGCTGGAGGACCTCCGGGTCTCGGAGGGGTCGAGCCGCGACGGTGTCAGCAGGGCTCTGGCGTTCAGTTCGTGGGGAGCCGCGACCAGGTCAGCGGGACTCTCAAGATGGTTTCTGCTCAGCTCGAGCCGCGACGTCGTCAGCAGGGCTCCGAGGGAGGTTTCAGCGAGGTTGGGCCGTGACAGTGTCAGCAGGGCCCCGATGTTCCGGGGGGCTTCAAGGTTTCAGCAAGAAGGAGCCGCGACGCAGTCTGCAGGGCTCGTGGTGGTTTCAAGCAAGAGTTCTTCTCCGTAGGGTCGGCCGCGATTCAATCAGCAGGGCTCTCGACTCCGGGATACAACTGCCGGTCTGTGGCGGGGTCGCCCCAGATATAGGTCTGGAGCCCTTTGATGTCCGGACCCTTGCGCCCGTGGGGCGGAGAGGCCGGGTTGGGAGCGGCCAGACGCCCAGCAGGAGAGGCGCCCGGCCCAGGAGAGATGGAGGCCGATCGCACCTCGGTGTGTGGGGACGGTTGGGGGTCCCATCGATACCGCCCTCCGCCAGGGCGAAGAGGTGTTCACGTGATACCCCCTGGCCAGTTCTTGGTGCCTTAATGTCTGGGCCTTGCTGGGGCCGAGGCCGGGTTGAGCGGAGTCATGAGGACTGGTGTGCAGGGTCACGTGGCAGGCGACAAAATGGCGGAGCCCCGAGGTGTAGGTGACCTCGTGCAGCCCGAACGGGTAGCTCGTGGAGGCTAGGGCGGGGAACGGGCCCAACCCCCGGGAAGTCAGGACCACGCCACGAGGCCGGGTCCAACACATAACCACTCAGGCAATCCCATCATCTCCAAGTGAGACCTGAGCTCTACCTCCCTCCCGGTAGTGAGCTCCAGGTCATTGCTTAACAGAAAATACACAGGCATGACAGGGCTCACAGCAACTTTCAGAGAACCTGAGACCCACCACTCCCCCCACTCAAAGGGAACCAGAGCCCCGGTAAGTGACTCTCATGATTGTCAGTGACTATGACTTAGTACTTGGTGGAAGGGGTTTGGTAGGACCTGCTGTGCTGAAACCAGTTGTCATGCCGGCTGTGTCACGCAGAGCCTCCACCCACTGCTCATTAATGGGGACCCTGTGCGTATACTTGTAAGTATTCGTAGGCATGTGGGATTTTGGCACCATTTCTCTACTACCCATGGAAACTAGGGTTACCTCTTTCTATTCCCCAAAACTAGCTGGGACAACCTCCTTCCCAAGCACTACATTCGACAACCCAGGCGTCTGCCGACCGGTGGAGGGCTGTGCCCTCTTGGGACATTTGAAGTCACCCATGGAGGGACCATATGTATAGCACTCAGTACACTTGGGTACAAACCTCCATGTCTTGTGATTAAGGAACCCTTTCTTCTTTGGATCAGATTGGGACTGGCTACCAGTACTCCCTTGAGAATTATTTTGGGGCCTTCTGAGAACTTGTTTGAGTTTCTCTCCCCTCTCCTGACCACCTTTGTGGGTGTCCCTCCAGATGTCTTTTTGGTCACTCTGGTGCTAGCCCAGAGGTTCGCCTCCTCAGCATACTTCCTGGGGTCAGTCAGCTTACTGTCAACTAGGTGCTGGCACAACTCTGTAAAGCAAGTACTGAGCATGTGCTATCTCATGATCAAATTGTAAAACCCAACATAATAGCTTACTTTGCAGCCTCTCGCCATGCCATTCAGTGCCTTACTATAAAAATAAAAAATTAAAAATTAAAGAAATCTACCCAGGATTGGTTTGGGAGCTTTGGCTGGCCCTGAATCTTGGCAACACTTCTCAGGGGTCAGTCCAAATATAGCAAGTAGGATAGCCTTTATGGGGTATACTTGGTCCGGTCCCAAACCTCTAATGTAAGAAGCGTGTCCCTCCCTAGTGCAGGCATGTGTTTTTAGGTTGGGGGAAGACCACCCTAAAGCTTTCAGTTCTAACACTGGAGGAATCCCAGCAATGGTTTCTGGAGTCAAATTATGTTGTGGGGTTCTTGGATACTCAAAATTGGGCTTTATCTGTATGCGGACAAGTTCACCTCCTTTGATGATACCCATGTCCTTTCCTGAAAAGTCCCAGACTCATAGTTTCACTGTATCTTTAAGATCTGTTGGTAGCCCATCAATTGTTTTCAAGAGATACAATCTAATGTCCAGACTATGCCATGCCAATTTGAAGGCAATATCTTCATCGTGTGTTTATTTATTTATTTATTTACGCAACTTTTATAGCGCGACAAATACCCGAAGGTGTCTCGGCGCTGTGGAGCAACTAAAGTTCATCATCCTACCGTCTTCTCACTGGTTAAACAACCATGTTTTCAAAAGCCTACGGAAACTAATCAGATTCGGAGCGGCTTTAATGGCAATTGGCAAGAGGTTCCAAAGTTTTGGAGTGGCCACGAGAAAGCGCCTGTCGCCCCAGGAGACTGATCTTGTACGTGGCACCGGCAAAAGGCTGGTATTGGCCGATCTTAATTGCCTTCTGGGGGTATAGAACTGAAAAGCTTCGATCAGGAATCTGGGTCCAGTGCCATGTATGGCCTTATAAGCAATACAGAGTGCCTTGAATTTAACACGGCTCTCAACTCTCAGCCAATGAAGCTGACGAATACCAAGGGTGGTAGATTTGCGGCGAGGGATGTTGAGGAGAATCCTAGCAGCCACGTTCTGAATAGATTGCAGCTTCGTTATGACACGCTTCTGAGTATGGAGGAAGAGAGCGTTCCCATAATCTATTTTTGAGAAGACTAAGGTAGAGACCAGAGTCTTCCACGCTGACGGAGGGAGATATGGTAGCAGCTTCTTAATCTTTTTCAAGATGTAAAATGAAGATGACACAACCTTATTGATATGGAGGTCAAAGACCAGCTTGTTGTCAAAAATCACTCCCAGATTTCTGGCTTTTTCCACTGGGACAGGTGGATGGCCGAGCTTTTCTGGCCACCAACCGAGGGACCATTCAGGGGAAAGTTTTCCAAAGGTCATGATCTCGGTCTTGTCCGAGTTAAGCCTGAGGCAATTCAAGGCCATCCAAGTACTGACCTCGAGCATAGCTTTCTGGAAGTTGGCTGCTACAGTAAGGCCATCCTTATGGATACCCAGCACCAGCTGGGTATCGTCTGCGTACGATGTTAACTGTATCCCATAGGCCTTTATTATCCTCGCTAAGTCCGCTACATAGATGTTGAAAAGCATAGGACTTAGCGAGGAGCCTTGTGGGACTCCACAAGGGAGTGCAGAGATGGGAGAATAAAAGTCTCCGAGCCTTACTGTCTGGGTACGGTTTGCCAGGAAGGATGAAATAAGATCCTTGGCCCGACCATTTATCCCCAGAGCTGTGACACGGTCGACAAGAGTGACATGGTCGACCGTGTCAAAGGCTGCTGACAGATCCAAAAGGATAAGAACAGCCGCCCCTCCCTGATCCATGATCGTCCTGATCTCATCAGAGGCCTTTATCAAGGCAGTCTCTGTTCCATGCCCTTTCCTGAACCCAAACTGTGTTTCGTCGAGAAGTTGGTGGGTCTCGACGAACTCTGAGAGCTGCTGATTCATCAGATATTCGCATACTTTGGCAGGAAAGGGCAGGCACGCAATCGGTCTGTAACTTGCGACAGCAGTAGGATCTAAGGAAGGTTTTTTTAAGAGGGGTTTAATAACAGCCTTCTTCCATATACTAGGAAATTGGCCTGTTAGGAATATATTATTGCAGATTTCCATCAAAGGGAGGGAGATCACTTCTGTGAGTTTCTGCATCACGGACGGAGGACAGGGGTCCAAGGGGGAGCCTGATTTAATAGTGGAGATGATTTTAATCACGTCCTGATGTGAAACAGGTGAGAAACAAGGGAAGGAGTCAGAATTAGGGTGCGACAGTACTTCTTTCCTGCTGTCACCTCTATGTTCAGTTCTGATGTCATTTTCAAATGAAGCGTAAATATCTGCAACCTTAGTGGTAAAAAAGATGGCCAATTCATTGCAGAAAGTCTGTGAGGGCTCCACTCCAGGCCCAATGGAGGGGGTGGACAAGGTGGTGACGACGGAGAAAAGTTCTCTGGCAGAGTTGGCAGCAGTCTCGATTTGTGCTGAGTAAAAAACTGTTTTTCGGGCCAAGATCGCCTTTTTATAAATCATAAGAGCGTCTTTATAAGTTTGTCTAGCTGTGGGACAGTAAGCTTTCCTCCAGCGCCTTTCTAAATTCCTACAATGTTGGCGATGTAGACGGAGATCTTCATTATACCAGGGGGCCGAAGGAGATACTCTATTGGGTTGCGTGAATTTCTCTGGGGCCATTAGATCAGCGGCACTTCGGATCCAGTCCTGAAACTCTGAAGCTGACGGTGACAAGCTATTTCCTCACTGAGGACAGGAGGAGGCCAAGGAATGCAACATCTGAGGGAGATCTGCAGTTTTCCAGGCCCGGGTACCTATCTTAGTGCGAGGTCTGGGGTGCGGCAAGGCAGAAAATCGTATATCTAGTTGAAAAATAATAGCCCTATGATCTGACCATGTAATTGGAATAATGTCTGATACAGTAATGTCAGGATCATTAGTAAATAGCCCGTCAAGGGAGTGTCCAGCTTGGTGTGTGATACCCTTGACTAATTGGTGCAGTCCAAAATTGGAAAAATCAGTCGTGAGTTGGGCGGTGTCTGGGTTGTCCTGATCTTCCAAAAAGAAGTTGAAGTCTCCCAATATAGTAAATTTATCTGAACAGATGACATTGTCACTCAGGTCAGAGAGGGTAGAGAGAAAAGAGTTACGGGGGCCAGGGGGTCGATAGAGTATTATACCCTTTAGTGCCCGCTTGGGATTAATACTGATAGCAAAAACCGCTGATTCACAGTTAACCGAATTTATAGGATCGAGTGTGGTGCGATATTTATCCTTGTAAATAATTGCAAGGCCCCCACCTCGTCCTATAGGCCTGTCATGTCTGGCGACACTATATCCAGCCGGGGTAGCGTTGCAGAAATCCGGGCCTGACCCGGCATCTGCCCAGGTCTCAGTGACAAATAATAAATCCACGTCATGGGTGACAATAAACTCACTAATGTAAAAACTGTGACATGGGAGCGAGCGCGCATTGATAAGCGCAGCTCGACAACCATGTGTATTCTCTCTGACATATGGTATGCCATGGTTTGGATCCGAGTAGGCTGGTAGACAAGTTAGGGAAAATTGATAGCTACAGCCTGGGCACATAAAAGGGCGAGTGGGTATCGCAGCGGTCAGGACGGCACTCGTACAGGCCTGACATGGCTTACCGGGATTTAGCTCTAGTAGATGCCGGGGAGTGTACAGCAGTCGGGAACCAGGGGTGGTGGCCCTGGGCCGGGTCCGGCCGCGGACGGACGCAGACGGGCTTGGCTTTGGCGCGGCTTCGGCGCGCGCCCGCTGCGCCAGCCCGCTGCGCCGTCTGGCCATGGTTCCAATATATGGGGCGTGAGGAGGGTGAGAGGCCGGCGCGACTGGAGCGCAGCCCCAGCCCACACCCAAGATGGCGCCCGCCGCCGCCTTTCACGCAAACAAGCGGCTAGGCGAGGCAGAAAGAAAGTAGGTCAAGCGTGAAAGGTGTCAGTGTGACTAACCTCAATTCCCGCTACAGAACAATCTAATTAGAAGCCCCCAAGGATATTTCACAACATAAAAATTCACACATTTAAAATCGATATTTCAGTTTCTAAAAACAAGCAGAAATGATGGCTGAGCACAGTTTGCTCGCAGCCCTAGTACTCCCGACTAGGGAGAGCTCTAAAGGCAGCGAGCGACGAGTGCTTCCCAACTAAATAGTCAGGGAGGGCGGGAGGCCGGCGCGACTGGAGCGCAGCCCCAGCCCACACCCAAGATGGCGCCCGCCGCCGCCTTTCACGCAAACAAGCGGCTAGGCGAGGCAGAAAGAAAGTAGGTCAAGCGTGAAAGGTGTCAGTGTGCCTAACCTCAATTCCCGCTACAGAACAATCTAATTAGAAGCCCCCAAGGATATTTCACAACATAAAAATTCACACATTTAAAATCGATATTTCAGTTTCTAAAAACAAGCAGAAATGACGGCTGAACACAGTTTGCTCGCAGCCCTAGTACTCCCGACTAGGGAGAGCTCTAAAGGCAGCGAGCGACGAGTGCTTCCCAACTAAATAGTCAGGGAGGGCGGGAGGCCGGCGCGACTGGAGCGCAGCCCCAGCCCACACCCAAGATGGCGCCCGCCGCCGCCTTTCACGCAAACAAGCGGCTAGGCGAGGCAGAAAGAAAGTAGGTCAAGCGTGAAAGGTGTCAGTGTGCCTAACCTCAATTCCCGCTACAGAACAATCTAATTAGAAGCCCCCAAGGATATTTCACAACATAAAAATTCACACATTTAAAATCGATATTTCAGTTTCTAAAAACAAGCAAGTGTCTGAAACTATACACCATTGCGGTGCAGTAAATAGTGCAATTCAATTTGCTCAACAAATTGCTACCTAATAGATTCACAGGGCTCGAATCCCACACCACAAATCAGTGATTCTCCTCAAATGACCCTATTTTAACAGACACCTTCTCTGTCACTGGGCGTACTATGAATTCCCAATGTTCATGTCGGAATTTGGCCATCCCAACTAATGTCCGAATAAGTTCACACTCCCTTTCTAGCACTTCCCTGATACTTTTCCTTCTGGTTAGCCTGAGATGCTCTCTCCCAAGCAATAAGTAGTTTGTACTGTGGTGAGGTGGCTTCCTTTCATACACTACTCTTCTCAAATTCTCCATTATTCTCAACTTAATTGTGCGATAGGGTGGAAATGTCAATGGACCTTCTCAGTGATCTTATGCCATTGATTCAGCCAAATACATGTGTGAAGACCCACATTTATTGTCATATAATGAGCTTGCGTATCTTGGGGCGGTGCCTCTTCTCCCTCCCAAACAGGTATACTCACATCTCCCTTTACTAGATTTTGAATTGCCATAAAAAGTTTCATTTTGCATTAATAATATCAGGAATTACAAATGAATGTCACTTCAAACTAGAAAATTATTGTCTACCGACAATCCTCGTCTGCGTCAACAACCAATAACAATGTGTCAGTCTATGTTGTCAACCACTAATGGTGCGGTTCAACACTAACAGACCAATCCCAGTGGGCACACTGTGATATAAGTCACACAAGAAACAGTTCGGAGTAACACTTTCTGACCTACTCTGATTCATGCTTCGGTGAACCTTCGACCAGTGGGGAATCACCCAGACTAGAGCAGTTTCTCCCTGCTCAAAGAATCCACTACTCCAACCACACCTCACACTCATGCATAGATAAATGCCGCTATGTCCATTATGCCATCGACGATGTTTCACGAAAAGCAGCACAAAACTTAGCAGACAATTGCAATAGTGTATTCTACACTTGTTAATATCATCCTAGGATCTTAGTTTATGTCAAGCCCAATAACTTCAACTTCTCCGCATTAAACACCACACTCACACAACAACTTAAAACATTACCACATCACTCTACGCAATCTCCGCAAAACACTGCAAGCTAGACATAGGCAATTGCAACGTGCACCCTATTTATATTCACTCCTCCGCTGTTACAAGTGTCTCCTGAACTGATGAAACATGGGCTTTAGGGACTCTGGCTGCCTTTGGAAAGATCTAAAATATGCTACACTAACTCCCTTTGCTTCAGTAACCAACCTTCCTATGTGCTACCATCTTGCAGGCACGCAGGAAGCGGTTACCATTTCTCATCTGATGGACCTTTTTGGCTGACTGAGAGGCAAGAGGAAGTCTGCATTCAAATGAACAATGTAATACTCATGTAGCTCATTTGACCACACAATAAGGACCAGAATTCAATGACTAAATTTACGTAGGTTCATTACACATGAATAATCAGTCCAATAGATGCAAAAATCAAGAACATGTATTTATTTATTTATTTGGTGTTATATATAGCGCGAATATGACCCTAAGTAGGGTATCAGAGCGCTCTACATTTACATATCTTTAAACTTAGCACAAAACGAATTCCTTGCATATTTAGTAAAATAAACAGTGTACTTCCAGTTGCTAGACACAGTTATGCTACAAGGTCATAAGTAATTTTATAATAGATTGAGAGGAAACATTTGTGCTATAACATTCATATATACAAGAATCCACGTGAGGTTAATGGTCGATGTGTAGTAGCAAGTGTATGAACAAGAAGGTCCTCTGATAAAGTCAAGTCTGCTGTAATTATGGAAGGAATTTGCTCAGAAAAAAGGATTTGGCTTCATTTTTAAGGCAGAGATGGATGAAATGTTTCTAATGTTAGGGGGAGTGCATTCCAAATTCTTGGAACTGCACCAGAGAAAGCTCGGTCATAAGTTCTTTTCTTTCTGAAGAGGGCTGGTTTCAGTAATAGATCTCTGTGACTCCGGGAAACGCGGCATCCACCTGATAGTGTGATTTTCTGGGCTAGGTACATTGGTCTTTTGTAGTGTATCGCTTTGTGAGTGATACATGCCATTTTAGTTGAATTCTTGCTTTGTAAGTCAGCCAGTTGAGCGCTTTCAGATGAGGGGTTATGTGATCACATTTTTTTTTAGCCCGTTAGGAGTCTTGTGGCCGCATTAAGACAGGCTTTTACTGGTGCTGTTGAAATCTTGGGAAGACCGGCTAGGGTTTGTGCAACCATACTCGATCCTTCAAATGACTAGTGCCTGGACTGCTGTTTTAAGGTCTGAGTTATTTATGAAAGGTTTCAGTTTTCTGAGGTAGCTTAAATGGAAACAGGCGTTTTTGCCATGTGTTAGCATGTTCAGGTTTTTGTCAAGCATAATTCCCAGGGATTTGGTTGAATCTATTATCTTCGGAGTACAGTTTAGCGCCTTCATCAGTTTGGTCCACTCCGAGAAGTTCGTAGCGCTTTTTTGGGGGGAAATCAGAAGGAATTCAGTTTTTTGCGGGTTAAGCTTGAGGTGATTACCAGTTAACCGTTGGACGATTCTCTTTAGTGCCTGATTCATGATACAGATCTCTTCTGTCAATGTGATCTTGATGTAAAACTGTGTATCATCTGCGTACATGTGGAATGAGATGTTTGATTGCCGTAAGATTTCTGTGAGTGGCTCTACGTACAGATTAAAAAGAGCCGGGGATAGTGTTATTAATGTAAAAAATCTGGTGCAGCAAAATAATCAGTCAAAGCAGGGTCAGTCTTGATAGCATAAAGCATAGAATAATGACAGTCAGAACAATACAAATGCCAAGAATATGGAATTGGGGTGTTTTAAAGTTACTCCATTGCTCCCTCCTAAACATGTAGGAATTCTAAAGACATCTAATCTAGGTCAAAAACTAAAAAAAGGATAGTTTGGAATAATAGTTTCAAGGGAATATAGAAATGAAGGTGTGTGTCAGCATAGTGAAAACTTCAGTAGAAGACTTCAAAACAGGGCAACAAATGTTAGCATAAAAGCCACACTCATGTAAAAATAAAAGGGAAGCAGAGAGGTATGTACCTCTTTAAGTCAAAGGGATCTCTCCTAACGTCAAACCGTGTGAACACTAATTAAAACACATAAATGCTTCATTCCCAAGAACTCACAGCACCCCTCCGAGAACCAATGGTGTAGTATTTCATATTATACAATGGCAACATCTCTAGATTTCCTCATCCCACAAAACCTGGGTACTCACAAAGACCTTCAATATCCCACCGTTGCTGATACGCAATCATTATGAGGCTTCTTCTGTTCTTTAGCTCTACACATCTCCGCCAAGATTTTCTTTCTCAAGCCTCCTCATTACTAATACACAATGCTCCTTTCATTTCAAAATTCAGACCTAGTCGAATTAGCTTTGTTTAACACTAAAATGTGCACTTCAATTACCAGATTATATGTACATGCAGAACTTTTACAATAACTACAACATTACACAAATGCAACTTAAGTAAATGAGTTATAGGTACATATGCAATGCACTTTCAAATAAATGCAGCATAACTTGAAACATAAGTGTAAAAATATATGAGAACTACATTTCTTCATGGTTAGGCTAAACATTAATAAACAGACGTTTATACATTTCTAGTGTTTTACAGTGAAAGCATTTAAATAATACATCTCAATACTTCACTTTACTAAAGTTAAGGCACACAGAGTATATAGTGCTAAGTGCATGTAAATATTGTGCTTCTGTGACATGTAAGGGTGGAGCTAAAATTGTGCTGCTCCACAATCATTCATTGTGGTTTACCTTTAATGACAATCTTCAGCTGTCCTTGGCCTCTCTGTAACAATAGATCATGTGGTGTTATTTCTACTACTTCTAAATGGGTACCCCTATATTTTTGTGGTCATCCTTAAGATATATGGCTTCTTATGAAGCATGTGGCCAGACGAAGGCCTCTAGGCAGTCGTCTGAAGATTTGTCAGATCCTTTAGAAGTAGCAACTGGTCCCTGGCAAGCTATTTCTACTGCCTGCATAACCAACCTTCATCTTTCAATAGTTGTTTGGTTATTATAGACACGTTTAGTAACATGGCTCAGTTCAACACTTTACCTGATGTACTTACTTACCCCAAAAGTTATTATCGAGTAACGTATTTCAGCTGTATTGTCATCTTCAGCTGATAATTTCTAATGTGGGTTTCCAGGATGTCTTACTTTTATGGAGATTCTTGTGTAAAGGCCTAGAAATTGATCAAGCACCCTCTGCTAGTTATAACCCTGATAAAAAACAGGGAGACTGAATGGGTCAATTAGATTTTGGAATATAACTTAGATGTTTTGTTAATTGTAAGCACTACAATTTTACACCCCTATTAGCATCTGTTAGCAATTTTTGTTCTAACCTCTGAAAACTCACAGTTTGCAGATCTCACCTATCAGACAGCCTATTATAGTGGGCTTAGCGAGGTCTCCATGGCTTACCATTGGATGGATTTTTTGTCACTCTCTCTTGCTTTCTTCTTAATTGACGGTTTGCCTTTTTCTTCCTCTACTTGTCTCTCCCGGAAAGGAAAGAAGAAAGTACTCTCTGTGTCGGAGGGAACCTCCAGCCCGTGATAAAGTGGCCTGATCCAGTGAAAGGTCTTCTGAGGCAGCAGCATTTCAGGAGCAGCAGACGTTCTGTCTACCACAGCAGGAGCAAGCGGGAGAGAGGAAGCAGTTAGTTCCTGCCCAACATACAAAAAAAAGTTCCAAGGCGGGTGTGCATTCGACTTGACTACAACCGTCACAAGCAAAAGGAGAGTGTACATGGGTGCTTCACAGAAGGCACAGGGAACCCACTTAAAAAGACTATTCATTTCAAATAAAAAACATTGACTGGAAAAAGATTTATTGAGCATTATTAATTGTGTTAGTGAGTTCTGAGCTTCCAACCCACATCACACCAAGGGAGCCTTGGATTGTTCGGTTAGTACTACATTGAGAGTTGAGCAACATTGAGAGTTGAATGCTAAGGATGTGTGCTTGGTTTTCAATTCCAGGTAACATTTGGATGTCAATGTTAAATGACCTCAATTGTGACAATTACGAACCAGAAGCCCCTGAATGTCTTTGCCCTTCTCAGCCCCCAAACCAGTCCTCACCCCAAGATGTGTATCAATTGGTGCGGAGATTAGAATGCGAATCTTACATTAAGTATCTTGGACATCTGACAATTTACTTTTGAAACCCATACCTTTGAAGTTTCTTGGACAAACAGGGTGTGAATATTATATCGCCAGTGAGCCTTGAGGAAGCCCTGGTGGGGCGAAACGCGCGACGGCTGTTGGATGTTGTGTTGTACAAAGAAATAAAAACTGACTGATCTACAGCTACGTGATATTTATTGATGGGGAACTCGATAATACGAGAATAACTGCTGCAGAAGAGTGCCTAATGTACAAAGGATGAGACTAACTCAAACATGATGTGCTCTGGTGTTTTTTGTTAAGTTAGATCTGTATCACTTATTGTGGATTCAGAAATTGACGCTCTAGGTGGATGAGCGGTGGACACCAAGGGTGCACCTGATATTTGATCTATTTTACTGTTGCTGAAGTAATACAATAAGGAGACATTTTGATGTGCGGGCCATTTAGGCATAGCCACCTTGTTTTACAAGCAGTCCTCACACCATGCATGAAACCTGGTTACAATAACATTGTTCACTCTTGTGTAGGCTTTTCACCTTTTAAGTGTTTACAGTATGCATCCTAGAGATATTCTTATTCAATTATTTAATGTACCCCTGGTTTCTGAAATATCTGATTTCCTTACAGCAGGGGTCTCCAACCTTATCTGTAATAAGAGCTACTTCTGTTTAATGAAAATCATCCGAAGCTACTATTATTAAATTTGTAATAGTGACCACATCAGACATGATTACCTTAGTGGCTACCCCATGCAGAATTATCTGTAGTGGTCACCTCAGTGCATCAGGCAGGGTTGTCAGTACTAATGTAAAAAGAAAAGCTTTATCAATTCGAAATGCCTCTATATAAGGGTAATACATGACAGCAGCAATGTCTGTCAAACCAAGGTCATCAGTCTCTCCAATCCTGCATACTTTTTCACCAAGTATCAGCTTTAAATATAACAGAACTGCAAGTAATTGGGTTATTTGTTGAGGGGGAGAAACCCTACTCAAGCAGCAACCACAATTATTTTCATGGTGAAACACAAGCAAATCCCCAAATTAACCTGTGCTCAACCCTCTGGTAGCTTGGCACAAAGGCAGTCAGGCTTAACTTAGAGGCAATGTGTTAAGTATTTTTACAGAACACAAACAGTGATAAAGTGAAAACACAGCACAGGAAAAATTACACAACAATATTGAAAAATTGGCAAAATGTAATTAATTATTTAACACTAAAATGACAAAAATCAAATCAGTAGAACCAGAAACATGGAATTTTGAAGGTCTAGGTAAAAATATTGCTTAAAAGCACAAAGCACCAACTGTGGTTATCTGGTTGCACTGGACTGGGAAAAAGGCACAAGTTTCAGGACTTCCACGATGGCGCTCAGGCGGGATACAGGGACCAAATTAGCTCAGCTGACAAATGTATCTTAATACCTGGTTGCAGAGCGTGGCGCTGAGCAGTGGCGGTCCTGAGGAGTGATGCATGGTTCACATTGAGGATGTGTCATGCAGAGGTGGATCCGATGAACTGCTATCTACTTGCGTTTTGGATGCATCGCGCTGCTTCACTCCTGGAAGAGACCACAGCTTGGCTGGCAGAGCACTTTTAGACTCACTGCCAAGGGGTGTGGTGCACCACTTGGGGATTTAAGGATCTCAGCAGGCAGAGTCCAGGTGCAGGGGCCAAGGGGGTTGGAACCTTTTCTGTCCCTTTGGGACTGATCAGGAGGCCAGACAACTAGCCCTTGGAGTCACCTTGGAGGTCCTAGGTTCAAGACGCAGGTCCAGTCTTTCTCACTCAGGCAGCAGAGCAGCAGAGTAGCAGGGCAGCAAGGCAGTCCTTCTGAGTCTTTTACAGGCCCAGAGGTGTACTGAAGAGTTGGGTCAGAGGGTCAAATATTTATATTAGATGCACACTTGGAAGTGGGAGAATCTACTAGAGTTCTTCCTACAGAAGTGTTTGAAATTTGCTGCCTCCTAGACACTCTATTGTGTGGCTGTCTAGGAAGAATACGCAAAGGCCAACTGCAACTAAACCTAGATATGACCCAGGATAAAGGCTACACGTGCCAAATGGTTAGGACAAGAAAATGCCAGCTCTTTAAAAGTAAGATAAGGTAACAGCTGGTTTGCACTCAAAGAGAACAAATGAAACAACAAACTTGTCAATAATAACAAACTTGTCAATAACAATAGTATTCAATGTGGTGTGCACCCAGAGAGGAGGTACAGCCACCCCCTATCTAAATAGTAAAAAAAAGTAAGACAATAGTCATAGACTCTAGGTGCACTGCCAGTAAGTACTCAAAAGAGTATTCATCAATATTACATACACAAGTGATCAGATATTACAAATAAAATAATCAAAATCTTTTGAGTGCTTACTGGTAGTGCACCTAGAGTCTATGACTATTGTCTTAGTTTTTTTACTAGCTCTTTAAAAGTGGCATTTTCAGAATTGGGACTTAAAACCAGACTTTACCATTAAAAAGGGTTTTAAATTACAATTATTTAAACCTAGATATGACCCAGGATAAAGGCTACACGTGGTAAATGGTTAGGACAAGAAAATGCCAGCTCTTTAAAAGTAAGATAAGGTAACAGCTAGTTTGCACTCAAAGAGAACAAATTAAACAACAAACTTGTCAATAACAACAAACTTGTCAATAACAACAAACTTGTCAATAACAACAGTATTCAATGTGATGTGCACCCAGAGAGGAGGTTCAGCCCACCCCCTATCTAAATAGTAAAAAAAGTAAGACAATAGTCATAGACTCTAGGTGCACTGCCAGTAAGTACTCAAGAGTATTCATCAATATTACATACACAAGTGATCAGATATTACAATTAAAATAATCAAAATCTTTTGAGTGCTTACTGGTAGTGCACCTAGAGTCTATGACTATTGTCTTCATTTTTTTTACTAGCTCTTTAAAAGTGGCATTTTCAGAATTGGGACTTAAAACCAGACTTTACCATTAAAAAGGGTTTTAAATTACAATTCTTTAGAGACCAAACTTGACTTTCCTACCTGCTCCCAATTGAAAGTTATCACTTATTTATGTAATATGGTAACCGAACGTTATACTATGGAGAGGCAGGCCTTGCGGTAATAAAAAATAAATTTAAGAGTTTTTCACTAGGAGGACATGTAAAATGTAAAAGTACATGCCCAACCTTTTAAATACACTGCACCCAGCCCTATGGGCTGTTTAGGGTCTACCGTAGGGGTGATTTATATGTATCAAAAATGCGATGCAGCACACGCAACAAAATTCGTTTTATTTATTTATTTTTATACTTGCCTCCGTTCGGCCATAATCTAGAGTTTACTAACCCCCACCCTGCCCCTCCCCTGCCCTGCATCACCGCCCGGCAGCACTCCCTCCAGGAGCCGCAACTGAACATAACATGTGTATTGTGTAAAATGCAAGTTCACTGTGAAGAGTATCTTGGTATTGAAATAACATACACTTGTTACCCAACTCAGTGGTTGGAATGGTTGAACTGGAAATTCAACTATTTTCTCCACATATCAGATGATGAGTTTTAAAAATAATCACATTTGTGTCTTGAATACATTCTTTTAATTTTGATATACACATATTAGTTCAACCAATCAAAGGCTTCTAATTTAGTAGGCTGGGCTACACACAGTAGATCTGCTTAAAGGTAACTGGGGGTAACGTGGACTCATGACCCAGTGAGGTATTTGGGGATATGGCTGCATAGGGATCCAGATAAAGTGATCTCTGAGAATTATGGCCGAGCTATTACGCAGATTACTGAACAGGCGCAAAGGTGGACGCGCTTGCCCCTCTCTCTCGCTGATCGAATAGCTGTTATAAAAATGGCCTTCCTACCTAAGCTGCTTTATTTTTTGTTAATATCCTATTAAGCTGAATATTGTGCTGTTTAAGACGCTTAAGTCGGTAATACTCACATTTGTTTGGGGTGGTAAGAAGCCTAGATGCAGTTAGGATGTCCTTGTACAGCCCTTTGATCGTGGCGGGTTCGAGGCACCAGACCTCCGATTATATTATCCGTGCGCACAGGCGCAGTTTGTGCACTATTGGCACTTTCCGCAGAAATTTCAACCTCATATTGCAATTGAATCAGATGCTGTACTTCCCCTGCCCCTGCAGGCAGCTACTCTTTCCGGGGGTTCGGGAGGACCTAGGACTGAAATTAACCCCGCAATATACACTTCTTGGGCTTGGAAGACACTGGCTAAACGGTCGCAAATTCCTTACTTATACGCTCCATGGCTGCCTTTGGCCTCGCATCCAGACATTTCAGCGGCAAGGGAGAAGCCCTTGCTGCAGTAACTGGCAGCCGTAGGGATTACCCGGATGGGGTACCTGTATAAACAGGGCCGGTTATGATCATTGCTGGATGTACAGGGGGGTAAGAATTGTGGATTTATGTTGAGTTTTACATATGTTAGAGTTCGAACCATTTACCCGAATTATCCTGATCAACCTACAACTCTGCAGGCACTCCAGGCGATGCTGGTGGGGTAAGATCGCAAGGGCTTAATCACTAAACTGTATGACGCCTCCTAGCGGGAGCGGGAATTGGGTGAACACCCCTCATATCTTCGATGGCACACTGCGCTGGGGTCTATTCTCACACCAGATCTCTGGAAAGCCTGATGCGCACTAACAGGAAGCCTCACGGCAAATTGCAATCTTCGTATTATCCACTTAAATATTTACATCAGCTATATTATATCCCTCTACAGCTCTGTAAGTACGGTTTGCGCGAGTCTGCTTGTAGTGTAAGGTGTGGGCAGGCGGATGCTGACTTCCTACATGTGTCATTGATGTGTGCAGGTATATTTGCATTTTGGTCCAGGGTGGCGAGTGTGCTCACAGAGATTGTGCTGGAACCTGTACAATGTGCTCCGGAAATCTGCCTCGTTGGATATGTGAAAAGTCTTAAGCCCTGTATCCGACATATAGTTGCGATCTCCACTCTGACGGCCAAAAGGGCTGTGTCGCAGTGTTGGGGGGGTGGCGAAAATCACTCCAACTGTAAAAAAATGTGTCCGTGACTTACTTTACTGTAGAGACCAGTTGGAGGCTTATGCGGAAGAACTTCTGAACCCCACTGACTGTATATTTTCTTGCCCATCCAGATCTGACGTAACTTGAGTCCTGCATGTCTCTTAATGTTTATGCAATTGCTGCTTTACCATGGGACTCTGACCATTGATTATGCTTATAATATTCCACTCATATTTGTCTATGCTGTACCAGTTTTCCCACATGCACAATGTATTGTTATCTGCTGGCCGGGGGTTGTGGAGGGGTTGTTTTGTGCTGGATATTTCCTGCAACTGTATGTTTGTCAATATGTCTGCTGAACTAATAAACATATTTTTTTAAAAAAGGTAACTGGGGAGCTACCAGTAGCTCATGAGGAGAAGCCTGCCTTGAAGTATTACATTAAAGTTGACATGATTTCGCTTACAATTTAAAAGCTGCCACGGTCATCTGTGCATCTCTTAACAAAAAGAGGAAGGTCTGCTGCTATTTATCTTAAAGAACGGAGGTTTCGATTGTCCTCTTGTTTTTGCCGATTCAAGGAACTTCTGAGAAGTTCACTTTTCGCTTTTTATGCTCTTTCATATGGTGGAAGTCACCGACACGACTGTTGTGTGCCTTCAGTTGCCCAGACAGGGGCGTGCTCATCCGCCTCAAACCACAACTATCTTCCTTAACCATCTTCATAATAAAACCTCGGTTCCTTCTCCTTTATTTCAAATAACAAGTGAGGATGAATTTGAAGTGAGCTTTGAGCATATGTGCATCTGTTTACTTTTTACAATGTGCGTTGTACGTGTCTGCAATGCGAAAACTGGATGACCACAAACATCAAAACGCGCCTGAAAACTAAAAAAACTCATCAAAATGCATAAGCAATCACTGTAACGATGCAACGGTTCAAACTGTGTTTGCAAACTTACTATTTGCAATCGCTACTCAATCGTGTACCGACCCTGTAAAATGGAAGATCTCAATTCTGCCAAAACTGTCAGAGAAACGTGCATGAGGTGTTGTATGTAACAAACCAATCAAACAATATAGCACAATAAAGAACAAAGGCCTAACCCATTTTAGATCAAATAATAAATATGTAATAAATTAAATGACAAAACATTAAGAAAAGAGTGTAAGTGGTTGAAGAGTTATCAAAGTAAAAACATTGTTCCACAAGAAACATTGGGAAAAGGTAAGTGTATGAGAGGAGAAATGTTGAAAAATGTGCACAGTCCCATTGTGCAAGTCATGTATCACGAGGACTAAATGCAAGTGAGCTGCTATTGCTAAGGGGGCAGTTTTGGGAATGTAGAGTTGGCCCAGTCAATATGTAGCTTAAAGCTTTGAAACTTTTCTGGAAGTTGATGTAACTTCTTTAGGCCAAACTTTTAGGGAGTATCAACTGAGATGGATTGAAACTGGGTACTTTAAACTCCATGACTGAGTCAGAAACTTTTTCAGAAATGGAAAAACTATGCATAGGACAAAGCTGTTGTACTATATGCATATAAAAAATGGTGTTATACCCAATGAGGCTGCACTGTACTCTGAGGATGCTTCGGGTCCCCTTAATCTTCCAACAATTGTTCTTTTTCTTTCAAAAAGTTGGCAAACGCTCACAGAACAAACCAAAGTTCCTGTATAATAAGATTGCCAATGCAAAAGTGGTTTTCATGCTGGCCCTTCTTATTTCGGCCTCAGAACTAGTTCTTCTGAACCCAGCCATTTATATAAGAAGTTGGGAGGAAGAACCCTAAACTACTACTGCCAAAGTACTCCCATCAAGCCATCAGTTAACTGGTAGTTATTCATAAAGTAGCAGGCCTGTCCGTTTTCAGGGCCCCATGTCAGGGTTGAAGAGACAAGTTTCATATATGAACTCTCTCCACACCCAAAGACCTCACTAACATAGTAAATCTTTTCAGGAGGTTCTCTTCCGCTGTCCTGAAACAAGACTGTACAAGAAGTGAGTCAGGCTAGAGGTTGAAATAGCTCAATTTTTCCATCAGCAAGCAAGGCAGGGATTTACCTTATCAGTTCAGCAAGGAAGTCTTTCTCGCCTTCTCATTTCTAGTGTTCTTCTGTGAAGCAGGAGGATCTGCATCGATTCTTACAGTGTTTAGGGTAGCTTGTCGCTGGTAGGTATGTTGAAACTAATCCCCCCACTCGACCCTAGGATATTAGCAGTACGATGTAAATTCTGGTGAGACTTGCTCTTCCAGCTGAAGTTTCGTAGACACCGTCTGGGAAAACTAAAAATGATCTACAATAATACATTTAAGGTGAATTACATTTTGGTAGAGATGGAGCTGGGCGCCTATGTAGCTCAGACAGGGTGGTCACTTAATACATTTGAGTCTGTGGGAGCAAATATTCTACTCACCCAAAGCGCCATACCTTAAAAAAGGTGTCCCTCCACTACTATATCTAGCCACCTTACACTGTGCTAACTATTAATCGGTCACACGTACCAGCATTAGTCTGGTGACCTGACACAATTTAAGGGCTATACTTTTTTAACAGGGGTTGCACAGACAGTGAATGCGATACCATTTAATTTTAAAGAACGGGTGTAGCTGAAACATGGTGAGCAGATTGTAGACCACTGCGAAATATATTAAAACAGAGCTATAACAAAGGCAACAAGCATTGGCATAGCCAATAGGCCTCGCTTTTGGGACCTTAGAAGTATTTAGTTATGCAGCAGAATATCCATGGTGCAACAACACCAACTGTTGCATGGCTAAACAGTTATAAGGTCCCAAATGCGAGACCTATTGGCTATACCAATGCATGTTACTTTGTATTGTTGGTTTTGTAGTCCTTGTTTTACTTTGGAAGAAATGTAACGTACAAATCCCAGAATGCAGAAGCCAGACCGTCGACTGGTTGACATACTCGCGCATGAAAGTGTGAAACTGGAGGGCTGTGAATGAGCCGGGGTTGACTGGGGACTCCAGGAAAGCAGGGGCTCCGCTACATTCTTGAGATTTTCGGGGGTGAGTCGGAGATCCACTGAATTTCTTGGTGTAAAGAAGAGACTTTTATTGCAGCATTTGCAAAACAGACCGAAAAGCCCCAGCCTCGACTGCTCACCTTGCATCATTCAGATATAACCACTTAGATGAGGAGGTGGGGTTCCGGGAGGCGGAAGCTACTAAGTGACTCCCTCCCTAGAAATTTTCCAATATTAATTAGCGTGGTGAATTTTTAAACTGCAAATATAATTTAAAGACAAAGCTACCAGTCCCATTATGCTGTTCGGCTGGCTAAAACGCCATGGCTGACAGAAAATGTGCACGCGGAATGGCGGCACTTGACAGCCAGACATTGTGAGGCATGTGATTGACAACGGGTGGTGAGATGAGCGTGACTGAGGGCAGAACGCCAACCGAAATGTCAAACAGTTCAAAAGCAAAGATTCAATGACGGTGTTTTCTGTGGTACTGGGGGTGTCAGAAACCCAAGATTACAGATAGGTTTAATTGCGCATCGAAGACTCAAAGTTTGTACACCCCGAGCAATGGAAGGTTCATGGGTGGAGCTGACTCGGAAATGGCGCCAGAAAAGGCCACCAGAACTGAGTAGCTGTTAACGTTCTAGTGTTTGGCAGAGAACGCGCTGGAATCCTAGGTGAGGCTTGCGCTGCCTAGGAACTGCGCACTTCACCAAGAATTCTAGAGAGTCAGGTGCGCATTCCAGTGTGCGCTGACTAGAAGAGTTTCAGTTCTCGCTCGAAGGCTTTTCAGAATCTACCCTGAAGCGTTTTCAGAAGTCAGTAGATACAAGTTCGAAATCCGAGTTCCATGAAGTAAAGTGACTTTTGAGGAGAACAGCAAATCTTAGTTGTGAAGATTTCGCACCGAGTCGTCAGGAAGAGGAAGCAGCATCAACAGGAGCATCTGAAGGAAGCACAAGAAAAATGAAGTTAAGTTAACGAGTGTATATTTGTCCCGTCAGAGAACTGAAGTAAATTACCGAAAGCAATAGAGTCATAGAACTACTGTGAGGGAAGTGGCTTTACTGTAATTCTTCACAGAGGTAACGAGTAGTAACGACAAGTCCTGAAAAAGAATTGCAATATAGATTAGAACTCTTGAGCAACTACAAATAATAGAATAAGATAAAACCATACTTACCACAGAAATAAGTCGTTGAACAATAGCTAAGTACTGAGAGAGAAATACCACCACGAAAAGAGAAGAAAGCATTAAACACACAGATGAATAATTACCAATAGGAAAAGACCTCAAACACAGTAAGTAGTATACCAAATTAAAATAGATAACATCAGGTTTAAAAGAAAGCAGAAGTTCTTAACAGATAAATGTAACTATATTACAGGTGTGCAAAAAAGAAAAAGAAGCTGTGAATTAAGGCAGATACCAAGGAAGATAAGACATAGGAGAGTAAAGAGAAAAATAGGAAAGTAAGTGAGAAGCTCAGAGAGAAAGATTTATATGAGGCAGATAAACCTTGGGTTCTAGCTATTTCCTTTTTTTTTTTAATTGCAGACGAAGAATATAGTTAATGAAATAAAAGCACACACAGAAAAGAAATAGAAGAGAAGCAGAGTTCTGAAATTGGCATGGTAAGGAAATAAGGCAATAGGGGTTAAGAGATAAGAGAGGTTAAGGACTAAAAGTTTATGATAACAATAACTCTTATCTACAGGTTATTTCTTCAGCAAAAGAAGTCTGCTGGACGGACTCCTGAAGGAAGCCGCAGAACAGTCTCTTCTCTCTTTTGTTATTTTATCCCCTTTCCCCCTTCCCCCTAGATAGCCACTCTAGAGACTTGTCACACTAAGCTCTGGATTGCTGTCGGGGTGGATTTGGGAACTAGCATCTCTGTTCCTGTGTAAGTTTGAGTACCGTAATTAGAGTCTGACAGAGTGAAGTGCCCACGTTGCATTTTACACCCGAACAGAGATGGCTGAGGGAATAGACGTACAAGGTTTAGGAACAATATTAGATACCATACAAAAAGAGTTAAGTGCAGTCCGAGAGGAAAACCAGAACCTCAGACTAGAAGTAGTAAATTCTAGAAAAGAAACCGCAGAATTGGCGCAAAGACTTAGACAACCTTTTGGTTCAGGGTCGGACGCTCAAGCTTCATTGACAGAAGGGACTAATAGGATGACAACTCAGGTGATTCACTCCCTCTCACCTGTCATTCCATTAGCGGCACCCGAGCGTTTTAGTGGGGATCCGCAGAAGGCTCAAATATTCATTACGCAGTGCTCATTACATTTCATGTGCCGCCCTTCCATTTTTCCAGATGCTCAGTCTCGAGTGGCCTTTGTGTTGTCATACTTAAGTGGGGATGCAGCATCCTGTTCTTTGCCTCTGATTTCAAAAGACGATCCCATCTTGCGGAATTATGAGAACTTCAAAGAAGAGTTCCTTCGAATATTTGACAGAAGGCGGATATCCCAAGCCGTAGACAACGAACTACTCGACCTGAAACAGGGCAACCGCGATGTGGTCTCTTATTTGGGTCAATTCAATAAACTAGTGGTGGAAACCAACTGGCCTGAGAGTAAGAGAGCAGCGGTGTTTTATCGAGGTTTAAGAGATGAGCTAAAGGATGCATTGGCCGGAATATCCAATAGACCCACAGAAATCTCTGCGTTGGTGGATTTAGTGCTGGAAATCGATTTCTGTCATGGGGAAAGAAAAGGTGAAAAAAGGAAAGATTTCAAGTCAGTAATTCCACGATTTGATCGAGTAAGGTCGGAAGGAGGACGAAGCAATGAAGGTCAGCAGGGCATCGAACCAATGCAGATTGGTACAATACGGGGTCCTCTTTCCAAAGAAGAGAAGGAAAAGAGAAGAACCAACAACCTATGCATGTACTGTGGATCGGGAGGTCATTTTGTACGTGCGTGTCCGAAGAAACCCAAACGAAGTTTCAAGCCGAAGGAAAACTAAAGGCACCATCTGTTGGAGGAGTTGAACAGGTGGATGCGATTTTCGATCAGACTCCAAAAGAACATAGGGTGGCCAATACTCTACAGTCTGCAGCGCCACATCTAACTTTATCCATGGAAATCAGGTTTCGACACGTGACACTGAGGGAAGTCTCAGTGATGATCGACTCAGGAGCCACCGGAAACTTTTGCGATCTAAAGTTTGCGAGCAAGGTGGGAATCGAAGCCATCAAAAAGTTAAAAGCAGAGCCCGTTAGGGCAGTGGATGGAACCAACCTGTCCTCTGGTCCAATAGTCAGTCACACAGAATTAATTAATCTGATCTCGAATGACGGACATGAGGAGAAGATCCAGTTTAACTTAATCGATGCCCCCCAATTCCAGTTGATCCTTGGGCTACCCTGGCTTACTGAACATAATCCAACAATCAACTGGAGTACCAGAGCCATTAAGATGGAATCAGATTATTGTTTGGGAAATTGTTTCAGGGGCCAGCTGCAGGAGCAAGAGGTGAATCCTGCACATTCGTTGTGTCAGACGGGAGAATCAATTTGTGTAATTCATGTGCAAGACATACCAGAGGAATATCGAGATTTTGAAGACGTATTCAATGAAGTGGAGGCAGAACAATTACCACCCCACAGACCTTATGATTGTAAAATTGAGATCGAACCCGGTTCAAATCTACCTTGCAGCCGTGTGTATGCCCTTACGGAAAAAGAACACCATCACCTAAAAGAGTATTTGGACAAGTATCTAGCAAACGGCTTCATTCGTCCCTCGCAGTCCCCATTCTCCTCGCCCCTATTTTTTGTGCCAAAGAAAGAAGGAGATTTGAGGACTTGCATTGACTACAGAGCCATCAATAAGATTACAAAAAAGAACCGTTATCCATTGCCGCTAATATCTGTTTTGCTAGATCAAGTGAAAGGAGCAACAATTTACACGAAGTTGGATCTGAGGGGAGCGTATCATCTGGTGAGAATGAAGGAGGGCGATGAGTGGAAGACAGCTTTCAGAACGAGGTTCGGCCTATTTGAATATCAGGTTATGGGCTATGTAACGCTCCCGCAGCCTTTCAACACTTCATAAACGATGTATTGAAGGAATTCATCGACCAGTGTGCACTGGTGTACATCGATGACATCCTTATCTACTCTGAGAACAAGGAAGAACATCAGGATCAGGTTAGAAGGGTCTTGCAGAAGCTGAGAGAAAACAGACTGTTTGTAAAGCTAGAGAAGTGTGCCTTCAGTGTCTCTCAGGTTGAATTTTTGGGCTTTGGAATTTCACCAACAGGCATTCTTATGGACCGCAAGAAGATCGAAGCGGTGATAAATTGGAAGTCCCCCGAGAGCGTCAAAGAAGTACAAAGCTTTATTGGTTTTGCCAATTTTTACCGGAGATTCATTGGAGAATTTTCGCATAAGATTTTGCCACTCACCCGTCTATTGAAAAAAGGGGTCAAATTTGAATGGACAACTGAAGCTGAAGAAGCCTTCCAATCCCTAAAGAGAAGTTTTACGTCTGCCCCAATCCTACAACATGCAGATCCGACTGAACCATTTTATGTGGAGACCGATGCCTCTGATCAGGCGGTGGGAGGAATTTTGTCCCAACGAAGCAAGCAAACGGGGCAGCTGCATCCAGTCGCCTATAGGTCAAGAAAATTAACTCCGGCAGAAATAAACTATACCATCACAGAGAAGGAGCTATTGGCCATAAAAGACGCTTTCAAAGATTGGAGACATCATTTAATGGGGGCACAGCATCAAGTCACAGTATATACAGACCATAGAAATTTAAAATTTCTAAAAACAGCCAGAACCCTAACACCAAGACAATTGCTATGGTCGCTGTACTTTGCTGATTACGATTTCGTCATTACTTATCGACCAGGGGCCCAGAACGGAAAAGCAGATGCCTTGTCTAGGATAGACACCGAAAATCAAAAGACACCTGTAGGAAATCAATCCATTATCCCAAGTGAGAAGATTATTGGAGCAATCACTTCAGTTGATCTTGAACAGGGTATCGCTGACGCAATGGATGAAAAGACCTTGAAAGAGTGGGCGAAGGAGGAAGGAAGAGAGGTTCGTAATCAGTTGCCCTACTTCCAAGGAGCTCTGTATATTCCCACTAAAGAGTTGCAGCAACAGATTATCAAGGAATGCCACGATGCAAAGTTGGCAGGACATAAGGGAGAGGCAAAGACCAGAGAACTGATCCAGCGACACTACTGGTGGCCTGAAATGTCGAAGAGTATTGAGCAATATGTTAAGACTTGTGAGATCTGTGCTCAGGGAAAATCCGAAAGGCAGGCCCCAAAAGGTTTACTTATGCCCTTACCCACTCCACCTTATCCTTGGCACACTGTTACATTAGACCTCATAACTGACTTACCCCTTAGTCAGGGCTACAATACCATCTTAGTAGTAGTAGATTCCCTTTCTAAAATGGCTCATTTTACAGCTTTAAAGGGAGTGCCAACAGCTAAGCAGTTGGCGACTCATTTTAGTGCTCAAATAGTGAAAATACATGGAATCCCTAAAATAGTAATCACAGATAGGGGTCCACAGTTCATTTCCCACTTTTGGAAATCTTTCATGGAAGGGTTGGGTACAGAAGTCCGTTTTTCCACCAGTTACCACCCAGAAACTGACGGTCAAACCGAGAGGGTGAACCAGGAACTTGAACAGTAGCTGAGATTGTTTCTTTTGAAACAAGAAGGAAATTGGTCGGATTATTTGTGGGCAGCAGAGTTCGCCCATAATAATGAAAAGAATGTTTCCACTGGGTATTCCCCTTTCTTTATGAATTATGGAAGACATCCCAACTCGACCCTCAGGCAAACCGAGATCTCAGTTCCGGCGGTGGAGGAGATTGTAACACAGTTAGATCAGGTACATAAGAGGGCAATTGAAAATCTTGAACTAGCTAAAGAAAAATATAAGAGTTATGCAGACAGAAAGAGACGAGTAGGCCCCTCATTGGAAATAGGAGACAAGGTTTGGTTAAGTACTAAGAATTTGAGATTGAAAGGTAATCGGAAGTTTCAACCGAGATTTATTGGTCCATATCTGGTAGAGGAGAAAATAAATCCGGTGACTTACCGAGTTCAATTGCCACCAAAGTTGAAAATACATCCAGTTTTCCACATATCCCTGTTGAAGAAGGCTCCAGAAGATCTGCGAAAAAACCTGCCTCCAAGGCCTCTTCAGCTAGAGACTGGTACTGAATTTGAAGTCAAGGAAATTCTAGACTCCAAAATACAAAAAGGGAAGTTATACTATTTGGTGGACTGGAAGAGTTATGGGCCCGAGGAAAGGTCTTGGGAACGAGAGGAAGATGTCCATGCTCCAAGATTAGTCAAGGCCTTTCACCTACGATCACCAACTAAACCCCAGAGGAGAGAACCTACCTTGTTGGAGGGTACTGTCAGGAACCCAAGATTACAGATAGGTTTAATTGCGCATTGAAGACTCAAAGTTTGTACACCCCGAGCAATGGAAGGTTCATGGGTGGAGCTGACTCGGAAATGGCGCCAGAAAAGGCCACCAGAACTGAGTAGCTGTTAGCGTTCTAGTGTTTGGCAGAGAACGCGCTGGAATCCTAGGTGAGGCTCGCGCTGCCTAGGAACTGCGCACTTCACCAAGAATTCTAGAGAGTCAGGTGCGCATTCCAGTGTGCGCTGACTAGAAGAGTTTCAGTTCTCGCTCGAAGGCTTTTCAGAATCTACCCTGAAGAGTTTTCGGAAGTCAGTAGATACAAGTTCGAAATCCGAGTTCCATGAAGTAAAGTGACTTTTGAGGAGAACAGCAAATCTTAGTTGTGAAGATTTCGCACCGAGTCGTCAGGAAGAGGAAGCAGCGTCAACAGGAGCATCTGAAGGAAGCACAAGAAAAATGAAGTTAAGTTAACGAGTGTATATTTGTCACGTCAGAGAACTGAAGTAAATTACCGAAAGCAATAGAGTCATAGAACTACTGTGAGGGAAGTGGCTTTACTGTAATTCTTCACAGAGGTAACGAGTAGTAACGACAAGTCCTGAAAAAGAATTGCAATATAGATTAGAACTCTTGAGCAACTACAAATATTAGAATAAGATAAAACCATACTTACCACAGAAATATGTCGTCGAACAATAGCTAAGTACTGAGAGAGAAATACCACCACGAAAAGAGAAGAAAGCATTAAACACACAGATGAATAATTACCAATAGGAAAAGACCTCAAACACAGTAAGTAGTATACCAAATTAAAATAGATAACGTCAGGTTTAAAAGAAAGCAGAAGTTCTTAACAGATAAATGTAACTATATTACAGGTGTGCAAAAAAGAAAAAGAAGCTGTGAATTAAGGCAGATACCAAGGAAGATAAGACATAGGAGAGTAAAGAGAAAAATAGGAAAGTAAGTGAGAAGCTCAGAGAGAAAGATTTATATGAGGCAGATAAACCTTGGGTTCTAGCTATTTCCTTTTTTTTTATTGCAGACGAAGAATATAGTTAATGAAATAAAAGCACACACAGAAAAGAAATAGAAGAGAAGCAGAGTTCTGAAATTGGCATGGTAAGGAAATAAGGCAATAGGGGTTAAGAGATAAGAGAGGTGAAGGACTAAAAGTTTATGATAACAATAACTCTTATCTACAGGTTATTTCTTCAGCAAAAGAAGTCTGCTGGACGGACTCCTGAAGGAAGCCGCAGAACAGTCTCTTCTCTCTTTTGTTATTTTATCCACTTTCCCCCTTCCCCCTAGATAGCCACTCTAGAGACTTGTCACACTAAGCTCTGGATTGCTGTAGGGGTGGATTTGGGAACTAGCATCTCTGTTCCTGTGTAAGTTTGAGTACCGTAATTAGAGTCTGACAGGGGTGAGCTTCTTGTTTCACGATGAGTGAGTGGACCATGTCCTAAAAGACTCTGGCTCTGGTAGGGCAGTGGGTTATTTTAAAGAAATAGTGGATTTAAAGCACAATGGAAGCATTGGCCGCGCGGGCGCCCAAAAGTGAAAGTGATCGCGATGCACTTAATTGCCCGTGATGGAGAGAAGACAGATGGCGGCTGCGCGCGTTTACGCGCACATCCACGCAAGCTTGAGGCCAGCAAAATGTCTCTGGTAGTACATTTCTAAACCCCCTTACCAAAAGTCGAGCATGCTGCGCATGCGCTGCTCTAGGCTCGACCTAACAACCAGGAGAAACTTGCTTGGTGAGTTTGAATTTCACGCTGAATGTTTTAACAGGCTGTGGTTGTTCATGTGTTTCTGGAGACGTCAGCTTCCTCTCAAAAGACTATCACTTTAAAATGAAAAATAAAATGTAAGCAATCCCCGGGGGCACTGTGCTTTTGCATGATGTTTTTACTCCTGGAATGCAGGAACAATACTGAAGTCAGAGCACGGCGCCCCCGGGATTGTCATTTATAATGAAGATACCTTATTCCATGCCTTAGTGGGGGGTCTTGTCATAAATTTACCCTGGTATAAATATGTCTGCCACGGAAGGTAGCACAGCTTTGAAACCTACAGATGCACGTCCTTTGCAAAAGCCAATCAACCACTTTGGCTCAGCGGCGGTCTCAAAGACGGTAACATGTTGGTGGTTTGATGGTGCCTGATGCTTGACGAAAGTATGACTATTGGATGACACCACACTCCAGACTCACATGACCCTTGAAAGACCCAGAAAAAAGCGTAATCGCAAAGGACAGAAGACCAAGACGGGTGAGGGCCTTAGGCCTCACGTATGTGCATGGTATCCATGTGTAGCACTGCAGGGATAAGTCAAATAACCTGACGAAGGCCTCTTAGTGCGGGCCAAAACATGTTGGCATTCACATAGTAGGATTAATTGAACAATTAGATTCAATAAAAACCCTAAACAACCTTTTTATTCATACCCCAGGTACTCTATTGTTAGAAATAGGGGTCTCTAGTTGGCAGATGTATGCACCTTTGTCTAGTAGGGACCCTTCCTTCTAGTCAGGGTAAGGGGCTTACACACTTTAGACAACCCCAGCTCACCCCCCTGACATGAGCAGACCGGCTTATCCTAAAGGCAATGTGTGAAGTATTTGTACCCAAACACATAGTAACACAGTGAGAACACCACAAATTGACACCACACCAGTCTAGAAAGATAAAGTATGCTTATCTAAACCATACAAGACCAAAACGACAAAAATCACACGTACATGTATCAAGATATGACTTCAAGGTTTTAAGCAACTTGGTCCATAGAAAACTATGGATATGTGATTTTGCACCAAAGTTCCTGTAGTTGCGTCAAAATTCACAATGCCAAACAGCCGCAGAGAAAGGAAGCTTTGGAAAACACAGCGATCCATCAGTTCCTGAGTCCTGGGGAAGGCGATGCAACAGTTTTGCTGCACGCAGGAGAAGTGATGCGTCAAATCCGGACTGTAGGGGGACTTGAGGCATCAAAATCCAAGATGGTTCTGGTCGATGGCTGATGCATGGAAAAACTTGCCACACAGGTACGATGTGTGACACACCGGAGGTGGTGAGTCGCTTTGCGAGGTTTCGTGCTGCCTGGCATTGGTTCTGGAGGCTGTACGGCAAGGCTTAGTGTCGTCCAGCATTGGTTCCGATAGGCTTGCAGCGAGACTTTGTATTGTCCGGTGTCCATTCCAAGAGGATTTACAAGGTTTTGCTATGCTTTGAGCTGGTTCTTGCAGAGATTAGCTGCACAACCCACTTCTGAGGCCCTTAAACTGGGGGAGGCACCTCAAGCAAGGGTAAAACTCACAGATGTCCAGCAGCACTAGCAGAGTTGCAGAGTGGCAGGAAGTATTTTGTGTACCTGAGTCTTCTTAACAGGAGGCAAGTACACACAAGCTCTTGGAGAAACTTCACAAGCAGGATACACAGCAAAATCAAGTCCTTTGTCCTCTTCTTGGCAGAAGCAGCAACTGCAGGCCAACCCAGCTACCACATACAGCAGAGGGACAATAGTCCTCCTCACAGCTCTCCAGCTCTTCTCCTTGACAGAGGTTCCACTTGAATCCAGAAGTAATCTAATTCTCTGGGGTTTAAGGTCCAATACTTATATCCCTTTTTCTCTTTGTTCTCTTTGTGGCAAGGGTCTCTGAGCCCAGTCCAAACTGGTTCTGACCTCTCTGGCCCAGCTTCCCTACAGGAGGTGGAGACAGCATTATGCAAAGGAGACACAGCCTATTCAGGTGCTAGTGAAACTCCTCTCACTACTCTAAATGCAGACTAGGTCTATTCATCCCAGCGACGAGTCACCCAGGAAAGGCAGGACATACCTCTACCCCCCTTCCCATGGGGATGTCTACAGTGAATCCACATCCTCAGTCTGTCACTCCAAAACCAAACAGTGAATACACAAACAAGCAGAGGGACAAAGAATGGTTCAACAAGAAAATGCCTACTTTCTAAAAGTGGCATTTTCAAACACACAATTTAAAAATCATCTCCACTAAAAGATGTGGTATTAAAATCTGAGTTCAGAGAGCCTAATCTCCATTTCTCAATCTTCTCCCAATGGAAAGCTATACTTGTAAAATGTTACAAATCAACTCCCATGTTAGCCTATGGAACAGATAGCCTTTCAATAGTGAACAATGAAATACACAGTATTTCACTATCAGGACATGTCACATACACCAGTACATGACCTACCTTTCACCTACACTGCACTCTGTCCATGGGAGTACCTTGGGCCTACTTGAGGGGGGCCTTCCATGTAAGAAAAGGGAAGGTTAGGGTCAACATGGCAGTTTAAAACTGTGTGCACAGGCCCTGCCGTGTCATGTCTGAGATACATTTACAGGGTTTCTCATATGGGTAGCACAATCAGTGCTGCAGGCCCACTAGTAGCAATTGATTTACAGGCCCTGGGAACACACAGTGCATTGTAGTATGGACTTACCCGTGAATCAAATATGGCAATCATGGATAACCAATCCAATCATAATAACAATTTACACAGGGAAAACTTGCACTTTGACTGATCAGCAGTGGCAAAGTGCCCAAAGCATCTAAGCCAGCTAAAACGAAATCCAGCATACCATCAAAATACAGGAGGTAGAGGTAAAAAGTCAGGGGAAACCATGCCAATGATGGCAAGTCTAGCACCTATAAATAAAAGAACTATTTTGGGTATACCAGTAGGTATAGTTAACTTTCTAATTTTTTTCTGGATCCTTGCTTATCCAGCCAGATTTAATCTAAGAACTCCCATCCCTATTGGATGAGTCCGCCCTGGTGGGATCACCCACCAGGGTATGGGTAGGCGCTGATGATGAAGCATGTCACGATAAAGTGAGTGAGGCGTCTACTCCAATATCTTTGAATACCCAAGATGTAATAGGAAGTGAATTCTCACTTGAATATGATCCCAACTTTTCTTTTTTTTATCTTCCTTTACCTATTCCAGTTGCTCTTGTGTTTCATTAATCAACCATTTTCACTGTCCAAGATAGCTGCATAGAAGCAGGCTTGTTAAGAGTTTGTGAGTAGCCGGATGAGTACATTTGCAGGACAGAGATATCTGATAGTAACAATGGAAGTGTGCAAAAAAATCGACCTGGAAAACTTGCCAGCTAAGTCTAGTTACTTCAATGTTACCAATGAGAATGGAAAGCCAGGTGATCTAACTTCCTATGATGTATTAGAGGGGCCTCACATGTTCCCCTTTGTGCCCAAGGCCCCAAAAATCCCAGGACTGGACCTGGATTCGAAGTCTCCAGTGCTTCAGTCTTAAACGCACACCGCAACTAGCCTTGCCTGTCAAAGCCGGCTGAGGAAGTTAAATAAAAAGCAGGCACTCGCCCAGACGGCTTCGTTTATAGCAAGTGATATGCGAAATCTTGTGTCATACAGAGCACATTATCAAGAGAGATCGCTCTACCTTCAGTGGCCTGGCCTGATGCCCCGAAAACTAGCGTTCATACTGATTGCGTTCGCAAGGGTTCCCAGCATGCTAGCTTCTGAGAGCCGAAACTTTACTTTGGATTTCCTTTTAGCCCATTTAGGGCCATATTAACAAGGCGGCGATATGAAATTATCGCCGCTTTTGCGTCCGTTTTCGGGCGAAAAGCGGCGATAATTTCATCGCCTCATCAGCAAAGACACGCTATCGCGTGTCTTGCTGATTTAGCGCCCGTTTGCAGCACGCCTCCGATCGCATCGCTAATGAGATGCAAAGGAGGCGTGCCTGACAAGACTCCCTTGGGAAAATATCGCGAAGGCAGCTTCGCGATATTAACAAGGGAGGGTAGCGGTTTTTAAAATCGCGTTAAGTATGCCTTAACGCAGGAATTTAACGTCTGTTAAATTCCTGACTAAGGCATACTTAACATGGGGGGTGGATTTTGTGGCTAAGACCACAGGCCCTATCATTTAGGATATCGCCGTTTTCCACCATGGAAAACGGCGATATCCCAACTATCTCTGGAATTTTTATCGCCCGGTTTGCGCGATATTAACAACATAGATAGCCGGCGATAAATATGCCGGCCCTTGTTAATATGACCCCCAAGTTCCTGATTATCACAAGTCAGCAAGTAAAATGGTGGAACCCACACCTTGCCCTGCAGAGCAATTGGAAGCACTCGGGGGGGGGGGGGGGGGGGGGGTAGATCACCGGCTTCACCCGGCCTAGTTTGGCGTCTTCTGAATGATTATAGCATACATCTGCATAGCACAGTAACTGGGAACTTCAGAAAAGCTTCAATCAAACCACTTGTAGCACATTATACAAAGGGCATTTTCAACGGACACAAAACACCCAGAGATTAATTATCTACAAACCACTAAGGACTGTCATCAGAAGCCTGCAAAACAATCACACACAGTACCCACGTTAGCACGAAACACCAGCATGCCCGCTCTTACGTTTTAACAACTTACATGGACTGAGTAATTCATCCCAAGCCTTTCCAGCTATTGTGGCCTCAATCAACGCGCTCTATGCATACAGAACATCCTCAATGTACACTGATCGCATAATAAATCAATAGCACAGTGTTCCCCAAAAACATCAGTTTTACAATGGTTGCAATAAACAACCACTGCACATTGATTTCCAAAGACAGCTATCAAATACTGCTTATCCAAAAAATCCCTTTGCTTAAACAAGGCCATCATGCATTGCGCCACAAAATAGATATTACTCATTGGTTTCAAAATATTTTTATATCACAAGTTATATTTAAAAAACACGAATGCTGGACCTTTCTAGTGAAGCTCATGTGGGAGGGGGTTTCATTTTGGACATGTGCCTCGGACGGACGGCCCCATTGTTCTGCCCCTTTGTTTTTCTTCACAAGGAGAGAGGATCAGCCAGTACCTCCTAGGACCAATGATTGAACCGGGAGGCTGGGGGTTTTGAGGGGCGAGAGGGACGAACATTATCTGCCTTCTGAAGTGTTATTTTTCCGCCCCCGCTGGGGGACACACATGGGTCAAAGGGAACCATGTGGGGGTACAGTTGTCTGTTGACTACACTGGAGAGCGCCTCCCCCACCCCTGCCATCTGAGTGCTGGGAGCACAGAGAGCCGGGCATCTCTCGGACTTCCACCAGGCACACAAGTAATGCCGCTACAGCCCAAAGCACTTAGGACCCCGCACCGTGATTTAAAGCGCTACAGTGAAACAATGTTAAAGGATACTCCCCACCCCTCCCAAAAACAATGCAAACCTTGCAGCAGGGCACCCTTATGGCGTTAACTACCACTCCACCCCTCTCTTGGGCGAAGCCACTGACTGTTTCCAAAAATCCTCACAACTTGTTACCGCTTAAAGCTTCAGGCAGAGGGGCGCATCCATACTGAAGGGGGCTAGGGAAGCTTGTCCTAGAGGCTGTGTTGACAGTATGTAGGGTAGGGTGGAGGACTTTCACGGGCCCAGCTGTGAAATAAACAATACATACACTTGTGTATTATGGCCCAGTAATGCATTCTCGGGGTTCTGGTGGCAATCACAAATCCACCCCTCATTGGCTCTATGGCCAATTGTCGTGTGATCGCGCCCCCCCCCCCACACGGCATTCACACTGCTTCCCGGTACGTACAATCCTCCCATGATGCACGTGCACGCACGTGTACATACATGTATATCGCAAGCGGAATTCGTCAGTTCACTGCTGGTCGCAGGCTGTTGATGCTCGGCATCTGGGGCCTCCTGAAGGACATCGAGCCCCTAGCTCTCACCAGCAGTGCCCATGCCTGAGGAGCGAGGGTGGGTTGTGGGTGGGTCCTGGGAAGAGGAGCCGCCGAGAAGAAGTGGGCAATAAAAGCAGTGCGGCCCGTCCGCGGGACACACAGCGAGGTGACGGTGGGCGGGCCTTTACAGGGCATTAATTGCACCCAACGATGTTTGTTGTTTGCCCTCAACCCCTAGTAAAGCCACTTAAGTATCTACGTCCGGCGATAAGCGCTGTTCATTTAACGTGTAAAAACACACGCATTTCGCCGTCTCCACGAAAGAGGCCTGTCACTTCACACGCGATAGCGCCGTCGAACACATGCCATCCGCTTATGAAGGATGAATGGCTGAGTCGTCCCCTCCAGCCTTCCAACATTTTGCCTGCAGTGTGTACGCAGGTTTCAATAAACCCCTGGTGTTCCTAGTTTTATTGTGGTGTATTCATTAATTATGCATGAAGTGTCCAAGCACGCCGGCTCTCCTCTTCGGACCTTTTGTGGCCCCCCTGAAACGAAAACAGGCAGAGTTGGCCCGCCGGCGCAAGATCGGGGCCCGGGGGTACTGATATCCTAAAATGTCCCCAGGTGGGACACGCGGCTACCCCGGCGGCGGGACTTGTTTCTGCCCCGGTGGGACCTGATGACCCTATTGCTGCCCCGACAGAGGGATCTGTATTGCCCCGGCTGCGGGACCTGCTGCTGCCCCAGCGCTGACTGACTCTGGAAAGTCCGGTACTTTCTGCGACCGGACAGTGGGTGTGCGAGAGGCGAAGGATGCGGTCACCCAGGATGCACCTAGGAGTCCCGTCAGCTCTCCCACCAAGCGGGCTGCACGGACCGGGGTAGCCTGTGAAGCGGACGCCCCGAAGGCTAACCTCTGACCCGGGTGGCCTCAGGAAGCCCCCCACACTGTGGCGTGTGTGGAAGCCAGTCATGGGGACGCAGGGCAGTGAGAGGATGAACAATGGAGGCCTTTATGCCAGGGAGCAGAGGGCGCGCTGGGCTGATACACGCACCGGGAAAAACACAGAGATGAGTAAAAAGGCAGTTTTTTATCAGTGCTGGCCCCTTCCGCCTATATGTTTTATCCGACTACCAGTCTCTCTCTTCCAGTCTCGGACCACGGCAATGCCAGAAACGGGTAGGTCACTAGGCAAAAGTGCGAGTTTCTCGACAGGCCCGTACCTTTGAGAGGTTGATGGGGTGGACGGAGTCAGTCATGCCAGGCACATGAGATGGGCAGGAATCTGACAGCACTGGTCGAGGCCGGGCGGTCTGATATCAAAGCGCTTCCCATGCAGTAGCTACTTCCATAACAGCAGGAAAGCAGATTTTAAGTACTGCATTAAATACAATTATGAGCAAGATGGTTCTTCGCCTTGACACGTGGCAAGAGAAGCATACTACGCTAAGAAATACATAGAAATAAATAAGTAAACAATAAAAAGTACCGACATCCAAACAGGGTTTACTCCCAGGAATGCCGAAGAGAAAGAGGATCATGCCGGAGCTTGTCTTTATGGGGCCATGTGTTTGAAACACATGGCCCCATAAAGATAAGAAACCTTTTGCGACGGGAGGAAAGCAGGCGAGCCCGTCCACGTGGGCCGTCTGAAAAAGTCAAAAGTACACGTCATAAAAAGCTCTTTTCCAATGGCTGGCCACCGTTTAGCATAAACTGTGACGCCAGCCAATGGACAAGAAGGGCGGGTCTTAAAGCCCTTTATAGAAGTTACTCAAAATCATTAAATCCCGCCGAGCGAGATGCGCATGTGCGCAGCCATGCCTGCCGAGACCTAAAAAGGGAACCCACAAGTCCAGAGGGCAACATTCTATTAGCGTAAAAAAGCCATGACCCACTGGACATACCACACATGGGGTTACTTTTATTAAGTATGCATGACAGAATCTCACTGGCCTTGTCATGATCTAGTGCTGCTGAACAGGCAGTGGCCGTTATGGACATGTTCAACTGAGCTGTACATGTCCTGATTTGTGTACACAGCATGATAAGAACAGAAACCTAACTTCACTTGTCTACTGAACATTGCAGTTTACTGGTCTAAAAGATTGTCAAGAAATAACTAAAAACAATGGGTATATGAAATTCCTGTGTTCTGAGGACAGGGAACATCTTGAATTTGGAACACTTGTTTATAAGTGATGCTTCGTGGGTGCGATACATCATGCTCGTGCAGTAAGGTCATAACACGAGCACCAAATGGCTACGTCTCTGTGTCCAGCATCCTTCGATAGATCTTCTGTTTAAGCCCAGAGCATTTGCATTTGGTTGGTTACTTGTACCATCTACAGCCGCTACTGACCTCTCCTCATCATGAATCCAGAATAGGCACAAAAGTCCCAGAATGCATCATTGATGAGCATGCTACTTTAGCGCAAGTACTGGAGCATATTCAGTGATTTAAGGTCATTTCACGACCATAATGTTGCACCAGGAGAGGCAATTTGTGAAATTATCTCCTTATATCGACATGATTGCTTTGTTCAGCTGGTGACAGTGTCACACAAAAGTGTTTGAAAATTCCCACATAAACACCCTGAACACTAGGGTGTAACACAGGTCCCTGAAGCCCCTTCGACAGCGCCCCTCTGCCCCCCCTCCCCGCCCAAACAAAGGCCTAGGCACATCAGTGAGACATAAAGTCACAAGGCCCCTCAGCACAGTCGGTAAGGGGGCTCCATCATTATGCCTCATGTTATTGCTTGAACACATCGAAATGTCTCACACTAGTAAACCATGGAAATGTGGCCCACTGGCCAGAGTAGGTGACTTTGGTACCAGGGAACCAGGTTTGAGTCCGAGCTGTGGGGTCAAATGTCCGATGATTCCTGGCAAATCACTTAATCTCCCTGCCAAAATCCAAATAAAACAAGCACTGGCAAAGCCAATAGATCTCACCAATGCAAGAGCTATTGGCTTTGCCAATGTGTTTTTAGCCATGTGACACACCAGCGTGGCTGCTGTGCAGCATGGCTAAAAGTGGCATAAAGAAGTGGTGTGTAGTGTCGTAGAGCGGAATGGCAAAGAGTGGAGTAGAGAGTTGGAGAGCGGAGTGGCAGAGAGGGCCGTGTAGTGGAGTGGCATAGAGTAGAGCACTGTACAGTCTCATACATTGGAGTGGCATAGAATGGACAGTTGTAGAGTGCATTGGTGTAGAGTGTTGCAGAGTATAGGGGTGTAGAGTGCAGTGGCATAGAACTCAGCAGCGTACAATGCTTTATTGTAGAATACAGTGGCGTAGATTAAAGTGTTGCATAGTAGAGTTCAGTGGGGCGGAGTGGAGTGCAGCAGAGTTCAGAGTTGCAGAGTGGAGTGCTGCAGCGTGCAGTGGTGCAGAGTGCATTGGCATAGAATGAAGTAGTGCAGAGTAGAGTGACGTAGAGTTCAGTGGCTTAGAGTGCAGTGTTGCAGAGTAGAGTGTCGTAGAGTGCAGTGGTGCAGAGTGACATAGAGTGCATTGGCATACAGTGGAGTGGCGTGGAGAGCAGTGACGCAGAATTCAGTGGTGCAGAATAGAATGCAGTGGTGCAGATTGCAGTTGTATAGAGTGCAGTGGTTTAGAGTAGAATGACGTAGAGTACAGTGGCATAGAGTAGAGTTGTGCAGAGTGGCATAGAGTGGTGTAGAGTGCCGTGGCATAGAGTATATTGTTTCAGAGAAGAGTGATGTGGGGTGAAGTGAAGTGGTGTAGGGTAGAGTGCAGTGGCGTAGAGTAGAGTGGCATAGAGTATAATGGCATAGAGTAAAGTGGTATAGTGTGCAGTAGCATAGAGCTCAGTGATGCAGAGTAGATCATAGTGGCATATAGTTGCCTAGATTGGAGCGGTGTCGAGTGCAGTGGTGAAGAGTGAAATAGTGTAGAGCAGAGTGGCGTAGAGTGCATTGACATAGAGTGGTTCAGATTACAGTACAGTGGTGTGGAGTGCTGTAAAGTGGAGTAGTGCAGAGTAGAGTACAGTGGTGCGGCATAGAGTGGAGTACGACTGGTGTGGTAGCACAATGCCATTGCAGACAGTACATTTGTAATTGAAATGACCATTACATTTGCACAGATACAGTTTTACTAATAAAACTATACAGCGCACAACAATAATGTGCGGAAATGGCATCACCTAGTGCATTGATTTGTTTTGATCATATTAATGTATTTGTTTCCAACACACTTCAGAATTTTTAATGGTGCCATAGGGCAACACACCTCCTCACACCCGCCACACGCTTTGCATATGCCTCTTCAAACTTCTTGGTTTGTACCATTTTATCCCTCCAGCCCTGAATAGTTGGAACCAAACTAGTTCTCCAGTTTTTGGAGAATGAAGGAGCAAGCAATTGTTAATGTGATTGAAATAAAAAACTGCCCTCCCCTTATTAAAATGCTGGCTTTCCTTAGGGACCCCAAAAGATACTAGGCTTGCCTCTGGAGCTATCCTAGTCTGTAGAGCCTGGCTGATAACAGCAAACTTTTCCTTACCAGAATTGGGATAATCTTGGACACGTATAAAACGTATGCAGCCAGTCCCCTTCACCTTCATGTTGACAAAGAAACACTGATCAGAGACAGTCGGGTACATTTTATGGAGAGTCGTAGGGGTATAATAGACCATCCAATGGGTCACAAAGGACATTCTCTTGAAATTTGCCGCTCTCAAAGACATATGCCCTCTCTCTGAAATGACTTGCCAATCCTTATCAGTTAATCTAAATTGCGTTTTTCCAAGATTTTTGCCCAGAAAGCGAATGATCTGATCTTTAATCGACTGAATACGTAGCAGTCTATACCAATTGCCCACACCTGTTAGCTTACTTTTAACAAGTGTATGAAAAACAGGGTAGGTTGCTTGTCTCGTATCCTGGTATTTGACTGCCAAAAAATGAGCTATTTGTTGAAAATTTAGGAAGAAGTATTTACACTGATCCCTGCCCCTGGAGTTCCTTCCATGCAACGCACATTCCCCTTTAAAAAAATCATCTAACTCCTTGAAACCCACCCACCATATTATGATGCATGCAGCCTGAACCGCCGACCGCCTTCGACAGAGTATGTCCCACGGCGGACTGCAATGTTGGCGATGTATACTCAGTTGCCGTCAGGGCTGCGGCTTTCCACCAAGCCATAAGTAAAACACTGTTGTACTGGCAGGCCCCTAGCGGCGGTTCCCTGACGGCGGTGGGCCGCTGTGATACGCTGTCAGTAAAGCACCAGAACCGTGCCCACTGGAAGGATAAAAAAACAACACAGCTGATATCTATTGGCCAAGTGGACACACCTGCAAATCATACTATAAAACACACCCCATCCCAGACCATGATCCTTTGCCTCTCCACTGCAGCACAGGAAGACAGAGCAGCAATCTTGGTCAGATAAGGCAGCCCATTTAACTCTCTCTGCATACTTTTGTTGCATATTTTACTAATATCCCATATTTTGTTAGTCATTGTCTCTCACTTTAATTTAGAGTTATGTTACATCCCAAAAAATCCATGTTTTTCAGAGGCTTATTTGTCAGTCATGGTGAATGAAATCATAAGAGCAGAGCCACATTTGTTTTGATCCCAAGTCCAACATACTCCTCTCAGTAGGAAAAGTGTGGGACAGGATAGTCGACAGAGTGAATGCTGTAGGTACCACCCTGTGCACAAAGGAGGAAATTAGGAAGAGGTGGAATGACACGAGGGGAAAGGTGCTTTCCCTGGCCTCCAAGCAACACCTGGAGGCCCAGAGAACTGGCGGTGGCCCTCCCAGCACCCCAATACAACTCTTTCCCTGGGATGAGAAGGTCTTGGCCATCCTGCATTCTGAGGGCATGACAGAAATAGCTGGGGCAGTGGAGTCTGGTAAGTTACACCTCCCTAACTGTCACAACACTTCAGTGTCCTCTTTGCTCTCATCTCATCTCAGCTTTTGTTATTGTGTTGTCCATCTACTTTCCTAACATTCAATACTCGAAGTATCAGAGATGTTGGATTGTCAGTGTCAATGTGTATTGTTCCATATACGATCTCATGTATCAATCTCCATTACATGCCACATGTTGGAATGCCATCTGTAAGTATATCACTATTACATCATCATCCCAGGACCCGTGATATGTGACAATATGTAAATGTATGTCCAGCCCAACTGCATTTTGGCAACAGATATGTAACACTAACTATTTGTCAAGTGTTGGCAAGTAGAGAATGAAATTACTACAACTACCACGAGGCCCTGTTTCAGTAATTCAGAACAAGATGCAATAGTGAGTTTGCCCATTTTTACTTGTCTCACATGTTATAACTGATGTTCACTATTCATGGAGCTAACCATTTTGCGAGTGTTGGCAAGTAGAGATTGAAATCACTACAACTACCCTGAGGCCCTATTTCTGTAACTCAAAACAAGATGCAATAGTAATGTAGCCCCTTTTCACTTGTCTTGCATGTTATATAACTGATGTTCACTTCTCATGGAGTTACCATTTGTCAAGTGTTGGCAAGTAGAGACTGAATGACTGCAACTACCACGAGGCACTGTTTCTGTAACACAAAATAAGATGCAATTGAGATTTTGCCCATTCTTATTTGTCTGACATGTTACAACTCAACTGATGTTCAATTCTCATGGACGGAGCAGTCTACATATAATACTCTACTCAGAGACATGTCTGCCTACTTAGCTTGATGTTGTCCTGGTCTCATCAACTGAAGATATTGATGACATGAGAGACGCCATACCAAGTGTGTACCTCAAATATTTTTAAGGCATTAAGCAAAGTCAGCTGATTAGAAGTGGGAGGTGACCTATTGACTGCACTGCTCAGATGATGACTAATGCTAAATATACAACCAAGTTGTGTGTTCGCCTGTATTGTACACAACTAGGCCTTGGAATGGTCAAATACATGTTACTTCTCCACTGTGTTGACTTAAATGTGCAATTGGGCAGGGCTTGCCCACAGAACAGACTCCCACTCCACCCCCAAATTAAACCCTCAGTGATTACAATACTCCTGGACATGTGGACGTGGATGAAGGTCCTGGCACATCTGGGTAGCCACGGCAGATGGCAACAGTGGGTCTCACTGTGCCCACACCAACACCTCCCATCCCAGGTGCAACACCTCAGCCAAACCCAGTCCCCCAAACCTGCGTACCTAACACCGTCACTACCATCTTGTGCGCCCCAGTCCTGGATTCTGCGGTGAGAATCACCAGCCCAGTTACAGGGGAACCAGGATTCAGTGAGAGAGGGCACCCTGGGCCAATGGGCCAAGGGCACAGGCCTGTGGGGCTAGAGGTCGAGGGAAGTGTACTATGGGCCTGCTGAGTGAGGCCACTGGAGCCACTCACACCCAGGCCAGCATCGACCAAGTCTTGGAAATCTATCATGAGCCCCAAGGCGTGATGGGCCAGGTGCTGCCAGAAATCCGGGAGATGAAGCAGCTGCAGAGGGGCATACACAAGGAGCTGGCAAGCCACAACACCAACATGGGCATGCTCATTGGGGTGCTGCAGGAAATCAACACAACCCTGTGAAGGGCATTTCCACCACCATCTGCCTCTTACTGTGGTCCAACATCCAGTCCATCTACATCTGCGGCAACCACAGGAAGGTGGGCCCTGTCAGAGGAAGACATGTCTGCAGACACCCCTCTTCCCGAAACAGTGTATATCCCTGCGGTCTCAAGCGGGGACGTCCATGCAAAAACCCAGGAGGAGCAGATGGCAGGACGCTTGCCACCACAAGCGAGAAACCTCAACCATAGTTTCCACCAGTGTGTGTAACACATTTACTCTGTGGACTATTTCTGGACACTTTTCCCTTTATGATGGGAGTAATATTGGGCTTGAGACAATTTGGCATCTATAACTATGGTTTTATTCACCATGACTTACTACTTTACTTTTTTATGTTTGTTTTTGTCCAATGGATCTCTTCACCTTTAAAACTTTAATAAATACACAAGTCACAAACTTATTGTCTGCTGTAGTAAATTTCACATCTATTAATATATATATATGTACTCCCATACACGAACTTTACAAAGCCAAAACAAGCTACTTGAGTAAGCATGGATATGTTGGATGTACACAATTTTTAACTCAGGACCACAACCATGTCACACCAATACATACATACAAGCGTCTTGTCTTATAACATCTCTATTCCAGTGTTCCAGTCCTAGGCTGCCATGATGTCAGAAACATAGCAAATTATACATGACTCAAATATTCTGTGTCAGTGATCACATTTTCAGGTGCAGACCTTAACAACATGGAAGGAGGGGATACCACAGACAATTTCCAATAGATTAGGTAAAATTAAATTGGTTTATGTCATCAGCTGGAGCATATTGCCTACCTTACAAAAGGAATCACACATTTTTTAAAGCAATAAACAAACATATGGCAGTACTACCATTTCTAATCGCAGGGTCAGTCCAATCCAGTGTTGAAGCATCATGGTCACAAATAAATGTCAGTGATGTGCCACAAGCACTTTGGCCTACAATGAGGAGAAACATCAACAGCTACATACAGTTTATACATAATGAGGATTTAGCCAATGTAAAGGGAGACAAGCATGATTTGGCCTCACAACAACATTTTGTTAGAGCTCATGATGGCACACATATTGCATTTGAGGCATCACACGACAAGGAACAAGTCCAATTAATTCCTCTTAACTTCCATCCTATCGTTGTGCAAGCTGTCTTGGTACAGGATTTGTACACCCAAAGTCTGTGACAGTCATTCCCAGGAACAATCCATGTTCACTTCGTGCATCCAAACAGGATCATATACCTGCTAATGTCACACCTCTGAAATGCCCAAATGAAGATGCCACGGTGAAGGTAACTAAAACAGATCAAAACAAAGAGATTAGCTATGAATCCATACATATGACACAATTCACATAGTCAACTTCTGGAGTACACAGTCCATGGCAAAAATCTAAGGTAAACAAAGCAACACCAACAAAGTGAGCGTGTGTCAAAACCTTCCTCCACAGACACCTTTCACCAGATTTTGCCAGAGCTTTAGCTTCCTAATATTTTCCCTAAATATACTCCTCACATCATCACAACTTGAGTTGGTTTCATAGTTAACGTCATGATATCTCACAACATACACTATTGAGATGAAGCTGTCGATGATATCTTGTTGCAGGTCAGGTCCTTCCTCTTAGCCACTATATTCGCCATTTTGCATTTCAGGATCCTCACACGGTATCACTTCATCATCTCCATCCTCTGCGATATAAGGGATGTTCCGTTGCAGGGTGTTGTTGTGAATCATGCAGTAGGCTACGGTGATTTGACACACCTTCCCGGGTGAGTAGAGGAGGGCTCCACCAGTCTTGTCCAGACATCTGAATTAGGCCTTCAGGAGCCCAAATGCTCGCTCCATTGGCCACTGTGCGCTTCCAAGGGCCTAATTGAAGCGACTTCCCCTGGCATTGTTGGATTCCTCAGCATGGCCAACAACAATGGACAGTTGGGATATGCTGAGTCTCCTAGATGGAAGACAGACATAGGTGAATCAATAAGTTACACACTTCTACCTGACATTACCCATACAAAGGTAGGACAAATCAAACTTACCAACAAGCCAGGCCCTCTCTGATAAGAGTTGTGACATCAGCTGGGGTATAGTGCTGTTCAACAGTTTGAAGGAATTATGGGCTGATCTTGGTAACTGGGCATAGACGTTTGAGATGTACAAATCCGGTAAGCAGACAACTTGCATGTTGATAGAAAGTAAGTGCTTCCTGTTGATATAAACTTGTTCCCTGGCTTGCGGTGGCACTAAGATAATATGGGTGCCATCAATGGCTCCAACCACATATGGTATGTGACGAAATATATAAAAGTCATCCTTCACATTGGTTAAATCCTCACTTCTGGGGAATTGGATGTAGCAGTCAGTGTGTTTTATTAGAACTGGGGGTCTCTAGTTGGCTGAGGTAGGTACCTTAGTCCAAATAGGGACCCTTGCTTCTAAGTCAGGGAAAGGAAGGACACCTTCTCAAATAGCCCCTGCTCACCCCCATCGATAGCTTAGCACGAGCAGCCAGGCTTATCTCCAAGGCAAATGTGTAAAGTATTTGCATCCACTCTCTCAGTAACCCAGTCATAACACCACAAATGGACTCCACACGAGTTTCATAAAAAAACAATGATATGTTTATAAACAAGATATACAATGAGACCACCCCAACATATGCGTATTTGAAATATTTCACCTTGCCGGTTATTAGGCCAGCAAGCCCTTGTAGGTTCTTGCAGACATAATGAACAATTCTCAATGATCCAATGCAGTCCTAATGCAATGCTAGGCAGTTCGTAATGCAAGAATCAGGCACTTCGTAATGTAAAAATAATGTAGTTCGTAATGCAACAATCAGGCAGTTTGTAATGCAAAAATAATACAATTTGTAATGCAACGATCAGGCAGTTTGTAATGCAAAAATAATGCAATTTGTAATGCAACAATCAGGCAGTTCATAATGCAAAAATAATGCAATTCGTAATGCAACAATCAGGCAGTTTGTAATACAAAAATAATGAAATTCGTAATGCAACAATCAGGCAGTTCATAATGCAAAAATAATGTACTCCGGCACCGATTGCAGTGCTCTGGACGGTCTCTATGCAACTCTTACTGACTCGCGGTCAGTGTGAGAAGTTGGCCTGGTATATGATGTTCACCAGTTAAAGTGACCACCTTGTACCATGCCAAGCATCCATTATGGTGTGGTTGTAAGTCAACCTTTTCGGACTAGCTGCCCTAGTGGTAGCGTAGGCTAAGCAGTCTTTGAGGCTAAACTCGTTAAAGCGTGTTAAGCAGGCTGTTTTACCAAATGCAATCCCTCTTTATACCAATGAAAGGACACCACACACATATATATTGAAAATATATATGTATTTATTTCTCAAAGTATCCCCTAGATTCTTTATGAGCACAGGAGCACAAATCGTTAAACAAGACAACGTTATAATATACAGAAGTTGCACTTTATATGGATGGGCCCTGGTGGCCACTCAAACCATATACTAAAATAGTGGTATAAGTACCACGAACAGGAAAGGGAAAAGGCCTAGGGCCTCTAGAATCGCTGGGCCTACAAGGAGCTAACTTCAGTTAGTGACCAGGAGGTCCACGGGTCGCGTGTGCAGTGAGGAAAGTCACACGCGTGCTCCCATAGGTTTTCAATGGGTGCGTAAAAGTTAGAAAGTTACTGCAGAAAGGGTCTTCTGGGTGGACTACGATCTCAAGATTTGAAACACAGACACTAGAGATGATTCTCTACACTTGGGCACCGGAGTGCCAGCTTTACCTCACCCACAGGAAGCGGGTGCATAGGTCTCGAAGTGCGTCGGGTTTCTTCTATCGATTCAATGGAGCCTGATGACAAGGATGCTGCAGGCGGTCGGTCCAGAAGAGCTGCGTTGGATCCAAGGGTGGATCGGAGTTGTAGAAGACCTGAAAGCAGAGGGGACAGTGTTCACAGTCACTAGCCAGTGACCGGCGTGGCACCAGGTAGGTACCAGGCGATGTCGGGTGCAAACAGGTGGTTAGGTGTAGCTTGTCTCCGCAGCCACGTGGTCCCTGAAGGTCGACGATGTCCAGGAGTCGAGTCACGAGCTGTCCCACGCAGGTTCTCGCTGTCGGCGGTGTCGGCGACTCAAAAGAGGCAAACAAGCCTTGGCAAAGGCAGGAGTCGTGGAAAGAGATGAAAGCTGATTGTTCTGACCAGCAAGGTCAGAGGGGCTGCTCTTTTGGAGAGCAGCTAGGGCCAGTCTGGAGCAACCAGACCAGTGTCGTTGATTTTCAAATAGGTCGCCAAAATGGCCACTAGCCAACGGGCCAGGGACCGGGCAGGCGCGTCGAGATGCACAGTGCAGAGGGGCCCCACGCAGATCGTGGAGATGCTGGAGGGCTCACCTTTGGTGCAGATGCTGCTCGGGTGTTGGGCTTCTCAGGACCCAAAGCACAACTTGGAGGGAGCCTCTGTCGTTGCGCTTGCAGCTTGTCGTCGGTCTTCCAAGATGGCTGGCTCCACGTGTCTCGGTGCCTCCACGGGTTCCTTCTTTGCAGGGACTGTGGATCGAGCGGTGATAGGTCTGGAGGTCCAGGTCTTGTCGGGCTCTGGGCTCGGGCTCCGGCTGGAGGCGGCGGCAAAGCAGACGTTGAATAGCTGGTTGGTGCTTGCGTTAGCAAGATGGTCACTCCCTGACCATAGGGGAGATTTCCTTCAGTTCTCTGTGCAGCAGAGCGTCGGAGTTCCTGTCTTCTTCTTGTGGTTAAGTTGATTCCAGGATGTCTGAAGTCTTAGGACACAGCTCCTACCTTTAAGCGGATTCTAGAGGCCGGACTACCTGCTAGGTCCCTCCCTAAGGGTGGAACCAGGAAGGGGGGTGGTTACACCCCCAATCCTTTGTCCAGCTCGCCCCAGGTCCGGGGCTGGTGTGCCCCAGGACCGGATTGAACTGGCATATGCACCGAGGCTCCTTGTGAGCCTCAGGCATGTCTCATTCCATTCAAGCCCTACCTGACCAATACACAAAATCTTGTCTGGGGTGGTGCTCGCACCTCCCCTGGCAGGAAACCCTTTGTCCACGTCTCCCAAGCTGGAAGGACTCCCAGCAGCAGGAGGGCAGACTTGTGTCTGTGGTGGCAGCATCCATTTTGTGGAGCTGTGGCTATGTCTGATTTTACCCGGGTTTCAGGTACTGTACATGTCGTGTCCCTCTAGAAGGGTAGAATGCTAACCCCGTCGCCAGAATTGGCGAGGGGTTAGTATTCCAATTCGTATGACACCTTACTCGACATGTTTTGATAAAGCCAAACCAAAGATAGCATTTAACCGCAAGGTTCATAATGCACTTAAGAGTATATGGTATGACGATATCTGGAAACGGTAGAAGGAAGTTGTTCCGACCACTGCAGACAGGCTCAGCTCATGCCAGAGCACCATCTCACATGGAACCAAGCACTCTGCCTTCAGGATTGTTAAGGCCTGCCATAGGAGTGACTTATAGGTTAACATGTGTCCCATTTAAGGTTAGGTATAGGTATACTACACCTAAGTAAGAGGGGGTTACACCAACTTACCCCAGCTGATTGATCAGCCAGTTGTGTCAAATTTGTTAGGCCAAGCCTGGGGTGGCATAATACATGCTTCAGCCCCTGGCAGGCCTTAGATACACCAATGCCCTGGGTACCTAGTGTACACTGGTACAGGGGCTCACAGGGTGATCCACTTCCAATTGGTTATGCACCTAGGGTGCATAGTGTCAATTTAGTTAGAGAGAACAGCAGGCTGGGGGTCTGATTAGCAGGCCCACAGCCTCAATATGTCAAAAACCAGTGAAGCAAAAAGCTAAAATTTGGGGTGACCATAGGATAGCAGACCCTACTCTCCTACAGTCAGCTACTGCCAAAATATGCCCCCAACACTGTTATGATGGAAAACAAAGTGCAGCTCCACACTCCGGCCCCGGTACTGCCACTCCTCGGCAAGTACGGGGCCGCGATACGGACTTGAGTGGAGGCTCGCGCTGCAAATATGGGAAAGGCCGAGAGCGTTTCTCTCGTTGCCCGCACCCCGCTTCAGGTGGCGACACACGCCCGCTCGCTGAGCGTTATCTGGGGGTACGACCTCACTCTCCTCTCCTCACGGCTTGGGCCTCCGATGCTACTTCGTTGATCTTGGGCAGTGGAACTCGGACCCCCGACGGTGATGGTTCGAGGTCTCTCCTTGCAAAGGCAGGCTTGGGCCGGCGGCTGTGAACTCTCACAGCTCCTCTGGGAATGCCAGTCCGGGCCGATAGCAATGACGATTGCAGCACCTCTGGTGACGCTGGCGATCGAAGCAGAGAACAAGACTGCTCCGGGACACACAGTCACGGGGCAATTTCTCACGAAGGTCTCAGGCTGCAACAGGGCACACGCACACATTGTCGCTGAGACTCACTTGAGCTACGGGTGCACACGATCACGGGGCAATCTTCACAAAGGTCTCACGTTGCTGAGACTCATGTAGTGAGGCTGCTGGACAGTGGTGGCTCCTCCATAGGGGCGTGGGGGTGTCGCTCTACTGCTTTCTCGCAGTGCGAGAAGGCAGAAACATAAAATGGTAAAACTACCATTTTATGTTTCTGCCTTCTCGCACAGCGAGAAAGCAAAAGTGCCTGGAGTGCCTGGTTGAGGGAGGGAGGAAGGGAAGGTGGGTGGTCCTTCTCGATGGCAGGGGGGAGTGGCTTGCTTACTGTTGTGGGTACTGACTGCTTGGTGGGCCCCAGGGCCGAACAAAGCAGTCATGCGCACTCCCCCTTGTTCTCTATGTAGGCTGCTGCATGCAGCCTACATAGAGATAATGGCCCGGCTGGGGCGCTCTCCGCTGCGCCTCACCAATCACAACGTTGCCATTGCAGCGTTGTGATTGGCTTTGGGGAGCAGGAGGAGGGAGGTGCCTAAAACGTGCCAGGACTCCAGAGCAGCAGGAGCTGAGGCGGCGGCGCCGCGTGATGCGGTTGCGGAACAGACTGGAGAAAGGTAAGTTTTTTTTATATAGATTACACCCCCCCCCTCGCGCGAACCCACCCACCCGCGACTGCCTATTAATATGATACACTTCACATTTGGTTGGTTCAGAGGAAATATTTATTTTTACTTCCACTTCCCATTGCTCATATAAATATCAGTTACTTGCAATTTTTATGACAGAGTGCCACATATCATGGAACATTTGTGGCCTATGAAGGGCAATATCACACCGCTGTGTAATGCCAGGCATGCAGCAGGCATTATGGGATATGGAACGCGAGAATGCACGTGACTCGCACCGCACAGGGAGACACTAAGAACGAGAATACACCCGAAGTTACATAAAATGACCCTTGGATCGATTATGCCATCTCATGAAATCACATCGCCCTATGCGGATGAGGAGCAGAGAAATTGATTAGGTGTTTTCAAATTCAGGCCCAGATAGTCTCGAGAAAAGTAATGTTGTGACGTAAATGAGGGGTTATTAGGCCCTATGAACGATGTAATCTCACTGACGTACATAACACTTCAGGAGCAAACGTATCAGTGCGTAGTTCCAGCAGCTATTGCGAGGCTTGTCATTAGCCCTGAGCTTTTCCGTGTCGACGTGCCCGTGTTTAAAAATGAAATATTCAGGCACTCCCTCCCCAGCCCGACCTTAATCCTTTTAATCCTTTAAAAAATGTGTGGGAATCTACAGCCCTCTGCTGTGGTTGACGAGGCACCCCCAGTTAAAACAGCGACTCTGTGCCCCTAATTTAGACTGCATGGCCCAGGTTAACACGGAGATCCTCTGTGTTACGATATTTCCAGATTCACGCAGTGTGTTATGTTGGCACATTAGTGAGTGCCGTTCCCTCTTGCCTCTCTTGCCCTGGTGAATCCATTTACTGTCTTCCCCATGGCGCAGTGTGTTTCCAATTTGCTAATGTCCACTGTTGGCCCACTGCCCCCAGCTCTTACTGCTCATACAGTCGCTTACAAGCTATTTAATCCTATTTGTGTTGTGTGAATCCACGGGCCACCGCTGGGCGCTTGTGCCTCAGAAACAGAGTGCCAGTCAAAATGTGTGTTTGTTTGTAATGCAAAAGAGCGTGGGACACTTCACAAACAAACACACATTCAGACAAGGCAAGCTGCAGCAGGGCCTATAGAGGAACAATAGCGGACTGGGCATGTGTCCTTTCTTTGGGCCCAGGGCCTCTTTGGCAATGGTAGGTGTTCACTGGCGATACGTCCTCCTCTGTCTGAATCTGAAAGCTCGGTCCTCAAGTGTGAGCAAGCCAGAAGGCTCTGGAAACAACCACCGTCCATAAACTGGGCTGAGCAGACCTCCAGATTTGAGGGATTCTCTAAAGCCCCCTTATATTTTTATTCCATACTCCGGAAGTGGCGCAACCAACCAAGAACACAATCATATTCCTAATCAATATACTACAGCGGCATAATCACTCCATCACCACAGCAAGTCCCTGCTCTCACCATCATTAGGTGTCATTAAGTGCAACCTCCTCAACAGAACTGCCAAGTAATCCCTCTCGTGGTTTATATGGCTCTCCTAAAGTTTGTTATTATTCGCACTTGCTGTCGCCGATGTCTTAAATATTCTGTTGTTGCTGTAATGTTGTTTGTAACCTGCCATTGCGATCAGTAATTAAGTAATTTTAATTCTGTAAATATGGAGTATTTTTAATGTTTCAATATTCCAAGTCTACACTGTCACAATTGCTTTATAAACCATCTTGCTTCATCAAATGTACTTTAAAATGCGCTATTTTCACACTTATTTTCAAAATTCTCGCGACACAACACTCATCAACAACTTTTACGCCCTACCACTTTCAAATGTCACCAGCCGCCACTGCTGCTGTATTCACTGCGGACATTGCTAACTTAGCATAGGTTAGCACAAGCTTGGCTGCCATGTTGCTGCTGTTGCGCATATTACCAAAAGACTTTGTTTTCGCAAAACCTCTGCTTGTGCGTGTTCACAAGAGAACTGTCGGCTTTTCACGTTCCTTGCTGCACTCTGTGGTTATCGTCTGCACAGGATGTTCAAGGTCAAAAAACAATGTCCCTTGTTACTCTGCTTTGGTCAGCACATAGACATAACACGAAAGCACAGCTGCACTGCTGAAAATCAAGTGTTTTTAATATTGCAGGCATGTAGGTTAGAAACACTTGGAGAAAACCTTTCCAGAGAGAAGAGCTGTGCTTGTCCGGAGATGTAAACATTTGCATCTTGACTTGGGGGTATGGGGTCCCCCTGACAAAGCCCAGAGGTCTTCTTTTTTATAATAAACTAGTTCCTAGCACGGGGAAGGTGGCAAGGCACAGTAGGTCCTTTTCCTCCAGCTCAATAAAATGATATCCCCGTTTATTTTCTATGAAATTGTAACAATGCTGACTATATTGTGTTTATGCATTATGCTGATAGTACTAGCACGTGTACTGCCTTTTAGCGCACGTTAGTTAAAATAAACATTTTAAATTATACCGTGTCTCTGATTACTCATGTTGTGGACAAGTAAGAGTGAGTGAGCAAAAGAGTGTTCTTGCTCCCACGATTCTTGAGAGAGTCGGAGTTCCATGTTCTAGGTTGTCTAATCATTGGTAGCTTTGCTGTAGTATGGAGATTGAATGAGACACTATAGCTTGTCGGATTGGGGTTCTGGGCACTAAGGTGGGTAGTTGGTACATCACTATACACCGAGGTCCTGGTTTCCTGCGCATAGTTCTGTATATGTGCAGAATCCCTGCAACATGGCGCCACCAACGTTTTGTGGTCTGGTTCTTATCTGCAAGAAGCTTGAGTAGTGCTTGTGCTTGTCCACAATGCCCTCACTTCTGTTTCTGAAAACAGCTGTGATGGTGTAACCTCCTATATTTATATTTTTATAGGTTTTTTCAAGCTTGATATTATTAAAAGGTGTTTACTCTTAATTGTTAACCCTTTATTGCGCTGCCACGCATTAGGTTGTTATACGTCCTTTGTCTTCATGGCTGGTATAGATATTGCAGCACATAGCCGTGGAGCACTCCATCGACATTTGACCACATATGGAGTGCCAGACGCGGGTGTCACTCTTATCTTTGTGGTGGAAGCTGATCCAGCTCAACACTTTGAAGTATTTTACTCTTGGGTCACTTTTCCGGCGGTAGATGGAGACGATGATTTGTTCCATTCTTAAACTGCCTCGGCCCTCCCTCATGTTTATCGACCTTATAGAATTCGCGAAGTTCTGCTAACAGCATGGCAACACCAAATTTGGTTTAATGGCGCCCTCCCCCACCCAGTGACTCCGATCCGTTTAGGCCCTTTATCTATTGATGGGGCCACTTGGCCCGTTTTGGCTAGGCACACCCCACACCCACGTTATCTGTCAGTTCCAGTGGATGACCTCCGCGCGATGCACACCTCTTTGATACGGGTGCATAGAGAGGTTGTACGATACGTCTTAAGCAACGTTCAGGTGGGACCACCTGGAGGTGCTGCGCAACCAGCTGGACCTGGCGGTGTAATAATCAGTCCCGTCATGGTTAATTCGTTAATGGGCAAGCGTCCTCAGAATAAGGATGATTTACCTTATTGGCTTGCTGAGAAATTTGACCAGCTGGAGGCAATATTTCCGAATACTTCTCCTGTGGAGAAACACAGGATTTTGACTATTAGTTTGCAGAAAAACTTAATCCCCGAGTAAACCAATTGTAACAATTGGAGTAAGGTGTTTGCGGCAGTATATGCAAAGAGTTTCGGCACTCCCTCAATGACCGTACTCCCCTCCGTGATTAAGCGTGTTCAAGATGAGCACGGCCCTGAAGCGGCAGTTGAATTGGGGATGAGTTTGGTAGGAGTGATTAACGTGGTTGCTGATCTCATCCTTGCAAACGTGAAGGGAAATGCAGTGAACTTTCAAGTAGCTAATGCTTTGGCTCTCGTCCCAGAGGGTGAGAAGCCACGCGAATTGCCGAAAATTATTGCACACCGGTACAAAAGGGGGTGGTGATGGACGGAGCATCAGAACCAATCAAACACTCACACCCAGTCAACAGATCTGGGTTTGATCCATCACCGTTCTTTAGCCCACTCTGCCACCCCAGTTCAGACATGGCCATATGCAAATCAGTCTGACCCTGTGCCTCATGGGAACAGTCCAGCCCGAACTGCCAAGCCATGCCTTCCCTGGACCGGAAACAAGCTTCCTAGGACCGGTTTCTGGCATTTCAGCCGTCTTCAGCCAGGCTTGCTTGAATCCAGTGGCAGAGTGAGCAAGGGACTCACGTCTGAGCATACCCTGCCAACTTATGGCGAACAAAGTGGTACAAAAGGGGGTGGTGATGGACGGAGCATCAGAACCAATCAAACACTCACACCCAGTCAACAGATCTGGGTTTGATCCATCACCGTTCTTTAGCCCACTCTGCCACCCCAGTTCAGACATGGCCATATGCAAATCAGTCTGACCCTGTGCCTCATGGGAACAGTCCAGCCCGAACTGCCAAGCCATGCCTTCCCTGGACCGTAAACAAGCTTCCTAGGACCGGTTTCTGGCATTTCAGCCGTCTTCAGCCAGGCTTTCTTGAATCCAGTGGCAAAGTGAGCAAGGGACTCACGTCTGAGCATACCCTGCCAACTTATGGCGAACAAAGCGGTACAAAAGGGGGTGGTGATGGACGGAGCATCAGAACCAATCAAACACTCACACCCAGTCAACAGATCTGGGTTTGATCCATCACCGTTCCTTAGCCCACTCTGCCACCCCAGTTCAGACATGGCCATATGCAAATCAGTCTGACCCTGTGCCTCATGAGAACAGTCCTGCCCGAAATGCCAAGCCATGCCTTCCCTGGACCGGAAACAAGCTTCCTGGGACCGGTTTCTGGCATTTCAGCCGTCTTCAGCCAGGCTTGCTTGAATCCAGTGGCAAAGTGAGCAAGAGACTCACGTCTGAGCATACCCTGCCAACTTATGGCGAACAAAGCGGGACAAAAGGGGGTGGTGATGGACGGAGCATCAGAACCAATCAAACACTCACACCCAGTCAACAGATCTGGGTTTGATCCATCACTGTTCTTTAGCCCACTCTGCAACCCCAGTTCAGACATGGTCATATGCAAATCAGTCTGACCCTGTGCCTCATGGGAACAGTCCAGCCCGAACTGCCAAGCCATGCCTTCCCTGGAACGGAAACAAGCTTCCTAGGACCGGTTTCTGGCATTTCAGCCGTCTTCAGCCCTGCTTGCTTGAATCCAGTGGCAGAGTGAGCAAGGGACTCACGTCTGAGCATACCCTGCCAACTTATGGCGAACAAAGTGGTACAAAAGGGGGTGGTGATGGACGGAGCATCAGAACCAATCAAACACTCACACCCAGTCAACAGATCTGGGTTTGATCCATCACCGTTCTTTAGCCCACTCTGCCACCCCAGTTCAGACATGGCCATATGCAAATCAGTCTGACCCTATGCCTCATGGGAACAGTCCAGCCCGAACTCCCAAGCCATGCCTTCCCTCGACCAGAAACAAGCCTCCTAGGACCGGTTTCTGGCATTTCAGCCGTCTTCAGCCAGGCTTGCTTGAATCCAGTGGCGAAGTGAGCAAGGGACTCACGTCTGAGCATACCCTGCCAACTTATGGCAAACAAAGCGGTACAAAAGGGGGTGGTGATGGACGGAGCATCAGAACCAATCAAACACTCACACCCAGTCAACAGATCTGGGTTTGATCCATCACCGTTCTTTAGCCCACTCTGCCACCCCAGTTCAGACATGGCCATATGCAAATCAGTCTGACCCTGTGCCTCATGGGAACAGTCCAGCCCGAACTGCCAAGCCATGCCTTCCCTGGACCGGAAACAAGCTTCCTAGGACCGGTTTCTGGCATTTTAGCCGGCTTCAGCCAGGCTTGCTTGAATCCAGTGGCAAAGTGAGCAAGGGACTCACGTCTGAGCATACCCTGCCAACTTATGGCGAACAAAGCGGTACAAAAGGGGGTGGTGATGGACGGAGCATCAGAACCAATCAAACACTCACACCCAGTCAACAGATCTGGATTTGATCCATCACCGTTCTTTAGCCCACTCTGCAACCCCAGTTCAGACATGGCCATATGCAAATTTGTCAGACCCTGTGCCTCAAGGGAACAGTCCAGCCCAAACTGCCAAGCTATGCCTTCCCTGGACCGGAAACAAGCTTCCTAGGACCGGTTTCTGGCATTTCAGCCATCTTCAGCCAGGCTTGCTTGAATCCAGTGGCAAAGTGAGCAAGGGACTCACGTCTGAGCATACCCTGCCAACTTATGGCGAACAAAGCGGTACAAAAGGGGGTGGTGATGGACGGAGCATCAGAAGCAATCAAACACTCACACCCAGTCAACAGATCTGGGTTTGATCCATCACCGTTCTTTAGCCCACTCTGCCACCCCAATTCAGACATGGCCATATGCAAATCAGTCTGACCCTGTGCCTCATGGGAACAGTCCAGCCCGAACTGCCAAGCCATGCCTTCCCTGGACCGGAAACAAGCTTCCTAGGACCGTTTTCTGGCATTTCAGCCGTCTTCAGCCAGGCTTGCTTGAATCCAGTGGCAGAGTGAGCAAGAGACTCACGTCTGAGCATACCCTGTCAACTTATGGCGAACAAATTGGTACAAAAGAGAGTGGTGATGGACGGAGCATCAGAACCAATCAAACACTCACACCCAGTCAACAGATCTGGGTTTGATCCATCACCGTTCCTTAGCCCACTCTGCCACCCTAGTTCAGACATGGCCATATGCAAATCAGTCTGACCCTGTGCCTCATGGGAACAGTCCAGCCAGAACTGCCAAGCCATGCCTTTCCTGGACCGGAAACAAGATTCCTAGGACTGGTTTCTGGCATTTCAGCCGTCTTCAGCCAGGCTTGCTTGAATCCAGTGGCAAAGTGAGCAAGGGACTCACGTCTGAGCATACCCTGCCAACTTATGGCGAACAAAGCGGTACAAAAGGGGGTGGTGATGGACGGAGCATCAGAACCAATCAAACACTCACACCCAGTCAACAGATCTGGGTTTGATCCATCACTGTTCTTTAGCCCACTCTGCTACCCCAGTTCAGACATGGCCATATGCAAATCAGTCTGACCCTGTGCCTCATGGGAACAGTCCAGCCCGAACTGCCAAGCCATGCCTTCCCTGGACCGGAAACAAGCTTCCTAGGACCGGTTTCTGGCATTTCAGCCGTCTTCAGCCCTGCATGCTTGAATCCAGTGGCAGAGTGAGCAAGGGACTCACGTCTGAGCATACCCTGCCAACTTATGGCGAACAAAGTGGTACAAAAGGGGGTGGTGATGGACGGAGCATCAGAACCAATCAAACACTCACACCCAGTCAACAGATCTGGGTTTGATCCATCACCGTTCTTTAGCCCACTCTGCCACCCCAGTTCAGACATGGCCATATGCAAATCAGTCTGACCCTGTGCCTCATGGGAACAGTCCAGTCCGAACTGCCAAGCCATGCCTTCCCTGGACCGGACACAAGCTTCCTAGGACCAGTTTCTGGCATTTCAGCTAGCTTCAGCCAGGCTTGCTTGAATCCAGTGGCAAAGAGAGCAAGGGACTCACGTCTGAGCATACCCTGCCAACTTATGGCGAACAAAGTGGTACAAAAGGGGGGGGTGATGGACGGAGCATCAGAACCAATCAAACACTCACACCCAGTCAACAGATCTGGGTTTGATCCATCACCGTTCTTTAGCCCACTCTGCCACCCCAGTTCAGACATGGCCATATGCAAATCAGTCTGACCCTGTGCCTCATGGGAACAGTCCAGCCCGAACTGCCAAGCCATGCCTTCCCTGGACCGGAAACATGCCTCCTAGGACCGGTTTCTGGCATTTCAGCCGTCTTCAGCCAGGCTTGCTTGAATCCAGTGGCAAAGTGAGCAAGGGACTCATGTCTGAGCATACCCTGCCAACTTATGGCAAACAAAGCGGTACAAAAGGGGGTGGTGATGGACGGAGCATCAAAACCAATCAAACTCACACCCAGTCAACAGATCTGGGTTTGATCCATCACCGTTCTTTAGCCCACTCTGCCACCCCAGTTCAGACATGACCATATGCAAATCGGTCTGACCCTGTGCCTCATGGGAACAGTCCAGCCCGAACTGCCAAGCCATGCCTTCCCTGGACCGGAAACAAGCTTCCTAGGACCGGTTTCTGGCATTTCAGCTGGCTTCAGCCAGGCTTGCTTGAATCCAGTGGCAAAGTGAGCAAGGGACTCACGTCTGAGCATACCCTGCCAACTTATGGCGAACAAAGCGGTACAAAAGGGGGTGGTGATGGACGGAGCATCAGAACCAATCAAACACTCACACCCAGTCAACAGATCTGGATTTGATCCATCACCGTTCTTTAGCCCACTCTGCCACCCCAGTTCAGACATGGCCATATGCAAATAAGTCAGACCCTGTGCCTCATGCGAACAGTCCAGCCCGAACTGCCAAGCCATGCCTTCCCTGGACCGGAAACAAGCTTCCTAGGACCGGTTTCTGGCATTTCAGCTGTCTTCAGCCAGGCTTGCTTGAATCCAGTGGCAAAGTGAGCAAGGGACTCACGACTGAGCATACCCTGCCAACTTATGGTGAACAAAGCGGTACAAAAGGGAGTGGTGATGGACGGAGCATCAGAACCAATCAAACACTCACACCCAGTCAACAGATCTGGGTTTGATCCATCACCGCTCTTTAGCCCACTCTGCCCCTCCAGTTCAGACATGGCAATATGCAAATCAGTCTGACCCTGTGCCTCATGGGAACAGTCCAGCCCGAACTGTCAAGCCATGCCTACCCTGGACCGGAAACAAGCTTCCTAGGACCGGTTTCTGGCATTTCAGCCGTCTTCAGCCAGGCTTGCTTGAATCAACTGGCAACGTGAGCAAGGGACTAACGTCTGAGCATACCCTGCCAACTTATGGCGAACAAAGCGGTACAAAAGGAGGTGGTGATGGACGGAGCATCAGAACGAATCAAACACTCACACCTAGTCAACAGATCTGGGTTTGATCCATCACCGTTCTTTAGCCCACTCTGCCACCCCAGTTCAGACATGGCCATATGCAAATCAGTCTGACCCTGTGCCTCATGGGAACAGTGCAGCCCAAACTGCCAAGCCATGCCTTCCCTGGACCGGAATCAAGCTTCCTATGACCGGTTTCTGGCATTTTAGCCGTCTTCAGCCAGACTTGCTTGAATCCAGTGGTAAAGTGAGCAAGGGACTCACGTCTGAGCATACCCTGCCAACTTATGGTGAACCAAGTGGTACAAAAGGGGGTGGTGATGGACGGAGCATCAGAACCAATCAAACACTCACACCCAGTCAACAGATCTGGGTTTGATCCATCACCGCTCTTTAGCCCATTCTGCCACCCCAGTTCAGACATGGCAATATGCAAATCAGTCTGACCCTGTGCCTCATGGGAACAGTCCAGCCAGAACTGCCAAGCCATGCCTACCCTGGACCGGAAACAAGCTTCCTAGGACCGGTTTCAGGCATTTCAGCCGTCTTCAACCCGGCTTGCTTGAATCCAGTGGCAAAGTGAGCAAGGTTCTAACGTCTGAGCATACCCTGCCAACTTATGGCGAACAAAGCGGTACAAAAGGGGGTGGTGATGGACGGAGCATCAGAACCAATCAAACACTCACACCCAGTCAACAGATCTGGGTTTTATCCATCACCGTTCTTTAGCCCACTCAGCCACCCCAGTTCAGACATGGCCATATGCAAATCAGTCTGACCCTGTGCCTCATGGGAACAGTCCAGCCCAAACTGCCAAGCCATGCCTTCCCTGGACCAGAAACAAGCTTCCTAGGACCGGTTTCTGGCATTTCAGCCGTCTTCAGCCGGGCTTGCTTAAATCCAGTGGCAAAGTGAGCATGGGACTCATGGCGAACAAGAGAATCTATCATCTTCTTATGACATTTTGTTGGCGGAGGCGGATTGGCCCCCACCTTTTGTTTTGCATGCTCCGAAATGGGAGGAGGTGATACTTCTGAGTTTTTCACGTAACATACCCCAGGAGCATGCAGAGGCTTTTGCAGAAGAATGGGCTTTGGTGCTTGCACCGGCACTGTACCGTACTCATGTGGGCTGGAATCAAGATTCTCCACCCCATGAGATACCATTGCAGTCTATGCCACAGCCTCAACCCCAATATCCCCTCTGGTGGGAAGCGAAAGGTCCAGTTTCTCAAATTGTAACACAGTTAGAGTATCAAGGAGTGATTGATACATGTGTGTCACCAATGAATAACCTTCTTTTTACTGTTACCAAACCCGATGGATCGTACCGCATACTTTTAGATTACCGGCATTTGAACTCTCATTGTCGCACTTTTGCGGTACAAAATACCCAAAGTTCTGCTCTTGTAGACAGTCTTGTTCGTAAAAGGTATAAATCGACACTAGACATTTCCAACGGTTTCTTCAGTCACAATCTGTCCCCTGCATGCAGTCAATGGACAGCATTCACAGCCGGCGTAAAAGAAAAACTTTTTCGGCGATTAGCAATGGGCTCCAAAAACAGTCCCGGGGATCTCACCGCCCTTGTTGTCTCTTTGTTAGACAGCATAGACCCAGATGCGTACTCGTACGTTGATGATATTTATTTCACAGACGACGAGTTGTGGCCCCATCTTTGCCGAGTCAACCGCATCATTATTTTGTTTCCGGACTACAAATTTAACTTTGCTAAATCACACATTGCAGAGTACACAGTGTTGTTTTTGGGCTATAAGCTCAGTAATGAAGGTAGAGGCTTGGCGCCTCACTTCCTGGAGAAATGCTCACGTTTGCGACCTCCAACAACCCTGAAAAAACTTCAATCATTGCTGGGATTGTTAAACTTCAGGCGTTCTTACATTCCCGAATACGCTCAGCATATCAAGCCGCTTTATGCTTTGATACAAACTACATTTTCAAAAGCCTGCTGGCTTCCGGAACATTCAGCTATTCTGCAATCTTTGCAGTCTGATCTTCTTGAATCTAAATACTTCTTAACACGTGATAACCACACAAACCCGGTGGTACGAATAGTGCCAGGCGCAGAGGGTTTCACTTACTTGACGTTTAATGAAGGTGACACAGTACCTATTGCTTACAAATTACATTTATGCCGAGTTGCGGTTTTCCACTGTTGAAAAAGTATTGACAGCTGTACAGATGGCGATCCTGAACGAACGCGCACTGGCACAGGGGAAACGCATTTTGGTGGTAACACCATACCTTGCACTTGAGGCAGTGACAAAGGCAAGTGTACCAAACTCTAAGGCTTTGCATCCACATTGGATACAATGGGCTAATTCTTTAGATATCACATTTATCTTTGACTACTCTCTTCAGACTCAGGAGTTCTTGCAGTATGAATTTGTTCATCCTCCTCCTCTGTCAATGCGCCCGCTTGAGGATTATGATTGTATCATTTACACCGATGGTTCGGCGCAACCAGCCACCGGATCTAAGCATGCTTATTCAGCGGCCTGTGCTATTGTGGCAGGTACCATGGTGAACGGTGAGTTCAGGTCCAGTGTTGTGCATACGCAGGCACTAGGTGACTGTACCGCCCAATTGCCCGAAGTGCGCGCGTTGGTGCTTGCTCTTGAGTTTGCTGATCCTCATTTGACTACTCTCATTGCAAGTGATTCTTATTACTGTGTTCAGTCTTTCAATAACAACTTGTTCTTTTGGTCTCAGAATGACTATCGTGATTCCAAAGGTAGCGCAATGAAGCATAAAATGCTTTGGGTTTGAGTGACAGATCTTAAAGAATGTCTGCCTCTCACACATGTGATTCACACTCTTGGCCACCAGCGTGTGGGAGCGCACACTGTCGGTAACAGTTTGGCTGATGAAGCAGCCAAATCAGCAGTAGCCACGTGTTTAGTTGCAGCCGTTACAAGATCCATGACTCAGATTGATAATGAAATTTTGGCAGCCATTGCTGCTACGGAGAAGGGTGGTAATTACCCACAAGGGTTCCCTTCAAAGTACTCTTATCATTTAAGTCCCGACAAAGTTCCGTATGTAAGAATTAATGACGTTGGAGATCGGCGGATTTCCAACACGGACTGCAGACTTTCGTTCATAACAGCTGCACACTAAGGCTTGGCTTCTGCCCATGCCGGCGTGTCTGCAACAGTCTCTATCTTGCAGCAACGTTACTGGTGGCGTGGTTTATATAAACAGACTCGGAATTATGTACTGTCTTGTGACATTTGTCAGCAGATTAAACCTTCTACAGTTACACGTCCACCACAAACACAGCTATGCATTTCTAATAAGCCTTTTGGCTGTGTATATCTTGATCACTGCGGTCCATTGGGTTTGGCCACAACGCAGTGCTGATGCTCGAATTGTCATCAGGGATTTGCGTGTCTTTGTGGGAATTTTTGCATGTGGTACCTTCCATTCTGACCAAGGTCCAGCGTTCGGCTCTAAGGCGTACAAGGATGCGATGAAGCCTTTGGGGGGCTGGTGCAGTTTTCGTCTCCATACAGGCCTGAGGGCAACTCAATTGTGGAGCGAATGAACAGTGACTTAAAGCAATCCGTGACAGCTAGAGTCTTGGGTACTGGCAAGAACTGGTTGGCCCACTTGTATAGTGTGCAACGTGCACTTAATAACCTCCCTAGAAGATCTCTGGGTGGGCGGACCCCATATGAAATGCTCTTTGGCATAAAAATGTTTGTGCCAGACCTTGATGGTCTAGACATAGTGGCGACTGCCACAACCTTTGACGTAGATAATCATTCTACTATGTTATAGGACTTACAAGAGAACCGTGACAGCCTTGCTCCTGAACATTTGCCCTCTGCCACTTATGCGGCACTGCAGATTCCAGTGGCCGGCTGGCTACCCAAAGTTGGAGATCTGGTCTGAGAAAAGGTGAAGAACATAAAGGAGTTTGGCCCCTCTTAACGTGCACCGGTTCCAGTGCTTGGTGTCAAGGGTACTCGTACAGTCATTTTACCACCACTTCCTGGTTGTAAAGACAACAGATACATCTCAGTGGACAACGTCAAGCTACAACATCTGGCCGATTTTGAATAGTATAACACCTGCTGCATCATGTCAAGCAATTTCGAGGAATCCTGTGATTGGCGCATCTGACACCGCACACAACGACACTGCCATCGAGATGGACTCTGTTACTAATCCCTTGCTAATCCCGCTAGCTTCCCCCTGTAATGAGGAAACTGAATATGCTTATCCCACTAGCGAGTCTTTGCCTGGTCTGCAAACAACTACACTCAACCAGTCACATTTTTCTTTTGACTTGACTTCTATCTCATCATTTGGCCCTATAAAATTCAGTATTTTTGTCTCCGGTTTAAACAGACTTATTTGGTCCCTCCTTGGACATACATCTGGTTGGTGCTGATCCTGATTTTTCTCTTCACGTCCATTGGTTTTGTGACAGTATTTTACTTACTCATCAATGGTCACTACTTGCCAGAACGCTCAGCTGTTCAGTTGGTTACTGGAACTTTGGCTCCACACTTGTCTTCTCACATCATGAAACGAGACCAGACTCTTGTTAACATTTCCGCCTTTCCAGTAGCTGATGGCATAGTCTGGGATGCAGTGGATTCCCAAATTCATGGCCCAACAGAGATAATCAATGTACCAAATGTACTCTGTGTTTCAAAGGGAGATGTAGTGAAACAGAACATACGTTCAGATGATTGGGATGTGCAGGCAATACAATCTTTGTTTTCTGATTTGAAGTATTATACTGCCTTTGATGCTGAAGATTTGTAATTAAATACTGCTAATTATGCCGATTTATATTGTTACCAGCATTATGGACACCATTACCTGCATAAAGTTAATATATTTAGAAATGTTTTTAATTACACACAGTGGGAACATCGCCCAACTCCATTAGAAGGCAGCTCAACAACTCTGTTGAAGAAATTTACATATTTTACAGATTTTGATATGTCCAACCCGGAGTCCTATTATTTTAAATTAAACATTTCATCTACTCCAAAGGTAATGTTAACCCACACAAAACTATTATATTCCAATTCCTTAATTCATAAATTGTCAGTTGATGGCTATGAACTAGATCCTGGCAGGTTCGCAGCATTGAAGCTTTATATCGCGTGTGCCTCATCCCAACACAAATTCTATTTTTAAATGATTTGATTTAGCAAACTATTTGTTTTGGTTTGGCGACTGCAAAACAGATGAATGCCCCTACCATTCCTACTCTGGCTCAATATCATAACTGGAATTTGCATACCAATTATTCCATTGAGGAACTGCAAGTTTTGTTTCAAAATATAACATTTAATGTCTCTGGTTGAGATCCAGTTGGATGGTTGGTTTGGTAGATGACTTCTGATGCCTGCCAATTACGTTTCCATATTGCAGTCCCTGGTTACAAACAGGATAGACCTGATACACGTTTTGAAAATACACATTCGGTTACCACGTATTCTGTGGGTAAATTATGCCAAAATTGGTTACAAAACTCATCCCTATCGTCCATGAAACAACATTTATCGTTGTTATCCAATAACATTGATTTGGCCGACATTTATCAAGGGACCTCGTGGTCCTAGAACAAAAAGATTTATTTACGCGGCTTACAATGAAATATGGAAACTGTCTCAAATTGAAGCTGCATCACGCTTAAGGGAAATAGATCAGGCAAATCTAGAAAAGGTACTTGCTGACAATAGTATTAACACACTGTCTTCCCGCATTTACACCTTAGATAATATTTTTTCATCTGTTATTGATATTGTTCAAGATGATGTGTCTGTGTTATATCATGGTCAAAATCAATTGTGTTAAGTAATGCAGTTTGCATGGACTTTGCAGACTCTGAAAATGGGTAAAGTACCATGGGATTATTTAAACGCATCTGCTTTGTTTCTGCCTTTTAATTTGACAGAGAAACAGCAGTTTATGTCCATGAAAGATGCAACGTAAACTCTTTTACATACTGAAAAGATAGACCCTTTACCCTTCTCTGTGGCTGAAACTGACTCTGCTGTCTGGCTCATACACGGGGTTATCTCTTTACCATGCTCTTTGTTTAGATATATCTCCCGCATGAAGCATTACCTGCTAGGCCGCAATGAACCGTTAGGTAGCGCTTTCCTGCATGAAGTGTGGTCCTTGCCTTTCACTCACAGATGCCTGCGAGATGACAAGGAGGTATACCTTACAGGGGAATCCTGTGATTGTACAATGGGCCGTTCCCTTGTTTGCAAAAACATACAATTACACGGAGCCTGCAGTGTTACCGCCCCGGACCTTGCAAGTGTTTGAAAAGGTATTCCAGTCCCAGCTATAAAACCCACTTTCACCCTGCTTGCTAACTGTAGCTATCTTCTTTTAAATAACGAAGAATGTTGTGGTTTGCTGGCTGGCATACTGTACATTGTGACAGTTTCACAGTGTGTAGTTTGCTGTAAAAATGTGGTTTTTCCACCCCCGCATGGGAAGCTCGAAAACTCGATTTGGCCTTCCATACCTACTTTGAAAGCAGACTTCAATAAGTTGAGCAGAATAAGAGCACTATTATTCCAACAGGAAGGCCCCCTTACTTCTGCGCGCAAGTCATTCGCGCTGCAGGTAGCTAGTACCCATACTGAGATTCAAGCCCTTCTAAATACTAATCTCCCACTACATTTCGGTGAATTGATTCATCGCATTTTTTGAATGCATCTTGTTGGACCTGGCCCTTTTGGCAGGTTCAACCCTAAACTTTTTGCATTGATCCTGGCCTTTTTCCCTATGTAGTGTTAGTAGTTTTAGGCCTCTAGGCACTTTAGCACTGTGTCCCAGAGTAAAGTGCGAGCGCTGTGTGTTACATTTAGTGAGGCTGGCCTGCCCTCCCATAGGAATGCATGGGGGATATGTGTGTCCATGGTAGTTCGTGATGTGAGAGGTGTGCAGGGGCAAGTTTGGTATGTGCGAACTCGTGAGAATAAATGCTGCGCAATGGTGTGCGCAGATTTATTGTGACTGGCGGAGAAGTGCCACTTCTAGAAGTTGGCATGTCTGTGTGCTGCGTGATGTGAATTGCCTGTCTGGCTTGTGATTGACAGGAGCTGGGAGGGCTGGGGAATTCCAGGAGCCAGGGTGAGTCTGCCTGGTGGTGAATGGAGAGATCTGCATGTAGATGGGAGGGAGGAGTTACATCTGGGACCTGAATGGGGCAGGGCCTTCCCTTCACAATGCTGGCTCCACCTCCTGATGTCTGATGTCCCTGGCCTGTCCTGTGAATAGAGAGGGGAGCAGAGTAAAACAAAGTGCTCCTGAAACAGTTGTATCTGGTTCTACCCTTGCCCTACAGTTGCAGAACAAAGGAAAATGCTGTATAAAAGAAGGGGCAGTGACCCCATGAAAATGTTCTTGTTTTTGGACTGGAATCTGCCAGGGGCGTGCTGCTGCTGGGGCCCAGAGGAAGGCTTGCCTCCCTGGGCCCTGCCCTACCCATGGATGCCTGGAGGACTGCTTCGAGGGACCCTTCTGCCTTTGCTGGGGGGCTGTTTTGCTCCCTGGTGCCTAAAGGACTTTCTCTTGGGACCCAGGACTTTGGTTGCATTCTTTGGTGCCCTGTGTGTGCTTCGTTTTCATTGAGATTAGCGGGTGCCAACCCCGCTTATTTTTATCTTTCATTGCGCAGGTGCCCACCCTGCGTCTTCGTTCCTATTTTATAATTAATGCGGGTGCCCACCCCGCTTATTGGAGCCCAACGTGGGTGCCCACCCCACATTTTACTGTGTTTCGCGGGTGGCCACCCCGCTTATGCCGCTTATTTAAATATTTGTGTGCGCGGGTGCCCACCCCGCGACTTTGCCGTTATTTTTGGTGTGCGGGTGCCCACCCTATGACTTTGGCCTTGATTGAGGCGGGTGCTCACCCCACTGTGTATTTTTGATTTCGAGGGAGCCTACCCCTTGTTTTGCCCAAGAAGAAATCACCACCGCGGCCTGCGGCAAAACCAGGAAGTCCGGCCCACGCCGCCTGACTGTGGGCGGGGCCTGGTGTGCTGCACTTCCGCTTCCCGCGGCCCGTGGGAAGCCGTGCCGTGCCTCGCCAGGCGGAGAAAGAGACCGAGGGCAGGATTCCCCCCGGGGCTCCCGTGACAGAGACGGAGCCCCGCATGCTGCCCCGAGTGAAGCACCGGTCCCAAGGGAGGGACCCGGCGAAAAGCAGAGTCCCGGGTCCCAGGAGGGGGCCCGGGTGAAGAGGAGCCGGCAAGGGAAAGAGGAGGCCTCCCCCCAACAGTCGAGAGAGAGAGAGCCCGGTGAGTGGGATGGCGGAGGGGAGGTGAGATCGAGGCATCGGTGCCGGCACCTATCATCTGAGCGGCCCCACCTGGCAGCGGGCCTCTCCAACGGGGGTACATATTTGTTTTAGAGCCTTGGTGGCTCCAACGTGAAGGCACAGAGGTGCCCCGGCCCCATAGCCGCATTTCGCCCAGCTGCCCCGCTCGCAGAGGGCAGCTGCACCTCATGGGCATGGTTATGTTTTTTACAGCCTACGTGACTGCATCGGGGGCATATTTTATTTAAAACGCCAGTGCGCTCCACAGTGCTTTGGGGCAAGTTCTTTTTCTGCATCGGCGCATATTTATTTCAGGAGCCTGTGCGCTCCATGGGGACATGTTTGTTTTCCGAGCCGGATGGCTCCAACGTGGGGCACATTGGTTTCAAGGGCCACTGAGAGCCCATGCCTCATATTTAACTTTCCCAGCTGCCCAGCAAGTAGTGGGCAGCTGCAACGTTTAGGCCTGTGCCCTTGACTTCCGCTGCCTTTGCAGCAGCCCTGACTTTGGGACATAGGGCATTTGAGCCCATTTCTGAGATGGCCAGATTGTTAGGTTTATAGGGCGCCAGGCCTTATTGTGATTCTTGGGTGCTAGGAAATGTAATGTATGTAGAATGATTTACGCACCTGTGTTGATACCTCTAAATGTATTTTATCATTATGAGGTTGGTTCGCATATAATGGTTTATGCTAGTGAGAGTTATTCCCTAAGGTAGTTATGCTTAGGAGGTTAGGGTCTAATGTGTTTAGACTTGTGAGAGAATTGCATAATGTGTTTATGATGGTGAGGTTGGCGCAGAATGTAATGTGCACCTGATGTGATACTGAGCCTGATGTAGTTGATGTTACAGGCTGATGCTAAGTGCAGTGATTACTAGTAGTACTGGTTGTGTTCTATGTTTATGCTAAATTCTAATTTACTAAGTTCACTTTGTGATGATATGGACAGTGGCCCAGTTGGCCCTGTCAGGTGTACATAATCCCTTGTAAATATGACCTAGTGCCAGGAGGCCCCATGTATAATATGTGCTTACTATTCTAATATGTTATGATAATACAAAGGCTATTTTTATATATAACCTTGTGTGGAGTTTCCTTTGAGGTGGGCCTGGGATGTTGTTGCTGTGTGCGTGCGCAAAGGCTTTACACATTGCCTTCGGGTTAAGCCTGACTGCTCGTGCCAAGCTACCAAGGGGGTGAGCAGGGGTTATCTTTGGCGTGTAAATTCCTTGCCCTGACTAGAGTGGTGGTTTCTGCCTGGCTTTGGCGCACACCTTAGCCGGTCAGAAATCCCATTTCTAACACGTCTGTTACACAAGGCCTGGCACATTTTTTTTAGGTTGTTGGCTCTGGCCTTGTGACCTCATTTCAGGCTATATTTGGTGTAATAACCGGCCTTTATTCATTCTATTTTTCTTGCGTCTTTGGTGGCTTGCCTCTAATACTCGCCATAGCTGCTGGAATACTTCTATTGATTTGCCTGCTACGCAATGGCTGCACCTCTTGTGGTTCTACACAGCCCAGACCCGCTGCAAATGCTCCATAACCGTGTGCTTGAATGCTTTGGCACACTGCCCCAGGCTACACTCAGCGTGGCTTATGGATTGTCTTTCCGCTTTGCGTACCACACTTGCGTGTAAACCGTCTTCTCATGTCTACGATGCTCCTTTTCATCAGCGTTGGATGTCTGCTTCTCCAATAAGTCATGTTCGGACCCGGATTACGACTTGTTAATAGGTCCCTTAATGGCCCATGAACAAGAATGTTCCGGAGTTGCCCAAATGGCGCGTGCGGCTGCACTTGGAGTGTTGGCACAATGGGATGTCTGTGCGGCTGCACAGAATCTCCTACAACACAGATTCATTGAATATCACGCAAGTTGTCCTGCGATGCTCTTGAACATACCCTATTGTGAAGAACATGAATGCTCATTCAGCTTGCATCACTTTTTGCTACCGATGACAATGATTTCCTTTTGGAGGCAGTTGCGGTTTATTGCAAATACATTCTGATGGATGAGGATGGCTGGCTCGCCATACATTTCTGTGCCAGATTTTTTAGTATTTTTTAGCTATTTAATTTTTTTGCCTAACCCCTATTTACAATATTTTTTCTTTTTCTTCAAAAATTCAACAAATTCAAGATGCTCTTGAACTCTGCTCTCACTTGTTGAACTCTGTGTTCGTCCTATGTCTACATCCAATGGACTTACCAGGGGAGGGTGTAGTGAGGCTACTGGATTCACTGCGGACATTGTTAAGTTAGCATAGGTTAGCACAAGCTTGGCTGCCATGTTGCTGCTGTTGCGCACGTTACCAAAAGACTCCGTTTTCGCAGAACCTCTGCTTGTGCGTGTTCACATGAGAACTGTCTGCTTTTCATGTTCCTTGCTGTACTCTGTGGTTTTCATCTGCACATGATGTTCAAGGTCGAAAAACAATGTCCCTTGTTACTCTGCTTTGGTCAGTCCCCCGCACTTAGACATAACACGAAAGCACAGCTGCACTGCTGAAAATCGAGTGCTTTTAATATTGCAGGCATGCAGGTTAGAAACACTTGAAGAAAACCTTTCCAGAGAGAAGAGCTGTGCTTGTCCGGAGATGTAAACCTTTGCATCTAGACTTGGAGGTATGGGGTCCCCCTGACAAAGCCCAGAGGTCTTCTTTTTTTATAATAAACTAGTTCCTAGCTCGGGGAGGGTTGCAAGGCCCAGTAGATCGTTTTCCACTAGCTCAATAAAATAAAATCCCAGTTTATTTTCTATGGAACTGTAGCAATGCTGACCATATTGTGGTCATGCATTATGCTGTTAGTACTGGCATGTGTACTGCATTTTGAGGCATGTTAGTTAAAAGAAACATTTTAAACAATACCGTTTCTCTGATTACTCATGTTGTGGACAAGTATGAGTGAGTGAGCGAAAGAGTGTTCTTGCTCCCACGATTCCTGAGAGAGTCGGAGTTACATGTTCTGGGTTGTCTAATCATTGGTAGCTTCGCTGTAGTACGGAGAATGAATGAGACACTATAGCTAGTCGGATTGGGGTTCTGGGCACTAAGGTGGGTAGTTGGTACACCACTATAGATGAGATCCTGGTTTCCTGCACATAGTTCTGTATATGTGCAGAATCCCTGCAACACTCACTTGGACTTCGAGTGCACACGATCTCAGGACAATCCTCACGAAGGACTCAGGCTGCATGAAGCACACGCACACATTGTCGCTGAGACTCATTTGGACTCCAGGTGCACACGATCAAGGCAATCCTCACGAAAGTCTCAGGCTGCACGAAGCACACGCAAACAGCGTCGCTGAGACTCACTTGGAGTCCGGGTGCACACGATCACGGGGCAGTTCTTATGAAGGTCTCAGGCTTCAAAATTGCACAGGCACACAGCGTCGCTGAGACACACTTGGAATCTTTTATGTTCCTGAGTTTCCACAACAGGGAGCCAGCTCTCCTCGGGCCCTTGGGGATAAGTTACTTCAGGACACAGCACACAGCTAAGTCCTTTCAAGCAGGGGGACACAGCACACAGAAAAGTCCCTTGGCCTCTCCTTGGTTAAATCAGCAAACTGCAGGCCAGCCCCAGAACACACAGCAAGGGTCAGTCCTTTCCTTCAGTCTATTCAGCTGTTTCTTCCTTGGCAGAGGTTCCTCTTGACCACAAAGTAGTTTCAATCCTTTTCAGTCTTGATCAGTCCAACGTTCAGGGGTTTCAGCTCTCATAGTTATACCCCTAAATGTCTTTGAAGTCTTTGTGTTCAGGGGGCACTGACCCCTGCCCTAACCAGTTCCGGGTGTCTCCCTGCCAGTGACACCTTCTTTCTTTGATAGTGGGGGTCTGGATCCTCAATCACTCAGCAGGAGATGGAGCCATTGGTTTATGGCAGCAGCCCAGGCCTCTTCACCTCCAGGGGCTAATCCTTCCCCCTACACTCCAGGGGCTAATCCTCCCCCCTACACTCCAGATGCAGGTCAGCCTGTTGCTGTCTCACCTCCCCCCCTGGGTCAACACATTTCCCAGATCCTCTCAATTTCAAATCCAGACAGTCAATCCACAGCCAGGCAGAGACACACAGAATTGTTAGAACACAAAAAACACAGTCACTTCTAAAAGTGTGGGTTCTAAACACACAATGCAAAAACCACCTTCACAAAACGATGTGCTATTAAACTGTGAGTTCAGGCACACTAAACTTCACCTCTCCATCTTAAGCCTATGGGAAGATAGGCTGGAAACATATTACACAGCCTTCTACATTCTGTCCTATGGGCAAGATGGCCTTGCAACAGTAACAAGCATTGGAATAGCCAATAGGTCTTGCCTTTCGGACCTTATAAGTGTTTAGCCATGCAACAGTTGATGTTGTTGCACCAAGGATATTGTACAATATAACTAAATACTTATAAGCTCCCAAAGGCGAAACCTATTGGCTATGCCAATGCTTGCAATTCCAGAGGCCCTGCTTCTACCCTCCACGCTGATGCATACCTGCATTGCAATCTGGCACTTGTAGTTCTGATTTTATAATTGGATACACAGGACTACAATTCCCTCTGTGGAAAAAGAAAACTAGGACTGGATGACTTACTCCTGCATAAACCTGAACACCACATGCACCTGCATATAACTTCCAACATAACACACATCCCTCCCCAACAAGGACACATGGACCCACAACGTGGGTGGGCATCCCCTTATATCACGTAACCCTCTTACACTCGCACCCACTCCCCACACACGTATAAATGTTTTGCTGGTACTTACATGTCTAATAGGACCGCAGGCTCCTTTTGTAGTGCAGGCTTCATCGGACGTTGGGATCTTGACATCCCTCATACAGAAACAGCCCCTCACAGCTGAAGATCCATGAGAGAAGGCACGGCCCTTGTGCCACCTCGAGCACAGCAAATAATGATTGTCAACCAATGGCTGCTAATAATGAAACTGGACATGAAACGAGCCGTCAGCTTGGTTAAACCCCGTATTTATCTAAATCCCATCTACGTCATGATGAGAGTGTGATGGTGGGGGGGGCTCCATTCCACTTGGGAGTATATCCCATGTAACCATGCCACCTGCGTTGAATGATAGATCACAAATAATAAAAGAAGTGGCGCAATGTAAAGCAAGAAGAGAAGCCCCACGGAGGTGCATGCTGGGACGAATAATTTATGTAAATTGTGTTGACACCACTAGAACATGCAATCAAAGTGCCTTTCAGTCAGTCTAGTATTTCAGACAACTACATTACGCATTCTGAGACTCGCAATACTTTTTTACATTCTGAGTATGGGCCTACAAGTCCCAGGATACTTAGCATAGCTCAGATAGCAATTCCTCGTACTTATAGTGTTGGAGCTCCGTAGTAGAAATAAATAGAACGTTTTAAACGGAGACTGTTGTAGAAGCAGCCGAGGGCAAGAGACTGCATGCTGGTCAAAGAAAATGGCTGTTAATGAGGGGAAAGACGAAGCGGCTCGAATCAATTAGGAGATGCTGCAAGAGGGGGAGAGACTGCGTAAGCACTAGCTGTTGAAATCTATGTGCTACAGGTTCAACTCAGCATTTCATCCCTTTTGAATATGGGAAAATAAATGCTATTGTAGTCCAGATAGCAATTCCCCTTACTTATAGTGTTGGAGCTCCGTAGTAGAAATAAATAGAACGTTTTAAACGGAGACTGTTGTAGAAGCTGCCACAGGCAAGAGACTGCATGCTGTTCAAAGAAAAAGGCTGTTAATGAGGGGAAAGATGAAGCGGCTCGAATCAATGAGGAGATGCTGCTAGAGGGGGGGAGACTGCGTGGGAGACAAGCTGAAAGTATTAAAAAAAAAAAAAGTTTAACGAGGCGGCAGCAGGGGGAGGTGAGAGAGGAGGCGGCCTGCGCCTGTTTCCCTTGCGGGAGCGAGCAGGGGCACCATATGTTTGCAAGTTATTTACAAACATATGGTGTCAAAGTTCGCTCCCGCAAGGGAATCGCCAAACGTGCACGCGTTGACATTGAAAGCAATGCAACGCGTGCACGTTTTTAGGGCAAAAACTGAATCGATTCCAAAAGGTCTCTCCTATGCAGCGTGTGCTGGAGAGTATTTCACTGTCAGGCCTTGGTACACACCTTAGTACATATCCTACCTTTCACAGACACTGCACCCTGCCTAGGGGGGGGGAGTACCCTGGACCTACCATAGGGGTGTCTGAAGAGCATGGAAAGGGAAGGTAAGGCCTGGCAAGTGGATGCACTTGTCAGGACAACATGGCAGTTATCAAACTGCGTGCAGGCACTGCCTGAGTTCTCTCTTTAGGTCTACTTGTGTGGTTGGCACAATTAGTGCTGCAGGCCCACTTGTAGCATTTGCATTACCAGACCTGGCACACATAGTGCACTTTACTAATGACTTTACTAGTAAGGCAAACATACCAATTATGGACAACCAATTACCATAACCTTTTATTCAGGGAGCACTAGCACTTTGACACTGATCAGCAGTGGCAAAGTACCCAAAGCATCTAAGCTAGCAAAACGCAATCCATCACAGCATCAAAAATAGAGGAGGTAGAGGTAAAAAGTCAGGGGTAACCACGCCAAGAAATGCCAGGTCTAACAGTGGTAGCATGTCTTTCAGTAAACCACTGAAAATTATTTGTGACATACCACCAGATATAGCCATAATGTATTGAAAGGAACCTGTGGCCATAAAATGCAATACTGCCATATGTCTCACAATAGGTGGGATACATGTGGGATACATGTGGGATTACTGTTTTGAGAAAGGATATCGAGCTTCAGCTGATGACATAAATCCTGTATTGTTGCCCATTTAAATGAAACTTCTTAATGACTTCCCTTTTTTCATGGTCTGAAGTTCTGGAAATGGACGGTACGCTGGAGGCTGTCATCTCCTTCCTCTTCCAAGGTACCTAAGTGTGGAGTGAACACAATTTTTAACATTGGTCACAGTGTCCAAAGTAACATATATGTAGAGTGAGACTAAAGTAATTTGAGAAAACATTACTGCTTCAGAAAGTATTAAACATAATTCACATAATAATTGTCTACTGTCCAACCTCCACCTATAATCCCCGCTGAGGTCTTCACGTGTCTGCAACAAAAATGTACACATCATATATCCAAAATTAGTATGAGCACCCTAATATTGTACATTGAATTGCTCTCACAAAATACCGTCACTGTCGGTGTACAGTACGCCACAGTAATATAACATTTATGCAAAGCACTGATGTTTGTGTCAAGGAAATTGTAGAGCAATGGAGTAAAACATCTATAAACATGTTACAAGTGGTGGTGACGCACAGTCACCAATACTGTAGTTCCAACCGCTAACATGGCGACTGCCTGACCTCACATATAGGACATTAAGAACCTACAGCCGCTGACGGAAGTCAACAGCGCGGTGGGCGGTTTCATCCATGGCGGACACAGCCATCAGTTTACGTTGGTGATTGTGACGGTCACTGCTTAATGGCTGGGTCCATCTATGCTGATGACGGCGTGCATGGGGTATACATACGAAGTGGTTTGAAAAACACCTCACTTGCCTCCTGAATACCATCCAGGGCCAAGGCAGTCATCTGCAGCAGATGGTGAACTACATGGAAGGCACTCACAGTGCCATTTCTGTCTTAACGAGATCATTTCAGGCTCTGGCCACCTCACTTACCACAGCCTCCCATCCATTCCAACTTGTGTTTCGCCCCCTGGCCCGTACCCATCCAAATACCCTATTACCAAACTTGCCCAAAGCACACGCACACATTGCCATGCACCCACCCACACAGACCCAAGCAGCACACACACACAAAAGCAAATGCACACAAAAAGAAGTTACATGCATCCAAAAGCACCACACCCACCACTAACAACACCACAGCCACATTCTCATACCACTCCCGAATCAAATCTCCACACAGCACAGGAGACAACACACACGCATGCACACACCACACCACACCACCATATATCCAACTAGCAAACATACCTTCTAACCCACATGCACCACCACAACCACTGTCACATACATACAGACGCCACAGACATCCACACCCAGTAACCACCACATCAGCAGTCACAACACACACATGCTGCGCTTCCACTGCACCAACATCCACAGACACATCACTAACATGATACACACCTAAAAAACTCACCCAGAAACAATCACGCACCCAACAGATACCTGAGAAACAAGACACACCCATACTAGCAGCTCATACACCTGACACACATGCACCTGCACCCCGCAACTGTCCCAAACACACCAGACACTGACACTCGCCCTACCTCCAAGACCCCACTCCCTCCCAAAGCCCATCCCAAGTTCCCCACAGAGGATTCAACCTTTCACCTGGACCTCTGCCCTCCCAACCCACCTACCACCCTTTCCACATAGGTTCCAACCTCTGTCACAACCAAACCCACCACTTCCACCTCCAAATCCACCCTTAGTCCTGACCCATCCACCCCTTCCACTTCCAAGGGTCCCATTTCAAAACTTCAGACCATCCCTACGGACTCCCAACACCCACTCTGAAATGTCAGTCCACCCCTTCCTCTCCCAAACCCTAGGACCACCCTCCCAAACGTGACCATCCCAGTAACATCTTTGAGGTGCCTGCCATGCCTAATGGATGCCCCTTTGTGAGTAGGTTCCCTGTCAGTGTCATGAAGGACAAGTTTAGTGGCACAGTAGTGTGTTGGGCCACACATTGTGAAAATAGTCTGGCCATTGGCCTTTGCTTGACTACATGTAATTGTTTTTGCAAAATTAAACATTTGCTTTGTTTAGAACCCATTAGTCCTGCCATTACTTTTTTAACCATTTGATGTTATTGGGTACTTTGTGATGTGTGACTACAGTTGTGTATTTTTCATCCCTGATTGCTGATCCATTTGAAGTGGTTAGTATTTGACCTTGGAATAAGTTCCGGAGCTACACAGGACAAGGGGAAATGTTCAATGGATGAATATGTGGGATGAATTACAATTGGAGCTGACATTGTATTGGGTAGTATTTCAGTTGGTAAGTATGTTAGCTTGGCCAACGTCAACATAATTTAGCATGCACTTCTCCCTATGATATAGGTTGGATATGTGTGCAAGTGAGATATTTGTTTAGCCACACATGGAGTGTGTTAAATTGTCATACCTTTGTAGAAGGTTTTATGGACATGTGCATTTTCGTGTGTGTACCTTACACCTATTGTAATTAAATGTGTGACAAATGCTGTTACTATTCTGTTTGCTCTCATGACTTGCACTTACACATTACCCACATATGCATGGCACTTGGTTATGCTATTGGTTGTCCCTGATATACTTCAAACCACAGGTTCTGTGCACATAGAGGTTATGAAGCATGTGCAAAGTGGACTGTGACCTAGGACTCCAGCATTTCAATGCCCCACCCCGGTAGAGCCATACCTATTCTGCAGAGAGTCTTTACATTGTGACATTTGAATGCTTCTCACACTGATTATTTGGAATCCCTTTTACATGGCATTACCTTTTAATGTGGATGATGTGTGAGAGTCCATTACAGAGATTTAGCAGAAAAGATGTGTTTCAGTTTCATGACATATCCATACAGATGTATCTTTGATATCACAACAGGAGGTAGCATGTGAGCAATGTGAGGGTGTCACAGAGATCAATAAGTGTGATCTTAATGAGGAGGTGCTGTTGTGTTGCACAATTTAATGCACACATCACCATCCCTAATTATGAGATGTGAACTCATGTTAACTTTTGTAGAGTGTGCCTGTGCAGTGTTAGTGACCTGCCCAAAGAAGACTTCATAGAGCTGTAATTGGATCATACATTGAGAACAATTCCGAAAAAAGGGGCCCACAAAATATATTGGGTCCAGGGACCCCAAACCCCTTGCCTAGGTCCATAGCGGGCCATCTATTTGCTGAGAAGTTGATGGAAATGGGTATGAGTACAGCTTACCCTTGCTTGTGTTGGTTTTGGACATCATCAAGCAGGAACAGCAGCGGCATTATGTGGACAATCGGCCCCATGGCGGCACAGGGTGTGTTAAGCTGAGTACAGGTGACTGTCAGCCTTATACCCCTTCCTTTCGGCCAGCTCAGATGTTGTGGTTGGACCGCCAAAATCACGTCGGCGAGAAGGCATATCGAAATTGGGCCAACGGTAACACTGGCGGTTTGCCCTTTAACAGACACTTTGGCCTTTCCCGCCACGGTCAAGATGTCCTGGCGGCTGGACCGCAGCGGTCTTTCATCTATGAAACTGCATGCACCGTAATAGGACAGGGCAGGGCAGACCGCCAACTGTGTGACAGTGTTCCGACACCGCTTTGAAGGCGGTACCATGACAACCAAACTCGTAATCAGGCTGAACTTATTTCATCTCCTGCTGAAACTTGGCTTGCTGTGATTCAAAGTCTTTCTAAAAGTCCTCGAGATACTTTGCTCAGCTTGTGACAGTCGAGAATTCAATTGAAGAAGATTGTCATTAATTTTCCCCAGCTGTGTCTGAAGTTCCCTGTTGGCCCTTTCTTGTGCACTCTTCATCTCCCTGATTTCTCCTAGAATTACTTGGAGCATTTGCCCCAGCTGAACAATGTTTATTGATGTTTCTGGGGGCTCTCTACCACCAGCGAAGTCCACCACTCCAACTTGGGCTAGAAGCTCAAGAACCTGAGCGGACTGAAAAGAAGAAACTCCTGGGCATGGTAGGATTTCCTGTTTAGAGTTATCTGAGACCCCTGAAGTGCTTGCGTAATATTAGAGGCTAGTGGAGTAAATTCCTTCGTTCTCTCCTCGGCTACCATAAGTGTTTGAGGTGCCTTGCATTCCTCCACCGAAGGTTTTGCACCTTAAAGGACCACCTATATGAGGCAGATAGAGCTCCCGTCATGCTTCAAGCCTAGAGGCCCGCTTCCGGGGGGCCGCCGCTTTGCTGCTGGAAGGAATGGCATTCCTCGCTGAGCCTAGCTCCTCTTTGCACAGATATCGGAGGAGGTGAAGCGGCAAACCGGAACATTCCTCAAGCTGCTGTGCGGCCTGTAACAGGTCTCGGGCCTCAGGCATTGTTGCAGCAAAGGCGGCACCCCGGGCATCAAGTACCTGTAAAGACATGGTATGAGAAACGTGGTACGGCCCTAAGGTTAGGATGTGCCGTGCTTCAAGTCTCCCCAGCGAAGTAAAGAGTGGAGTGCTGTAAACTTGGAGGAGCGTATTAGGAGCTCCCTGTCGGCAGCAGGGGCTCGGGTGGTGGCGGAGGCATCCCTCTTAGGTGCGGGTGTGGCTTGCTACTAGCCGGCACCTACACATGGCGATGCTCAGCAGGATCCCTCAAGCTGTAACAGCCACCTCAAGATTTCGCTGATGCTAGTTGGCACTAGCAGGCATTAATATATGGGTAGTATATCGCAGCATCACTCAAGAAACAGTGATATCTGAGTAATTTGTTAGACAATCGTCCTCCCCACTCTAATCTAGATGAAGCAGCAAAGCTTGCAAAGATCCGCCACAATCAGCCCGGGCTAAATGGCTTCATGAGTATGGAAACGGGGAACAGGCAGAAGGACAATGCCCAGCAAGCACAAGGGAAGGGGGACTGCAGTTTTGCAACCAATTTAGTGCTTCAGAGGTGCATTTTCCAGATTTATTACGCACCATGAATGCCACCATGAACACCATGAGTATTAACAGAGATCGTGCCAAGATTCAGCCTGGGGGTCATGACAATCCCGCTTGTGCTCAATCAGCCCTCTCTCCCGCTTAGTGTTACACTAGCTCAGGGGACGGATTCTCCTGTGGGAATTAATTATTTCCCGCTCCATCATACTTTGTTTGTGTGCAATCAAGTTCCCACACATGCTTCAATTGGCAATGAGAAACCCCCATATCCTCTATTCAGTTCATGTTGCTGTGTGCTAGAAAAAATCCTTTCCTACCCCCAGTATCCAGAATGATTGTCATATAAGTTCTCTCACTTTGAAGTCAGAGAAAGTGGCACAGAGTACAGTGGAAGACAGAGCCTGACACTGGACCTCTGTCTTTGTCTGTACAGCAAATGTGACAAGATATGAAAAAGATTTACAGGCCTATTACAGAAAGGTCACACACATATGTTGATTGTAACTTTCACATCCGTATGTCAACCACCTGAATAGAGAATATGTACAGACAATAAAGGCCGTGACTCAATAGTAGTGTCTACTGTTTATGTTATATCAAAATTAAATCATTCATCAATATTCACATATGTAGTGGATTAAGGCTGTTAAAATACAGTACAATATACACATAAATGTTAAACATGTGATAAAAGTGGTCAGTGCTTATTGAGTGTGGAATATATACAGAGTGATCATGACTTATATACATAGGTGGGGGAAAAACACAAAGGTAGGCCAGGCAAGTGTGTTAGACCAATAGCTCTGTTGGCTAATCTTGCTCCCTTGGGTGTGCAGAGCCTTGGTCAACCTGGGCCTTATATAATCGCCGACGTTTCAACCCGTGGTGTGCTCCATTAGGTAGTCACGTGGGTCTTCTTCAGGACAGGACGGGGGATAAATGATGACAGCCCTGGGGTAGACCAGACAAGTTCTGGCTACCTTAGCATCAAATGGTTGGCGCCTGGAAGTAGAATCGGTGAAGGCCCTCGCGTTGGATTTTTTAGGTTTAGCAATACTGCGTGAGACAAGCAGGCATCAGTCCTGCGTGGTCGCTGCATCCATTCAGGGCTGTCATCATTTATCCCCCCCGTCCTGTCCTAATGAAGACCCACGTGACTACCTAATGGAGCACACCACGGGTTGAAACGTCGACGATTATATAAGGCCCAGGTTGACCAAGGATCTGCACACCCAAGGGAGCAAGATTAGCCAACAGAGCTATTGGTCTAACACACTTGCCTGGCCTACCTTTTGTTTTTTCCCCCACCTATGTATATAAGTCCTGATCACTCTGTATATTATGCACACTCATTAAGCACTGAGCACTTTTGTCACATGTTTAACATTTATGTGTATATTGTACTGTATTTTGACAGCGTTAATCTACTACATGTGTGAATATTGATGAATGATTTAATTCTGATATAAACAGTAGACACTACTATTGAGTCACGGCCTTTATTGTCTGTACAGATTCTCTATTCAGGTGGTTGAGATACGATGTGAAAGTTACAATCAACATACCTGTATGATATTAGGTGCGCTGAAAAGTAATTGACCAAACCCGACAGAACCACTTCTTGTTTACTAATTTATATCCAGGTTCTGAAGGACACAGGGTCACCCGTTTTTTTGTTTAACTATTTACAGAAAGGAGCACACTTGGAAACATACAAGGGGAGTTGGTGTGAAAAGGCTTTGCTCCTTGAGGGGGACGAACTCACCCTTGGACAGATCAAAACAAATAAAGCCAGCAAATAGAAAGCCAGAAAATATGAGTTACAAACCACAAAGCCAATTAATGGTAAGCAACGGGCAAAATGCATTCCCAGTGAAGCTTTCTGAACGTCTCCAAGATTAATTTAACAAACTAAACAGTTGCGCTATCTAGTATGCTTCGACTTAAAAATGAAACTGGTGTGATCTATTGTGTGATGTAATGTGGTGTGCTCATATAAAGCACTCTAATGTCCACATGCCAATTCGCAGTGTACACAAACCAGCAAACAAAAAAGAAAATGAAAACGTGGCAGCTATAGATACTCACTTATCACATAACCTAAATTACTCCCTTCACCCCTCACTACGTTACCTGTTGAAGAGTAGGGTATTATGCCCGCAAGTTTTCAGCCACCCTCTCCAGTTATCATGGTTATCAAATTGAAATATATTTTAAAGCACCATTAGACCAAGCCAGTGAGTTAACACTCCTGCAAAGGTGAGAACGCGCGGTTTGCGCTTTGGCATTTAATGACACAAGACACTTGCGGTGTCCCAGTCAGATTTTCCAAACAAAATAGATGAACCTCGCATGACACGGATTAGCGCGTGCCGCATGCACTCTTCCTGCTCCCCGGTATGTTTCTAGCTCGAGAAGCACTGAGCCTGGCGCAGCGGGCCCGCCTCTCTGCTTTTGCCCCGCCTTCTCCCTAGCCCGCCCCTTGTGCTGGCGGAAGGGAAGCAGAGAGACTGTCCCACTCCCGTTGTACTGTACCCAGGATTGTTGAGGCAGCGCGCGGCCGTACCAGCTATGGGCAGCGCTGTACTCTGGGGCCCCAGGGGCCTGGGCGCTGCCCCTCGGATCATGCTGTTGTCTCGGCTGAAAAGGCAGAGCCCTGTCGCCCCCCTCTCGACCGCTTTTCGTCTGTTTGGCAGTAATAGCAACCGGCCTGACCCCGGGGGCTGCGGAGAACGGGGGCGTCCGCCAGTCAGAGTGGGGTGTGCCTCCGGCTTCTGGGGAGACACGGCATCTGCAGGTAAACACAGTGCTGTGCCTAGTAGAGGGGGGTGATCGGAGGGCTGACCCTGGAAGTTATGTGCCCCTAGAGATGGCAATGCCGCCTGCTGTGCCTTGAGTTCTTATGTTGTCTGCCCTTGCCCCATCAAAGGACAACTGCCCACAGTACCCCGTGCTCTTTGGAGCCCTAACAGCTGTCTGCTGCCCCTGCCCCTTAAACACTGATCTGCTAAAGAACCGCAGAAATGTTTACAGCATGATAGGTGACAAACTATTTTTCTTTCCCTCCAAGAGAGTTAAGGGCGCAGGAGGGGGACCTGATCATTTTGTCCTGGACTTTAACAGGGATGTAAAAGTGGAGGAATCGTAAACACTTTAACTCCATTACTGTGGTTTCCATAGCTGCCAGCCAGGAGACCGTTACTTTGATTCCACTCTGAGCTTTCTTTTATTGTTTACAAAACACTGACATTCACTTGAAACCAGCCAGACCAATTGTCTTTGTCAATGGTTGTTAGATGTTTGGGAAAAAAATGAATAACAAAAATTATTTTGTTGTAAATAATATTGAAAATATTTCAGTTAAGAGACTGTGAATTACTGAACCCTGTGCAAAGTAGTACTCTGCAGAGTGTCACCATCACTCTCATTATGGCCACACAGTCTCCTTCAGGCATGTATGCCGTTTTTCTCTTCACATCTCATACAACTCCATATCTTTCACCTCATCCCTTTTCTCTCCAGGACCCTTTTCTCACTCTCCTGAATGCCCTTCCTGTCATTTCCTTCAGTTCACCATCCCCACTTTTACCTTGTCAATATTTTGACTACTGTGTACCTTCTTCACACCCATCTAGTTGCCATTGTGATTCTGTGCAGATCACGTGACCTGACTGCCGTAAAGTAGAGCAGGTAACACCCATACTAAAGAAAGCCAACTCCCTCTCCTCAGATCTCAACTACTACCGCCCTATATCCAACATCCCCACTCTGGCGAAACTACTAGAAAAATGTGTACAAATTCAACTATGCAACCGCATTGAAAATTCCAACCTCATAGACCAACACCAATCCGGCTTCCATCAAGGACACAGCACTCACCCACATTATGGACGAAATATTAAAAATACTAGACCGTAATGAATCATTGTTTTTGATACTTCTTGACTTATCCTCTGCCTATGACACAGTTAAACATGACAACTTACTGTAACGAGAGATGGGGCTATCTGGTCCTGTGCTACAATGGTTTACATCTTTCCTTAACAACAGAACCCAAAGAATTGAGAAGAAGCAAACCCTCTCTCAACCATCCATGGTCACCCTAGGTGTTCCACAGGGCTTAGCACTATCACCCATTCTTTTCGATCTACTCATGGAACCCCTGACAAACGCGTTGAACTCTGCGTACATTCTATATCACCTGTATGCAGACGACACACAATTGTATATGAAAATCTCCTCCTCAGAAGACTTTATCTCCCTCAACGCTATTCTGCATAATATTCAAAGCTGGCTCATTGGCAACCATCTCGTGCTCAACACCAACAAAACGGAATTCCTCCTCCTCCTCCCCCACCCCCAAGCACACACCCAAGATAGACCTTTGGCTAAAGCATCTAACAACCTTTGACTGCTCTCCCCACATCATTGACTCCGCTAAATCCTTGGGAATCACTGTAGACACATACTTGAATATGCAGGCGCAAATCAGTAATGCCAACAAATGAGCCAATCATCAGATGAGTATCCTAAGACCCTTCCTCCCACAGGTCGACTTAAAAATGGCAGTACAAGCCCTAGTGTTGCCAAGCTTGGATTATGGAAGCATCACTCTATGCGGTCTTTCCAAATACAATCTGGCCCCGCTGAGGGCATCACTTAACGCTGCGGCCAGGCTTGTCTCTGGAACAAAAAGAAATAACCACATTTCACCTACCTTAAAAGCATTGAACTGGCTACCTTACGAGGCAAGAATACAACTAAAGATCGCCTTCATGACCCATAAAGCCCTTCATATCAAAACCCCCAGTTACTTAGCACAAAAGATAGAGCTGTCGGGAGGTTGCAGACACTCTCGTAGTGTGAGCTCACTACTACTGAAACCACAGTTTTTTCACAAAAAGAGAACGTGCTGCAGAGCCTTCTCTGGTATCGCGCTGAAGATTTGGAACTCCTTACCGCCAGATGAACGTAGAATCCCTTCCTCCTCCTTCAAAAAAGAAGTGAAAATGCTTCTAATGAACAAATTCACATCCTAAGACTTTAAATCATACGTTACTGCTATCAACATATGCTATCTCATCTACCACTGTCCACCTCTTCAAATTGAATGTATGTTTATTACCCCCTCAACCGTCTAATTTATCCAAAAGGTGTAATGTAAAGCGCTCTGATACCCTCTAGGGTCATGTTTACGCTATATAAAGCTTTATAAATAAATAAAATACATTCTTCTGTGGGGTCTGCAGGGAGGTTAAGGATTGGATAACCATATATTCGGAACACCTTTTTCTTCCACTGACAGGCACAGTGTGAAACTCGCACTGTTTCAACTCCAGAGCTCTCAATCGTAGCCCGTTATGAGCACCTGGAGGTGACTCTGTTCAAAGTATGCTACACACAAAAAATACTGACACACAACATCCTGGAAATAGCTAACACTCTTAGGGAATGCAAGATTAAATAAAACGTGACGTATAAACTGGAAACTAAATCATTGACATGGATTTCGTTAATGTTTTTAACATTCATTGTTCAGAAATCAGTCGTTGTTTCTGCCAGTAAAGTTACGTACCTGAATATAGGACCCGATAGTGACCTGTTTCGATTTCTCGTTTTAATTGCTACTGGGTCTGAGAACTGAAGGGACCCACTCCACTTAAAGGCCATGATTCAGAATCTTTGCAAACAGTCCCTTTACCATCCTTTCATTGATAAAATGAGTAATCTCAATCCTAGTAGATGCTGGCACCTGTCACATCAGAGCCCAAGTATTTGATAGTGACAGCTTCCTGTTAGATATGTGTAGTCGTCACTGCCATAAGAGATCTGATCTTCCAAGTTCCCTTCAACTAGCTGGAAACCGTTGCAAGCATTCCACTAAGGAGGTGTGCATGGCTTTAAATGGGCCGGGTCTCGCTGGGTCACAGACCCACCAGTAATTAGAAATTGACATTGAACCTGGTCCCCATCGAGCTCTACATCCATGTCTTTAACTTTGCAAGGTAAAAACACGAATTGATTTCTCAATATTGACTGTAAAAAAAAAGTAGGTAATCCATAATAACGATAAACTCCTTGATTGTAATTCATATGTACTACTTAAGCTTGCAATCTTTAAGAGTGTGTTGTTTCTATGTGTCTATGTGAGATCAGTTTGGGAGGGTGTTTGCAACGGGGCATGATTTAAAGGTCTGGATTGGAGGCATAAGGAAGTGCCAATTTCTTACAGTGTAGTGCTTAATTTGAGCTGGTGGTTCCAGGTGGGGCCCACCAGAAATCATTTCTGGGGACGGACACTTATTTTTCCTTATCAGACCTTGACCCAAAGGAAGAGAATGACACACACACAATGTCAAAGAAGAAGGAAGAGAAAGGTGGAAAAAGGGAGAAATAATTAACTTACAAGTGTAAGCTAAAGAGGTAGGAAGTGGCTAGTGGTGGGTTAGAGAGGCATAGCGTGGCATCAAGACTATGCCGCCTTGGTATTCGGCAAACTGGGATTCAGTGAATGAATGAATGATGAAGCACTGATAGAGCGCATGGCTACCCAAAGGCATCCCGGCACTGAGAGTGTAGCACAGAAGTATTTGATTGGGATAAGTATTCTTGTTACAATGAGATGTTCTGGAACAGCCAGGTTTTAAGCATTTTCCGGAAGGGGAGAAGCTGATTAGCTTAGCGAAGTGACAGAGTGAGGGAGTTCCAAAGCTTGGCAACGTTGTAATTAAAAACTGACATGGAAACTGGTCCCTATTGAGCCCTACATCCTTGTCTTTAACTTTGCAAGGTAAAAACACTAATTGATTGCGCCATAATGATGGTAAAACACCAGTAGGTAATCCACGGCCTGGGAAAAGCAACCTGAACAATCTGCACAACTGGCCTAGTAGTGTAAGGGGGTGACAGTCTCTAAACAAAATTTTAATACAGGGACTTATTTTTTTCAAATTAAGGGCTATCAAAGTATCTGTTTGTGGGTCATAAAGGTGTTCAAAACACATGCTCATCCAATACTTGGCCTCTCTGCAGACCACATAGAGCAATCATCACGTGTGCCAATTTTAATTGTGATTCTATCTGAAAGTGTTTGAAGGAGGTACTCGGTGTAGAATTATTAACAAAGGGAAATTAAAACAAAATGCAGTGCTTATAGGTTAGTGAGTGAGTTTTGTGTTTGGAGATGTTGAAGTGAGTGGTGCAAGGAAGTACATGTAGGACAGAGTGGAAGAGGGCATTGATGAGGGAGTAGATAATGTGTGAGAGATGCATTTGGAGAATTTCAGAAAAAATAGGGGGGGAAATGGGCATTTCTAACAGAGACTGAAGAGAAAAGTGGTGTGAAGGGAAGGACAGGTGTGATTGAGACACTCCAAAAACCACTGCCACAGAACTAGTAATGTTTAATTTATAATCTCAATTTTTCAAAATAGAAATATTTTCAATTATAATTATTCACAGCAAAATAATTGCTGTTACTTATTTAGCTGATACCACTAACCAGTATCGGCAAAGCCAATAGGTCTGGCTTATTGTAGACGCATGTCTGTTATTATATAATATTGTTAGATGCTGTTGTAGAAAGCTCACAGAAAAGCACCATAAATACTGGTTGAGTGGCACACTGTGGGAAATAGGATTTTACTTTGTATGTTTCAAGCTACACTCTTCATTGTATAGGCCACTCCACTTGGAAAGGATTCCTAGCCTTACTTCTTAAGCCACGCCCTTTCTAGAGACGCCCTTCAGCTCATTTAAACCCCTGGTGGTATGACTGTGTTAGAACTGCCAGCTTGGAAGTTCCTTAAACTAGATTTACCAGCTCCATAAAAGCCAGCGGAAGGTACTGTTAGAAATTAACATTTCATCGTGTGATCCTTAAAACATGTTGATATCCAGTGAATTTCAGTGGTATGTTAAGGCTCGGTAAAGCATACATCTGTTCAGAGTTTAGGAAGTTTTATTGAAAGGGTAACCTGTAACATTTTATGACTTGTTGCAGTATTATTAGGATGTTTCTTTATTTTGTAATAAATACTCTGCGCCAAAGGTAACATACCGGAAACAGACCAGACTAATGTTGGTTATTTCCGCGTTAGTGTGACAGTGTTTTTGTTGCCAGCAGTAAGTTTTGAACAAGTCAGTAGAAATCTGCTCTTGGGCTTTATTGTAGCCCCTTCTAGACAACTAGCCTGTATTGATGCCAAATAAGGGAGTGAGTAGCTGCGAACACCATTTGTGATGTGACTTTAGGCAGTTTGAATACAGCTTGCCCAATAATTCCTAAAATCACAAACGTCAATTCCTACGTATTTATAACCATCATATAGAGAGTTTTAGGTCAATCGCTCCATTAGACCTAGTCAGTAGGAGTGAATGAATGTGCAGTTCTTTGGTTACAACTGTTTCTCCTTTCTTTAATTTATCCTGACTTGTGACTTCATTCACCTGGTGATTTCACTCGAGTCAATCGATATCTTAGTTTTTTTATTTTGTTCGGCCAAACTTCTGGTTTTACAGTTCTTTTCAATTTACTTTCTTTGACATTCTTTTCATTCTTTTCTTCCCTCCAAGCTCTCTTTCTCAGAACTCGACCTTCAGGTATTTCGTTCTCACTCTCTTCTGATTCTGTCCCAACTTGCTTTTCCTTTTCACCAGTCTCTTTATCCACCACTAGTTCTGGTTTCCCTACTTCTTTCCCTCCTCGGGTCTCCGACACGCAATCTTCCTGCTGACTACTTGTCCCTTCACCTAGCTGGATGTTGCAGTTCCCTACACCTCCTCGGGGGTCTTCCGCAATCTGTCCCTCTCTCTCTGTACCTGTCCCTTTTTAGGTCGAGGACTACCGGTCTGCCGAAGGCAGAACCGGAAGTCGGAGATTTAATGTTTTCTAGAGTGGCTATTTAGCCCGCCTCTCTTTTAGCTTCTCCTCCATTGGCTGGCTTCCTAAACGGAGGCCTGCCGTTGGAGGAGGGAGCCGTCCCTCCAAATAGGCTCCGTCTTTTTCAGATTCGGGGGCGTGTTCCTTGCTGTTCTTTCCACTTTTTAGCCACGCCCTTTTGAACAGCAGGAACACGCCCCCGAATCCGAAAAAGTTTCGAAGCTTCCATCCGCCATTTTTTTTTCTTAGCAGTACTGTGCAAGATCCCACGTCTTAGTTCTGTGCTAGACCCCCGTAACTTTACCTCGTTGCAAGTCTCCTCAATCCTGCGCTGGATCACCCTTCTCAATCTTGTGTTCTGTGCTAGACCCCCGTAACTTTACCTCGTTGCAAGTCTCCTCAATCCTGCGCTGGATCACCCTTCTCAATCCTGTGCTGGATCCGGATTCCAATATCGTTGCAAGTCTCCTCAATCCTGCGCTGGATCACCCTTCTCAATCCCGTGCTGGATCCGGCTTCCAATATACCAATAACGGAAAACTTGATTCGACTTGAGTGATCCAGATTATTGTTTAGGTTTGATGTGGTTTTGTGGGTGTGGTCTTATTTGATTTTTTAAAACACTAGATGTGCTCTTTGACATGTGTTGGAGCTTCCTTTCAGCAAATTATGGCAACAGTAAACAGTGCGTGTTCAAGCCATCAACGTTTTAAATGTAAACTTCTCCTGGTGGTTCCGGATACACATGCGCCTTGCCGTTGGCTGACGAGGGTAGAGTTTTCGGTAGATGTACACCAATCAGGGCGCCCCGTGTCGATGTGTTTACGGTGATATTCCGGAAACACGTAAAAGCTGTCGGGATATTTATTGCGCTATTTTATATTCTCTTAACTCCACAGCTGTCGGGGTACAGTCGTTGACCGTCTGTGGATCCGAGATCATGGCGGAGGGAGATAACCGTAGCAGCAACCTGCTAGTAAGCAAGGAATGGGAGGGCATTCGTTCACTGATCCTATACGTAGATTGCCATAAGGGCTCAGCAACTGTAAGGGTGAGTAAGTTGTTTTCTGGGCTGGTACTTTAGGTACTTACCGTGCCACGATAGCGGAGACGGGGCTTCGTGATAGGAGACTAAGGACTCATGGCCGGGGTTCTTAGAAGAAAGGGGCGTGTTTGACTGCGAGGGTTGGCTCGCTACGTATATGCAACCTGTTCTCAAGTATGCAAAGTAACCGACAAAAAATTGTCACTGTGCATACTTACGAGCAGGGCTTAGTATCAAACGATTGAATTGGTTTGCTTCAAGCACAATGTAGGGGGCGGACAGTCACGTGGTTTTTTTTTGTTGCTGGTTATGTTGCACTCAAAACTCCAAATTGTTAACAAGCAGATGTTGAATTGATTGTATCTCTGGGGTTAAACACCTTTTGTAAGTAGTGCCCGAAAGCGATTTAGAGAATGTGTGCTTTCTTTGGAAAGTTTGTTTGCCCACAGATGGCCACGAGGGGGTTGCATCGGCAGCCGGGTGATGGGCCCGTATAGTGTGGTTTCCTTTTGTGCAGAGTTGTTGTACAGCGCACAGTGGTCAGGCCTGAGGAAGCGTCTGCCTCCCATCTCCGTTACCTCAAGGCCCGTGGGTCTCCAGCCCCTGTTTATTTGAAGATGCCCGCTGCCTTCAAGTACAACATGCAAGCATGCAAGTCCAGAACTAAAACCCAGCCAGTTTCGATGTTTTATTAAACTTTATATAGCCCAGTTGGAAAATAATTGATCGGTCCCCCAATAAAGCCATGGCATGTAAATTGGCTGTGGCTCTTATTTTAAAGCCCAGATTGCCCGTTTACAACATTTGCCTTTGTTCTGCAACAGGGGGGAAGCTTTGATCTTAAGTATTTCCAGGCTCGCAGTAGATGGAGGGGGCGGTGCTCTCAGCAAGGTCTGGCCCGCGAGCGCAGAGCGCGCCCCTGCTGTAGGTCAGAGGTCACGCTATGAGCTCGCACTTGTAAACAGTTGATGGATTGCACCAGCAGAAACACTTCCATCCTTGGCGCAACTTTTCTTTTTTTCTCATCTCCTATGCTCTGCGCTCTCCTTATCAGTTCCTCTCTGCCCCTCCAGTCCTGCTGTGTCACTTCCTCCCTCTGTGTCACTCCCTCCCTCCTTCCTTGTGACCCCTCACTTACTCCTGCTGTCCTTCACCTCACACGTTTCTCTTCCACCACCCAGCTATCTCCTCTTTCTTCCTTTGGGTCACTTTTTCCCTCAAACTCCCTCCTATCTTTCACGTCCGCTTCCTCTTCTTTCGTGCCTTCCCGCCCCCAGCAGTTAGACTTCCCTCACCAATCTCTCTCTTTATCTTACTTTCTCTTATCCTCTCTTCTCATACCCTTTCCTCGCACCCCGCCTCCGTCTCCCTTTCTGCGTCTCGTTCTCTCCCTGCTCTTATCTCGTTTTACCACCCTCTGCCCCCTCCACTACCGCTCCTCTTTCTCTCTCGGGACCCACTCTTTTAACTTCCAGCGGTGTCGGCTCTCCCCCGCCTTCCCCACCCCCACAGAGAAGGTATGTATCAGTACCTCACAACATCCCTCTCCCTCACTCTCTCTATCTCACTACCTCTATCTCACTACCTCTATCTCACTACCTCACTCTCTCTCACTACCTCACTCTCTCTCACTACCTCACTCTCTCTCACTACCTCACTCTCTCTCACTACCTCACTCTCTCTCACTACCTCACTCTCTCTGTATCTCACTACCTCACTCTCTCTCTGCTAATGCAATAGGTGTCACATATGCAAAAAAAAGCGAATGCCAATAGAAATGACAATGCCATTTATTTACGGATACAAAAATAATAAAAAAATAATGAGCAATACCAATAGCTCTACCTATAATATTGCCGAGACCATTGCATTGTAAATGCTTGTTCACTTTGATCTCTTATTTCAGGTGGAATTTCTCTTGGTCTTTCATCTGAAGCTTCCTCCTCTCGAATTTCTTTTACTGCCTCTTCATGGTCTTTTCCTTCCTTCTGTTTAGGTTCCTTTCTAGGACCTTTCTTTCTCTGCTCGTCTTCAGAATCTTAGCTGTCAGAAATCTGCAATCTTCTTCTCAGAGAGACACTTCTGGGGACTAGAATCTGTTTTGGTTCGTTTTCCCTCCTTTCAGGATTTCCTCGTGTTTTTGGTTTTTCGTTGTCTGATTCAGTACTTGACTCTGATTCGTCATAGTACTCTTTCTCCTTGCAATCCACTGGATTTGGTATTCTCAGGGTATGGCTGGCATGGATCCAATTTTTCAGTCCAGCACACTTCACAGCTGTTGTCGTGGTCAGAATGACTTGTCTTGGTTTTCCCCACCTGGGAACCAAGCAGTTTCTTCTTCTGTGGACCTTTATCCTTACCCAATCTCCTGGGTTTAGATCATGGGCTTGCTTCTTTTCAAGGGTGGTGGCATCCGCTCCAACCTGATGAAACACAGAATGAACTGCGTCAGCCAGGCCTTTACAGTACTCCAACACCATGTCATCAGAAATCGTCATCAGTTTGTTGACTGGTTTGTAAGCATGCTTCATGGCACGTCCCATGATTATTTCATGAGGACTTAACCCTGTTGTTCTATCTGGGGTTGCACAAATGGTCAATAATACTAGAGGCAAGACATCAGGCCATTTCATTCCTGTGGCTGAACACATTTTCCCAATTCTGTTTTTGATTGTACCATTCATTTGCTCAACCACACCAGAAGCCTCTGGTCGGTAGGCACAGTGCAGTTTCTGTTGTACATTTAATGCTTCACTGACCAATTTCACAATCTCATTATAGAAATGCCCTCCTCTGTCTGATTCAAGGGTCACTGGGAACCCGAACCTGGGGATGAATTCTCTCAAAAGCAGCTTTGTTACTGTCAATCCATCATTTCTCCTGATGTAGAAAATCAAAAACCAGCCTCCGAATCGTAGCTTTTTTTACGTAAATGATAACAAGATGTGTGCCTTTGTTTCCCCATTACTTTGGCATTTAGGTGTTAGGATCTAGATAGTGTCCACCCAGGATTATACTCGAACAGAAGGAGGGATGATGGCACTTTAAATGTTCTCTTAGTTTTGTGCTCACGTTGGAAGAGAATATTAGAAAACCCTGGCAGGGCAATCTCTGTCATTTATCCTGAGGTCGCTGAATCGCATCCTATAAAGTAGTGATAAAGTCTGCTTTTATAGTGCTTGAAAAGAACACAAGTGAAGTGTGAAGCACTATAATAACAAAAAGTACTGGCTAATAGGGGAGAACTTGTGAACGACTGGGATACAACACTGTAGAATGTGGTGCTAAAAGTTCAGTGAGTGGTGGGCAGTGGCGTAGCAAGGTCAGGTGGTACCCGGTGCAGAAAATTTCTTGTCACCCCCCACACACATTGAAGTTAATGAAAGAAGGAAAAATAAGATACTTACAGTTGCAAGTGTTATTTTTGCCATTTTGTCATCTACCTCAGTGATGACATCCGGAGCGGCCCGCACCCACCGCACCCCCCTTCCTACGCCGCTGGTGTGGGGGGAAGAGAGAGGCTGGGCACTAGCAACTGAAGGATTCAAAGCAGATATGGGGGCACTAGAGAACAGCTTTAGGCGGGCATTGATGATTATGGTGCGGCATTAAGCAGAGGATGTATTTAGAGAAAATGATCCAAATACCTGAGGAAAGTGGGGGAGAGAGCGCTGGTCAGACTACTAGTGTTTGGCCCGGGGAGCCTGATAATCCCCATTATAGTCTAGGCTGGTGCTCAGGGTAAGTGAGCCACTATGGTGAAACACAAATTGTAGCAGCTGATAAGTTAGGTTACTTGAACGGGAACAGAATACAGTGAAGTTAGGAAACTGGAAAAGACCGGGAGAAGAAGGAGGAATAGGCAGCTTAGGGGACACAGTGGGTGCACTAACCACCAACAGCGAGCTCTCAGTGAAGAAAAGTCAGTACCACCTCCATTTGGAAATATATGCCTTTAAGACAATGTAGTAAAAGAAGCATTGAGCATTTTGTCTGCCGCCTGAAAATGCCTCTGCTTCCGTAAAGGTCTATGAGTAAAATACAGTCACAGATCTTTTTTTATTTATTTTAAATCACCCTCTTTATAATTTCAGATTGTAAGCATGTATGGTCGAAGCCAGAGTGAGGATGTCAAATAATTAGATCCTGTGCGGTGCTTACTATCGGCTCATCGTTGTGCCAGCAGGGGTAGGTGAAGAATGAGGGGCCTCTTTTGCTCCTTATTCTGTTCTCCTGTTTTTTTTGCCTAGGCTTCGTACGCCAGCAGTTCTCCCATCTCTCTTATCTCCACCATATATTTCCAACAAGCCCGTTATTTTCGGTCGGTCTTCAGAGCCTACTACGCAAATTAATAGATCTATTCCCCTGGACAGAAAGGGCTTTCCTGTGGAAAATGGCATCACGCATGCCTTCAGATGGCAGCATGCAACTTTCTGCACAATAAATAGAGGAATATCCCAGCAGTTCCTTGAATCGGGGACTTCGGAACGCTATACAAGTGCATCAAATACTTCCTGCATTACTGGTTTTAAAGCTCTCTGGTGCTATTTCACACACAGCTGACTTCAGGGGCTTTTAAGCAGTGAGAAATCTGTGTATGTTTTATCAGACAAGTACATCTGGTATCTGTAACCCATTATGTAATTGAGGGCGTCCAGTGTCCCCAGATCCTCCTTGTTCAGCTTCCCTTCAACTTCAGCTCGCAGGGCTCCTCTGACTTCGAACTCTTTCCGAGAATTTGCATACACAGCATTCCTGTCCACTCTCAAGGACTCGTAACGTTACGACATGCACCTTCCCTGACCCTGCTCACGTAGGCCTCTACTACTGCAGGGGAATCTGCCCAGCACCACTAGTGGCGTATCTTTATTGTTTAACAATGAGTGCACGTTCTGCAACTTTTAGCACCCGAAAGCATAACTAATATGGGAGCCGGCATCACTAATTGGCATCCTTGAAGTGTGACCTCTCGTATTGACAGTGAGCACAAAGTTTCTCACAGCTGCAGCCCCGCTTAGCTTGGTTACCGTAATTACCTAAAAAAAGGCGCATTTACAAAGATTTCCGATTCCGATCTGAAATAACTGGTTTGCGATTATATTAGATGCACAAGGGTTAAAGAGAATGTCTACTTGTCCAGAGGACTAAGTAGACAAAACTTCTTGTCTGCAACAAGAATCCTCATGTCCAGGGCGTCGGGCGATACAAATTCCCCACCCCTGCTATGGTTCCTAGGCTCACCACTGTCTTTCTCCCAGGATTGTATTGCTGACAAATTAGACATCTCTGACACAGACGCTCTGATATAATTCTGAATTTTGGGTATGTAACAGGTCTGTTTAAACGACCTGATCATAGCATCTCTCCCTATGTGTCCCTGGCCAGGATACATCCGTGCCATGGTAGACAACATGCGATCAGGCATGACTGGTCTTCCATCTTGATAGACCCACACATGATCCTTTTCCCTTGGTGCACATCCTGCTTTTACCCACTGCCTTGTTTCCTCATCTCCCGCTTCTTCCTGCAATTGTCTCACTTCTTCCCGTGTCCCTACAATGTTAGTAAACATTAAGGAATAGGAAGTCATTTCTTTCTCCTTTGCCCGATTGACTGAATATTGATTTCTGGCACAGTACTGTGCCATGTCGTTGGCATATATATCTGTTGCCGACAGTCACATAATCCTCCCCTTGGTTATGGGCAGCACATTTTACTACAGCCAATTGTTTTGGCAGCTGTATTGCCTCAATCAACTTTCCAACCACTTCAGCATTCTTTATAGACGTTCCACTTGAGGTTAGGAAACCTCTTTGTAGCCACAACTGTCCAAAATCGTGGACAACTCCGAAGCCATACTGGCTGTCAGTTATTCCAGTCGCTCTCACACCTTTCCCAATTTTGCATGCTCGAGTCAGAGCCACTAATTCTGCTACTTGAGCAGATTTTACTCCTTTTAGATAGGATGCTTCCATTACTGCTGAAACCGTGCACACTGCATATGCTGCACTCAACACCCCTTCTTCTGTTCTCAAACATGACCCATCAACAAACATTACATAATCTTTTTCTGCCAAAGGTACATCTTTTATGTCTGGTCGTGGTTTCGTACAATACTCAAGCACATCCAAACAATCATGATCTGTTTCATCTCTCAATTCTACATTCTCACCATCTGGTAACAACGTTGGTGGATTCACATTCACACATCTCGCAAGGCTCACATTCGTTGCACCTAATATGACTTTCTCATACTTAGTCAGCCGACTATGTGTCATATACTGAGTATGACTCCTTGTTAAAAGAATCGCCACATCATGAGGTACAAACACTTTCAAAGGATATCCCATCACGATTCCTTCACTCTGCTCCAAACTTCGACATGTTGCAGCTACTGCTTTCAGACAACCAGGTAAGCCTACGGCTACTGGATCAAGCATTGATGAATAATATGCAGCTGGTCTCCTCAATCTTCCATGCTTCTGGATTAACACAGAAAGTGCACATCCATTTCTTTCACTGCAATACAACTCAAATTCTTTTTCATAATGAGGCATACCCAATGCTGGGGCTTCACACAATCCATCTTTCAATCGTTTGAATGCTGCTAATTCTTCTTTGTTCAATTCAAGGGGATCTTTATCATCACTCCTTGTTAGCCGTACCAGAGGTTTTGCAATCAGCGAGAAGTTACTGATCCACTGGCGGCAGTACCCTACCATTCCCAGAAACATTCTCACTTCTCTTTGAGTCATGGGGGCTCTCATTCCTTTTGTGATTCTGATTCTGTCTATTGTTATTTTCCTCAATCCTTTTTCAATGTTATGTCCCAAATACTGTACTTCTTTCTTACAATACTGCAGTTTAGCTGGGGACACTTTTGGTCCTCCATCAGCCAGGTGATTTAGTAAAGCTATAGTGTCTACTTCACAAGCTTCACGAGTTTTCGACGCCACAAGGAGGTCGTCGATATACTGCACTAGTACTGAACTCTCGGGCATTTGCAGACTTTCCAATGACGTTTTTTAACAATTGATTAAATATTGAGGGGCTTTCTGTATACCCCTGTGGGATTCGGCACCATGCCAAAATACGATCTCCAAACCGAAATGCAAAAATTTGCTGACTGTCGTGATGCAATGGATTGGAAAAGAACGCATGGCACAAATCAATTACTGTATACCATTCTGCATCATGGGGAATCTGAAAAAAAATCACTGTTGGATTTGGTAGAATGGGACAGCATGGTACAACGATTTTGTTTACCTTTCTCAGGTCTTGCACTATTCTGAATTTCCCATTTGGCTTTTTCAGGCCCATTATGGGTGAGTTACATGGACTGCTCATTATCTCTCTCAGAATTCCTTGTTTGATCATTTTCTCAATTATTGGAGTTACTCCTTCAATTATTTCAGGTGTCAATCTGTACTGAGGAAAGTTCGGATAACTTACTCCATCTTTGACAGTAATTTTTACTGGGTCTACGTTTCTCATTAGCCCTACATCTTCTCTGGTGAAATCCCAAACCTCTGCTTTTACAGACAGTTTCAATTCTTTAGGCAGTTCATCTGGATTAAATACTGCATATGTTCCAATATTCTCACATTCTCTGTTAGCTATGGTCATTTTATACAATACATCCTCATCTGGTGTTTCAAAAGCTATTCCATCTGGAGTACAAAATATAGTGCAATTCATCTTGCACAACAGGCCCCTACCTAGCAAGTTCACAGGACTAGTGTCACACACCACAAATTGGTGCATTTCAGAAAATTTCCCTATACTAACTTTCACGGGTTCTGTAAGGTATGTCTTTAACTGTTGGTTAGATACACCAACTACTTGGATTGTTTCATCCAAAAGAGGAAGATTCTTAACATCAGCTGATCTAACAGTAGATCGAGTAGCCCCAGTGTCCACTAGGAAAATAATGTTATCCTCATTAATCTTCCCAACTACAAATGGTCCTGTCTGGTCTACTTCTAGAGTTGCGCCAAGTACGCACTCTTCTTCCTCCCTTCGGCACCGTCAATAATCCATTTCTGAATCACTCTCATCATGTTGCAGCCAATACTGCGAAACAGTGCGAGCGCGTCATGGTTTATTTACCTGTTATTTACCTGTTCTTCATTGTAGAATCCCGATTCCTTACTATACTTCTGTGTGTTTCTGCTCTGTGGAAAAGGCTGCAGTTGACCACCCACCTCTTTCTGCACCTGTGGATTCAATTATCGAATTTCATTATTAGTATTTGGAGGGTTCTTGCACTCGGATTTCCAATGCCCTATCTCACCGCAATTGTGACATGGGAATTTCTTTTTGGCTTCTTCTATATCACCTTTCCCTTTCCCTGTACCAAATCTTGGTCTTACTCCTGGATTGTTTGCTTGTTCTACCAACTGAGCTTCCTGTCGTTCAGCTACCTTTACCTGTGCCCACATTGCCTTTTCTTTCAGTTTTCGCTGTTTTGCCTCAATCTCATCGCTGAAATATTTTGCATGTCTCAAAACTTCATCTGTTTTCTTATTTTGCCAATCAACTGTATGCTGCTTTTATCATATCACCAATTTCTGGGCGTAAACCATATACAAACCTGTATACGAAATGACTCTAATCTTTATCACTCAGGTTCTCATTGCCACTGAACTGTTTAAAAGCCTGAATTAGCCTCTCATAATATGCATGTACTGACTCCTTGCTTTCCTGTTGGGTTCTGTCAATTTTTACCCAATCAGTCTCTTTAGGGGGTACTTTATTTTTCAGACATGCCATAACCTGCTCATATTTTTTCATTACTTCTGGGTCGGGAGCTCCCGTCTTAGGATCCCTAGGATACTCCTGAGTGGGCCAATTTATCATCAGCTTGCACTCTGTCCACAAATCTGCTGGTACTATTATGTCGAAGAAACTATTCAAATCTATCCATAATACCTTTGCCAATTTTACAAATCTGTCTACCTGCCGGTACCACTCGACGGGCTTTTCGCGAAGTCGAGGGAAATAATTTGTGAAAGACAAAATGTCCTGTCTTGTCCATGGAACATGTACATACCCTCCTCCTGGAATCTCTTGCATGGGGTAGTCTGTTGTTACCTTTTCTTTCTCTCTTACGGGATATGCTGAAACTGTCTTTTCTGTGATATTATCACGTCTTCTACACCACTTACTTCTCCATCTGTCCACATCTCCCCATTTTCTCAGTAAACCGATTATGTCCTTAATTTGACCTATCCTTCCTGTAGTATTCATGTTCTCTATATCCTTCTCAGTGAAATCAACTCGATAAGATTTTTGCAGTGCTTTTAAAAATCTATTCCCATTTCGTTTGCAATTTCCTCTAATCTTTCATGCAAATTTTTCGCCCTCCACGTTGCACTCTTGCAGAGAAACAACAATTCTTCATCCTGATAGTTTTTCAATTTTTCAGTAGGGATAGTTCCTACTATTAATTCTTCTAATGCCATTCGTAATTTGGCCACATCTATCGATTGAGATTCTTGATCCTTTTTCTGTAGCTCTCTGAGCCATTCGCTTAATTCTTCTACAGAGGGCCCTACTGGATTATTTACATTAATTTGTTCTGGAGCCTTTTGTGGTTCCAATAATGTTTCCATTGTCATTCTGCTCTTTTCAGCATAAGTTTGATTTACAAATGGATTATTTGAAACGCTCGGTTCAAACATATTTATTGCCGGTCCCCACGGATTGTCAATTTGACTCCGTTCAGCATTTTCAATTAGATTTTGACTTCTGTACGGAACTGTCAAACAATGTTCAGTATCTTTTTGTTTCTCAAATATGGGCATTACTGGACCTATCGTTACTGGAACTGTTACAGCTTCTAGATTTTTGGTCAATTCTCTTATTTTCTCGGTTAATTCTAGGGTAGTTTTGGCCAGTTCTACTGAATTCTCACCATTTACCCTACTCCCTGTCTGGTTTTCTATCTCTCTTGCGGAATTAATTTTCCCTAATTCTGGTGACATAGTCTCTGTTTTAATTATTCGTAATGTTTCTTTCATTGGGGCACTGGGTGATAATGCCTCTGGTTCTGGTCGATACGGTGGTGGGTTTTTGTAAAACACTTCATCAAGAACATCATCTTCTGATTCATTCACTTCGTACCCACTCAAATCCGCATTACGCCTTTTCTCAGTGCATTTTCTCCCTTCATTCTCTCCTACCATTCTCACAGGATACATTCCCTCAGTCATACTTGCATTCCGCCACCGTTTCATCCTGTCGTCATGTGTCTCATGTCCGTATGATCTACCAAACATGTATCGATAACCCCTACCACTTCTCTGCTTTTCTCGTTCATGCATTTCGTCTTCCCATTCCGTCAATGCCTCAAACTGCGTTGGTCTAGGTCTTGGTTCTAAGTCCATCATTTTGTCTCTGAGATTCCTCAAAACAGCCAAATTAAAGGAACCATGTTCTGGAAACGCCAGGACTCCATCGTCCTTGGTGTATTTTACCCAATTATCCAACCAAATACAAGTATGATACCCATATTTCGCAATCATTGTAGCTGCTGGTGTTTTCGGTGGAGGAAGTAACTGCCCTTCCCTAGTCTCAACTACTTTATCTTTCTTAAACCACCTTTTAATTTTTCCAAACCACGATTTCTTCTTTTCTGGTGGTTGGTAATACATTTTCTCGATTTTCGTGTACCGTTTAGGCTCCTTACAATGATACCACTATTCTGTCCACTCACAGCGCAACTCTTACTAATGCACCAATCAGGAGCGTTTACGCCACTATCACAATCCTCCAATCTCAGCGCGACTCACACTAACACTCCAATCAGGGAGCGTTTACGTCACACTGTATTCCTCTACTCCTAGCGCGGCTTTACACTAACGCACCAATCCGGAGCGTTTTACGCCTCCAACCTACTATCCAATCCCAGCGCGGTTGTTCTGGCGTCAGCAGCCGCTGCGGCAGCTCTGCTCTCGTCTACCCCTCCTTTACAAGACCGCTCTGTGAACTCTTACTGTAACTTTTTCAATTCTGTTAGTTACAACACTAAAACATCTCCATTGTCTGCTCCGCTAACCAAAGCATAGCAAAAGACCTTTCTCACAAGAATTCCGTCTTTCCCGAGAGCAGCGCTTACCTCTGCCCTACTACGGAATCGTTACTTCCGTTGATAAAGTAGCACATCCCTCTACTTCACCCTTCTAGCAAGCATTAGCTAATTGTTTCTCTGGTATTTTAGAAATAACCTAGAGTTTCGCAATGAACCCGAATGCCTTTACATTCACACTCGTCCATACAAGAAAATTTAGCACATACGCACAGAATCCTGTCTTTCCTGAGAATAGCGAACAGTCTGTCCTACTACAGAATCATGACACTCGTTAACAAAGCAGCGCTTCCCTCTACTTTGTCCTTCTAACAAGCTCAGAGAACACCGGCTGCCTTTTCAGTGATAAGCGTTATCGGTATGCCAATTGGTTTCCTGGTACTTAAAGACGAAAATTTCACAGGTAACCTTCGCTATCATACGCACTTCTTTCACACAGAAATTGTCTCTAATGGCAACACACGACGATGTCGCCGAATCGAACCCAAACAACATATAACTTGACGCAACTCAACATTGAGTGTTAGTACATAAATCAATACCAATCAATAAGCTATTTACAAGCATTCGTCACTAAACCCAAAACAATAGCTAACCATCCTCTGCTACCAGAAAAACTGCTCCAGCGCTGAATACCAAAAATCCCCTCTCTACTACACAGACCACCGATCTTCTTCAACAACCACATTCATTCATTCATTCACTGTTGGGGCCCATAACACCAATCATTCATTCTACTTTAGATCAATGGTCCGAGAGAGAGAGAGAGAGAGAGAGAGAGAGGAATTCTTTTCTCTACTCAATGCGCTGGAGATGGGAGGGGCAAAACAAGCAATTAATTCAATCACCTGAAGAGTAATGACAAATTCACCTTTTCCTCCCTACCTCACCAGGGTCTCGAACCTACTACCTAGCAGTCCCTCCCATGCTATAGGCCATGGATCAGCTTAGTTGCTGGGTAGAGCGACACTTAATTCTTCTAAACAATATGCATCAACACACTTCCAATATATACATCGATACACTTCTAAATAATAATAACCCGACACAGTTTAAATGAATTGAAATGTTTATCTAAATAAAGCATAAGAAATCATAAAGCATTCAATATTTTGATTCGCATATTTACCTAATCTGGCTAAATGGCGTCCTTTATGTCAAATTCAGATCTTTCGTCTCTATGCCCATAAATCGATCAATCAGTTCGTAAATTAATTAGGCATCTGATCAATCCGTCAGAGTCTCTGGCAAGCAGCTGTCCAGCAGTGTCACCGTCCTCTCCGTCAGCATAACGTCAGGAAATCTGGTAAAGCGACTCATCGAATAGGCTATAGACCCTCTCTAGCCTACTTCTCTTATAGTAAAATCAACAACAAAATGTTACAATACATGTTTTTAAACAAATTTCATTGGTGGAACCAGGATCATTCTTCCTAGTTCTCATGCGCACAATGTTTCATTAGATGTAACTCTTAATTTACTAATAGACTGCAACAGTTACTAGTCCATTCAGGGCATGTTGATACTCATTCGGATTTGTGTCCATGGTGTCATCAATTATAACAGTTCTTAGTTTTAAAAAGTCCATTGTTTGAGGATTGGCACTCCTCCCGGTGCGACCTTCACTAGTACAGTCTGCCTGGGGTCAGGACGAGGTTATTGTTGCTCATCTTTTAGCGCAGGCGCACTTCACTCTGTGATTTCTGTATCTCGTCTGTCCGTCAAAATAGGGATGGCAGCCATTTTGTGGCCACTCCAGAAAGGTCAACTTAGGCAAAGAGACACAAATTGTAATTAATACATGGAAATGACTATTAAAATGTTATTCCCTTACTAAACCCATTATGTGTGTGTAATTATCTAGCAAAAGCAACACGGATTGCGGTTTATACTCACAAATTTAAAGCACGATATACAAATCACATCACAAAGGCAACATATAACATGCAAATGCTAAATAGCTCATTTTAGTATGCGTACAAAATTAGTTTACGTATCAATCAAACCATGCAAATGCGATTCCCACGTGTATTTTCTAATTAGTAATGTTGATTATTCAAACACAGCAAACCATTAATACTATTAATTTTAATCAGTTATTCGTTTTAATTAAAACATGACAAAATGGAGGAGGTATACGATTCTTAGGGAAAACTTCACTCCAGCATAAACATTGCGCATCTCTTGATAAAACTAAATAACATATAAATATTGCAAACTTTTACAAACACTATCTTACTGTCATAAACGTTCCTGGCTGCTCTTTCCTATGCAAGCATGTCTGCAGAATGCCTAATGTGTTTCACGAACCACGATACAAATTGTGCCTTCTCCACTGCCGCCGTCTGTGGGCATTTGTGCAGTCTCCTCTCTGGCCATGTGGTGGGCACAGTGAATGATTACCTCCGGTGTGCCTCTGTAAGCTATTCAGCCTAGGGAGCAAAGTTTGAGAACCAGCGGCATATCCGTTCTGCCCGTCTGCTTGGAGGTGCTGAATTTGTCCTCTGGACAAAGAATCTCGTGCATAGGCGCAACCTTTTTTTAGAATATATCTACTCTTGAGACTCTTGCCTCTCACTTGGCAACAGCTGGTTGCCAAGTGGAATATTGGCATTTTTTGCGCCTTACTTTGTTCCTTTTTCTGCCTATGAATGAACTGTGGAATCCTGCCCCAGCTGCTGGAGGTTCACACCATCATCCACACACGGTTCAGTGTATGTGGCATATTCTCAGGGAGGCAGTGTGTGGGCCAACACTCTCCTCATTCTCAGGCTTGTAACCACATCCTGGGAATTGGTAGTTATGCTATGTTATGCAGATCTGTAGAGCGCACTATCGCCCGGGAGGGTATCATGGCACTGAGCAGGTGTGAGTCTAGGCACTGTGCTACACGGGGTATGCAGTTCCTAAAGGGGCGGGGAAGACACATCTTTCTTTGTGATACCCTCACACACCCCGAGGGATGTCATGCTTCATCATTCAGCTTTGCTCCTCGTCGGGCCGGCGTTGCAATGCCCGAGGGGCTCACCGTAAACGGGGCTCTTTGGTGGAGATCTTGTAGAAGAAGCTGTGGGATACATGCGGGTGAGAGGGCAAGGGTAGTGCACGGGTAGTGGATATTAAAATACGTCTGGAGCAGTCCTAGCAAAAAAGGTTTAATGTTTAAGGTAGTTCCAGCTTGGTTAAAAATATGTGGATGCCCTATGTGGATGCAATGTTCCTAGAGGGCTAGCGCTGTGAGATGGGTTGACATGTTTCGTGCCCTTGTTGCTCCTAACGAGTTGTATGGCACTTCTTCAGGACCTATGTGAATAAGTGGTGCACTACTAGAAGTTTGGTTCCAAAATTATTGGGTGGTGACCAGACAACACTGAGTGGCGCCCTAGTAGACCTATACTGTGCGGCAGAGGAAGACCTGTAGGAGGGGGCAAAGGGAAAAGAACAGACAACAACAATGGCAATTAAAACCTGAATAAACAGGGGGTGTCTCTCTTGAGTTTAACTCCTAGCCCATGGCTGAGTGATGGTGTAATTAGACATGCACGAGTACCTGAACGCCACGACGTCTACACTCGTTAACTCGTGCATGTCTAATTGTTGTTGTCTGTTCTTTGCCCCTCCTACAGGTCTTCCTCTGTCGCCCAGTATGGGTCTACTAGGGTGCCACTCTATGTTGTCTGGTCACCACCCAATAATTTTGGAACCAGACTTCTAGTAGTGCACCACGTATTCACAAAGGTCCTGAAGAAGTGCCATATGACTTGTTAGGGGCAACAAGGGCCCGAAACATGTCGACCCATCTCACAACGATAGCCCTCTAGGAACATTGCATCCACATAGGGCATCCACATATTTCTAACCAAGCTGGAACTACCTTAAACATTAAACCTTTTTTACTAGGACTGCTCCAGACTTATTTTAATATCCACTACCCGTGCACTATCCTTGCCCTCTCACCCTCACGCACCCCACGGCTTCTTCTAAAAGATCTCTGCCAAAGAGCCCCGTTTACGGTGAGCCCGTCGGGCATTGCAGCGCTGGCCCGACGAGGAGCAAAGCCCAATGATGAAGTATGACATCCTTCGGGGTGTGTGAGGGCATCACAAAGAAAGACCTGTCTTCCCCGTCCCCTTAGGAACGGCATACCCCATGTAGCACAGTTAACTAGGAGCCCTGTATGCAGGACCTATTTAAATAACGGCTCCCGGTCCCAAAACCCTCTTTTTTACGTGATTCTAGGCACACCTAGGGCCTAGTGGGACTACACAGTCAGGTCTTAAATGTTGGCAGAATTCAAGAAGCGAGGAGCAGGAGGCTCCTATATGTAGAGGCAGGTTTTTCCAAGCATATAAGAGCAAGCACTGAAGGAGATGGCTTGACAACCTGATCTGGTTTTCTGTGTGTGTGGGGTTTATGCAAGTAGGAGTCTGAATGACCAGAGAGAGGTGTGTGAGACGTTTGTGAAAGCAGATGCAATCGTTGGGGTGTGCTGGGCCAGTTGGCTTTGACTGTGTCTGTGTTTGCATATTGATTGTAATCGGATCTTGAGAGCTCGAAGCATGCCACCTTTGATCCTCTTTAAGTGTTTGCTTTCACTGAGCACTTCTCCTCACTCCCAAACACCCTCATAACATATATGCATGCTTTACGTTTGTATTTTGTAAAAAATGCACCATGCCCTGCCTACTGGTAAAAATATAAAGAAACCTTCTGTGTTTGGGAATATAGCAGTGGAAGAGTTAGTGTGTCAATAACCCACAGGCCCCTGCGCCCTATCTTCTATTTCAGTAAACAGCTTTTATTATTACCATATTCAGATGTATTAATTTTGAGCTTGATTTCTGCAGACCTTGGTTCTAATTCAGATTGTGGTGCATTGACAAGTCCTATGATCCTGTGTTTTTGTCAGGATCTGACTCTGTGACATGAAGTCCCAGGCACCGCTAAACATCCCAGAGAGGAAAATACAGAGGGTCCCCTGCAACTAATGCTCCAAAACAAGGCCCGCAGCAGAAGTAGATCTCATTCATTTCCTTAACTCTCCAGGTAGATGTGAATGAACAGTCAAAGCCCAACTCCACTGAGGAGATGGGGATACAGAAAGTCCAGATAGAGAAAATCACAGTTATCGCAATTGAAATAGACTAAAAGAGGATAGATTTCCAGCCAAGGAGGTGTATTAAGCAGCACTTTTGAATAATATATCAGACATAGTATACATAAATGTCAGATGGCATTCTCACAATTAAACTAGTAATCTCACAATGAGAATAGTAATCACATGATGAATTAGTGATCCTACAAAGTAGCTGATAAACACACTGAGCAATAAAGCAATCGAGCCCTCGGCCATAGAATCTTTAAAATGTTCCCAAAGCTTTAATGTTCATAAAGCTTTAAGGTTCACGAAGCTGTGAACCCACCTTACAGCCCACAAAGGCTCAGGACAAACGTATAAGAATAAAGTACTTGGATTATGGTTGTGGAGAGTCCACAAATGGCTTTGGCTGTTCATACACACTCATAGAAGCTCGGAACCCATATGGAACGGAAAGGCACAGTCTAACACAATGGAGTGCAGAACATATATTTTGATTTAGCAGGGTTTGCAGAACAATTATTGTGCATGAACCATAAACAACAGGAACACAGAACACTGTGTAGCAAAGGGAAGCTGCCAGTCACCTTCCAAAATGGTTTCTTTGTAGCAAATCAGTAATGTTTATAGTTTGACTCTAGAGGTTCATGAGCATCAAAACAGCACAAACAAGGCAATATAGTCATTCGTGGTACCACAAAGAAAGGGGATAGATAGTGTCTCAGGGCCTGATTCACAAAGGTAAACTTACATTTTCCTGTAAATTTACAACTGTATGCTATTCGCAAAGGAATATACGAGTAGAATATTCACAAGGGCCGAGACTCTGTACTTAGAAAGGTAGGTCTTTTTATGTGTGGAGTCTATGCACTCATAGTTTGGGTCTGCATTTACTGAACGAAGAGGGAGATAGGTGAAGCCTCGCCGTCTGTGAAGGGTGGAAGTCCCCAAGCACACAGCCTTCAAACAGGCCACAAGGGTACTAGCATCTGGCCAGGTGACTTGACACCCTGGTTCTGGACCACTGGGCATGGCAGTGACAGGGCGAATGAAAACTAACCCATGGTGCAGTGAAGGGTGTGCTCATCTGGGAGTCACCATCTGCCTACTGTGTATTTAGTACCAGTTATCTTGGTAGCCAGCCACCAGTTCTTTTAGGGGTTCGATGTGTTTAGTGATTGTTCTTGAAATCAGTAACTTTCCCTGGTTTTGTGTTGATGGGTACAATATGCTTTAAGGTGCTGGTTTAGTTCTTTGTTCTCCTTGTGAAGCACTCCTCTTCTATTCTGCAAACACAATTCTTACTCTAAATCTAATGCTTAAATATACGTGACCGGCTATGGGAAGCCTAACGACTGGTGCAGTGGCACTGTTGTGAAGGGTTTACCATACACATTCCTTTTAGTGTTTCCAAAGGTTTACAGTAGCAATGTCGATGCATAATGCTCATGAACATTACCTGTAATAAACAATAAACATGAAGGGCATTCACCGTCGGCTGCAAGCCTGTGGAGTTAGTTAACAAGGGTATCTGGTAGGCATTTCCTCTGTATGTTATGAGATGTCCTAAAAACAATGAATATGCTGTCAGGAGCCAGGACTCTTGCAGAGTGGACCAAGGTGACTAGACCCCTTGAGGCTAAAGGTTGGGGAGATGGATTTATGGCCAGCTCACTCAGACCTTACATTATTATTGGACCATAGGAGCATCACTTATAGTAGTTGGAAAATCTGGAGGGATTAGGGGGCTACTCATAACACTTCTGAAAGAACAATACAGGGAAATTTTCCGGGAGGGAGGAAAAATGGCGGGGTTGGCATAGCGTGCCAGGGCCATTTGCTTTTACACGCGCTTTATCTCAAGTCTCAAGTATCTGAAATGCAAACAATGTATAATGTGCATGTACATTGTGCTTTCCAGTGCAGCCCTAATTACAAGGTGATATCCCTTTTTTGAATTGAGATTCGTTGGGGCAACTGTGGGGGTGTCAGTACTGAAAATGCAGCACCCACTGCACATCCGAATGTGGGAGCATTGTGGGAATCTTGTGAATTTCGCAGCAGTGGGTTAGATCTGCACAGTGTAGATCACCCGATCTGTGCAACATAAGTGAGCATTGATTGATGAATCTACGACGTTATTCCGCCACCCTTTTCCCCGCTTGGAATCACAACGCGGTCGTTACAACGACTGCGTTGTGATTCCGCATACCAATACTCCGCAAGTCGGAATGACTTGCGGAGGAGGGGGCGCTGGATGTTGGAATAGTATAATTTACTATTCCAACTCCAGTCTGTGCGGACACTAGGGAAGGTGTTGGATTTTAAATCCAACACCTTTTCCCCTCCCCAAGTCGTTGTTCTGACTTGCGGAGTAATGGTACGCGTAATCACAACGTGGTCGTTGTAACGACCGCTTTGTGATTCCCTTCGTTGAAAAAGTTTTGGGGTAAACGTTGTTTACCGTGATTGACTCAATGCAGGAATAGCAGTGCATGGTGGTCATCAGGACAGATGTGCATCATTAATGCCCCCTGAATGATTCAGTACTGGGATTTTGGTGCATACTAGAATGCTGAGAAGTGATGTATTGCCAGAGCTCTGTGCATTTCTCCACATTTTAATATCTGTGTCTTGTTTTGAGGCGAATATAGACGTGCATTGTGAGAGCTCTGCGACTGCCTCAATATGCGGTGCCGGAGAAAAATTAGGAAGGCGCTATGAATATATGGAATGACTATAAGTAGGAACGTGCCAAATGTTAATATGTCGAATTGTGAGTGTATTGTAATCTGTTAAGTTCAAGCGTTCTCTGTCAAGGGATTCCAAAATGTTAATCACTTAGTGCTGCTTCAGTGAGTTAGTTGAAATTCTGAAAGTGTCATACCCAGTCAGATTATGGGTCACTTATTCTGGCAACTGTCTATTTAAAGAGTCCGGAGAACGAAAATGTTGACAAAGCTGATCCATCCATGTGCTGATGTAATTGGAGCAGGGTCTCCAGCCCTTTCTTTAATGAGCTACTGGTGTTCAATAAAAAGTCATTCCAGGCTACTAACATAGTGTACGTTTTGTAATAGTGACCACATCAGACGAAATAACCTTACTGGTCACTTTGTGTAAGATTCCCAGCAGCGAGGACCTCGGTACATCAGCAGTAACGTAAAATAATTGTTTTTATCAGTACGAAATGCCTCAACGTGGGTAAAACAACAGTAGCTGCAATGCTGTCCCATCGATATAATAATATTAGTAATAGGTCTCCTCAATGCAGCGTAATTTAACATGAAAATATCAGCTTTAATATATTGTGGGAATTCAATTTTGTTTTTCAAAATATCATCTTTTGAGTACTTATAATACACACATTTTTCAAATTTTGTGTACGTATATAAGCAAAAAGTACAACTCAATAAGATGGGCTGCACAGAGGGGAGCTAGTGAATGGTAGCTGAAGATCTACCAGCAGTTCACAAGTTACTTGTTGACGAAGTCTGCATTAGAGACAGCGGAGCTAGTAGGTAACATTAGTCAGTAGTGCCTCAATTTGTATTTCCGTTGTGACGCCCCCTCGTTTGATCATACCCTCTTTTTCTTTCTTTGCGTTGCGTACTGTTTGATGGTAAATCTCAGCCTCACCCTCTTCCTCCCACCTGATACCCTCAGTGATTAAGATACATTTCTACTCGCTTGAGTCTCAGAGCACTGGCATCAGCCTATAGAGCACCAGTTTTAGAGAAAACAGGTTTATTATATGTTAATTGCGGATCTGCCGGTTTTTTTTTCTGGCCTCCCAGTCAAGGTGAAACTATCAAACTTTACCAGATGATTCACGTAGGAGTTCTTGGGCACGAGTAGGACGCGGGCGCTGTGGAGCCACAGCCTAACTTATGACCACGAACAGTGGCCCCACTCACTTTATTAGCATTTCACACGTTGGTGAGATGCCTTCTGCATCTTCGAGCAATCTCCTCACACTCTCCCTTCATAGCCCTCTGTGCTGCTTCTCTTCTTGCCAGTGGCCTTGCAAACTAACAATAACCCTGAGGAAAATGGCGAGCCTTCCAAATCCTACAAAGTGAATCTGTCAGCCAGTCTTCCCTCCTGTGGCCCATTGACCAATGCGAGAAGGGCATTGTGCCCCATCTATCACTCCAGGGCGATACATCCTTAAAAAAGGGCACAAAGGCAGCATGGATATTTCATAAAATCCACAGCCAAGTTGTCCTCACCAGATCTGTGGATCCTCCAGTGAATTGACCAGAGATTAATGCTTCATGCAAGTACCTATAATCTCATTCAGTGCTAGGATCGACATCTGACTCTGCCTTAGATTACAAAGTCAGTTACATAGCAATGGGGTAACCCAAAAATAACCCACAAAACCTGGGTAAATTGCAATATGTAACAACAACGGTCATAGTCCTATTGGACCATTGTTGTTACATAGCTCATATTAGATTACAGAGGGACTGGCAGAGCCAGCTATTACAAGATGCTCACTTACATTTATTGTCAGATATATTGCCCCTCTGCTCCTTAACCCTTTCGCTGCTAGGCCTTACCCCCCCCCCCCCACCCCCCCTTCCCCCCCCCCTTTGCTAATTCTAAAGGTACCCAGGGTTTGTAGATTCTCCTGGAGGGGACCCAGAAATTTGCCAAAATACAGCTAAAATTGTTTTTTGGGGGGAAAAATGAGAAAAAAGTGCTGCAAATGAAAGCATTTGGTTTTTCCCTGCAAATGGTATCAATAAAGAGTTTGTGGGGCTGAAATCACCATTTTCCCAGCTTTTACAGACTGACAGACTTTGGTCAGAAATCCAACATTTTCCACACAGTTTTGGCATTTTACTGGGATATAGCCTATTTTTGCTATTTTTTGTGCTTTCAACCTTCATCCAGTTAATGGTTGAAATGGGTATGAAAGCAATAATGGATCCTGGAAAGCTATACATTTTAGAAAAGTAGACACGGGCTCATTTGTGTAGATCCTTCAAGGTTTCTTTATAGAAAGTAACAGTTAATTATAGGATAAATTGAAAATTAGTTGAAAAAAACAGCCATTTGTGCCAACGTTTTCGCCTGTAACTTCTTCTAATTATCACAGCTGTTTGAAAGCAATATACCGTTGCATACACTGGACCTTTTGTGGTTGTGGGGATATATAGGACATGTAGGATCACCAAGAACCCGACGAACCCAAAGCCAATAACTGAGCAGCGTCTTGCAATGGTTTTTCATTATGTACAGGGTATATAGCAATTCACTTGGTAAAATATGCACATGGAAAAATCGGTATGAAGGACACCTATGTATTTCTGAAATTGGAACAAAATATAGAGTTTATAAACAGTAGATATGTGCACATTTCTGAAATTGCGAGTACCCATACTAGCATGAGAATTATAGGTGATTTTTCAAAATGACTTCTTTTTTACACATTGTCTTTCATTTGGGAGGCAGGTGATAACAGTTGCTCTACAATTCTGTGTTACCCTAAGATTCCCGATATAAATGGTACCTCACTTGTGTGGGTAGCCCTAGTGCCCACGACAGGAATCAGCTCAAAACGCAACGTGGACACACTTTATTTTTACAGTGAAAACGGACCCTTTTTTTGCAGTGCCTAGCTGTAGATTTTGAACTCTAGCTCTGCCGGCACCTAGCAAACCTATACATTTTTGAAAAGTAGACACCCAGGGGAATCCAGGAGGGGGTGACGTGACTGGCTCTCACCAGGTTTTGGTACCCCAATTCCCTTGCAAACCTAAAATGTTGTCCAAAAAGAGACACATTCTCCACATTTCTGTGTGGAAAGTTCTGGAATCTGCGTGGATCCACAAATTTCCTCCCACCCAGCATTCCCCCAGGTCTCCCGATAAAAATGGTACCTCACTAGTGTGCTTGGGTCAAGTACCCGCGACGGGCAAGGGCCCAAAACCTATTGAGGCGACATCAGAATCACCTAGCGCAAAACAACCTGGTTTTGCAAGGGGGGTCCCATGAGTTTTTGGCCCGGGCTTGACGGCCATCTAGGGAAACCTACCAAACCCACACATTTCTGAAACCCGGGGGACCTCAGCGAGGTATGGCTTGCGTGGGTCCCCTAATGTTTTCCTACCCAGAATCCCCTGCAAACCTCATTTAGCTGAAAAAAATCACTTTTTTCTCAAATTTCTGTGTGGGAAAGTTCTGGAATCTGCGTGGATCCACAAATTTCCTCCCACTCAGCGTTCCTCCAGGTCTCCCGATAAAAATGTTAGCTCACTTGTTTGGGTAGGCATAGTGGCTGCAACAGGAAATGGCCCAAATCGTACTGTGGAGACTTCAAAATTATCTATAACATAACTTCGTGGTTTGGGGAGGGCACCTGGGGTTTTGGCCCCGGGCTCGCCGCCATCTAGGGAAACCTAGCAAACCCACACATTTCTGAAAACTAGACACCGTGTGTCAAGAATTCCTGTCATGCGAGGGGAGGAAAACGGTAACCAGCGAAAACGGACTACATCTCCCAGGATGCTTAGCGGTTGAGAGGTTATGTAAACAGGAGAGCTGTTACATAACTCAAGGAAAACACGCCCTTATGTAAACAGGAGAGCTGTTACATAACTCAAGGAAAACACGCCCTTATGTAAACAGGAGAGCTGTTACATAACTCAAGGAAAACACGCCCTTATGTAAACAGGAGAGCTGTTACATAACTCAAGGAAAACACGCCCTTATGTAAACAGGAGAGCTGTTACATAACTCAAGGAAAACACGCCCTATAAAGGGAGGAACCGGGAGGTACAACGCTGTCGGATATTGTGTTTACACCGACGTACCTGCTTAGTGAAGAGCAGTGTTCCGGAGTGGTGCTCCAGTAAGGCAAGAACGGAGGTAGGTCGAGTCGTTACTCCCTGGGCCGTGTCTTGCCCCATCGTCACCTGTGAAGGACCCGGAAGCTCTACCGGATAACCATTGAGCTTCGCTTTTTGACTCGGCTGAGTCAAAGCGCAGTGGCGCTTTTGCTGGTTGGAGTCGTAACTCCCAGCCCAACCAGAGATACAGGGACTGCCAGCTGTAACGCACACCAGGAGGTGTTTGCCGCGTTACAGACTCGGAAGTCCACAGGATCGATCGAGCGGCTGCTCTCGGTTCAGTCTTCTTTGCTTGTGATTGGGGTATCGGTGACGCATCACCAGGAGGTGACTCCGCGTCCCGGTGAAGTCTGAGGAAGAGGTTGAGCGGCTGCTCCCTTCAGGTAGAGACCCCGGCTGGGTGTTTCCCTGACTCCTCGATTCTCCCCAACACTCTTCGTGCCCCTCACAGCCTACCGATTGGCATTGTCGGCCATTTCATTTCTGCCCTCTGTTGGCATACGCCGGGATCGGCGTATATGCAGAGGACGGTTAGGACCATCCGTGCTGTGGGCTGGTAACGTACTTAGCCTGGAGGATTCCAGTGACTATAACCTTTGTTTATTCCTTGTATTATTTTTGCCTTCATTAAAATAACTAAACCTTCACAAGTGGTTGCGTTCTCATTATCGTGTCTGTTAAACGATCCTGAGACGTTCAGGGCGTTACACCGTGGGGAGTCCAATGAGGTATGGCTTGCATGGATCCCTGAACGTTTCCCTACCCAGAATGCCCTGCAGACCTCAAATTTAGCTGAAAAAACACATTTTCCACATCTTTTTGGGTGGAATCACCATGCCGGCACAAAAAGCCTACCCCCCAGCGTTCCCCTCAGTTTCCAGAGTAAAATGATACCTCACTTAGGGGCGTGCCTTGGAGGCAGAGCCGATGGCTGCCTGATCCCGTCACTCTGTTTCTAGTAGAGACATAATGCGTGTGTTCCGGAGGCAAAGTGATCGTTTTCGCACCGGAATACCGCTATCTGTTGAGTGAAAGAGTGCTGCTCTTGTGAGGAACATCTTATAATCCATGCTGGGATGATTCACACATAATCACCGTCAGTACTGAAGTCGAAGTAGACCGGGAACTTCTTCCGACCAGGTATTGGCACTGAATGAATTCAAATTCAGAGTGTTGCGGGAATTATTTATCGGAGCTGCCTGTCCCTAAAATGGCGGATGCACGCACAGATTTCCATCCCGACAATAAATCTAATGAGGAGTGGGGGAGAACTGTGTATGCGGGCAGAGCGATCAACAGGAGCAGATGAGATGAATGCAAGGCGAGTGATCCCTTAAAAGCAATCGTATGGGAGATCAGGTTTTATTCATCCTTTAACTTGTTTTCCATAATGCCTGACTCTAAAATGGTGGTCTGATGACGAGGTGGTGCGAGCAAATTTCTCTGTGGGTGCAGAGCGAGTACTATTGAGATAGCGTTTGATACTAATTGGGAGCGCTTTAAGACTAGTTATCTTCCGCTGTTTAGTTAGTCTGAGGGTCACAATTCGATGTTCCTGCACCACTGCAGTGGCAATTTTCAATCTGCGAGGAGTTTTATTACCATTGCCAAGATTATCTATGCACAGCATGTAATGAAGGGCTGTCTCAAGTTCTTTTACTGTCTCATTCTGTTGGGGACACCATCTTTCATCTGTTACTTCCACTGATCATCTGATGACCCCATAATTACTGCCAACCCTGCTTGCTCTACTGGCGGAAATGTGTATGAAGAAGTTTGTGTGGCTGGAAATTCTTCTATATTCACTGTAGTATCGAACTGTTAATGAAATGTAAAGTGGTCTTCACTGCTGATCATCCACCTTTGTTCTTTAACAAGAGTCAATTTGTACATCCTAAGATACTGTGATTTGCTTGGGCTCTTTTTGTTTATCGGTGGTGGTCAATTCTGAGCGAGCATTTAGCACAGGTCCTGTATTCCAATCCCATTATCTGCTACAGTCACGAGTGTGGATGCTTGGCTAATAATCACTATGTTAACATCTCTAATCCAGGAAGGACTGTTTCCTCGTATTCCTTGTTTTACGTCTCTTTACAATGGCAGAAAAAGAGTCCGAGGTTCAATTCAAAAGGAATAAAGGTGAACCCTCACTTTCCGATTCTCCCATCAAAGCTAAACCAGATATAATCAGTACAATGGATAGGATCCTCAAAAAACTAGCGGACCTGCACGATTTAGCGAAATCCACCAAACAAAATACGGACGCTATGCAGTTGGAATTAACGGCCATTAGGGCGGACATTAACGCAATTAACTCTAAGATAGATTCCGCAGAACAAAGGATCAGTGATGTTGAGGATGCTTCTCTTCAGTTTAACAAAGAGCTGAAATCTCTTAAGGAAATGACAACTTACCTCTGGAAACAAACAGCCGAACTTGAAGACAGGAATAGGAGGGGCAACATTTGAATTCTGGGGGTTCCAGAACGCTCAGAAGACGCCGCTGGTTCCTGCATTGCTTTTCTAGAGTAATGGATCCCTATGCTTACTCGTATAAAATTCTTGCTTCCTTTGCAGTTGGACCGGGCATACAGAATTCCGACTTTTAGTTCTTCTTCAAGGCAAACAAACCGTCCTCTCATCTGTAGACCGTTGAGATTTCAACACTCTGAAGCCATCCTCGACTTTGCTCGCAAAAATAGTCAGATTGTTTGGGAAGGCCACAAGATAATTCTCACGCAGGACTACTCTAAACCCAGGGTTGATACTAGGAAGGGATTCCTTATATTACAAGTTAAACTAAGAGACAAGGATATGCAGTTTTCCTTTGTTGGTCCGGCAAAACTTAGAATCATATTCAATGATAGACACAATATTTTTACGGACCCTAAAGACTTGTCGAACTTTCTGGACGACCCTCCCACTCAAGACATGGACTCTTCTCAGTCCTCTTCAAACAAAAGGCAAGTCTTTTCCACTTAGCACTATTAGGTCTAGTATGCTGGTTCATATATCATGCACATGTCCTTATCTGCTTCTTGTTTTTATGGTTTGTGCAGTATGCTATTTTTAGACAGGTTGCTGTATCAAAGGTTGCTGTACTTGATGGTTATTGTTTTTTTTACCATGGGGGGTGGGGTCTACACTGTGGTCACTCTTAAACTGAAGTAGGTGGAAGAAACTGTTAGGGGGCCAGTGTTTAAGGCAATGACTGCTCTTTTATAGAGATGGTTTATTGCTTATATATATATTTCTTTCTAATATGTTTAAAATGATCGAGGTTATAGTTCTCTTTGGGTGTTAGTTTGCCCTACCTATAATAATCTGCTCATTCGTACATCATACTCTGGATGGTTTAACCAGTTTAGGATATGCGATTCTCCGTTCGGCAGTTTGACGCTCCTGCCTTCGCACCTCCTACATTTGAGATATTCAAGGAAGGGTGGGTGGGGGGGGGGGGTGGGGAGGGGAGTTTGGGATTCCCAGGAGATATGGGTTGCTATGGAGTGTGCAATGATTTATATCTTGGGCATTATCACTTACTTTCTTTTGTTCTTTGTTCTTTCTCTCTTTTTTTTTTCTGTCTTTTCTCTCTATGTTATCAGTCGGGTTATGTCGTGACCCTATTCGACAAGAGTACCTATGGATTATTTCATATATAATCATGATTGGTTTTGACAGTATGCTTCTTGCCACTACATGCGATATATATGTGATGCCGGTATTTTCGGACAAGGTCTTAGTATTCTGTAAGGAAGTCAGCTACTATTTTATAGGGTACGAATGTAAAACAACCTGTTTTCAACCATATTTATGATGGTACAACCTAGGTTACGTAAGATTGCAGATGATCTCAATGTCGTATCATTAAATGTTAAAGGGTTCAACCACCCGATTAAGCTCAGGAAAATATTTTATTATTTAGCTAAAACCAAAGGGGATATTTTCTTATTACCACAAACAAAATTATTTAGAGAAGATGTTACTTTCATTAAGAATAATTGGATTTCATCCGGCGGATCATAAAAGGAAGGGGGTAATCACATTGATAGGTAAAAAAGCGAATATTTTATTAGAAGCACAAACTCATGACAATGATGGCAGATTATTAGTTACTCACTTAAGGAAAGGTGAAGATCTTATACATGTAGTGAATATATAAGGCCCCAACTCAGATGATCCAGTGCTTTGGGAGGGTATTTCTAAAACTATAGAGGTCCTTCCCCAGGAGGATCTTATCATTGTTGGTGGAGACTTTAATATTCCATTAATTGACAGACAATCCAATTGCACATACCATCCTACCAGATCACATGCCATAGTTCATACCATATGTTCTAAATTCAATCTTAAAGATGCAAGGCATCTTCAACACCGAGATTCTAGAGACTATACTTTTTACTCCACTCCTCATAACTCGTATACTAAAATTGACTACATTCTCATTTCAGGCTCGTTTACACATTTAATTGAACATTCAGATATTTCCCCTAAACTGCTATCGGATCATTCGCGCATTAGCCTCACGTTGGCGGGTAGTCGTAAGGAACCTTCTCCAAAAAGATGGCGCTTTAATAATGTTTTATCAGACCCTGAGGATAAAAAGAAAATTGAAGAGGCTGTAATAGATTATCTTAAACACAATGACACTGCAGATATTAATGTCAATAATCTATGGGATGTTTTGAAAGCCACTGTTAGGGGTACAATCATTGAAATAAAATAAAAAATAAACGCATTTATGCTGAACTAGTCAAATTAGAGCTCGAAATTAAAACCCTGGAGTCTTCTCATGCCAGAGCTTTGAATGATAACTCTATTCTTTCAACACTTACACAAAGAAATATGAATATATTAAGATTTTGTGCGGACGAGCGGGTTTATGGGTAAATACATTTAAAGCCCTTACTCTTTGCAAAGCTAATAAGGCGGGTAAATTACTCGCCTCATATCTCAAACATAAGCAGAACCAGAATGTTATTCCATCCATAAAGGATGTCAAAGATCAGGTGCATACAAAGTGGAAGGAAATATTGAACACCTTTAAATCCTTCTACGAAGACCTATATAAAAAGGGTCAAGACTTTAACTCAGAGAATTGCACCCAATACTTGAACAGACTTAGTTTACCTCAATTATCAGAACATGATAAACTAGCGCTAGGGAAACCGATCAAGGCAGAAGAGATTACGAAGTTGATTACAACCTTAAAGGATAATAAAGCCCCCGGTCCGGATGGTTTCACAGCAAAGTTTTATAAGTCCTTCTCAGACCATTTACAACCGATCATGTTATGTGTTTTTAATAATATAGCTAGTGAAGGACGCACTACAGATTCCATGACAGAAGCCAATATAGTTGTCATTCCTAAAGAGAGGAATGACCCACTTTTTACAAAGAATTATAGACCAATAACCCTCATCAAAGTGGATTGTAAAATGTATTCAAAGATTTTAGCTACAAGACAACAATGTTTTACCAAGTAACTCCCAAGTAGGTTTCCTTAAAAGTCGCATGTCTAATGACAATACACGTTTGTTGTGTCATGTTCTAGAAAACTCTGCTTTTAAACCAGATCCGGCTATTGCTATCACATTGGCTGCAGAAAAGGCTTTCAACAGAGTTGTTTCTTGAGCCTTTTTAAAGCAATGTATGCACTAATTTAATTTGGGAGACTCATTTATAAAAAAGATAATGTCCCTCTATCTAGCTCCATCGGCACGTATAGCGATTAATTGATCTCTTTCTGAATCTTTTTCCCTTCATCAAGGCACTAGACAAGGTTGTCCCTTGTGTCCATCTTTGTTCTTGCTGATATTGGAACTCTTAATTCAAGACATTAAACTAAATTCGGATATAAAGGAAGTAGGATTTAAAGATATACAAGTAAAATTAGCTGCTTATGCGGATGACATACTAATTATGACTGAAAATCTGTGTCCTTCAATTACGGCTTTGATGGCTACTATTGCAGAATATTCCTTACACTCAGGCTATAAACTTAACAGGGACAAGTCGGAAGTAAAACCCTTGAATGTGCATTGTACAAAAGACATTTTAGGTAATTCGGGATTGGCTTGGCAACCGGGATACATAAAGTATTTAGGGATTGAATTCGGTTGCAATATTATGGACACCCTGTATCACAACAGAAAGTAACTCTGGAAAAAATCAAAAAACTTTTACAGTCTTGGTCACCAAAATTAATAACATGGTGTGGAAGAGTAGAAACCATAAAAATGATAATCACACCTTTGGTTAACTACATTATAAACATGCTCCCTCTGCTCCTGACAGAAGACTTTCATCACAAACTAGACATTCTTCTTACAAAGTTTTTATGGCGTGGTAAAATAGCCAGAATTAGCATTAACACATTGAGACTTGATAAATCTTTGGGGGGAGTCAACTTAGCGGATTTTAAATTGTATCAATCAGCTTTTTTTTCAAAACAGGGTTCTTATTGGATTTCACCCCAGTTCCTTATAACCCGGTGTGGTTAGATGTAGGAAAATCCATTCTTGACAATTTAAACCCACTGGTATTACTTACCTCCAATCAGCTTTACCCAAACTGGTCTAAATCTATTTTCAAAAACACAAGACTGGCACTTCTGTTGATAGATAAGAAATCGGACGTAAGTATTAGAGGTTCCAAGATGGACAAACTCACCACTTGCTTGCCGGACGCAGTGGAAGCAAATGGCTTCCGGTATCATGTAACAATGTCATCTAGCGCGCTGACGTCATTAGATGATGTGGTGGGGAGGTGGGGGGGAAGCGGAAGGGCTTCCCCTTTGAATGGGGGTTGGGGTAGCTTTTGGGGCGGCCCACGGGGAGAGCCCCATGGGTGGGTGCTAGGACTGCCTGGAGCCGTCCGACGCATACGCCCACCTTGACGTCCGACGGCTCCCAGCCTTCCGACACATGGAAAGGGTTAATTCTACCTGCATATCACAATATCAACCAGCAGTTAGGACTGTGTTTGAGCTAGTTTTACTCTTACTGTGCTCTTAACCGCTTAACTGTTGGCATCCCCCAACCTCCTCCCGGGTGTTAGCCCTTTTTTGGCTATTTGGGGTTGTTTGTTCACGCTTAGGCATCCATCATATTTTTTCCACATAAGGTATTCACGTCAAATTGATATCCTTTTTTTTCCAACATCCTGGGGATTCTATAGGTACCCACTGTTTGTGGATTCCCATTGAAGGGATAGAAAAGATTGGCAAAATATAGTGATATTTTTATTTTTTGGGGAAAAATAGCTAAAAAGGGCTCTGGATACAAATGTCTGTTTTTTCCCCTAAAGATGGCATTAACAAATAGTTTGCTGTGCTAAAGTCACCAACTTCCCAATTTCCAGGAACATGCAGAGCTGAATAAAAAAACAAACATATTTTCTTTACCATAGTCATGGCATTTTTCATAAAGGTAGCATATTTTTAGTGTTCTCAACCTACTTCTAGTTTGTGGTGGAAACCAGTGCGAAACCCCTGGGTGATCCAGGAAAGCTATAGATTTCTGAAAAGTAGACAAATTCCCGAATTCAGCAAGGTGTTGTGTAGATCCCTCAAGGTTTTCCCAAAGAAACGAACTATTGAAGTACAGAAATATTGGAAATGAGGAAGAAAAACCAGCCATTTGTGCTTCCGTAACTTTTTGTCACAAATCACAATGGGCGGTTTACAAAAGCGATATACCATTACATCCGCTAGACCTTTCTGGTTGAAGGGATATATAGCGTTTGTAGTTCTCTAAGAAACCAAGGTACCCATAGCCAACAAATGAGCTGCACCATAAAATGTTTTTATTTATTGGGTTCCAAGTGGAAACCAGTGGCGTAACGAAACTTGAGTGGGGCCCCCCTGCAAAGCACATGTTTCCCCCCCCCCCACCCGGCGGACCGCCCACCACCTACAGTATATCATCTCGACATCTCAGTCCAGCAATTCCTCAGGTTAAACTCGCAAGTGGAAGAAGTACTGCGTTGATCATAGATAGGTATATATACACATTGTTCCTCGTAGAATGCTGTGAGGCATTTGATAAAGGTAGCTCAAAGTTTTGGGGGGTGAATGGCCAAACTGCTGGAATGTCTTTCAGGAATAACTAATACGTGACTGAGACATACGTGGGAAATGAGAGCACAGCAAACATTATATCAGCCAAACTTAAAGCCACAGTAAAGACTTTAGTATGTCACTGATGACGTAAAATAGGATTTAGTACGACAATGAGCAACTAAAGTAGATAAACTAATTTAAGCGGTGAGCGAATTAAGGAAACATTGCCTATTCCATGGATCATGATCTTCATCAATATATACTGACTCCGTTAGAGTCCCGATGTGAGATTAGACAACCACCAGTAGAAATACTAACATATAGATATAGTTTGGAAAGGCTTTCATTATGCTTGTAGATTGATCTATTGATTTTATAGTATATGCGGGCAAATTTCCTTCAGGTGTATGACCGGCATGAGATGGAGAGTGGGTGAAGTATGTACCGCCCTACACTATGTTTTAGTTTTATTGCCGGCCGGGCCCCAGCCGCCCCACCATGATGCCCTCTCTGATTCTAAATTATCCGATTACTACCTACCACCCACTGAGATTCTGACGGTCCTCAGGGGTGGGACAAGGTGGGTGATCCCTCATGGTCAAGGGCCCCTGCTGACCGAGAGCTTACCAGAGCAAATCCAGGACTGGATTCAAAAGCGAAACCCATTAAGGAATCTTGTAGGACCAAGGTGACTGCACACATTTTTGATATAGCTTGCACATGGCATGGAAGATGCCGTAAGACGCTTATCATCTGCACGCCCTTTGTGAGAAGAGGGAAGCGTAATGCAATGGGGGACATTTAAATCCCACTAACCCACATGCTACTTTAATAGAGAGAGCTGGCAATAGAAGCTTAGTGGGGAACAACCCAATACTATTTCTTTGGTAATTCCAAAGAACTTGTGTAAAAACCACACACTTGCAGACATAATTGCCCTGGCAACAATCATTAATGGATATGGGTGAGCAACAGCCAGCGAGAGCAATATGGCCGCATTATGAGGATGCTCACAATTATGCAGGCGAGGGCGGGAGCATTTTTAATCACAGCGTCATTGCTGTGCCAATATCGGACACTTTTGTGTGACCATTTTCGAGTCAAATGCTACACATTTGTCTTTTTGTATTTTTATTCACCCCTTAGCCATCCACAAGTTGTAACCCATCCATCCTTACCCATCCAACTAAACCACCCAAATGACCCATCTACCCACCCACTTATCCAACCCCATCTATTCATCCATCCAAACCCTTTATCCATCAAACTAGCAACACCATCCATCTATTCACCCACCCAGCCACTCAGCCAACCTAACACATCAACCCAACCGTTCATCCATCCCCACCCATCCATCCTCTTGCATCGAAACACATATCAAACCAAGATCTTCTGTCCATATTACCATCCATTTATTCACTCATCTACCCACCCATCTCTCTAGATCGAAGCTGTGAGCAAAGGATAAGCCTTTCGCAGGCACAATAGAAAACTGGGAGCCTAGTTTTTATTCCACCCCATGTCTGATTCTTCCACTACACACTCCCACCCTGCCTCCTAGCTCACAGCTGGAATTATTTTTATCCCGATTCCTGCTTTTATCACTGCTGCGGTTGTATCCTTCTCTTCCTGCTTCTTTCTCCGTTGCCTGCCTTTCTCTCTATTGCACTAGGTCAATCTTTGGAAATTAAACAAAATTCTGGACGCCCAAATATTGAATGTCCGAGTCTACAGCATGCATCCACCAGCACAAATTGAGCATGTTTGCCTGAGAAACGACTGACTCTGTCCTGACCCTCACAAGCTTTCAGAGACACTGATCTTTTCAGAAAATGTCCCAGTTTTGAGACAGGCCAGCCCGCCGCTGATCTCTGCTTATTCTTCGGACTTAGTATTACTTCCTTGGACTCTACATCTGCCCCCCTCCTCCTCTAATATGTATGGGCCACAATCGCAAATTCCTGAAAAACAGGACCTGGTTTTGATGATTTTGTAACACAAATTTCACTTATCAATTGGGAAAATCGGACTATACCACTTGTGTTATAAGGGAAGTGTTTCTGCTTTCAAGGGGACAGGCAAAGGCTTGAGTAGTGTCCCACCGTCGACAATCAAAGTGATATTGCTACCCATTAGCTGCTACGTTGATGCGAAACCCCCAAAATGAAAACTTTAAAAAAAATATTTGATCTGTTAAATGAGCATCTGTCCTTTCATGGCTAGTGTTCTGCAAACCTTCAAGAAGGTGTGACCCCATGAAGTCCTCTTGCTGACATGCCCAGGACTGGCCCAACATGTCTTTGTGCCCACAACTACAGCTGTAGGCCCCTGTGGAGTAAGTAGGGATGACCCGCTCTTTCTATGGGTCACAATGCCACAGAAATTGTCCATTAGCTGATGGATTTTATAGATCCCCAAAGGAAGAACCCCATTGCGGCCAACACTGCTTTGCCCACCATACATCCTTCGTGGCCAAGGCTGTCACACTAATCCGCAGCGCAACTGTTACGCGCTGTAGAAGTGACTCTGATAATCATTCAATGGGGTCTGGCAGCACACACGACCATGTCAACGTCATATACACGTCATAGGGAGACCTGACAAACTGATCTACTGAAAAACTCTAAAAAAGAAATAAAATCCTTCATTGTTGGATGTAGACACAAAGATTTGACCAATACATCAAAGTTACTCACACAACACTCTGCAAGAACACCATTGATGTTAAAGAAAATGACATGAAGGCCAACATAAACAATAAATAATTAAACAAGCCTTACACTACTGCCTAGGTGGGCGTAAAGCACTTCTAATTTTGTCAAACTGTAGCGCCTTTACTGTACATGTTTGCCGCACTTCACAACGAGGAACACAGCACTTTACGTGGGGCAATCCCAGCACTTTCCAACATGACGGCATTCATTTAGTCAGTAGCGGCACTTTACAGCTAGAGCTGGCACTTTCATGTAACTACATTGGCTCTTCCCTGCTTGTATGGCCTGCAAAATCCCCACTGTCCTGAAAGATTTAACGGTGACGTGATAACAACAACTAGAAAGCAGTAACTCACCCAATACACTACAAAGAATAAATCAGCCAAATTACCGGCAATTCACAACCAGAACCTGTAACCACACCAATGGGACAGTGATAGCCGTTCGCAGCTACATCACATTTAAAGGGACACCGCCTGCTTCACCCCTTCAAGCACTTTCAATGGCATAGTAACAGCATTTAGCATCTAGAACGGTGCATCACGTTTAAAGGGACAGTGCACGCTTGACGCTTAGCACACTATAAATGGAACACCCCGGGCACGTTTCAACATACCTCCAATGCTTTCCACGGACCGGCAGAAGCACTTTTCCAAAGAATTTGATTACATTTAGTGGGGCAGAGGCAGAGCCAGCAGTCTCAGCAGGCATCCGCCACTGCTGATGGGACAGTACAAATGATGCCGATCACTGCGAGTCTGCTGCACGTGCGGTGGAGTAGTGAAAACACAAACAGATCTAAGAGCATCTTCTAGGACACGAAGCAGCACTTCACAGCGGAACTTTATGGGACAGTATCAATACATCCAACCCGACAACACAGCATTTCGTGGGACAGCATAGACAGATCCCATAGCATTTCACGGGACAGTACACAAACGTATCCCAGAACATTCCATAGGCACTACAAAGAGAAGCCGGAACATTCCATGGGGCAGTACGAACAGATCCCTGAGCATTCCACGGGGCAGTTGCACCAACAGACCTAAGAGGATGCCATGGGACAGTATAAACAGATCCCTGAGCATTCCACGGTACAGTAGCACCAACAGACCTAAGAGGATGCCATGGGACAGTACAAACAGATCCCTGAGCATTCCACGGTACAGTAGCACCAACAGACCTAAGAGCATTCCATGGGGCAGTACAAACAGATCCCTGAGCATTCCACAGAGCAGTAGCACCAACAGAACTAACACCATTCCATGGGGCAGTAAAAACAGATCCCTGAGCATTCCACAGGGCAGTTGTACCACCAGACTTAAGAGCATTTCACGTGGCAGTACAAACAGATCCCTGAGCATTCCACTGGGCAGTAGCACTAACATCTAAAAGCATTCCATGGGGCAGTACAAACATATGCCTGAGCATTCCACGGGGCAGTACAAACAGATCCCTGAGCATCCCATGGGGCAGTAGCACTAACAGATCTAAAAGCATTCCATGGGGCAGTACAAACATATCCCTGAGCATTTTATGGGGCAGTACAAACAGTTCCCAGAACATTTCTTTGGACAGTAGCGATAGATTCCAAAGAATTCCATGTGGCAGTACAAACAGATCCAAACAAATTAGAAAGTCCCAAACGTTTCAAGGGATAATATAGGCACACCCAAACAAATCTCAGGCAATTTCATAGGACAGAACCGCATTTCTAAAAAGACACACAGCATTCCAATGAGAAGTGCATACACAAATCGGACAGTACATACATAATTCCGTGCAGACCTTGTAACATTTCATAGGCAGTACATACAGGTCCTAAAGCATTTCATGGACAGTGGTGACACTTCTGAACAGTACCCCATAGCACCTAAAAGGAGAGTGCAGCACTTCTCAAGGGACACCAGAGCGTTAAATGGACAGTACCAGCACTTCTGGCCAGATCACCACAAGGGACAGTGCCAGCCACGAGCAAACCTTCCGCATAATCAGTCCCCCTCCCCACAGAAAGATCACTGGGTTAACACACCTACTTGCAGAGATCCCTGAAGACTGGGGGGCCCCCAGCACTGCGGGGGTGTTTGTTACTCCACTGGTGGAAACAAATTAATTTAGTGAACTATGTAGAGTACAAAATGGGTAACAAGGAAACTTATGTATTTCTGAAATGACCACAACATCTTGAGTTTAGGAGCAGTGGTTATTTGTACATCACTGAAGTTGTGGGTACCCGTACTTGCATATGATTAAGAGGGTATTTTTCAAAATGTCTTTTTGTTTTATACTCTGGCTTACATTTGGAAGGCACAAATGCAGCAAACTCCAATTGGTGATATCAAATGTTGTACTATTCGGTGCTCCCAAGTCTTCCGATAAAAATGGTACCTAACTTGTGAGGGTAGGCCCAGTGCCCGTGACAGGAAAAGGACCGAAACACAACATGGACTCTTCACATTTTCCCACTCACATCGGACCCTTTTTTTTGCAAAGTAGGTAGCTGTGAATTTTGGGCCCTAGTTCAGCCGGCACCTAGGGAAACCTAGCAAACTTGCACTGTTTTGAAAACTAGATACCTGCTGACTTACCTCAGGCCAATTGTGGTGTTGAGTGACCCATGGCAAATTCAGGAGGATCCTGCTTCAAGTGCCCCAGCAGCCCACACTTTGGGAATGCAAAACTACATATCGTTGGACTGCGCACACTGGGCCTCAGTTAACTAGACTTACACAAGTGCAGATTAATACGTCATCCTTTCCAGACATTTACTCAGGGATGTGGAATTCTTATAGCCCAATGCCCAGGACATATCGTTTGGGGTCAAGGGCAACACGTTTTCATATTTATTTTGTCGTTGGGACAAGAAGGCTCAACCCCCTGCAGCACAAACCCTTTGTTTGCCAGTTTACAGTACCACATTACGGATCAGGGAAGGGCACTGGCTGCAGTTATGATAATATTTTTGTCCGTATGTTAATGCTGTTTAAACTTGTATTTACGGTTCATTAATTGAAAGCCTTAATTATCAGGGTGAGCGCTCTAAGTAAATCTTGTAAGCTCTGACTGCACTACTGACAGTGTTTCCAGTATAAAAATGTGTACATACGTTTTCAAAGTTTAGCAATATGAGGCTATGTATAATGCTCTCTGATTTGATTCAAATATTTGCAGGAGCTTGAAAGCAAGATTGATGATTATTTGCTTTAAAAAGAAAATGTTAAAAAATATGAAAACAGGAAAAAAGAAATTTGCTAAACTACTGTAAAATTTCAGGTACCAGTTCTTTGCAACATCATCTAGTAAGATATGTTGATGCATGCTAGTATTTCCCAAAAATATTCATAATGGAAAATCAGTGTAACCCGTTTCAATAATATGATGGGAAAGAAAAATAAACCAGCATTGGCAAAGCCAGTAGGTCTGAAATTGGTGGTCTGCATTTTAGTTTTGTCAGTGTGTGAATTTTTTTGGCATGGTTTTTGTAAAACCCTATTGGTGTGGGAGCTGCCGGGCCTTCACCATTATTACAAACATTGGCAAAAGCAAAAATAGTTTTTGGTCTCAAAAAGCACACACTGCCACAGTAGTTACTGGCACTGAACAAAACTAATTTGTGTGCCGATAGCCACAGTGAAGTCCGCCGTTACAGAGAGAGAGACAGAATTTTAATAAACGCAAAAGGTCATGGTTAACGGTAGACCAAATTAGGGGCCCAATTATTAAAGAAGTCTCAAAAGTGCACTCATGGTATAGGTCCTTGCATTAATTGCAGCTATATGGCTTTTGTGAATTCCCAAGAATTTACACAAGTAGGACAAAAAACTAGTACTCCTAGAAAGTATTTGTGAACGGCATTTTAGCATGAGCAAATATGCATGTGTAGATTTGCTCATGTGATAATCTGAGTGTTTGCAAGTTCACTTAACCTCAACCACTTTTTTCCCAACTCTGAGAGAAGGTTTACGTCTACCATTGTCAGGGGAAAATTTCCAACATTTCTCAGTATGGGAAAAGAGTTGTTGAAAACCCTTAAAAGATACAAGTTAGTAGGTTTGCACAGACTCAAGAAAGGCATTCTAACTCTGGAACATTTGCTTACCACTATCTTCAGCTCTAGTATGTAGATCTGCAGAAACGTGGCAACATAAGAGGATTGCAAGCATTCAAACACTACTATGATATGAGCCCTGGCATCACATTTGGAAAACAAAGGGGTCCCCTGCAAAAAAGGATAAGCCTTGGCAGGGAAATACAATATACTGGAAAGAGAATGAGCACCAGGCTCAGTGCAAAGATAAAAGTGACAAAAAGCGTGGTAACTTCAGAGACAAACCAAAATCAATGCAAATATAACTAGAATTATTACAAATCACTTTTTTTATTTTTGTTAAATGTTCTTTTTTATATTCATTATTTATTTCATAAGCATGTTAAATATTTTTGTAAACATGATCAGTAATGTTCAATGATATTCAATCCAAGAATAAATTTTGTTGTGAAAAACATAATTATGCATCTTTTAGTTCTGTTCAATTTGCATGAAAATATGATACCAACACATGAATAATTATAAAACACTGAACAAGTATACAAAAGTGTGAAGTTGACGCGTTTCGGCAAAGCCTTCTTCAGAATGTTCTTGTCAGTGGTTACTATGAAAAGTAAACAACAATATATATTTCTTTAAATTATAATAATACAAAAAGAAAGAAAAATCAATTCAATTTAAAAACAATTGATATACATAAATTCACTCTGAAGTTACTCGGCTCTATTAACAACCAATACACAATTATTTCAATCCTGACTAAGGGATTGTTAATGATAAAAATAGTAACAAGCACTGAAAAAGTCCAAAACCCCAAACCCAACTAGTGTCATGAAACTAAATGGGTGAATCTCTTAACAAATGATATACAAAACTAACACAAGTCTCTTGTGGGTGAGAAAGAATTATGCAAAATAGAATAATTTATAGGAAAAAATCTAAAACGAATCACTGTAGTAATTCAGGAAAAATGTAACATAACTCATACCTATAGCCTGATGACTTTTTCAAGTAACGGAGAATGACGTAATCTGGGGGCCCACGGATGAAAAATTATCTTAAAAGGAAAATGAAAAAAGCATAGTTGTGAATGAACTTTACTCTATATTCTAAATTCTCTGAATTCTAATGTACCTGAGTTAGAAAGTTGCTGACAGCTTACAATAAAGGATGAAACCGGTATCTCACTAGATCTTATCTAGTTGGGGTAATTTGCGACAAAGCTCATGAGCTGATATGATTGCAATGTCGTGTGACTCTCATTCAGTTTGGATGACGTTCTAAAAAAGTATAGAGAACACATCCTCCTTAATGTAATTACTCTTATGTTCCTGTCGCCACACATCCTATAGTGTAAATTTAGATTCAAAGCTATTTAATAAAATTGTGCCTGGCTGATCATACATACCCAAAATGATAGCGGATGAGATTGAATGGTAAATCAATCTTGCGTTATATATGGTGAACTCCCCAACGTCTCCCGACAGGTTGAAGCAATGAACTTCACATCCCAAAAATGAATGATGCTTGTGGGATCTTGCCGCAATGGCGAGATCAGTAGATATGTACTTTTTTAGACCTCCGCCGATATTCTGGGTTTCGGATAGAAATCACAATCCCTTCTGCAATTAAATGATAAATTCAAAAGTAAAGACTAAAATTATATATATATAAAAATCCGCATTTTCCATGATGTGATTGACCAGCATGTTCACAGACCTGGCTTGAGCCCAAACATACGTACTAGAAAGACCCTTTATTATTGCCCTCTTACGCTACATGCTGACTTTCTCCGAAAGATTTTATACTTAAGGTGTAAAGTTAATTAAGTACCTAATGAATACTCTGAAGGACTAATTTGCACATGTTAACCCTGAACATAACACAAAAAGATATATGGATATGGATTCTACCTAAACCTGTGTTTAGTCCTCTACTAATGCCTTCTTTCCAACATCCTGTCTCTGCTTTAATGCAAGCTCCTATGCATATTGACTCTCTGAATGAGAGTCTACTAATACCTTCTTTCCAACCTCCTGTCTCTGCTTGAATACAAGCTCCTATGCATATTGACTCGCTGAATGAGAGTCTAACAAACCCCGCTGTTACGCTGTTACATACCGAAATTTCGGCACGGGTTGCCCGATTCTGCTTCCTTGATGTCGTGCTGCTAAACGAAACCAACGCCATGTGCCGTTCTATATACGCTCGAGATAATCCTGAACACCCTTGTGATGACGTATTTAAAAAGCGCGTATTTTCTAACAGAGATTTTACGAGTAAAGCAACGCGGCCATCTTGAAATGTGGAATAAAGTGGGTATCCACATAGGTTTGGACGAGATTAATTGAAATTAAGAGGGAGGATAAAACTTTTTGTTAAAAGCAATTAACTAATACTAAACTCTAAATCACCTGCTGTGAAATGAATAAAAGATTGACGTTCAAGATTGCGTGTCAATCAGGAATTTAAGGCAACCTGAATTACCAGGAAAAAGATTCACATAACCCTGGTAGTATGGATTATATTCACTGAGAAGTGATTATGATTTATTTATGAATAACTAGCAGACAATCTGCCTGCAGGAAAGCCGGTCTCATCGTGACAATGTCACCATCTAGTGGCTAATGAAGGAACGGCATATAGTTATAGGTTAGTTATCGGACGTGATGGCCCCATTCACAGCTCTATCCTTCCCAAGTGACTGGACACATGATGTCACAAAAAAAACCCCACTAAACACTAGTGACTATACAGCAATGAATGAGAAGGCATATGTTGGTCACAGTTAGACAGGGGTTCCAAAAGGGCAACGGGGTGTGCAAGCACTGCGGGATTCTTAATGCTACACCAATTTACTTAATCGCCTGATCCCATTGTATATCCATGTTCAGACCCCTGGTGGCTGTGTCTAAGGTAAAGATCCAGTACACTTCCCTGAATTTCCTGATGACATCCATATTTGACCCTACTTTATGGCATCATCAGAGAGGCTATATCACAGCTCTTATATAATGAGACTGCTGCCATAATTTGTCGCTGCACTATATGGCACTAAAGGGATGAGTGGATTTTGTTGCAGGACAAGTAGATTTATGAAGCAACCTGCCCCATGTACAAGTAGATATTTTATTAAATTCCACACCTCTGATATACTATACGCCCGGAAGCGGCGACACACTAGCAATATTTAGAAGCTCAAGCACAGAACTACACCCGAAGGGCGTACTGCACAACAATTTGGTGGGAGTTGGCCTGGCCTCCGCTAGGTGTGGTGACACCATGGGAAAAGACAAGATTGCCAAAACTGCCCAATCTAACTAGATAGATAATTATACCCAAGTGAGTGCACCAGTGGGAAATGCTGGAGAGCTGCACACTGAACCCGCGGAGTGCTCACCTGACAGAGTTCTACTGAAGGAACCCATGCTGTCTGACCTCATGTTAGCCATCCAAACTACGCTTACGGAATTAGTCACCAAGATAGATTTGGTGGGCATAGATGTCACCATCCTGCGGGCGGACCTGTGGGGATTCGCGGACAGAGTAACTACGGCGGAGGGGGCTGTGGCAGACCTGCAATCAGAGGTGGTGGCACTCTGCGAAACAGTATTCTCATACAAAAACTCACCATCCACCTGGAAAACCGAGTGGAAGATGTGGAGGGACGTTTTCAGAGGAATAACCTCTGCTTTCTTGGGTTCACTGAGAAGTCATAGGGGCAGTCTGCGGAGCGGTTCCTTGAAGAGTGGATCGGTAAGATTATACACCCACAACCACTATCCAAATTCTTTACGGTGGAGTGTGCACATATGTTTCTGGCACAGCCTCTTCGCCCTGGAGTGCTGCCAAGGGCCATTATTGCCCGAATGTTTAATTATAGGGACAGAGACGCAATACTGCAGCATGTGTGGGTAAAGGGCACACCCACCTTTGAGGGTCTTCCAATCTCTGTGTTTCCAGATTATACCCTAAAGTTGCACGAGCAACAACAAACTTTTCTGGTGGTATAAGCAATGCTTCTTGAGCGTAACCTGCGCTATAGCCTGATGTTCCTGACCAAACTCAGGGTGTTACACCAGGACAAGGTGCAGTTCTTTACCTCTACAGCGGAAGCTTCGGACTGGGTTGACACTCTCCCAGTGCCCCCTTCTCAGCCTTCGAGAAAATTGAAAACATCATCCACCATAATGACTAAATGTAGATCATCACAGCAGAGATGCCGAGCTCAGAGAGCTGCACATCCGAGCTCACAGACTGCTCGGGGTGTATAGAGGTCTGTCTCTGTGGCACATTACGCAAAGCTAATGCCCAACCGTTAACACCGGCATCCCACTTGAACAGGTGAAGCGGCCCTGAATACTACTCGGACAGAACAGATGATGGCAATACATAGATTTCATATGTCGGTCTTAGCCGGTTTGTATGGATCGTAGACTTTATGGATCAAGGGCACAGGTGGTAACTCTTACGTAACTACCACACATGACATTGACCTTGATGCACATTGGTCTTGCGGTGTCTGCAGTTGGGCCCCGGCAGCTGTGAGAACGGGGAGGGAGATACTTCCTGGAGCTGGGCTTTTTACATTCTACTCCTTTTTTTGGAATTTGTCCTGGAAATAAAGTTTCTATTGAAAATTGGGTGACGAATTATTAAAATTACTGCTCGAAGGTGTTGTTTTAGAGTTCACAGCATTCTAAGGTAGAGTACAGGGGTAGTATGGCTACGTCAGGACAGCGAGGGGGGCTTCTTTGCTCCTCATCACCTCCGGTAACGGTTGAGGTGCACTGACCCCTAACGTGTCATACTAATTACTTTTCTTGATTTGATACACTTATAAGAATAAAATTGGGTATGGGGCGGGACCAGCGTTTTCCACTGTTACTTGTTGCAAGGTGGACGGGTTGGTGGTACTACCCAGAGGGTGGGGGGAGTTGTGGGTAAAAAGGGTTACAGGTTTGTTACAACACAATTGGGGGGGTGGGTTACTCAGGTGGAGGGAGGAACTGTGGTTGGGACGAGGCGATATGTGGAACTTTGTCCAAATATGGACCAGCCCCAACAAGTACAATAAATAAGATGGATAGGACATTCAAATTCATGACATGGAATGTCAGTGTACTAGCACAGCCCAGAAAGCGTCAGAGAGTACATGCATACCTTAAAAGTTATCATATAGCAGTTGCCTTTCTTCAGGAGACGCATGTGTAGTGGGACTGTCTTCCGGCATTGTGAAAACGATGGAGGGGTCAATTATACGCACGGTCGTTCTCGGGGTTTGCAAGAGTTACATGGTCGTTACGTGATCGCCGGGATCGCTGGACTGGCGAGATCTGTGTTTAATTTCAGTCAATGCTCCAAATGCGGACCATACACAATTCTTTACTGAAATAATAGCAGCAGCGACCCCACTCCTGGCTAATGAACTAGTGCTCGCTGGTGACTGTAATTACATATTAGATCCTATTTTAAATTGCAAACCCCCCAAGATGCACACAAAGCCACACATGAGAGCACGTTTGCAGACATTAATGCGAGAATTAGGCCTTAAAGATATATGGAGGGAAGGGCACCCAAATGTTAATACATTCTCTTGCTACACACCAGCAGCAGGCATCCACAACCATCACAAGTAAACAGTTTGACTCCATTTTTACCACTTGTTGAGTACTTGCCTCCATTCTGAACATTACTGAGCTCATGCCTAGTAAACCTTTACTAATGGCTCCCATGACAGCTACCTGAGGCTCAGGCAGACCTGTTTTACAAGCGTCTTCAGTGCGCTCACTGTGGTAAATCAAACTCATTCCAGTTTGTAAGTGCAAGTTAGGGGTGTCCGAGAACGCCTTTCGAGGCCTACATTCCCCGAACTGAGTGAGCATATATACCTTTCAAACGAAGGCAAACATGCTGGGGGAAACTGCCTAAATTCCCTAAAGCACAAATCATAAACTACCAAGAACATTAGTTTTTAACACACTGGGTAGTCAGTGAGAACGTAGCATATGTTCTATCCACTGTTACGTGCAGTGCTGTGACTGTAATGCACTTATCATACAGCAAACTGAACATCTACTAAGTTCTGACAGAGGATGAACATGGCAAGAAGGACAAACATTTCAGCCATGTGTGTATTGTTGGGACAGATTTCTCAGTAATGGTATGATTCTTTTGTAAAATGCACTTTCACCCATGAGGGAATCCTTTCACCGATGCAGGAGCATTCAGGGCGGATCCATGGATTAACCTAGTCGAAGAGCCAAGTGTTCAGCTTTGTATGTAATGCAGTAATTTTAGAAACCACGCATATGTGTAAGGACAGGCCTTTTCGTCCTTTTGGAGCCAATTAGTCAGTCACTTCTCCTTCTTCTGGTGCTGCGTCTGCATGGATTGTGTGTGAGTATGAATCTAGCTGAGCAAGGTGTCTGGAAGGTTTCTGAAATCCGAGGCGGCATTGATGTATGCCAGGCCCATGCTGTATAAGGCTTTGAAAGTGTGTGGCAGAAGTTTGAAAAGAGCTGTGGATGGGTAGTCGGTGAAGCTGTTTAAGGTGCAGTGTGTGTACACTTTGGGATGTTGAGGGAGGATGCTACCTCGCCTAAGGTTTTCCTACCTGTTCATGTCTCTGTTCTCAAAGTCCTGACTAATCCGGTATTCTTGCCAAGTGAGCCTATACTAACTCCTTCCGTCGCTAGCTACTTGAAGCTCAAGAAAACGTCTTTCATGCACATTTGGTGCACTCACTATGCATGCGCCTTTGGTGCACTCACTATGCTAAATCCATCTCCTTCCTATTTGTGGATACAAGTTGAGTTGGGGGTGTCCGAGAATGCCTGGGGAATACTTCTTAAGTTTCCTCTGTAATAAGCCAAACAAAGGTCTCATGGGACTCATTCACCAACACTTCTACTTTTGCTTTGTAAGTGTGAAGTTACTAATTGAATTTAAAAGTAGAAGTGTTGGTGAATGAGTCCCACGGGACATTTGTTTGACTTATTAAACTTACTCTGCTGCTCGTGGACAATCAGGGTGGCCCTTGTATTATATACATATGTTTCTTAAAAAGCACCTAAAAAACTAGTCAAGACTTAGTTTTTGCCACAGAGTGTACTCTGTGACAATGTGACTTTTGATCCATCCATGATTATGAGCAGTGTAGGGACTATAATGCACTTGTCAATCGGCAAACAGAACACCTATTACTTTCTGATGGCAAGTAATGGTGTCGAGCAGGCCATAGAGGCAGACTAGAGAAAAAGAAATTCTACGGCTGCTTGCCTAGTGAAGCAGTAGCTATGGAAGGTAGGTACCCATAAACAGCCATTGAAAAGTTTACCTTACTGAGCTCCACTTCAGTCAATTTCCCAATACTTCACTTTTGTATGATGTAACATAAAACAAGTAGGAGAACTGGCTGAGATAGGCACTGGGGATTTAAACACGACTCTCCTGCCTCTTTCCTTGCTTAGATCAGACGCCACATCAACAACATAGTCTGCCTTTTTAGCTGTTTCAGGAATGCGGACAGCAAAGTGTCAATCCTACAGCCTTGTCGCATTCTTCAGAGAATATGAAGTGGAGGCTGCTTATTCTGTGGCAGTAAGACTTTCAATGATGGTCAGCTGAAAGTCAAGGAAAGACACAAGTCTTCCCCTGGTGGTCTGACGATAAACATAAACATTGTATGTTGCCATCTGAATCAGGTGGGTAAACACTTTCTTATAGTATATGCTAGTTTTTACAACTCTCATTGCATGGCTGAAGAACCTGGTCATTGTTATCGACTCCACCCATGTACTTTTTATAATCAAGTACACAGGTTGTCCTGTGAACATCAGCTGTTATACTCTAAACCGTGATGGGGGAAGTTCTCTCATTATGAATTGTTGTGAGCACGTACAAATCACACCTATCAGAGAACTTGACTGCGAGCAGTTTGTTGGAACGCCACGCAGTGTTGTGGGATTTTTGGAGCTTCTTACAAACCTGTGGGAATCCTTTGCCGCAACAACAAACTGTACCACATGCCATAGTGCCAGCTTTGTACAGCTCTACTCCCTTATAGAAGTTGTCAACATAAAGGTTGTAACCTTTGAAGGAGTGGCTGGACAAGCTTCCATACAATCTTTCACGTGACTCCTAGCGTGGTACGGCAAGCTACAGGGTTTAGAGTGGAGTCCTCACCTGTATGCACTCTCATGCTGTAGACATAGCCAGTAGAGCTCTCACGCAGCATGTACAACTTGATGCCATACCGAGCTCTTTTGCTCGCAGTGCACTGCATGAACAGCAGCCGGCTTTGTACAGGATCAAGAACTAATCTATCGCTATCTTCTTTCCAGGAGTACAAATCTTTGGAAACCTGGCAGACAAATGTTCCGCAACAGAACAAATTTTAAACAACCGGTCATGGTCTGGATAGTCCTGTGCCAATGCCGCAGAGTGGTCATTGAAATGCAGCATACTCTGCAATTTCAAAAACCGATCTCTGCTCATGTGCGGTGCGAAGGTGGGTGTTACCCAAACCATGCGAGTAGACCAGTAGTGCTGCAAGCCTGGTCTGTGTTATAACACCATTTTAAGCTTAAGTCCCCAAAATATCTTCAACTCCTCAAGTGAAGTGTTAGTCCACTGATGTGACCTGGAATGAGCCCCTAGAGTGCCTCCATGATCCCTCAGACACTGTGCGACACACACATTTGTTTGCCGCACAATTTGCTCAAGGAAGTCAACATTCAAAAGGAGATGGATGTAGTCAATCGGCAAAAAATTGGCTGTATCAACTGTACATCCAGCATCTCCAGTTCACAGTGGAATTTGGAGCAGAGAGGACACCTAATGTGCTTGCTGCTGTACGTGCTTTCTGTCTGGGTTGGTTTACCCTGCTACTGTCGCTTTGCTGCACAGACTGTGCTTGTAAAGGGATAGCATGACTGCCATCATCATGTCGCTGAAAATCGCTCAAGGACAAGTCATCACATGGAACTCCCCAGACTGAAAAATCGCTTACAGATTCAGCTCCATTTACCTAGCCCTCAGATGCTGACTGCTGCCCGAGTTAGGACCTGGGCAACAGTCATCTGCCAAAACACCATCTCTACTGGCTAAAACCTTCCTTCTAAAATACTGTGCTATGTAGAAGGCAGAAGAAATGTTTAAAATCAGTCAGTGGGTGTGTTCGTGTGCTGTGTGGGTGGAACAGTAAATAAACACAAAAATTATGTATCTGGTTCCCTAAATCTCCTGGTTCTCCAGACAATAAAAAAAGACACAAAAAAAGACACAGTAGTACTTCACCTTGCCACATACCCAATGGCACAGCATACGTTTGTCATGGCTTCTACAAAACTTTATTGTTGGTGGAGTTGCTGGGCCTTTGCCAGTATAGAACTAATTACATAAAGCCAAAAATCTATCTTTGATCTCAAGAAGCATACAGTCGCATAGTAGCCACTGTAACTTTGTTCTCAGGCTTGCGCCTTGTAATACCAAACAGTGCTGTCACCAGGGTCACTGGAATTATGCAGCCGGAGAGCACCCAATTTTGCAACAGTGTTGACCACATTATACGGCAAGAAAACACCAATTATGCAGCATAATGTGGCACATTTTTGCCATGTGTGTACAGTGTGGCTTTTTTTTAAATAAATGTGTGCTTTCCCATTTGGGGCTCAATCGCCCCACCAGGGGAAAACACACTTTTAACAAGGAAAAAACTATTCAAGACCGAATCTCCACACACACGCACAACAGTAAAGAACTCAGCATCATCAAGGAGTTCACCCAACCCACCAGTGAGTCTACTGACATTCCTCCCTCACAAGACCTCTGCAACAAACTCATCACCTTCTTCCACCACAAAATCAAGAACATTTATGACCACTTCAACAAAGACAACCAACACACTGAACTCTCACCAGCCACCCCGACCCCCTGAAGCCAACTATTTACAACTGGACAGCCCTCACCCCCGAAGACACACTGAAGACCATGAAGTCAATCCACTGCGGGCCGCCATGGACCCCTGACCCCACCACATCTTCAACAGAACCGCCGACACCATCGCACCCATTCTCCGCCACATCATCGACAGCTCACTAGCGAATGCCTCGTTCCCCGACGACTGGAAACACGCTGAGATCAACCCCCTCCTGAAGAAGCCCTCGGCGGACCCCACTGACCTCAAAAACTATAGACCCATCTCCCTGCTCCCGTTTCCAGCGAAAGTCATAGAGAAAGCCAGCAACAGCCAACTCGACACCCTCATCGATGAGCACAACATCCTCGACTCCTCCCAATCCGGTTTCATTAAAAACCACAGCACAGAAACCGCCCTCCTCGCCGCAACAGATGACATCCGCTCCCTACTGCACAAGGGAGAAACAGTAGCCCTCATCCTCCTCGACCTCTCAGTGGCCTTTGACAAAGTCTCCCGCCGCACCCTAATACGCAGACTCCACGACGCAGGGGTCTGGGACAAGGCTCTTGACTGTATCCACTCCTTCCTCTCTGGGAGAACGCAGCAGGTCAGACTCCCTTCTTTCCTCTCTGACCCTACACCATCCACCTGTGGAGTCCCCCAGGGGTCCTCCCTCAGCCCCACGCTCTTCAACATCTACATGGCTACGCTCGCCCCCATCATCAGAACCTACGGACTCAACATTGTGTCATACGCAGACAACACCCAACTCATCCTCTCCCTATCCAACAAACCCAACACAGCCAAACACAACTTCCAAGAAGGCATGGAAGCTGTTGCCAAATGGACGAAAAGCAGCTGCCTACAACTCCACACCGACAAAAATACTCATCATGGCCCCAACCCCCGACGCTTGGAACGACACCTGGTGGCCCCCCTCCCTTGGAAAACCATCCACCCCCATCCATCACGCAACCTTTGATTCATCCTGGACTCCGAGCTCAAAATGGACCGCTAGATCAACTCCGTCGCATCCTCCTGCTTCCACACCCTCCGCCTCCTACGTAAGACCTACAAACGGATCCCCCTCGAACACAGGAAGAACATCACTCACGCCTTCGCCATCAGCAAACCCGACTACGGCAACGCACTCTATGCCGGAATAAACAAAAACCTCACCCGCAAGGTACAAAACATCCAGAACGCCACCACAAGACTGGTCCTCAACCGGCCAAGACACTGCCATATCTCCCAGCATGTGCGCACACTACACTTGCTCCCTATCGAGGCTAGAATCACCTTCAAGATTCTCACCCACACACACAAGGCCCTCCACGACACCGGACCAACATATCTGAACAGCCGACTCAAATTCCACGCACCACAAAGGACCCTACGATCAGCCCAGCTCTCCTACGCTGTGGTCCCCGCACCAGAAAGACCAGATTGAGAGGCCGCTCCTTCTTCCTCGAGGCCAGAGCTCCACCTCAGACAGACAACATCTCTCCCCTTCTTCACGTGAAGCCTCAAGACCTGGCTCTTCGCCAGACCCTCTCCTTGATGGACTGGAACATGCATCCCCCCCCAAATCCCCCCTCCCCCCGACTTGAGACCCTTACGGGTGAGTAGTCACGCTTAACAAACACCTGATTGATTGATTGATTGACTTTTATTAAAAAGAACATTTTTAAAAAAGCTCCAAAGGCTGTTGAACCCATGCCCTCTGGGACGACCCCAGCCACAATTTTTTGGAATGAAGGTTGGGACCACAACACGCCCCCCCCCCCCCCGCAAAATTCACATAACAAATATGAGTCCAACGGGGGTCAGCCCATATGTCAGGAGAGCCAACCCACCGACAATTTTACTTTATGCATTTTTTATTTAATGTTTTTACTTCCCCTGGGGGCACAATAACAACTCACTTGGGGGGGGGGGGGAACACAATATTTTAATTGTAATTATGCCCCCAAAGGGAGGTTGGCCCGTTCACCATGAAGGCTGAACCTCCCTGTCTCACCCCCAAGCCCAAATACTAGTCCCTGGTGGTTAGTGGGTTTCTGGCAGTGGGTCATTGTGCGACAGTGATCCACAGCCAGGAAGCTATTTCAGAAAGGCCTCATTGGAAAGGGGAGGCTTTCCCTTTTCCAACGTGGCTTCCATCAAATGTGAGGCATTTTTTTTCCCACTGGAGCGGGGGAGAGCTCTTGCCACCTTGCTCCTCTGTGTCCAGTTGGTAATCTGTGACCATGGCACTCTGACATCACAGATGGGCGGGAGAAGGGACAGGGGCTGACACAGAAGTGATTCCGTGTCTCCCCAATCTTTTGTTTAAAAAAACAGGTGTCCTCGGGTGCAAACACAGCAGAATGCTTTCCAGTCCTCCTCAGTGTTGGCCAGTGGCCGACAGATGGCCGGCGGCCACACGTAAGGGGTTAAGCAAGTCCAGTGGCGTTCAGATTAAAAATAAATACAGCATAATACTCTGACTCGAGTCCCTAAGACTATGCAAGCAAAGCTCATTCTTCCTAGCCAACATTTCTACATACACCAGACTAGCGAGTCTTAATATTTTTACTTCTGTGGACCCCTATTGAATCTATATAGGAAGCCAGGGCCCTCAGCCTAAGCCATTTCTTTGAGTCGACCCTCAGAGCAATACACAGATCTACAGAAAAAGGAATACACTAAACAGATACACAAATTATGAAATAGCTTGCTAAATTCACAACCAAAAACTTATTCAGAAACCATAGTTTAATTTTAATGGGAACGTTTAGAGATTTTTAAAATATGGTTTAAGTTCTGAAATGCAAAGCAATATGGTAAACTCTAGCGTACCACTTTTTCTTTTTTGCTCCTAATGCTTGTTCTCTTTTTAACTGGCGCATATTCCCAGAATTCACAAATCGATTTTACACATAGGAGCTTATCGATTGACAGTGCAAAATGTGATGTGCCTTACTGACAATCTGAACAAAGAAGCTATTCTTTGTGCCTATTTAAAACTGTACTTCGCAACTCTCCTGAATGGTACTGTGAGCATTATGGACCCATCTAATTCCTGCTTCTGGATTTCTGTATATCCTCATTCTATTCTTATCAGAAGATTGCAAAGTGACTTGAACAGTGCCGCAAGGATGTCTGGTGTTGGAAACAAATATTTGATCCACAGTGCGATTCAGTTAAAGGCTGACCCTGTTAACTCAGAGTGGTTCTGTTAAGCGTGCTCTTTAACATTTGCTTCATTCTTGTAGTTGTATGCAAACATGTATGTAGGAGGACTGCTGCTTTAAACACTTAATTAGTGATGCAGGATCACCTTGATAACAATGTGTAGTGTTATGTTATTTAGCCTGCAGGTTACTTTTTCTATGCTATATCTGGCACCCACATTTCATGTTAAAAAGGGAGTGATTATAAAAGTAGTTAGTGGAAGCATCGAGTCTCCAGGTGGGGAGTGCACTGCAGAATGAGGCCTAAAGTGAGTACCTCCAGAAAGACTTGTCATAAATGTGCTATGAAAATCTTGCTGGCTATATACAAAAGCGTTCACACAGCCCGCACCTTGACGCTTAGCTGGATCCTCGCAAGCTCCCCAGGTTATTCGCGGTACCATACGGGTTGCCACGGAACTCTCGGCTACCTTCCACGCTGCCGTTATCCGGACTCCCGCTCCACGGCTGCATTGATTTTCCGAACGCTTCTATACGCACGTTCCGGCTCCCTCGGAACTCCCTTCATATTCAAGAACTGGCCTGGCTCGCATCTGACGGACCAATTCACTTCTCCCATTGGCTCACCGTCACCTTGGTTCACTTCTCCGCCAACACGGATTCTCAACATCCTACGAGTCCCGGCCTGAGACGGTATCTGACGGGCCATTTTTCTACTCACAGTGTCTCACCGCATTTCTGGCTCAATTTTCCCGCCTCCACGTAATTCCGAACATTCTACGACTCCCGGACTTCAACACTAATATTCGCTACCTCCCAGGCAATTATTTGTCATTCTCTTGTCCTGAAGAGATCCCACCACTCGCTAAGGGATCGAAACGTCGTCGACAACCATTTCTAAACTCCATTGTATGAAATGTCTTACTGACTTTTTGTTAACAATTATCTTTGAGCACCAAAAAGTCACCTTTTTAAATCACTTGCCTGGGTACCGGAAATCGGCTGATTTCCTATCACCCTGCCACCAACTCACTCACTGTTTTAAATCTTTTTTCTCACTAATTACTGTAACTTACTAGTTATCTCTGCATTGTCTTCCAACATAAAACCCAATTTTTCATTGTACTAATTGTGGCACCTTAATTTACTCTAATTGAATGGGACCACTGTTCCTTTATAATAATGTTTACACCCTTGGTCCCTTCTGACTCCTAGGGTCTCCTTATTCCTTATAATCATATACAAAAGCGATGGCATTAGCCAGGGTCAGCGGATATAGGATGATCGTGGGTCAGACAAATGGGACATAATGGATTATTGGTAATTATTTATATTGTCCAAAGACCTGCTACATACAAAATGCTGTGTTTAGCACGTTGTGCCCCTTAGATTGGCCTAAATGGCACCCTGCAATATTTACTCCTCAAAGGTACCATTTCCTCTTCCAAAACCATCCAATGTATTCCCTGGCCTTAATACTTGCTGTGTTTCGGTCCCCTTACACCTCTAATCTAAATCCGCTATTTGTGGTGTGTAGGTAGACTCCAGTACTAAGGGTGACCGATATTATCTCACCTTCTTCATGAATTCTCGGCAGGTGGAGTAAAGGGAAGGAAATCTATGAAGATAACCTAGTTGTATCTCAGTAAGCCGAGATTCTTCACACATTATCTGTATTTGTGTTCTTGTTTGTTGTATTTAGGGAATGATACTGCCCTATTTCTGTTTCTTATCCGCACTTCCACAGTTCTCACCTATGCAGAATGACTGCAAAAGGCACAAAGGTCAAGTGGCGACATGCAACTTGCTGCTCACCCATTTAGAGGCGGCCTTGTGATGTGACGGCGATGAGCGCAGTATGTGACTAGGTTAGAGATAGGTTGGAAAGGCCACCTGCATACGAATGGGGAGTAGTCGGTGAACACATGCCTCGTGTTACTGTGTAGCTCTGTCTCCATCATGCGCACTGTCTCGCGCATACACTGAAGATGCGCATCCGCTCAGATGGGATCCATGCACCCCAGCCTGTGGACAAATGGACTTGGTGCAGCAGTAGGAGCTTCAAGGTGGCCAGAGTGAGCTGCTGAAAGCAATCCAATGTAGTCTTCGGATTATGGATGCTTGTTAGAATGTATTGTTTTTTTAGAAGAATAGCTTCCAGCAGACTGTTTATCAGACTGAGGGGATGTCCTCAATTAGTAAAACTATGGATTTTATCTCATGTGGGTATTCCTTGAGCCTGCATCCAAATATCTGAAGACCTTGAAACCACGAAATACAATTTACATCATATCATATCTTGAATGGCTAAATTAGTTTTAAGTGTTTAAACTACTGATGAATTATTGAAGTTGAATTATGAACTATTAAAATTGTAACGGTTGTCTGAAACGCTGCTCGCATTGTTTTTATTAACTGTTCCCCATACCTCCTCTGCGTACTTTGACCCTTATGTTGAACGTTTTGACAGAGATTTGTTAGAGATGCTTCCAAAGTCTTGGGTTAGGCCTCTTTTCGACTCCAAATTATAGCGACAAGTGTTTTCAAGTCATTTGTACCAGACATAATGTTTCAGTCCTTGACTAACGTAAGACTCTTTAACTCCGGTAAATTCTAAAACATAAGCATATAGTGTATGACAAATGACATTATTTTTTTTCTCCTTAGTTCCTCAGTTGGTGTACAGTGGGAAGTTGGATTTCCTGGTTTTTGATTATCTGTCTGAAATTACAATGTCTTTGCTAACGGCTGCAAAATCAAAATCTCCGGTAAGAAAAATACAACCAAACATAACATGATGGGTTGGGGACTTTAAAATTACCACATTTATGTTCTATGTATGAGGTGGAGGAGGCCCAATCCTTATTCTACCCACTTGTTACACTGTGCCTGTTTACTTTGTGGTCTTGGCTGGCATTTTTGAATGCTCTTTATGCTATGAAGTAGGTGTGTTAGCTTATAATAATTTGATCACATGTAGCATATGTGTTGGAGGCCTTCGAGTAAATGTGCAGAAGTACCGCAAACAATATTAAAGTGTTTAGCGAAGGTCAAGGAAGGAGCATTTTAAAGTTATATGAAACCATTGTGGATGTCTGACCACGAGATTGTCAGAGATATTCTAAGTCCTGGGCAAAGTGGGCTCTGCACAGGGCCCCCACCATTCTAGGGGCCACGTCATTAAGCTGTCAAGACCGTCCCAAACAGTGACATGACGCAAACATTTTGGGGATTCTCGTATGAAAAGGGGTTCCCAGGTCTCCAATATCTCATAAATATTCAAAGGCTTTGCACTGAAGTGGGGCCCCCTGAAGGACTGTGGTCCCTTTAAAGGTGTGAAGGCCAACAAAGGGGGTTGTCCATGATCATACCATAGTCGCTGAGGGCGTGAATGAGCTCAAAATGGACAATAAATTCAGAGTTGTTCAGAGCAGGGACCCTCAAATGTTGTTTGGTCCGGGGCCTCCAAAGTCCTTAAGATGTCCCTTGATATTGTCAGTCAGATTTCCTAATGGGCTCAGTAGGTCCAGGAGAAGTAGACAGCACACCTCAATGTATAAGGACTGCTGTCACAAAACAGGACTAGCTTCAAATCAGCCTCATTCGCTGCTGTTTTTCCCAAGACTTAAGTATACAAAAAGTGATGGATGGAATGCTCAAATTAATCTCAGCAACTGGTAATTACTCAGGCTACATCCCATTTCATTGCACAGTGCCACCTCAATTTGGACCCAGCTGTATGCAAATCAATCTGGACCTTGCTCCCGTGGGAACAGTTTAGCCCAAATTGCCAAGCCAGGTCCTCCCTGATCCAGAACACAAGCAACCCAGGACCGGTTTCGCCCTTGTTACAGGCTCATCAGCTGGGTATAGCTTAGTTCTAGTGACCTAGTGTGCACAGGACCCACATCGGGGGCATACCCTTCTTATTTAGGGTGACATACTAAATTATAAAATAAGTGATGGATCGAATTATTGATTTAATCTCAGTCACTGATAATTGAAAAAAGATTTGTGTTTAAGACTGTGCCATGTACTAAAAACTGTCCACCACATTGGCCCAGATTACTTATCTCAGCAAATTACTAGCCTTCTCATAGGCTATGCACTTTAGAGGCCCTATTGCTCACTTTTCCCAGGGTCAAGCAGTCTCACTCGGGAGGTATTATTTTTCCGTCAAGGCTGCAAAACTGTGGAATGAGCTCCCTCTTCATAAGATTCGTGGCTAAGTGAAGAACATACTCATGCAATACGTACAATGCAGGTATCTTGTACCGGTTGAATTAACAAACTTTAACAAGTTAAAGTGAGAGGTTTGTTTATGTCAAAGACATGTTTGAAGCATTGTTGATGGATATGTCAGTGGGGAGATAGACAGGGAGATAGGCCAGGAAGAAGAGAATTAATTTTAAGCTGGTGTAGAATGAGTTCATTGAAATTATTAGCGTTAGGAACAGCCTATTTATGTGGTTGTGGCATGGGTCAAAGCAATGGGGGTTTACATTTTTGGATATACAGGTCAAGTTTATTCCACAGTCTATGTAAAGATTGGGTGTTAAAATATGTGTTAAGTGCTTCTAACCCTCCTGAGAAGAACCACACCTCCCTGCAGCCTCCGCCACTGAGAGGAGAGCCCAGACTGGTTCTGCCCGGTTTTTGCACCAGCCCCATCCACTTCTTAGCCCCGCGCCATCTCCCACTCGTGGGGCACTTCCGACCCTCCTGAGAAGAACCACACCTCCCAGCAGGCCCTGCCAAACCACGGCCCAAGGGTGGTCCCATCAGAGCCGAAAGGTGTTGGGCTGGGTCACCCCTCTCTTGCCAGACCCCCTGCTGAAGGTACAGTGCCCACTGCCCCTGTGCTGCATACCCCTGCACTGTCTGCTCTCCCTGCCCTGCCTGCTATCCCTGCCCCTGTGCTACCTGCTGTCCATTCCCCTGTGCTGCCTGCTGCCCCTGCAACTGTGCTGCCTGCTGCCCCTGCAACTGCAATGCCTGCTGCCCCTGCAACTGCAACGCGCGCTGCCCCTGCACCGCCTGCTGCCCCTGCTGCCCCTGCGCCGCCTGCTGCCCCTGCGCCGCCTGCTGCCCCTGCGCTGCCTGCTGCCCCTGCGCTGCCTGCTGCCCCTGCGCTGCCTGCTGTCCCTGCGCTGCCTGCTGTCCCTGCGCTGCCTGCTGTCCCTGCGCTGCCTGCTTTCCCTGCGCTGCCTGCTGTCCCTGCGCTGCCTGCTGTCCCTGCGCTGCCTGCTGTCCCTGCGCTGCCTGCTGTCCCTGCACTGCCTGCTGTCCCTGCACTGCCTGCTGTCCGTTCGCTGCCTGCTGTCCCTGCCGGCTTGCTGCACCTGCCCATGCGCTGCCTGCTCTCCCTGTGCTGCCCATCCTTCCAGGACCACTAATGGAGGCCACCGCATGACCACGCAGCGGGCGTGGTGCCAACACACTGCCAGTTGGACAGTGCCCATCGCCTGGACCCCTGGCTCTCATGCCCCTGACAGTACACCACCAAGGAACTCCTGGACCTGAACCCCAGATGCCGAAACAGCTGCGTCCTCTCCACAAAGGACAGGAGGGTCACGTTTTTCAATACAGGGACCTCAATTGTGGAATTCTTTGCCCACCACTGTGAGACAAGAAATAGACTCCATGCATTTTAAGAAAAAGCTGAAAACATGGCTTTTTACCCAAGCTTACAGTTTTACACAGACTTTCACAAACTGTGACTTAGTAACGGCGCGCCCGGAGACCTGATGGTGTATGTTTGCTTTAAAAATTTCCTATAACAAAACAAAGAATTCTCCAACCCTACAGCTATAGAGAACACCATCTACCCCTCCCAAGAACTCTGCGACACCCTCACAGACTACTTCCAATGCAAGATCACCAACATCTACACAAATTTCAACCTCCAGCCCGCCACCGTCAACACCAATGACCTCAACCAACCAGCGAACATCAGCCAAACCATTCACCACCCTGACAACCTCAGCCATCATGTCTTCCATCCACTCGGAGGCGCCCGCTGACCCTGACTCCACCACCTGTACAACCTCACAACAAACCATATCAGCACGCAACTTACCAGCATCCTCAAGTCCACCATCTCCACTTCAACCTTCCCGGACAGATGGCAACATGCCGACGCGTGGCCCCTCTTAAAAGAAAAAAAAAAGCCTCCGCTGACCACAGCAATCTAAAAAATTATCGTCCAATCTCCACACTTCCCTACCCGTCCAAAGTACTCGAGAAAATCATCAACCAGCAGCACACCGAATTCCTGGAACAAAACCACCTACTGGACGCCTAACAATCTGGATTCCATGCTAACCACAGCACTCACTGATTGCCGCCACCGACGACATAAGAACCCTCCTCGACCGCGGAAAAACTGTGGCCCTGATCCTCCTCGATCTCTCTGTGGCATTCAACACCGTCTCCCACAACACCCTCATCAACAGACTCTACAGCATAGGCATAGAGCAAGATGCCCTCAAGTGGATCAACTCCTATCTGAAAGAGTGCACACAGAGCATCGCACTGACTCCCTTCATCTCCACACCCAAAGACATCCTATGCGGCATACCACAAGGATCATCCCTCAGCCCCACTCTGTTCAATCTACATGACCCTAGCAGATGTCGTCAAATCCCACTGACTGAACATAATTTCCTAAGCAGACGACACTCAACTGGTCTTTTCCCTTACAGAGTACCCCTCCAAAGCCAAAATCAACTTCTGCAATGCCAATATTAACATAGCAAAATGGATGAGCGACAACTCAACTCCGACAAAACTGAAGTACTGATCATCGGGATGAACACCTCTGCAGGGGACCACAGCTGGTGGCCTGCATAACTCAGACCCATACCGACCGACCATGTAAGCACCCTTGGCATCATCCACGACAGCCAACTAACTATGAAACGACAAGTCACCGCAGTCACCTCCTCCTGCTTCCACACACTTAGCATGCTCTGCAGAATCTTCAGATGGATCCCAACAAACACTAGAAAGACCATCACTCAGACCCTCGTCCCCAGACGCTTTGACTACGGCAATGCAGTCTACACCAGCATCTCTACCCAGCTCCTCTAATGACTCCAGTCCATACAGAATGCTGCATCCAGACTCATCCTGGACCTCCCCTAATGAACCCATAGTGCCCCCTGCCTGAGAGACCTCCACTGGCTCCCCATCCAGAAGAGATGCCAGTTCAGGATCCTCAGGCTTGCAAACAAAGCCCTCCACGGCCTAGGACCTGCCTACATCCACCATCCACTGAACTTCCACCAGCCCTCCAGACACCTTCACTTGTCCTCACACACACTCCCCGCATCCGTAGCAGCCCCAGCAGTGGCCGATCCTTCTCCTACATCACTGCCAAGACATAGAACAACCTTCCCCTCAGAAACTCTGTACAGCCTCCTCACTGGCAGATTTTAGAAAGACCTGGCTCTTCGACAGAGAAACAGTACCCAGATACCCCAGATACCCCAGATACGGTGACAGTGCTGCACTTTACAACTATCTGATTGATTTATTGATTGAAGTGCTAAGAATTCTGCTCTTCTGGAGAAGCAGACACATGCCCACCAGGTTAGGTGGGATATATTCTGAAATGAGTTCCATTTGCATAGTATACTTTTTATTTCTACGGTTATGACCATTTCAAGCATCTCGTAGTTGAAAAGCGTAAGTTCAAGAGAGTCTGGAGGGTCATAACAATTCTAACATTGATTTGATTCAATATGGCCAGTTTTGAAGAGCTTCACAGGTGTCGAGTAGGCCTCATGTAGTGTCCACAATTTACATTGAGACACAAAATGAAACATTGCTTATTTTATTTTTTTTTAAGGAAAATTTCAAACAATTTTTCAATGAATTTTCAGATATGGTTGGGGAGAGGTCTGTTGTGGGAGTATTTTGCCACTTATTTTGTATCCCTAAAACAAGCTTTTTATTAGCGTTGTTTGAGTTTAAAATTCTATCACTTCTGGTTACAGCATGTGGTAGAGCAGAACATTTTGTTAGTAGGTTGATGAGGTCAAATGTGTGTTCCATTGAATTTTACTCCGAGCAACCGTAAGTTTCACAAATCTGTATAAGTCAATGTTGATTAAGCTATGAGTCCATTGTAGCTCAGCACTGGGTTTAGGACTTTTTAATGGACCAAAGTCTTTTATGTATAATATGTCTTCGACCACATTGGGAACTTACCTTCTATTTTAACTTTTGTATTTCCTCAAAGAGAGGCAAACTCTGATGGTCAAGGATTTTAAGGGCCAAAATAGTGTCTCTGATAATACAGTGAGAATGATGAACTTTGAGTTTTTTATATTGTTAGTGTAACTGGCAAAGACAACAGCTTTATTAGATCTTCTATATGTGTTCACAGGGTTTGCCATCGTCTTTGGGGCGAGTCCACAAAGTGGCCTGTCTTACTAAGCAGGCAGTCTGGTATTTAAAAACGTTTGGGAAACTAATTCTCCTTTCAGACTTGTTCAGAGAAATCCTACTCCTCTTGTTCTTCCACATGAAGTCTGATTTCAGAATTTCTATATTTTTTAAAGAAGTTGGTTGAGTGTCGGAGGGCAGCATGAAAGTAAAAAACTTGACTTGAGGGGCAATCATTATTTTGAAACATTCTGCTCTCCCCCTTTAGGTCATAGATTTTGATGATCATGTGGAGTGTAGAGCTTTCCCTTTTTGTAGGAGGCTGTCTTCAGCCTGCTCTCTTGTGTCTTCAAGGTTATACCTAATTTGTATTCTCCGGTATTTGCTTTGGGTTCATTGCCATCGTAATTTCGTGTTAGTTAGTATTGGTCGTGAACATAGATTGTTTAAGGGGCAAAAAAATCTGGTTTATCTAGATTTAGTGAGTAACCTGAAACATTTGTGTAATGGTTAGTTGAGTTTAAAATCGTAGGTACTGCAGCTTCTGCATCTTATGAGAAAATTAGCACATCTTCGGCCTATGAATCATTTGCAAAAGGAATCCCTTTGATGGATGTGCTCACCCTGATTACCAATAGCAAGGGTTCGATTGATAGTAAGAATTTTTGTAGGGATAGTGGACATCCTTGTCTTGTCCCTTGGGAAAGCTGTATTTCACGAGTTAGATATCCATTGACCCATATACGGGCAGAATGTCTGGTATAAGGAGCAAAAACCATATGTACAAAATTGTTACCAAGGTTCAGTTTTACATGACTGATAACAGGAAGGCCCGCAAACCCTTATCCAAGGCCTGATCTGTGTCCAAAGCCATGGCCATCGTGGGGTAGGATCACATTTTTGCCTTTCTATTGTGACAGAATATCCTGATGCTATCAGTCTTCCTTTCACAAAGCCCCTCTGGGCCAGTCAGTGGGGGTAGAACTTTTTACAAACTCAGTGCCAGAGCTTTCACTTAGTTGTTACTGTCTAATTTTATTGGGGAAATTGGTCTGTAGTTTGTAACCTCTAGGGGTCTTTTATTACCGCAATTGTCTCTTCAGATGCTGAACCTACTTTTTCCCAGAGGCCTCGAAGTATTTATTTAAGGATTCTATGTCAGATAGTAGACTGTTGTCGATCTTTTATCAAAGCTCACTGGGAAGCTCCTTTGCAAGATTTTTGGAAGATAACTGCTCGTTGGATTTCCAAGGTGGTTATACTTTGATTGAGAAAATTGTATTATTGGAATCACTAAATCATGATAATTGTTTTTTGCCCTGGTAAACGTGGCTCAGATTAGTACTCTTGGAATGTTTTTGCAATCTCAAGGGGGTCAAAAACAGTAGTCCCAGATTTGTTTTTAATGGCAGTAGTGAGAGTGTTATTAGTCTCATATTTAAGGTTTTTGGATCGTATTCTTCCTGCTTTGTTTGATTCCTCATTTCTTTCTCACTATTTTGAACCAAGGTGTGAGCGCGGGTGCTGATTATTTGTGTTACTCTTATTTCAAAGGCTTCAGTTTGTGTAAGAATTTGTTTTCTTGTACTGAATAGTTTATTCTCTAGTTGTTTTATTGTAGATTCTAGATCGTTTAATCTTTTGTTTGTTTGATTTCCGTTGGACATAATATCAATGATCAAACCTCTAATTGTTGCTTTCATTGCGTCTCATTGAGCTTCACTGGAGATGCTGTCAGTAGTATTTCCACTGAAAAAATTAATAACAGTGGGGCTTACTTTATCTTTTAGTGTTTTGTCCAAGATGAGCTCCTCGTTCATTCTCCACTGTTTCTCCTTATTTTGGATGTGTGTAGTTCGAGGGTGATGCAGGCATGATCAGATATTAATATCAATTTGATGGTGGGAATTTTAGCTTTGGGTGTGAGGATGTCATTAACCACAATATAATTAATTCTGGACAGTGTTGCATGGATGGGAGTATATTTTTTCAAGTCACGGCTGCAAGGCTTTGGAATATGCTCCCTCTCGATCTTCAAAAGATTCCTTTTTTTATTTTTTTATATGGCGCGATTTAGAACCGAGACATCGGGTATTAAAGGGCTTTACATGAGCACCAGTTTTGTTACAGATTGACATATTCATTTGTGTTAGGCACTGGGAGATTAAGTGATTTGGCCAGAATCACAGGATGTTGAGTGTTGTTCCTGAGACTCAAACCCAGGTTTCCCAGCTTCGAGGTTGACCACTCTAGCCGTAAGGCTACATCCTCTTCCCCAGAGATCCACATCCTCATCCTCTTTCTTGGTTTTCAGGAAAGTAGTAAAGATCTTGCTTTTCAGGAATTAGAACTCTACCTATGTCGTCTCTGTTTCTTTGATGCTCCGTTTTAGTTCCAGGACAACCGGGGAAATTTAGTTTGCACTTTCAAAATGTCATAACATTTACGTAAATACATGTTTCAACCGCAGAATGCCAAAGACTTGATACATTGACAATATTTCACCTAGGCAATTCCTGTATAGCCTGTGTCAGTGGTTTGCCGGATTCTTAACAAATTCAGTAAATGTTTTTAAAGTGGCTAGGTGCGTAATTATTTTTAAATCCGAACCTAAAAAAATAGTTAAAAGTAGGGTATTAACTGGCAAGCTTAACAGCGATCTTCTACATTTATTTCCCTCAGGCAAGGGCCTGTAGATAAGGTGATCCTCATAATATGGCCCAATAAAGAGCAGCACCCTGAGCTTTAGCTTAGCTCTTTGTGCCTGCAGAATCGGGGTCACAGACCTAGAGAGGGAAACTTTATACATTCTCAAGACCGCCACAGCTGTATGATCAAGGTGCTCATTTTAATCTGTAATCCCCATACAAGAGTCAGACATTTTTATAAACAAGTAGACAAAACTAATAACTCGTTATAGTGCATCGCCCCCAGTGTAGGCCTACCCTAATTGCCTCTAGGTGGCTTAAAAGCCATGTATTTTGTTTTTGTGATATTTATATCTATGTTCCTCTGTTTGCAGATTTCTAAAAACCAATTATGTAAAGATTTGGACACATTAGAGCTTTTTTATATTAAAAGAGTGTAATCCGCAAACAAAAGGCAGGGATTTTAGTGCCATCTATTATTGGGGAATCATTATCACAGTCCATCATGTAATCGATCTCATCAATGATATCTAAGGAAAATACTTTAGGCACGAGCACACATCCTTGGTGAATTCCTCTTTGAATCAGTTTTCGTTCAGTCATATTCCCCTTAGCACTTCAGTGTACTTGTGGATAAGTGTCTAAATGTAACCTTAACAAAATTGTCACTAATTTGCCAGGGACTCTCAAACTTCTGAGTGTTTTCCACAAGCAGTCTCTATGGACCAGGTCAAATGTAGCCTGATATCAACAAAGGCCACGTATAGATGCCACAGACCTCCAATGAATTAAAGCTGATCAACACTGCCGATCTTGACACGAAACCCTGCTTGGAGGGAGGACAATATCTGTTTCTCCTGCATCCATTCTTGTAATTTGTCAAGCATCTGACTAGCAAAAATCTTGTGCAGGTTATTTATTAAACTAATCAGTTTGTTTTAGGCTGGATAATCCATGTTCCCCTACTTGTATATGGGGATAATTTCGGCCCTCTGCCAGGTGCCGAGGGATGTTATAACCATATAAAATGGCATTTGATATTAGATTGAAATACGGAGGCCAGATAGGTTGTGCCCTGGAAAACCTGCCAGGGATTGTATTGGGCCCAGGGATCTTCCCACCCTTTAGTGATTCAATTGATATGAGACTACCAAATAATGGGAACGATGCCAGATCAGAATTGCTTTTATCATGAAAATCTGGACATTCTGTTCAATCTGAAGGCAGGTTGCAATTTTATATCTGGTTGAGGAGGAAATAAAGATCAGATAAGGGGTCGACTCAAACATGAAGGTGTATGTAGTGTGCCAAACTAGTGTTTGTATGTACGCTCATGTGCGTCACATGCCAGGAATATTGAATATTGTTTATTTGCTTCACGTAGAACATGTTGCCAATTTGTTTCCTCCCAGTTACTCCTACCAGTTTCCAGTGCACATGTATACAATCTTCTAGCCACTTGAGTATAGTCCTATTTTTGTGAGACTTTTTTTAGCGCAGAGAGAAGGTTAGTTTTAGTAAACCTACATTCTCTAATGTACCATGTTGTAGTTTTGGTATTTGAGAACTAGGACCACATTCCGTATAAAAGGAATCTCTCAAGACTTTAAACGGAGAGTTATGGACTTCCAGAATTGGAATCTCGGTTGCATTTATGCACTGTAGGGTCTGGCCAGGAATAGCTTGGTTGCTTGGCAATTTAATAGGCCTGTAATTGTTTGTCATCATTGGCACAGGGACATTTGTGTTGTTAAGTTGGCACAGATGTACCAGCGGGATGCCTTATAATTTTAGAACCAAGCATCATGATGGGTAAATTTTACCACATCATCAGGAAATAGCCAGAGTTTATGGTCCAGAATGATGCAATCATTCCTACTTTTACAATTTGCCCTTTTAGAGGTACATTTCCCCCCCATTGTCTGATTTCCTCTGCCAATTGCAGGAACACAGGCCATAATTAATTGTCTATGAGGCTAGCTGTAGGGTTGCTACTTGACAACTCTTTATTGGTTTTGTCTCCACGCTTGGGATTGCCCAAGCCTCACCTTCCGCCTCCATTAGGGAGCACATGCATTCCAAGGGCTCAAATGTCACATTCAAACCGCCAGCAATTAAAAGTGGAAATGTATTAAAAGTAGATTATTCAGTGGGCTTCCCCAGAATGCATAATGTAACATAATCTTTGTTTCCTGGAGTGGAAAAATATACACGTTATACTGCTAGAATATTTAGGGATTCTGTATCCAACCTCCTTATTTTTCACCCTCTGGAATTGTGAACCAGGGTCGGTAAATCCCCAGATGGGTGATTCCCCCCTCGTTGGTGTAGCCTCAATGCTTAAAATAAAGTATCCTGTTCTGAATACTGGCACTGTTGCCCATGTTTCCTGGTACCGTTGTACATTGTGTTCATCGATTAAAAACCCGCAATTCATGATCAGATTGTTTAGGAGTAATACCCACAATATTCCATGAAAGCAGATTTAGTAAGGGATTTGAAAGTTGACCTGTTACAAAGGTATCACCCGTAACTAGCTGATTCTCGTCACACATGCTAGTGCAGGTACCCTTGGCTTTTTCTATTGTGGGGAGTGTATATAAACCCACGTCTTCTATATAAGTTATTATGAGCAGAGTCAATGTTTGTACAGGATTAACACGGTTTTATTGGAAAAATAGTATGCAGTCAATCAATGTTAGCTAATTCTGAATCTGTGGAATGAATATTTGACATAAGATCTATTTTCAAACTGACTGTAATGTTTAGTGCTTGCCTTATGTGATTACCCATTCATTCTCTGTGAGCAATCCACAGCTTTTCTTTTCCCCATATTTCATATCGAAAATACTACTTCGTGTTGGGGAGAGTGAAAGGTCGGCCACTGTCTGCTCTCATAGTAAATAGCATCATGGCATCCAACAATGTGGTGAAGGAGTGCTTGACTATCGGGGATAAAACAATCTAGATATAAAATGTGAAATACAATAGCAATGTTCACCTTCTAAAGAAAAGTCATAACAGAATAACAAGGAGGCAATTAAAACCCCAGCAGTCTTGCAAATTATGAATGAAAGGGGGGTGGCCGTAAGCAGCCTCCTCCGGTCAGTGATGTGTTAAGATGGGCATGCCATTGTCATGGACTTTGCCCCGCCCTGCCCTGAGGGAGTAGTTGAGGCGCCATACAATGCAGAGCATGAGAGAGGACCCCCTCCTCCAGCCCTCGCTTGCTGGTGCAAAAGTGTATGAGGTTTGGAGTCCCCTGGCCTTCTCATTGGTACAATGTTATTTTCTGTTCTTTCAAGATAGCTGCCATTGTATATTTTGCACAATATATGTCAAGGTTTAAGCTGGAACCGCAAACAGGTCTATTTGTAAATTATTTTATGAAGTTAATTTGTAAAGAGAACCAGATACGCTGCCCACTAAAAATTTCGAAATCCCCTAAACTGGTGCGCTATAAGTGTATGCAGTGTTTTTATTTTTTTTTTACAAACATCAGGCTTTTTATAGAAGATATTCAATCCCCGTAATTAATTCCTCAACCTCGTTATCCAAACTCACTTCAGTATTTGGGATTAGAGATTCGAGTGTAATCATATAAAAATGAGCTAAGGCTGGCTTTGGGAAATTCTTCGATTTCTTAAGGAATGTTAGGTGGCTGAATATTGCCGAAATGTATGATTTAATCCCGAATGATTTCCTTCTCCTTGGGTCATATAACATTCTTATTAAATTCCTGAGCAATCTCGATCTGGAACAGATTAATGAACATAAAAGCTGGTATATGAATTATTTGAAGAAATCCTAGTTGAGAAACCCAGGGAGTGGAAATAGTGTTAACTATTAAGGGTATAGATATTGCGTAGAAAGCAATAACTAAATGGGAAAAACATGAGGATTTGGAAGTCACAGCAAGTATGTGGTCCGTATTAAATAAACTTAATTTCAGCATGTTGAGGGGGGCTAATTGGCGTCTGATGCTATTTTCTAGCAAATGGCCTCTCTATGGACCCCCACATTTTCTATCTACGGTCTACCCCAACCAATCCGGTCAGTGTTTTCGCTGTCTAAATCAACTTACAGCCAATTGGACACACATCATATAGGATAGGATAGGATAGGATAGGATAGTCATTTGTATAGCGCAACGAATGCCGGAGCGTCTTGGCGCTGGTAGAGAGAGAGGGAGAAACATCCTCTTCATCAGGGAGTCTCATTAAAGAGCCATGTTTTTAACCGTTTTCTGAAAGCTTGATGATTGCCTAATCATTTCATAGAGCAGGGAAGCTTATTCCAAAGACCAGCGGCACGGAAAGAGAAGGCTCTGCCACCCCATCTGACTTTGCGTATCCGATTTATCTTGATGAGGCTTTGTGTAGTGGACCTTAAGACCCGGCCGGCCGGGTACATAAGGAATGAAAAACTTCTGAACATCCTTGGCTCCTCCTCCAAATATAGCCTTATGTACTAAACATATAGCCTTGAATTCTATACGCTGCTGGATCGGGAGCCAGTGTAATGTTTTAATGCCACCAGAGATAGATTGGTCTGTGGGAACAGCTATCAGAAGTCTTGCAGCAGCATTCTGCAGAGTCTGCAACCTCTTCATCTGAGTCTTATTTATCCCTAACAGCAAGGCGTTGCAGTAGTCTAGTCTCGATAATACAAGAGCTACCACCACCGTCTTGCGAAGGTCAGGTTCGATGAAAGGAAGAATCTTCCACAGAGTCCTTATTAAAAAGGAACATGATGAAGCGAGGTTGCTGACGTGTGCTGAGAAATTGAGCTGATTGTCAAAGAGCATACCCAGGTTCCTGACTTTATGCACAGGACTAGGGCACTCCCCCGCCTCCACCGGCCACCAAGATCCATTCCACACGGGGCTGCCCTGGCCAAATTCTATGATCTCCGTCTTCTCTGTGTTAATTTTCAGGAAACTCTCCCGCATCCAGCTCATAATCTCAGACAGGCAGCTATGAAAATTAGAAGCCACATCGTTTGATTGTTCCACAGTCGAGACTATGAGCTGGGAATCGTCGGCATAGGAAATTATGGTAAAACCATATTTCCTAATGAGCTTGGCCAGGGGGAACCAAATCGTAAGTGACAGGGTGTATATTTATATACAAGGTTTCCATAAATCTTAAAAGGCGACCATTCTTGTATAATTTCTTTGTAAACAGCAACTGTATATAATAATGCGCGTATTATTATATACAGTTGCTGTTTACAAAGAAATTATACAAGAATGTTCGCCTTACTTAAGATTAGGTTCCATTTTTCACTTTGGGACACAGTGCACAAATATCTGTTCTATTGTAAATTTAAACAATGTATATAATAAGTCTGTTGTGTTTATAAAACAAGTCATAATTGTACAAATGTGTTGGTGGTTCCTTGCCCTCTGACATTCTTCTACCCTCTTTTTATTGAGATTGTGCAAATTATATTGCTCGAATCATTTCTTATGAGTCCACAGGAACCGTTGTTTCCCCTTATATAACAATTACCCTGGTTCCGTTAGTGAGTAGGGTTCCCCTGTCCTTTCTCTTTTGACCGGTGTCGATGAGGGCTTGTACTTCTGTGCCCTCGACGGCGACCGAGCACATGGGAGGTGGCCGACGATCTGTTCTGCCAATGTACAACACCACAAACACCTCGTCATCTTCGTCTTCGTACATGGGCTGTCGCCCCTGCGGCTGATTGTCCGCGACCGTTGGCGGATCGTCAAGAGAGATCTGGCGGACGCGTTGTGCCATGCTCCTAGACCTCGACGACGTTTGCCTGAAACGCCCACCGCGGCATACTTTGGCATAGTGGTTTAGCCTTCCGCACCGGGAGCATGTCTTCCCTTTTGCCCCGCAGACGGCCGTCGCGGGGTGGTCCTCTCCGCAATATCCACACGGTCCCCCTGGTGCCGGTTGTGGTCTGGGCGATTGGCGAGCCGCTGAGGGGCGTCATTGGATGGCTTCGACTTTTTCCTCTTTGATCGGCGGATGTCGGGATGCGGCGACCGGCGTGTGTAGAGCGGCCTCCATCTCCTGCGCTCGGACGTCCGACAGTTCATGGGAGCGAGCTAGGACCAAGATCTCGTCAAGCGAGATTGCAGGTTGCCGGAGGATCAGCTTCCTCAGGAGTTTGGAACTGCATCCCAGGATGATTTGGTCTCTTATCTCTTCTCTCTGATCCGTGAATGTGCACTTGCTGGCCAGCCGGCGCAGCCGTGCGTAGAACATGTCGACTGACTCGGAGTATAACTGCCACGCACTTCTGAACTTGAACTTCTCAAAATCCGGGTTAAGTTGCGGGTCGAAGTGCCTGTTAAGTGCAGTGACCGCCGCGTCATCGTCATTGCCCGTGTTGGGGAGCATCTCAAAGAGGTCCTATATCTTCGCACCTCCATAGTAGATGAGGAGTGAGCGTTTAACGGTGCCGTCCGTTTCCCTTGTCCCCTTGTGTTAGACCTGGCACCTTGGCGTGAGTCTCCCTTCCACTTTTTGTCACTGTGCCTCATGTGTTTTGCTGGTGTTAGCTGCTCAGAGCACTGTGCCACTGCCAACCAGTGCCACAGTGCAAGTGCTCCCTATTTAAAATGTATATGTTGGTTGGATTCCATGATTGGTTTATTTGGTTTACTGTCAGACCCCAGTAAAGTGCACCGGGATTGCCCAGGGCTTGTAAATACAAATGCTGCTGGTGGGCTTGCAGCACTGGTTGTGCCACCCACAGAAGCGGCCTAGTAAAATGTGTCTAAGGTCTGCCATTGCAGAACCTGCGTGCAGTCTGGTACTGTCCTGCTGACTGGGCAAGTGCACCCACTTGCCAGTCCCTAAACCTTCCCTTAACTTCATATTTGTCACCCCTATGGTAGGCCTAAGGGCAGGGTGCATTGTAAGCATAAGGTAGGACAAGCCCTGATGTGTGTGGCATGTCCTAATAGTGAATTACAGCCATTTTCGTTTTTCACTATTGCAAGGCTACCTGTTCCCATAGGCCAGAATGGGCTGTTAGAATTGTTACATCCTATGATCCTAACAGGCCCAGGGAACATGGTAGAAATTCGAGTTTAGTATGCCTGAACTCAGACTAATAAAATACATCTTTTAGTAAAGTTTATTTTAATATTCTGGGTTTGCAAATACCGCTTTTAGAAAGTTGGCATTTGCTTGCCTAACCATTTCAGCCCACCTCTGCTATGGTGTGTATCTGCCTGTCTGGTTTGTGTGAGTGACAGGGCTGGGGAAACCCAGAGGGGCAGGACTAGGTAGCCTGGTGGTGAATAGAGAGATTGACATCCAGGTGGGTGGGAGGAGTGCACCTGGGCTCTGAATAGGGCTGTGCTCTGCCACCACAATGCTGGCTTCACCTCCTGTGGAGCGGCTGATGTCTCTGCCTTGCACCCTGAATAGAAAGTCAGAGTCATGCCAACAAAGTGCTCAGGAACTGGTTTGGACTGGGCAAAGGCCCCTCTACCCCAGAGGAACAAAGGAATTAGGGGTATAAGTATTGGGACCCTGTTCCCAAGAAATTAGATCCTGCTTGACAAGAAGAACCTCTGCCTGAGGAGAAGGAACCGGGAAAGCTGTAAGGAGGAGTACTGTCCCTGACCTGGGGGATTGGCCTGCAGTGGTTGCCTTGCTGCTGAAAGGAGAGGAGAAAGACTACAAAGACTTTATTTCAACTTGTGCTTCAAAAGATCTCCAAGGGCTTGGAATAGAGCTTGCCTCCTGCTGAAGTCTCAGGAACAACAGACTTCACCCCCCAGCTCCCCAAAGTTCTTTGGTAGTGCCTGCTGCTGTTGCTCGGCCTTCTGAGTGACTGCGTGTCGCAAGGAGCTGGAAACGTCTCGCATCATCCAAGAAGTGTCTCGCAACGCCGAAGAAGCGTGTCGCCATCGCAGCCATCGTAGCTGACGCGTCGCACCGCATCAAGAGAAGAGTCTCGCATCGAGAAAGAAGCGTGTCGCCATCGCAGCCATCGTAGCTGTCGCATTGCACCGCATCAAGAAAAGCGCCTCGCATCCACGGAGAAGCGTACCGCCGTCGGAGCTGCTGTCGTCGCATCGCGTAAAGGGGTGTCGCCGCTGCAACATCGCATCGAGCGGAAGCGTCTCGCAAGCGTCGGAAAAGAGTACCGCTGCCAAGGCCGCTGTCGTGGCATCGCGTAAAGGGTGTCGCCGCTGCAACATCGCATCGAGCGGAAGCGTCTCGCAAACGTCGGAGAAGAGTGCCGCTGCCAAGGCCGCTGTCGTCGCATCGCGTAAAGGGTGACGCCGCTGCAGCTGACGCATCAAGTCGAGTCTTCTCGCAACATCGGAGATGCGCAACGCATCTTGAAGATCTTCACGTCTTTATTTCTTTGCACCAAAAACTTCATCGCATCAGCATCGTTGCAACACTTTCGTTGTCCTGCGTGTCGCATTTAAAAGGTACATTGACTTAAAGTGTTGCATTTAAGAACTTAAGAGAACTAAGCAAAATTTCTACCATCTAAAGTAACAGTATTGTGTATTTTTGTCGTTTAATGGTCTTGTGGTAACTCTATATAAAGAATCCTTATTTTTAATATAAAACCTGTGTGGTGTCCATTTGTAGTGTTGTCACTTGGTTACTGTATGTGTTCACAAATGCTTAACTTATAACGCTCTGAGATAAGCCTTGTCTGCTCGCGCCAAGCTACCTAGAGGGTGAGCAGGGGTTATTTTAGGAGTGTAACCCCTTACCCTGACTAGAGGAAAGGTTCCCTGCTTGTTACAAGTACCTACCTGTGCCAACCAGAGAACCCGGATTCTAACACCTTGAAGAAGTGGTTGAGCCGTCCAACCCACGCTTTCCATTTCGGCGCGGCAGTGGCAGGATCTGAGGCTTCACTGAAGGGGGGGGTAAAGGCGCAACTGCCGCGTGGCTGTGTCCTGGGAGAGGCATATTGGCACCCCTACGTGGATTATTCGCTCCATCCTGCTGAGCAGCAGCGCCAGCTGCCGGTGGGTTGCTCATGGTGGCTGTGCGCTGTGGTCCTGGCGCAAGGGAGTGGCCTGGATGTCAAACTTGGGGACTGGGTGCGCATGCTAGCGCGTGGCCACGTGCCACTGGCTGCCTTGTGGCTACACGTGTGTGCGTGGGAGGCGACGTGCCCTCTGGCACAGTCCCGTGGTGGAAGAGAGGCGTGGGCGTAGCAGGCGTCTGTATGCCCTGATGTTCACTATTGTCCCTTTCACTTATTATTATTAATATTTTTTTCTTTCAGGTGTGTGACCTCCCCTCCACTCTTCTGTTGTGCCCCCCCTCTTTTTACGTGTCAGGAAACTCTGGGGCCAAGAGCATGCCAAGAGGTGCTTTCACCACAGTACAGTTTGTATCTGCAGGCCTGTTGCACAGAATGAGGTTGTTTCCCTTTTCTTTTTTTTTGTTTCTGCAGGCTCAGTCCCGGTGGAGCAGGCTGGTAGGAAACGCGCTGCGGCTGGAGCAGGCAGTGTGTAGGGCAGCCCAAGTTAAGGGGGCCTCGTCTTCGAGTAGCCGGTGGGTTAATCACATGGCAGGCACGCAGTCAGAGACCCGGCAGCAGGTGCGGGAGCGGACACGGCCGTAGGACTCGCTCCGTGTGGGCGGGGCAAGGGGCACTTACCCCAGGATACAGTCAGCCTCCGCAAGCGCCGCCAGCAGAACGCGCTCCCGTTTGGGCAGGGAGACGCGTGGGCGGGCGTGAGCAGAGAGGCGTTCTCAGCAGGGCAGGTGGTTTGCCGCGGAGATCCCAGGGCCAGAAGGCGGCAGGCGCTGGGCAAGACGGAGCTGCGCCGGTGGGCTCCACGAGCTACTTGCAGGAACCCAAATCCGCAGCAGAACGCGGCAGGATCACACGGGTAGGCACCGCACACTCCCATATGGAGCTGAACAGGTAGGCAGGCACGCGTGGGGTGCGACAGGCCTCGTCGCCAATGTAGCGCGGCGGGGCCTGGGAGTGGTTAGGACTCAGCAGCGCTCAATAATACACACAAGACTATAGCTTTCACTATCGTGGCCGGAAGACCCTGAGCGGTCTCCGGCCGTTTATTTAGCCCCTCGTGTCGAGCCCGCCCCGAGGGGTGTGGGGATGCATGAGAATGGCAACAGTGTAGTGAAGAGCCCGAGTGGCTCTCTACATAGGGGATAATTTAAATAAAGGTTAGGACAGCACACAACCCAGGTGATCAAAGGGGAGAAGCTGGATGTTAAGAAGTCCTGGACTGTCAGTTGTGTCCGGACTGTCCAGGAAAAATCTCGCTCGGTTGTGAGCTGCATTAAATTACATTAATATACACATGTTCTGTATCAGTATTCATTCCCTTTTACAAGAAACATGACTCTTCGCGAGACAGTTTTAATGCCATGGAATTCTCAATCATATATGTAGATGGAAATGTAGTCAACCATATCATATGTAAATCATCTTCTTTTTGGTTATTCAAAAGAAATATTTAAACTCGAATGTTAATTAGATTCATCAGGAGGCAGGAATTTATGGTGCATTGTCACAGTAGTTTCTGACCCTACCTGGAGTAGCTTTCCATGCCACTACCAGCACTAACTTACTGCTTTTGTTTCTCTTGCAGAACCTCGGTTATGCTCCGGATTTTGTGCACACTGCAATGGCTCCTTTTATAAAGGATATTCACAAAAAAGGTATGGCAAAATCTGGTGTTCTTCATGTCTAAAAGTGTGACTGTGTCTGATGGATTGTAACGATTCTAGAAACAACACCCAAAACAAGCATTGGCAATGCCAATAGGTCTGGCTTTAAAGGATTGTTGTGTGGTAATGTGAAACATTACAAGTAAATAGCATGGGAAGTGATATGCATTTGTGTGGAAGCAAAGAACTGTAGAATAAGATTGGTGTAGGTTTAAGGGCCTGGTGACCATTGCACTGTCGAACTAGACCTAAAATTCCATCTAGGTTACTGACTGCCCTACTCCTATCTTTGCTACTGCCAAAGAAAAACAACATAACTTATCTAGTTATCTAAGACACTTTAATAGCATGCCAATGTCTTGTATGGACCCCTGAAAGTTCAGTCTTAAGCAGCTGGATAAATAAACAAAATCATTACAGCTGTGTGGAGGACAAATACTTTTTCATGGAAGTACACAACTTATGCACAATCAAAACATGTATTGCTGGCTCCTAACATGTGGGAAGAGCCAAAGTCCCTTTCTATTGATGCTCACATAATTGTCTGCCGACCGCTGCCCTGTCATTCCAGACTATAATGAGGGTTCAGTGTAAGGAGTGCGTCTAAGACCATGTTTGCTCGCAAGATAACTTACACTATGATGATATATTTAGATAGAAATATGTTGACAAACTTAGACTATAGTCCCCCCCCAAAGACTGTAGTCCTGGTATCGTGAGACTTGTTTTTCTAGTTTGGTGTTGGCTCAGAACACCCCAACCCAAACCCTGCAAACGACAGGTTAGATTTGGATTACAGTGATCATGTGACAACGTGTTGTGCATCATCTATTCTGTCAATTTATGGGGTCGACAGACTAGCCCTGCTTTTCTCTATACCTCTTGAACCGGGAGAAAGAAAGAAGTTGCAGTAGATTCAGACTGAAATGTACAAGCCTGTACTTATTATATACTATACGTATTCACTGTATTGTAAAAAACAGAAATGTCTCAGATCTGCATGTACAAATACTCATTTATTAGTCATTCACAGTGCACAGGGGCATAGCGCACTCTTTGCTTAACACAGTTACTTTCAGGCCCTGCATGTTCTGCTGGCATGTGGCCCCAAGGCTTTTTACTCCTCCACAAGTTACTTTGGTCCCTGGCAGGGTAATGTCATTACAGCGATGCAGCACACTTGTGTGATCTTACTCTGTTGGCACGGGGTCCTGGATCCAATAGATGCTGTTCGTCAGATTTCTTTGTTCAGACAGTATAATTATTCATAGGCTGCTCGTTTCTTCGCACACACAGTGCTAGTAAAAGAAATATTTTGGAATCTCAGCTTCGGCAGTCAGTAATGTGTTCTCTCCTAGAAGGCAGTGGTATAACAGCTCTTTCAACAAGGTGACCAGTCATTTCCTGCCTCAGATCTGTTAGGCATGTTCTTTGAGCGAGACAGGGAGGCACATGGGCAATATCTTGTACATCAAACACAATTTTGCTTCTGCACAGTGCAATGCAGGTAACCCTCTCAGGCCCATGACAATAGTCAAGCTGAAATGCATTACATAAAATGTAAACATTCTATTTAAAAAACACTTTCTTTCTTGTCTCTTGGGAAAAAAATAACTGCTAATTATTTTCTGATCTTGTTAGGGTCCTCAACTATTGGCGTATATCACATACACCATATGGCACCACTTGCCACATAAACCCTCCACCATTCCATGCCTACCTCCAACACAACAGACCTATCACTGCCATCTCATCTACGTTCTTCTATTAAACATTAAACAAACATCAGAAGAAACAGTGTCCTTCTTTGATGAACACTCTGTTATTTCTCTTTGAAAAACCCAGCTGATCTGCAACAAGACATCCTATATCACTGATAGCTTTGATTCTCACCTCCCCTCCTACCTTTTAGAACTATGATTGAACACTGATTCAGAATACACTGTCTTTCTTGCAGCTCTCCACACTGACCATGCCACTTTGTCTCACAACCCTATCCGCTTTACAAAGGCAGGAGAGTTAGCATTCTCCTCAACAGATCACATAAGAATCCCCCTTTCATGACACCCTATGCTCCATCACCCTTTTTAGGTCTCGCCTTGCTATCGCTGAGGCAGAAAGAGTTCGTCTCGTGGCTGGAATCTTCCTCTCGGATCCAGAATAGAGATGTGCAGTGTGCTTTGTTTCGTTCTTTTATTTTTTTATTTTATTGGTGAGCGTGGCGCCCGCTTCAAGGACACCGTACTCAGTGTTAAAGTAAAAAAAAAAAGAAACTGACCGTGGTTTCCTTGAAGCGGCGCCGCGCACAAATGCTTGTTTTTTTCTGTCACCCTTCCTTCTCTTTTTCTGTTTCCCCTCCCTCTTGTTTCCGGTCCTCTCGACTGTTTTTCTCTCCCCGTCTGTCTTTTCTCCTCTCTCGCTTTCCCTTTCCCGAAGTGTCTCTGATGTGGAGACGGGGCTCCCACTGCCAAAGTACGTAAAAAATGCAGCTGCTCTTCTGAGACTAGGGTGGCATTATCTGGCCTGTAGTCACATCACACAGGCTGATGCAGTGTTACATCTCCCTGCTCTTGCAGTGTTGGCTTAACACCATCACTTCAGGACAGAATAATAGTGCACCAGGGAGACAGATGCACAGCTAGGAAGACTGGGTCTCACATTACCGAGTTCCTGCTTCATGCAGAGATTTGAATTGTTGGAAAAGGAGCATGAGACCTCTGGTCCCAAATGAATGGTTCTTACTGCGGCACAGGGAATGGCGTGGGCCCTTAAAAAGGAGGCTTGTTACAATGGTGCCTCTGGGGTTACTGCTTCTAATGAATTACTTGCGTATTTCTTAACAATACAGCAGTGCCTCTGAAATGTTTCAAACATAGCTGGGCGCGGACATGCAACACGTTTCACTTTGCTTCGGTGATTCTGGAGAGACATGTCCAGCTTTTTGTTCAGCTGCTCTGGAAGCTGTTTCTTTAAAGGCATTGTTACGTGCATGATTGCTTTGCATAACATAACACAGCATGACTGGATGTGACATGATAAAACATAACATATTTAAGTTGAGGATAAAAGAAAGCTAATGTAGACAATTCCTCTTCATGATCGTGTGGACATGGGTACCTAGACCATTTTTCAGAAAAGAGCGGTTCAGTCCAGTTTTCAAAAGCCTTTGCAGACATAACCAAATCTAGAGCGGGTAATTTGTAACTGGAAAGTAACTGTTTCTTAGAACCTGGATGTTTAAAAGCAGCCTATTGTTTAACAGTATTAGAAAGTACCATTGTAACACTGTAAAACAAGCATTTGCAATTTGCATTGCATTTGGGAGAGTTTGAGCTATTGGTATTGTAAATGACAATGCCTTTTAATTATGTGTTTTGAAAACCGGCAAGCGGTTCCTAAATACTTACAATCCATGCTTACTGAATGAAGGGTGGCAGTTAAAGGGGCGAAGTTGTTGCCAGCCTTGCTTCTCATAAACAACAACTATAAGCATGAAGTACATTTACACACCACTTGCAGATTTTCAAAACCCATAAATAAAAGACATTGTCATTTACAATGCCAATAGCTCAAACTCTCGGAAATGCGAGACCTATTGCATTGCAAATTCTTGTTTTAATTCCACCCTAACAACAATTATCATATATTTCAATGCAAAGGTGCTAAACTGCTGTCGTTTTCTAGGTGTCCTGGGTTCTTTGTCTGAAGACCTTGACAATGTCATTCAATCACTAGCACACAACACACCCCTATCACAAGAGAGTATAAATTAGACATCACCTTCTTCATGCAGCACCTCCTTAGCTACTCATTATGCAGTACTTACACCCACTCATATCGAGGGCGAACCATTAGACCTAGTACCGATCTCCAGTTCACGGTCACAGTCTCTGCCTATTATGAACCTTTCAACCTCTCATGATACCATAATTAACTTATCAGTCACCATCAGCCTGCACTCCCTCTCCATTGCTACCCTCTTCTGGCTAGAAAGCTCTGTACTATCGTACAGCTTGTACCTCACCAGTAAAATTGTGCGTTTGTTGGAGAACATAAACGTCAGCATTGTGCCAGACTGACTCCGTGCACACCCTCAGAAAATGTTGGCCTATTGTCCTTCTAGCCCACAGTGCACTATCTGCACCCCTAACCTTACAGGGTAACAAATGTGTGTGCAACCTTGTTACATGACAACCCTGATCCTCCAAGGAAATTGTGGTAACAGATCTAGAACCTTTTCGTTTGGACACTCATGTATACTCCTGTATAGCCAAAGAAATACACAAGAAATACTCCGCAAGATGTTTCAATATTTATTGAAGCATGGTGATTCTTTAGTAAAATATGTGTGCTGCGATAATTAGTAGAATTAAACAGATCAGTGTAATTGGCAATCTAAGAACAGTGAAAACAATGAAAGATTCCACCATTGTGCTAGGGCAGTGAATATATGCTGGCATATCAGTGGCGGCTGGTGACATTTGAAAGTAGTGGGGCGTAAAAGTTTGGGAGTGAGTGCTCGGTGGCGAGTGAGCCTGACTGCCATAAGGTGGGTTCGAGGGTCCTTCTCGCCATTTTTGTAATTACTCTGACTATCCCCAGAGCTAAACTAACACAGACTATCAGATGCTGATTAAGCTGCCGTGTAATATCTGAAAAAACTCTGGGTGAAAATGGCGAACACTGCACAGAGATGCTACCCTGACCACCGAAGCGCACATACATCCGCACCGGCTGCTCCCAGTTATCCACCCTTGAGCTCATTCATTTATTCTTACATCCACGTTTATCCACCCTATAATCAATTGACCCATACTGATGCATCAGTTATCCACCATCACACACATATTCATCCATCAACCCACAACCAAACATTTATCCGTCCATGCTCGCATTCATCCAGCATCAGCACACATTATGTAGCCACCCACAGCCATGCACACATCTATTTATGCATCCACACATCACCCATGTGTCTGCTTTCTCTGATGGCTGCATGAGGGTTCATATGTGTGGTGTCTATGTGGATGTATCTGCAGCTGGGTGTTGTCTGTGTGCATCTGGCTCCATCACAGCATGTGCGTTTTGTGTCTGTGAATTGAAGCATATCACACAGCTAAACGCGCATACTTACAGTCTTATTGGCTTCGGCACAGTTTTATTTAACCACCTGTTAAGAAGTGTATTCAATTTTTGCACAAAAAAACATTGAACTTGGTCGGCCCTTCTCGGAAACTGAGACATGATGAGAATGTTATCACAGGCTTAATCTATGATGTTGTACATTTGCTTTAAAAAGATAAACTCGTGGCCAGTGTCTCCCTAAAATCATTCTTCCTGTTGTGGACTTTGCGTGTCACCCTTTGTGGTAGCAGGGCCGTGAGATGGGGGGGCAGTCACAGGCCTTCCTGTGACCCGCGCTGTGAATTTTGGAATTAACAAAGAGAATGGCATGGCATGAGAAGTCCGTAAGAGACTTCCATTTCCTGACAGCCGACGGCATGGCACGTCCAGAAAAGTGTGACACACGGCCGTCCAGTAAACTGGCTTACTAGTCACACGTCACACCCGCCCAGTAAGGGCCGCCCCGTCAGCGCGGGCACCTGGCTTCAATTCCGCTCGGACACTCACACTTCAATCACTATGGTTAGCGCAATGTTTAATTGCGTTTCATTGGCAAAAAATGGAACGTGTGTTGACCACGTACGATTAATAGCACATAACCAATTCTCTATTCTAAAACTATCTTAAAGTCAGAAGGTGCAACAATCAGATTGCTGCACATTTTCTTTACAGAAATGCCGAGAACTAATGGAGGTTCATGTACTGCTTTGGAAAGATTTGTTTCATGTATGAATGGATGAAAGATCACCAATGAATCACAGGACGCCAATGATTGTGCGAGATCCTGGGACTTTTTGCGTATGATTGTGTATTTTATTTCTCTGTATCGAGTTTGAGTCCAATATTTCAGTTTTATTTCGTCTGATCATTTACCAGCTGAGCATGCTTAGTCATCTTCGTTGCCAATCTGACAGCTTTGCATCGCTGTGTTTTCTTTTTTTTTCTAGATACGTTTTCAAATCAGAGGCTTATTGGCTAACGTTTTCCGAGTTCCATGAGGGGCTGAGGAGGTCGCACTCTGGGCTATCTCTGGATTCTCTGCAGACCACCCCGGTCTGCACTGAGGAGGTCAAAGAGGTCCGCAGCGCCAAGGCCGCCTCGGGGCGCTGTGCACATTCCACGCTGTGGTTTACGAGGATGCAGAGCGGCGGGTCACCACAGAACAATCACATTCACACCACCCGTTATAGAATGTAGACAGTTACCTACCTGAGTGAGTCAGGGGTACCGCAGTCCGCACCGCCTCCGCTCCAGGCCGGTCACTGGTTCTCGTGTTCGTGCTGAGGGAAGCAGGCAGTTTCCTGCTTCCCTGTCCTAGTCCTACGCAACGCACTACGCAGTTACGCACACCAATTAAAACGCTGGTAGGCGGAGCATGCGAGCGCCCCAGCCGGGACATTTTCTCTGGGTAGAGAACAAGGAGAATGGGCGGTCCCGTTCAAGGGCAGGGGGGAGTGGCTTACCCACTGTTGTAGATACTGACTGTTTGGCCGGCTCCAGGGCCGACGGCCAAACAGTCAGTATCTACAACCGTGGGTAAGCCACTCCCCCCCTGCCCTCGAGCACGACTGCCCACCCTCCCGCCCCCAACCAAGCACAGAGGCACTTCTGCTTTCTCGCAATGCGAGAAGGCAGAAACAAAAATGCTCGTTTTTAACATTTATGTTTCTACCTTCTCGCACCGCGAGAAAGCAGTGGGGCAACGCCCCAACGCCCTAATGGGGGAGCCGCCACTGGGGCATATACATGCTGTGTATAGTGCGCTCCTACCTAGCACACCCTAACCTAGTCGTGTCTAGGGTGGGTGATTCTCCAAATCCTTGGTGGATGGAATAACTCCCCATTACCTGGTAGGTGTCATCAGGCTGTCTGTCTTGGTGTAGAGCTGGCATCCTTTGGGTCGGTAAAAAGGAATCAACTGAGTATTCAGTGACCTCGCAGTGTCAGATGAGTGCTCCTCTCCCCAAGCAAGGAAGTGGTTCTGCTTATATAATAAACAGCACCCATGTGGCCATGTCGCAGCCCCTGTTCATCCATTTGCGCAGTGAACTTGTATTGAATGTTCAAGGTGTCTTGATAGTGTGCCTACATAGTAGAAATGTAAGCAATCTGATTTGGAGAATGTTATCCTGCATTGTCACGCCCGCAAATGTATGTCAAAAGTCATCTTGTGTAAAGAAAAGGCAACTTCAGAAACATAAGCATGTAATTGGTGTTGGTCCTTACTGGGCCTGTCTTGACCACATGACAGTTCCACCTCTCTTCCTGAATTACTAGACCTAATACATAATGGCCTCACTGTAGGAGAGTAGGATCTGCTTCTTATAGTTAGCCCTACTTTTTGCTGATGTTTCACTGTTTTTCGACTTTAGTCTGGCTGGGGCCCTGCTAACCAGGACCCCAGCCTAGCTGCTTCTTCTCTAAATTGATTACCAGTACTTTAGGTACACTCCAGATTGGATTCTGGGGTACCCTTATAAGTCCCTTGTATATGGTATACTATGTACCCAGGGCATAGGTACCCCAGAGGCCTACCAGGGGCTGCAGCATATATTATGCCCCCCCGGGAAGCCTTCCAAAATGACACCACAGGACTGCTACTGCAGCCTGAGTAAGGTGGTGAATGCACCCCTTACTGAGATATAGGTTAACTATATCTCTCCATATCACTGCACATATAAACCTATCAGTTACCCCTATGGCAGGCCTTACTAATCCTGAAGACAGGGTGCTGGGTTTTATGTGAGAGGGTGCCCATGCATGAGCAGAGCCACTCTGCAGCCTTCGGAACCTTTATTCCGGGGTTGTTTGTGATGCAGCCAAACCATATACTCTTAAGTGCATTATAACCAAACTGTAAATGCGAACGTTGGAATGGCTGCACAGAAACAGGTTGTGTTTGGTGTCAAACACCTTGGAATCATACCCCCACACTAGTAACTGGTGTGGGAGTATGATCCCACCCTTCTAGAGGGAGTGACATGACAGCACCGGTGTATCAGCTAACAGAGCCCTGGCATCACACAGACACGAGTCTACCCACCTGCTGCTGGACGAAACTCCAGCAGGGGAGGCCTGGACAATAGGTTTCCTGTCACAGGGAGGTGTCACCACCTCCCAGACAGGCTTTAGTGTATTGGGGCTGGGTGGGTGCACTCCAAGAGTTCTTTGAAGTCTGCACTGGGGACACATTTGGTGTCCCTGTGCATAGTCCAGCTCAAACCGGTTGCAGGGGCTACAAGCCCCTGCTCTGGCGTGAAACTGTACAAAGGAAATGGGTGTAGCCACCCCTCTTTCCTGACCCTCCCATAGGTGGGTCCCTAGAGTCTGTCCAACGCCTTCCTTGGGTATAAGATAGGATCCCCTGGCAACAGGACTTTAGATTACACCTGGACGAAACTCTCATACTGAATCCTGGAACTTCGACGATCTACACTGAACTAGATGACTGAAGAATCTCCCTTGGAGTAAAGGAGTTACTCCCCTGCAAGGCAGGCACCAAAGACGCATCTGACCGGTTTGCATCTTCAAAGCTCCCGCCGGACTCCAAAGAATTTTGCAACACAGGAGGTGGGTTTCTGTGGTCTTAGAGGTCGATCAGTGCCCACAGCAAGTCTGAGGTCCGTATCCCTCGTGGCGACCGTGCAACCCGAACCCCTGGACACAGTGTCACTTTGCAGAAGCATCAGCTCTCCACAACTCCTGCAGCTGAGCTTTGGGTTACTTGTAGCCCTGACCACGAGCAGCATTTGCACCGAAGATTGCCCGCCTACACTCCACGAGTGTTCCGTGATCTGGCCCTTTGTGTTTTCTCTCAAGGTCCCTTCGCGATCCCTGGTCCATCGACTGGTGGTCTCTGTGAAGGCAACTTTAACTTTAATTAGGCTTACCTGGTTGTTCCAGATGTGCCCTGACTCTCCATCGCTTGGGGAGTCCCCAGAACCTTGCTGGTCCGCACCAAAGCATCTTTTCTCTTCCGGCATGGGTTGCTGTTGCCAAGGCTTGTTTGGTCCAATCCAGTCACCGACACTGCAGCACTCAACATTCTTCGTGGGACAGCTCGAATCCAGCTCCTGGTCGTCGTCGACGCCTCCTGGTCCTTGTGGCTGCAAAGTCAAGCTTCACCTCTTCGCACCTGAAACACCCGACATCGGTGGGCATTCGTCCATCGTGCCCCTGGTCACTGGCAAGTGACCTAGACTCTGTCCCCTCTGCTTTCAGGTTCTTCTGATCTTCGATCCAGGCATGGATTACACTGGACACCTTTCTTCTTCCTGGCAGCAGCACTGTGCAGCATATCGCCATTGAAATGAACAACGATTCCCGACACCATTTGACACCTATGCACCCGGCTTCCCTGGGTGAGGTAACTCGAGTACCTCAGTGCTCCCGTGGGTGCTGGCCCTATAACCCCCTAAGTCTAAAGGGGTTTGCTCAAAGTCCTCTCTTAAGTGTCCTTAACTTCTAAAATTCCAACCGTGACTTTCCCGTAGAATAGTACGGAGCTCGCGGCTGTGTTCTCACACTACACACGCCCCCGTGGGTCTACCTTGGGTGGTTCCATGGGGTCCAAGCGATTCTACGTGCTCTAGGCACTGTGCCTGGTCAAGTCGTGGTTCTTATACCACTTTCTTAATATATGGTTTGGTCCGCCCCTAGGACCAATTGTATATTGTGCTATTTACTGTCGTTTTAGAACTGTATTATTGTGTATCTTGGACTCTAATCTCATAAAGAGATTAGTAGTGAGTGTTTAGAAATAAATACATATATTTTATATATACCTTGTGTGGTTCTCCTTTCATTTAGTAATTCACGAGGTTATAATCTGGTAAACCAAGCTGCTTTACACTCCTTCAAGACTTAGCCTGAAGGCTGCTCTCCATAGCTACCACTAGGATAGCTTTTAATAAAGGTTGTCTTTAAACCTATCATTAATAAGGGTTGTTTGGACTGGTGCAAGGTGCCCACTATAACTAGTGGACAGCATATGCCAGGCCAACTTCTCACATTGGTGGCAGCGGTGGGATTCAAGCTTGCTATTGCTTTACCTGATAATCTCTTTGAGTGACTAACTGAAAATCACTATAGGTACATATAAATCAAGTCCAGAATAAAGTAAGTTCTACTGAACTTGGAGTTGGGTTAGCAAAGGGACCAGCACACCCCTTTTCCTCAACTCAAGAGAGTCTAGTATCTCCCACTAGGTTAGGTAGGTGCAACACCTCACTACACTAGTATGTCTTCAGCACCTGAAGCCAGTGGCTCCTTGTCATCCAAGTATGACCATCTCACATTCGGGGAATTGAGAAACGTGTACAGCTAGGAAGTTGAAGACAGCGAGGAGTGCAAACACTCAACGCCTCATGGAGGCTCTGCTGTTAGATGATCTCAGAAAGACTCCAGGGTCTGATGAGGTAAGCAGGTTGGGTCGGGCAGCAGAAGAGGAAAGGCCAAGAGGTGACAACACCTATGACCAGGACTCTGAAGCTGACCAGGAGGATCACGATTATTCTAACCTGGAAAATCCAATCCATCCTGAAGGTGAGGGAGAATGCCTCAGTGGCCCTCCCTATACACCACCTGGAAGGATTGGTGGTGTGCCAAGAAGATCAAGATCTCCTTCTCTGGAGTCTAATCATTCTGGTACATCTGGAGGGACCTCTGTCTCTCATAGGACAATTTTCCCCCAGAAGAGGGAGTCCTCTTATGAGAGAAATTGCAGACTGATCCAGTTTGAGGAAGCTAAGCTTAGGATAAAGAGGGAACAGTTAGCATTGGACAGAAAGCAAGCTGCTGATTAGGCTGCTGGGAATGCTAGTGGAACCCATAATATATATTGGGATGATGGACTCCTGTACTCCGAGAGTAGAGACCCCAAGCCTGGTGCTTCCAGGTGGTTGGTTATACCTCTGAAGTTCAGGGGCTTCCTATTGACACTAGCCCATGATATTCCCTTAGCAGGACACCTGGGCCAAAACAAGACTTGGGACAGAATTGTCCCTCACTTTCATTGGCCCCACATGTCTGAAGACACCAACGAGTTTTGTTACTCCTGTGTCACCTGTCAAGCCAGTGGTAAGGCAGGTGGTACAACAAAGGTCCCACTGATACCACTACCTGTGGTGGGGATTCCCTTTGAGAGAATTGGGATTTACATAGTTGGTCCCATGGATCTTCAGACAGCATCTGGGCACAGATTTATACTGGTGGTGGTGGATCATGCCGCTAGGTACCCAGAAGCCATTCCCCTTAGGACCACTACAGCTCCTGTGGTGGCAAGGGCCCTACTTGGAATCTTTTCCAGAGTGGGTTTCCCTAAGGAGGTAGTATCAGACAGGGGTGCAAACTTCATGTCTAGTTACTTAACATCAATGTGGAAGGAGTGTGCAGTAAATTACAAATTTACCACCCCTTATCACCCACAATGCAATGGGTTAGTTGAAAGGTTAAACAAAACCTTAAAGGGCATGGTTAAAGGTCTCCCAGAAAAGCTTAGGCGTAGATGGGACATCCTTTTGCCATGCCTTCTATTTGCCTACAGGGAAGTTCCACAGAAGGGGGTTGGTTACAGCCCATTTGAACTTCTGTTTGGACATCCAGTTAGGGGTCCATTGTGTCTGGTGATGGACGGTTGGGAGTTACCTCTCAAACCCCCTAAATAGGATATTGTGGACTATGTACTTGGTCTCCGCTCCAGGATGGCTGAGTACATGAAGGAGGCAACTAAAAACCTTGTGGCTAGCCAGGAATTACAAAAGGCCTGTCATGACCAAAAGGCTGTGCTGACTGTTTACCAGCCAGGGCAGAAGGTATGGGTGTTGGAGCCCTCCAAGACAAATGGAGTAGCCCCCATACAATACTTGAGCAGAAGGGAGAGGTTATCTACCTGGTGGACCTAGGAACTGCCAGGTGCTCCACTTCAACAGGCTCAAGCCATATGTCGACAGGGCTGACATGGGCTTGTTCATGGCAACTGATGAGGGACAGGAGGAAGAGAGTGACCCACTCCCTGACCTGCTCTCTCAGAACCCTGATGATGGGTCAGTTGATGGTGTAGCCTTGGCAGGCAGACTCACTGTCCAGCAACACACTGACTGCAAAAAAGTTCTCAGCCAGTTTAGACATATGTTCTCACTGACTCCAAGTCAGACTGCCTGGTGCACTCATGAAGTGGACACTACGGACTGTCTGCCTGTTAAAAATAAGATTTACAGGCAACCTGATCGTATCAGGGACTGTATCAGGGCTGAAGTCCAGAAGATGTTGGAATTGGGAGTCATTGAACCCTCAGATAGCCCTTGGGCTTGTCCAGTAGTCTTAGTGCCCAAACCTCACACCAACGATGGCAAGAAAGAGATGAGGTTTTGTGTAGACTAAAGGGGTCTCAATGCAGTCACTAGGACTGATGCCCATCCAATCCCAAGGGCAGATGAGCTTATAGATACTTTGGTCTCCGCCAAGTTTCTGAGCACATTTGACTTGACAGTTGGCTACTGGCTGATCAGACTAGCTGATGATGCAAAGCCAAAGACAGCATTTTCTACCCCTAGTGGGCATTCCCAATTTGTGGTGATGCCCTTTGGTTTGAAAAAATGCACCTGCCACTTTCCAAAGGTTGGTGAATAAAATTTGTACGGGTCTGGAAGCCTATAGTGCAGCATAACTAGATGATATTGCTGTCTTTGGCTCCATCTGGGAGGATCACCTGGTCCACCTGAGGAATGTTTTGGAGGCCCTGCAAAAAGCAGGCCTAACTATCAAGGCCACTAAGTGCCAGATAGGGCAGAGTCAGGTTGTGTACCTGGGCCACCTTGTGGGTGGAGGCAGGTTCAACCTTTGCAGAGCAAAATCTAGACCATAATGGACTGGGTTGCTCCAACAACCCAGACTCAGGTCAGAGCTTTCTTGGACCTGACTGGGTACTATAGAAGATTTGTCAAAGGTTATGGATCCATAGTAACCCCCTTGAATGACCTAACTTCTAAGAAAATGCCCAAGAAAGTTCAGTGGACAGTCAGCTGTCAAAAGGCATTTGATTACCTAAAGCAGGCCATGTGCACTGCTCCCATTCTGCAAAGTCCTAACTACTCCAAAGAATTCATTGTTCAAACAGATACATCTGAGTTGGGGGTTCGGGGCTGTGTTATCACAATTAAATGATGAAGGTCTGGATCAGCCAGTAGCTTTTATTAGCAGGAGGCTGACCCCCAGAGAGAAACGTTGGTCAGCCATTGAGCGGGAGGCCTTCGCTGTGGTTTGGGCTCTGAAGAAGTTGAGGCCATACTTGTTTGGCACTCACTTCATTGTTCAGACAGACCACAAGCCCCTCTTATGGCTAAAACAGATGAAGGGTGAAAACCCCAAACTTTAGATTCAGGGGATGGACTTTACAGTGGAACATAGACCTGGGAATAACCATGCCAATGCAGATGGACTGGCCAGATATTTCCACTTAGAACATGAAGACTCAACTGGTCAAGGTTAGTTTAATGTCCTTCCGTTTGGGGGGGGTGTTGTGTAGGAGAGTAGGATCTGCTTCTTATAGTTACCCCACTTTTTGCTGATATTTCACTGTTTTTCGACTTTAGTCTGGCTGGGGCCCTGCTAACCAGGACCCCAGCCTAGCTGCTTCCTCTCTAAATTGGTTACTAGTACTTTAGGTAAACTCCAGATTAGATTCTGGGGTACCCTTATAAGTCCCTAGTATATGGTATACTAAGTACCCAGGGCATAGGTACCCCAGAGGCCTACCAGGGGCTGCAGCATGTATTATGCCACCGCTGGGAAGCCTTCCAAAATGACACCACACTCTCCATATCACTGCACATATAAACCTATCAGTTACCCCTATGGCAGGCCTTACTAATCCTGAATACAGGGTGCTGGGTTTTATGTGAGAGGGTGCCCATGAATGAGCAGAGCCCCTCTGCAGCCTTCGGAACCTTTATTCCGGGGTTATTTGTGATGCAGCCAAACCATATACTCTTAAGTGCATGTTGTGGTTGGTGTCAAACACCTTGGAATCATACCCCCACACCAGTAACTGCTGTGGGAGTATGATCCTACCCTTCTAGAGGGAGAGACATGACAGCACCGGTATACCCGGTACCAGCTAACAGAGCCCTGGCATCACAAAATGGATGCTGCCAGCCACAGACACGAGTCTGCCCTCCTGCTGCTGAATGAAACTCCAGCAGGGGAGGCCTGGACAATAGGTTTCCTGTCACAGGGCGGTGTCACCACCTCCCAGACAGGCTTTAGTGTATTGGGGCTGGGTGGGTGCACTCCAAGAGTGCTTTGAAGTCTGCACTGGGGGCACATTTGGTGTCCCTGTGCATAGTCCAGCTCAAACCGGTTGCAGGGCTACCAGCCCCTGCTCTGGCGCGAAACTGGACAAAGGAAATGGGTGTAGCCACCCCTCTTTCCTGACCCTCCCATAGGTGAGTCCCTAGGGTTTGTCTAACCCCTTCCTTGGGTATAAGATAGGAAACCCTGGCAACAGGACTTTAGATTACACCTGGACGAAACTCTGATACTGAATCCTGGAACTTCGCCTATCTACATTGAACTAGATGACTGAAGAATCTCCCTTGCAGTAAAGGAGTTACTCCCCTGCAAGGCAGGCACCAAAGACGCATCTGACCGGATTGCATCTCCGAAGCTCCCGCCGGACTCCGAAGAATTTTGAAACACAGGAGGTGGGTTTCCGTGGTCTTAGAGGTCGATCAATGCCCACAGCAAGTCTGAGGCCCGTATCCCTCGTGGCTACTGTGGAACCCGAACCCCTGGATACCGTGTCACTTTGCAGAAGCATCTACTCTCCAACGACTCCTGCAGCTGAGCTTTGGGTTACTTGTAGCCCTGATCCCCAAGCAGAATTTGCACCGAAGATTGCCCGCCTACACTCCACGAGTGTTCCGTGATCTGGCCCTTTGTGTTTTCTCTCGAGGTCCCTTCGTGATCCCTGGTCCGTCGACTGGTGGGTCCGTGTGAAGGCAACTATAACTTTATTTGGGCTTACCTGGTTGTTCCAGGCGTGCCCTGACTCTCCATCGCTTCGGGAGTCCCCAGGACCTTGCTGGTCCGCACCCAAGCATCTTTTCTCTTCCTGCGTGGGTTGCTGTTACCAAGGCTTGTTGGGTCCAATCCGGGCACTGACACCGCTGCACCCGACATCCTTCATGGGCAGCTCGAATCCAGATCCTGGTCATCGTCGACGCCTCCTGGTCCTCGTGGCTGCAGAGTCAAGCTTCACCTCTTCGCACCCGACATTGGTGGGCATTCGTGTATCGTGCTCCTGGTCACTGGCAAGTGACCCAGACTCTGTCCCCTCTGCTTTCAGGTTCTTCAGATCTTCGATCCAGGCTTGGATCACACCGGACACTTTTCTTCTTCCCAGCAGCAGCACTTTGCAGCAGATCGCCATTGAAATAAATGACGATTCCCGACACCATTTGACACCTATGCACCCGGCTTCCATGGGTGAGGTAACTCGAGTACTACGGTGCTCCCGTGGGTGCTGGCCCTAGAACCCCCTAAGTCTAAAGGGGTTTGCTCAAAGTCCTCTCCTAAGTGTCCTCAACTTCTTAAATTCCAACCGCGACTTTCCCATAGAATAGTACGGGGCTCGCGGCTGTGTTTTCACACTGCACACGTCCCCCATGGTTCTCCTGTGTCACTCCCTTGGGTGGTTCCTTGGGCTCCCACCGATTCTACGTGCTCTAGGCACTGTGCCTGGTCAAGTCGTGGTTCTTATACAACTTTCTTAATATATGGTTTGGTCTGCCCCTATGGCCCGTTGTATTACTGTCGTTTTAGAAATGTATTATTGTGTATCTTGGACTCTAATCTCATAAAGAGATTAGTAGTGAGTGTTTAGAAATAAATACATATATTTTATATATACATTTTGTGGTTCTCCTTTCATTTAGTAATTCAAGAGGTTATAATCTGGTAAACCAAGCTGCTTTACACTCCTTCAAGACTTAGCCTGAAGGCTGCTCTCCATAGCTACCACTAGGATAGCTTTCAATAAAGGTTGTCTTTAAACCTATCATCAATAAGGGTTGTTTGGACTGGTGCAAGATGCCCACTATAACTAGTGGACAGCATATGCCAGGCCAACTTCTCACACCCACTATATTACTACAGAATACATTGATATTAAAATTCAGTCATACCCTCCATCACGCTTTTGAATGTAGCTACTCTACGTGCACATTCTCATCATTAGTCTCAAGACCACAGATATAAGCACTTAGACATAAATGGCACAAGAACAAGACCGCAGAAGACCTACCATCATAAAACAATCACTACACACACACTTTCCACTGCAATTGACATTGCTAAATAGACCCACTTACAAAATCTCATCACTTTTTCATGTACACCCACATCTGGCACACACAATCAACAATCTTCTTTCTCCTCTTAGAATAACTGCCTGTGTATCTTGATTCAGCATCAAATAGTGCAGCCAACATCTCTTAAAATATCACATTTAGGAAACCTTTGACTCACTATTTATCTCTCTGCGCACACTATAATCCTATCTCTCCTCATCTGCTTGCTGTTAAACCTAGTCGACTTTACACCCACTTCACCCACAGACCTAAATCTAGTACTCAAATCCACTAATCTTTAAAGTCCCCATCCGGCCCTTTCAGCTTTCAAGCCATAACCTCCTATGCATTACTTTCTGACCTTCCTATTAAACTTCATTCCTGTCTATTACTTAGCCATAGTGCTTTCATAACCGCTATGGCACTACTCTTATCCAATAAACCTGCAGCACACCTCGCCTTCAAACTACAGCCCTGTGTCTCTACTTCCCTGCTTCTGCAAAAAAAAAAATGTAACACCTCTTTTTCAACTGCATGATTCTCTACCTCTCAGTTGACAACCTGCTGAATCACTTCCCACTTGGCTTGTGTGTCCTCCGCTCCACTGAATCGGTGCTTGCACATGAAGCTATTATCGCCTTCACCCATCTCATCCTCATATTCCTTGATCGTTAACTACAAAAATGTATGTGAGGGCTATGACCATCTTCTAATTGTCGTCTCATTGAGTTACAGTTCTTCCTTTGAACAAACTTGGGATTCTACACTCATCCTTAGGATGAAGGGCGATTGTAGTGTTGTTCATTGGCTGTGTGTTAGAACCGGCGGTCTCTAGTTGGCAGAGGTATACACTTCTGACAAATAGGGACCCACCAACTCTAGTCAGGGCAAGGGTTTTACACACTCAGATAACCCCTGCTTACCCCCTTGGTAGCTTGGCAGAGCAGACAGGCTTATCTCAGAGGCAGTGTGTTAAGCATTTATGACCACATACAGTAATAAAGTGAATACACTACAAATGGACACAACACAGGAGTTATTATAAAAATAGTATTTTTATATAAGGCTTAGCACAAGACCCAATAACGACAAAATATACCACAATCTTAATAAATACTCTTTGGAAGGAAAAATAGTAGTTCAGGTAAAGTTTCTTCTTAGGAAATGGTTCTTTAGCAACAAAAGTAAGTATTCTTCTGAAACACAGTTCTTGGCAACAATGTGACCCCCACAGGAGTCACACGACGTCGAGTTTACGATATTCCCAAGGTTCGGCGTCGACCGCGAGGAGCGCTACGTCGAGCCTGGAGTTGCAATAGAACCCGCAAACACAGTACCTTTGGAAATGAAGAAAACGATGATCCACGGCGTCGAGATGTCGGCGTCGAGGTCGGCGTCGATCGTGCCTCGGATTCGGGTCGATCCGCAGCGGCGTCGAGAGGTGTCGGGCCGGAGCAGCGCTCACGGAGTCGAGAAGGGCGTCAAGTCGATGCGATCAGCAGCGGCGTCGAGACGGGGTCGCTTAGAGCTGGAGCCGGTACTCACTATTCAGTGGCGTCGATACCGGCGTCAAGACGGGGTCACTTGGAGCTGGAGCCGATACTCACTACTCCTGGCGTCGCTACTGGCGTCGATCGGGCCCGGCGGCCGGCGTCGAAGACTCGGAACACTGGAGCCGTTACTCACGATGTCGAGCTGGATTCAGCGGCGTCGGCGGCGTCGAGACTGCAGATTTCCCCTGTGCACTGGAAATAACACTTTCCAGCAACCAGCAATTCAGTAGAGGGTGAAGTCCTTTGACCCTGTGACTTCAACGGGAGGCTGGCACTCTTCCAGCCCTTGGAGATTTTCTAGCAAGCTTTTGAGAGTACACACCAAGTTCCTCTCTCCTTGTTCCTTGGCAAAAATAAAGAAGCAGCTTCAGGTTCCCCCCAGCAAACGGCACACTGCCAGAAGGCGGAGGCAAGTCCTTAGATCAGCAGGCTTCTTGTCCTTGGTAGAGGTTTCCTTGTCAGAAGTGATCTGAGTTCTTGGTTCAGGGGTCCTTCTCTTATACCCCATTTCTGCTTTGTTCCCTTTGTCCAAGCAGGGAAATTCCCCCCATCCCAGGTTTGTTGTGGGTGTTGCCAGGCAGAGGCACCTGGCCTATTCACTGAGCAGGGCAGGGTCCTCAGCCGCCCAGCAGGAGGCGGAGCCAGTATTGTCACTGGCAGGAGCAGGGCTATCAGTCGCCCGGCAGGAGGTGGAGCCAGCATTGTGTCAGGCAGGGCAGGCTATCAGGGACTACTCTTCCCCCACTCTAAGTGTAAATGCCTCATTCACCCCACACTGACTCATTCAGACCTCTGGAGCCACCCAGCCCCTGACACACACACACCAAACCAGCAGAGACCGGTGGATAGTTGGACAAGAAAATAGCCACTTTCTAAAAGGGCTATTTTCAAACACAGAATTTAAAAACCATCCATCCTGAAGGGTGTGTTATTAAATTCTGATTTCAGGTATACTAAACTCGACCTGCTACCATGCTCCCTGAGTCAGATAGATTATAATGGAGTTAATAATCAGTCTGCCCATTCTGGCCTATTGGAGGCAGGTAGCCCTTCAATAGTGAAAAACGAAAATGGCTGTATTTCACTATTAGGTCATGCCACACACATCAGGGCATGACCTACCTTTTACCAACAATGCACCCAGCCCTAGGGCCTACTATAGAGGTGTCTGAAATGTGGCAAAGGGAAGGTTTTAGAGACTGGCAAGTAGGTTTCCTTGCCAAGTCGACATGGCAGTCAGGGACTGCACGCAGGCTCTGCGGTGGCAGGCCTGGGACACATTTTGCAAGCTGCTTCCGTGGGTGGCACAACCAGTGCTGCAAGCCCACCAGCAGCAGTTAACTTACATGCCCTTGGCACACGCGGTGCACTAGACTAGGGTCTGAACAGTAAATCAACCAAGCCAATCATGGTAACACCAATCAATGTATCAATTTAACATAGGGAGCACTTGCACTGTGGCACTGATCAGCAGTGGCACAGTGCCCAAAGCAATATTCCAGCAAAAACATCGTAAACAGAGGAGGCCAACAGAAAAAAATGGAGGAGAGACTCATGCCAATGATGCCAGGTCTAACACTGTGGTAGCAAGTAACTGAAGGTAATTTGGATAAAGAAAACTGCTTTTACTATTTCATTTATTTGTTGGGATCTTAATGACATGGTAGGCAAAAGAAAGATGGTCAGTGGTTAGACAAATTGCAAGCATTCTTTCCATCAACTTCTGTGTTCAACCTAAGTGCAGGGGTATGTATGCCCAGATATGGGTCCGATCTAGACTCGACTGACAAGCCTGGTTAGGGCAAAATTGGTCTTGTGTTGCTTGTTTTCCGGTTCAGGGAGAAATGGGTCTGGCGGTTTCGGCTGCACTTGTCCTAATGGAGCAGGGTCAAGACTATTTTTCATATGACTGGATCCAAACTTGCAGCACCTTTTATGTGTTTAATATTTATATTCCCCATAGCCAACAATCATATTTGACCTACATATGGTTAATATTCACCAAGTGAATGTCTTATCCAGCCTACTACTGTCTTAATTTGAAATCTACGTGGGAAACACAAAACCTTTTTCACCATGTGGTATTTTCGCAAATATTAAATAAAATGTTGCTAGCAGTTCCTGAAAAAAGAGAAACAAATAAAAATTGTCTAATGTGCCATTTTGGTTATTTTTTAAGTTAAGTCTACCAGACAGCACAAGTTCTCTGGGTGCTAAAGACTTTTACCAACTTAACAAAATTTTACAGTGGGCTTAAAGCCCACCCATTGCTTACCATTGGTTAGCTTTATTGTCAATCTCATTTGCTTGCTTTTTATTTTATGGCTGGCTTACCTTGCACGGCTTGTATTTGTCACTCCCCTCTAGTATGACCTTTTTCCTTTTGTCCTTCCAATGCTCACTTTTAGGGAACAACTTTTTTTTTGCTTAAGCACTACACGAGAGAGCATGTGTTTTCCAGCTGTCTACCCCGTGTGCTTCTCTCACCCTTCCATGTGTTCTCTCTCATTCATCTGCTTTTCTTCTCCTCTGCACTGTTCTATAATTTCTTTTTGCTTAAGCACTCCACGAGTTCATGTACTTTGCAGCTTTCTCCATTGCGCTCATCTCCCCATGCCTGCACCGAAAAGCTCTCACTAACCCATATACTTCCCTCCTGTGTACTGCTCTCTTGTCAGTGTTTTTCTGTCCCTCGTCAGTGTGCTTTTCTCCACCCTCCCAGTCCGTTCATGTTTGCTCTCTAATTCGCCTATTTTCTTCTGTGGTCTCTCTTTCTTGTGTTTCTCTCCCACGCTCTGTGCCCTGCTTTTTACTTTCCTCATTCCCACACACTCCTCCTTTACCCCATCCCCCCAACACGCGCTGTACTTTTCTTTTTTAGCTGTTGCTTTGGCACTCAAAATTTTTATATTCTTGTTTACTGAGCCAAGTGGTGTCCACTGTCCTGCTTTGGCAAATACAAAACGACAGCAAATGGTGCCTGCGTCATTCCGTTGGCATGTAAGTGCGTTCTGATGCTTGTGTTTGTTAGTGGAATCATTTCCCCTCCCACCCATCTATTTTGACAATACTTCACAGGGTTTCCAGCGCTGTATAGCACTGCCAAAAGCAATTGCCAGTTGTCCCAAACCCGGGATTTATTGGCTTTGCCAATGCTTGTTTTGCATGTTATTTGCAGAGCCAAATCTAGTTCATGGCTGTATATAAATAATGTATGCTTGGTAGTCTGCACTTGGCAAATGTGTGTACCATTAGCAGTGTTGTTTGCTTAAAACTTGTTTCAAGCAGTCTGCTTCCACAGTTGGTGGTACTTGTGGCTTGTTCTTTTTAGGAGATTGTTACAGGTTATGACGCAGGAGGACATTATGTTGGTAGTGGTTAATTGATGATTACTTTAATGGGAATTACCTACTCAAAATAAAGTCCAAGTAAGTTTTCTCAGTCTTCTGTTCTTTGTTATCTGCTGGTGTTTGGAAGCTATCTCCTGGAGAGCCGCCTTGTCTAATAACCCAAAGAAAAATATTAGGTGGTTCTAGCTCTGTAATGGGCAATATACTACTCCAGTTACTCCAAGGTCATCAGACCTAATATTAATGCCTGGAGTAAATCTTACACTTCTTATGAGTATATTGGACAAAATAGTATTTTCATAACCACAATTACACCTTCAGCTTACTAACCATCAATCAACTGGGGGACCCCCATGTGCAATCCATGTAGGCAGAAATGCTGTGTGTTCAGATTCCAAGCCCCAACAAAAATCTACAGACCGCCCTCAGGACTGTGATATCGGGAGTTGCAGCACCTTTCCCCCAAAGATCACTGTGACATGAAAATGTCTCAGTAGAGTGTTTACTCTTTGGTAACTGTCCTACTCTGTGACTCCGGTCCATTCCGCTTCTTGTTTGATTGCTCTTCAGCGCTTCCTCTTTTGTACCACCTCCAGTTCCATCCCTCATCCTTTGTGCTCACTCCATCTGGGTTTTATTCTCTTCTGCTTCTCCATGCTGCATCTAGCCTGCTTTCAGTGTCCTACCTCCTGTCTCTTCCTGCTTTGTCTTCTGCGACCTTCCGGCAGTGTCCTCAACTCTGCCTTCTCTGTCCTGCTTTTGATTTCCTGAGGCTCCATTTCCTCTGTCTTGCTCCCGGTATCCTGTGGTACCAACGTCTTCTTCCTTCTGGGCCCTAAATGACTCCGCCTGACTTCCTTTAAGCCAACTGTCCTAGAATAACTATGTTCAATATGGTCATCCCAGGTGTTTTCTTGATCCACTGCTATGTTCTCCTCCCTTTGGCCTGAGATGTTTAGCTACTCGTCTGATGAGTTCTCCCCATCACTAAGGTGTTAAGTCAGAAGTGTATCATACCTGACCCCAAACATCTCACTGAACTCTGCCAGCATTGCAGAGTCACAAATATAAACGTAAATAAATGCATTCTCAATCACGAATGTTCATGATCCTTTGATATTGTTCCTTTTTTTGGAATCTTAATGTAATAACAAGACACCTTTCTTTATATTTCCTGCTTTTTAATATACCATTGCAAACAAAGAATGCTAGTATTCTTGAGAGAGACAAGAAATGTTTTCTTGCATGTACACATCCAGGATTAATCTAACTAAAAATGGTAATTCTCCAGATTTCATAGTACATCCGGATATTGCAACAGAAGGAAATTCCATTTGCTACTGCAAAAGTATTCATATAACTTCTCTGAAAAAATGTAAGTGCACACCTCTTTTTCCTGTTCATATGATGTTCATATATCAGAGATACCGTCTATCTCTGAGACACCTTGTGCACGCCTATTTTTAGGTCTCGCCTACGCAACGCGCATGTGATGTATTGGAGACCTTTAGCCGTCGTTCTGCCTTTTTTCGAAGCACATACTTGTGCTTGTGGCGGCGTACACCTTGCGGGAGCGCGCAGGGGCGCGCCACAAGCACGAGCATGTGCTTCAAAAAACAGCAGACTGCTCATCCAAGCGCTTCTCTCCTCGCCCACATGTCCCGGCCACTCACTTGCTCTGCCCTCTCTGTCTCCTTTTTGCTCGCGCTTCTTTTGTTCTTGTTAATGCTTGTTTCTGTGCAGCGACAACGCAGAAGGCATCTGTGCAGCGACAACGCAGAAGGCATCTGTGCAGCGACAACGCAGAAGGCATCTGTGCGCTTCTGTTTGGCGTCTTGTGCGCATACATTAACACCAAATAGCTTTGAGTGAAAGCATGTTTTGCTAACAGTTGAGCTTGATGACACAGGGCATTAATTTCACTGTATTTACGAGCTCCGCCTTCAGCGAAACATGCATTAACTTGCAGATATTTTGAGTCAAGGTGCGCGCACACGACTACGAAATTAAGCCCCAAATTTCTATTGCGGCTCAGAGCATAAAACGGCATCATGATAGCGCCTAAGTGGGGCTTGCTGAACGATAAAAGTTCAGAGGAGCAGCAAACTGTCATGAGCCCTGATGCAAGCAAGGCCTTAACCCAGTCTGCTGTTTGAATATTAAAATGCGGCCATAATGTGGGTGCATATGCCCCCTAACACAACTGCGCCCAGTACCGCTGCACATGCTGCACAGTAGATAGCTGCGTCCATTTGCACGTGCCGAGCAGACTCGCGCGTAAAATGCACTATATTACTATTTAAGCGCTGCGCCCCAATTCCGTGCGCAATATAGCGCCCTCTCCTGGGCTGGTACCCGGGCAGGATTCTGTGCCTCCACCCGCTCCGTCTCACTGGAAAAGCACCGTGTTCATCCTGTGCTAGAAGTGCGCGGGGTGTCTTTTATTTGTAACACAAGGAGTGTTCTTTCATGTTCCTTTTCAGGGGGTCTCTGTCCAGGACCTGTGCTCTTTCACACACATTAAAGAATATTTGTGCAGCATAGAAAGACCTGAAATAATATTTCCACTTGTACAATCGCAGTTTTCCAATGAGGCCCACTACTCATTTGAAACCCGCACTCCCATAAGGTATTTACGCGTGTTTTATCCATACAACCGGATGCTCTTGCTGAATTGGTATTGCCGATTTTAGGGGGCCGCGTGCAGCATTTGTGGGCCCAGCTTTTCGGGAAATAATTGGAAAGGACCAAATGTGAATTTGTCAGACACCAGTCTGGAGATGTATTAGATTTTTTTTTTAATGTCTGACTGGGCTCCTCCTTTCATAATTAACTGCTGGTCCTTCTTAGAGGCTATGCTCCTCCTTTCAGCAGTGCACCCGGGGCGGAAAAGCTTTATATTGGAGGAGTGAGGTTGGAGACTGCTCTGCTGCCTGGGTAAGTGCTGCCCTCTGTTAGTATAGGGAGGCCCCTCCCCCTTTCATCAGTGCCTAGTCCCTGCCTGCGGCTCGTTTCCTCTCCTTTCGGAGGCTCGGTTTTCCCCAGTGTTAAACAATGATGTTCAGGGTCTTCCTTTTGTGTTCATGTCTGCTGTTTCTCCCCCTTGCTCTTGTAATTAAGCCTTCTTTCTTTGTGTTTCAGCTTGAATCCCCTTTTCTTGTGTTCCATCCTGTCTCTAATATTGTCCTTGTGCTTCAGCCCTTGTCTCTTTTTCCCTTGTGCTTCAGCCCGTGTCTCTCTTTCCCTTGAGCTTCAGCCCGTGTCTCTCTTTCTCTTGTGCTTCAGCCTGTGTCTCTCTTTCCCTTGCTTTTTCAGCCTGTGTCTATCTTTCCCTTGTGTTCCAGCTTGTGTTTTTTTGTTTTTACTTTAGTAAGCGCGGCGCCGTCTTCACAGACACGGCGCTATGCAATGCAATAGGTGTTACTTTTGGTATTTTAAATAACAATGCCTTTTAATTTTTTTAAAGGCAGTGCCATTTACAATGTCAATATCTCAAAATAATGGCATAGCCAATAGGTCTCGCCTTTGGAACCTTATAAGTATTTAGTTATGCAGCACAATATCATTGGTACAACAGCATCAACTGTTGCATGGCTAAACACTTATAAGGTCCCAAAGGCGAGACCTATTGGCTATGCCAATGCTTGTTCTCTTAGGTCCCTCTCTTCTTTTCATGAAGGAAAAGGTTGTGCATCTAGCAGTCATGTCATAGGTCAACATATCTTCTATTTCCAGCTCCATAAATCTGTTTACTATTTTAGGGATACATATATCCTTTGAAGTGTTAATCTAGCCACTATAAATATTCGTAAACTCCTGTTATAGTTTAATGAAGGCATGCACTCAGACCCTTCTAGTTCCTTACATTTTAAGCCACCTGATCTGATCTTCATCCATCATTGTCAATGTAGACTTCGACATCTCATTGATTGGTTGACCGGACTCTGTGCATCCAAAGATGACTGAGTAGTCAGATTTTGGCATGGAACGTCCTGTTGCATGTCAGCCTGATGTGATGACATTGTCGGTGATGTGCAAGCTGCTCTGGACTTGTGCAGCTCACGCTTTCTTTGAGCCTTGCCTTTGTGAATGAGGCTGTTCCATGGTGAACTGTTCAGTGTGAGGGTTTTCCCTGTAGCGGTGCTGATCTCAAAGGACTTTAAGGAGGCCTTCTGCGTGTCCTTGAACCACTGCTTTGTATCCTCCAGGTGCACTTTCCCTGAGTGAGGTTTCTGTAGAACAACTGTTTGGGAATGTGTTCATCTGACATTCTGACAACATGCCCAGCCCATCTGATCTGGTCTGAGCTTTTATCAGCAGTGTATGAACTGTGGCAGACTGGCTTTAGAAAGGAATCTGTATCTGTCATTGTGTTCTGCCATCTTATTCTCAGAAGTTTGAGCAGACAGGGCATGTGGAAGTGATTGAGTCGTCATGAATGACTCTGGGAGACAGTCCACGTCTCGCAAGCTTACAGCAGAGTTGGAAGCACCACTGCTTGATAGGCCTTCAGATTTATTGGTAGTCTGATCCCTTGACATTCCCAAATGTTAAAGCACTATCTGCAGAAGGAAGAGCTGGCTTTTGCAATCCTGCAATTTACTTCAGCATCGTTTGACGCTGCTCGGGAAAGGGTACAGCCCAGGTGTATGAAGTGGTCCACTGGCTGCAGTCTGTCCATTTACAGCGATGGATGGTTCTGTATACGGAGCGTGAGGAGCTGGCTGGCAGATGACCTCAGTCTTCTTGTTGTTTGTGGCCAGGCCGAAGTTGCTGCATGCATATGAAAAATCTGTCCTTACTGGCTTGCATTTCTGGCTCTATACTAGCATTCAGACCACACTTGTTGGCAAAAATAAAGTCTCACAGCACAGTTTTCACAGTTTCAGCCACCTACAAAGGGTATGAATGCTTCTTGGCTTCCTCCTCAATCTGTCTGTCTTTTACCCTTCTTAAAGTAATATAAACATGCCACATTTTTTTACTAGATATTAATCTAGTCTATCTTCTAGTACCATGAACCAGTCAGTCTTCTTACAGAAAAATAGATCCTCCACAAATCTCACAAGATATGAATCAAGTCTCTCCTTTAGGTGTGAGATTAATTTGGACATTTTGAAACAAGGCCCAGTCTTCGAATAACCAAGTGGAATAAGCATACCGTTTACAAATATATACAACAGAGGATACCCTCTTTATTATTTGACGGTTTTTTCAACCTATTACACGTCTGTTGTCTGACATGATTTAAGTTCCTTCCATTTTCTGCTTCATTGCCCAAAAAAGTTAAACCCATGCAGCACATCAGAAAAGTGCCACAACAGCACAATTTAAGTATTCTAGAGTGGAGTATATTTACATGTTCACTTTTTTCGTTTTTATAACCAGTGATTCTGATTCGCGTAACACTTCTAACTCAAATATATTCTGAAGTGTAAAGACTTTCCAAAATTGTCAAGTTCTTTCAAGCATTGCTCTGAGCTATTATTCTGCCGAAGGAGCCAAACTTGAAGTCTCCAATACAAAGGTTTAGGAGACAAACAGTTCAGTTTAATCGGAATAAAAAAAAAAATAATTGGATATGTAATTGCAAAATCATTTTATATAACACAAAACCAGAAACCGGTGTCCGTTTTTATCTTATTAACATGTTGTCTGCTCAACTGAAGTTTGAGGACTGTTTCTCGTTGACATAACTATTTCATTTTGGAGCCTTTTCTAACCTCCTCTTGCCTCATGCTGCTCAGCGCCTGTCATTCCATTCATCACATCACCATCTTCTCACTCTGGCCACACTGTCACCTCATCCATCCTCACCCACGCACAGCCTTTTCTGTTCTTCTATCCTCGCTGATTCTCATCAGTGCTCAATCCCATATCTTCTCACTAGCTATCCAGCCTCTGCCTCTCCCTACCTGCGCGGTCCCTCACTCCTGTCAGGCAAGGTGGCAATGCAGACATCTGCTGTTTATATGTAGGGCAGGTTTAAAACCTGGAAGGTTAAATCAGATTTCCATCCTTCTGCGCACAGAAAATGAACACTGTTACTTTGAGTATAGTATAGTTGCGTTTCTCTAGGCTTATATTCCAGGGAATTAAATACATGTGAGGAATGATTATTTTTACGATGGATCCAGTATACAAATGCCAAATTAATAATATTGCAGTTGAAATCAGTTTAATATGACTTACAGAAGTGTTTATTATAATGATTTACTTGTGTCACATTTTCACAACATCACCATTCACTTGGCTGCTGTTCTGATGCTGCACTGTCAATCATTCCTGCTCACTCCCCCTCCCATTTCGTCCCCCGCACATATTTTTTCCCCACAGGCCCTCTAGAGCAATAGAGGTGTAATTTGTTTTACCTAGTGTGCATGTATTGCGAATGAGCTCTTAAGTGTTCCTAAACTGCAAAATGCCCCAAGGTCCTTCCGTTGTGGTTCAGTTGTAGTTCAGTTGCTGGGCCTAGTTAATTTGATTTGAAGATGGCCGCAGGGAAAGAGCTCCGAAATCGGGCTCTAGGGTTTGGGATCACTAACATAGTGAAAATCCCAACTGAACCTCCCCCACATCCACCCCCCTAAAATAAGCAGGACTCACCGGAACCGAACAGGAGTAATTCCAAACCGCGACAAGCTGAATCACTTGGAATTCGTCCCTCGGCCGGTACCTACAGAACGGCAAGCGGTCCTGCAGTGGTGTCCACTGCGACGGAACCCACCAAGAGATCCCCGGTCAGCCCGCGTTCGACCCGCAGGAGTCCCGAATTCCGACGGGATCCTCATCTGGGAATGAACAAATCCGGAACGAACTCTTAGCCAGATCTGCTCGATACAGCGTCCCGCTAATACGACAGACTGACCCCATAATGGCCGCCCTTGGTCAACTCTCGGCTCCCCCTGCACCGATTTGATGTTCCGCTGAATACCAGAACACTCAGCGAAGCTCTGCTCCCTCCTCCCACGAACAGATCGGAGGAGGCCCAGGACAGAGACTAAACCTCCTCAGACCGGCACGGAGCTCAGGACGAAATCAAAACTGCCTGTCCCCAAGATGGCCGACTCTAGAACGCACCTGGCACAATGGAGAACTTTATGCAGCTAAAGATTAAGACTAAACACACAAAACTCATATGCCTAAGGATGCTAATTAAATAACAAACTGCAATAAATGCGATGGCCATGGGACTTTATATAAGTAGAAGTCCCCTCTCCACGAAACAGCCGGACTTGCATGACCCAGTGATGGTTGCCAAAAGGATAACTCACGGACCGCATTAGCAGAGCTGGTGACCCCCGGTCCTCCCAAAGGAAGCGTACCTTGTTTCAGGCCGTTCACACCCCCTGCACTAGACCCGCTGGGTAATTCGTATCATCAGGGCTTAGTCTTGTCTTCCAGTTCTAATACCGAAACGTTACGCCTGATCTCAAGATGGCCGCCCTCAGCTTTTCCAACAAATTAATCTAGAACACGTAATGGTGCAAATGAGACCTGGAGACCCGATATGCCCCTTCAAATTGTAAACAATAGAGTTAAAGCGAGTGCCCAATGCAGCAACTCGCATTTAAGGAGATACAGACAAGTGGATTATTGACTCGGATGCCTGACCCCAAAATGGCGGCTCCGTGAGTACAGTAATCAGCGTGAGATGTGACGCTGTTCCACGCCTGACCCCAAATGGCGGTCCCAGGAGAACAGCCCCCACTAATAAAAAAACTGCAGTCAGCGTGAGGAACGACGCTGTTCCTCGTCATCCCACACCAAATCCGTACAGAAATTCTGTCCAAAAAAAATGACCCGATCAATTGCCCGAACTTCTACTGAGACTGGAAACCTTGGGAGTGAAAGGAAGTTAAAGGGCCGTACAGCAGGTCAGGTAAGCCCTACCTCCCTATCACAACTTAAGGTGGCAAATCACCTCCACCCCCGCTGGAGCGCCCAGCACCTCATCTTCCCCCAGAGCAATGCTTGCAACCCCGCTCTCTATCCGATCCTGACAGCCAGAGAAAGGGCCCCCACACTATATACTCAATCTGCAGTGGATGAGTGCCCCCCACATCACAAACTAGCACACTGTCACCTTTAGACCTCAGAACAGGGCAACAAAAAAATCAGACACCTATTTCCACCAGCCATATGCTTAGGTTAATCTCCAATCTTGTCTCACGGCTCCCATATTAGTGAGAGCCCTCACTCGCCTTCTAGCCTCACGGCGTGACCACCTTCCCCTAGATGACAGTCCCTGACCAATGTAGATCCCCCCCACCCTATCTGAAGCATGGTTCCCCCTTCAAAGAAACGCAACAGTGTCACCGGGCTCGCCAATTTCCAACAACCCCCACATACCAACCCACTTGAAACCCCACAGCGTGAACTCCTTCGCAATTGGCTTCCCCCCAACCTCTCCCTGAAAGCGAAAAGAAACTTCCAACATAGACTGATTAGACAGCATCCAGAAACACTATTTGTGGACACATATCACTGTGCCTCCAAAGGGCAGATAAAGATGGATCTCATCTTCCACACTTATGGACCCGATAACTGGAACACTACATTCAGAATGCAACTTCACATCTCCAAAATGACGACTACCACACATAGGTGCAAACTGACAACCTTTCTCCTTAACCACTCGACAAGGAGCGGGGACACATCAGTGACCATCTACTTGAATTGGCACAGTGTTTTTTTTTTTTGTAAGCATATTTTATTTTGTCAATTGACCATCACAACGCAGGGCTCTGTACTCCAGAGACATCTGCCACATCAAACATACGTATACATGAAAGCAAACGACATTTGTATATGGAAAATCACGATGTAGGACAAAGGCATGCAAAATAATAACTAGTTCCCCCCCCTTAACTCCACACCCCCTCCCTCTCCCAACTCCCTTGTGATCGCACTGCATCCGTTTAATCTTGTTCTCAGTCTAAAACAAACAAAAAGTCCCACCCTAGTAGCTAGCACCCTCACACCCCCCCTCCTCTGCAACAGGACCATGTTAGCAACTACCCCAATGAATGGGTCACTGCCTCTGCCGGCAGCTCTAACCATATTCCCCGATAGTCCGCCCACCATTTCCAAATCTTATAGTGTTTGCGTGGGCATCCCCTGGCCACAAAGATGGGCTGCTCCAGCCCCTTACAAAAATCCAATCCATTCTTCCATGCAGTCATTGAAGGGGCCCGCGTTGCCTTCCACTCCCTAGCAATATCCCGTTTCGCCAGCGAAAAACCCCAACATCATAAGATGTCGTTTGTAGATATTGCCCCCTATTCCTTCCATAACGTGAAGCATAGCCAGCTGCGGTGTTCGAAGGAGTTCCCACCCCAGCACCTACGAGAGGCATGCAAATACTCCCCTCCAAAAATGATCTAAGGACGTACACTGCCAAACAGTATGCAGGAAAGTGCCTTCCTCCCGACCACATCGAAGGCACTCCGGGGAAGCAATCAATCCCGCACGCCACAGTCGTATTCTTGTAAAGTAGACCCTGTGAAGGTATTTGTGAAGGTATTTGAACTGGACCAAACGGAGCCGTATCACTATTGCCGCGCCCCGCGGAGCTGCCAGTGCCTCCGTCCAGTCCTCCTCCTCCAGGGCGCCCAAGTCAGCCTCCCAGTCCCCCCGAAAATGGCACAGTTTTGATACAGGCAAACAATGAGAACCTAGAGGCCTTCGACTCCCTCTTCCCTGCACTCCGAACCACCCACTTACACATGCTTCGACCTTCCCAGACCCAGCACCCACCCCCGGATAACTTGTCCCACCAAGTGAAGCAAACGACCATTCCCACACCCCTCGCCAGAACCACCCGCCTCCCCTCTCAAGTCACCACCCACTCCTCCGCCCCCACGAACCGCGATCTCCACCTCCCTGAGGAACGTCAAACTCTACCTCCCCCCCCCCCAGACTCCCCTACACCAACATCAGAACCCTGACCTGCCGGCACGGTCCACTAACTTTTTTCACTCCTGCAGAAATTAAGAGGACAAATTCAAGACACGTCCCTATGCACCTCCTACCTAGGGTCCCAAACAGAGGCAGCGTGGTCTACACTAACAGCAATAGACACCATAACACAGTCACGCCCTCCACCTCACGAGACGGCCCTAGCCAAGACTTCCTCAGCCCCGCCCCAGAAAACATGGCGCAGCGTCTTGCCCTACTAGAAACTCAGTTAGAAATGATATTCCTGGGCCTAAACGAAATCTTAACCAACCTCGACAAGGCTCGAAAGCCCCGGCAATTCCCTCCCAGGGCTCCCACTCCGTCCAGCTCCAACCATCTAAAACGCCCTATCGGGTCCTTAATCACCCATGCGACCCGGATACAGAGACCCACTAGAAGTGACACAGAGATCCTGACACAGAGTCCCATAAGATCCAAAGCCCCCATGTCCCGGGTACAGAGACTCTTGAGAACTGATGCAGAGATCCAGACACAGAGACCTATAAGAACCAAAGCCGCAGTGTCCGCAGAAGAAGCAGCTGATCTAGCCTCAACGTACGATTCTCCTCCCACAGGTTCCCCTAAATCCAAACTCCAAGTGATCACGGGCTTCAGAAAAGACTGTCCCCTCAATAAACCCCCAGGACCCCCGCCCTTCTTCACCACCTAACCTAGGGCCCCATCTGGAAAGAATCACAGCAAAAAAGGGCTTTCCACTAACTGCATGATCATTAACTGCAGATCAGCCTCTAAGCATGCAACGGAACTAGCAGAAGCCATCCTCTTGCATGACATAGACATTGCGTTCATCACGGAGACTTGGCTAAATGAGATCTCCCCACCATGCTTGGATATGCTTTTGCCCCCAGGTTTTACTATTATCAACAAAAACAGAAAAGATCAACGAGGTAGAGGTGTAGCTATCATACACAAGGACAACTTCGCCATCGTAGAAATGGAAAATTGCAAGTACAGCTCCTTTGAATGTCTTAACGTCAACATCAAGACTAAGGATAATAGTACAATACTCTGTCACCTTCTTTATCATCCACCAGGCAACACCCCCACATTCGGGGAACACTTCTCTGACTTGATTGCCCATTACTCACTCTGAGACGCTAGCAACCTAATCCTTGGTGACCTTAACCTACGCTGGAACGAAGCGAACAACCTGCTAATTCAAACTCTAAACAATCTTCTCTGTGACAACAATCTATCCCAACACTGCTCAGAGGAAACTCACAATAAAGGAGCAACCTTGGATGCCATCATCGCTCAGCAAGACGCAATTACGATCGACTACTTACTCCCCGTGGACTGGTCGGACCACCACATTATCTTATTCCACATCAACCAAAAAGTGCTATCCCTGCCACCTGTGCAAGTCCCACCCAAATGGACTAGAAATCTCATCCAGATTACCCTTGGTGTCCTGGAAAAAAGGATACGTTTGCTCCTCCCCGTGGTCAATGATCACCTCTCCACAACTGAACTCACCTCGCTCTACAACTCAAATATGGTGTTCATGCTTGATCAACTAGCACCCCGGTAACTAAAAAAAAAAGTAGAGCCACTCCGTCCAGATCATGGTTGGACTCCGATATCAACGCAGAAAAGAGAAAACTAAGAGCCACAGAAAGACACTGGAGGAACAATCCACCGCGAACAACTCAGAACTGTCTGGAAGAAGTACAACAGTCGCATAAAAAAAAATCCACGTTTTTCTGCTCCGCACTGGATAGCGCAAAAACCGACCCAAGGAGCTCTTTAACATCATCAGACAACAAACCTCCAAGCCCGCTACGTCCTCAGTACAGGCATCCAAAGAACTATGCAACAACGTCGCCAACTTCTTCAATGACAAGATCTCCAAGATCGAGCTCTCACTGGACATCAATAGCGCCCTCCCACCAACAGCAGACCGTCGGGGGCGTATGATATCGCTCCCTTACCCCACACCAAACCCTGGCTACTCTTCCATCCCATTCAGGAAACTGAGATAGTCAAACTGATCTCACCTCCAAGCCCTCATCTCACGTCCTAGACCCTATATCCGCCCTACTGACCAAAAAGCTGAAACTCTCCTTAGCTCCACTCTGGTGCAAAATCATAAACAGCTCCCTAAAAGGCGGAGTCGTTCCAGACTGCCTCAAAGTGGGACAAGTCACCCCACAACTAAAAAAAAAAAACGGCCTGGATATAAAGGATTTGAATAACTTTAGACCTATCTCTAACCTTCCTCTTCTATCCAAAATCCTAGAAAGATGTGTACTCCAACAATTAACCCAACACATGGACAGTATCAACCTTCTTGATTCCCATCAGTCTGGCTTCAGGAAAGGCTGCAGCACTGAAACCGCGATCCTCAACATCATCAATGATATCCACAAATCACTTGACTCAGAACAATGCTGTCGCCTCATATTCCTAGACCTATCAGCAGTATACAACACTGTGGATCACAAACTTCTCATTAAGGTTCTCCAAAAAAGGGCCGGAATTGATAAGGTGGTCCTCCAATAGTTCTCCTCCTTCCTACACAACCGCAGCCAGAGAATCAAAATCAAAAACTTTGAGTCTGACCTTCACTCAGTCAGTAGGGGAGTTCCTCAAGTGTTAATGCTCTCCCCCCAACTTTTCAACATCTACATGGAACCCCTCACCACCCTTCTCAAAAAAGCTAACATTCCCTTCCACCTATATGCTGACGATACTCAGATTTACTTGGAAACCTCCTCCGTCGAAGACATTCAAAGACTCAATGACCTACTGAGGGAAGTACAAATCTGGCTGTCAAGTAACCACTTAAAACTGAATCCTGACAAAACTGAATTACTCCTCATATCGAACAAAGAAGAGAACCCCCAAATGGTTGAATGGCTAAAAGCTATTGATGCGCTCAATGGGAACCTCACCCTGGCAGACTGTTAAATCTCTAGGTATCATGCTAGACCGAGTTGTAAAATCTTGTGTTACTATTTTTCTGTACTTTAAAAACCAGCATTGGCAAAACCAACAAGTCTGACTTGTCTGCCATGCTCGTGGCTTTGCCAATGCTTGTTTCTTTTCTCTAGTTTAATATTAGTTTACTGTTCCAAGAAAGTAATATGGTAGGCATGTTGGAATGGTAAACTAATGCTAGAATTGAGCAAAATTAATTTGAAGAATACCCCCACCCCTGTGCATGCATGTGAACTTTTGGATGCCCATTTTTAATCCATTTATGGATGGGCTCTCCTAACAGTACCCAAGTGGGGTACGATGCACATCAAGCGGCAGATAGGGCCCCTTTGTGTGGTTTTAAAGTACATTTAAGTGTGGGCTCTTCTAGCAGTGCTCACGTGGAACATGATGCACATCAAGCTGCCGTGAGAGCAGGGTAGCAGTATCTGGAAGCTGGTGGGCATCTTAAGAAGAAAAAAAGTTAAATGAAAGTGTAGAAAACAGATACATTGATCCACTGGTCCCTGGCAATGAAGTGGGCTACATTTTGTATGAGATGTGCATATCTTGATGGTATAGTGTGGGAGAGTGGAGAGTGGAGGGGCGTAGACTGTTGAATGGCGTACAGTGAAGTTGAATGGCGTACAGTGGAGTGGAGTTGGATACACTGGAAAATTGTGGAGCAGAGTTATGCAGAATAGAGTGGCATAAAGTGAGTGCCATATAATGGAATAGCTTTAAGTGGAGTGGGGTAGAGTGGATTTACGTACAGTGGAATAGCTTGGAGTGGCGTACAGTGAAATATTGTATAGTGCAGTAGTGTACAGGGGAGTGGCCTACAGGGGATTGGTATACAGTGGAGTAGTATACAGTGGAGTGGCATACAATGGTGTGGCATACAGTGGAATAGTGTGCCATAGAGAATAGTGCACTGAAATAGCTAGTGTAGAGTTGGGTGGCGTAAAGTGGGACAGTGGATTGGTGTGCAATGGAATGGGGTAGAGAGCGAAGTAGCATAGAGTCAAACAGCGTAGAGTTAAGTGGCGTAGAGTATAGTTGCGTGCATTGGAATAGCGTGGAGTGGGGTACAGTGGAGTGCTGTAGAGTGGAGTGACATACAGTGGTATAGCGTAGAGTGTAACGCGTAGATTGTAATAGCATATAGTAGAGTGGTGTAGATTTGTATGGGGTGGAGTAGAGAGGTGTGGAGCAGATCAGAGTGGCTAAGAGTGGAGTGGAATGGAGTGGTGTGGAGTGGAATGGAGTGGCGTAGAGTGGAGTGGCGTAGAGTGGAGTGGCGTAGAGTTGAGTGGTGTAGAGTTGAGTGGTGTAAAGTGGATTGGCGTAGAGTGTGATGGAGTGGTGCAGTGTAGGGTATAGTGGCGTACAGGAGAATGGCATAGAGTGGAGTGGCTTAGAGTGGAATAGCGTACAGTAGAGTGGCATATAGTGAAGTGGCCTCTATTGGAGTGTCGTAGAGTGATATGAGGTACAATGTAGTGGTGTAGAGGGGAATAGCGAAGATTGGAATGGTGTCTAGTGGAGTCGCTTAGATTGGAATAGTGCACACTGGAGTGGCGTGGAATGCCGTAGAGTGGAATGAGGTACAGTGCAGTGGCATGCAGTGGAATAGTGTAGCGTGGCGTACTGTGGAGTTCTGTAGAGTGCAATACCGTAGAGTGGAGCGGGGTAGACTATATAGTAGGGTACAGTGTAATAGCGTAGGGTGGAGTGGCATACAGTGGAGGTGTGTACAGTGGAGTGGTGTAAAGTGGAATAGCCTTGAATGTAGTGGTGCACAGTGGAGTGAAGTACAGTGAAGTGCCATATAGTGGAATAAGGGGAGGGGGACGCGTGGCCATTCCTCAACTAGCCACTTTTGGCCTGGGGACTTCATCCCCTGGGGCCAATCATTTTTTAATGAATGGGAGGCCATATGCCCACCTCCCCGAGCTGAGATCGGGCCGGGGGATGCCATCTCCTCTGTCCCGATACTCAGCAGTGTCCCAGAGAGCCTATCCCTGTGACACTGTGGTCCCATGCCTTATGGTGCTGGCTAGGTAGCCGGCAGGGGCCACGGAGGCCATGGGCACCACTTCCAGGCCCCCAACATGTACTTGATTGTAGGTGCCCCGGCTGTGCATGGTGGCACCCATCTAAAAATTTAAAAGTGGCTGCTTCCTCCAGGGGAGCCAGCTGGGGGCACTGGGAGACTTCTTGCAACCACTAACAAAAGGTTTGCTGTGGATGCTCGGATTAAAGAATCACTGGGGTTTGCCCAAATAACCCTCCACTACCTGGGCTAAGAAATATCACACTATAAACAATAATGATGTGGAGGAGTAGATACCTTCATAGTAACTATAGGATACATCCACTTATCCTATTCAATGGTGTGTTCTCCCATCACAATTAATTATATACATCAAAAACCACATACCAATATTTATTCCTGATCGGAACAATTATTATGTTCGTTTAAATTGTTCTCAAATTCATGTAAAATTCAAAGCTAAACATAAAAAAACATTTTACACAAACACATACATATATGCAATTAGTGAGATATTTACATATCTTCAATTGGTCACATTTTGTTTCCTACCCCCCAGTATTCAGTTTGTGTTTGCACTCTCACTACCAGCAATCCACTGCATGGTAATCCTATATACACATGAGGTTCAAACTACACCTCCAAAAACATTTTACATTGTGTATATCTAATTAAATAAACTCTTTATTTAATGGATTCCTCCAATCACCCCAGGGGCTGAAACGCGTCAACAGTTGGTGCGTGTAGGAATCCATTCCTCCAAGCACCATGGACTTTCTTCCTTTAAAACAAGCAACAGAGGTTACTTTGTTCGATCCATCTGGATTTTGAAGCACAGTTTTTCTAGTGAAGAAGAAAACAAAAATGTGGGCAGTGATCATCCTCTGGGCCTTCTACAGTTTTGTCATGTACCATCCTTTCAAGGTTGAAATAATTTTTCATCTCAGGGATTCTTTACTCTAGGAGATTGGATGGTCCAGTTGGACCTGCGGGATGCATACATCACAATTCCAGTGCATACTTTGTATGGAAAGTTTCTACGATTGCAATAAGGAAACTTCTCTTTTTGACTCAAGAGTCTCACATTCTTCATAAGAAGAGTGTCTATGGCAACAGATATCATAAGGCGAGGGACTCCAAAATTCTGATATTGTGAATTTCCATTTAAAAATGTGAACTTGCACAGTTAAACCAAATATCAGAAGACAAGAAGGTATCGCTGCAGTGAACTGTACATTAGAGACTGAGCTATATTATCAGGACTATATATTTACAATTAAGTATTAGAAATGATTGTCACAGTAAGTGCAAGACCAGCTTGACTGGACCATTAATCAGACCATGTAGATTAAGGCAAATATTCAGGGCTAGATGAAATTGAAAAATAACGTGAAGATGTTCAACATCTCTGGCTTGAAAGCAACGGAGCAAATCACTTGGGAATCTTGATAACAAAGCAATAGGAAGGATTCATACATTAGGAGTACCACTCACAAAATATGTTTGCACCCGAGTAGATGCAAACAAACCTTATACTTAATATTCATACGTTCAGAGTCCTGATTCATAGCTTAGTGATAATTTGGGTTACAGTGCACTCAGCTTTGTGAACATTTATCCATGAGTAAAGAGTTTAAGGCTAGATATCTATGAACATTGCAGACTTCTAAGTGTAACCTTGAGAACTTGTGTAACCTGTATGAAAATGAATGCATTTAAGACAAACTTCGACTTATTTCTACTCACATTGTTATTTTCATTTTTATTCTGAATTAGCCAGTTTACTCAACATTTTTCTGGTACAATAGTACTTGATGCACACCTCTCATACGATCCTCATTCTGAGGGTTCTATTCAAGAATGTCTTCTGAATCATAAAGGTATCTGGCTGTCTATATCTAGATATCAGTCCAGACAGCTTGGGCCAAAACACAAACTAAACTCACCAACAATCTGCTCCCCATGTCATCTTCTGTCTGTTAGCAACAAGAGAGGTTTCACCCATGAGGGGCCACGCTGGGTCCTATAGGACTATAGTGGAAAGCACGAATAAAACATATTTTGACCACGGGAATCCTTTCTGGGTTTCCCCAACAAGGGCCAGGGTGTCAGGGCAGCCTACCCTGCCACCTTGTACCTTATTTTTTGTAAACTCAAGACAAGGAGACCAACTCCCCAAGTTCTCAAAGTGGCAGCCGTAATTTTTCTGTTGCAGCCTGTAAATCAAATTGCTCAGTCATGCCCTGATGTCACTAGATTCTAAACCTTAATTTCACAAAACTCCTTTATGAATCTACGCCAAATTCTCAAAAAGCACTCTCTTTAGTTGAAGATCTAGCTTACTTCCTGATTTGGTGTAATTCTGTTCAAATTTTTTTTCTGTATCGCTGTCTAAAATTCATATTGGAAACTGCACGGGGGCCGTGTGTTATAGGACCCTCCATTTTTCTTGGCCCCACTTGATAGATCATCACAAAACTAACCAAGAAGGGGCTGAGGTGGATGAATATTTTTGGTTGGAAAAGTTTTGTGAAGAATCATCAAATGACACCACAGTTCTTAACAAAAAACTCTTTCCTATGAACACTTTGACTTATGTATAACTACACAGTGGCGAAAGATTTTTTGCATAATTTATATAGCACTCTAAGCCTGAAAAAGAGGCTTTTTGTGTGTGTCTGTCTGTCTGTCTGTCTGTCTGGTTACATACTATCAGAAAGAAGGGGATCAGACCCTTGCTACATTTCAAACCCTGGCGTAAACAGGGCATGGTATATCAGAACGTCCATATATTTTAAAAAACGGCTATATTATTTTACTTCAATTAGTAATATCAAATGGGGCCATTGGATTTGTTCACAGGACACACTCCTTACCCATTAGCTGACAGTCTACATTAAATCTTTCTGTACTCCTATTTTTAAGGGAGTCTCCCTCTTCATAAATCTTGCCTTTTCATGTTCGTGTCTCAGTGTAACCAATAAAAAGCAATCCTTGCCTATATTCCAATTTTCTCTGTCACTCCTGGATGTTTTCCATAATTAGCTATTAGAGACACTTATAACCTCTCATTTCTACCGTAGCTCTTTGAAACAAACCAAAGGGTAGGTAAATGCTATGCACCCAACCAAGGTTAGGTGACACAATGAGCGAAATTGCAGCACATTTGCATCTATTCGTCCTGTTTCACACAATGCAATCTCAGTATATCTTGTTTTTTCTTTATCTTTTAATGGTAAGTGAATAAGGATGGAAATAATGACGTAAATGTTGTTTGTCTCATGAAGATTGAAATATTTTAATATTTAAAATTAATTGGATGTTTTCAGATGACAATGTTTTCTATTGAAGTAAAATATCCCATTTAAATATCTAGTCTAACTCTCCCATTTGAATTGTCTCACAATTTTCTGGACAAGAGGTATAACTTCCACAGCAGCACTCAGTAATAATTCACGATATAGGATTTGTAAGGCAGCTATGTGGAACTTGGTACACTATGTAACTCTCTTTGCTATTTTTTTCCTAAATCATGATTTTAAGACTAATGCTTTGGTTGCTTTCAAGAACCTCTTCTGTTAGTAGTTATTCCTCAGTACCGTCGCCGTACTAAGATCTTCTTGCTTGAGACTCCAAAGCTATTTAATTCGAAGGAAGGATATTCTATCTCAAGTCATATGAGAGCAACCCTGCTTCATTCTTTGGAACACTGTATATGACCTAAAGTACCCCCTGATGTACATTTTAAGGATATTGTAGATCACAAAGGAGTTCCTTGACCATGTAGAGGAATAAAGCAGAAGGCAGAGTTAATGTATAGGGTTATGAAACTATAAGATGAACTGCAGTGTCCTTTTAATATATGTCAGTGTATTTTATTTCTTTTAAAACATGGTCATGCTAACACCCTTCTCACAAACTGCTTATATCTTTTTCATGTTCATTGCAGAACAATAGATTAAAAGCAGAATCCGTACTGCAAAATTAAACTTACCTAAAAGCTGTAAGTCCTTTTTGCAAAAAGATATTAAAATCAGTTAAAAAAATTACATGGACCAGATTGTGTAGGAAAATAAAGAGATTCTATCTTTCCTGTAATAACTTCTAAAATAAATTAGTTGCCAAAAGCAGCTCCTTTCTGTGGACCACTTTCTTTTTGGTGAAATATATCAGAAATTAAATTCAGTTCCCGTTTCCCTTGTTTAAACTGCAGTCGTATTTGTGCTCCATGACCTGCCTTCCACCTTCTCTGCTGTCAACAAGCATTTTGATGTCCGAACTCAATCGTAATAATTGATCACAGTTGAACCCTTACGTCATTTACTTAGTACAAGCAACAAGGGATTATGGGAATCCTCTTCGAGTATGAGCTAACCTGAGTTATGTTTGCCTATTAAGATCAGTAGACCTAATATGTGATTGCAACATGACCCCAAGATTCTCTGTCTAAAATTCAAGACTAAACTGCTTGTAACACTAGAGAGTCTTCATGTGCTGGAGAACTATTGCTATAGATATACGAGTAATTTTTAACTGATGTGTGAAACATTTTTATTTGCAGGAGTTATCTAGTTAATGAAGACTGTTCTTTTGTTTAGGGATTAGAGTTATTAGCAATGCTGGTGGAACAAATCCACATGCATGTGCTGCTGCTCTTCAAGAGATAGTGAAGAAGGCTGGCCTGGATCTGAAAATAGCTGTTGTGACAGGAGATGATCTAATGGTAGAGGTGAGTGCCGGCAACTGTGAAGGGATCTGAGGTGACATGTTGCGCTATATAAAACTTCCTACTAAATAAAGAAATGTTCATTGTCAAATGTTTTGTGGCTGATGGTTATTGTGATGTACAGACATGTTGTTCCAGTCAGTTGTAAAGAACTGCAAAGTAAATCAGTTTATACTTCTCAGGTCTTTACATCTAAAGTAACTTTACATCACAAGTTATTACACTGGAGTGCCATTACTTCACAGGAAAGTATCTAAGTATTAGTTTTAGTGTGTGTCTGTGTGTGTGTATGTGTGTGTGTGTATATATATATATATATATATATATATATATATATATCAGAGTTTGCATAGGCAGAGCGTTTTATTTTTTGATAAAAAATGTTTTTATCCACGTCAGTTTCTTCCTGAAAAATGTTTCAGAGTGATCCGTCAAGCCGCGGCTGAGAAAAAGGAGGAAGTGTCCCAAAACATTGTTTCTTATGTTAATTCTCACATGAAAATTTGTGCAGCAATACAGACAAAACAGCTGAATAGAAGTACACCACATTTGGTCAGAAAGTTGGACCTTTACTCAGAAAACATGTTTATTATTTCGTGTAAATCCGTTCAGCCATTTTTGATAAATGGCTGAACGGATTTACTGAATGTCTGTTTAAATTATAATAATATCTGCACAGTTGGTCCGCGGGACTCCTAGGGTACTGCAAATGTAAACAAAGTTAAAAGAAGAGCAATCTGAATGGCCGAGAGGGATTTTTTTCCCATCAGTTGTTCATCAAACCGACCAATTGGATTGGCTGGCAGCAACATGAAGAAAAATGTTGTGGCCCCATAACAGGGCACAGAGGCTTTGTCCCTGTGTTTTGAAGTTAAAATTAAAATAACATTCAAGTGTGCAGGGTAAAAAAACAAAACGATGCCACAGTTTACGCAATACTCCCATGTGACCCACCGCCACCCCCACCCGTTGTACTGCAAGACTTCCACACGAGCATTGGAACAATGAGAGGCTTGAGTGGTCTTACAGTACAGTGCATGATACTTGAGTTGCAGTATCGCAGGAGGGCCAGGGTACCACAAAAACAAAATCCAACAATTAAAAATCACTGTGGGTGTCCATGGGGTTGGGTACCCTAAGGCCATGCACGGCATGGGGCTGGCTGCTCGCCCACAAAGGGTTAGGCACAAGGCCTGAAGCAAATCTCATTCTACAAATGACCTTAGGCGGTGTAGAGCGGGGTGCTGCCCACCTTCGGGAAGTTGGGCGCAGGTCCTAGCTGCAGGCCCTGCACCCAACCCCACCTAACGCACAGCTTTTGGCAGTGCATGGCATGTGTTGTAGGATGGTTGCCAACCCGACAGTGCAGACGGCTTCAGCAGTGCGTGGTGGGGAGGTTGATCCTCACGGAGGGTAGGTCAGGTTTTAAGGCCAACCCAACATCTTGAACAGCCTAAAGTTATGCTAAGTGAGGAAGTTGGGTGAAGATGGTTAAAAAAACTGAAATTCACTAAACCAAATATAAAGCTTAAAGTGGTGTTGTAGTTAGGTATGGTTATAAGATCTTACTTTATGTTGACAACACCTCAGAAATTCACTGCAAAAACAAGAGTTAAAGTGACATTCTTTTTGGGTAAAGTAATACGATTTTAGCTTATGTTTAAAAATCCTGGAAATTCCAAGTGACATTATAGTTCAGTGTTGTAATTATAGATAAACTAACTTTTAAAAACCAAAAAACACTGAAATGCACCTGTTATAGTGTACTGATTTAATTATAACTTACTGCCCCCGCCATGTTTATGCCCTCGCATATTACATCACTCATAACATATTAAATGACATAATTGATGATACTGTTGATGACATCTCAAATGCTGACATCACTGAACACATCATTAATGACACCATCCAAGCTCCTGTTCCTCAAATAGAAACAGTCTAGTACTGGAAACTAGTCTTATTCAGTATGCTGAAGGTTAAAGGGTGCACTCTTTAGCTACCAGTTAAGCAAGTTCATTAAAGCAAACTAGAGCTTGAGGGCAACTAGTGTGAGTTACAAATGCACATTTTAAATAGGTTGTACCTTAATTCAAAGCCCTGTTACCAAACATATAATCACCAAAAACCTCTTACTACCCATTAACACTAGCCGTTCCTAAACTCTACAAGCCCCTTGCTACCCTCAACGCTACCCGTACCTTTAAAAGCCCCTTGATACCACCTAATGCTACTTGTTCATGAAGCCGAAAACCCTTATCACCGCGTAACACTTAAAACAACCCATCACTGAACCCTGCAGACCTCATGTTACCTCTTAATGTTGCCCTTCCCTGATCTGTAAAAACCACCCCTTGCCTCTTAAACTTAAAGCTATACTTGTATATTAAAGAAATGTTTTGCCTTGTTAAAATTAAATCATATTTAGAAATAATTCATATTTATATTGTATTTATAAATGTTAAATTACCTTTACAAATGTAATAACTAAAATGAAAAATATTTTAATTTTCAAACCAATTAGATTGTAATCAAATTAATATTCTATATTCATATGTGTATTCATAAATATGTGCATAAAAAATATATATATATATATATATATATATAGATACATCTGTGTATGCGTACAAACATATACATATATACGGACATAATGTTAATATAAGTACACATAAATATTTAAAAATGTAACCTACCTGTGTGGCGGTTTCAGTAAGTGTTCAGTGAAAAACATGGTGTGCTAAAATGAAGCAACATACCTTGTAACCCACGCTAGAGAGGGTAGGAACAAGAGGTAGGGTAGGTATTGGTATGCCAGAGTACCAGACCAGGACCATGGGTCTTTGGTCCTTACAATGTAGAACCTTGTTCAACTAAGGAGCAGCCATAAATGAACTGGTGTAAGTGAAAACATCTAGAGGTGGAGCTGCTCTGATCTTCAAAGATGCACACATGTTCAAAATCCAATTACTAAGAACTATGTCAAAGAGTATTGTGGATACATAGAAAAGGAAACACAGGAATACAGTTAAAGAAACAAAAATTCTGTTGCAGGATAAAGCGGTTTATTCGTTTCCATTTATTGAATATTGAAACTGGAATTTGCTTAAATCTCCTCATAAAGTGTGGGTTACTGGGTCTTACCATCTTCCTGGGTCAGGTACACTTTTCCTTACATTCGTGCACCTACAAAACATTTACTTTCTCAGTGGCACAGTCCACTATCGAACAAACTACATACCCTGGAATTATTTTGCTATCAAATTTCCAAATACCTCTAGTTCTACTATAGAAGAACCTGTCTCCCTGACTGGGTATGACTTCATCTAAATTGCATACATTGCTTGATAGAGGTACTTTCAGGGTTATTGCATGTTCTTTTAAATGTATGCCATTGTGGCTACGTTGTGGATATCTTGATGAATGAGAATTTTCAAAGCTGTTTAGATAAAATACTGTAGCCCAAGCCTGCAAAATGGATTTCAAATACACCACTGTGAAGGTGATTACATACAGTAGTAATAAGCTCTGTCAGGTATGAGCTCATGACCGTGAAATGTTCTCTATTTCTTTACACATAGACAGCTTACATAAAAACGTGGATATCAGCAATTTTTGCTATTCCCACAGTGTGTTAAACAGAAACACAATGTCATTACTCTCATTGTAATGGCCAATAGATGCAAATGTGCTCACTCTTGTCAACAGACTGTTAAATGCATTTATGGCATTGAAATCAGTAACTTTAAAGCTTCTCTGAAATTCATGATTTAATAATGTGAATCCACCACCTCACAAGGCCTTTACTCTTATGGAGCCATCTCATGAAACCAGCACACTCCCCAATGTACAATTTAGCTATTATTTCATCTGTTTTGCTTAAACATGATGCTGTGCATCACCTGGAAAGCTGAATGTTATGCTTTTAGAACGTAAAAAACGACCTCAAAGGTTACACACCTGTTACTAGCCAAATATCCACGATATTTTGCTGATGCCCTTTTTAATATTTTCTGCGTGCACCACTACAAACCTGACCTCTAGGCTCGAAACCCTAGGCTGTGGTTGATGCGTTTTCTGATTATTATTCAGAATACGGCCCAAGCTTTGAGATCCCTGGGCCCTCCGGCATTGCAGACTTAGAGAACCTGGTGAACTGTAACCCATGAACCCCATGAGCATTACATGAGACTATTGCATGAGACTATTGCGTTCTGGGCAAAGATCGCTCTTGGTAGACTCGCAGGAGTACTTGTTAGTAGGTTCCAAACTTCCTTTCATTTCACCATAAATAGACACACTCAAGAAAATAGGAATATACTTTTATGATTTTTAATAAAATCAGAATCACATTCTAGTACATATAATGTTTATAGTTGTGACAAACAGAATAGTAGCTATAATACCAGGTAATAAACCGATAATTAGAAAGAATTGCGACATTATAACAGTAATTCAGGATTTCCCAGCATTTGATTACCAACCCATTCATGCTTTCTTCTAGCTAAGCTATTTTAACACTAAAAGGAGCCTGTATGAGTTTATATGGAGGTTTTCCCTATCACCTGAACAAACACTTAATTGAACAAAGGAGGTGCTGTCTCAATTAAAAAGAGAAGGTGTTTATAGCTCCTGTCTGCGTAAGCCCAATCTCTCAGCTCCCTCGAGGTGCGAAGAATACTCTCTCCCTAAAACTAGTTTATGTTTAGCTTAAACAACAATCAACATTCACTTTCACCCATTTCTGCTTCTATCAAACATTGTTGCTTGTTTGAATTACAGACATCATACAATATGAAACCTTGTTTATTGCTCTAATTACATATAGATACAAACTATCACATTGTGCTGTGTGGCAACAACACTAAATGCAATATGCCTTCATGATTCAAAGATGTGCACCCCAATAAAAATATGAAATGCAGTAGATAATTCAGGAGTAGAATAAATGTGCAGATTACATCATGGCCTCCTTCGCTTCTTTACATTTGCTTTTGGAGGTGTGTCAGTTTTACCTGCTTCTTCAGTTATTTGCTGACTTGAAGCCCTTTTTCATTATTGGTTCAGCTGTTTGTTTATGTTGATCTTCAATTGTTGATGTCACTATATTCTTTTGTACACTAGTGCCAGCTTTCAATTTCCAGCCTTTTGGTGTCCTATAGCTGCAGCATTTTTTAAAATTGAACAGGTTGTGTTTGTAAATACCCTTCCCCTAGCTTATGCCTTTTGTTCGCCGCACATCTATGTGCACAGTCTTTCATCATTCATTAGCCATTTGAATGCAGGATCATTGCTTTTGGCCCATTGGGATAAATGCAGTGCATTTTGTTTTCACCATTGCTTCTGATACCCAGCGTGTCTTCCAGTGCCTCCAACCCAACACTGTCCATTTCTTCATTGTCCTGCTTCATGTTCTGCCCTCTGTCCAGCCCTCTGTCCACTGCCATCACTTCTAGGGATTCCCCAATGCAGTACCCTATTCAGCATATGTTCTCAGAGTTTGTTCTCCTATTTCACAAGATCCTTGGCTGGATCTACCCAACACAGCTTTTGCAGTGCAATGATCTTGTATTAATCTGAAAGAGACTATTAGTTATAGATTCCTTACCTTAGAATAACCCCCAGGAGTCAGACTGGATCCGGAAAACTTTTCTTCAGCAGTACCCCTGCACGTCGGGAGGTGGGGTCGGTCCTGTCCGCGTTCGTTGTTGGTGTTGTCATCGCCGGAGTGACGTCTCAGTATTTACTTAGAAACCACCCCTGCATGCTGACGTCAGTTCTTTCCTTTTCCACGCCAGCCAGCGCAGATCCGGAGAGAGCAGTACCCTTAGTCACTTTTTGTCTAAAGTTTTTTTCCACTTTTGTCGACGTCTTTTCGAGTCGTTTGACTCCTGGTTAATGTAGAAATATCCCATCAACATACCCGCTTCAAATCTTGTGACTCCTGTCACAAATTGATGTCGGTCACCGACCTACACCTCGTGTGCCTCTGGTGCCTAGAGCACGACCACGACCCAAAGTCGTGGTCCGACTGTCTGGCCATGAACCCGAAGTCTTTGCTGGAGCAGTCCCGAAAGCCCGGCAGTCAGCTCCACACCACTCGAGGTCCCGGTCGAGAGATAGGTCACAGAGTCACCATCATCATTCATCTTCGAAGTCTTTGTCTTCGGGTAAGTCAAAGCACAAGAAGAAGGCGAAGAAGCACTGTCGCTCTTCGCCTTCATCTCGTCCATCGGCCGACGCAACGCGGGATGTGGAAGGTCGTCGTCTTTTGGCACTGCCCGCGGAGCCTGCTGGGACGGCTCTGAGCTCCCCCCCACTTCCCGGGAGTCGGAGCGACCCCTCCCCAGCTTCGTGCGTTTTACAAAGCCTTCCACTCCATCTTTGGGCAGCCCGACTCCGCCGGCGCGCCTTCAGGCCCTGCAGACTCTGCTGGGGGTTCTAGGCGTTCAATGCCGGCGGTTCCAGCCCTGACTCTGCAGGGCCCCTAGGGATCCAGGCCTAGATCCGGATCAGCGCTGGTTGACCTCACAACGTTGCCCCCAGCGCCGATTCCACTGAAGACACCTCCGCTGCCTTTGACGCCTGTTGTGTGCCCGGCCGGCATCGATCCCGGCCTCCCCCTCAATTTAAACACAGAGCTGGACCGACATAGACCGACACCGGTACCGGTGCAGACCGGCACTTTTGTACCACTGTTCTATCCTGGCATTCCTTTTCATTCTGAGTGGCAGCCAGAGGAGTGTGAGGAGAAATGAGAGGTGTTTTGGACCCTCTGGCAGACTAGCTAGAAGACCCGGACTGGAGAGAGGAGTTGGGTGATGCCAGTGGTCTGGATACATTCCCAGACCTTGGTATGCTTTCTCCCCCTTCCGTGGCCATGGAGGAGGGAGCCTCATTCACTGCGGTGTTGCGTAGGGCGGCTGAGACCTTAGGCCTTGAGCTTCCTACGGTGGCAATCAGAACTAGCCTCCTCGGAGCCCCTGCTGCAGTTCAATGAGGCCCTCACCGACATGCTTCTGGGCACTTGGTCCAAGCCTAGCACAGGAGCTCCAGTGAATAGGATGATTGCCCGACGCCACCATTCGGCCCCGGGCGACCCCATTCTCCTCTCATAACACCTTAGCCCTGGGAGCTTAGTGGTCCAAACCTCAACCTCCAAAGGCGCGTTCCCTACTGCTCCCCCAGACAGGAAATCCAAGAAGCTGGATCATCCTGGGAAGAAGATGTTTTCTTCCGCCAGCTTAGGACTACGATCGGTGAACACCGCATGTCTCTCGGGCCGCTACACCCGCTCTGTGTGGGATACGGTTGCGCAAGTGCTGACACAGTGCCCAGAGAAGGCTCAGACTGTACTCACCCATGCAGTTGCAGAGGGTAGAGACCCGGCAAAGTTCGCCATTCAATGTGAGCTGGATACTGCCAACTCGCTAGGTAGAACAATTTCTATGTCCGTAGCCTTGAGATGCTACGCCTTTTCACGGATGTCCAATCGGCTCATTTGGACATGCCCTTTGATAGCCGTCACCTGTTTGGTGACAAGGCGGACAATGTGCTCGACCACTTCAAGGACTCTCGGGGTACGGCCAAATCCTTGGGCCTTGCAGCCACTTCTCACCCTGTTCAGTCCGCCTTTTGCTTCTTTCGTGGCTATGGAAGGGGTGCCTCACTACGTTCCACCCAGGGTCACAGGCCGGCGCAAGCTACTCAACCTCTGCGTGACCAGCGACATGGGACCCAGCGCCGTGGGTCTGGGGGCCAGCGGGCAGGCCAATTCACCAGTGCTCCCTCTGTATCGGCCTCCAAGCCTTCCTAATGCGACCTTTCAGGGCCACCAGTTGCCTTTGGGTGGCAGGATTCGCCATCATCTCACCCACTGGCACAACATCACGTCGGACAGGTGGGTTTTGCAGATAGTCAGAAGGGGCTGCTCCCTCTCCTTCGAGACTACCCCTTCCTCCATGCCACCAACACTCCATCGCATGTCGGAGGATCACTTGGCCCTTCTCCGTCATGAAGTTACAGCTTTCTTGGCCAAGGGTGCCATCGAGCGAGTCCCAGTGCTAGAAGTAGGTCGTGGTTGTTATTCCCACTACTTCCTAGTGCCCAAGAAGGTCAAAGGCTTGCATCCTATCTTGGATCTCAGTGACGTCAACCGCTTCCTCTGGAAGGAGAAGTTCAAAATGGTGACATTGGCTCAGGTCTTGTCTACCCTGGAGACTGGATGGTAGCGTTGGGCTTGCAGGACGCTTATTTTCACATCCCCGTCCTGCTGGCCCACAGGCGTTACCTACGGTTCATGGTAGGCCACAAGCATATTCAGTTTACCGTGCTCCCCTTTGGCCTTCCCAGCGCCCCTCGGGTGTTAACGAAAGTGGTGGCGGTGGTCGCAGCTCATCTGCGCAGATCAGGGGCTCCAGTCTTCCCCTATCTCTACGACTGGCTGGTGAAGGCGAGTTCGCCCCAGGCTGTCGTTTCCCACCTCCAAACTATGGCGGACCTCCTGCACTCGCTGGGGTTTACTATCAACGTGCCAAAGTCACACCTGAGTCCCTCTCGGAAGCTCCTTTTCATCGGAGCAGTTCTGGATACAGCGCAGTTTCAGGCCTATCCTCCCGAACAGCGTGTCTGGGATATTTGGGCTATTATACAAATGTTTCTGCCTCTATCCCGGATTTCAGTGAGAATGAACCTGAGCCTGCTGGGCCTCATGGCCTCCTGCATCCTGCTGGTGAACCATACCAGGTGGCATATGCGGGCTCTGCAGTGGTACCTGACGTTCCAGTGGGCCCAGCATCAGGGGAATCTTTCCGATGTCGTCCAGATCTTTGAGGGCCCTGCCACCAATTGCAGTGGTGGCTAACTGATCAGGATTGGGTCAACGGCGGATCCTTTTCCCAACCAGACTTCACAATGGTGACAGATGTGTCACTTCTGGGATGGGGCGGCCACATGGGAGAGGCAAAGATCAGAGGCCCCTGGTCTCCGGCTGAGTCCGGGCTCCACAACAACCTGCTAGAGCTCCAGGCGATCCGTCTTGCACTGAAAGCATTCCTTCCTTCGTTTAATGGTAGAATAGTGCAGGTGTTCACGAACAACACCATCGCTTGTGGTACTGCAACAAACATGGCGGGGTGGGGTGCTGGACATTATGTCAAGAGGCTCTCTGCCTCTGGACGTGGCTGGAACATCAGGGCATCTCCCTGGTGGTTCAACACCTGGCAGGTTCCCTGAACGCCAGGCCAGACGAACTCAGCCGCCCGTGCATGATGGATCATGAATGGCGCCTTCAATTGGAGGTGGTGCAAGGTCTCTTTCCGCAGTGGGGAGAGTCTTGCTTAGAACTGTTCGCCATCGAAGAGAACGCGCAATGTAAGCAGTTCTGTGTGATGGAATTTCCAAGGCGGCACTCGCTTGGTGACGCTTTTCGACGTGAGTGGAATTACGGTCTTCTATACACCTTTCCGCCGATCTGACTGCCTCTTCGGGAGGATCTTGTGTCGCAGCGACAGGGGCAGTCCTCCACCAAAACCTGTCCAGCCTCCACCTCCTTGCATGGAGATTGCGCGGTGACAGTTGACAGTTTTTGACTTTCTCAAAGTCTGTAATATCATCTTGGCAGCCCGGCGTCCCTCCACTAAAACGGTATACGCCTATAGATGGAAAAAATGTGTGGCATGGTGCACAGCAAAGACTGTGTTTTCCCTCTCTGCCCCTCTTTCCGAGGTTCTCCTCTTCATTTTTATTTAGCCCAGCAGTGCTCTGCTCTGGGCTCCCTTAAAGGCTATCTTTCTGCCATTTAGGCCTTCCTGATCAGCCTTCTCTTTTCAAGCCCCCTATTGTAAATAGATTTCTTAAGGGCATTACTCACCTCTTTCCTCCTATTCCTTTCGTAATACCCCAGTGGGACTTGAATCTGGTCTTAACTTACCTCATATGTGCTCATTTCGAGCCACTGGATAATTGTCCTCTCAGACTTTTGACCTTAAAGACTGCTTTTCTGGTTGTCATTACCTCTGCTCGCAGGGTGAGTGAGCTTCAGGCTCTTTCTTCTAAACCTCCTTTCCTTGCTCTTCATCCAGACGAGGTTGTCCTTTGAACTCGACCTTCTTTTCCACCCTCTTCCCACATAGGACAGACCATCCCTTTGCCCACCTTCTTCCCGCCCCTGCATCCTTCCAAGGAGGAGGAGAGACTCCACCGTGTGGCTCCAAAACATGCGTTATCATTTTATCTGGATCGCACAAAACTATTCCGGGTGGATGATCAACTCTTTGTGGGCGCCAAGAAAGGTCAGGCTGTGCAAAAACGAACCATCTCTCGATGGACCGTTCTTTGCATTAAAATATGTTATTCCTTGCCGAAAAGGGAGCCTCCAGTATGTTTGCGTGCCCATTCCACCAGGGGGACAGCAGCCACTACTGCTTTGGGACGTGAAGTCCCCCTCAGTGACATCTGCCAACCAGCCATGTGGGCATCACTGCACATGTTCACTAAGCATTATTGCCTGGACAGTCAAGTCGTGACAGAAAGCTTCTTTTGCCGTTCAGTTCTCCAGGATTTTCTGGTGTTCATTTAGTTTGCAGACCCACCTCCGGGGTTGGTATTGCTGAGGTATCTATTCTAAGGTAAGGAATCTATAACTAGTAGTCTCTTTCAGATGAACAAGTTACTTACCTTCGGCAACGATATATCTGTAGGAGACATATATTATTTATAGATTCCTTACCCCCCAACCCATCCTCCCCATTCTGCGAACTGACTTCTAGAGTAAGGCACTCCCTTTCAGGGCCCTAGTTTTGTGCACCAGTGGTCAGTGTCTTGCATGGCTCTGCGCTTGTGGCGTGGAATGTCGTGTAAAGAACTGACGTCAGTGTGCAGGGGTGGCGTCTAAGTAGATACCGCAACGCCTTTCCGGTGATGACGACGAACATGGAGTCGACCGACGCCACCTACCTTGTAGGGGTACTGCTGAAGAAAAATTCTCCGGATCCAGCCTGTCTGCTGGGGGTAATTCTAAGGTAAGGAATCTATAACTAATATGTCTCTTACAGATATATCGTTACCAAAGGTAAGTAACTTGTTCTTTACTTCACAGCCTCCTTTGTGCAACATCTATTTTTTCTGCGTTTGTTCTTCTGAGCTCATCCAACCCTATGTGACAACTCCCTTTTTACACTGATTTTTTTCAGTTCTTCAATTCACAACAGCCACTTTCACTTATTTTTTCTGCTGCTTGAAGCCAAAAGGCAATTATTTTACTTGTGAGCAGCCACAGATATTTACTTGTCCATGATCCATCGCAAATCTGTCACAAAGGATGTCTAGGGTCTCTTTCTAGTCCAACTTCTAGGCTGCCATTGTTGTCACTTTCCTATTGTTTTTAATTAAACTTATTTAGTTTCTTCATAATCGTTGATCCTTAAATGTAGTTTTCTGTTGTTTGGGTGGTGTTGCACGTGTACAACTTGCGTTTCTCTGAGGAAAGACTTGCTGCTTAAACCAAGATCCAGTAGTAAGCCAGGGTTTCTACACAGAAACTAGTTTACCATTTAGGGATTGGAGTGTTTGGGCCTTGCTTGAGCAAGACTAGTAGTGAAGTTAAATTCTAATTACCTGTAACCTGTCTACCGTTTTGGGAATATTAAATGTGTTCTGCTTGAGCTGACCTCAGTGCAACCCAAAGACTTAAACCTTTCTACATGGTATCACACTTCTTTAATGCTTTTTGGCTTAGTGGACCTTTTGTCTGGTACTTCTAAAGCCTGGAAAGCAGAGGGATAATTTTAAAAAGATGCTAAGTGGAGCATTTGGGTTTCTATCGTTCATTTTCCACATTGCAGGACACACTCTGGCCCCATCTTCGCGGAAGGGTCGAACATCCGGTTCACCCACACCACCCGGCACCCCTGGACAGACCACCACTGCATCCATTTCACTTTCACTTCCAGGACCGCACCCAAACAAGCCCCGCGCCCACCTCGACGGAACTGGAGTAAGATCACCGAAGACCTTCTTAACACCACCCTCTACCACGACCCCCCCTCAGCAACCGCCGCCGCCACCAAGGAACTCCACCGGTGGATCACCAGCTGCGCTGAGAAACTGGCCACTCTCCGGCAGACAACCACCAAATGCCCTCCTAAGGCTGCCTGGTTCACCACCGAACTCCTAGAGGCCAGACGCACTTGCAGGCACCTCGAGAAAACGTGGAGGAACCAGAAGACCACTGAAGCCCACACCGAGCACAAGATTGCTATGAAGAACTACCACCAGCTGATAAGGGACACCAAAAGAACCTTCATCAGGGAAAAAATCAACACCAACTCAGCCAACAGAGGGGAATTCTTCAACGTCATCAAGCATTTCACCAAACCCTCATGCGAAGCCTCTGACATCACACCATCCCAAGATCTCTGCAACAAGCTCAACACCTTCTTCCACCAGAAGATCATGATCCTTTACGACAACTTCAACGAGCCAACGAATGCCTTCACCCCTACGACCACTACCACCTCCAAACCAACCATCACCACCTGGAACTGCGCATCCATCGAACTTATTGCCACCACCATGAAGAAAACTCACTCAGGAGCCCCCACGGACCCCTGCCCCCGCACATCTTCCACAGAGCCTCCACGGCCATCGCTCCTGAGCTAGCCCGCACCATCAACTCCTCCCTGGCCTCCGGCTCCTGCCCCATGGACTGGAAACGCGCGGAAGTGAAGTCCCTCCTTAAAAAACGATCGGCCGACCCAACTGACCTCAAGAACTACCGACCCATCTCCCTCCTCCCCTTCGCTGCCAAAGTCACAGAAAGGCTTGTGAACGCCTAGCTGACAACCTTCATCGAAGATAACTACATCCTTGACCCCTCCCAATCCGGTTTCCGCAGCAACCACAGCACCGAGACAGCCCTGATCGCCGCCACCGACGACATCCGTATGTTGCTCGACCAGGGCCACACCGCAGCCCTCATCCTCCTGGACTTCTCTGCAGCTTTCAACACAGTCTCACACCGCACACTAACCACCAGGCTCCACAACGCGGGAATTCAGGGAGACGCCCTCAACTGGATCCGATCCTTCCTCTCCGATAGAACACAGAGGGTCAGGCTCCCCCCCCTTCCTCTCCAAACCCACCGACATCATCTGCGAGTTCCCCAAGGATCTTCTCTGAGCCCGACTCTCTTCAACATCTACATGGCCCCCATCGCCGCAATCGTCAGGCAGCACGGGCTCAGCATCGTGTCCTACGCTGACGACACCCAGCTCATCCTCTCCCTCACCTGCAACCCAGAAGCCACTAGACTCAGCTTCCAGGAAGGAATGAAAAACGTGGCCACCTGGATGAAGGACAGCTGCCTCAAACTCAACTCCGAAAAGACCGAGGTTCTCATCTTCGGACCCCGTCCCTCCGCCTGGAGTGACTCCTGGTTGCCTCCCGCCCTGGGACCCCCACCCACCCCGACGGACCACGCTCGGAACCTCGGCATAATCCTCGACTCCTCCCTCTTCATGAACTGCCAAATCAACGTTATCTCCTCCACCAGTTTCAACTGCCTCCGGATCCTACGTAAGACCTTCAAGTGGATCCCCCCAGACTGCAGAAAGACCGTCACCCACACACTCCTCACCAGCAGGCTTGACTACGGCAACGCCTTGTACGCCGGAATCAACAAATCCCTACTACGCAAACTCCAAACCATCCAAAACGCGGCCGCCAGGCTCATCCTAGGGACACCGCGACACGAACACATGTCTCCACACCTGCGAGAACTCCACTGGCTCCCCGTTGAGAAGAGGGTCACCTACAAACTACTCACGCACGCCTACAAATCCCTCAACAACATCTGACCCAAATACCTCAACAACCGAATGAGCTTCCATGCACCCAAGCGGAACCTCCTTTCAGCCGACCTCACGCTAGCAGAGGTGCCACGCATCCACCGGAGCAGAGCTGGAGGGAGAGCTTTCTCGTACACCGCAGCCACAGCTTGGAACACTCTCCCAGTAGAAATAAGACGCTCGCCAACCCTTCACACCTTCAGACGGGCTCTCAAGACCTGGCTTTTCGAGTGACCGGAGCAGCCCTACCTTTCCCTCCCCCAGCGCCTTGAGACTCTCACAGGTGAGTAGCGCGCTTTACCAACCCCTGATTGATTGATTGATTTTTCTAACTTTCTTATACTGGAGTCGAGCTCTGCAGGAGGTCTGGGTTAAGTAGTGGCCCAGGAAGGAAATTGTCCCTTGGAGCTTAGTGGGTCGGTGTACCCCAGATGGAATAGGGGGGGGGGGGGCAGGGGAATTGACATATTGGTTTATCGGTGCAAGGAATTCTGGCATCATTTTGTTGTCATAGTCCATTTTATCAGGAAAGGAAATGCATTACACAGCTGAAATATTGGGGGTCGGAAGGTTGGGAAGTTTATGACAATCAGGCTTGATCAACTGTAGTTGTCTGGTTTACCCTTTAAAATACACTGCTTGATACACTTATATGAAAGAATGTGTGTTTTCTCTTTTCCATAGCCAGACACTTCTTTTACACACAGTATTTCATTTTAATAGCTGTCTTGTGGCTGACACTTGTGAAGACGCTCTGTATGTATACCTTGTAACATTGCACTAAACCTAGGGTTATGTGACATTATGATTCAAGTCATAGAATAGCTCAGGCTAACACTTCCTTTCTCGCTTTTGCCATAATGTGCACCCTTCTTAACCTCTTCAGTGCCCATGACGAGATAATCTCGTCATGGAGCACGGTCGCGCTGTGCCCATGACGAGACTATCTCGTCATGAACCCCACCCACTAATAAAACGCCCGGCACAGGAGGGGGAAAGGGCGTGGCACAGAAGGGGTTAAACAGTAGAACAGGAAGCTGGAATTTGATGTTGCGTTGTGTGATTAGGACACTTTATGATGTTTCATCTATGTATTAAGAGAGCATACTAAGTCAGGACAATTGAACTGTCCCAATCAATTATGCAGTAGTTGCAGTAACATGACCTTGATCACAGATGTTTTAAACATTTCTACAGAAAGAGTCTCTGAAAGAAGCGGGCACCACCGATTTGGACAGTGGGAAGCCATTTCCAGAAACCATTAACAGCATGCATGCATACTTGGGGTGAGTATCGAGGCTAACTTCATGTGACAGAATATTTAGTAGTGAAAATTGTTCCAGGTGTCTTGCATCTCATATATATTAAGATTTTTCGTTAGTATTAATAAACAGTAATGATGAAGGCAATCTTACGATTTATGAAAACAATTTTGTTACTTGTGTGAAAAAACTAGCATTTATCAGAGCAGTGCAGAGGTTATTTGGTCTGTTAGAAATTGGGTTACTGATTGACTGGGGTGTGAGCCCTGGTCAGGCAGCAATCACAATCCTAGTCAGGGTAAGGCACAAGCCAACCCCAAATTAACCTGTGCTCAGCCCCTGTTAGTTTGGCACAGAGCAGTCAGCCTTAACTTATAGGCAATGTATAAAGTATTTGTGCAACAGTTCAAACAGTAAATCATTTAGAACACCACCACACAAAAATGATTCCACACTAGGTTAGACAAATAGAGCAAAATGTAATAAATAAATCAAGACAGAAACAACAAAAATCCGATCAGTAGAACCAGAGTTATGATTTTTTAAAGAATAAAGTGAAAAATAGCACCTAAAAGCAGAAAGAACCAACTGTGGCTACCTGGTAGCGCTGGACCAGGTCATAGCCAAAAGTCTAGGTCAACCGCAATGGAGCATGGGTATAACGCCCTGGAAGGAGGAGACTTCAGAAGAAGGTGTGTTGTAGAAGGTACGCTTATTCGTCCAAGAGTAAGCTGTCACCGCACTCCACCACAAGCCTTCCCTTAACGGCCCGCCTAGAATGCCGTACCTCACAGCCCCTCCAATATTCCACGGGGCAGGATGCCACACACCTCTCTTCCCACAAACCATACAAGGATAACAGAAATGTAACAATACAAATACTCTATAAAATAATATAAAATGTCTTGAATGGCATGGCGTGGAGAAAACATATGCTAGCTCTACCACAATGGACATGACAAACAGTACAAAACATGGAAAGTCGCTGAAATAAGCTTCAGTACATTTTGTAGTCCTTAACCCATTCAGGTGCCCTACTAAACCTTCCTTGCCTAGGAAACACATTGGTGCGCACATCATTTCTTGCTCTCAAGAGTACATTGGTAATGCAATCAGCCTGCTTAACAACCTTTTTCACATTCTGTACATTTCTATCACTCAGGTGGACTGTATGTGCATTCACCTTTTTCACTTGTAACGGACTAGAGAACTTACACGTTCTCTTCTTACCATTATGTCCACAAAATGCACGCACCCAATCACCAACCATCAAGCTTAGGGAATTTGGGCCTCCCATGCCACCTACTCCAATGATACTCTGCTGCTCACACCGCCTCTGCCCTCCAACAGACAACAACATTCTTGCTTTTCTGCCCCTCATGAATTCAAAAGGTGATTTTCCAGTGGTGCCATTGGGTGTGGTACGAAACACCCTTCTCAACTTCCGCACAGCCTCCTTCCATGAAGCACCTTGACCCAAAGCCAGTTGCAATCCTTCCTTCAATGTTCTGTTCCACCGCTCCACCAATCCATTCCCATGGGGATAATAGACTGATGAACTGACCTGCTCCACACCCCATTTTTCCAAAACATCTCTCATCTCACATGGCACAAACTGGACACCATTATCGGTCACTATCACCTCCGGGACCCCTTCTCTGTTCCATGGCTCCTCCAGAAACGCAATCACCTCTCACGTATTGACCTGATTAGTGAACTTCACTTTCGGCACCCTAGAATAGCAATCCATGAAAACCAGAGCATACAAAGATCTAGCACCTAAAACTCCATAAGGTCCAGAAATGTCCAAACCAGTTTTCTTCCATTGAGCATCCATCGTATCTGTTACCACCGGCATGCATGTCACCGTCTTCTGTGACTTATGTCTCCATGCACATGTCAAACAATTCCAAATAATGTGTTCCACCTCGCGGTCCATGCCAGGCCACCAGTATGCAGATCTCAACCTTCGCTTCATTGCACTAATTTCTGAATGTCCCTTTTGTGCCAGACTCAAGACATGACTTCTTAGTTCCCTTGGCACCACTAACACCTCATTCCGCCACAGCATCCCATCAATCCACAATAGTTCATTATCCCCTTGCTGATATTCATCAGACGGGACAGAACTTTCCCCTCTCTTTGGTCACCCATCTCTCGCATATTTTAACACTTCTTGCAACACAACATCCCTTACCAAGGCCTGCACCCATTCCTCGTGCAAAATGCAACCTCCTTCCACAGCAGGCACTCCAGCCACCCATCCAATCCTTTTCGTCCAAATCTCGTTCATCCAAACAAGTGACAGGCGACCTCAACAAACAGTCAGCTACCACATTTTTCTTTCCTGGCAGATATTTCACCCCATATGTGTATTGCATCATCCAACGTGCAATCCTGGCGGAATTCTGCTTACCCCCTTTGTAATGAAAACATCTCCTAATGGGTGATGTTCAGTACACAGTACAAAATCAGTTCCCCATACAAACCTTTTATAGTGACAAATTCCCCACCAACACGCCAGGGCCTCCCGTCCAATTGTAGAATACATCAATTCCGCCTCCCTCAATGGTCTTGATGCTTAAGCTATTGTCACCTCTGCCTCCCCTCAGGCTGCATCAAGACTGCCCCCAACTCCACACCACTGGTAACAGTGCAAATTATCCTTGTGTAACATGTGTCAAAGGGTTTCAGCTTAGGGGCAGACGCTGTGTTCTCTTTTAACTGCACACATTCTCATTCACAAGCCTCATCGCACTCAAACTTCACATTCTTTGTCATAAGTTTCCTCATATTCACTGTCCTGTCCACAAAATTTGGCATGAACCTTTGAATAATATTCGGCTAACCCCAAGAATGAATGTAATTAGTCTTTGTCCTTAGGAGCCTGGGCCTCTTGTATGGCTTTCACTAACTTCAGCTTAGATAACACACAATTCTCATCCAGCCAATGTCCCAGATACTCTACTCCAACCTTTTAGATCTTACATTTGTCCGACTTGATCCTTAACTCACTATCACACAATTTTGACAACACAATATGCAAGTTTTTGTCATGCATTTCCTTGTCTTTGCCAAATATCAGAATGTCATCTTGGAAATATGTTCTATTTGGCATTCCGTGGAACAGGTGGTGCATTTTTTGGAAAACTGCAGACGCCAGTCTAAAGGGCAATCACACAAACCTGTATGACCCTCTGGTATGACAAATGAGGTTAGATGTTTCGACTCAGGATGCACTAAGTTCTGGTGGTACGCGAATGATAAGGCTCAGGTAGAAAACACCTTAGCTCCCTTGACCCACATCAACATATCACCAATGTTGGGCAAAGGATGCCTGTCCACCCATATCCCCGCATTGAGATCCTGGAGATCCACACACATTCTCAGATCCCCATTGGCCTTCTTTGCCAGCACAACTGGAGCCAGCCACTCTGACGCCTCTTTTTCCCCGATAACATTCTCCTCACACAACCTGCACAGCTTCTTCCTCAAAGGCTCTCTCATGACAAATGGCTCGCTCCTGAATCCACCATCATTTGCACCTCCACGGTATTCACCTTCAAGATGCAAAATGGGTTACCTGACTGACCAACTGCTCCCACTTCACTCACTTGCAACATGAATTCTTTAGGCATTGCATTCGCATCATCTCCACTTACAGATGCAATTGCGTTGCTTGGTTTGTGGTAAAAACTTCCAACTTTTCCCTTGCACGCCCTAGCAAAATGTCCGTGTGGCCTGCATTTCCGGCGTAAATGTCCCACCGCAGAACAATCAAGACTAGTTGCAACATGTCCCTTCCAACCACACTTGTAGCACACTGTATCCTTGTTAAAAGCTTCAGCAGACTTTCCAGGTGTATCTGGTTTCCTTATACCCAAGTCTTTTTGAAACTCACGAGAAGCACTCATACTCGCCACCTTATTCACAACACCTGATGCCATTTCTTTCAGTCCTTCTTGTGTGTTCCAAGCCCTCTTTGCAATTTCTGTTGCTTTGCCTAGCGTCAGACCCTCAGTATTTAGCAATTTCTCTTGTCTCCAATTTTCTCAACCAACTGATCCCTCACATGAAAATTTATTTTGTTTATTCTACAACGTTTCAGCATGAAAAAGTTGCCGTTTTGTTCAAGCATTTCATTTTCCTCTCTGCAATTGCCTATATATCATGTCATCCAAGAAATTCCTGTAGTCACACGTCGCAACTAGTTGGCGTGAGTCGGCTATGAAGTTATCAAACATCTCGCCAGATCGCTGACCACTTTAGAACTTGTATCTCTCTACCACCACATTTCTCTTCTTTCCCTAATTGATGCCCATTCTCTGCATAACACTTTTTTGCATTCATCCAAATAATCATTGTCCTATTTGTCCAACTCCGTTAATGCTTTAATACTCAGCATCCTTTTGCTCCAAACAAGCATAGCCGTTTTATGCGCTGCAGTAAATATGCCTCCCTCCTTCTGCCGTTTCATAGGATTCAAAGCCCTCTTTCCAGTCCTCCTACAGGAAAGTGGATTCTCCAGGTGCATTTAAAAATGCCATGGGAGCGATTAATCCTTCTATTGCCATGACTTTCTACTGTTTTAGATGTTTTAATATTTCTTCTAGTAGAAATTGTTCTGTAGGCTCAATATTTGGCCTTAATTTGTGCAGACCAATTCTTTTTTTTTTTATGTGCAGTAAGTACATAATAACATCGCATTAAATCATAAAATTAGCATAGGAATTCAAGCTTCAAGTTACAACATAGAGTGCATAAATCCTTTGCCCCCTCGGGACCGACAAATAATTCAATTACTTCTTTCCATTCACTTCTACCTCCTCTCCTCCTCTCTTATTCTGGCCTTCCTCCAGTTTGTGATAGGAGCCCAGATACTTTCCCCGAAGTCCGCTACTTTTTTCCCTTTCTGAGCATACAGCAAGATCTCTATATTATGTAGACCAAGTAATCTGGTGAGCCACATTTGAAAAGAAGGAGCTACGGTGTCTTTCCATCCTGCAGAAATTAATATCCGGAGTACTGCAACAGAAATAAACACCAGGGCCTCCTCCGTTTTCCCCAGTTATAACCTATTATCAGTGCCTAATACCATAAGGGTGGGTGACAATAATTTTTTTTGACCTAACAGCCCCTCCCAGAATTTTTCTATTTCCCTCTGTATTCCCACCAAGGACTCACAATCATAAAACATATGAAGCAGATCTGCCTGGCCTGCCTTGCATCTGGGACAACTATCATCTTCCCTTACCCCCCAAACATAGAGCTTTGCTGGCGTATGGTATAAATTAAACAAAGTTTTGTAATGCTGCGCCTTCAGGTTAGAGGAGCGAAATATTTTCTTTTGTAAAAGAAGGGCATGATCTAGATCTACATCAGGGTTTCCCAATTTTATAGCCAGAGAAGATTCTGTTTTTTCCAAATCATCTTGTATTTCACCACTAAATAGGGTATAGAAAGCCTTGATCTTCTCGCTCCCTTTAACCAGCTGGTCCAAAATGGGGAATTTGTCTGCCACTAACGTCCTTGGTCTTACAGCCTTCAGCCAGCTTGTCAGTTTTATATACAGTAGCCAATGTTTTCGAGAAATGCCAACGCTGTGCTGTAGCGCCTCAAACCCCAGGATCTCCTCTCCCCTCATTAAATCGCCAACCGTCCTAATTCCTAGATCTTCCCATACCTGCAGATTTCTATCGGCTACCATCTGAGGAAATATCCTAGAATTGTGGAGATGAAGATATCGATTTACCTTAGGGATTCCACAGAACTTTGAGACTGCCCTCCAAACCCCCCATGCCCCTTCCAATACCTTAAAGCGAGCCTTTCTATAATATCTACGATCTACTTCCCGCATAAATAAACCTACTGCTTTTCTCCCAACTAGTAACTCGAAGATTGAGGGAGGCGTCTGAGTACCAAAATTCCCCTGGGTAGGTTTAGCCTCTGACCGAAAGAGAATAGACATGTGTAGCAGCAAACATGACCAATTATATAGCCTCAGATTCGGTAATGCCAGACCACCCCTATCCCTGGAGAGAGACAGTAGATTAGTAGAACGCCTAACTCGCCCATATTGCCAAACAAATTTTATAAAAATGGATTCCAAGCTTTTGATTACTGTTTCATCTATTAAGAGGGGTATGGCTCGGAATAGATAAAGAACTTTGGGGAACATGGTCATTTTTAGTACATTGACCCTTCCTATCAATGAAAGGTGTAAAACATCGATTCTTTTTAGATCTGTTTCTATGGATTTGCTCAATGGGCCGAAATTCTCAACAACGGTTTTCGCTATTGCAGCATTAATTCTGACCCCCAGGTATATCGCTGAATCAACAAATCTTTCATCTGTTTTAATGATGTTTTTAGTACAAATTATTTGTGTTTTGGATTCATTTAATAAGTAACCTGAATATTCACCAAAATCCTTTGCCATTTGTACCAACTCAGGAAATGCCTGGTGCGGATCCATTGTGATCACAGCCAGGTCATCCGCATATGCCAAAACCTTAGTTTCGTATCCCTCGCATGTCACGGGGTTAATTCTTGGACAACCTAGGATCTTTTGAATAAACGGGTCAATATACAATGCGAACAGGATTGGAGAACAAGGACAGCCTTGACGTGTACCGCGATTTATTGTTATCGTATCAGATCTCTCGCCCATAACCACCACTCGGGCGACTGGGTTAATATACATTGCCCTTGGTGCTCTTATAAATTTCTCTCCGAATCCCCTTCCTGCTAAAATCCCCCAGAGAAAGTCCCAGACCACTCGGTCGAAGGCCTTCTCTGCGTCGAGCAGGATCATGGCCATCCCGTCTCCCACCGTGGACTGGGCATCAAACAATGTTATGGCCCTCCTGATGTGATCCGTAGTGCCCCGTCCAGGTACAAACCCATGTTGCCACGGGGAGACTAGGCCGCCAATGACCCTGCCCAACCTTTTAGCCAAAATTTTAGAGTAAAGTTTAGTGTCTGCATTGATTAGCGAGATGGGACGGTAAGATCCCGGTTTTTCCCTGGGTTTCCCTTTCTTATGGAACACCACTATGTTAGTTTCCCTCCATGAATCTGGGACCAACCCTGTATAGACTATACCATTGAATAGATCCATCAGAAGCTGAGTGATCTCAGACGCGAAGCATTTATACACCTCCAGCGGGATCCCATCAGGGCCCGCAGCCTTGCCCGTGGGTAACTCCTGCAGGGCTATTACTATCTCACTCTCGCTGATGTCCACCTCCAATTCCTCCCTGGCTATATTATCAAGTCGAGGGCCATTATCTACATACTCATGGCCTCGTCGGCCTCTTACATTTTCCTCCGTATAGAGGCCTTGGTAAAAATTCTTAAATACCTGGAGGATGTCTTTAGCTTCCGTATACTCTTTCCCACTATCTTCTATCTTAGTAATATTATTTTTAACTCTTTCCTGCTTGATTTGTAGTGCCAGTATCCTACCAGCTTGCTCGCCGGTTTCATAACGTTGGACCCTTGTGGTTTGAAATTCGCTTGTTGCCTTAAGTGTGACGACCTTCTGTATATCGGCTTTGGCTGCTAATAATTTCCTTTGACTCTCCAAGCTGTCTTTGCCTTGTACTATATCAGTAGTATGTTGTACCTCAGCCCTTGAAAGTTCCCTCATTAATCTTTCTATCTCACTCCTACCTTCCCTTCTCAATCTTGCCGCACAGCTTATTAGTTCGCCTCTTAAGGCAGCCTTGAACGCCTCCCATACCCAATTTCGTGAGGCGCTATATCTGTTGGCAGAAAAGAATTCCCCCACCCATTTCCTAACATGATCTACAAATCTTTTATCTAGGAGTAATCTCCTTTCCAGTGTCCATCTAGTTCGTGCCCTTTCTATTCCATCCAATTTATAAGTTAAAACCAAAGGATTGTGATCCGATAATATCTTTGGGGATTTGGATATTGCTACCCTACTTATTTCTGAGTCTGATACTAAAAAATAATCCAACTTAATATATCTCTGATAGGGATTTGAAAAATATGTGTATCCTGGATCTTTAGGCTCCTTTGTCCCCCATACATCTAATAATCCATGTGACCTGATAAGAGATGAGACTGCCCTAAAAACTCTGGGCTTTCGCCCTGAATAAACTACATTCGGACCCCAATCTGCTGAAATATTAAGGTCCCCACAGAAGATTATGGGGGTTAGCCAAGTAGCTAGCTCTATTTCCAAGAAATCATAAATCTCGGGGTCATCTTTGTTTGATCCATAGACTACACATATTGTGAAGCCCTTTTCCAACTCGGCTAAGACCCATCTCCCATTTCCATCAACTTTAGTCCGTCTAACTCCTCCCAAAGATACTCTGACCAAAACTGCGACCCCCCTAGTTGTAGATGATTGCGTTGAACAAGCCACTAGCTCATAACCACTCACAGACATGAGATTCCTTTTGGCCCATGGGAGGTGTGTTTATTGCAGACATAACACATCCAATCTATTATACTTAAGGAAGTGAGCTAGATTTTGACGTTTCCTCCGATCATTCAACCCACCGATATTAACTGAGCATATCCTAATGTTCGCCATCCTGAGGGTCTACTTGAACGACTAAAACTACCTGAAACTTTAACTGGTGATTAATTCCTGACACCTTACAATGACTATTAAACCCATAGTGTACCAAACTGCAAGTTTCCCCCCCTTTTCCTGATCCCCAACCCCCTCCCCAATCCTCCCCCTTCCAGCCCCTGGCCATTTCCCCCCCCATCCAACCCCTACCTACCGCCGTCTGTGAAGCGCTCAGACCTAGTCTGTGCACATGATGGACAGCGGTGCCTGCGGTGAAGGCAGCAGGAAAAATCTAATGCCTACAAGAACCCTTAAATCATAAAAATATGCATAACCACATGTGCCAAAAAAAAAAAAAAAGGGGGAGACCCCTTCTTAACTTTATATATTTATGTTCCAGCTACCTCGCTCCCAAAAAGAAGAAGAACCATAGATAAATTTTAGCACTCTGACCCAAAAAGTAGCTTAGAGTCTAATTACCAACAGAGTCCAAATACTCCTTAGCTTTAATTTCTGAGCTAAAGTAAAGAGTCTTGTCATCATTAATTACTTTTAACTGTGCCGGATTTATCAAGAAGGCTTGCATTTTCTTGTCCCGGAATGGTTTAATCATCTCCCTTAATCTCCACCTTCGCTCGACAGTCGAGTGACAGTAGTCTGGGCGGACAAAAAACTTAATTCCTTCCCCAGCTCTCCTAGCATCCGGCCTCGCTTTTTCAGAAATAGCCTGCCTCAAAATAAAGTTGCCAAAAAAAAACAATACCGCTCTGGGTTTGTCTCCTTCCCTCGCGTTCTTTCGACTTTTAAAGGGAGTACGATGAACCCGCTGAATCTCAGTGGCCCAGTTCCAACTGGAAAGTTCCGGGACCGCTTGCTCAAAGAGCTTGATGATATAGGCCTTTATATCCGATCCCTCGGCCCCCTCAGGGATCCCTAGAACCCTCAGGTTATTTCGACGGAGCCCGTTTTCCAACTCCTCGGTCTTCCACTGGAGATCAACCACCTGGGCGCAATGGGCATCAACCTTGAGAATAGCTTCAGCTGCCTCTGTTGTTACCAGCCTCTCTTCCAGATTTGAAACTCTATCCCCAGTATTAGCGCAAGCCTTAGAGAGTTTCCTCACAACGCCCTGCATCTTCCTCATTGCTGCCTGGGCTTTTCTATTGTCCTGGCGGGTCTCTTCTCTATGTGCGATAATTTCTTGATGGATTGTCTCCAGGAGTATCCGGTTGGAATTTTCTTCTCCTGGGCTCCCCTGGAGAGGTAGAGCAGAGGATAGATCACGTCTGATGTCATGATGACTCTGCGTCAAATTCCTTGTCGCCAGAGGAGGCCTGACCGCTGTTACTGGAGCATCTGGTTCCAAATTACTTCCTGAATCGACCTCTGATTCTGAGTTAAAACTACATTCGTCGTCCTCGGACCAACCGGCCCCTTCAGAGGTTGAGAAAAAACACTCGCTAGGAACCTTCTCTTTCTCACTGCATGCGCCTCCCCGGTCAGGATCCAGCTCAGCTCTACAAGGGCTCATGCCCAATACATCTTCTGCTTGAGTCATTGCTGATACTGTAGCGTCTACCAAAATAGCTTCTGGGCCAGATTTGTCAGTTTCTTTCTGTACGAAACTCTCTTTTTCCCCAATTTTGATTTCCAAGACTGGTTTGGTGATCGTCACTATATCCTCACCCTGATTTATAATAGAGGGTGGTACCTCTATGTTAAATCCAATTTCCGAATCCCCGGTTGAGCCTCTGATCACCTGTGAGGTGCTGCCCTCCGCCACCTCCTCCTGCACTACCACCTCTTTCTCCTTCCCCTTCTCCTTACCGGCTTTTGGAAAGATATCTGCAATTGAGGTAGGCGGTGGCCGGGTCTTCACCATGCTCTGTTGGTGTTTCCTTCCTCTCTCAAGAGGAGCTTCTTTTCCCTCCATCTCGACGCTGCCGTTGCCTCCGCCGCCGCCGTCGTCCTCCCGAAGCACTTTCCTCCTTTGGGATGCAGCTTTTGACCCCGCTGCTATTTTAGGAGCCATTTCACTTCTTCGCCTGTTAGCGGGCCGGTAAAATGTACCCAAACCGCTATCACAACTCAGCTCCTGATGGGAGCCTGCTCCGTACGTGATTCCGCTCCGTCTCACCCGGCTCACCCAGCTCCGGACTGCTCTGCCTTGGCTCCGCCTTCCGGCACTCCCGCGGGCTTGACTCCTAGGCGGAGGAGCTACAAGCACGGACACCACCTCTGCCACAGCAGATCGACGAACACCTCGAATAGTGGATGCAATAAGCAGCAGCAACATCATTCCGGCATCGCGGCAGTCAAAGCGGGCTCCTTTCCGTACACTGTAGCTTTACATCGATCTCGTCTCCTCTGCCTTCACCGCTACCCCGCAACGGCCGTTACCCAGCCGCCATCTTGCTTCCGACCCCCGGTCAGTCCCGCATCTGTGCAGACCAATTCTAGTTTCCTTTGCTATGGGCAGTTGCTGAGGAATCTAATATGGTAAAAGTGTAAAACCTGCTTGTCGCCACTTTAACACCCTGGAAGTATGAAACTTCGCAAGAAGAAAAGGAAGCTGTTGCTGCACTCCACCACAAGCCTGCTCTTAACGGCCCATCTAGAATGCTATACCTCACAGCCCCTCCAACAATCCATGACACAGGATGTTACTACGGGTCGGACACAGTCCCAGATTAGTACAGTTGAAATGTTATCTTCTCAAGTTTTGTGCCCAGAGCCCCTTTTGCGTTGGAGAGGGTTGAGAGGAACAAGGAGAGCGTCACAGGCAGTAGTCGCGGTGGTGCGAAAAGCAGGCCAGGCATTGCGATCGAGCAGGCTGGAGCATCGCATTTTCAGTCCACCCGCAGGTTGTTGATGCTGCTATGCAAAGAGATGGATTGGCAGCGGCTCGCGCTTTAATTTCGGTGCTAGTGGCCAAGTCTTGGTGCAAATGGACCCATTTGTGGTTGCAAAGAGCTCAAAAGCTTGATTTCAAGAGCTTGTGAGCCACACCAAGGGTCCAGGATGTGAGCAGCACCACTAGGCAGTCAGGAACTCACTGCAGCTGGGTCCTGGAACTTATTGTGGAGCCTTTTATGTCCATGAGGCTCCGATCTGGAGGCCAGCACACTAGCTGTTTGAGACAAGATGAACTTGCAGGTCCAGTTATTCTTCACTAGGCAAGAGAGCAGCAGATCAGCACAGCAGGGCAGCAGGTCCTTTAGAGCAGCAGTCCAGCAGAGGGGCAGTCCTTGTAGGAGCACAGCAGTCTTTCTTCATAGCAGAGTATCCACAAGTCCAGAAGTGTACTCAAGGGTTGGTGTCTAAGGTCCTTCTTTTATTTACGGTTTGTGCCTTTGAAGTGGGGAGAAGCTCCTAGAGGCGTAGCTTTGAAGTATGCTGCCCTTTCTGTAGAGGTAGGATATAGCCTATTCAAGTGTAAGTGGGGCTGTGCCCAGCTCCACCCTCTCATCCTGCAGAGATGGCCCCTCCACTCACACCTAAGCTCCCATTGTGTGTGACTGTCTAGGAGGATTACACAAATCCCAACTGTCACCCACACACAATCATGTGACGCAGAGACAGGCTGCAGGCACCAAATGGCTAGGGCAAGAAAATGCCCTCTTTCTGTGGATTTCAGGTTTACCATGGGCTAATTCACATAGACAAGGGTGGTGTACTTTTCTAGGACTGCTCGACTTGCTCTTTTAGTTTGGGTTTCAAAAACCATGACTCAAGTGATATTAGTTCTGGCACCTTTTGTATTCAGTCTCCTTCAGCCCACCTTAAACCCGAGGCCACGAGATGGAGTGCATTCTTACCTTTTGCATAGCTTAAGCAGGCCATAAGAATGCATTAACTTTTAGAGTTAACCCTTCCCACTTTAAGGCATGGATGTAAAAGGTCCCCACCAGTCCCGGCCATCCTTCAACTGCAGTGCATCCTAAAAGGAGATGAGTGTTAACCATGAGACCATGTTTGTTTGTGGATAAGTCTACTAATCTAGCAACGGGTGCAAGGTCTTATTGAGTTCAGTCCACAAGTCTGATACAGTAATGCACCACAGTGCTTGAGATCTAGAAAGACTGCATATAGCTCGGTGTAGGTCCTCCAGGGGGCAAATGCAGAGGACCTCTTTTGCCAAGATATAGTTTTGTGGCAGCTAGATTGGCTAGGGTTAGGGCATCTTATGCTGTCATGTTAATTTTATTTCTTAAGAAAATGCTCACTAAGGCTTCATGGTGCTAGATGAATTACCCAAAACTTGAGCTGCTAATGGTGGAAGCTACTCTTGGAATGTCAAACAAAAGGAAGTGAGTTCTGTTCCCTAGCACCAGTATAGTAGAAGGCTTTGCCTCAAGAAGATGTCATATGGATCTTGGGTGTCACAAGGCAGAACTTGTCAGAAAACCAAAGCTTACGAACAAATGAATACATATAAAATTTCTGAGCCAAGAAAAGAGGAGCAGAGCCATGGATGACCTTATGAAATATTGTGAGGGCCTTCATTAACATGGTTTGAGCCTTCGGCAGCCAGCTCTAATAAAATAAGACGGAGATAATATGAGCTTTCTGGAATAGTTGGCTATGAGACACTCACTGCATTTTGCGTTAATCACAGACACTTTAAAAACCTCTTTAATAGGGCCAGGTAGTTGGCATTAGCATTGTACAGCAGGGGCGGGCTCCTCCCCTAAGGTGGATGAGCCTCGCCCCACTGCCTTCAGAAAAGGTAAAATAAAATGATAGTAACGTCGTTATTATCATTTTATTTTTTCCTAGGTTTGGGGCTGTGTAAGGGTGAGTGGGGCTGGTGGCACAGGGGAAGGAGTGGTTTGCACACTTTCAGTGCGCATGACTGTTTGGCCAGCCTGTGAGAAGGTGGCCTGGTATATACTGTCCACTATTTAAAGTGGGCGCCCTGCACCAGTCCACACGACCCTTATGATGTATGAGATCAAAGATAACCTTTAGAAAGCTATCCTAGTGGTAGCTGTGGAGAGCAGCCTTCGGGCTTAATCTTGAAGGAATGTAAAGCAGCTTCTTTTACCAGAATATCACCTCCTGAATGACTAAATGAAAGGAGAACCACACAGTAGTCGAATAAAAATATGTATTTATTAATATAACACTCTTTACTAGTCTCTACAAGAGATTAGGGCACAAATCACACAATACTGAATCAATAGAAAATTTGTAAGTAGCAAAATACACAGCGGGCTCCAGGGGGAGATCGAACCATATACTGAAAAAATGGTATAACAATCACGACTTGACTAGACACAGTGCCTAGGGCACGTAGAATCGCTGGGACCCAAGGAACCACCCAGAGGAGTGACACAGGGAGCCCACGGAGGACGGGTGCAGTGAGGAAACTTGACTGCATGCTCCGTACAACTCTATGGGAAAGTCGTGGTTGCAAAGTTACAGTTTAAGGACACTTCTACGAGGACTTAGAGCAAACCCTTTGGAACATAGGAGGCTCTAAGGCCAACCCACCAGTGAGTACCTAGGTACCCGTGCTACCTATCCCAGAGGAGCCGGGTGCATAGGGGTCAATTGGTGTCGGAAACTTTCCTCGTTTTCATTAGAACGTTGCAAAGAAGTACTGCTGCCAGAAGGCGAAGGGTGTCCGGTGGAATCCAAGCCTGAATTCTAGGTGAGAAGAATCTGAAAGCAGAGGGGACAGAGTCTGGGTCACTTCAGGTGACCAAGGGCTCGGTAGTCGAATGCCCACCGGTGTCGGATGCTTCAGGTGCGGAGAAGGGTTGCATGACTCTGCAACCACGGGGACCAGGAGACGTCGAGGATGACCAGGATTCGGTGGTGAGCTGTCCCACAAGGGATGTAGAGTGCTGAGGGGTCGATGTCCGGCTGGAGCACCAAAAAGCCTTGGCAAATGCAACCCACGCGGTCAGAGTAAACAGGTTGCGGTGTGGACCAGCAAGGTCCAGGGGACTCCCCAAGCAATGGAGAGTCAGGGCACATCTGGAGCAACCAGGTAAGCCCAAGAGCAAACAAGGCGACCCTAACCAGAACCCACAGGCCAACGGACCAGGGTTCGCGAGGAAACCTCAAGCTAGTTTGCAAAGTAACAGCCCAAAGGACACTGGAGGCCGGATATCTTCATTGCAAATACTGCTCGGGGTCAGGACTACACGGAGTCCAATGCACAAGCTTAGGAATCGCCAACAAGCTTATGCACTTGGAAATGTACGCAGTGCACGGGGGTTCGGGTTGCACGGCCCCCACGAGGGATACTGGTCTCAGAATCGTAGAGAGGTCAGATCTACCTCAGGGACCTTCGGGAACCCACCTCCTGTGTTGCTGAAATCTTTGGAGTCCTCAGGAGCTCGGGAGAAGCAAACAGGTCAGATGCATTTGGGTGCCTGCTTCTGCAGGGGAGTAACTCCTTTTCTCCAAGGGAGATTCTTCAGTTGTCCAGCGTCGTGCAGACAGTCAAAGTATTTGGTTTCTTCTTAGCAGAATCTTGTCCAGGTAAAATCTAAAGTCCTGTAGCCAGGTAACCCACTTTATACCCATGGGAAGGTGTTGGAAAGATTCTAGGGACTCTCCTAGGGGAGGGGCAGGACAGAGGGGTGGCTACACCCATGTCCTTTGTCCAATTTCGTGCCAGAGCAGGAGCCAATGGCTCCCATAACTGGTTTGAGCTAGACTATGCACAGGGACACCAAATGTGCCCCCAGTGCAGACTTTCTGGCACTCTGAGTACACCCACCCAGCCCCAATACACTAAACCCTGTCTGGGAGGTGGTCACACTTCCCTGTGACAGGATGCCTATTGTCATGCCTTCCTCTGCTTGAGCTTGGCTCAACAGCAGGAGAGCAGAATCGTGTTTTTGGCTGGCAGCGATCATTTTGTGCTGCCCGGGTTGAGAAAGCTGGTACCGGGTAGACCGGTGAGCCACACATGTCCCTTTGAAAGGTGTTTGACACCAAACACGACATGTTTCTAAGCAGCCGTTTTAAATAAGCATTTACTGTGAGGTTATAATGCACTTAAACATATATGTCTGACTGCATCACAGACAACTTCGGAGAATGGTCTCCAAAGGCTGGAGAGGGGCTCTGCTCATGCAGGGGCACCCTCTCACGTAAAACCCAGCACCCTGCTTCAGGATTGATGAGGCCTGTCATAGGGGTGACTGATAGGTTTTTAAGTGTAGTGATTTAGATAGATATAGTGAACCTATATCTTAATAAGTGGTGCAAACACCATCTTACACAATCTTCTGTAGCAGGCCTGTTGTGTCATTTTGAATGGGATCTCCTGGGTGGCATAATACATGCTGCAGCCCATGAGAGGCCTCTGGGGTACCTATGCCCTGGGTACATGGTGCACCATATACTAGGGACTGATAAGGGTACCCCAGTATCCAATCTGGAGTGTACCTAAAGTACATACATAGCAATTTAAGGAAGAAAGCAGATAGGCTGGGGTCCTGGATAGCAGGATCCCAGTCCGACTAGTCCAAAAACAGTGTGACATCAGGAAAAAGTGTGGGTAACCATAAGAAGCTGATAATACTTTCCTATACGACCGCCTTGGGGCACATGCACAGACGCCCTGTCCCCGTCTGAGCGCCTAACCACGGGGACATTTCTTGAGGACTAAATGTACACAGTACAACGTGGCTCAGCCTTTGCCTGGTAAACTCAAAGCAGCGTTGTAATATAAGCTTACGGCATCTGTGTGGAACAGAAGTGGTTTATTTTTCTTACTTCCCAAAAGACTATTTGTGTTTTTGGGGGAATAGCTCACATGCAGTGTCTCCACAAACACGCCACCGAAATCTGGGACCTCCTCGACAGCACCACCCCGGACATAGCGTTCTTCACCGAAACATGGACCAACACCACCTCGGGACCGTACATCGCCATCGCCATTCCCCAAGGATACAAGATCTCCATGAAGGACCGGTCCACCCGCCCGGGAGGAGGAATCGCCGTCGTCCACAAATCCAACCTCCACCTGAGCACACTCCCTGACGAGCCCACAGACCTGATGGAACACCTTCACTTCAAGATACTGGCCAGCCCTACCACCACCCTCCGAGGAACCCTCATCTACTGACCCCCTGGACCCCGCAGACTTTTCACCAACTCCATCACGGACATCATCTCCCCGCATGCCATGGCGTCCACCAACTACACCCTACTGGGAGACCTCAACTTCCACCTCAACAACCAGTGGGACCCCAGCACCACATCTCTCCTGGACAACCTCCACAACATTGGACTCCACCAGATCGTGACCGAACCCACGCACTCAGCAGGACACACCCTCGACCCCCTCTTCACAACAGGTAACTCCATCACCTTCAGCCACACCACCGAACTCCTATGGACTGACCATCGATGCGTTCACTTCACCCTCAGAACACCCACCATCCACAGACACCTGCACCTGCTCCTGCCCCCACGAAGAAACTGGACCAGAATCGCCGACGACTAGCTAACATCACTCAGCAACTCCACCCCAACCATCACGGAAAACGACGACCCCAACACCGAAGCCTGAACCCTGCACAGATGGATCTCCGACAGCGCCAACACCATAGCCCCCCTCAAGAAAAACAACACCACCCATGCCAAGATAGCCCGATGGTTTACCATCGAACTTCGAGAGTCCAGACGCACGTGCCGCTGCCTCAAACGCCTGGAGGAACACCAAATCCACAGAAGCTTACAACAACTTCAGAGCCGCCACCAATGCCCACCACCAACTCATCAGAAAAACGAGGACAAAAGCGAATGAAGACAGAATCTCCACTCACGCACGCAACAGCAAAGAACTCTTCAACATCATCAAGGAGTTCGCCCAACCCACCAGCGAGTCCACCGACATCCCTCCCTCACAAGACCTCTGCGACAAACTCAGCACCTTTTTCCACCACAAAATCAAGAGCATCTACGGCAACTTCGACAAAGACAACCAACACACTGAACCCTCACCAACCACCCCCGACACCCTGAAGCCAGCGATCGACAACTGGACAGCCCTCACCACCGAAGACACACTGAAGACGATGAAGTCAATCCACTCCAGGGGCTCCCACGGACCCCTGCCCACACCACATTTTCAACAGAGCCGCCAACACCATCGCACCCATGCTCTGCCACACCATCAACCACTCCTGGCAACCACCATGTTCCCCGATGACTGGAAACACGCCGAGGTCAACCCCCTCCTGAAGAAACCCTCGGTGCACCCCACCGACCTCCGAAACTACAGACCCATCTCCCTGCTCCCGTTCCCAGCGAAAGTCATTGAGAAAGCTGATGTAAGGATGGATTGTAGAATCCAAGGAAGACCAAAGGTAGCCGTGAGGTAAACTTAGGTAGAGGTTTACTAGGTAAGTTACAGGATGGTAGTTGCAAGTAGATAAGTTCAGATGATGGCCCAACCAGGAGCAGCATCTTGGCTGCTCAGCCCACTCTCTCTAACTGTCATTCACCCCAGTCCACCAGGTATTCCAACATTCCACACACACACACTCATGCATACTGGCTGAGCAGCAGGAAATCTAGGTATAACAAAAGCCATCAACAGCCAACTCGCCACATAAATCGAAGAGCACAACAGCCTCGACACATCCCAATCCGGCTTCAGAAAAAAACACAGTACAGAAACCGCCCTCCTCTCTGCAACAGATGACATCCGCACCCTACTGGACAAAGGAGAAACAGCAGCCCTCATCCTCCTCGAAATCTCAGCGGCGTTCGACACAGTCTCTCACCGCACCCTAATACGCAGACTCCACGATGCAGGGATCCAAGACCAGGCCCTCAACTGGATCTGCTCCTTCCTCTCCAGCAGAACGCAGCGGGTCAGACTCCCCCCTTTCCTCTCCGACCCTACACCTACCACCTGCGGAGTCCCTCAGGGGTCCTCCCTCAGCCCTACACTCTTAAACGTCTACATGGCTCCGCTCTCCCCCATCGTCCGAACCTACGGACCCAACATTGTTTCATACGCAGACGACACCCAACTCATCCTCTCCCTATCCAACGAACCCAATACCGCCAGACCCAATTTTCGAGAAGGCATGGAAGCTGTCGCCAAATGGATGAAAAACAGCTGCCTACAACTAAATACCAATAAAACAGAAGTACTCATCATGGGCCCAAACCCCGATCACATGGAACGACACCAGGTGGCCCCCCGCCCTCGGAAGCCCACCCACCCCCATGGACCACGCACGCAACCTGGGAATTATCCTGGACTCCGAGCTCAAAATGGACAGCCAGATCAACTCTGTCTCGTCGTCCTGCTTCCACACCCTCCACCTCCTACGTGAGACCTTCAAATGGATCCCCCTCGAACACAGAAAGACCGTCACTCACGCCCTGGTCACCGGCAGACTCGACTACGGCAATGCACTCTACGCCGGAATAAACAAAAACCTCACCCGCAAGCTACAGAACATCCAGAACGCTTCCGCCGCAAGACTGGTCCTCAGCCTGCAAAGACACTGCCACATCTCCCAGCACCTGCGCACACTCCACTGGCTCCCCATCGAAGCTAGAGTCACCTTCGAGATGCTCACCCACGCCCACAAGGCCCTCCACGACACTGGACCAGCATACCTGAACAGCCGACTCAAATTCCACGCACCCCACGATCTGCCCAGCTCTCCTACGCTGTGGTCCCCCGCACCAGAAAGACCAGTTCGGGAGGCAGCTCCTTCTCCTTCCTCGCAGCCCGAGCCTGGAACGCCCTGCCGCTCCACCTGAGACAGACAACATCGCTTCCCATCTTCGCAAGAAACCTCAAAACCTGGCTCTTCGATAGACCCCACCCCCGCTTGATGGACTGGAGCCTGCTAACGCCCGATTGATTGATTGATTGATCATTCTGCTGTTTGCCTGGTTTACCATGTTCTCCCTCTTTATTCAACAATATTTCCTATTTAAACCTTCTAATGTGTGTTTTTTATTTCATTTAAGCTGCTGCAGTTTTACTCGTGTTTACCGCTCGGGTTTTTGTGGAACTGTTTATTTTTACAAACTGAAAACAGATCCAGAATGATCTCATTGGGTTTATATTTGTTTTCGCCACTATGTGAACGGAGGAAAACAGAATCTGTTTTGATGCGATTCGACCGCCATCTAGCGTCATTAGGTGGGAGGACATAGTTTGCCGTCTGTAATAATTTAATTTAGTTGGCAAATCTACGAAACAAAACCGGAAAAGTATACACAATTATATAGCTTCTTTCTTTGGAAAGTCCGTTTCTGTTTGAATTAAACAGTCTGTTTTCTAACATGATTGAACATCAGCAAAAAGTACCTTTTCATTTTTCGTGGCCATTGTTAATCCTCTTACCTCTGCCTGTGAAATCCATACAACTAACGCCCTTGAGACATTATTGAGTAACTCAATTTCTTGTTTCATCTGCCTCTACTTGGCATTATACGCTTAAAAACAGATGAAATATGACGCACAGTATATAGCCTTCTTGGGCCACCACTTGTATGCCCGTTCTTTACTTAACTTGAACATAGGTTCACGTTTTCATTGAGGGTAGCGCAGACTGCCTCCAAGCACCTCTAAGCTAATACACGCTTCTCGCGTACACTTCTAAAACTGAAGAAGTGGAGTTCATTTATTTTGAAGATTCTATTGCGGCGCTTGAATCGCTTGAGACGGAGAGACCAGAGCTGTTGTTTGTAAGAGTCACGTTTTCAGGTTCTCTCAAACGGCAGTAGAAGGTGTTTTAAGGGTCTGTGACACAAACACAGAATATTTCTATTCTGGGCTCATTCGGCCACCTATGGGGGAGTGTTCAAGGTGGAACCTCCGTTTCGTTCACGATGGCACATCCTCGATGGAATGCCAAGAATGACATGGCTGGTATGTCACTGGTGTTATAATGACTCTAATGTGAAAATTTACTGACCATCTTTGTTCCTTGTGTTTTTTTGCGAATAAAAAGAATAATAAAAAAAAAAAAATGAATGACATGGCTGAAAGGTGATTTACGACCTCCTTGTGGGGTGCTCTAGCCCTGGTAATGGTGTTGTGCAGGCTGTGAACATTAAGGTGCTGTCTAATAACATGAACGTGAGTTGTATTTCTTGTAGGTTACCTGCACTGCCCTTGCTCCTGAAGTGCATTTATGTTGAAAATGAAAGTCTTCCATCTAGTCCAGTCAGTTGACTGTATTTTAGTTTTTTTGTTTGTTTAATGTATTTGTTTGTATATCAGGTTTAAAAACCGCAGGGTCATCGAAATCGTATAAAACACACTCATTAATAAACCGCACCATCATAAAATAAAATCGTACAAATCGAGCATCAAGGACTCAATTACTGAATCAGAATCAGAAAATAGCTTTATTCGATTTAGTCAAATCACAAAAGCACAATTAAGTTCATAACAACTTGTTATAAAAAACAATTAAAAAAACAATCCATTTAAAACTTTAAAGGGATTTCCAAATGATCAAACCAGGTAAAATTTTCAGTTCATTGACAGTCTGCATCTAATTACACTTTTTAGAAACATGGCAACCAAGTATGTTGACGTTTCATCTTCCAACATGCGTAATTTTAGCAGTGCCGGTCTATATTGTCTCAACCCCCAGCGTTTTAATAGAAGTTTTATGTACTTATTTCGTGGCAGTGTATAAAATTTACAAAACAAAATGCAGTGTATCAATGATTGTTGTGAAATATCGTCACAGGGGCAGGGTATCATCTCTTTCGACCAAATATTCGGTTCCAGGAACATCATCCATCTGAAAAAAGTGCCCCCCCTAAAACGGGTCAATAGCATCCTGGAATAGCAACTCTGCGTGTTTACTAGATAATCCTGTAGCCCAGGTCTCTGTAAAATTGAATGATTTTCCATTACCAAGACCTTCTTTCCTTCTACATGCCACCGTTTTGTCTCTAGAGTAATAAGACAAATCTCTTTTAGTTTTTTCCGTGATATTGTTGTTAAGAGGTCCGGGAAATCAAAGAATTCAGGGTACCCATTCTCCTTCAAAAATGCTTTAACATAAGTGAGCCACTTAATGTTTAAAGCGCCCTGTAACTTTAGACAATCTTGGAGTATATCCCTATTTAATTCTGTCTCCTTAGTGGTCCACACCTTATGCCACAGTAAAATAGGGCTCATTTTAATAAGATCTGTGACATAGGTCAGACCTAACTCCTTGTGGCAAACATACGTAGAGGTAGACTTTGGTACTGCTAACAGGTATCTAAGGAAAGCGTTTTCACAGAGTTGAATCTCTCGAGTATCTGCTATCCCCCACATTCCTGCCCCATAGGTTACAATTGAAATACATTTTAATTTGGAAACTTCAAGTAGGATATGTACAGGTCTGCCTCCCACTTTGTTGGCAAATTGTTGTATTGCCCCGATAGGACGAGAAAACGCTAGTTTTCTTGTGTACGCGGCAGCGGACCAAGACCCATTTTGTTCAAATACTATTCCCAGATAAGAAAAGATTTTAGTTTGTTCTATTCTTGCTTTCCCTAAAAAGGTCTTACATTGGGTATTCCTTTTATGTGAGCGACACATAGTAAAGGTTTTCCCTATATTAATTTTTAAGCCCCTATCACTCATATAGTCAGAGAAAGAACAAAGTGTTTTTTGTAATCCCCTCTGGGTCCTGGCCATAATTACCGCGTCATCCGCATAAAGTAAGATGGGGGCTGAATTTCCTCCTATTTGAGGGTAGTCTTCATTTTCATTAACTAAATGAGTTGCCACATGGTTGATATAGAGGTTGAACAAAAATGGTGCTAAAATGCATCCCTGTCGTACTCCTTTTTTTATAGGGAATTTCCTTGAGCATTGGCCCTCTTTGCCAAATTTTACTCTAGCTCCCGCTCCTCTGTATAGTTCCTTGACAAAAAGTAATATGTGGTGATCAATGCCTAGTTCCATTAAGGTATCCTACAGGATTTCGTGGCTGAGGCAATCAAACGCCGAACTAAGATCGACAAAAGTTAAAAAGAGGTTGCCTTTTTTAGCCTCAACATATTTTCCTCTAATAATAGCTAAATTCAGCCCTTGTTCCTCAGTGCCCAGTCCGGCTTTAAAGCCATATTGAAACCTTGAAAGGATCCCTGACTCTTCTGCCCATGTTTGCAGCCCATTTAGTATTACTCTCCCTGCTATTTTCATGAAAGAGTCTAGCAACGAGATGGGCCTATAGCATTTAGGGTCATTTCGGTCCCCCTTCTTAAAAATTGGAACCACTATTTCCTCTTGCCATGTGTGTAAAAAACCTTGTTTATCGCTACTATTTAAGACATTAGTTAGCAGGGGCGCCCATAGATCCAAATTCATCTTATATATGTCCACAGGTACTCCATCTGGTCCGGGGGCCTTCCCTGCTGCACTGTCTGTAATGGCTATTTCCACTTCAGATACTGTAAAGTAAATTTCCAGGGGAAAACGGACATCTAGGCTCTCAAATAAATGGGCTGATTCTTCCTCCTCTACCTCATGCGGAGCGTCTTTTTTATAAAGTTCTGTAAAGTGGGCTACCCAGGTGTCTTCATCTATCGCCATTTCAATAATATCTGTGTTTCTGGCTACAAAAAAAGGTGCGTTTACCGCTTTCCAAAACCCTGTAGTATCTTTCAAGATACAGGCTTGATGTAGGGTATCCCACGCTTCTTTTTTAACCTCTTCTGTGCCCATGACGAGATAGTCTCGTCATGGAGCACGGTCGCACTGTGCCCATGACGAGACTATCTCGTCATGAACCCCACCCACTAATTAAACGCCCGGCACAGGAGGGGGAAAGGGCGTGGCACAGAAGGGGTTAATTACTTTTTTCCGGTTTTTCCTTGCAACGTGGTAGGACACTCTCGCCTTTCTAATTTCAAGGGGATCTTTTGGTACTCTTTTGTGTGTTTGGATCAGAGCTGCATGTGTCTTCCTGCAATCTTGATCGAACCATCTCTTATCCTTTTGTCTAGGATTCTTTTTAAGAGTGCCCGAGAGGGCCTTTTTTATTTCTGCAGAGATACCACAAAAAGCTGAAATGATTTCACTATGGCCCCCATCTGCTGCTAGGCACAACATGAAGTCTTTATAATTATTTTTTATCAGGGCTTCCAAGAAATCAACAGGGTCTAATCTGTTCCATTTTATTGAATAACCATTTAATTTGGCTAAAGTTAGTCTGTGTCTATATAGATTTTCTGTGACATCATAATTTTTTCTATTAGTAGTCAAAAGTTCTAAACACAGGCTAATGGGGAAGTGATCACTAAGTGCAATATCGCCTGTAAAAAACTTAGAAATGTAGCAATGATAGCTATTTGAAACCAATTTGAAATCAATCACTGAATTACAGCCCCTACCATTAAAGGTAGGGTGAAAGGGCGTCTGTTGGGTACAGACTTCATTCGCAAAACCCAAATCTAGCTCAAAAAGTAAAGTGTTAAAAAGTGTTCCTACAGTAGTGTGGGTAAAATGAGTACAAGGATCTCCCACGAGGTTAATCAAACCACACACCCCTGTCTGACTGTTGGTACACAAGTAAGAATTAAAATCCCCTGCCCAAATCACACAAGACCCCTTCGTTTCAACATCACTGATATTTTTCACACGGTTTGTGAGATCGTCCATTTCTTTAACAAATTCATTTCCAGGGATGTTGTTATAAAAGTTAATCAAATTAATATCATAATTTCCTCCTATACTGAAAAGGAGGAACTGATAATAACATGAATCCCTTGTATCGTTTTTGATCGTGGTATTTATCGTATTTGATATGTATGTAGAGAGTCCCCCTGAATTTCTGCCCCTTGTTGTTTGTTTCGCTGGTGTATGAAAAGTGCGATATCCATTTATATGGATAGCTTCCCTTTCCCAACACTCTTGTAAGCAAATAATAGTGAATTTATTTATGAAGGAAACAAACGAGGGATCATTTATTTTGCTAGCTAAGCCCGCCACATTCCAACAGAGTAGTGTTAGGGAGCCACCCTTATCCCTGTGCTTAATAGTAGTTTCCTCCCTCTCGGAGACATTAGTTTTCTGGGTCAATCCTGATGGAGGTTTCATATGAAAAATGTGGCTTGGCCAACTGTCTGGTCTAGACCAACTAAGTTACATGAGATATCAGTCATATGCTTATCGTCTTCACAGATTTGTCCTAGGTCCGCTGAATCTGCTGTAATGTGCGTATTTATTAATCCTTCCTGGCTATCAAACTTTCTCTCACCCTTGGCATTCAGATAGTTACCGTTTAAAGAATTTCTTTGATCATACCCCTTATTGGTTATTCTGATTGCTCTACTTGAGGGTAGTCAGTCCACCAGGTCCAGGCAACTAAATCTATTTTGGGTGTGTATCTCCTTCCACTTAGTTATTGGTAGTTGACCTCTATTTTCCCATCCCTCATGCATTGATTTCTTCACCCATATCCACTTACCATCAGGCTCTACTGAATTAGTTTTAGGATAGAAGTAAGAAAGCAGTCTAGCTTCTATAGATGAACCCATGTGTTCGTTTCCCCATGAGCAAATATATTCAACTGTGCGGGGATCTCTGAAATTTACCACCACACAGTCGCCCCGGATTGTTTTTGGGCTGTGTCCCACCCACGAAATTCTCCGCACCATCAGTATTTTACTTGTGCTATGTCGGGGGAGTGTACGATTTGTATTAAGCCAGTGTGTTACCTTATTTTTCAGGGACATATATGATTCATGGCTGGAGCTATCCAATTCTGGAACACCGGTCAGTTTCTGGTGGCAAGTCTAAATAGAGTCCCGCCTGGGGCACCCCTACAATAAGTGGATCACATGGCTCGTTTTGGGGAGCAATAGCTGAAATGGGCTTTTCTAAATAAAAATTTTGAGCAAGAACTTGTGGATGTTGCCGGGATTGTTGGTATAGGTGCAAGTGAAGCGTTAACAATCGGTATCAGGGCGGGTGGGGTAGTAGTTTTTTCTTTTTGTAATTTTTTCCCCTGAGCATTGGCTGTGCCTTGATGATTTCCTTTTATTTCGTCTATTAGGCCCCTATTTGACTGTTCTAGCTGCGAGAGCTGATTCTCGATCCGTGCCAGTCTTAATTCTAGGGGTTCTAGGGAAGCTTTTAACAGAGCTCTCAGATTTTGTAGTAAGGGGTTTTCTTTCGCCTCTACCTCGATCCTATCCATATCTGTTATAACAACGACATCCCCACTATTTAAGTCTTGGGGTGGATTTTCCAGGAGATGGATACTATGCCTGGTCGATGACTTCTTACGAATTTCGTCGTTTGGTTTGGATATGGTATCACGCTTTCCTATGCCTTTGGCAACCTTTAATTGCCTATTACTATTTTTTGTCCTGGTTATATTCTTTGATTTTGGGATAGCACCCTTGCGCCTTTCCCTTAAATTTCTAGTGTTACATATCTCCGGGAAGTTATTTTCTGTTGGCGTTTGGACAACCTCCGTTGATGTTATCAGTTGTGTACTATTTGTAGATGATAAATAGGGGCTTGGATATCTAAGGGATTACCATTCGAAATGCGTTCGGGTGTTCGTGCAGTCGCAAAATGGCCCATTGAGGATCTTCTCGCCATGGCCAAATCCTGCGACACCCGTCGCTCCATGAGTAGTATGCCTTGATCAATTACCGAGTTCGCTCTGTATATAAAGTTATCCAGGGTACCAGTTAGAGTTTTCGCCCTTATTGTGGTATTACTCGTGTTTCGGAGGACTGACATATTATTTGACTCAAGTCGAATAGACGGAACACAAAGTTCTTAAGTTTCCCACAAAAGTACCTTTATTCCACGGTGAATGACAGAGGGTGATCCCGGTCCGGTCTCTCTCGTGCTCGAACGGGCTCAAACGGGCACGCCCTTGGCCCGGGCTTCACCTGCGCGCATCCCGCGTTGCGCGTAGTGGGCACAGTTATGAATAAATGTAGAAGGTGAGGCACAATCGGGGAAAGAGGCAGCAGCTGTGTGTAGGCAGAGGCTGCTGGACCTCGCAGTCCCTCAGTGAAAGGCCACGGCAGGAAAATCCGTCAGCACTACTCCATCAACGAGCGGCTCCCGCGGAGCGGGGGCCGCGAGGAGTTTGTTTGCAGGCAGGCAGGAAACAATCAGGGGAAGAGGCAGCAGCTGTGTGTAGGCAGAGGCTGCTGGACCTTGCAGTCCCTCAGTGAAAGGCCACGGCAGGAAAATCCGTCAGCACTACTCCATCAACGAGCGGCCCTCCACGACACCGGACCAGCATACCTGAACAGCCGACTCAAATTCCACGCACCCCAGAGGACCCTACAATCTGCCCAGCTCTCCTACTCTGTGGTCCCCCGCACCAGAAAGACCAGATCGGGAGGCCGCTCCTTCTCCTTCCTCGCAGCCCGAGCCTCGAACGCCCTGCCGCTCCACCTCAGACAGACATCGCTCCCCATCTTCGCAAGAAACCTCAAAACCTGGCTCTTCGACAGGCCCCCCCCCGCACCCCCCCCCCCCCCTCCCTTGATGGACTGGAGCCTGCTAACGCTCGATTGATTGATTGATCATTCTGCTGTTTGCCTGGTTTACCATGTTCTCCCTCTTCATTCAACAATATTTCCTATTTAAACCTTCTAATGTGTGTTTTTTATTTCATTTAAGCTGCTGCAGTTTTACTCGTGTTTACCGCTCGGGTTTTTGTGGAACTGTTTATTTTTACAAACTGAAAACAGATCCAGAATGATCTCATCGGGTTTATATTTGTTTTCGCCACTATGTGAACGGAGGAAAACAGAATCTGTTTTGATGCGATTCGACCGCCATCTAGCGTCATTAGGTGGGAGGACATAGTTTGCCGTCTGTAATAATTTAATTTAGTTGGCAAATCTACGAAACAAAACCGGAAAAGTATACACAATTATATAGCTTCTTTCTTTGGAAAGTCCGTTTCTGTTTGAATTAAACAGTCTGTTTTCTAACATGATTGAACATCAGCAAAAAGTACCTTTTCATTTTTCGTGGCCATTGTTAATCCTCTTACCTCTGCCTGTGAAATCCATACAACTAACGCCCTTGAGACATTATTGAGTAACTCAATTTCTTGTTTCATCTGCCTCTACTTGGCATTATACGCTTAAAAACAGATGAAATATGACGCACAGTATATAGCCTTCTTGGGCCACCACTTGTATGCCCGTTCTTTACTTAACTTGAACATAGGTTCACGTTTTCATTGAGGGTAGCGCAGACTGCCTCCAAGCACCTCTAAGCTAATACACGCTTCTCGCGTACACTTCTAAAACTGAAGAAGTGGAGTTCATTTATTTTGAAGATTCTATTGCGGCGCTTGAATCGCTTGAGACGGAGAGACCAGAGCTGTTGTTTGTAAGAGTCACGTTTTCAGGTTCTCTCAAACGGCAGTAGAAGGTGTTTTAAGGGTCTGTGACACAAACACAGAATATTTCTATTCTGGGCTCATTCGGCCACCTATGGGGGAGTGTTCAAGGTGGAACCTCCGTTTCGTTCACGATGGCACATCCTCGATGGAATGCCAAGAATGACATGGCTGGTATGTCACTGGTGTTATAATGACTCTAATGTGAAAATTTACTGACCATCTTTGTTCCTTGTGTTTTTTTGCGAATAAAAAGAATAATAAAAAAAAAAAAATGAATGACATGGCTGAAAGGTGATTTACGACCTCCTTGTGGGGTGCTCTAGCCCTGGTAATGGTGTTGTGCAGGCTGTGAACATTAAGGTGCTGTCTAATAACATGAACGTGAGTTGTATTTCTTGTAGGTTACCTGCACTGCCCTTGCTCCTGAAGTGCATTTATGTTGAAAATGAAAGTCTTCCATCTAGTCCAGTCAGTTGACTGTATTTTTGTTTTTTTGTTTATTTAATGTATTTGTTTGTATATCTGGTTTAAAAGCCGCAGAGTCATCGAAATCGTATAAAACACACTCATTAATAAACCGCACCATCATAAAATAAAATCGTACAAATCGAGCATCATTCAAGGACTCAATTACTGCGTAACTTAAGCACTGCACATGCTGATAAAGCAGTGGCGAAATGCGGAGCTGTCCGCGCAGTCTGGTGCACTAGGCACAGTTCAAGGGGAAACCTTTTGAGGGCCTGAGAGGTCTCATAGTCAGTGCAGGCAGACTGAGTGCTGGAGTGGGACTATATATCAGCTGTTCAAGCTTTTTATAAATAGTGGCTGTGACAGATGGCACACAGCATAGGCCTTCGGGCTGCTGTTTTATGGGCAGCACCATACAGGAAGGAGGAGGGCAGCTCTCCGGTATTGGGCTGGAAGAGCACAGGTGTATATTCCACCAGTCCACCAGGAAACTTTAGAGTTTAAAGTTTGGGACCCACGAAACATGTACATGGTGCCCTGGTCCCACACACTCCACGCACAACATACAACGCACCACAAACTAGAAGGGCATAGATAGAAACTTCACGGTTTTATGTACGAGAGGCTGGTAAGCCCTCTCCCCTGTGCACTTGAACCCTCTAATTCGTTTACCACCGTCAGTCAGTCACTTCATAGACTGGTGTGAAATGTGTACACTTTTGGCTTTCTTTGTGGGCAACGTGGTGCAGCAAATTTCAAAATCGGTAAGATATGGAACTCACTACCCACTAGACTAAGAATAAACTAGAACCATCTGGAGTTTCGGAGAGTATTAAAAGCCGGGCCCTTACCAAGCTCTTAACTACAAGAGTGAAGTAGTCAAAAAGGAAATATCCACATGCATGACTGAACCTATTCTCACACTTCCTCAGCTACTCATACCAGTCTGTGGTTCCACACCATGCTTGGAGCCAGGCCCGGTTCTAGAGGGTGTGTCAGGCCCCTACCAGGACTGCCCCATGGCCCACCCAATGGCCAGTCACAAGCAGAGAACTATCATCTGTTCTCTTTGTGGATGAAAAACAAAATCACACGAGTCTGCAGGCTCCCAATCCAAACCTAAATGTGCAGCTTTCATCTGTAATGCCGATGCCTTAGAGTACTTTAAGTGCCCGAGGACAGGGGTGAGGTCACAAGGAATGGCTGCTATTATTGTGCATGCATAGCAAGAAGGGGAACCCGAGACAGCTCTGCTGCATTGATACTGTCAGCTCCTGTCACACAGTATTTAAGAGATTAAAACACTTTTATGGCAGGAACAGTGTAAAGGATGTAAGAAAGGTAAGTGGAATGAGCATACAATCAGGATATCTTAGTAGTAGATTTATATTTTCTTTTTCTGTGATGTTATTTCAAACTTATGGCCATGGCTACTGGAATTATGCAGCTGGGGAAAACCAAATTATGTGGCAATATTGAAAATATGATACACGTTTAAATGATTGAGGAGTAAGCCTTTCTATTTTTTTCTTTTACAGAGCCAGGCCAATTAGCAGGGCTCTGGACCTTGGAGCTGATATTGTAGTGACCGGGCGATGTGTTGACAGCAGTGTTGTGTTGGGACCACTTATACACACGGTATGGTAAATGTTCTTTTATAATTTGCAAGGTTTTTTTACTGAGTCTTTGGGACTTGTTTTTCGAGCTCTGCAATCCAACACTAAATATGTTTGGAAAGCTTGAGCTTTGTTATTCAGTTTAGTCTTGAAATCGTATTACTTGTTGTATTGGGGCACTGTTTTGTGTTTCTTTCCGCACCTGTGAAAATCAGTGTTCGTGTTTTGTCTACATAGACAACAAATAAATATTGACTTTTGATTACACAAAATGCCAATGACTACTTCACAAAAGTCCAAGAACTCAGCTTTTAAGTTTGTCGACAAGCTATCATTATTCATGTTAATATTTGGTCATCTATGGACCTTTTCAAATATGTAACATCTTACTAAGTTAGCGCTTCAGTGCAAATTAGCGCCACCTGAGTGCTTCATATCATTCTGTCCATATTCAGTAGAGGTCTTCTCAATTGTTTCTCTCAAACTTGGTCTTCTACGAGAAGTTTTCGTGCTTGTGTTTCTTCCTTTGGATGGGGGAGGCCTCTTTTTAGGGTACCTGGGAATCTGTTTACTGAGTAGTATTGCATGTGAGAGTACAGTTTACAACTGCTGCCTTACAACCACCAATACAACTGCAGTGCAATCGGATACTAAAGTTGCTCTCTTATGGCATTTGATTCTGCCTGTGTACCAAAGACGAACAGTTAAATCTAACTGTTGAAGGCGGCGGGGGTTCGAAACTAAACTCATATAGAGGACGACACAGTAAACCACACTCGATAAATTTCAGTCACAGCCAGTGCAGAAACTTCAAAGAAGAATAAGTGTCTTATTTAGAAACAAATAAAACAAACCGTGTAAATGTGATAAGGCAAAAACAGAAGTCACTAGTGCCTTCTGGGGCTAAGATGGGGCCACAGTTATTAGGTCGAGCCTAGAGTCAGCGTGCACGCGGTGCTCTGCGAGACTTGTTGTAGTGGAGAACGGAATAGAAGCCCTGCCCATGTTTATCATTGGCTTGTGTCATTGTCCTTCATAAATGCTGGCTTCTGATTTGTAAATCCGCTTGTTAGTCCCTCCTTAGTACCGCCTTGTCTTCATCTGTAACCTCCCATGGCGACTGGCCCTTTTTCTTCGGTTGTTACACGGGATGCTTTATTTAGTTTGTAATGTATCCTAACAATGGTTCACAGTGTATATAGAATAATCAACATATAAAAATATATATGATCAACACATAACCATACAAATTATACAGTGTTCCTAGAAATAGTGAAAAACCGAAAAAAAATGTTTGTATAAAATAGAAAATAAGGCCCTTATACAAAAAAACAACTTAAATCATCAGCATAAAATATTCTTAAATAAAATAATGCTCAGACATACAAGCTGGTACAAATAGACAATTCAATAAACATATAAAACCAGACAAAAATGGCGTACACAAACAGAGATTTACAGAAAAGTCGGAGTTCCAAGACAACACTGGAACTTCAACACACAAAACAATGTGTCCTCTATAAATTGTGGCCACAGATGCGTCGACGGCGTTTCGACCTTTGTCACAAGTACATGGTCATCATCAGGACAATTAGATAACTGAGCATCTCACCAGAGAATTTAATCCTTAATCAAATCTAGAGCACAATTTACATCCGTGCTTGCGTATCAGTTGAATTCTAGAGTTATATATATAGGAAATGTGAGCTCCTAAAATTCAGCTTCCATTTGCTTACGAGTTCGATAACTTAATTTGCCAAGTCTATTCTCCTTCACGGAGAATAGACTTGCCAAATTAAGTTGCAGGAACTTATCCAGCAACGTCTGGGAACCCTCTTGAAGATAGATACGACTGGGATTTTTGTCAGATTAAAGCAGGATGTCTACATTTATACTGCACTAAGTTATCGAACTCGTAAGCAAATGGAAGCTGAATTCCACAATTTATAGAGGACACATTGTTTTGTGTGTTGAAGTTCCAGTGTTGTCTTGGAACTCCGACTTTTATGTAAATCTCTGTTTGTGTACGCCATTTTTGTCTGGTTTTATATGTTTATTGAATTGTCTATTTGTACCAGCTTGTATGTCTGAGCATTATTTTATTTAAGAATATTTTATGCTGATGATTAAAGTTGTTTTTTGTATAAGGGCCTTATTTTCTATTTTATACAATTTTTTTTTTTCGGTTTTTCACTATTTCTAGGAACACTGTATAATTTGTATGGTTATGTATTGATCATATATATTTTTATATGTTGATTATTCTATATACACTGTGAACCATTGTTAGGATACATTATTGATTGCTCCTGGTTCAGGTGGTTAGGGCTGCCCTTGTGGTAGTTAATTATTTAGTTTGTAAGCACTATTTTCTTTATTGAGTTTCTCTTACTTGCAAGCACGACGTGTTTGCAAACATTCAGCGCGCCATGCACGCTTTCTGCTGTGTTTGCCCGCCTTACCACCGTTCCTAGATCGCTGCTTTTTTATATTTTCACTCGGGGGCACACCACTCATGGGGCGCTGTTTCTTTATATTGCGTTCATTTATATTCATTTATATTAATGTATATTTACTCAATTGGACTCGTGCCGTGAACACAGCAGCTCTTAGTGTCTTCCCAACCACGCACCTTTCTAAAGTTCCTTGTTTATTTATTTTTTCGGTCTTCTGCCGCACACGTTTCAAAAGTCCATTGTTTCCTATTTCTTTACATGCTAAAAGCGGCCGCCCGCAATTTCCTTTTGTTTTCATTCATTTTGGAACAATCTCTGCACCAGCGCAGTGCCACGATTGCATCAAAAGTAAGAAATGGAAAAAAAGTGCTTTTCTATTTCTTTACTTTTGATGCAATCGTGGCACTTACGCCGGTGCCGAGATTGGAACAAAAGTAATGAAAACGAAAGAAAATGGCGGGCGGCCAGTTTCAGCATGTAAAGAAATAGGAAACAAGTATTTGCAATGCAATAAGTCTCGCATTTACGTGAGTTTAAGCTATTGGCATTGTAAATGACAATGGCTTTTATTTATGATTTAAAAACTAAAACATACATAAAAGGCATTGTCATTTACAATGCCAATAGCTCAGTCACGTAAATGCGAGACCTATTGCATTGCAAATGCTTGTTTTCATAGCATTCCAAAGTGTTGCACCAGATTTTTTTATGATTGGTCCTGGGGCTGGTGTTATCCAATAGGGCTACACTAGAATCCACTTGAGGGACTTCAGAACTCTCTGGGCTTACGTCAATGTTTGCCAACAGTGACTCGCCCAATGGGATGGAGGTGCCAGACAAAAAATACTAGTAGCGACCTTGCTATGTTGTGCCTGGCCCTGAGCAGTTTGAGCTGAAGCCTTAAGCGTTGCGTTTCCAGATTCAAAATAGTCAAAAATATCCTTACCCTAAACAGATATCTACCACCCTAACCACAAGCAGTCATTGTAAGAGTTCAGGGTGCCAGGAGTTTTGTGATCTAATTTAGTGTTTCCCCTGTCTTATTAGCAGTATTCAGATATGACAGAGCTTGGGTTAGAGCTCAATTAAGGACTAAACCAGTCTGTGAGCCAGACATGGTAGGTTAGTCGTGGCTTAGTTTACATTATGACAGATCCTGTTGTCCCGGTAAGTTGGCGACCTTAACTCGAAAGTATCAGGTGGCAGCCAATATTTTGAGTTGCATAGCCACTCATTGTATTATTACACTCACTGAATTCTAAGGCTCCACCAGTTCCAATTGGGCACTGGACATTGGTTTTATGGGCTGACTGCATCTAAAAACTGTGAAATATCCAAACCCTTAAGAACCAGGGAGATGGGTGTAATGGTCCTGAAATCAGGATGGCCGGCTCAAACCAGTGTTCTCGTATCCCACATTGGCCAGGGGTCAGGGTCTGGGAAATTGCAGGTACAGGCTCACCAAGGGAGCTGGGTGTACTGGAGCTTGTGTGGGTTCACTACAAATTGAAGAAGGGAAGTGTTATGTAGCTCTCTGACTCACATGATTGATACTCCTCTTCTGGTACTCCAGGCAGCTGGGCCTTGTGTGGATCTTCTAGTGTTTAGGGCAGTTCATTTTTTAAATTTTTTTTATGTTCGAGGCATATGAGCTGCAGATCACACTGTGCATAGATTGCCATCTGGTGTCTGGTCCGGATGTTTGCACTTTGTTGTTGTCTTGGAAAGTCTTTGGAAGTCACGAGATAGGTGGCTCCTCCTTTGGACAATAGTGCGCATGGGCATCGACTCCATTGTTAGATTGTTTTTGTCTGCCATCGGGCTTGGATGTGTTCATCGCGCTCCAGTTCGGTGACGTTACTGATCATGTTTTCTACTCAAAATCCTTCACCCTTACTTCAGTATTGTTTCGACCGTGTTCCCATTCGACGCGCATCTCTCCAAACTTCAAATCTTCCGTTCCGGTCGTCGATGCAGGCCTACGGGCCTACCTGCGCCATCAGGCCTTTGGCTCATGGAAAGGATTCCCTTCAAAAAGTGTCCTAAATGTGGATCCAAGTTTCCACACGCCGATCTTCATGAGGTGTGTAACCTCTGCCTTTCGCCCGAGCACGAGGCCAAAGACTGTCCAGCATGTGCCTCTTTCCGCTCCAAGAAGACGATTCGGGATCGTCGAGCTCGAAGAACCATGGCTCGATAATCGACATCCATTCCTGACGACATCTTCCAGGAAGGCATCAATGTACCGGAGCAGGAGCAGATCCAACACAGCACCATCAGCTCTGAAGCCGACGACTCCGACGACGAAGACATCACTCCAGGGCAGCGGGTCGTAAGTACTGACGTCGACCCCTCCCCACCCCCCATTCCCAAAAATGCTTCGGTCACACCTTCACCTTCGGGCCTAGGTGCACACCGGGACGGAATTTCGGGCTCGGCAAAGAAGCAAATACAAAAGCTTTCAGGCCACTCTGGATCGAGCCAACCTGCCATTGGTGCAGAAACTCAATCCTCTGCACCAAAAAACAAACCACTACCTTCCTCCGCACCAACGCCTAGTTCCACATCAACGCATTCGGCGCCGAAATCCACCGGCACGGATGCCCCGGCTCCGAAAAAATCGTCGGAACCGAGCAAACACCCAGTTCCGAAAGCTTCGAGCCTCAACCTTCGAAGCCCAGAAAATCGTCGGAATCGACTAAACTCCCGATTCCGATCACCACTGGCGCTCAGCCTATGGATCCGAAAACACCATCGGAACCGAAAAAACAACCTGTACCGAAGCCCATACTGGAATCAAAGAAAACTCCTGATTCCATGCCTAAAGAGCACAAAATGACTCCAAAACCTCTGACACACAGACAATCGGACCCGTAAAAATTGACACCGATAGAACACACATCAGAGGAGGAGCTTTTTTGACCGGATCCAACCCAAAAGACACTTCAAAAGGACCCTAAAACAGGTCAACTCATACTTAGTCCTTCAGAAAAACGGAAAGTGGACTAACCTGTACCAGCTCCACTTCCTTTAAAAAAGAGTGACATTGCAACTTCTCCCTTAAGGATTCCTTCTCCACCTCCCCCTCCACACCACTCTCCTATCCCATATTCACCCCCTCACCATCTCCTCCACCTCTGGATGATGATGACACCTCTGAGGACCTAGGGGATGATCAACCTTTAGGGGAACCCAGCCCTCCTGGTACCCCAAGAGACCCATGGGAGGATTATGACACACTAGATGTGGCAGACACACCTCAGAACGACATCTACCCATCTAGGCCATCCCCTCCTGAGGACACTATAGGGTTCACTCAGCTGATACACAGGGCAGCAGAATATCACGGGGTGAACTTACACATTGACCCTGTAGAGGAAGATTTTCTCATGGACACTTTCGCACCATCCTAAAGGTCCACTGCCAGTCTCCCCATGTTTAAAGGGGTAATCAAACACGCTCCTGAAGTGTTTATCCCCAGGGTGGAAAAAAGTACAAAGCTGCTCCAACTGACCCTGTTTATATTAAAGGACAAGTACCCTTAGATTCCTTAGTGGTCTCCAATGCCAGGAAAAGGGCTAATTCACAAACCACTGGAGATGCCTCACCTCCTGACAAAGAATCAAAACTGCTGGACGCGTCTGGTAAAAGAACGGCGTCCCAAGCAGCTAACATATGGAGGATTGCCAACACACCGGATTTGCTCACAAGATATGACAGGGCACACTATGACGAGCTAATGATCTCATCCAGGAAGGCGAGCTCATAACTAACCCCTCCATTTGTTGTGCTCTGGATGCTGCAGATATAGAATCGCGGGCTAGTAATACCAGTGTCCTTTTACGCAGACATGCCTGGCTACGCATTTCCGGCTTTAAGCCTGAGGTTCAACCACGGTCTTAAATCAACCTTTTGACCAGGAACACCTATTTGTAGATTCATCTTTAGAAAAGATGAAAAAGGATACTGACACTGCCAAATCAATGGGAGATTTGTAATCGAAAGCTCCCAGAAGTTCCTTTCTTCGCTCCTGTTATAGTGGCGCCTCTAGAGGTTTTGCCACGAATAGCCCCTCCACTTCCTACAAGATTCCCGCCCAGACCTCATCTAACAGAGGCTATTATAGAGGAGGATATAGGGGCAACAACAACAAGGGTAGATGCAAAACTACCAATACTCGTAACGCCTCCACCCCTAAACAATGACTTCCCTCTACTTCCCCCGGATCACTCTACTCCAGTCGGGGGAAGATTGCTACAGTTCCTACCTGTCTGGAACAATATCATCACAGACAGGCGGGCGAGACAAATTATCATATAAGGCTACTGCCTAGAACTCACTTCCACTCCCCCAAACATACCACCCAAACAGCGTCCAATGTCAACAGACCACTTAACACTTCTAAAACAAGAGGTACTTTCCCTCTTACAAAAACATGCCATAAAACCAGTTCCCCTTCATCGCCAAAAAAACAGGGGTTTACTCCCTGTACTTCCTCATTCCAAAGAAGGACTGAACTCTGAGGCCCATCTTGGACCTCTGGCCATTAAAATTCTATATACAATCAGACCATTTCCACATGGTCACTCTTCAACAGGTCCTCCCCCTACTCAATCAGGTCGACTTCCTTGCCACGTTAGATCTCAAGGACGCCTACTTCCACATTCCCATTCACCCTGATCACAGGAAATATCTTCGGTTTGTGGTGGACGGACAGCATTACCAGTTCAAGGTTCTCCCATTTGGAGTCACCACAGCACCCAGAGTTTTCACAAAATGTCTGGTAGTGGTGGCAGCCCACCTAAGAAGACAACAAATTCACGTCTTCCCATATTTGGAGACTGGCTCATAAAAGCCAAGTCATATTTCCAGTGTGTAAATCCCACACACGCCACAATCCAACTACTTCACGATTTAGGGTTTACCATAAACCACGCAAAGTCACACCTTCAACCATCTCACATCCAACAATATCTGGTGCCACAATAAACACCTCAAAGAGCATTGCTTATCCCAGCCCAGCCAGGATAGCAAGCATACAAGTCCTTATAACAAAATTCCAGCCGCAACACTCACTCCCAGCTCGAGTGTTCATGCAACTCATAGGGATGATGGCCTCTTGCATATTCATAGTACCTCATGCAAGACTCCAGGTGTGCCCCTTACAGGAATGCCTGGCACGTCAGTGGAACCAAGCTCAAGGTCAACTAACAGATCTGGTGTTGGTGGACGGCCGCACACATCGCTCTCTGCAGTGGTGGAACACCCAAAACCTTTCCAAAGGGCGACTGTTCATAGAGCCGGTTCCACAGATCGTACTAACAGCAGACGCATCGCTCACCGGCTGGAGAGCTCATCTACTTCATCACACCATACAGGGCACATGGACACCTCAGCAAAGACTACTCCACATCAATCATTTGGAGTTACTAGCAATCGTTCTGGCATTAAAATCATTCCAAAAGCAGATATCAGGCAAAGCTGTCTTAGTCCGCACGGAACATATGACCGCAATGTACTATTTACAAAAACAGGGGGGGATGCACTCTCTCCAGCTCCCTCAATTAGAACAGAGCATATGGAGATGGGCCATTCCTCAAAACATATTCCTGTTAGCCCAACATTTCCCAGGAATTCACAATCACATGGCAGATCTGTAGAGTCAGAAGACACAACAGATTCATGAGTGGGAACTTTACCCACAAGTTCTGCAACCGTTCTTCCAAATGTGGGGGCAGCCAGAGATAGATCTCTTTGCCACACATTACAACACAAAATGCCCAAGCTTCGCCGCCAGATATCCACACCCACTGTCCAAAGGCAATGCGATATGGATGAACTGGTCAGGCAGATTTGCGTACGCTTTTCCACCTCTCCCACTCATTCCATTAGTGGTGCGCAAGCTGCAACAACAGTCGCTAATACTGATCCTAGTTGCTCCAACATGGGCCAGACAACCCTGGTACACAACATTGCTGGAACTATCAGTAGTCCCACACCAAAAACTACACCTCTCCCCACAGCTCTTAACACAGAACCATGGAGAGATCAGACACCCGGATCCAGCACAGCACAGCAATCTGCGATCTGGCTCCTGAAGTCCTAGAGTCCTAGAGTTTGGCTATCTCAATCTTCCACCTGATTGCATGAACGTCATCAAAGAAGGTAGGCGCCCCACCACTAGGGCCTGCTATGCAGCCAAGTGGAAAAGATTTGTTATATACTGTAACAATAAAAACATCAATCCTCTAGATGCTTCCACTCAGCACATCATATGTTACCTACTGCAACTTCAAAGATGTAATCTAGCATACACATCAAGTAGATTGCATCTCACTGCCATTGCATCTTACCTACAAAATAGACAACATCTGTCACTGTTCAGGGTGCCTGTCATTAAAGCATTCATGGAAGGCCTCAAAAGAATAATTCCTCCCAGGGTCCATCCCTTCCCAGTGTGGAATTTAAACATCGTCCTCACAAGATTAATGGGTCCTCCATTCGAACCTCTCCATAAACGCGAGCTACAATTTCTTACATGGAAAGCCACTTTCCTTGTAGCCATAACATCTCTTAGAAGAGTCAGTGAGCTACAGCCACTAACTATTCAAGAACAATTTTTACAACTCCATCATAACAAAGTGGTTCTCAGGACAAATCCCAAATTCCTTCCTAAAGTTATTTCTCCCTTCCATCTAAACCAATCTGTGGAGTTGCCAGTGTTCTTCTCGCAACCACAAAAAGTAGCAGAAAGAGCTCTTCATACCCTAGACGTAAAAAGAGCACTCCTTTACTATATTGACAGAACAAAGCCTTTTCGCAAAACAAAACAACTTTTTGTATCCTTCTCACCACCTCATAAAGGCAACCCCATATCAAAATCTGGCATTGCAAGGTGGATTGTCAAATGTATACAGATTTGCTATCACAAAGCAAAACATACACTGTCTATTCCCCCCCAAAGCCCACTCTACTCGAAAGATAGGGGCTTCAATGCCATTTTTAGGGAACATTCCCTTAGATGACATCTGCAAAGCAGCTACATGGTCTAAACCGCACACATTCACAAAACACTATTGTGTAGATGTGCAGGCAAAACAACAAGCTAGTGTGGGCCAAGCTGTACTCATAACGCTATTTCAAACTACTGCAACAGATATTGGTGGTCGCCGCTAAGGAGGAGTACTGCTATGCAATCTATGCACAGTGTGTGATCTGCAGCTCATATGCCTCGAACGGAAAATGCTACTTACCAGTATGCATCTGTTCTTGGCATGTAAAGCTGCAGATCCACACACGACCACCTACCTCTCAGGCTACCTTTATCTGTTCCAGTGTTATCTTATTTAGATACTTCATACATGGACATCTATTTCTGTTTCTCACAAAACTCCATCATTTCCCTTATTGGCAAAAAAACAATCTATCGATGGAGTCTATGCCCATGCGCACTATTGTCCAAAGGAGGAGCCACATATCTTGTGACTTCCAAAGACTTTCCAAGACAACAACAACGTGCAAACATCTGGGCCCAACACCACGATCTATGCACAGTGTGTGGATATGCAGCTCTACATGCCAAGAACAGATGCATACTGGTAAGTAGCATTTTCCTTACCAGTTAGCATCATATGACATCATACATTAAAACATACAGCTCACTGTTACGATTGTTCAGCTAGCAGATAATGGCATATAATCACAAAAAGTTTCATACACCATCCCAGCTATCACCACCTTTCCCCAATCTTTCACCAAAGCTTTCAGTATACCCACCATGAGAACAGTTCCACGATTTGCAAATGTAGTCCTAAAGAAATCCAAAAAGACCCACCATCCAACCTATCAGTGTAATTAACCCACCCTGGCAGAGACACAGCCCTGCTCTATCGTTGTGGGAAAGTTCAGTTGCGCTGCTGCCCCATAGTACTTGAGTGGCCCTCAGATATCCTTAGGCCGCGAGGAGCGAGGCAAGGTACAAGTATATAAATTGCTGTTTGTGTTGCAGTACGTTAAGCTGTTCAGCCAACTCTTAAATGTAGGAGCCCTTTTTTGACCCCAGTGTAAGGCAATTTCCCCTTTCGCCAGCAATAAACTGAGGGCCACAAACTTCAGAACATAGTCCATTAACACCACCTCTGGTGTGGGAACTATATCTAGGTCAACCATGTCTCCGAGTGCCTTATATACTTCCTCCCAATAAGTTCTGATCTTTGTACATGTCCAAGTGAGGTGCGCAAAATCTGCCTGCGGGTCCACGCATTTTAGACGTGTGTGGCCTGGTCGGGTCTATTCTGTGAATTGTCGCGGGAGTCACATATAATCTACTTAAACATTTTAAATGGAGTAGCTTATGACGGCTGTTTAAAGAAACCGTTTTGGTCAGGGAACAACATTTAGTCCACTGTTCGTCCAGAATAGGGTGCCCCAGGTCCTCCTCCCATGCCCTGCGGAGTTTATCATCTGTAACTGGGATTATGGCCAGGTATTTGCGATACAGTTTAGAAATCAAGTGCGCGCCTTTAGCTGACTATTACCATTGTGAGGGGGAAATGACTCCGGTTCAAGAGGGAAACTGGACAAAGTTGCCCTGAGGGCTGAGCAAACCCGGTCCATAACGAATCTATCCATAAAGGAGGCGGAATGGAAACGCTCGTCTTCCGTCAAATGGACGAATTGCCCGCCTGGGAATAGGTCCCCAAACTTCACGATGTAAAATTTGGCCAATGTGCGCTGCACTAGCTTCTCCCCCATAATCGGTACCCATCTGTTGTTAGGGATAGGCAGAGCGGACGAGTACAACAGGGGGGCACCCATCATGCGCCTAAGCTTGTCCCAGGCCCAACTAGTTGTGGAGACAGTTTGGATATCCTTGAGGTCCCTAGCCAAGCCCCTGGGCAATATAACTTGCAAGGAGTCAGTGAGACCCAAATCAGCCTCGGGCCGTAAATAAGGGATGCTGGCATCGGGATGGTACCAGGCGAACGCGTAACTGCTCTGGGCCAGGTAGTAGAGCTGAAGATCCGGGACGCCAAATCCTCCCCTGTCATAGGGCAAGGTCATAATCTGCCACCTCACCCTAGAGTGTTTGCCCCCCCCCCCCATGTCAGCCTGATGAGGTGTGAACGTAGTGTAAAAAAAAAAAACGATTCGGTAGAGTGATCGGAATATTGTTAGAGGTATAAAAATCTTGGCAATACAATCATTTTGATCAGGGCCACGCGGCCCGTGCGGGAGAGTGGGAGGCGCAACCATCTTTCTATCTGCGCCTCTGTTATGAACCGCCTGACCATAATTGAGCCTAAGCATTTGTGCCGTATTTAGATGAATGTGAACGCCTAAATATTTGGTCGAGTCCGTGCAACAGTCCAGCGGGAATTCACAGTTCCACTGCACTGTGCTGGATGTTAGAGGGAATATTGCCGATTTCCGCCAGTTTATACCCAGACCCGAGAATTGGCCAAAACCTATGATCTAGATTCTCCTGAGGTTTGCGCACATAAAGAATGACGTCTGCTTATAGAGAGACCAGTAAGGGACCACCATTTCCTGAATACAGTGAGGTCCTAGGCCCTATTTGAGTTTAAAGCATTGTGCTTTATGTGAATGACCAATGTGCTTAGTGACTCCGAGCCAATGTAGTTCCCGAAGCAGATGAGAGACTGAGGCAGATTTCAGTAAACAGAAGAGCAACCCAGCAGCAGCATTTTGAACAGTCTGAAGGCGAAGGATCAAGGCCTTGTCGGCACCGGGATACAGCACATTTCCATAATCCAATCTGAATATGATTAAGGCCTGAATTACAGTTCTCTGAGCCGCTAAAGGAATCAACCAGAGAATCTTTTTCAGCCGTCTGAGGACTGCGAAACAGGTGGCAGTAGCTTTAGTCACCTGTGGTTTCATGGAGAGTTTATTATCCATGAGCACGCCCACATTGTTCACCATAGGAGATGGGGTAGGCAGGGACCCGAAGGACTTCGGCCAGTGTAAAGGACTCCGTAGATCGGCATTCTTACCCAAAACCATGACCTCAGTCTTGCCCCCATTTTGCTTAAGTGGATTCTTATTGGTCCATGTCAGAATTTTACCCATGTTTCTTTTCCGATAGGTCTCAGCAATGCCCTAGCTACTGGTCTTGTCAGTGTGAATTTATTTTAGCCATGCTGTCTAGCAGCACATCTGCTGTTAAACGTCACTGAAAGCCCAGAATTGCAGGAAGTTGAGCCGACGCAAGTCTCTTCTTCTCACCCCTTGTTGAGTTTATTGTCCTGCGCCTCCTAGAACTAAAAAGGACTATGACCTGGCTAGCGCTGGCTGTATCATAGCATTTTCTTCAGTGACTTTCAGCCATGCTGAACAGAAGATGTGCTGCTGGACAACTTGGCTAAAAGACATTCACATTGACAAGGCCAATAGCTCCGGCATTGCTAAGATCTATTGGCTTTTCAAGTGCTTGTTTTGTTTTGACTGGGTCTTATTGAACAAATATGAAAGTGATAAATAGAAACAGTTGAGGAGCTTTGAAGTGAAGTGAGGATGTGGCGTAATGAAAAGAGCTGCTGACAGGGGAACTGGGCAACCAGGTTCAAATCTCGGGGTTGGCTGAACAGTTTGTGATTCTGTGCAAATCACTTCCCCTTCCCCTTGCGTACGACAATGAATGTGTCATTGTGTAATGTAACTGGTAAGCACTTAAAGCGCTCCAATACCATTGGCTTGTGATAGCACTATTGACAAGATGGAGGATGGAACAAGCACTCCAAGACAAGTGGAATGTGCAAATAAAAATAGAAGCAGCAGTGACCAGGGAGGTGGTGGGGGGACGGGCCACGCAGGGAAGCAGGAGGGGATGGGGAGATGGGCAAGCAACAACGGGAGAGGGCGGGAGGAGCAACAATGAAGGGGAAAAAAATTCCTTGATTGAAGCATGATCACTCGTGTGAGGTTAAGCAACATACCCCAGTTATTGGGCACGGGTCGGACCTTCACAGGGAGAATCATTAGGTAGGCTCTCCACAGAGGTAGCGGTAAAATGCTTGTGCCCCTTATCTTTAATCACTCTGTCACTACCACCATTCACCTCAAAGCATGTCGTGAAGGGGCACTAGCCACCCTCACTCATGGTGACTCGCCTCTGCTGATAAACAATACAGGAAAGTCGTGATTAACTTCCAGGTGGCTAGCGGATCTGTACATTAACTTGAGGAAAAACGAAAGGCATGCTAAAAACACTAGTTAGTAAGATTCAGCTTTCAGTGGACTTTACTTCTGTGGCTCTGACCTTCATTGTTTTTTTTAAAATGTAAAATCGCATTTTTCTATTGTGTATACCTTTCTTTTCATAACCATCGCTGTATTCAAGTATTTAATTAAAAAAGATAGCTTTTTGGCAGCCTTTTCATATATCTCCCAGCTTTACAAGTTTGACAAGCGATTGATTTAATATCCGAAATAGACCTGCGATTCAGTTTTTTATTTGTTTTCCTGGCCCATGCACTACTTTGCAAAATGTTTTTCCATTTCGCTGCATCTCATCCCATACGTTAACATACCAAATACAGTGACTGAATTGTTCAAAATGTAACTTCGTTACCTGTTGTACGTAAATATATAATTAAGCAAGCACAGGTGGAGGATTTGTCTGGCAATGCAACATTGTAGATTGACTCCTGTTTCCAGTTTAGTCACTTGATGGCACTATTGAGTTACTTTTAGTCACGGGGAATTAAAGTTAATAGATGAACAAAGCTTTAAAAAAAGACAGACGAAGCCGTATGTGAGCACTAGAAGTGTCAATTTAAGACATGTCTTAAGTGCTTGAGGAGCAGCGATATTTTACCACCTTAGACTGTGGTAAATGGTTGTTTGTCTCAGGAACCGTAAAAAAAGGTCCTGCTTTTGGTTGGAAATGTAGCAGCATTTGTTGACAATTCGAAAGTAACTACAGAGCACAACAGAAAACACATTAACAAAACAAACCAGGAATGCAACAAAAACAACCACAGTAGAAGTGAAGAATAATAAATGCATCGTCAGAAGGCAGCACAAAAAGACAACAGCACCAAAAACACGTCACCGCCACGACAAAATGTAGCATAAAAACCGTTGGCCCTGACGATTTGTTAGTTGCACTCATTGGAGCCACAATATCTATTCTGTGCTCAGGAATGGAATGAGTGGAAAATATGACACGAAGTTGCGTGATGAATTTGAGAGATGTCTTTTATGCAGTAGGCAGTGTATGATTGACGTCCAGTGTCTGAACATCTTCCCGGCGCAGCCGGCATTACAGGCAGTTTCAGGGAAGGCGATATTACCCCCTATCACTGCTCTGGACTGCTGCCTTGGATTGTGGGGCCTACACCCCGAGTGTGGTAGATAATCTTATTCTGATTACATGCAAACCGTGTTTTTGATGTTTTCAAACTATTTCCGTTGTAATTTTGAAATTGCTTTAAGCTCCACGTGTCTTCTCAGGGTGCTGAGTGTTTTCAGAGGACCAGAGTCCAACATTCCACATTCTGATGGCAGCCGTTGCAAGCTAACGCTGCGGGGGTAAATGTTAGGGAATGTTTAAATATTTTATGTCCGATGTCTTACTGTGTGCTGTGTTGCTTAGTCGTGATTTTTCATTTCAATGAAGGTAAGAAGAATTTGATATTGTTGAAGAAATAACACGTTATTAGTCTGGGTTCTCTTTCATTATATATCCATACCTATTTTAGATCCAGTCACCTTCAGGTTTGCATGACTCGACCACCTTCCTGCACTTTATCTTCTTTTCGAGCATTAACTAATGTGCCTTATTGCTCAAGAAGATTAGAGTTCGTTGAAACGTGAAGTGAAGCGGTCTTAGCAAACCTGATTTATCGATAAGAAAGTAGGAGGCGTTTGTAAATTACATTACGGTAAATACGCTGGTTCACAAGCTGGATAAGATCTGTTTTGAAGTGATGCAGAATTGGCAGATACTGTTATGTAGGTCAGAGAAAAGTAATGTATACTACAGAACACGATTACTGCTGATAATTAGGAATCTTTGGGTGCTGGAGGGGGTGCCGTCAATGCATGGTCACACACTTTTGTTGGTTTCCTTAACCCTTGCCCTCGTTAAAATCTTGCAGCTAGAATGCAGCACCAATGCAACTGGCGCGTGAATACTGAAACAGTCGGTCAATCTGGAGTCGCTAGCTTAGTGTATTTAGGAAAGGGTACCGACTCATCCGCTGGCAGCGTGGTGCCCACATGCAAAGCACAGGGATGCATGCAGCGCTTTGGGCTCAGTGTGGCTTATGGCTAAGTATATATACATCTGTTAATACAATGGACAGAGTATGATTGAATTAAATTGCATTTCTGCTCTGCGATATCATGTATTTCCAATGCATGAGCCATTTGGAGGCGCTGGGAAGGGTGGTCGTAAGGCTCATGTAAATCGGTGTTGAAAATAATTTTTGGCCTGAAAGTTTTTCTAATTTTTCTTCTTTATTCACAGTTTGGCTGGAAGAGGGATGAGTTTGACTTACTGGCAGCAGGAAGGTAAACAGTGCTAAAAATCCTATTATGCTTAAGTAAAATACAGTGTCAAGCACTTGAGATATCAACGGAATATACACTAACATCCTTCACTTACCTATTCACTTCTCAGGGCAATAATGGCTATGTGGGTACAACTGACTTGGCATTGCACTACAGCACTACCTACTTCATTGTTTCCTTTTCTTTTCCACCTTGCTATAACATTTGCGCTACTTCACCTAGGGGGACTACAAGCAGTGCTCATATAATTTTAGTTTCCCTTTTGCCATCCTCCGTAACAAGCCTGCTACACAAGCCACTTATTTTGTTTTAAGATCCAAATATATGCCTCTCGGGTTTCTCAAGGAATTAAGATTTAAGGAAATGTTGAAGACAAAGTTCTCTTTCTGCTAGCCCATTGGCCAGAAAATAGATTCAGGGCAAATGAAACCTTCTTCCTTGACTAAGGGTCTGTGTACTGTAAATGCTAGAGTCTAGGCTCTCTTTTCTGGACAAGCCATGACTGTTTCTCTTAAGAAGATGAACAGCACAACTAGACTCACTTTGAATACTTGAACTTTTTCAGGCGCCTCAACTTACTTTTCTGCAGATTCTTTCGGTGGCTCACCCACAGGACATCTACTGTCATGAGATCTAGTATGTGTGTCCATTTTTGCACTGTTGACAGAGAACAGGATTTGGTTCATGTATATTTCTTACTTCATCAATTAGAACTCGTAGTATGGTGCTAATGCGTTCATTGTCCTCTTTATTATGGCGATGGCAAACACATGAAATTTACTTAGGGCCTCTGGACGTGTTTTGGGAAAATTTGGACAGGATACCATAGGTGGAAGGATCTAGTACCACCCAATTGGCTTTGCGTGGGAGAATTAAATCTCCACATATTGTTTATAACTAATCAGATAGGAGCTGGACAATGTCAAACAGCCCATCCACACCTTGGCTTCTGAAAAAAGCCACCACAGAAGAATACGTTTAGCCGCCAAGTAGGGTGAGCTGAATGGGTGTAGTAAATAAGCATCAACGGAACCTATCGTGGACAATAGCCAACCTTAAGGTAAAGATCAGTTGAGTCCATCTTGCTGTTAGGTGTAGATGGGGAAATGCCTTTCACGTGACCTGAACATAAGCTCTGTCGTCCTTTGAAATACCTTGTAGTGGCTTCAGCCCTGAAGTACATGTTAAAGTAGTGCCATACCTTTTCAGGATAGAGCATACATGTATTATTGCTTTTTTTAGATGGAAGGGAAGCAATGTGGAGTTTACAATTTTTGTCTTTTGCAACGTTTGCAAATTGTCTTCATTTAAGTTAACCTCCACCTGTGCAAAAGTATTCCTGCGGATTACTAGGTCATTTTCAATGCTTTACATGATCATTTTCACTCATCTGGCTTTAGTTACCTTCCAGTACTGATGGCTTGCATGAACCAACTTTTCCTAAATGCACCCATAAAATGAGTGCTCTCAATACAATAGGTACCCTTCTGATCTTTTTTTAAATATTTGCACTATTTTACACATAACATTTATATTTGTCTTTCCTACCATGCATTGCCTCACATACATTGCTTTTTTAGTAAGCTATATGTTTTCTGTATTATTGATTTTCTTCTTTTCACTTGTAAATGTCTGCACTTTATGCCATGTATATTTCTATTTGGTTTTTTTTCATTATCAGATAGCAATTGTTCTATTAAATTGTTTTTCTGAGATTTCATGCACCATATAAATATTTAAATAAAATTATTAATATGCTAGTCAAGCTCAGGCACTGTGGAAAAGGTATTCCGTTTGTAACATATATTGCCACAAAAGTCCCCCTTAAGACACAAATATGTTGGAGGATATCCCATCCGCCGAAATATAAAACTCATTGTATCCTATGGAATTTATGTTTCTGCAGACGGGATATCCATCACCATTGTGACGGACTAACCCATCCGCCAAGATCTAAATCCGGCCCAGACAGTCTAAATTGGGGTTGTCTGGTGAAGACAGATGTGTTTTCAACCCACAGGCAAGCCTTAATATTAAGCATTCTAAAAAGGTTAGCAAGAGTTTTCGGCTACAGAGCACTAATATTCCACAAATACATTTTGTTCTTTGTTATGGCAAAATATTGCACAACCATGCTCTGCTCTTTTTGTCTTCTAGATATTTGATTTGCGATTTTCAAATATTGTTCTTACATTCTTTTTAGTAGAGCTTGAAAATGAAAAATTTGTAACTGGATTAGTGCCTAGTTGAAGGTCATCATAAGCCGTAGCTTCCTCTGTTCTAAATAGTCTATCTAGCATGACATATCCATCTACCCAAACAAGAGTAGAACCTCAACGCCTTACCCATAAAAGCTCATCAGAAGCTAAAACTGACTCTGATCTGTGATGGTAACCCTGCAATATCATGACACCTGCACTCAAATTAAAGTGGTGCTCTACATATGGAGTCATGTAACTGTTTTGAAGCATGTAATTGTTTTCAACCATCATTTAGCGTTGGAGAAGTAGGAATAATATCCTAGTCGGAGACCTCCTAATTTAGTAGCATAGTATGAATGTAGTATTTTACTTTGGTCTGTAGTCCAGAAATGACAGAGGAAGCCAGTAAGGTCCTTTCGATCCACGTACTAGCTAGGAGAACAATAAAGGTCTGAGCTTATGACTGCAATCTCACACTAACCAGATGACATCTAAATGAATGTAACACAATTCAAAATGGCAAAGAAAGAACAGAGGAACCACTGTGCAGGAACAGAAAGAGAGCTGGAGACTTAAACAAAATCTGTTGCATTGGACAGACATGTAATGAGCCTTGCGGCCATTACCTGACATGACTATCAATGTTATCTATAAAGGCTGGTCAATTATTGGTCCGCACCCTCTTCCGGTCATCCTGAGAATGACTAGGTGTTTAAGAGGGTCATTTAGACAATAGCAGGCGACCTGCCAGGTTATGGTCACTGGTGGGAATTGGCCTACTCCCCTAATGCAGGTTCGCCAGCTCTATTTAGAGATTCCCCCGCCTGCATGGCAGGGATTTCAAAGCCTATTTTAAAGCCACCACAACAGTGGCCCCGCTGTAGGCTCTGGGAAATACTGAGGAACTAGGTTGTTTTTACCTAGCTCTGATTTTCTGTCTATTTTATAGGAAAAAAATCCCAAATGAGTAGTTTGTGTAAAAGAATCAATCAATGGCCCTGAGCACTGGGGAGATTTCCCCTAAACATGAAGCTATTGATAGATTTCCTTACCTGAGACTACCATATCTGCATGGTGGTCCTGAGTTGGCCAATATAGTGATGGTTTCCCGAGGTCTAACACTATGGGAAAGCAAGCCAGCGGCGGATGAGCCACCAGGTCAAGGGTTCCACTGGCAAAGCATGTTCACACTTTGTCAGTGAAAACCCTGTGCTTCTGCCACCTCTGAATGAGGTGAGTGCACTGCAGGTTTGGTGGAACACCTGCACAGCAGGAATATCAGTCCACCAAACTCTAAATTACCCCCATGCCCTGTAAACAGAACACAGGTAAAAACGTTTCCCAGATCTTCTGAGCACTCAAGGATGTATTTGAGCATTTAATTTTGCCATAGCAGCCGGGGTTTAAAAATCAGTAGAACTGGAGGAGCCTAGCGCTTGACCAAGATGGCCGCGTGAGCTCTGAGCTCCCGAGACCCTCGCGCCCTCCGTCGACTATCCTGTCTCTAATCCTGTCGGTATGCATGGCATCGTGTGGATGACCTGTCAGGGAGGCGATTGATGCTATCCGCGGTCGGATCGTCCACCGGGAACCGGACTTATGCCTGGCGGAAGTTTGCGGCCTACCTCCGAGGGATGCCAGGAGCTAGAGTTGGCAGGATGCCCGACTTCTAGTTGAACAACAACGGCCAGGCGAGGTGTGAACTGTCGGACGGAGGTCCCCGTCCTTTCACTTTCGCTTTCTCTCCCTTTGTCAGCCCTGCCCCTGGAGAGCTCTTGGTGGCTTTATTACCCTATGTACGCTCTGCAGGCTACTCTGGTGGCCCACTGCAGAACTGACCACCCCTGATTCCTTCCATTGAGAGGGACCCGTCTTATCTGAACCGACCTGCCTGGTACCAACCATGTCGGGCAAAGCAGAGGTGGATCGGCTGAAGCCTAAGTCTACCAGGCGGGGAGCCTATACCCAAGTTAATAGTATGGACCGCTATGCTCTGCAGAAGGGATCACCGAGTGGGTCGAGCCAGTCGCCGGATACCCAGAAGGAGGCCTCGCCTTTGGCCCCGGAGCTCTCACTACAGGATGTCATGGGCGCGCTCGAAGGGATGCAGACCTCGATTGGGAGACAGTTTGATGCCCTGGCGCATAAGGTGGATGCCATCTTGGTGGATGTTAACCTGATCCGTGCGGACTTGGGCAAAACGAATGAACGGGTTAGGACCCTGGACCTCAAGACCACGGGCCTCACCGATGATGTCACGGAACTGCAGATCGAGGTTCGTAAGCTAAGGACCGAGAGTGATCTCGCCGCCCGCCGGCTGGAGGATTTTGAGAGCCGGGCCAGGCGCAACAACGTGCGCGTCATTGGGGTCCCAGAGTCCTCGGATGAGGCTTCGGTTGACCTGCTTGTCGAGGACTTGGTGCTTAATCATCTGAAGCCCAAGGGTCTTGGAAAGTTCTTTGCGGTTGAAAGGGCCCATAGAGTGCCGGGTGGGAGGCCCAAGGTGGGTGCCCCACCGAGGCCGATCGTCGCTCGGCTCTTTCATTTTTGAGATCGGGACGCTATCCTGCAAGCATCGAGGGTGACGGGCCCGGTCCCCTTCCAGAACGCGTCGGTGAATTTCTACCCGGACTTCACCCAGCAGGTGCAGAGGCAGAGACAGGGCTTTCTGGGGGTGAAGAGGCTGCTTCGGGAGAGGGATCTGAAGTATGCCATGCTCTTCCCTGCCAGACTACGTGTGGTGCACGAAGATCGGACATTTTTCTTTGACTCTCCTGTTATGACCGATGAATGGCTGGACGCTTTGCCCCGACGACGGACGGGGGAGGACATTGCCGAGGATGGGGACAGTAGCCGGGATGGGCAGGGCTGATTTTTCGGAGCCGGTCTGATTCGATTTGGCTATATTTGAAGACTTGAATAGAGTGCAGTCAATGCGGAGGGCGGCGGGAGGACGAGGGGTGCTCTTTTCCTCCCTTAGGGTACTTTTTGTAGATTTTTGGGGTTTTTGTAGGGCGACAGGCACACTGCAAGTTGGGGGGGCTTTGTAAGCTGCCGCAGGGGTGCAGGGTGGGGGGGGTTTCTGGGATTTTGGGTTTGTTGTTGGGGGGGTTTATTTCTGCAAGGCATGATGATTCTTTCCAGGACTGTTCCATGGTGGCTCTTCGGGAGTGGGGTGGGCCTCTTTACGTTTGAGGATGGGGGGTAGGGGTTTAAGTGTTATAAGCTGGAATGTTAATGGTTTGGGGGATCGCATTAAGCGTGGGATTGTTTTGCAATTCTTGAAACGGTCAATGCCGGATGTTGCCTTGCTGCAGGAGACGCACCTTATTGGTAATACGTGCTATGCTCTGAACAGGAAGGGGTATAAATTCATAGCACATTCGGGATTCTCCTCTGGGTCCAGGGGTGTGGGCATCCTAGTCAGAGCCTCGCTACCATTTGAGGTGGACTCCACCATTGTTGATGATAGGGGGAGGTTTGTGGCGGTGGCGGGGCGGTGGGAAGGAAGAACTTTGGTTTTAGTTTCGGTTTATGTCCCGCCGGCCCTGCAGGCCTCCACGTTCACAGATCTGGGTAGGGCCCTGCTGGATCTCCCGGGGGGTATGCTTGTGGTGGGAGGTGATTTCAACGCTGTTGGCTCTGGCCGGCTGGATAGATACCCGCCCAGAGACACAGGGGGGGCTCAGAGGTGGCTCCCAGACTTCCTAAACACGCTTGGCCTGATAGACTGCTGGAGGCTCCGGCACCCAACACAGAGCCAGGATTGATTACCTACTCACTCTGGCTGCGCATGCCTCATTGGTCTCCGAGGCGAGGCACATGGCGCGTGGTATATCTGACCACTCGCCAGTTTGGATCCGGCTGGATCTGGGTCGCGAGGGAGGCGGAAGGGTGGCCCCTATCAACCCGTGGTATTTCCGAGACCCCAAGATGCGCAGCGCGCTGGTAAAGAAAGTAGATAATTTTTTCAAGGATAATCAGGGATCCGTGGACTCGGCAGTGTCGCTGTGGGAAGCATTTAAGACCGTGCTCCGAGGGGAAGCCCTCTCCCTAGTAGTAGCTGCCAAGCGGCAGAGAGATGGCGAGGTTCTGCAGGTTGAGGAGGAGATCGCGGCTCTGGAGGGAGCGCTGGAGGAGGAGGTTACAGAGTCCTCACTGCATGAGCTTTGCTTGAAGCAAGCTGAGTATAAGGATCTGGTGACGAACGCCGCTAAGACCCTCAGTAGGGAGCAGCAGGGCCGATTGTATGATGTTGGTGACAAGGCAGGGAAACTCCTGGCTTGGCTGGACAAAAAAGAACGGGTCAATAGAGTTGTGCCAGAGTTGACGGGAGAGAGGGGAGAGGTGATTGTGGAACCTGAGAGGATTGTACAGTGTTTCTCGGAATATTTCTGTAGGGTCTATGCCTCAGTGTCGGATAGGCCGCCCGAGGACTCGTCTGACCTCCTCCGTGATATCGAGTTGCCCTGTCTCTCCGACATAGATAGGGAAGATCTAGATGGTGACATAACGGTTGACGAGGTGGCGGGGGCTATCCGCGCGTTAAACTTGGGTAAGGCCTCGGGACCGAACGGTTTGCCGGTCGATTTGTACAAGTTATTTCCGGATAGGGTCGCCCCTCACCTGCGCGCCATGTTTATGGAGGCGCGGGGGAGTGGGACCCTCCCGTTGGACCAGCGACTGGCGACGATCGTGGTTATACTCAAAGAGGGCAAACCCCGAGATAAGTGCGCCTCATATAGGCCTATCTCACTTCTTAACGCAGAGCCGAAAATTCTGGCTAAAATCCTGGCGACCCGATTAATTAGGGTACTCGGTGACTTGGTCCACCCGGATCAATCAGGCTTCATCCCGCACCGAAACACAGCGTTAAATCTTCGGCGCCTTCATGGCGTAATCGCCAGGGCGGACACATTGCGTGAACCGGCTATTGTGGCGTCTCTTGACGCCACGATGGCATTCGACACGGTGGAATGGGCATATTTGTGGGCCGTACTGACCAAGTTCGGCTTTGGCCACGGTTTTGTGAGTTGGGTGAGGTTGCTGTATGAGGGGCCACTTGCGTGTGTGGTGGTGAATGGTCGTGCGTCGACTCCGTTTCAGCTTGGGAGGGGTACCAGGCAGGGTTGTCCCCTGTCGCCTTTGTTGTTCGCCCTCGCCCTTGAACCGCTGGCTGCGTGGATATGTTGGCACCCGGATATACGGGGCCTTAGATGGTCGCCTGAACACGAAGACCGTATTTCGCTCTATGCCGATGATATCCTGCTGTATCTTGCCTCACCCAAGAAATCACTTCTAGTGGTCTGTGACGTACTCACATCTTTTGGTAGGAACTCGGGTCTTGTTATCAACTGGAGTAAATCATATTTGTATGTTCTTAGTGGCGAGGTTCCCCCGATCCCTAGAACATGTTCGATACAGGTCGCTCAGCAGGGCTTCGTGTATTTGGGGATCTTTATCTCCATGGACTCTGCGGTGCGATATGAGAAGAACCTGCTCCCCCCCCCCTGGCACGCCTGAGGCGGGATGTTGAAGGCTGGCGGAGGCTGCCGCTCTCCCTCGTCGGGCGTGCGGCCCTGTTCAAAATGATGTCGCTTCCCCGCTTCCTCTACGCACTGCAGAATACTTTGGACTGGGTTCGGCCAAATACTTTCGGGAGGTCGAAGGCCTCCAACGAACGTTGCTTTGGGATGGGCGGCTGCGAATAGCTATTGCAAAGTTGACGCTTCCATGGTACGACGGGGGCATTGCGCTCCCAGACATCCGACGGTACTATTGGGCCACCCAGCTGAGTGCGATTAACCATGGGTTTTATGGCCCTGCCCTCAGCCCTGGGTATGCCATGGACAGGTGGTTGCTGCGTGGTGGTAACTATTACAGGGCGTTGTATTCGCGGTCCTTGGACTCGTCCCTCACGGGGCCCACTGCTGTGGCGGTGCGAGTGTGGAAGATGGCAACTGACTCGCTGGGCTGGAAGGATAGGCTCACCCTTGCTACCCCGCTATTTGAATCTGAGAGAATGGGTAGGCTTTGGCACACAAAAGGCTTTGACAAATGGGACTTGATCGGCATCTCCAGGGTCGGAGATGTCCTGATTAAGGGGAGGGTGAAGTCCTTTGAAGAGTTGCAGAAGGAGTATGAGCTGGGGCCATCTGAGTTTTTCCGCTATATTCAGGTGCGTCACGCCCTCCGATCAGTCCTCATAGAGGGTGAGAAGGTGCCTGAGTCCTCTCCTTTGGAGGACCGGGTCCTTGATGGCCATATGCCCGAGAGCACGATCTCGCTCATCTATAAGAAACTGATCAACGTCCGGGCGGATATGCTTCTGGGGTTGAGGGACCAGTGGGCTAGGGATGGCCTTGAGTTGGATGACGAGGATTGGCAGTCTGCTGTTTCATCTCCTAAGGAGGTAGCGATCCCGTCGCGTCTGAGGCTGGTGCAGCTTAAAATACTGCATCGAGTGTATGTGACGGGGCCAAGGCTGGTTCACATGGGATTCTCGGAGGACGGCCTATGCAGGAGGGGTTGTGGTATGGTGGGTACTTTCCTGCATATCATTTGGGAATGTGGTGTCATCACGGAATTTTGGAGGAGAGTCCATGCAGTGATGGAGGAGGTGACGGGCATTGCTATGCAGCCGGAAGCGCGGTGTTGTCTACTGAATGTCTGGGGGCCCACTGATCATAATGCGGCGCAGACCCAATGGGTGACTCTGGGCAACATGGTTGCTAAGAGAGATATCGCGCGAATGTGGGGCTCTGCGGGGCCCCCCCACATTGACCGCGTGGAAAGACAATATGGACTGGAGTATGTTAAGGGAAAAGACGGTCTATTGCGCTAGAGGCCGCCCCCGGAAGTGGCACGCCATATGGGGGCGGTGGAATCAATACAGGGGGGGAATATGTCTTGCCCCGGATCTGGATCCTCCCGAGGAACAGCTTTCCTCCTAACCTTCTTTCCAGCCCAGTATGGTTTATGGACTTTTTGGCCTCTACAGTCCCTCTTCTTCCTCTTTACTTTGTACTGTAACTGTTAGATGAGTGGGCTCCGACCTCCCCTGGGGGCTCATCATGGGCTTTCAGTGTTCTTGCCTTGCTGGGGTTTGTTGTGCGTTTTTGTGTTTAATTAAAATTGAACCTTTTCACTTCTCCTTTCATGGTACTGGGGACGCATCTCTGTTTCTATATATCGATGCTGCCGAACCTCCGGGTTGTCGGCTGAATAGCTGTGTCCTGACTTTTGAAAATAAAGGTTTATAAAAAAAAAAAAAAATCAGTAGAACTGCTCTGCTTATATGTGTGCTACCAAGTTGCAAGACTGTCCTCCATACCCATGAGGTCTTGCAGAGCAACACAAGCTTGGTTTTTAAGATTTCTCTTCGGCAGATGTTGAATTAAATGCCAGTGCTATGATGAACTAGAATGGGTACATCGGTGTAGAGCCACATCTGGGATATTGTGAGGTTGGGTGCTGACCCGTGAGTGGACCAAAGAGAGACAGAGGCCGTATCGAGGAGTATGGTCTATCTTTAATGGTCGCGTATAATACACAATATAGTTTGGAATAGGTCCCGATCTTCTCCTCCTCGGCTCCGGAGTTCCTCTTTTTCTCCTACCCCTGGGGTTCTGGATCTGGCGTTGGGACTCCGCGGGGCATGAAAGGAAGAGAGACCACACTTTAGACCTAATGCTTGTTTTTGTCTCCAGGAAAGTATAGGGGAAAGGGAGTGAGGAGTCACCAGGGTCCTCCACCAATGATACGAAAGGCCGTGAATCAGGGAGAATGCGATGGGACGTTACCCCGTGACCTCCCCAACAACGACCAAAAGAAAGTTATCTCCCTCCCCGTGTAGAAACAAAACCCAGGACCCGGTCCCGTACCTTTCCCAGCCACGCTCCTCCTGGCGCGTGGCGGGCGAGAAGCCATGTAGTTGGCCTCCTGGCCCTCTGACTCTCCTGACGCTGGTTCTTCCTTCTCCTCCTCTTCGGCTCTCCACGATTCGACCTCCATCTGCTGCTTCGCTCTCCGTCTCCGTCCTCGATCGCTCCCCGACTCCTTCTCCTCCGTGGGCTGACACGCTTCCCTCGTCGCTGGCGTCCTCCTTACGTGAGAACGCCGCCGCCGATTGGTGCTCTGATGGTGACGTCAGAGCAGGACTCCCAGCCTCCTAGGCGAGCCAGGCCGCCTTAAAGTCACCGCCTTCGTCCTGTAGATGGGGCGGAAAGGTACAATCAACGAGGGACCATTCCTGTTCCTCCTTCTCTCCTGAGCCTACGCGACAGATATCTATGGTGACTTATGGGGAATGGGTTTGTTTGAAGGGGAGAAATAGGCAATATTATGAATTACTGCCTCTGTAGGTGTAGCAAACACCTATTAGAATAAAAAAAAAACACCTTTTACAGCCCAGCAAGTACTGAAAATCATGTGATATGTTTCCTTGCTTTCTGTAGTAAATTAGAAAGCCTCTTAGGCAAAAAAGTGACACAGTGCTATGGTGATCAGTTCTCCAAAGTTGTGGAGAAAAGATTCCTTTGCTGGGACTATGGAATTTAGTTTCCTCTCTGCTTTCCACTTATTAACAACTTGTTGAATGCAGTTACACATGTGCTCATCAGTTTGATTCATCTGTCTTTAGCCTTCTTCTATCAGAGAGTTAGTTAGATCTGTTCTTCTTTGCTGTTACTTGCTTGTTGTTCTGATCCTTGAAGATCCCATCCATATAAGGCTGTGGGTTACAGCTGCTCCCTGGCCGTACTACTAGTGCGATATCACCTTATTCTTACAATGATGTTTTGTTATTCCAGTGCTATGAACGTTTCTTTTTTGTTGTTGTTGCTTTTCAGTTCCCTTTAGTGTTTTAATTTACACATTCTCCTGGGATTCACTAATTTTTGGGACCTTGGAGTAGCACTAGGCATGTTTCTTTTTACTTTAGTGAGTGCCACACAGTGATATTTATTTGTTTTGCAACAAACCGTATAAACTGTCTCACCCTTATACTCATCTCCCCCTACCTCTAGTTCGAAACAGGGGTTTCTCTCCTTTTGTGAAATCAATTATACATTGTCTCTTCTTGAGGGTCATCCTTTGAATTAGTAGTGGAGGAAAATTACTGTGTTTCCTAATTCTGTCTGTGAGACCGCTCTGCTATCTTGGAACAAGTTAATGTCTCTTCAGCTCTGCTGGTGCCAACTTCATCCAGTGTGGCTCATATCAGATTTTCTTTAGGTGTGATACTTTTTTCACCCTCAGAAACAGGCAGGATGTGGAAGAGTGTTTTGCACAGAAAGAACAATAGCTTCTGAAGTTGTGAAGGTTTATGTTTTTATTTGAGCCTTTCCTCAGAAGTGATGGAGCTGCAAGTTTAATTCATCCAAATGAAAGTAGTTATGAAATACAGTGATGGTTCTCCAGGCATAGATCTTCAAAATTACAAGTAAGCCCCTAGACAAGGAGGCGAGGAGCTGTTCGATAGCTGAGTGCCCTCACCGAGTCTAGACGATAAGGTAGCGCTCACTCCAGAGGTAGACTACAAGATGGCAACCTTCCTCGCAAAATGTATTCGTGACCCCAAAAAGTTAAAGACCGGTTCTGGCGTTCCCACCATGACAATCTCCTTAACGTAGCGGGCCCCCTCGCCAAGTTATTGGATATGGCGGAAGATGCTAAGGCATCAGGTTCCTTGATCTCTCCAGAGGCACTGTCCAGCTGGGCCCAGTAGGCCACCACTTTCTTAGGGAATGCTAATTGTGCGATCTGGACAGAAAGACGCAGATCGCTCCTAATCCAGGTGGACCCGAAGTTAGGAGAACTAGTGACCGCAGAGGTGGGGCCTGAGGCCCAAGGGAAGCTATTTGGGGACCCATTTATAGAAGAACTGAGTAAGTTTGTGAATATTTTCAGTTTATTAGGCAAGGCCCAAACATCTATCAAACGTATTTTTACACCGCGTGTTTTTGGGGGAGCCGGTTGTGGCAGGGGGCACTCGACCGGCCATACCTTCCATCAAGTCTCCTCCAAGACAGAGTCCTGTCGAGGAAACTTCTACCCGACAAGGACCTACACCCATCGCTGGGGTAGGGGAGGTGGCTCATGTTCGAGAGGCAATGGCACTTTCAACAACTCACAAGGTAAGAGCACAGAACTTAGAGGGCTTGGAAATTGGGGGCTGCTTACTCCAATTTGCAGAAAGCTGGGAAGCCTTGTCATCGGATGCTTGGGTCCTCCAAACGGTCCAGGGGTTCCAATTAGAATTCTATGGAGTTCCCTCGCAACCACGCCAGCCAGCTCCTCTGGGTTTCTCTCGGGAGCAGACCCGGTTGGTCGACACAGAGGTTACCCACATTTTTTTAAAAGGGGCCATCCGCGCAACTTCCCTGCACCCCAGGGGTTTTCTAAGCAATCTCTTTTTGTGGAGAAGCGAGACGTGGGTCAAAGGCCGGTGATAAATCTCAGAGAGTTCAACGAGTGGTTGGTCTACCGCCATTTCAAGATGGAAGGCATCCATCTCCTCCGGTATCTTTTGCAAATTTCGAATTGGATGGTCCGCTTGAACCTCAAGGATGCCTACCTAACAATCCCCATTTTCCCTCCCCACAGGCGTTTTTTATAATTCCTATGGAGGTTGCAAATATTCCAATTCAGCTCCCTTCCTTTTGGTCTGTCTTCTGCTCCTTGGTGTTCCACCAAGGTGTAAGGAAACCGGTGGTTTGGTGGAGCGCCTCAGAGCCCGAGGGGTGAGGTTAATTGTCTTTTTGGACCATATCCTGCTCATGAATCAATGCCCTTAACGGTTGAGGTAGCAGTTACAAATGACCATGGACCTGTTAGAGGGGCTTGGCTTCATTGTCAACGAAGAGAAATCTTCCCTCATCCCGACACAAAGCGTGCAATTTCTGGATTTCCTCGTGGACTCTGTGAAAGCTACCCTCAGACTTCCTTCTAGCAAGTTGACGAAGATAAAATACGAACTCCGGAAGACTCTGTCCAAATCACTAGTTTTGCTGTGTCAGCTGGCATGGACAGTGGGACTGCTCTCGTCCTCTATCCAAGCCATATTTCTGGGACCCCTCCACTACCGGGCCCTCCAATGCCTAAAGATATCTCAATTGCAAGGAGGCCTGACTTACTCTCAGTCAATGCCGCTTTTGGTGGAGGCGAGAGAGGAGTTGCAAAGGTGGATGTCCCACTTGGAGGCCTGGAACGGTAGAGCAATCTTCGGCTCCCAACTGGACCTGGTGATAAAATCAGATGCCTGCGGTTAAGGTTGGGGAGCTCGATGTGGTGATTTTGTCACAGGAGAAACCTGGTCCTCTGAGGAAAGACACCTTTGCATAAACTGCCTGGAATTAATGGCAGGGTTGTTCGCAATCAAATGCTGGACCAAAGACAAGTTGCAATATTCGGTTCTTCTCAAAATGGACAATGTGGCGGCTGTTCGCAACGTCAACCACCTCGGAGGGATGAAGCCGCAGGCTCTTTCAGATCCAGCCTCGTACTCTATGGGCTTACTGTCTGTCTCGTCAGATCTCTGTGTCAGTGAAGCATCTGCCGGGGAAGGCCAATCAAGTGGCAAATTGGCACTCCAGACACTGGAAGGATGTCAGCCTGTGGAAGTTACACCAGCAGGTGTTCCAACTGATTCAGGATAGGTGAGGACCATTCTCCATCGATCTGTTTGCCTCTCAGCTGGACTTTCAGATGGACCGATATAGCCGTTAGAGGCCGGATCCAAATGCAGCTGCAACAGATGCATTTCTCCAAGTGTGGAGCACTGAGGCGGAGTATGCTTTCCTGCCTTTCTCGATGTTAATGCGTCTGTACATCAGGTGCGGACGGATCTGGTGGTTTGGAGATCTCAAGTATGGTTTCCAGTTCTGATGGAACTTTTTGGGCATTCTCCAATCCCTCTAACCCTGTTTCCGGATCCCCTTCGGGGTCCCCAGGGAACACTCACCATCTGGTTCTGGCACGTTCCCTATACCTCATGGCATGGAGGATTACACGGAACGTTGGAAAATCACAGGCATTTCAAGAACGAATTCCTCCTTGCTTATTAAAGCCTGGGTAGATAGTATAAATGAACATTACTGGTCTGCTTCAACAAGGTGGCTGGGTTGGTGTGTCCAATGCCAGGTGGATCCCCTGGAGTCGGACATTTTCCATGTCCTGAATTTCTTGGCAGACTTACCCTCCAACGGCTTGGCTTATAGATCCATCAATACCGCTAGATCAGCTATTTCAGTGGGTCATAACCCGGTCAATGGGCATCCAGTCAGAGAGCACACGCTGATATGCAAGCTTATGAGGGGTAATCGCTTATTGATTCCCCCCGAAGCAAGATATTCTAGTCTGTGGGATGTGAACTAAGTTCTAAATCTGTTTAAGTCATGGCCATTGAATAATTACCTGTTGAGGAAACAATTGTCAGCAAAGTTGGACACTCTACTGTGTTTAATTTCCTGTCGAAGGGTCTCGGATGTTTGAGCTCTGGATTTGACAGGTAGAGTATTTATTCCTGAAGGGGTATCTTTCCATATTGCTCAAAGAACAAAGAGTAACTCAAGAATTGTATCATACCCAGCTTTTTCTGAAGTTGTGCGTGGTTAGAACCATAAGAACATATGAAACAGTTACGGAGGATATCCGTCCTCATGGGGAGAGAGTTGCTGATCGCACTTACTAATCCTTATAAAGCAGTTTCCTCTCACAATATTGCCAGATGGGTTCGATGGGCGACGCAGGAGGCGGGTATCGATGCTTCCAAATTCGGTGCCTATTCCGTGCGAGGCGCCATGGTGACTAAGGCTTTCTCCTTGGGGGCTAGATTGGAAGATATTCTCAATGCAGCAAACTGGTCATCCGATTCCACTTTTAAGGAATTTTACTTTAAACCATCTCTAATCTGGCTTCCTTGATAGTGCAAAAGCTTTAAACTAGCCTAATCCTCACCTTCGTGTCCTGAGAGGTTTAGAGGAAAAGCCTAATCCTCACCTCTGTGTCCTTAATAGAATTGAAACTTTCCGTTACGATAGCTGGGAAATTTCGCATTCATTCACAAATTTTAAGTGTTTCCTGGCATGCAGGAGATATTTAGATGTCATTCTGGCCTGGGACACAATAGCTTCTTTAGCTTCTCAAAGACAGAGAGGCTAATGGTGGGGTTGAAGTCATAGGTGCTCCCACTTAATTCAGCTGTTGTTCTGACACTATGTTGTGTGTTCTAGGTCCACTGAAAGGATATTATTGAAGACATCAATGTCCCCTGCACTCTAAAAAGCAACAGGGTAATGCAGCGGTAGATGGCTATTTTTTGGAGGATGCCTTATTGCCACCAGCCTCTAAATGACCCAGCCTACCCACAGTTTGTGGAAAAGTAAAAAAAAAACTGTATAAGGAATATTCTCATATCAGTCTTGCTCAGTGGATTGGCTCACTAAAATGTGCTTTGTTTGCAGTAAAATATTCTGCGCTGGATCAAGTGCAACAGGCTCAAGCTTGTAGGCCATTTGGGAGTGACCTGGACAGATATTGCCGCTCCCACCCCCTGATCTTTTACCCCTTGTTACCTCTCCATTTTCTCTGAAAATTTTGCAATTGTTCTTGTTTGTTTGAATTCTCTTTGGGACTCGAATCTAGTGCATATTGTTTCGTAGCAGCCACACAGGAGCTGGAGGTGGATTCCCTGCTGAAACGGCAGTGGCATTCGATCAGTTGGTACGTTTAAGTTAGGTATCTGTATAGCCAGTGGAAAGCTTGTTAGTGGAAGCCATATTGTGAGATTTTCCAAAGGAATCCTGTATATTGATTGCATTCAGATACTGAGGGGCCTCAAATGCTGCATGAATGTTGGCTCTTGTGGGACAGTTTTATAACAGAATCACCTGGTCACCCTTGCATCAGGGACCTATCTTGGAATGCAAAGTAAAGAGTGCTTGGGTTTCTATATCACTCTGGACATCTTCCTTCTAGTCTTTTTTTAATATAACCTCTTATATAAGAGGTCAGTGCGTCAAAACTACCTCGGTGCTGTACGCCTTCTAGTGATCATCTGAGTTTTGGTTAGGTTGGATCACTTTCTCTTCGATCTAGGAGCGTGGAGATCTCTTTATACCTGAGCCGAAGACATATCAGTTTGCATCATTGACACACTTTATCAAAAGGCGTTCTCGGACGGATTAAAAAAACTTTTGTATTTCAGACTTCTTAGAGCCATAGCCTATGTATGGCATTTCCCATATGCAAAACAAGCCCATTTTTGGGAGGCACCCGCATCTTTCAAACTTTAGATGACCCCATATTTTCTTTGGTAACAGTGGTATGCCTGTTGAACTGTTCTGCACTAGCTGCATGATCGGTTCGAGTGCAGTACAGATTCGAGCAAGGTAGGCGCAGTGACTTGTGTACATTTACCTTAATAGGCTGGGACCGGAAAACCATATTTGTTCACGGAAAACAGATAAGTGCCTGATGTTCTGCAAGTGTACGCCTGGATTATGAATAGGTGCCTGGATTTGTAAATGATGTGATGTGGTTAAGCATTGGAAAATGTAAATAAATATACTACATATACAGAGAAATATATGCATACACTATTCACATTTTCTACTAATGATTGATTTGGTCAGTGCAGCAGCAGGAAGCACTCCACTTCCTTAACCTATGTCGTCATTGGTCAAGAAACCTTGCATCAGACGAGACTTTAAACTATTATTGGAATATGGTGAACAAAGCCTCGGAGGTGCAACATGAAACACTCTCCGGAGTAAATTAGGTTTTTCCTTTGTAATGCAGTTCTTATGAATTATTTTCTTTTCCACGTAAACTCATCATCTTTCCCTCCCCAGTCTTGCAGGTCATCTCATCGAATGTGGAGCTCAGTGCACGGGTGGGATCTTTACAGACTGGCGGACTGTCCCTGACTGGTAAGCAGCTGCCCCATTAGTACATCTCAGGATGGCCCAATTTCATCGACTGGATATTACCATATTTGAGTTTAGTTTTCAACCTTACGAGTCGTGTACTGTGCTGGATTGGCACTAACTTAACTTATTTCAACACTGCTGTGTCAGATTGTTGCGTGGTGTGGACAGAGGCTAGGGTTTTTTATCTTGATTTAGTAGGTTCTTTTTTTCGGTCTACTTGACCCTTAAATATGGGCCATCTGTTCAAATGCATTCTAAACACTATTTTGACTAATCTTTACAAAACTGAAGATGCAAAAGCTTTTAATGCATTGTTTATCGGATTGTTGATTTAAATTCCATGGCATGAGGAGGAGTTGTCTCAGAGAGCACCACCCTACAAGCCTCCTCTCTTGTGTCATGCACATACCTTGAAAAGGATCTTGTTTTTAAAAAGGAATGTGTTGTACAAAGAGTTTATTTTGTTGTCCACTATAGTATGTAATAATAAAAATGGGGCCCAGCATAATGCATAGTCTGGCTTATTCTCTTCCCTGGTGTAACACAAAATGTCTGTTTTGAAAAATAGTGAAGTGCCCGGAGATTCTGCCCACCTGAAGGATATATATATATCTTTCAGGGTTGCGGAGTCCTGGTACATTATTCAGTTAAATTCCAAGTAACCCGTATGGTCTCAATAGGGGTGAAGAATTAGCCATTCACATTGGAATTTAAGTTATCTCTAGAGTATTCCGCTCTTGTAAGACTTAACCCTTCTTTGTAGATCCATTCCCCTCTTCTCCTAGAGATGATGAACTGTTTAGATCTGGGATTCACCCGTCCCCCATTTTTCCACAGAGAGAGATTTTTAACATTTGTTTATTTCATCTTTATTTCTCACATTTGTGTTTTATTTTTCACTCTGAGTATACAGCATGCTGCATTAATCACATGAACACTTCTAGTGGCATATATCTCAGTCGTGGGAGCCCCCCCCTTCTGAAAGGGTTTTTTCTTGATATGGTTCATGTGCTTTCATACACTCTGATAACATGATATTGGAGAGAGGGATGCCAAACAGGTATACTGTGACACTTCACTGTGCAGAGATATTGTAGTGAGTAGGGGCACTGGCCCTGGAATATAGTCTAGTATGTTCTGCATTTTTTTTGTTTTTACAACTGATGTGATGAAATCTGGATAATTTAAGTACATTTCAAACACATATTTGATGCATGTATGCTACTGTATTGCTTCACCCTCCCAAATAATAGACAATACTGCCCTCCCACACGGAGGTACAAACATGGCGAAGCAATAAATACAAAAGGGGTTTCACTCTTATAAAATGAAACACCTCAAAGATTGTTCTCCGAATAAGGCTTGGGGTTTTATTTGTGCAACACTCTCTAACAGAAAGGCTTTCCCAGATGTCAAATGAACAACATTCATGTGTGTGTGTAGGTATGTATGTATGTATATGTATGTATATATATATATATATATATATATATTATCCAAAAAAAGGTGTCCCCCTGCGAGAACGCACTTGGCAAACAGGCGAATCCTGCACTTTCAACAGTATTCTTTATTTGTTAATGACCGGACATTGTTCTGCTTGTTTAATTTAAATAACCAGCCCTACGCGTTTCAGCGCTCCTGCGCCTTGGTCACGGGCTCCTTGCAGTGTCAATAGGCGGAGAAAAAGCAGGAAACGAGTCACTTCATTAAGTAGCCTCAGGTGAGGTTTCGCCCTCTGGTGGGAATTGCCCTCTGGTGGGAATTTCTTTCCGCAGCATTCTGGGACTCGTGGTTTTCTTACTTTTTAATTTGATGTCCTCCAGTGGTTTCCGCCTGAACAAACACCCAATCCTGCACATTTGATGCTCTCCAGTGAGCTACAAGCATAAAACTCCGGTTTTTCATTATTAAAACTGCTTGTCCTGCATCCTCAAACACAGCCAGTCTGTGTGAAGCAGCCCGCATTTCATTCAGCGAGAGTGCAGTTCTCTCGGCCAGGACCGGCCGAATAAATTATCCAAAAAAAGGTGTCCCCCTGCGAGAACGCACTTGGCAAACAGGCGAATCCTGCACTTTCAACAGTATTCTTTATTTGTTAATGACCGGACATTGTTCTGCTTGTTTAATTTAAATAACCAGCCCTACGCGTTTCAGCGCTCCTGCGCCTTGGTCACGGGCTCCTTGCAGTGTCAATAGGCGGAGAAAAAGCAGGAAACGAGTCACTTCATTAAGTAGCCTCAGGTGAGGTTTCGCCCTCTGGTGGGAATTGCCCTCTGGTGGGAATTTCTTTCCGCAGCATTCTGGGACTCGTGGTTTTCTTACTTTTTAATTTGATGTCCTCCAGTGGTTTCTGCCTGAACAAACACCCAATCCTGCACATTTGATGCTCTCCAGTGAGCTACAAGCATAAAACTCCGGTTTTTCATTATTAAAACTGCTTGTCCTGCATCCTCAAACACAGCCAGTCTGTGTGAAGCAGCCCGCATTTCATTCAGCAAGAGTGCAGTTCTCTCGGCCAGGACCGGCTGATGCGGCCCGAAACGCGTCAGGCAGAATGAAACGGACCGGACGGAGTGCCAGCTCCACGCGTGATTAAAGCTTTTGTTGGAAGCAACCTTCTGTAGTGTGCGGCCTCGTTCTTCTGGACAAACTTTGGCATATATATATATATATATATATATATATATATATTAATATTATCTACTGGCGGTCGCCAGTAGATAGTTATAGTTAGGACCGAGTTCCCATAGGAAATCTGAAACTTCTATTTTGAATAACTTTGGTGCCGGTTGACTTATCTTCGTGAAATTTTCAAAACTAATGGGGCGCTCCGCTCAGCTTCTACCCTGAAAGTCTCGGGGTGATTCGGCAAGCGGGGGCTGAGAAAAAAGGGGGGTCCCAGAACACGTTTTCCCCATGCATTTTCCCATAGGACCTTTAGTCGAAGGTACAGCCCGAACGGCTGAACAGAATTACTTGAAATTTGGCAAAGAGGTAGTCCTCAGGTCAGGCATGTGCCTTTTGCTTAAATGGTGTAAATCCGTTCAGTAGTTCCTGGTAAAATCTAAAGCTAACTATAACTTGCGCGCCCGCAATGCACTGCTGATGACATCACATATTACATCAATCATGACATGGTCAGTGACATCAATCATGACATCACTGATGACATCTCAAATGACATCACTAATGGCATCACTGATGACATCATCCTTGTGATAGAGTGGCAGACCTCCTCTTCCCCTAATATAACCTTTAATACACACATTCAAAAATAGAAACTACAATGTTCAAAACAATGGACATACCAATACCAGTTACAACAACCTATTCAGTAATTCTAAGATCCACATACACATCCACTCATTCACCAACAGTCCTATACAGTCACTCATACATGTACTCACTCATCATATGTACTCACACACCTATACATCCTGTTACACAACGCCACTCATCCATAGAGTTACTCACACACATAGTCACTCATGCTAATAAAGAATCAAAAATCCATTTACTTGCATATACAGTTATACACACACCACCACACTTACTTCTACAGAAACTTACACATACTTAGTCTTTTAAACAATCACTTATAGAAACACATACTTATTCATACAGGAACTCTTTCAATCTCTCACTCTCACATATACTCACTTATATACACCAATAGTCACATATACTAGTTTAAAACATATGTAGTTACTCATAAAGACACTATTGAGACAGTCTATCACTCACTAACACACCCATGCACACACTCATCCACCCATACAGTCCTGCACACATGCTGTCTTCAACACATACAAACAGTGAGTCACTCGTTCATGCACCTATGCACTACGTAATACCCCCCACCGAACCATACAGACACTCATACTGATACTCAAAAAACCAACTAATAAACTATATAGACACTCATGTAGCTACTCACCAACCCATGCAGCCACTTATACACAAAGTGAGAGACTGATACAGATATTTACATATTTAAACATTACTCACTAAGCCATGTATTCACTAAGATACACTTAATCAGTCAGTTATACAATCAATTTTTCAAAAACAAATCATCCATTTAGACACTTATATACCCATTTATACTTCCATCGACCTTGAGATATACATATATAAAACATATGTAATTTTCAGAAAAACACACATTCACTGGATGATGTCATCAGTGATGTCATTTGAGATGTCATGAGTGATGTCATGAGTGATGTCACTGACCATGTCATGAGTGATGTAATATGTGACGTCATCAGCAGTGCATTGCGGACGCGCGAGTTATAGTTAGCTGAACTAACTATAACAGGGGAATTTCAATGGTTTTGTACGAGTGAAAAGTCCAGCTAACTAGAACGCCCCTGAAACCTATGGTTTTTTCAGTGAATATATATATATATATAACTCCACAGCTGCAAACCTATTTCGTGTCGTCCGACAAAAAAAAAAGAGCACCCGCGGGAATTGTAGAATGTGCTTTTAATGTGCAGAACCTCCCTGTACTGACAGGCGTGTTTCGGCACTCCGCCTTTTTCGATGAACATCCCGTGAGTGCTCTCCTTTTTGTCGGTTGTCACGAAATAGGTTTGCCACTGTGGAGTTGTACGTAGTGGCTCACCACAACTGTCAATTTGCATATATTTTTTTAGCGAACTAAGTAATCCATTATTTAAGGGTGTTGTATGATGAATTTAACTAACACTGATGAACGCCAGGGGGCCGGAATGCGTGAGTTAGTGTTCTGTTTTCGTGGAGATAAAATAAACAACCGTTTACATCGAGCCGAAGTGCGCAGCTTCTTTGTTTCGATTGCGGAGACATTGTGGTGTCATCAGTGATGTCATTTGAGATGTCATCAGTGATGTGATCAGTGATGTCACTGACCATGTCATGAGTGATGTAATATGTGACGTCATCAGCAGTTCATTGCAAGGTTGCGAGTTATAGTTAGCTGAACTAACTATAACAGGGAAATTTCTATGGTTTTATACGAGTGAAATGTCCAACTAATTATAACTTTCCCTAAAACCTATGTTTTTTTCAGTGAATTTCCAAGGTTTTTTAAATGCTAATTTCTAACAATAAGGTGCCTGAAACCTATGGTTTTTTCAGTGTATTTCAAAGGTTTTTTAAATGCTAATTTCTAACTATAACGTACCTGAAACATATGGTTTTTTAAGTGAATATATATATATATATATCACACACTTATAGGCTAATGGAACTGTTAAATGTATGGAATAAAATGCATGAAATGAATTACGAGCAGGTAAAATTATGGAATGAAATACAAGCAGATGATAATATGGACATCCACTACAAGATATCAGAATGATATATATATATACTAAATACATCAGATGATTACAACCACTGAAGACTTGAATGTGCACAGGCACACTTGCACATCAAAAAGTTAATACACAAAACACCTCACCGGATGCAAAAACTGCATCTTAGCCCACTCCAGACTTGGGGATTTACAGCCGGGGTTAAGAGCCTCAGCAAACTGGGTTCTGCCGCTGAAGTAGACGCGTCTGTCCCCATTCAGATTCCAAATCCCAGTTTCCAAGTCAACAAACCCCAGTTTTATAATCTCAAAGCACACTAAAGGTTTCTGAGAGGCCCTCCTCTGCGCCAAGGAAACTTATTGCAGTTAGTCACTCTCCATGCAAGCATTCCAAAGGCAAAAGAATTCTCACATTCCTTACGGCCCCTCAAATGTTTCAGCCCCTTATCTAAATGAACCTTAAAGTCTCTAGCAGAACAGAAAATAACCTCCAAAAACAAAACAACCTTGAACGTGAATAGCCTAAACCACTTGAGTAAACTGGGGGCCTGCCTATGCGCAAAGCTCAAGCTAGACAGAGTCAGAATTCAAGATGGCATGAGGGCATGCCAAAGCCAATAGTAAGATCTTCATAATACTTCCCAATGTACAACACAATGCACATTTGTGCACCACTGCCTATAGCACTGCACACTTCATCTCCCAATGTACAACATAATGCACATTTGAGCAGCACTGCGTATAACACTGCACTCTGAGACCAAGAAGTACATTTACATTCCACACCTCTCTCGCTCTCTCTCTCTTGCTATCAAAAGCACATCCCACACGTTCTGTTCTTGGCAAGGCTGTTCTACTCTGTGAAAGCGCCCCCACTCTAAAACTACAAAGAGACTTGAAAGAAATCTTCAAGGAACCGTGCACATGCAGGAAGAATGATGTCATACATTCAAGCTTGGATAAAGTAAAACGCCAAAAGTCAATTAAAATAATGGTAGTCAAAGGTCATCACATGATCTTATTACATAGGAGTGCCTCTAGCACTACAGCTACGTATCTATACATGTGATGTTTTGATGGTACAACCGCCGGGGTCCTCCCCTACCAATGATTTAGCACATCTGTTCACTTACCCGCCCACTTGTTCCTACAGGACAACAAATTGTTGTACGCAACCATTGATTTTATTAGGACTTAGGGGTTTGTGTTTCCCTGGTAAAAAGAAACAAGCATTGGCATAGCCAATAGGACCTATTGGCTATGCCATTGCTGCTTGTGTTTCTTAAGGACTGGCGTACTCACTGCTCTGTGTGTGTTCCTGATCAGCAGATCAGGTTCAATACAGGGGCAACGTCTTTGGGCTGGTTGTCTTGAGATTCACTAAGTAGCCTTGGGCTGCGCCCCTCCAGACCACAGATCCATGGGCCTGGGTCCCAGAACCTTTCACACAGCCTAGGCCTCAGTGATCATGCATAGCTGCTTCTGCGTGCTGGGCTCACAAAAAAAGTCAATACCAGTGAAAACTGCAGTTTAGTTAATTCGGGCATGGGTGCCTGTCTGTAAAACCATGCAGGGGATATTCCTGCCCCTGTACAAGGTTGAGAGAGCAACAATTTCCCTCAGTTATTGGACATAGCATGGTTGACAGCTGCAGTGAATGCTAACAAGGAGCAGAAACACTGGTGTCACTGAAGAACCAGTTAGTCTGCAGAACTACAGTAAAAGTCACAAAGGCCTTAAGTACGTCAGACCAGTGCCAAATTGATGCCGTTGTTGCCGGTGGAGCCCACCAACACTTATTTTTGGGAACGGGCACATTTCTTTCCTCTTCAGATTTTGAGCTATAACAAGAGAAAAAAATCACAAAAGGGGGAAAGGAGGAGGAGGAAGAGAAAGGCGAAAAACAATGACAAAGGAAAAAAGGAGGGATGAAAAAGAAAGCTCAGGAGTGAGTTGGAGGGGTAAGCAGTGTCTGGTGGTGGATTAAAGATGCATGAGGGTTATTCAAGACTACGCAGCCATGCTATTTAGCACCACAACCTTCTGCAGTGCCGGTGATAGCTGAGCAAATGTTTGGGCTCCGGCACTTCTTCTACAAATTAAGCACTCGTCAGACCATGACCTACACTACATGTGGGTCTGGATTCAGGTCCTTCAAAATAGCAGCTACCCGATAAACGCCGAGGTACAAACCAAATACTTCCAAAAAGCTACCTCGTATGCACGGTGACTCGGCTTTGGGGACAGCAGGTCGAGAACCTCACATTAAAGGTTCCCCGTTTGAAACACCAAGCTACATGGGGCTCGCCACTTCCTCGTGTTTTCTTGTACATGCTGGATGTAAAAAAGCTGCTGTTCAAAAGCTGACATCGGAGCGTTTATAAAAGCGGAAAAAACGAGCTATTTACAAGACATCCACACTGGCTTACAAACTGAAATTAATTTATTTTACCCTGCCTTCTACACTGTACAGCGCCTCGCACATTTATGGGGTTGAAGCATTGCTCTGCCAATATTTGCCGAGACTCGGATTATTGTGTTATACAAGGCCAATAATAAAAATGTCTTCTCATAAAAATGAACGATGCAAAATAAAGGAGCAGTGAAAATACACAGCGCTTGCTGAAAATACACAGCCCGCGCGTGGCGCGCGCTTGGGAGAGCAGTCTGCTCATTTTCAAGCACTGCACTCGTACTTGTGGCGCACTGCTGCTCGCTCCCGCAAGGTGGATGCCGCCACAAGCACGAGTGTGTGCTTGAAAATGAGCAGACCGATGGCTAAAGGCCCTCCTAGAGCAGCGCTGCCTAGGCGAGACCTAAAAAAGAAATATATATATATATATATACACACACATACACATATATATACACATATATACACACACACACACACACATATATACACACAAATGTCTGTTACTCTTCAAGAACGAGAATGGCACCCCAATTGGGATTTCAGAGATTTACACATCTAGGTGTTCCTTGATACACGCAAATATATATATTCACAGAAAAAACCATAGGTTTGAGGCCTGATATAGTTAGGAATTAGCATTTAAAAAACCTTTGAAATTCACTGAAAAAACCACAGGTTTCAGGCCTGATATAGTTAGGAATTTGCATTTAAAAAACCTTAGAAATTCACTGAAAAAATCATAGGTTTTAGGGGTGTTATAGTTAGCTGGACATTTCACTCGTACAAAACCATTCAAATTCCTCCGATATACTTAGTTGTACTAACTATATCTCGCGTGCCCGCAATCCACTGCTGATGATATCACATATTACATCATTCATGACATGGTCAGTGACATCACTGATAATATCATCCACGTGACAATCAGATACACCTCATCATACACTAGTATAACCTTTCATCACTCACTGTAAAATACAGAGTGCCATATTTGAATCCATTGACACACCAAAAAAAGTTTCTAAACACCCACTCAGTGATTCCTAGATCTATACACACATCTAATCACTTACCGATAGATTCACTCATATATCCTGTCAATGATCAATAAAACACTATCAAATAGACTTATACACCTATATCGACATTACACACCAGCACTCATCCTAATCACTTATAAAGTCATCCTACTCACTTATGCAAACAATGAATCGTACTTACATTTACTTGGCTATACACTTATAAAAACACCACTTCATCTATTCATATAGATAATAACTCATACTTAGTGTGTTATAAAATCACTATTACAAGTATACAGTTATCCATACAGTCACTCATACAATTACTCAGTCTTATGTATACTGATTTATATACAACAACTGACACATACACTGGCTTTTATTTTTCTAGTTTGTTGGACATGTACCATTGAGACATATATAGGCTCATCACCACACCCATAAAGATATTCACTCACCCAAACAACTGTTATAACATGTAGTTTTAACTTCATATACCTACTGAATCAACTATTCGCACATCTTTGGGCAGTCACACCCTTCCCCCACCGAACCACACACATATTCACTCTCCCATACAAATACTCAGTTAACTAATCAATACATAATATAGACTTTCACATAGCTAGTAACCAACTGGAGAAGCAGTTAACACAACAACTGACAAAGTGATACAGATATTCACACAGTTTAGTCACTATCCAATATATTTAGTGAGACACTATAAATTAGTCAAGTAAACAGTCAATCACACTGCTACTAAATCCTCCATCCAGATATTTATATTTATATATCCACTCTATCTTCAATGCAAATTGCTATATATATAATACATATTTAAATAACGACCCAAACCACATTCACTGGATGATGTCATCAGTGATGTCATCTGAGATGTCATCAGTGATGTCACTGACCATGTCATGAATTATGTAATATGTGACATCATCAGCAGTGGATTGCGGGTGCGCGAGATATAGTTAGTACAACTAACTATATCGGAGGAATTTGAATTTCAAAGGTTTTGTAAATGACAATTTTTAAATGTATTAATTGTTAAATTTATTTTTTTGATACTGATCTACTACATTTTTTAAACTATTTTTAGATATTTAATTTTTTCATTTACATTATAATTACAATATACATTGCATTACAAAATATACTTTCTCAGAATGAATTACTTTAGTTTAAATACTTTGCAAATAGGCAATAGACTTTTAAGTACAGTAGTTACAGTTGTTGCAATGGGCAACACAATTTCAAACACAATGCAACATTGAGCTCAATGTCAATTTCTAGTTAAATGCAATTAGTTACTTTATGGATTAATTTTCTAACCACAGGACTGGATCCTAGATTCAATCCTTGGACATCTCCTATAAACTGTTGAGTAAAAGCGTTTTGGTTACAGTAGTGATTTTTAAGGAATATTATTGTATTTTGAAAGTTGACACTTAGAAATTTTTTCACATAGAATCACCAATGTTATCCTATGGCAGAAAATTCACTTAGCAGGTAAGTAGTGTTATCGTTACTTTTCCTTACTCAGTGGTGGATCCTGGATCCAGCACTGGTGCATCTCCTGTAAACAGTTTAAAGAATGCGTATAAGTCATACAGGCGATTTTTTTAGGAATAGTTTTAGTTTGTGAAAATAGACACTTAGAAACTTTTCTGGTGAAAACCAGTCAATGGATTCCTATGGAAGGAAATACAAGTTACTGGTAAGTATGGTTAGAATTACTTTTCAGGTTCAGTGCTGGGCTAAAAGATGCAGCACTGCGTTCTCTCCTGATAACAGGTGAGTAAATCGGAATTCGTTGTTCAGATGATATTAGGTGAAGATTTAAAAGTTCCAAAACTCCACACTTAGAAGAATTTCCAAGTGAAACCAGTCAATGTTAGCCTATGGAAGGAAATTCAAGTTACTGGTAAGTACGGTTAGAATTACTTTTCAGGATCAGTACTCGGCTCAAAATGCAGCACTGAGGTCTCTCCTGATAACAGGTGAGTAAATCGGAATTCGTAGTTATGCTGATTTCATAGGAATATTTTAAAGCTCCAAAACTCCACACTTAGAAGAATTTCCAAGTGAAACCAGTCAATGTTAGCCTATGGAAGGACATTCAAGTTATTGGTAAGTACGGTTAGAATTACTTTTCAGGATCAGTACTGGGCTCAAAATGCAGCACTGAGGTCTCTCCTGATAACAGGGGAGTAAATCGGAATTCGTAGTACATCCAGTAAGCGCCACAGAGCTGCGTATTAGAGAGATGTGAAAAGGGGCACGGCCTGCACCACCTCTCTGCAACGCAGCGGCGCTTCCTGAAAGCACCTGGTGGGCTACTTGGCCCCCATGGTCCCTCAGGTTTGAAGTGGAATTTTTTCCCCAACTTACAACGTGTCACAGGGCGTGTTTGCACACATCACGTCAGGCCCTGTCCCCTCCCTTCACCACTGTGTAAACGTGCCCTATCACCGTTCTAAGTTGAGAGATTAAGTCCCCTTCCATCCAAAGGGTCCCTAGGGTCAAACTAGCCCACTAGGTACCTCCAGTAAGCGCCACAGAGCTGTGTTGCAGAGAGGTGTAAAAAGGGGCGTGGCCTCTGAACACCTGTCTGCAACGCAGATCCCTAGCGCATACTGAAGATACCTGTTAGGCTATTTGGCCCTCAGGGACCCTCAGTATTGAAGGGGAATTAATTCCCCAACTTACAACTGGCCAGAGGGCGCAATTGCAGAGTGCCGCAAGGAGGGGGCGTGGCCTCCAGCGCAATGCCGGTCTTCTATTTATTTTATTTTTTTAAGAAGGAGGGCTGTGAGGCCCCCCTTCTTTTTCTAATTTATTGGCCCTGGGGACCCCATCCCCCAGGGCCTGCACCCTAATTTTTGTTTGTTGAAAAATAAAAATTTGGCCCTCCCAAGGCCTTAATCGGCCCCGGGGATCCCAACCCCCGGGTCATGGCCTTTTTAAAAAACAATTCTTTAGGAGGGGGGCTGTGTTGCCCCCCTCCTCAGGCCACTTATGGCCCCGGGGACCCCATCCCCCGGGGCCGGCCTTTGCTTTTTATTATTTTTATAAAAAATATATTTATAGAAACACCTAGGAGATGCTGGACAAACCGTATGTACCTATCACCATGACGATTTGCGTGAAATTCATTAAAAGGTGACTATGCATACAATGAATCCACGTGGAATGTATTTACACCGCTAGTGAAGCTCTGACATGTCTGATGCCCTACCGTGCCTAATCCCGGCGCCCCCGCCGGTGGGTACCCTTGTCGTTTATTTATACAAACATGGGTAGCTATTGACAGGCACATTTAATACACACGCACACCAAGCCATTCAAAGGGTATTCGACAAAAATTCTACCAAACTATGCAAGAAACCCCCCTCATGGTTAATAAAGCACACATCCACCGCCGGATGTGTAATACTTTTTATTTTACTCTCTGGAAAGAAGACGAACCTCACTTGAGAGTCACAGCGTGCTCCTGGCTGAGCCCAATGCTGTGTTACACCCACCAGTGCCCGCCGAGTGCCACACACCTCTGTGTTGTATTCCACCAGCTAGTGCGTATGCTAGGACACTCTTTAGCCCATGTGCACTGTAACACCACCCCGTGAATATGTCATGCCACACTTGCCTTCGCACGGGTTATATTGCCCCATCTAACGTGCCTTCCTCGATGCCTATGTTTTAACGCACAGCGCTATGCCATACATATTACAATCTGGGATCCATATCTTTGTCACAGTGCATATGCAACATTACACTCCCAAGCACACATTTTATATTACAACTTTAGGGACTAGTTAGGTTACACAACACTGCCCTGTGCATATTACACTCCAAGGCACATATCGCATAGCATGCGCTAGTGCCTGTGCTATCTCGCGCTCTCCAATGAATCTGTCATTGCGCACAATGTATTGCATATTATATTTCACGCCCGGTTCATCTTATATCACACTTTTTGGTGCATAGTTTATACCATATACTATATCTAGTTTTCATTTTCAATCGTGCTCTCAGGACTATGTTCTATATAACACTGCGTCCACCTACCCTTTTCACGGGCATTACATTTTGCGATGGGGGGTGGAGGGTCAGGGGTTGTTTCTGCCAAGTGAGCCCAGAGTCAGTCACAAATGTCCTCTTCTTCCTGAATAAAAGTGAGATTATGCTGCATGCTTGTTCATATTTTAAGTAGTTCGCACAGACACACATTTTAAAAGCAAAGTTCCTAATACCCACCTTCTCTGAACAGTTAGCTTGCTGCCCCATCCACCTCCTCCCTATCCTCTGTTGTCTGAATCCATGGACTAGCCTCCTCCCTCCTGCCATGCATGGTCTGATGTGCTGCCACTGCCCTCCATTTAGCATGATGTACCAGTCCACTCCTCCTGCCCTCCATTGCCCAATTCTATGGCCCATAATTGACCTCCTGCTTAGCCTCTGTGCTTAGCTGCTGCCCCTATTCTCCTTCCCCCTGCCCTCCGATATCTTTGTGCATGCCCTTGCTCCATCCTTTTTGCCCACCATGTTCCAGGAATCTGCCACTCCTATCTATTCTGAGTGTTTTGTTGAGCTGCCACTCCCATCCCACCTGCCTAGCATTGTCAGATGATTTTAACCTGTCCCTGCCACCTCCACCCTGCCTGTCCACATGCTATGCCCCTATCCTCTTCCTCCTGTCCTCCATGGTCCATTTTACTGCCACACCCTTCTGCCCTCCCTGATCTGTTGTGCTGCAACTGCTCCTCCTGCCTGCCCCGCACGGTCTGTTGTGAGCCCCTTCCCCTGAACTCTCTTGTCTGTGCCCAGGTCCTGACCCTCCCTTCTATCCTCCATGGTCCTTTGTGCATGCCCCTGCACCCTCCTTCTTGCCCATCATAGCCATTGTGCTGCCACTAACCCTCCCGCTTGCCATGCATGGTTTTCTGTGCTGACATGGCCCCTCCCACCTTCCCTGTGTGGTCAGCTTGCTGCCCCTGACCCCCTCCCACCTTCCCTCGATGGTCTGTGTGTATGCCATCATAGTCTCATTGTTGCTCTCCATGGTGTGTCTTGTTTCTAGTGCCCATCCTACCTGACCTCCATGGTCATCTTGCTGCTCCTGCCCTGCCCCCTAGCCCCCGGCCCTCTGTTTCCATGTGCAGACCCCTATTCCCTCCCTCCTGGGTTGTCTGTTCCATTGTAATGCCCCTGATCTGTCCCTCCTGCCTTTATGGTCTGTTATGCTGCAGCTTTCTCTCCTGTCTGTCCATTATGGTCAGCTAGCTACCATTGCCTCTTTCCCCTCTGTTCTCTGTTGTCCATGTGCATGGTCCTGTCCCCTCCCTATTGCTTTCTATGGATTGTTGTGCTGAACTCCCGGCCCGCATGCCCTGTGTGGAGTATTGTGCTGCTTCAAACCCTGATGCTTGCCCTGTAGGGTCAGTTTGGTGCACCTCTCCATGTCCCTCCTGTCCTCTGTTATCCGAGTCCATGTCCCTACCCCAATTCCTCCTGCCTACCATGATCCAATGTACCATACTTGCGAACATTTTGAACTTGGTAAGAGGGAGATTTTGAAAAAAAACAGGGGTATTGATTTTCCCCTTTGAGTTACATTGAAAAAGAGGAGATTGTAGACAGGAGACAGATCAAAAAAAGCCCATTTGAGCTTAAAAACATTGGACGTTTCCTGGCTGAAATGGGTCTGTTGGCATGTATGGTTGTACTTCCACAATGGTTTATTATATTGCCACAGCCTCTCTTGCCAGTCCTGTATTGTTGGTTTGTTGCCCCTGCCTCCCTTTCCACTGCCCTCCATAGTCTATTGTGCTGCCACTGCCCTTCCTGCCTGGTGTGGTCAAATTGTTGCCTCTGCCTCTCAACAGTATCCCAATGAACAACTAGATTGCTAACATTCTATATGTATTACAAAAGTGTGGAACGCCTGACGTCATCTTGATGTAATCAAAACTGTAATACCTAGAGCATTTCCTTTAGAAATTACATGTATGAGAGGGTCTTATTTGCATCAAAATTATGGTTAGTGCTCTAAAAAACTAAAATGAGGACATATTTTCTGAGTTTTCAAATAGCGACAAAGAACTTTTAAATTATTTGTAATCTTTATGTTTTGTTATCCAGTTGACCACTTGATTAAATGTTGCACCTAGGGGAGAGGATGTGGTGTTACTTCCAGAGCTGCAGACTTTGCAACTGGGGAACCAGGTTGGAGTTTCTGCATTCTGTGATTCTGGTCAAATCACTTAATCTCCCCATGTCTACAACCAAAATGAATTTGATCTTGTGTGATGTAACCAATGCTCATGTAAAGCACTCCAATACCTGACAAGTCTGCACTATATAAAACTGCAAAAACACAAAAAATAAGTGTTTTGCACACTTCTGTCATTGGGCTATACTTGGGCTACATCTGGGTGATATTTGGGCTACATTTGGGCTCTTTTGTCTCAGGTGGCCATCTTGGGAGATTTATTTGTTATGGAGTTTCCTAATTTCCTCGTTTACTGCAGTCTCCTCAGTAGGAAATACTTTCAGTTTTTTACTTTGGTTCCATCAAGAAGGAATTCAGATGTGTCACACATTTGCCATAAATTCTGAATGTTAGCACTCTAGTTGCTCATTAGATCACTATAGTAAAGCTACTGTTCACCAGGGAAGTCTGCTGCTGGTATTCAAAGTGCAAGTTTCAGTCTGCATGTCAGAATTTTTTTATGAAATAGAAGAGGATTTGAGAAGTCAAAATGTGCCCTAATTTTTCTTTCTGCAGCACTAATCATTATTTCTATGGCAAAATGAACCCCTCATTTTGTTCCTTTGTAAATTAAATGTTTTAAGTGTTAACACTTTATTCCAATCAAGATGGCTTCAGGTGTGCCATACTTTTGTCATAAGTAAGACTGTTAGCGCTCTTGTTGTTCGTTAGAACACTCTGGGACATTCTGTCATTGGGCTATACTTGGGCTACATCTGGGTGATATTTGGGCTACATTTGGGCTCTTTTGTCTCTGGTGGCCATTTTGGGAGACTTATTTGTTATGAAGTTTCCTAATTTCCTCATTTACTACAGTCTCCTCAGTAGGAAATACTTTCAGTTTTTTACTTTGATTCCATCAAGAAGGCATTCAGATGTGTCACACATTTGCCATAAATTCAGAATGTTAGCACTCTAGTTTCTTATTAGATCACTGTAGTAAAGCTACTGCTCACCATGGAAGTCTGCTGCTGGTATTGAAAGTGCATGTTTCAGTCTGCATGTCAGAATTTTTTAATAAATAGTAGAGGATTTGAGAAGTCACTCAAAATGTGCCCTAATTTTTCTTACTGCAACACTAATCATACTTTCTATGGCAAAATGAACCCCCTCATTTTTTTCCTTTTTGAATTAAATGTTTTAAGAGTTACAACTTTATTCCAATCAAGATGGCTTCAGGTATGTCATACGTTTATCATAAGTAGGTCTGTTAGCACTCTAGTTGTTCTTTGGAACACTCTGGGAAGCTGCAGTAGAACACAAAGGAATCAACTGACAGTCTCTGCCCGTGTTGGATGTACATGTTTTACTGAGAATGTCAGACTTCATTCTCACATGACTGAGAAAGATAATGTGAATTGACAGAAAATATGCTCTCAGTTTAGCTTCTAGATCACCTTCCAAACCTCTGTGGGAAAAGCATGAGAAAATAGTTTGCTCTCAAAAATGATTCATGATATCACAGCAGAAGGCTTTTTCACATGGTAAAATCACCTTAGAACACACCACAATTCCGAAAATGAGCATGGTACCATCAACAAATGATTTATAATGTAACTAAAGTCTTAAAACCTACTATTAACTGCAATGCTTTTTAATGAGGTGCTATCATGTATATTGGTCCCAAGATGGCTGCCAACACTTCTTGGATGAAGTACTGACAGCCAATCAGATCTTACGATGAGATGTGTGGTTAGGCTCCGCCCAGATATATCTATCTTTTTAACTCTAATTTTCTCAGGAACTACTGAACGGATTTACACCATTTAGGCAAAAGGCACGAGTCTGAACTTAGGACTACCTCTTTACCAAATTTGGTGTAATTCCGTTCAGCAGTTCGGGCTGTAGCTGCGTCAACAGGTCCTATGGGAAAATGCATGGGGAAAACGTGTTTTGGGACCCCCCTTTTTTCTCGGCCCCCGCTTGACGAATCACCGTGAAAGTTTCAGGATAGGAGCAGACCGGAGCTGGCCAAAAGTTTGGAAAATTTTGCGAAGATTCGTCAATCGGCGCCAACGTTATTCCAAATAGAATGTTGCGGATTTCCTATGGAAAATAGGTCCTAACTATAACTACCTACTGGCGACTGCCAGTAGGTAATATATATGTATGTATATATATATATTCCAGCAGCAAACAACGAATTAATCATGAAAATCAAGATCAGGATTTGACCTCGGCATCGGGGGACAGCTCAGCAGTGGACAGTGAATCTGACATTGGGGCACGCAGCAAAACAAGAGCAAACCCCCGCAGACACTCACTTACCGATGAAGTGGATTTTTTATGCTTGGAACGACTGCAATCATTAAGACCACGGAAGCAGCAAAACAGCAGAAATCGGGGAAAAACAAAAAACGAAGTGCGAGAAGAAAAGCAAGCCGGAGAAGGAACAAACAAAAAACAACCGAAGAAACAACCGAAAAGGTATTGGAAGAAATAGAATGTCCCAACCTAACTGAAACAAGTGAATCAACGGTTATCAATCTAACGGACTTAACTCTTAACAGGGCGGAAACACAACTATTGGCCCTAGGACTCTCTTTCTGCCCTGAAAGCTCCTTTAACTATGCCAAATCCCGGATTGATATCTACAAAAGCGTCAGGAAATTGAAGTTAATGAAATTCCATGAACATTCCAACAAATCAGTGGTTGGGGCAGCCCTGATTACTCAAGCATCGACAATCAAATCAGTAGATGTAAATGAGACGACGTTGGACTCACAAGAGTTAGTGGATACCTTATTTGATCTACAACAGGAAAGTGATTCAACTAGCCAAGCAACCACAACAAGCGTGTCTCAACAAATCACACAGCGGGTGGCCAAATGTCTAACCCCCTTTAAGCCACCATCAAAATTTTATCCATTAACCATCAAGGATACAATTGACAGCTTCCAAGAGCAGGTAATTGCTGATTTGAAGAACCGCAACAAAATAACCTGCAAGGCTAAGCAAACCAGGAGAAAAAATATCAAAGAACTGCAATACCACCAACTAATGACCAAAATTAATAACACCAAGGAAATAGTAATCCGCAACGCTGACAAAGGTGGCAACGTGGTTTTATTAACAAGAGAAAATTATCTGAAAGAAGCCATGAACCATCTAAATGACAAATCCTGCTATGCGACCAGCAATAGAGCCACGTGGAACTCAATAAACTCAACATACCAGATAAAACTAATGGCCTGGCGAGGGGTGGGATTGTTAACAATTGAAGAGTATAAATATCTGTGGACTCAGAAACCAGTTATCCCCATCCTGTACTTCATACCTAAAATACACAAGGATAAAACTAACCCGCCGGGGAGGCCAATAATATCGGCACGCAATAGTATCTTTGAAAAAACTTCCAGATATGTGGATTTCTTTTTACAAGACTTTGTTCAGAACCTGGCTTCATACATTAAAGACACGGGCGATTTTCTAATGAAAATAAGAGAACTTGAATGGCAGGAAGATTTCCTTTTGATTGCGTTAGATGTAACCTCATTGTACACATCAATCAAACACAATGATGGACTACGAGCATTGAAATATTTTCTTGCAAGAAGAGGAACTGCCTATGCTGAACATAATCAAATGCTGATGAATATGGTTGAACTATGTTTGACTAACAACATATTTATGTTCCAGGACGCGTTATTTCAACAATTACGCGGGGTAGCAATGGGTGCAAGCTTCTCCCCCAGCTACGCATGTTTACACATGGGCTGGTGGGAGGAGCTTGTACTCATGACTAAATATCATGATATCCTCAAAAACAATATACAATGCTGTTTCAGGTTTATTGATGACCTGTTTGTGGTATGGAAGGGAAGAGAACAGGCCGCAAGGGAATTTATAGATCAACTCAATATCAATGATCTAAACCTAGAATTTACTTCTAATATCAGTAAAACAGGGATAATATTTCTTGACGTGGAGGTGTACATAGAACAAGGGAGGGTGGAAACAAAATTGCACAGAAAACCAACAGCAGGAAATTCTATCCTGCATGCCAACAGTGCCCATCCAAAGCACCTCATTCAAAGCATTCCTTATGGGGAACTGCTACGAATAAAACACATTTGTAGTGAAAGTGGATCCCTAAAAATAGCACAACAGGAATGCATTAACCGCTTCAAGATGCGGGGTTACAGCAACAAATGCCTAGACAAAGCCCTAACTAAATGTAACCAGGTCAATAGAGATATACTGATCTGTCCAACCCCTAAACTAAAAGCCTCAGACGATGAATCAATTAACAACTTTACATTTATCTTTCAATATAATCGCCAAGAAGGAGCAGTTAGGAAAATACTTAACAGAAACTGGTACCTTATAAAACAGGACCCGATAATTGATAAAAAAAATCCCCAAACGACCAGCTATCACATATAGACGAGGAGTATCTATGAAAGATATGTTGGTAGACAATGATCCATGTGGGGTGGGAGCCAAGGGATCTTGGTTGTCACAACGACGGGGATTCTTTAAATGTAAGGTTTGTAAGGCCTGTGAATTTGGAATCTCCACAACAAACTACACCACACCTTTTGGGGGTCCTAACATGGAAATTACCAAATCATTGAACTGTAAAACTGACCATGTGATATATGTTTTGGAGTGTACATGTAAATTAAGGTACGTTGGGAGTACCATTCTCCCTGGACACAAGAGAATACTTCAACACATACGTGCCATTAAGAACCATGATCAGGCATATCCAGTGGATCGTCATTTCCAAGCAATACATGAGGGTAACCCAAAAGACCTAAGTTACTTCCTCATTGACTCTGTCCCCAAAAACAAAAGAGGGGGTGACAGAGAGAGAGCACTCAGAATATTGGAAATGTACTATATATTAAATCTGGACAGCAAACACCCACATGGTTTGAACAGCTCGGAGGAGCTACACGCCAGTCTCTGAATATCACGCTTATGCCAAGACAGCTAATGTTTATATGTACAATAACTTTCACATTTACAGTTTATATTTTATACAAGGTTCCCCTTATTTCCTAGCTGTAATGAGACTTCAATGTGAGGCTGACGATCAGATCAATTGGATCTGATTGATTGCATTATCTTTAAGCCCCAGCAATTTGCTACTATTCGTATATCGACTGATATTACAGTAACCACGGAGTTACTATGATTTCTAAACTTGCCTCCTTCCTCTCTTCTCCCTTTTTTTATATTTTTTATATATATTATAATCTTACATTTTTTTATATATAACAAGCACCTGGCACTTTTTTAGTAGTTTTAAACTAAGCACTTTTGCACAATAAAACCAATATCAAAAAGGACATAAAAAAACGAATAAATTTAGTTAAAAATCACAAAAAATTCATTTAGTGTGATGTGACGTATCAGGGATGAGTTTTATAGTGGGCAACCTGATCCGTCCTCCTTCTTTTAGTCTTTCGAGTTCGTAACCATTAAGTGTAGGGAACTTTGGCTCCCAATCTGTTAGTATCAATCAATCAATGGGGGCCATACAAGATTGTGTTTTGAATTGTGAAGTATTTTATAATCATATACTCTGAATTTTATGCATTTTACGTATATATATTTCTTAGGTATTTATACATATATATGATTTCTTCATAAGTATTTATACATTTATATATTTACACAAGATTTTATCTTTGTGACTGTGATATAGAAAATGCTCTTTTTAAATTTATAGACTACTCTATTTATATATGTATATTTATATATTTATTTATTGTCATTAATGAATTTAATCTGTTTAATCATGACATGGTGATAATGAATATTTAAATCTATATCAAAATCCCTACGCCAATTCGAAAGAACTGCAATGGTAAAGACATATGGACAAGGTTGAAACTGACTGACTGTGAAAAAAGTTTCAATGTTTCATTTGAGAAAAAAACTGTTGAAACACACTAGGCCCTACCCCCTTTATAAGTGCAACACAATTGGTGGTTCAGCGTCATGTGATCAAGTCCCCTAGCAGGGACGAAACGCGTAATGGCTGCCACTCTGTGGATGTAACCTAAAGGACATTAAAAACTATCGATACTAAAGGATTGTGGTCCGTGCTCTTTTTCCGTGGCTGGTGGCAGAATCGCGGAGTGTAAGAGTGCTTGAGGGTATATATATATATATATATATATATATATGTGTGTGTGTGTGTGTATATATATGTATATATATTTTATTAAAATGGTAATAGGTAGGGACCTACTATTTACCTATATCCAAGGCCCTAACATGAACGATATGGCTGCCTTTTCAGTCTCTAAAAACAGCTATTATCCAATTATATATTGGCTTGTCATCGCCATGTACCATGGTATACTACGAAGTTGTCACGCTATACCATGGTCCAATATATAATTAAGGCCTAGCTGTATTATTGAATTGCAGTACCCTTGCACCTCTCATGGTGTCGCATGGGCAATGCAATACTTAAGTCAAATTTACAAAGGAATGCAAGGCCACTATGCATGGCCCTGCATTGATTGGTATATCTATAGAAACTCAAGTCAGTGCAATTCACTGTTTGGCGTTACTCTGCACACCATAACCTACATTGCTGCTAAATTTCACATACATCCTTATACCACTCCACTATGCGCTATTCCACTGTACACCACTCCATGCCTCTCCACTGTACTACTCCACACTCCACTCTACGCTATTACACTGTACACAACGCCACTGTACACCACTGCAGTCTACGCCACTCCACTGGACGCTACTCCACTATATACGGTTCCACTCTATGCCATTCTACTGTACGTCACTCCACTTTACTCTATCCTACTGTATGCTGTTCCACTCTACAACACTCCACTGTACGCTTTTCCACTGTATGGCTCTCCACTGTATGTTACTCCACTTTACACCACTCCACTCTACGCCACTTAATTCTACGCTATTCGATTGGACCCCTTTCCAATGTACGCCACTGATCTCCACTGTATACTATTACACTTTACCCCATGCCACTGTATGCCACTTCAGTCTACACCACTCCATTATACTCCACTCCACTCTGCACTACTCCACTATACATTCTACACCATTCAACTGTACAACACTCCACTCTACGCTATTACACTGTACGCAACTCCACTGTACGTAACTCCACTTTACACCACTCCGGTATATGGCAATCTTCAGTGTGCGCCACTCCACTCAACTATATGCCACTCCACTATACGCTACTCCAGTATATGCCATTCCACTGCATGCCACTCCACTGTATGCCACTCCACTGTACGCTACTTCATTCTACGCCTATCCAGTGTTTGGCACTCCACTTTATGCCACTTCATTCTACGCTATTCGAATGTACCCAACTCCAGGTTATGTCACTTCACTGTATGCTATTACACTTTACCCCACACCACTGTACGCCACTCCAGTCTACACCACTTCATTATGCGCCATTCCACTGTATGCTACTCCACTACACACTATTCAAGTCTACACCCCTTTACTGTACACCACTCCACTCTACGTTATTCCACTTTATGCCATTCCACTATGCTCTACGCCACTACAGTGTACTCCAGTCCATTCTACAATGGCCCATTGGCCGCCACTCCACTCTACGTTATTTCGTTCTACCTCATTCCACTGTACACTACTCCAGTCTACACCGCTCCACTGTATCCCACTCCACTCTACGGTATTCCACTCTACTCTATTCCAATCTTTGCTATTCTTCTCCATGCCACGCCATTTTACTCCTGTCTACGCTATTCCAGTGTACGCTACTCCATTGTACGCTATTACACTGTATGCAGTTTCACTCTTTGCCCCTCTACTGTATGGTATTCCATTCCTCTCCACTCCACTCCACCCCACTCTGCCACTCCACTGTATTCTATTACACTATACCTCACCCCACAATAAACAACTCCAGTCTAAACCACTTCACTGTATGCCACTACACTATACGCATTTACACTTTATGCCATTCCACTGTACGCTGCTACACTATACGCTATAACTCTCTCCGCCACTCCACTGTACACCACTCTACACTATTCCACTTTATGCCACTCCACTGTGCACTGCTGTACTCTACGCCACTCCAGTGCACTCTCCTCCACTCTGTATAACTCTACTCTGCAAAACTCTTCCAACCTCTGTGCCACTCTGGTAGATTCTACTCCACTCTATCCCCATACACTTCACTGTCCATATTTGCCCTCAACTCTATGCCCGTACACTGTGTTGTACAACACACTACTCAACTCTACAACAGTTTCTAACAATGTAGCACTCCACTCTACTATATGACTCACCACTCCAATTTATAACATTTTCCTTGACTACGCTATGCCACTTCAATGTATACCACCCCATTCTATGCTAATCCACTGTACTTTACACCACTCCACGCTATTCCCCTTTATTCTACTCCACTGTTCAATATTCCACTCTATGCTACTCCACTTTACGGTAATCCACTCAATGCCATTACTGTGTACGCCACTCCACTCTACGCCGCCCCATTGTATGACACTCTCCTCCACTCTATATCGCACCACTCTATAAAAGTCTATCATACTTCATGACACTCTATGGCATTCTACTCCACTGTATCCCTGCAAACTCCACTGTCCAACTCTATTCTCCACTCTATGCCTGTACACTCTAATGTACAACACTGTATTCCACTATGCAACACTTTTCTATACAGCTATCCACTCTGTTGTAGGAGGCCCCACTCCAGTTTATAGCAGTTTACTGCCTACAACAGTACACTCTACTCTATGCAACTCTAATCTATGACACACCATACACTCTATTGTATTTCTCCACACTACTTTACACCACTTCACTTGACTACTTCACTATAAGAGACTTAACCTCATTCTACGCTACTATACAACTATGCACTCTACACAGCTTCGCTGTTTAACACACTAATGTACTCCATATAACTCTACTCTACAACACTTCTGCATTGTATGCCACTCTCCCCCACTTTACTCCTGTATATACCCCTTAATGCCACTGTACAACACTGTACTATAGTGTATGCCACTGTACAACACTCTACTCAACTCTGTGATACTCTAGCCCACTCTACAACACTGTATGTAACTCTGTATGCCACTGCACCCCACTTTACTCCACTCTACTTCAGTACTCCACTGTACCCCACCCAATACCATTGTACTCTAGAACACTGTATGTCAATCCACTGTACCACATTCTACAACACTGTACACAACTCCACTCTACAAAAATCAACTAGACTGTAAGCCACTCTACTCTACTGTAGTTTGCATCACTTTTCAATAATGTACAACACCCCACTACACACTACTGTACAATACGGTACTCCAATTTATGACACTTTACTCGAATGTATGCTACACCACTCGACTCTATTGCACTCCACTTCTACGACACGCTACTCCACTCTGACACTTTACTCCACTCTACACTACCCCACTCCAGTGTATCCACTCTACTACACTACACTCTGCTACTCTGTCTGACACTCTACTCTGCTGTTTGCAACTCCACTTTAAAACACTGTACTACACTGTATGCCACTCTTTCACTGTATACTCCATTCTATGGCCATCTACTCTACGCTACCGTACTACACTCAACAACATACCCCTCAACTTCTCTCTACGATTCGCCATTCCACTATTAGACACAGCACTTGATTCTACAACACTTTCCTCCACTGTACTCTGCAACACTCCACTTGATCATGCTCCACTCTGTGACACTCTACTTCACCATACTCTACTCTTAAACACTTTGGTCCACTCTGACAGTCTAGGACACCCTACTCTATTGTTCGACACGCCATTCCACTGTACAACTCGCTGCTCCAGTCTACGATACTTGACTCCACTATATGAGACACAATGCCACTACACTATATAACACTTTTTCTGCACTGTACAATATGGTACTGCACTCTAATCTACTCTATCCCAATCTATAATACTCCAGTCTATGGCAATAGATTTTACAACACACTCCTCCACTGTACTGTATGGCACTGTATGGACACTCTCCACTTGCAAAACTGGCCTCTACGATTTGAAACACATTTTTATTAAAAATATTTTTAAAAACACTGAAATTCAACGAAATAAAGATTAAATCTTAGTTATAGTTTGAAAAACTTCTTCTCCCTATACCAACCTCCTAGTTTAAGCTATACACACTTTAAAAATTCTAAAGTTCTAGTTATAACTTTCATTTAGAATTGATGCACCACCTTCAAATTATTATAAGTAGCAGACCTTGTTGCACACTCTTTTCAGCTCGCTCACCGGACAACCCTAACTATAACTTGCCACTCTACCGTGCACTATTTTGTCATAAATAATGATACTCAACTGTACAACACTGCACTGTACGAAGCTCTCCTCCACTCTACGGCACAACACTACACTCAACAGCACTGAACTATAAAACATTCTACTCCACTGAACTAGACTTAATGCCACTACACTCTACCAAACCCTGTTACACTCTATGCCAATCTACAACACTCTACTCAATGACACGATGCTCCACCACACTCCATTTCATGACACTCCAGTCGATGACACTCCACTGTCTAACAGTCAACTCTACTGTTCGACACACCACTACACTGTACAACATGCTGCTCCACTCTACAATACTCCACTACATGATACAACACACCACGCCAAACCTCTGTATAACACTTAACTCCACTTTACACTACGTTACTCCACTCTATTCCACTCCTCTCTATGACACTAGACTCTGCGGCACTCTCCTTCACTGTACTCCACTCCACTTTACAACACTCCAACTGTGATTTGAAATACATTTATATTAAAAAATAAAAAACATTAATATACAATGAAAAAAAACAAAGGTTAACGATCATTTATAATTAGAAATAACTTATGTACTCTTTCTATACAAACCCAACAAAATGCACAAACATTAAAAACGGTAATGTTCAAGTTATAACTTTAATTTATAATTTATGCACCACCTTCAAATTACTATGTCATTCACTCCCGAACACAGTCTTGTCACCTCGCTCGCCACACTACTTTAGCTATAACTCATGCCTTTTCCATGCCCTGTTTATACCCTTGCATACTAGATCACGTATAGCATGTGAAATCATAGAACTCATAACAACTCTTAAAACTTCTCAATTTGACTTGTCACAACACAGTGTATGGCAGAGTGGCAAGTTATAGTTAGCGTTGTCTGGTTAGCGACCTGAAAAGAGTATGTAATGAGGTCGCTACTTATAATAATTTGAAGGTGGAGGATAAATTGTCAATGAATGTTATAACTATAACTTTGGAATTTTTAAGTTTGTGAAGGGAAAATAAATATTCCTAACTGTAACTGAGCTTTAACCTTTGTTTTTTTCATTGAATATATGCATATATTACATTTGTGGCATTAAGGTCTGAGTGCATGCCGCATTGTATAACTCTTTCCTATATGGCCAAAATGAGTCTTGGCTACGCAGACATTCTGCAAAAATAATAAAATGTAAATTGTTCTAAAGACACAGAGGCTTTCAGGGCTCACCTATGTACGATTAGAAGCCACCCTGGGATAAGGGACTACTTTCACAGCATTTTACACATCCTTCTTTAAATCCCAGAAACACTATTTAGAGTGGCTCAACCTACAGTAAGACTGTGTTGTATCATAGGATATATTTGCACAGACTACCTCCTTTCATAATCCCTTTCACCAGAGTTTTGTTATTTGGAGGTACATCCAATAAGAGATTCAGCAAGTGTTAAAAATGGGATTTCTGGTTGGCTAAAGTTTACACCCATGCCAGGCAGAAACCACCACTCTAGTCAGGACAAGGGAGTTGCAGTCCTAAAATAGCCCCTGCTCACCCCCTTGGTAGCTTGGTACGAGCAGTCAGGCTTATCTTAGAGGCAGTGTGTAAAGCATTTGCACTAAACCAACAGTAATACAATGTAAGCACTACAAACGGACACCACACCAGTTTTAGAAAAATATCCAATATTTTTATATAAACAAGACCAAATACGATAAATATCCACAATACAGTACTTCAGAAATAGTTACTTCTCAAAATGTCTTGATTTTGCAAAATACGTTGAAAAACACAGTTCGTACGAGTCGGTAGCTCGGTCCGAGCCTACCGCGATGCTGAAAACAAGAGTCTTGCAGTTCCAGCTGACTGTGTCGGTACGGGCCAGCAACAGCGGGACATATTCGTTCACAGTACCTTTCTTAGTGTGACCCACATGGCGGTGCAAGTCGGTCTTGGCGTCCTTTGCGATGCAAAATGGAAGTGGTGCACGGTGCGGTGCCCCTCGATGCGGTGCGAGCAGCGGCTCTGTGACGATCGTCCAGACGGCGTTGGTGAGACCAAGGCGGGTGGTGCAGGGAGAGGTGGTGCTCGATGCGGTGTTGGCAGGTTGCGGTGCAGGTGACAGAGCCAGTTGTGGCGTTCGTCGCGGTCATGGTGCAAGGTGGAAGCGGTGGAAGGTGCGGTGTCCCTCGATGTGGTGCGAGCAGCGGCTCGGTGACGATCATGTAGATGGCATCGGTGAGACCAAGGCTTACGGTGCAGGGCGAGAATGTGCTCGATGCAGTGCTGGCAAGTTGCGATGCGAGCGTCAGAGCCGGTTGGCGGGTATTGGCGCTGGCCGGACAGTTGTGCGTGACGAGTCGGTCACGGGTGTCGAGCCAGCGGTGACCGTGTCGGTGAGCCCAGGCCAGCGAAGTGAAGTGAAGCGGGGCGATGCAGGTTGCGGTGTCTCTTGATGCGGTGCAGGCAGCGGCTCGGTGACGGAGTCGGTGAGACTAAGGCTTGCAGTGCAGGGCGAGTCGGTGCGGCCTGCGGTGCCTTCAGGACTCAAGGCCAGCAACGGAGTCGGTGACTGAGTTGGTTGCGGTTCTCTCTTCTCTGTGGCAACTGAAACAGCGGTTCCAGGAGCAGTACCCAGAGGTTGGTGAAGTCTTTGCAGTCCCTGAGACTTCTTAACAAGTAGAGAAAGTTCAGTCCAGTCCTTTCACTGCCCAAGGCAGAAGCACCAGCTGCAGGCCAACCCAACAAAGCAACAACACAGCAAAGGGGCAGTACTCCTCCTGGCAGCTCTTCCAGCTCTTCGTCTTGGCAGGTTCCTTGATTCCAGCGAGATCTAAATTCTTGGGATCAGGGTCCCACTACTTATACCCCAAAATCCTTTGTCCTCTGAGGGGCCTCTGCCTAGTCCAAACCAGTTCTGGTCAGTCCTCGAGCACTTTGTTTACATGGCTCCTTCTTTCCTTTCAGAGTGCAGGGCAGAGACATCAGACACCCCACAGGAGGTGGATCCAGCATTGTGGAGGAAAGGCACAGCCCTGGAGCACTCTGTTGACATGATTCCTTCCCTCCTTTCACAGGGCAAAGACATCAGACGCACCACAGGGGGTGGAGCCAGCACTGTGGGGGGCAGGCACAGTCCTATTCAGGTCCCAGGTGCAACTCCTCCCTCCCATCTAGATGCATTTCTCTCTATTCACCACTGGGCGGACTCACCCTGTCTCTTGGAATACCCCAGCCCTGTCACTCAAACTCCAGACAGGGAATACACAACCTAGCAGAGGCAGGTTTGGATAGTTAGACAAGAAAATACCTACTTTCTAAAAGTGGTATTTTCAAACACAGAATGTTAAAACCAACTTTACTAAAAGATGTATTTTATCATTCTGATTCCAGGCATACTAAATTCGAATTTCTACCATGTTCCCTGAGTCAGTTAGGATTATAAGATGTAATAATCAAACTGCCCATTCTGGCCTATGGAGAACAGGTAGCCTTGCAATAGTGAAAAATGAAAATGGCTGTAATTCACTATTAGGACATGCCACACACACCAGAGCATGTCCTACCTTTCACATACAATGCACCCTGCCCACAGGGGTACCATGGGCCTACCTTAGGGTGACTAACATGTAGAAAAGGGAAGGTTTAGGGGCTTGCAAGTGTGTGCACTTGCCAAGTCGACATGGCAGCCCCAGGCTGCACACAGGCTCTGCAATGGCAGGCCTTAGACACACTTTACAGGCTGTTTCCGTGGGTGGCGCAATCCAGTGCTGCAGCCCACCAACAGCATTTGATGTATAGGCCCTGGCACTCGCAATGCACTTTACATGGGGCCGACACATAAATCAAATAGCCAATCATGGAAACACCAATCAAAACACAGTTTACACAGAGAGCATATGCACTTTAGCACTGATCAGCAGTGGTGAAGTGCCCAGAGTCCTAAAACCAACACACACAGGTCAGGAGAAAATAGGAGGAAAAAGCGAAAGGTTTAGGGATAACCCTGCAAAAAGGGCCATTTCCAACAGCAAGCAATTGATACTGGAAATCCATTAGTGTCCACGGTTTAACAACTGTTTGACCCATCTTGTAGCCTTATGTGTTCTGGAGAGACTTATTAGGTAAGTTAAACAGTATTGTATTTTGATTGCATTTAAATAGCACTCCAAACTCCTAATGAGGCATCTAAGCACATTTGTGGATGGTTAGAAACCTGCTCTGTGGCATTGCTGTAGATAGAAGAGTGTGTGCTTGTCATGTAGCCTATAAGGGTAGTGTGTGAAGCAAGAAAAAGAGTGAGGGCTAGGATTCTTAAGATTGAAGTTCTAGTGTATGGATAGACGGGACCCTGTGTGTGTGTGTGTTATGACCTACGTGGGCAGTGTTTTGGTACTGTTAACACAACTGTGTAGTAGTGCCTACACATGAGTGTAGAACAATGTGTGCAAAGAGATCCGATCATGGATCTGGGTACTACCCTCGCCGAAGAAGTCTTGGACATGTCATTTATGCCTGTTGATACGTTGCCTTAGAAGATGACCAGTGGTGAAGGGTACTACCTTTGAAGGTATAGTTGGATCAGATATTGTATATGGTTTGGAGTCCACCCAAAAGTGGGGGAGGAACAACCCATTGGAATAGGCATTATATAATCAGGCATAGTATATGCTCATGAAATTCTCTTTGAGGGGCAGAGCATAATCCATAAGAATGAGCATTTTACTGCTAGACACCAAATATACACTCATGGATCTATCGTAGTGAACAGAGGACCAAATTAATATTGTAGGCCAACATTGTGCATACCTTGATGAGTCCACTCAAGGTTGGTTCAGATCAAACCATAACACTCCAGGAGATGATCAGGACAGAGTGGTGCAGCTTGTGGCATGGGCTGCTTTTGCTGTTGGAGTACCTGACAGTCCAAACAGTGCACCATATTACAATTCATGCTACTAGTGATGTTTGCATAAGAACACAGACAGTACACAAGTACACTTCCTTTCTGATTGTTCCATCATGGAGTGAGCAGAAGAGTGATTGTGTTGAACAGATCTCCCACAGAAACATGGATGGAGGGAGGTGGTGCAGCCTATGGAGGCTTGGCCTTTAAGGACCGATGGAGGACCTGATGTTACCAGTAATACAGCAAATTGATGTAATTGCCTGTGCCTTGTGTTAACACCATGCATATGCAATTCCAGAATATATTTTATTTCAAGAAAACATTTCAATTCAGGCTAACCTTAAATAAATAAATATTGTACTCATATTAGTACAGCAAATTATACTTTATGCTAGTGCCTCTTTTCCGACAAAATGAGTAGGTCATGAATGGATTCCACTTCGTATGCCTTAAAATAATTGGGTAATATAATAACAGCAGTATAGTAAATCAACTTTACATGGGTGGTGCTGTTCATGCAAACGCAGACTATAAGAGAATACATTTCAATTCAAATAAGCCTTAAACAGATTGAATAGTATAATCAGTTCTTAACTCAAGAGCAGATTTCCAAGAGCAGATTTCCAAGAATAGACAGAATTTGCTGGCACATATTTGGGGGCTGCACAATGGATGTAGTGATTCAGCTGATGATAACACATCATACCACTATTTCAATCTTTGTATGCAATCCCAAACCAAACTGGGTACCTCTCAAGACCATTGTACTCTTCAGTGCAAAAAGCAGATCCGTGATATATATGCTAACCAGAAGGAGCATAGGAATTCATTCTTCTTCTTCCTCATCACTGATGCTAGTTTGTGTCATCATCATGTTGGAAAAAGCCAGCCCTTCAGCTCCTTACTTAATCACAGGTGCTTTTTGATGGTTCATATCTTTTCTGTGGAAGAATCCAGTGCTTAGCTGTGTGACTGAAGATGGTACCACTGATCCACTTCTTAAAAGCTCTAGTGACTGCCTTGAATGGAGTGTTTTCTTCTGTGAATGTATTTTGATTTTTCTGTGTATGAAAGCTGGGTTTTTGCCATTGATGGCCCTATGGGTGATGTTCATGGTTTTGAAAGCTGAACATCTAGCTACTGGCAGTCATTGATGTTCTCACGTGGCTGGTAATATTTGCGCGTGGTCTAGAAGATGCCCATCTTTACTTAGTTTATCAGGGGATATGCTTAATCCTTGATCACGCCCAGATTTCTCACTTCTCTCAATTACATTGGCAGTACTCCAGGTTCTTAGGGCCAGACGGAAGAGGCATGAATGCAATTCCAATCTCTGCATGTCGGCCAGTCATCATCCATAGGTTGATGGCACTAAGTCAGTGGTCTAGTCTTGATCTGTCAAGGTTGCATGAGTTTTTCAGTTTTATGGTGATTCGACAGACAGTGTAGTTGCAGCATATCACGTTGGAGCATTAGATGGGATTCGGTGGTAGACTGAGGTAGACACTGAAGAGAAGTGGTCCAGTGATTGATTCTTTAGGTGCACCCACTTTGTTGCTGAAATGCAGTGATATACATGGGGCAAGCAATATGACCAATGATCTCTGGGAGTCAATCCATTAAAGGGTACTTCTGTTTATGCCAAGTTCTTATGATCATTCAAGAAGAGAGTGGTGGTGAACTGCACATCCTCATAAAATAAATCAAGCCAGAGGAAAAAGCACCGGGCCAAAAGCTGAATTAAAGAAGCAGTTCTTTTTGACCTTGTAAATCCACTGGCAGTTAGAAGTCTTTTCAATTCTAGATTCCAAGCAATGGGAGCTACACATGGTAAAGCACCACTGGCCTAATGCAGGCTTCTCTGTGGGCGATCTAGCAAACACTGAGGACTGATTGTGAAAAAGTCAGAGTGAGGGAGGGAGTCCAAGATCAAGTTCATGGGGTACAAAAATAAAGAACAATTATACAGAAGAGAAGGGGCATTTTTCGGATGGGACTAGCAGATTACTGCACATGAGTTTAACAGTGGAACTAGTTTGTGGGGAAAGCAAAAGGAATGTAGGGTACCTAGGAATGTGATTTAAGTGCGCTTCAGTAGTGCAGTCTCGAACACCAATTTTCTCTCTACACTTTTGAAAAAATATATTTTTATTGATTTTTCCAGCAATTAATACAACATAACCGTAAGAAAAACACAAATAAGAATTAAGCATTCCATAAGACTCAACATATATGAATGGAGAAAGATTCAAATAAGTACAGCGTTATAATTGCTATGCAATCCTGAAATACACGGTAGCGGAGTAAAGCTATATCATTATAGTTTTGTGCAATAATGAGTAGTACCAGTGAGGGAAGCAGTGCGCGACAGTGCATGCATCAGCCTAAGAGGAATATATTTTGTCAACACAGAGTGGGCTAGCATTTAGAGTACACCAATTCCGCAGTTCTAGGGGGGAGGGGCATCATGGGAACCTGTATTCAATGCTCCACATGTCGGAGGCCGCTACTGATGGTTTCTATGCTACATCTACACCCCTTCCAGTCCGAATCGTATCCAAGGCTCAGATTGGTGCTCCCTCATCTGGAGCATGGAGCAATAAATACTGACGCTGGGGATGCTATATATTCTTAGGTCTGGAAGAGGCGGGTTGCAACGAGGCGCAAGTATCACTCATGGTGTCGCAGTTAACCCATGAGGCACAGGGTCAAGACTGATATGCATATGGCCATGTCTGAACTGGGGTGGCGTGTTGAGCAAAATAACAATGGATATAGGCCTAGATCTCTGTACTGGGGTGAATGTATGACATTGTTCTGCATTCTGTCCATCAACTGTTGTTTTTGCATTTGTCACCCCGAGTGGGACGGGTATGCCCAGACGTGGGTCCCGTGCTCTCCATGCCACTGGAATCAAGCTATCCTGGCTGAAGAGTGGTGAAACCCCGAAACCGGTCCTAGGATGCTTGATTCCGGTCCAGGGAAGACCTGGCTTGGTAGTTCGGGCTGGACTGTTCCCATGAGTCACAGGGTCAAGACTGATTTGCATATGGCCATGTCTGAACTGGGGTGGCATGGTGAGCAAAATAACAATGGATTTAGCCCCAGATCTCTGTACTGGGGTGAATGTATGAGATTGTTTTACAATCTGTCCATCAACTATTGTTTTTGCATTTGTCACCCCGAGTGGGATGGGTATGCTCAGACGTGAGTCCCGTGCTCTCCATGCCACTGGAATCAAGCTATCCTGGCTGAAGAGGGGTGAAACCCCGAAACCGGTTCCAGGATGCTTGATTCCGATTCAGGGAAGACATGGCTTGGCAGTTCGGGCTGGACTGTTCCCATGAGGCACAGGGTCAAGACTGATTTGCATATGGCAATGTCTGAACTGGGGTGGCGTGGTGAGCAAAATAACAATGGATTTAGGCCCAGATCTCTGTACTGGGGTGAATGTATGACATTCTTCTGCATTCTGTCCATCAACTGTTGTTTTTGCAGTTAACTAAATCCCTCATCCATCCCTGTACTGTAGGAACCGATGCAGCACCCCAGTGTAGAAATACCTGTTGCTTTGCTTACAGTAACTTGATAGCGGCATACCACCTAATCGCTATGAGAAGTGGCTCAACATGACCTAGTAGTGCCATAAGCGGGGATGCGACCAGCTCCACTTCAATCATTTCGGATAATATCTTGAATATCTCGTCCCAAAAAGCCTATATCTCTGTACAGTTCCCCGCTGGATGGAAGAAGCCAGCATGCTCTGTAGCACATCTGGTGCAGCTATGGGACCTGGAGGGGTCACATTTGGCTAGCAATTGAGGGGTAGTGTATGCTCGATTATTGTATTTGAAATACAAGAGTTTGTTGGTGATTATTTGAGACCAGTTTGGTTTGCTCGCAGCAAAAGTGCCAAGTCTTGTCAGATATGGGATCTGCCAGATCTGTCCCCCATGCCTCACGCGCCCCCATCTCCGGCACCGGTTTAGGCGTGAGGGCCATATGGTACAGTCGCGAGACTCAATGTGAGCTATCTGGGATGGTAATAATTTGTCAGTAATGGAAATTCTGGAGGCTCCGATGGGGCAGTTGGAACTGGGGCTCGAGCAGCAGCATATAGTTGGTGTATTATGAAACTGTCCATGTGTGAAACATTGCACCCATTTGTTAGGGATGTGGGAGGATGCAGAAGGGTATCTACGAAGAGGTCCCTGAGTTGGAGCAGCCGACAATCAGTCAGAGTTCGCTTAGTACTATTTTCAGCAGTTATTGGCAGCCAAGGGTTTTCGGCAAGAGGGATATGTGGAGAGTATAGGTAATCATAGCCCAGATATCTATGAAGTTTGGTCCAGGCCCAACAAGTGGTTGAGAGTGTTAGTATCTTGTTTGCTTTTCTGGGCAGACCTAATGGAAGGATTGTGGGGAGGCGGCTGGGGTGTATCTGTGACCACTCCGGTTTTAGAAATTGCAGTCCTGCATCATAACGATACCAATGAAATGTGAAGTGTGCTTGCGCTACAAAATAATGGAGATGAAAATCAGACCCACCGCATCCTCCACACGTGTAAGGCAGAGTCAAGGTCTGCCAATTGATTCTGGGTTGTTTAACGGCCCATACCAAATGTCTTAGTATGCCAAGTAGCGTTTCAAAAAGAGTAGCGGTTAGTGCTATGGGGGTGTTGAGGAACAAGTATAAAAAACGGGGCAGTACAACCATCTTCACAATCGCCACTCAGCTTGCAATGATAATGGAAGCGTAATCCATCTCTCCACCAAAGTCGTTAGGTTTTCGATTGCTGGACCATAATTCAATCGTATGACCTCAGCACTTTGACGGTGAAGATAAATGCTGAGATATTTGGGCGGGTCGTGCTCCATTTTAAAGTAAACTCGAGGGCACACTCAGTAATGGCTTCTGTAAGGGAAAAAAATTCGGACTTGTTCTAGTTGATCACAAGCCCAGTGACTGCCCTGAAGCGTATAACCTTGCGGAGTTAAGGCGGAAGATTGGTTTCAGGGTGCTTAACAAACAGCATTATGTCGTCAGCATACAAAGAAGCCAAGAGGGGACCGCGGTGGAACTGGAGACCCCTCATTTAGTGTCTGACCAGGGGATCCATAGCAATTATAAAAAGAAGCGGAGCTAAGGGGCATACCTGCCTGGTGCCTCGGGATAATGTAAGTTGGTCTGTCAGAGTGCCATTGATCTTCAGTCGGGACAGAGGAGTAGCATAGAGGAGGCGGATCAATGTAAGGAAGCTGTTTGGGATACCCAATTTGGTGCAGTGCAGCAAATAGAAAAGGCCACTCAAGAGAGTCAAACGCCTTTTCTGCATCTTGTAAGACAGCCACAGCTGAGAGCTCCGGGTTTATCTGATCGAGAACTGCAAATATGGTACACAAGTTTATAGATGTGGAACGATCTGGGATGAATCCCAATTGCATCAGGGATACTACTTGGCTCATTAGTATAGAGAGTAGAGTGGCAAAAATCTTAGCTAAGATCTTATTATCGTGGTTCAACAGTGATGGTGGTCTGTAAGAGGTGCATCTGTCCGGGGGGGTTGTCTGGTTTTAGTGCCAGAGTTCTCACTGCCTCATGCATCGATGGAGGGAGGCTCCCCATTGTGAGCGATTCTGCATAGACTTGAAGTAGATGAGGGGCCAGCTCTGTTTTATAAGCTTTGTAGAAAGCCTCTGTGAAGCCATCCAAACCAGGGGATCGTGTATCGCTTAAATCGCCAATGGCCTGTATAATGTTGTCACTGGAGATAGAGGAGGCAAGAAATGATTTTTGTCCCGTGTCTAACCACACCATGGCTACTGCCACCAAATAGTCCGCTATTGCTTCCGTAGCATTATCACTGCAGGATGAGTATAGCCGGGTGTAATAATCAAAAAAAGCGGTAGATATAATGTCAGTGCCTTAGATCACAGAGCCATCTTCTAATTGAAGGCACGTAATCAGTGAGGCTTGGTATGAGGGCCGTAATATATTAGCCAATGATAGGTCTGGCCACTCACCCTCACTTAGGTTCGGGCGCGCGCATACTTGCTAAGATATTTGGTTTCTCGGGCTGTCAGGTCCTGAAAGTCCTGTATTAGAGACCCGCGCTTGCATAGTAGTGGGGCCGAATCATGGGATTGTGGTTGGGTGTCTAAGTCTTGCAGTGCTTGCTCAACTGTCGCAAGTTCCCGGCGTATAGATCAGAGTACACCTGAGTGTTTAGCTATGCATACCCCTCTGATATACGCTTTGAAAGCACCTCAAAGGGTAGAGTAATGTTCTACAGTGCCGGCGTTCAATAGGCAATATTACGCTATTGCATCTCACACTTCAGTTCTGAAAACGTTGTCTAGTAACGTGTTAGGTGAAAAGCGCTATGGAGCCCGGGGCAATGTAGTTTTGGATAGCCGAAGAGTAAGGAGCACCGGGGAGTGGTCTGATAGCGTTCTACGGATATGCTCAATGTTTATAAGTGTTAGCGTCAGGGTTGGGGTGACATACCAGTGGTCAATATGCGACCACGAGACGTTCAGGGCAGAGAAAAGGTGTAGCTTCTGTCTGAGCTGTGTTTAAAACCCCACCCAAATGCAAGGAGTTTAGAATGAAATGTACTAAATGTTTGATGAGTGTGGCGTGGTGATGAGCCCGATGCCTATTGTGTCTATCGCTGGATTCATGGTGAGTCTGAAGTCTCCCCCCATGAGAATCGTATGGCTATGAAGACGGTCAAGCTGTGCGGAGATATTAGATTTAAAAAATCGGGGGAGTCTACGTTGGGCGCACCCTAGATATTTACTAGTACAAAGAGAAAATTGGCTAATGTGCAGGAGATTAATCGATATCGGTCCTCCGGATCAGTAATAACCTTGCGTGTGAGAAAGGGGATGGCATACACCTCAAGAGTACGTGCTATAGTTAACAAAAAAGCGGCTTGCGCCCCAGTTAGTAACAAAGCGAATGGCAGAGTCAGGGGGGAGGTGTGTTTCTTGTAAAAACGCTATTTGGGCTCCGCGTCTGGATATGTATGACCGCACTTGGCACCCCTTTCATGGGTTTAACAAGCCCCGCACATTCCATGTAATGCACTTTAATGGTACATTCTCTACTTCTGCGTTAGTAATGTCAATTGCCGCTTACAATAGTGCCAGTGCGTCGATGAGAATGTATGCATCAAGTTTGTTTCAGCAGTCAGTTGAGCATCTCCTATGTAGCGGTATATGGCCGCAGTTCATGGAGATAATGCTTGGCGAGTTGCACATGTCCTTCTCAGGACATAGAAGGGCATGATGAAGATTTTTCCAATCCAGTACTAGCAGCTGGGATTGATCCGATGTGATTTTGCTTGCAAAAAGTGAAGGCTTCCTCCGGGGTATCGAATATATGAGCTTTGCCATTTAGCTGAACACGCAGTTGTGCCGGGTACAGCATGGAGTATTTAATGTTAGCTTTTTACAGGAAGCGCTTCGAATCTGTAAACTTTCAGCGCGCTTCTTGTACGACAGGTGTGAAGTCAGGAAAGGATAGGGCCATGCCCTGGAATTGCAGTGTGGGCTTCTCCCAGGTGAGATGGAGTACCGCGTCACTGTCCTGGTAGTTAAGGAGCTTGGCTACACTTGACCGGACTGGTGCTCCCGGTGCTGGGCACGGGCCAAGAGTTATATGAGCTCTCTCAACTGTGAATATAGATGAAAACGCATCTCCGCCGAAAATATCTGAGAGTAGCGCCTCGGCATATGAACACATGCGTCAGTGTTCGTGGATTCAGCGATTCCTGCTATGCGGATATTGTTCCTGCGTGATCTTGCTTGCAGATCCTCTGCTTTCGCGGCAGCGAGCGTTAGCATTTTTTCAAGCCTGTCGATTCGCTCTGTCGATGTGCTTTGAAGTTGTAGCGTTGGTATCTTCGCGGTCCAATATGTGCTGTTCTGCTGTAGAGATGCACGCTTCATGCCTCTCTGCTCTTTCATGCATATTTTTAAGTTGGCTGGTCAGTGTGTCTAATCTGGTGTCCATTGAGAGAAATCCATCACGCAGCTTGCCCAGCAACGTAGCTGTCCCCTCAGGTGCCCGGAGGGTCCGGATCTCTTGAGTTTGAGGTTGCCACACAGGAGCCATCGTCCTCACCTCGCAGGGGGGTCATGGCTGACTCAAAGGAGAGCGGGCATTGACGGGAGTCGGAGCGCACCATTCTGTATGGAGGAGAATGGGGCTCAGTGATTATATCTGCCACCAATCATGCTGGCTATACAGGTATTTGGAGACGTTTTTTCTTCTTTTTTTTCCACCTCTGTTTTATTTTTTATTTTTGCCCCTAATCTGCGGTCAATAACGAGGGCTGTGACCAGTGTAGTTTTGGACGTCTGAATTGTTTAAGGACTCTCGGTAGAAGGGGCGCAAATGGCGCTCATCTGGAGAGTGAGCTGCCACTACCATATCTTCAGAATGGTGCTTGTGAGTTTCATTTATATACTTCTATTCATTGCCCCGGTTACTCTGGGCGCAACGCAGCTGTTTGCATTTCGCCAATGTTGCATGGACCTTTCCCCCAGCTCCCAGGGAGGCACAGGCATCAGTACGTCACCCCCGCAATTTGAGTTAGATTAGAGCGATGTAGGCAAGCAGGGCGCGGGTTATCAGGAAGTCAGTGCTGCGCCGCGTCTCTTAGCCTGGCAGGGGATCAAGTCGGACATGTGAAATTACACGAAGGGAGGAGGACTCCTCACCGCTGTAAGTGCAAGGCGTGTGGTGCAGTCGGGTGGATCGCCTTCGCATAGGCAAGTCACTGCCATGGGGCAACGCGTGGATGTAGGCCTCATAGTACCCCCAGGGGCACCCCGCTGTCCCCCCTCCCCCATCATGGGTTACCCAAATGACACACACAAGACAGTTGGTGTTGGGTAACAAAATGCTGCAGGTTTATACATAATTCCAGAATATGTAATGGGTGGGTTATCTTACGGGCGATCCAAGGGCAGGCAACCAACTGGGTCGCCTGCCCGCCTGATGAGCCGGGCAGCGCGGGAGCGATGCCCGCCGTTGCTGCCCTCCAGGTGATTCTTTCTATGATCACGTGCCGTTGGTAATTCTACTCACGCCCCCCCCTATCGGCGCGGAGCGTCGCATAGCAAGCCCCCGGTTGTTCAGGCCCACAACCGCCCGCAGGACTAGCGGGGCGCCGATACGGCTTCCGGGACCTCCCATGAGGCTCCGCGTTTTGGCTCAGGCACCACCTCTGGTGCCGCGCAGAGGTACCCTTTGTACCGGCCTGCTTCCAGATCGCCCTGTAACTCCGTCTGCAACGAAAAAGGAAAACATTACAACGCTCGGCAAAAAACCCCCCCACCCAACGCCTACGCCGGGTAAGCGGTAGGGAGGGAAAAGGCGAGGTGGGCGACAAAGAGGTCGCCAGGAAGGGTGGGGGAAGGCTAAATAGCCTCCCCCTCACACCTGGGCCAGGAAGTGACACGCATTGCGCGTCACTTCCGGCCAAGCCCGAGGAGGGGGGCTCCGGTCTGTGTCCCCGCCCCCCCCCCCCCCCCCGGTGGGAGGGGGTGGGGAGGGGTGACCGGGGCCACTAATGCGCCGACCGCCTATTGGCCCCCTGCGGGGGCCGCGGTCAGCGGCATAGTACCCCCAGGGGCACCCCGCTGTCCCCCCTCCCCCATCATGGGTTACCCAAATGACACACACAAGACAGTTGGTGTTGGATAACAAAATGCTGCAGGTTTATTACATAATTCCAGAATATGTAATGGGTGGGTTATCTTACGGGTGATCCAAGGGCAGGCAACCAACTGGGTCGCCTGCCCGCCTGATGAGCCGGGCAGCGCGGGAGCGATGCCCGCCGTTGCTGCCCTCCAGGTGATTCTTTCTATGATCACGTGCCGTTGGTAATTCTACTCACGCCCCCCCTATCAGGGCGGTGCGTCGCATAGCAAGCCCCCGGTTGTTCAGGCCCACAACCGCCCGCAGGACAAGCGGGGCGCCGACACGGCTTCCGGGACCTCCCATGAGGCTCCTCGTTTTGGCTCAGGCACCACCTCTGGTGCCGCGCAGAGGTACCCTTTGTACCGGCCTGCTTCCAGATCGCCCTGTAACTCCGCCACAGCCCTGGAGGCGGCTCACCGTCGCAGCCAGGGCCCCCCACCAACCCGCTATAGTCTTACCTGCCACCTCTCCTATCTAGGGCTTCCTGCAACTAGCTGGAAGGGAACCATCCTAGCAGAAAGAAGAGTTTGAAATTCTGCCACTTCATGACAGTGTGACAGCGCTAGCGGGACTCAAACCTTGTGAGATCCCTTATATCCACAGGCCCAAGACTTACCAGTGAGCTATAGCTCCTGGTGTTGTAGATGGCCCCATCTAAGCCCCCAAGGCCCGAGACGCTATCCTAATCGGAATAGGGTCTGCTGAAATAAAGGACCCGTTGGGCCTGGGGAGATGTGCCAAGAACTATTCGCCCCCCATGCGGGCAGGTTACCCTCTTCACAATTCTGGGCCTGCCCTCTTAGGCTATGAAGGCGAGAAGGGGTTTACTTAACCTTTGGCCAGCCCCCTCTGATTGCTAAACCTGGAGCACAGGAGTGCTCCTAGCTGCCAGCGCGTGACCGTGGGCACGGGGCGACTCCTGCCCCTGCCCACCATCCCCTATTCCTTATGGGAATTATGCCCCTACAGATCCCTCAGTGATGTAACCCCCTAGGTATACCAGCTTCGGGAATCTGTCTGGCTTAAACATTGCGCGCTGTCAGTAAAGTTCAAGCATTGAGGATTGACTAAGTCCTACTACGCCCCTCCCATCATGCTCCTCAGAAGGAGGGTGGCGGGGGGTGCCCCCCACCGCAAACCCATAGCATCCCCAGCGGTGCCAAATTCCTGCTCCGTTGAAGTGGAGATTTAGTGCACCCTGGGCGTCGCCGACCGCCTATTGGCCCCCTGCGGGGGCCGCGGTCAGCGGCAGAGCAGTGCAGGCCTTGATTTTGGGAACGCGGACAGGAGCAGTCACGGCCCTGCCCTCCGGCTCGCCTGCGACCCTTGTCGTCAGGGAGCCTCGTGGGCTGTGTCAGGCTGGAATCTGCATCCAGCGGTCCTGCATGTTAGGTTGACTTCAGGCTCTACAGGTCGGCTCTCCAGGCAGCAGAGGAGTCACTTGAAGCCCTTCACGCTATGGGGTTTAGCTCGCTGCATTTTAAGTTGGGTTTTTGGCCCTAATAAACGGCTCCGGAGAGTCAGGCTTGAGTGGCCATGTTGGTCCTCGGCCAGGCCACGCCCCCTTCTCTCTACACTTTAGTAAACCTTCAATAGGATTTTGTTACCATTGTGTACATAAAGTAGGCAGGCCATATGTAAGATAAAAATGTCGGTTTGTGGTAAAACAAAGCGTCCAGAAATGTTAAGAAATATAAATAATGACCCCAACGTGTGGAAAGATTAATTTAAAATACTTGAGAAGTTTTAAGTGACAGTTTTAAAGTAATGCTTATTTCTTAGTTTTTTGACATAAAAGAACTAGGATTACAGGAGATTATATGGTGAGTGAGTTTATGCCGAAGACCATGAACAAAAGTCCGGTTGGGTGAGAGAGAGAGAAGCAAAAGCAGGGAAAATGATCACGGGTCATAAACTAATAGAAATATTTGGTGAGAAGTGAAGACAATTAGACGGGGAAGGCAGTACAGAGTTATTTGGGCCGGAGCTTTCCGGTGCTGAGCACCGGCACTTAATTGGTTTCTAGTGCCCGGCACCAAATTGTCAAGACCACACTTAGGGCAGTCTGCCACAAAGTGGCGCTGCTCATGTAATTTAGAGATTAGCAGTATAACAGTTGTTTAGGAAAACAATATACATAAAAAATTACTAATACCTACCTCCTCAGCCATTCCTTTATCTTTGGGGACCTGAAATAATCTGAACTGTCGCATTCACATGCAAGAGAGATGGGTAGTCGTCGTTTTGGCAGCGATGACAGGGGAGATGGGTGGTGCAAGCCGCAGTGGCCTCCTGGTCAGAGCCCTGGCACTTCATATTTTACAAATTAAGCACTGACTGACAGAATGGTAAGAGTGAGCGAGAGCCCAGACTGACTGACTGTATTCATAAAGCACTCACTATCCCTTAGCATTTCTAATTGCAGGTCTAAATGCAGCCAAAAGAGCAATATTTAACTTCCAATTAAGATTAGTGGCTGTAAAAAAAAATGTGGGGCCTTCTTTAGTCCTGAGATTGAATTGAGATAATTGTTATGCAGAGTACATAATTGTATATAGGAGGTATATTTGGAGTCAGGTAGCCTGTTGCCAGATTTTTAAAAGCAGCTGTAGCTCAAACAGCCTATTTTTTAAAACAATGCCTTCTGCCAGGCATAGCCCGTGGGAAAAGCTTCATGCAGTTGGAACAGGTCCAGTTGCATTATATTGACCAGATTGTGAGCCCTTTGAAGTTTTAGAATCTGTGTTTTAAGGAGGTCACAGCAGAGAGTGTTGTAGTAGTCGAGGGGGGAGTGAAACATGGACCGTACAACTTAAGTACAGTGTATCACAATGAAATTAGATTTTTCAATTTGTTTTGTAATAAAAAAACAGCTGCTGACTACCTCACCTGTAATAGGAGTCACAGTACCTCTAGAGTTCAAAACAGCTCCTGTGGTTTTCACTATGACAGCCCCTTTTTAGCTGAAGCCAAACAGTTAGGGGTTTTTAGAGACATTAGGACTGGCACGGACTTATATAAAAAGAAGATAACCTTTGTTTATGAACTATTAAGGTGGGGAGTAAGCCATCATCCAGAATTGTATGTCAAACAATGTTTTGTCAAGAACTCCATTCTCCAGGGGGACATGTGCTCAGAGGATGTATTACAGACTTGATTATCGCCCGAATGTGATTGTGCAGATTCCACTGAGATCAAGGATCATAGTTAGGCATTTGTCAAAGAGGACTGAAGGCAGGGTTGAGCAACAGTGCTTGTGCACCTGACAGTTATCACCTGTCAAGTGAAGGTACCCATCTTCACCCAGTGATATTTGTCTAAGAAGGATCTAAACCACCCACTGCTACTTCTGAAGCCCTTGCCACAGTGAAGGCTCATCATACTAGAATCTCATGGTCCACTGTTTCAAAGGTGCCGAATAGATCCAGCACGGCCAATAGCTCCCACAGCAGTGAGAGTAATGGTTCCATTCTGTGCTGAGCAGGGGCGTTTTGGTACCCTGGATGAGGTCTGAAACCAGCTAGAAGTTGAACCTGAATTATATAGGAATCCACAATGCTTTGAAGCAGCCAAGCTATAGCCTTCTCCGAAAGGTTTCCTAAAACTGGCACTATTATATGGAAACAAGGTAGCTTTCTTCAGTATGGGGAAAACGAATTTCTTTTAACATAGTTGTTACTAGGTCCTCCTTTCTGGAAAATATGATGCAAATAAGGGGAACATTTCTGGGCAACCAGACTGGAGCAGGAACCCATTGAGAATCTGTCACAGAGAGTTAATCAGTGCTGAGATATCCTCTAAAGGTGTCAGTGCAATAAAAAATATAGCAGCGAGTGTCATGGGTCGGCAAGATATATTTGCTTCTTTTGTTGGAATTATGGAGTTTGCAACTATGTTTTTTTTTTAGCAGTCAAAAGCAATATCTGCTGTATCTTGTCGATATCATCTTAAACTGAGCAGAAGAATGCTCTAAGACCACAATAACTGTGTGATCCCATAAAATGATTTCGATAACGATTAGTAGTTCATTTTACCATGGGGACACCTCCGTTTCTTCCATTTGGTTTCCATTCTGCTGTTCCCTTGTTTCATTTATTTTAAATCTAGATTATACTACAGTGCTCTTTAAGATGAGCTTTGGATTGTCTAGTTGTATAGTAAGGTAAGGCATAAGGTCCCTCGTTCAGTTAGAAAAAAAACAAAAAACGGCCTGATTTAGAGGTTGGTGGTGGGTACTCCGTCACAAACATGGCGGATATTCTGTCCCGCTGTACTACAAATGCCATAGGATATAACGCTCATGTAATAAGGCAGATGGGAAATCTGTTGTATTTGCTACGGAGTAAACCTTCCACTAAACTCTAAATCAGGCCCAAAATCTTCTTGCCCTGGATATTTCTCTTTAAAAGCCATGTCAATATTGATGCCTTGTCTCCCTCAGTGCCACTTTGAGATTTAAGAGGGTGATTGCCTTAAGATTGGTGTATTTTTTTGGTTTAAGTAATGTCATGGGTCAGGAGAACCCTTAGAAGTCACAAACACAGAAGACATCAATAAAGTGAGACATGTTGGGTATTAGTCCTGTATTTAACACCACAGTGTTGTGCCAGTGCTGCCACTCTACTCCAGGGCCGGCTCCTCCACTAGGGCGGAGGAGTGCCGCCCTACTGCTTTCTTGCAGTGCGAGAAGCAGAAACATAAAATGGTATACCTACCATTTTATGTTTCTGCTTCTCGCACTGCGAGAAAGCAAAAGTGTTTGGTTGCGGGTGGGCGGGGCTGCTCTACGAGCAGGGCTGGGCAGGGGATGAGTGGTGTGCCCACTCCTGAGTAAACATGACTGGTTTGATTGGCTCTCTGGAGCCGCCCAAACCAGTCATGCACACACTGCCCTTTCTCCATGCAGGCTACAATGTGGGGTGCACATACTTTGATCCTTTTTTGAGGCTGGCGGACATCTCCTCCCGTCTCTCACTTTGCTGCCATCACAACCGTACGGATAATATAGCACCTGCACCCTTAGTTGCAGTGCATTTTAGCGTCTGCCTCTAGTGCTTTGCCTTCGCCTCTTTATTCTCTAAGAAGGCTAACAGATCCCACAAAGATTCACCTGTATATCCCTATTCAAGCTCATAACCTCTGACGTCATGTGCATCTCAATCCTTGAATCCTGGCGTCCTTGGACTGGCCAATGCTACCGACGCCTGATTAGTTAAAGGTTGACTAGTTTGGTGGGCTAATTACAGGGTTATTCATTGGAGCAAAGTAGATCAAGGAGCCATATTGCTCAATTAACATACAGTCACTTCTTTAGACCTTTCAATTTGGAAATATTTAACATGGGATACAGGGTAGGTTATAGAATGTGGCATCTAAACATAATGCTTTAATTGTGAAGAAATAAAATGATGGGGTGGAGTTATCCTCCTTAGAACCAAGAAAGGAGGACCTAGTACCAACTATGTTTAAAGAAATTAGTTTTCCCCATACCACCTTGTCCTCATCCGGGGTACAAAAACTCCCCTGCTCATTTACCGCCTCTGATGCGTTCCACTTAGAATGAGTACCCCACACTCCAGCTGGTCTCTTTGTAGTGTGTAAAATGGCTACTTATTTAGCGCACTAGAAGAATATCGATAATCATGTGGCCCGATCTATTCAAATTGCAGAACATTGCTTTCTCCGGTTTTCTGTCCTTAGGGAAACCCTGTTTTGAAAAAAGATTTCAAAGCTGACTGTACGAATTCTGCTTTTTCCAACACAGCATTCCATTGTTTATTGATTGCAGAATCTCCTCCCTCGCAGCTTTATAGCATAATGAAATACTACCACATTCAAAGTATTTGAAAAACATTACATCATTGCCAAAGACATCGGGGGAGTGGTAAGGACTTGAGAAAGGGCAGAGCAGTTCTTCTATACAAAATTAACAATTTCAGAATCTTGAAGTGCATATGAATGGTTGTTTGTTTGCTAGTCTGCTGTAAAAGTTAATAATTAGACATAGTCTCTTTTAATACCAGCTTCTCATGAGAACCACTTGCGGTACCTCAGAGAATTTATTTCCACCAGTAAAAAAACCCAGACCTTTTGCAGAATGTTAAGTATTTCACCATACCCAAAGACATGTTCATAAATCGATTCTTGTACAGAAATTCTCGGCTAGAATCATCAGGGACAATTGCTGCTCTCATTACATTGATCATTCCGCCAAGCACTACACTGGTATCCTATAAACCAAAAGATTAAGTTCAAAACCGTCAGTATAACCAAGAACGCCATTTAATGCACATCATTTTTCACCTTCACATGCTATTTATCCTATATAGCTCCAATGACCCTCTTAAAGCTAATTGTGGCCTGTAGCCATTTCTCATTCGGCTCAAAAGGGGTGTGCGAGTGTCTGAGTGGGTCTGTGAGTGGGTGTCTAAGTGTCTGTGCTGTGTGAGTGACTGGGCCACAATGGAACCGCACCTGCCACTTTATCCAACAAGAGTGCATTTCGGCAATGTAATTGTTGCTTCTGTGTCGTCATCCAGAAGTCTGTGATAACATGAATCCTCCTATAGAGAGGACAGCGAGACAATAAAGAGGTAAATCTCCACCAAACAAGGGTGCTTCCTCTTAGCTGCAAGAAGTAAGTGCTTTTTTGTTTGGTGGAGATATCCTCATATTCCTGGGCATAAAGAACGCGTCACTAAATCGTCCGGAAACGCGCTATGGCACCTTTTGGTAAGCTGTCCATCATCCTGGCAAAAGGCAGGGGAGGCCTGCCCAATTATTAGAAGGGGAGGGGGGCCATGTAGCCCCAGCCCTGGGGACCTAATCCCTCGGGCCCTGGCCATGATACAGTGGGGGGGAGGAAGGCCACGCACCCCCTCCCCTGCCTGGGCTGATTTCAGACCCTGGAATCCCATGGCCCAGCCATGTCTCCTGGGCACCCTGGACCCCACCCAGGGCACCCACTGTGCAGGATAGCAGCTCCCGTGCATTTCATCTCTTTCCCTGATGAAAACTGGAACGGTTTGACAGCTCCCGCTTGCTGGAAGCAGAGTGTTTGCTTTTGCTTGGCGGGAGCGAAAGCTTACTGCTATGTCCCTGGGGTAGGCACCACGGGACATAGCGGAAGCCGGCAGTGTATGGTGGCGGTGCCCTGGGCCATATATTGCTCCAGGAAGGGGGCCAGGTGGTCCCCTCCTTTGAACTGCATGGGCCGGCCCCAGGAAAGTGGTGGCCCAAGGGCCGTATATGGACCGGGAAGGGGGACATGTGGCCCCATCCTCTTTTTAAAAATTAGGATTGGCCCCCGGGAAGTGTTGGTTCCTGGAGGCCAGAGGGGCCCATACACCCCCCCCCCCCCCCTTCAATGTTTTTTCAATTGTAGCCCCTGAGAGGTGGTGGTCCCCCGGACCAGGGAGGGGTCTGCGTGGCCTCCCCTCTATGTAGTTTTCAAATTGTAGCCCTGGGGAGGTGGTGGTCCCCGGGCCATAAATAAGCCCTTGGAGGGGGCCTGTGCACCTCATTCCATTTTTTCATACAGCGCTGCATGCCCCCGGGACCTGGCGCACTCGGGTATTTTTTTTTTTTAAACAAGTGCTGGAGACTGCGTTTGTGTTTTTTCTTACATGTTGGCTGCGGGATCCCTCTGGAAGGCCAGAACCAGGGCTACGGGGTTAGGGTATTCGTACTCTGCCCTTTTTTCTTTTTTTCTGGGATTTTGTTTTTGGGACTTGGCTGAAGTAGAGTTCCAAAATGGCTGCCAACACTTCCTGGTTGAAGTGTTGGCTGCCAGTCAGAGTTCCTCATATATCTGCATGGGCTTGACATTATTCGCGAAGGCTTCATGGTCGTAGATATACAAATTTAGATTTCCTTTAAATTCTCTACAACTACAGAATGGATTTACACCAAATGACGACAAAACGTGATCTGGCGGACAAAATCCACCTTTCTGCCAAATTTGGTGTAATTTCAGCCAGTGGTTCAGGCTGCAGGCGTCTAAAGACTACGGGAATTAACGTGAGAAACACACTTTTTTTGCCCCCCCCCCCCTTTTTCTCGGCCTTCGCTTGACGGACTGCCCCGAAACTTTCCATGCACAAGAAGAATCGCCGGCATATTCTTTTGTTTGAAAATTTTGTAAAGATTCGTCAAACGGCACCAAAGATATGGGCAAGTCAAAAAATGCTTTCTGTATGGAACCATAGTCCTAATTATAACTACCTACTGGCGACCACCAGAAGGTAATGTATATGTATATATATAATATAAAAATGTCTTTGTGAAATTGTGATCTATAGGTACTCTCAGTGTAGTGATCATGATACAATGATTTTCAAGTGTACTTACCTCTGATGTAATGACATACATTGTTATACTAGGGATCCCCATATGTGTGATTTTTTTTTTTTTATTGCTGGCGAGGCCAACGCAAAGACATCACACTGACATCACACCCACTTACACTGATTCGAGGACTGAATTAAGGGGGCAGTGTATAGGCAGCCCATCACCGTTGCCAGATAGGGAGAGACAGCAATCCCTCTGCATGCCTTACCTTGGGCTACCACAGTTCTAGCAGAGCACACCAGTGAGGAGAACTCTAGATGCTAATAAATGTTTTCTGCAACCTGAACTGGCGCGTCTGTGAAGTGCCACCTCCAATTTTTGAAGACTGAGTCTCCAATTGTGGCATGGTCCAGGCCTATTCTGTATAGCAGTGGGTTACACTTGCTGCGTGTTCCGTCCACAGACAAGTTAGATGTCCCCTGATACAGAAAAAGTGTGTTCGAGGCATATGAGCTGCAGATTGTACACTTAGCATAGATCGCCATCTGGTGTTGGGCCCGGATGTTTGCAGTTTGTTTTTCTTCTTGGACAGTCTTTGGAAGTCACGAGTTTGGTGACTCCTCCTTCGGTCCGTACTGCGCATGGGCTTCGGCTCCATCCTCAGATTGTTTTTTTCCGCCATCGGGCTCGGATGTGATACTTCGTGCTCCGGCTTCGAACTTCTACGGTTCCAGCCTCGACGGAAAATCCTCGTCTCTTCGAGTTTCTTCATCATCATCTTCATCTCTCGAAGCGGCACTTTTCTCCATCCCGTACATCGGCACCGGCCTTCGGGCCCTCCTCGACTCCGGTCCCGGCCGATGGAAAGGACTCCGTTCAAAAAGTGCCCAAAATGTGGGTCTAAATTTCCCCACACCGACCTCCATCAGGTGTGTAATCTTTGCCTCTCTCCAGAACACGAGGCCAGAGACTGCCCCGCCTGTAAGTCTTTTCGATCGAAGAAAACCATCCGGGATCGAAAAGCTCGACGCACCATGGCGCACTCATCCTCTGCAGCTCCACCGGACATCTTCGGAGACGGCGCCGAAGCTTCGGGGCAAACACACACCGAGCAGGAAGAAGACGTCAGCGCTTCCGAGGCCGACGACTCCGACGTGGAGGACATCACACCGGCGCAGCGGGCCGTGAGTACTGTGCCCCCTCCCACCCCCGCGCCCAAAACCAAAGAGACTCAGGTTACTCCCTCGCCTGCCGGCCTGGGCAAAACCAAGACCAAAGCTTCGATCACCCCACCTTCGGGCTCGGTGTCGAAGCATCCAAAGTCTCACGGCAGCTCGGGATCGAGCCAGCCGACGCCCGGTGCCGAAAAACAGCATCCGGCACCGAAGAAAGCAATATCCAGCTCGACTCCGAAGCCACCGGTGCCGAAGCCTGGACTCTCGGTGCCGACCAAACACAAATATAAATCTGTCGGCACCGACGCTCCGGCGCCGAAAACTCCTTCGACGCTCCGGCGCCGAAAACTCCTTCGACGCCGAAAAAACCGGAGGCCCCAAAAAAGCATGGCGCACACAAACCATCGAAGTCCTCGGTTCCGAAATCACCGGTGCCGACGGACGATTCGACGCCACTGGCTCTGTTTACACCAGACCCTCTACAAAAGACTCTGTCCAAAGATCCAAAGACTGGACTATTGACTTTAATTATCAAGAAAAGACGCCTTGATACTCCGGCTCCTCCTCCACCACCCAAACGGAAGGACTCTGCTACTTCTCCCCTCAGAGTGCCCTCCCCACTACCACCTCCCCTACCTCCTCCACCTCCTCCACCCCCTCCCCCTCCCAGGTCTCCGCCACCTTTACCTCACTACTCTCCGGCCCCGTCCCCAGATCCGGACGACGGGGACCCGGACAATTATCCGGCGGACGCCATAATGGATCCCACTCCACCAGGGACCCCAGACCCGTGGGAGGATTACAATAACCCTGATGTACCCGATATTCCTCAGGACGACCTATACCCATCCAGGCCGTCTCCTCCAGAGGACTCCTTAGGGTTCCATCATTTAGTGCAGAGAGCAGCACACTACCATGGGGTGGACATGCACACTGAACCAGTGGAAGACGACTTCTTACTGGATACATTCGACATACAGGACAAATCCACCTCTATCTTACCCATGCTTAAGGGTGTCACCAAGCATGCCGCAGAGGTGTTCAAAGACCCTGTCAGGGCCAGGGTACTAAACCCTAGAATAGAGAAAAAGTATAAGGCGGCACCCACAGACCCTGCATACATTAAGGGCCCTGCTCCCTTAGATTCCCTAGTTGTCTCTACAGCTAGAAAGCGGGCTAACTCCCAGTCCTCAGGAGAAGCCCCACCGCCAGACAAGGAATCCAAACTCCTAGACGCGTCTGGCAAGCGCACCGCCTCTCAAGCTGCAAACATGTGGCGCATTGCAAACACACAAGCGCTACTTGCGCGCTATGACAGAGCACACTACGATGAACTTGAGGCTCTTATGCAGCACCTCCCCGAGAAACACAAGCGTAGGGCTCATGAGCTAATACAGGAGGGTAAACTCATTACAAACACCTCCATTAAGTGTGCCCTCGATGCAGCCGACACTGCTTCTAGAGCCATAAATACCAGTGTCCTGCTTCGTCGCCATGCCTGGCTCAGGATCTCAGGGTTTAAGCCTGAAGTCCAGGCGTCCATACTCAATCACCCCTTTGACCAACAAACGCTCTTTGGGCCCAAGGTAGACGAAGCGTTCGAAAAGATGAAAAAGGACACAGACACAGCAAAGTCTATGGGGGCACTCCAAACACAAGCGTCTAAACGTTCCTTTCGACGCTCCTCCTTTCGTGGCACAGGCAGAGGCTTCTCCACCGATAACACCTCTACCTCCTACAAATCCCCTCCTCAAAATACCTTTTCAAAGGGCAACCAAAGGGGTGGTTACAGAGGCAACAACAATAAGGGCAGGGGCAAAACTAACAACACCCGTTCTGCCACCCCGCCCACACAATGACTTCCCTCCGCTCCCCCCAGACCATTCCACTCCGGTCGGGGGCAGACTACAAAACTTTATCCACGCATGGGAGTCCATAACATCGGACAAATGGGTGACCCAAATCATTCGGTCAGGGTACTGTCTCGAGCTAACATCTACCCCACCCAATATCCCACCAAGGCACCGCCCAATGTCTCAAGAACATTCCACACTGCTCAAACAGGAGGTACTCTCCCTCCTCCAAAAACACGCTATAGAGCAGGTCCCCATCAATCAGCAAAATCTAGGGGTTTACTCCCTATATTTCCTAATACCAAAGAAAGACTGGACCCTCAGGCCCATTCTGGACCTCCGGCCTCTAAATGCCTACATACATTCAGACCATTTCCATATGGTCACCCTACAACAAGTCCTCCCGCTCCTCTGTCAGGGAGACTTTCTCACAACATTGGATCTGAAAGACGCATACTTTCACATTCCAATACACCCCTCTCACAGGAAATACCTCAGGTTCGTGGTGGACGGGCAACATTACCAATTCACGGTTCTCCCCTTCGGGGTCACCACCGCACCACGGGTGTTTACCAAATGCCTAGCGGTAGTAGCAGCACACCTCAGACGTCAACACATTCACGTCTTCCCTTACTTAGACGACTGGCTGATAAAAGCCGCGTCTTACCATCAATGCGTGCAGCATACAAACAGCATCATCCAACTGCTCCACCAGCTAGGCTTCACGGTGAACTACCACAAGTCCCACCTCATACCATCTCACACAAAGCAATACCTCGGGGCCACTATAGACACCTCCAAAGGTATTGCCTATCCAAACACAGCCAGAATCACAAGCATTCAAGCCTTACGCAAAACATTCCTTCCCCAACACTCTCTTCCAGCAAGAGTGTTCATGAAGCTCATAGGAATGATGGCGTCTTGCATCTTTATAGTGCCCCATGCAAGACTACACATGCGTCCACTTCAAGAGTGCCTAGCACAACAGTGGAACCAGGCCCAGGGTCAGCTGACGGATCTGGTGTTGGTGGACGGCCGCACACATCACTCTCTGCAGTGGTGGAACACCACAAACCTTTCAAAAGGGCGGCCGTTCCTGGACCCGGTTCCTCAGGTGATTCTAACAGCGGACGCATCGCTCTCCGGCTGGGGAGCGCACCTCCTACACCTCACAATGCAAGGTCTATGGACGCCACAGCAAAAATTGCTCCACATCAACCATCTGGAGCTCTTGGCGATCTTTCTAGCCCTAAAATCTTTCCAAAAACAGATTTCGGGCAAAGCAGTCCTCATTTGCACAGACAACATGACTGCAATGTATTATATCCAAAAACAGGGGGGGACACACTCTCCCCAGCTCTCCCACTTAGCCCAGAGCATATGGAGATGGGCAATTCCCCAAAACATCTTTCTCCTGGCACAACACGTTCCAGGCATACAAAACACCATGGCAGATCTGCTCAGCAGACAAACGCAACACCTACACGAATGGGAACTGCATCCGCAAGTTCTTCAACCATTCTTCCAACAGTGGGGGCATCCTCAGATAGACCTCTTCGCCACCCACGAAAACAAAAAATGCCCAAGCTTCGCCGCCAGATACCCACACCCATTGTCCAAGGGCAATGCGATATGGATGAACTGGTCAGGCAGATTTGCATACGCCTTTCCACCTCTCCCACTAATTCCATTAGTGGTCAGGAAGCTACAACAGCACTCCCTCACACTCATTCTGGTAGCTCCGACGTGGGCCAGGCAGCCGTGGTACACCACGCTACTACAACTACCAGTGGTACCACATCAAAAACTGCACCTATCCCCATGCCTCCTAACCCAGAACCATGGAGAAATCAGGCACCCGGACCCAGCTCAGCTCAACCTGGCGATCTGGCTCCTGAAATCCTAGAATTCGGATACCTTAACCTTCCCCCTGATTGCATGAACATCATCATGGAAGCCAGACGTCCTACCACTAGAGCATGTTATGCCGCAAAGTGGAAAAGATTTGTTATTTACTGCCGTAACAATACAATCAACCCTTTAGATGCATCCATACAGCACATCATATGCTATCTGCTCCATCTTCACAGGTGTAACCTGGCATATTCATCCATACGCCTACACCTAGCAGCGATCGCTGCTTATCTACAAAACAGACAGCATTTATCTCTCTTCAGAGTGCCCGCTATTAAAGCCTTCATGGAAGGCCTTAAACGAGTAATTCCTCCCAGGGCACCACCTTCCCCTGTATGGAACCTAAATTTAGTTCTTACACGACTAATGGGTCCGCCCTTCGAACCAATGCATAAATGCGAGCTACAGTTTCTCACCTGGAAAACAGCTTTTCTCGTAGCTATCACTTCCCTTAGAAGGGTTGGTGAAATACAAGCGTTCACTATACAAGAACCCTTCATACAAATACATCACAGCAAGGTCATACTTCGCACAAATCCGAAGTTCCTGCCCAAGGTCATTTCCCCCTTTCATCTCAATCAATCGGTGGAATTACCTGTCTTCTTCTCGCAACCTCAATCTGTTGCAGAAAGAGCCTTACACACACTCGATGTAAAAAGGGCCTTGCTATACTACATACAAAGAACGCAACCCTTCAGGAAGACTAAACAATTGTTCGTCTCCTTCTCTCCACCACATAAAGGCAACCCCATTTCTAAATCAGGGATAGCTAGGTGGATTGTAAAATGCATACAGATTTGCTACCAAAAGGCTAAAAGAACATTATCTGTTCCGCCTAAAGCCCATTCTACAAGAAAGTTAGGGGCTTCTATGGCCTTTCTAGGGAATATACCCTTAGATGACATCTGCAAAGCAGCCACATGGTCTACACCGCACACCTTCACAAAACATTACTGTGTAGATGTGCATTCCAAGCAGCAAGCTAGAGTGGGCCAGGCTGTACTAAAGACACTATTTCAAACCACTGCAACGGATACCGGTGGTCGCCGCTAGGGTTGGGTACTGCTATATAATCTATGCTAAGTGTACAATCTGCAGCTCATATGCCTCGAACGGAATATGCTACTTACCAGTATGCATCTGTTCTTGGCATGTAGAGCTGCAGAGTTGTACACGCCCACCCGCCTCCCCGGCTACCTGTATCCGTTCCAGTACATCTTATTTAGATACTACACACATGGGTTTCTCACTGTGATTACCAAGCTCCATCATTTCCCTGTTGGCGAAAAACAATCTGAGGATGGAGCCGAAGCCCATGCGCAGTACGGACCGAAGGAGGAGTCACCAAACTCGTGACTTCCAAAGACTGTCCAAGAAGAAAAACAAACTGCAAACATCCGGGCCCAACACCAGATGGCGATCTATGCTAAGTGTACAACTCTGCAGCTCTACATGCCAAGAACAGATGCATACTGGTAAGTAGCATATTCCTTCTTGTGTGAGTGGCTCTAGCAAACATTAGTATGGTTTGCAACCCTTGACTTAACTAGTCTTTTTTTTGTATGTATGTAAATTGCGAGATGTTGGTCCTGTTTATGCTCCTCACATTCCTCATTTATTAACATAGCCATAACTGACAAGAATTTCAACAATATGTCAAGATTGTGCACCAATATGTCTGGGCAACTATCTTTAATATCCTCTCACACAACTCTGATACATACCCATACACTCAGACATGCACCCACAAATGATATCACACTGAGCGTTCTTCACCACCTCCCACGTTTCCATCGGATGCCTATGGCTCTGCTCTCAGCACAGCCCTTGGATAAACGGGAACAGCACAGCTGCAGGAACACGCGTTAACTGTAATTATTGACTGCTTCTATCTAAGTATCTGCCTTCTCTGCCAGGCTGTCTCGGCCAAAAAGGAGAACAGGGAGAGATGTGAGTAGGTATTTGCCTGTGTGAGGGCTGGTGTATACATCCCCTTGACACAGGTTAAGCTTCTGACATTTGTTTCATGCTCACTACATGTGGAATGATGTCTACAGCTCAGTTGCACTCCAGATGGTATGCACTTCAGAGATGCACATTACCTAGGCGGATGTCCGGCACTGTGCTTAACTATATCTTCATGAATGGTGGCTAGAAAGTAGTGGGAGCGACCCACCACAACATGATGGTCCAGACTCAGGGGCCTGACCATTTTTAACAGCAGCATGGGACAGAAATATCTATGCTAGCAGTGGAAGGCTTTGTGGTTCCTCTAATGAGGGTTTTTTCTGTCACACTCTCTCAGGAAAATATGGTGCCTCTGAAGGCTTCCACTTTCCCCACACGAAGGGCAGTATAGAGGACCATAGTTGTAATATATACACACTTTTCAAGATTAGAAAAGCAGGAGGTGTTTTGATCATGAGTGATGTTTGGTCTCTGACTCCAGATAACATAATTCCCTTTAGTTGCTGACAGTAAACTCTTCACTCTGATGTTAAGTGGTGGAGACTCCTCCCAGAGAATTTTCCACCAACTGAAGCTTCCATCAGTGACTGCCACAACCTCTATAATGGAACATAAACTCCTATCCAGCTCTGCCTACTGCAAGGTGGGAGGCTACTGCTTCTAATGTGATGGAGACTTGAAAGTAGTGGGTGGCCTTATACAAGACTGGTGGTTTTCTTTTATGTGGTTGAGAGTCACTTGAATTTCAGCGAAACTTGACTTTTGCTTTCCTAGCAAATTACCGTATTTGAATCTGGGGAGAGGATGGATGTTTGGATAATTTAGTTTCATAGGCTTACTATATGTATTTAAGAATATTTCTTCACCGAGTCACATCTTTTATTTGTATTTTCAGGCATAACATTGGATTTCCAATTGTGGAATGCACCTCCAATGGACAGTTTATTTTATGTAAGCCACCCAACACTGGAGGACTTGTCTCTTTTGGCACAGCAGCTGAGCAGTTAGTTTATGAGATCGGTGACCCTCAGCGTTACCTCTTACCTGATGTAACGTGTGACTTTTCTCATGTCTCCATTACTGAAATTCCAGGTCAGTAATCGCTGCAAGTCAGGTAACTTTGTCAAAAATATACCTAAATGTATTTAACTTTGGTGTATATTTTGCTTATGAATCATAATCAGGAGTAAATAGATCCTTTCTCAGGTTATTCAAATACAGCTTTATTCTGGAAAAATGAAGTAAAATTTGGTTTTAAAACAGTGTGTGTAAATAGTTGTCTGGTAAGCATCTAAAAAGGATGAGGATATTTTCATTTAGCCTTATATCCAGGCTTTCTTCCATTCCCACTGTGAATACTGTACCTTATAATGGTATGACAGGCATCTGTTTCTCACATCTCTTAATAGCGAGCTTTGTGTTACTGGTACCATGCATAAGTGTTTATATCAAAGTAGTCATGTCATGTTTCTTGTACAGGTACTCACACTCACCAGTTCTCCATGGTCCACCATTCTATGTAGCCTTGAACCTGATCCTCTTGTACTCCTCTACTCTGAACCTTGGGCATGTCATTTAGCATTTATTTGGATTCTTTAAGGTTTCTCCTAACTTCTCCAGTGGCATGGGCAGAACATGCTGAAAGACCATTGGCTCAAGCCATGAGCGAAGTGGCACAAACAGTTTTCAGAAACAACTTGCATTTCTTGTGTGGGGAGCACAATCTGGTGCAGGCCTAAACTTTTGTGCAGTCATCGCAGTGAGGACTCTGAAGAACCTTTTGCTATCATGCAGGGGAAGTGATCCATCATAGGATAGAAGACATCTGATTTCATGTGTGAGAAGAGGCGAGAGTTGGGTATGTGGACTTTAAAGCCTATTGTTTTACTGAATATATCTTTAGTTATTGAGAAAGTGGGTCACTACATCCAACATTGCTCCCTTACATGCAGGGGTCAACTTCAGTAGCCACGAGCTGCTCATGCTTATAACCACAAGATTGTTGAAGCACCAAATTAAAGTGCAATCTTTCATCCAATACTGAGTGCTTTCTCTCACTAAGCAGTTTAAGTCTGTGACACAAGAGTTCACCAAAAGCTCCGCAGGGACCAAAGCTTCACTTGCTTATCATACTCTGATACCCATTGGCCAAATCTTACACCGCATCAAGACATCCAGCTATGCATCGTACCTTGGTGTTAAGACTGCTTCTCTTTGAGGGTTTTGTGCCTGCGTTATAATACACCAAGAAGTTGCACACCCATCTCTCCCAAGGTGGTTTTCTGGAACAAAGCCTCACCCTGCCCCAGTTATTTTGTTGGGGTTTGCGGTTGCACAAGGAGTTTACCTACCCTTATCTAGTGGGTTCTCTTCGGATCAGTCCCACCATGTGTAGAATGTCCACCACCATCTATCGAGATTCCAACATAAACATCTCACCTCATTGACCTGCTTTCATAGACTGAAAAGTGTGTGACTTCTTCATGACCAGCAGATCTTAGACCTGTAAGTGCTAAGACTTTTCTCATGCAGAGCTGTGCCCATTGTGTGATGATTGGCGCAGTTTGCGCTTAAGCCTTTTAAATTTTTTCTCCTCAAAAGGTATCAGGCCAAATTTGCATCCTTTTTTCGCTTGGTGGGAACTGAGAAAATTGCCACTATGTATCAAAAATGTGCATTTCTTTTGAAAAATGGGTATAAGTGCTGTGCAATAAAGTGTATATATTTTTCTAAGAATGGCACCCATAAAACGTTTGTTGTGCTAAGGTGACCATTTGACCAGATTTCGGAAAGAAGGAGAGTTGTAATTGGGTGAAAAAATTTCTCAATAGTAGTCACAATTCGGGATTCAGCCTGGGGTCAAAATGTAAATACTTGACAACGTTTTCATCCTTAGTTTTTTGCCCCAATTGGTGAGTTACAAAAATAATATACCATTACATAAATCAGACTCTTCTGGTCACAGGTATATATAGTATTTGGTGGTTGTCCAAAATATTTACTACCCAGAGCTAACAACTGAACTTCAGTTTGTAATGGTTTATTATTGTGTACAGGCCATGCATCAATTCATACAGTAAAATGTAATGAAAGGGGACATTATCCCCTTTCCAGTAGTCTCTCTCCCATCTAGATTGGTGCTTGGGGATCGGGCTGAGATATTAACCCCCCCCCCCCCCCAATCATCAACGAAAGTGAAGGAAGCTGGAGCCTAATGGCGACAACCGATTTCAAGTTCACTCTGTGTGAAGTCAGCCCTCTGCACATGCTGATGTTGTACCTAGAAAAATAAAATAAACTTAGGCTGTGAGGGAGATCTTTCCTTGTAGTTTAATATTATTTTGCAAAAAAGAATATCCTTCTGGTGCAAGCACTAGAAAGATTTTCTCAGCTTGATGGGACAAAACGACATCACGCTCAGATAATGCGGAGGACGAGTTTGTCTTGTCTACTACACTAATGCAGTTAAAAAGTGATTATGGTGCTCTTGGGTTTTCTCTCCCTACATTGGGGTAATAATAACCTGTTTTTTATATAACATCTAATACCAGATTTACGCCATTAAGTGCTTTTAATAAAAGATGTTACTATTATGCAATTTATCAGTATTTAATTTGCTCAGATTGAAAGGATCAAATACAAAAGTAGACCTTGCTGCAATTCGAAACCTTCTCTGCAGCACACTATGCGAATCAGCTCCAAATGCTCAGCTCACTGATTCATCCTGCCTGCTATAAGACAGGCCACCTTTGCCATACACCTTTGATTTTCGGATCTGCTTTTGCCATACCCTTACTGGAAATGTTTTCAGTGGTCTGAATCCTGGCTATACTAGGCATTGGAACTAGCAGCTTATGCTCCTTTGTTTACTAATTGTTCCCGGAAATCCTTGAATGCCAGGCTGAAGATCAGGAGTCCAGCTGCTGCCCCTTTTTCATTACTGAGAGATATGGTTACTTTCTGGGTCATTGCAGCACTAGTCGTAAGGCTTCCTGGTCCAGTATGACCACTTGCTGTCCCAGTACTGCTGCTTTAGGTACTGATCCTCATGTTAGACACGGGTCCCAAGCACAGCACCCTTGGTGACTTTGGAGTCCTCTGGTAACCTTACCCATGTCTGACAAAGGCACAGAAATCTATGATGCTTCTGAAGATTAATGCCTGGGCATATCCTCTGCTATGTGAATATCCCTGAGGGGCACTGAGGAGAACACCTTCTGAGAGCCAGCAAGCAATGGAGGGCAACTCTGGGGAACAGACACAGGAGGGTGCCACTTTGACCAGAAAAAGTCAGAGCACAGATGGGGTGTATTAAGTACTAGACCATTGGGGAGTAGATAAAGAAGACACCGCTGGGAGCAAACAAGCTTGGTCATCTCTGGTGAAGAGACACCGGAAGGCACCCTGGTCAGGAGACTGAGCAAGGCGCCCTGGGGAGCAGATGAAGGAAGAGACCCCAGCTAATGATTAGCATTTAAGGAAGGTCAGTGTGGTTTGCAGGCAAAGGAATGCCCTCTGCCTATCAGGAAATGGTCTGAGGTTGCTTGTGTCCCTGCCTGGAAGGGACCTGGCCAACCAGTCCTGCCAGGACCGTTCCTATAAGAGCAGGAACAAGACTGATATCAGTATGGCTGGTCTCTGTCTAAAATGGCATCATTTTGTTGTTTGTTACAGTAACAGAAACTGGATTTGTTGCAGTAGCAGATAACGAATGGTACACTGGGGGAAAAGGAGGAATTCCTGCTTATGGGGTATATTTAAGGTAGGGAAATCCCACAGAGCCACAGAGAAATATGCACAAGAAAATACACTCTTGAATGATGCTAGGAAAGAAACATTCAGCAGGAGGCAATGGATGCCAGCCACATAAGGATGGCAGTGGGGGTGCAGTACAGATATAGTGTAGTTACGGATCCCAGTTCAGACCCAGCCATATGTAAATCAGTCTTGACCCTGTTCCTCATGGAAACAGTCCAGCCCGAACTGCCAAGGAAATTTTTAGGCTAGCCTGGCTGATGAGGGGTGTTACCCCGAAACCGGTCCCAGGATGCTTGTTTCCGGTACAGGGAACACCTGGCTTGGCAATTTGGGCTGGACTCTTCCCATGAGGAACAGGGTCAAGACTGATTTGCATATGACTGAGTCTGAACTGGGGTGGAGAAGTGAGCGAAAGAACTATGATGGATTCAACCCAGATCTGTGACTGGGGGTGATGTCTGAAAGGTTTCAGTGCTCCTCCCATCATCTTCTTGTGTTTGCTCTCTAATGAATATATCAACTTGGGGAGGACGACCTCTTAAGGAGATGTCCTTGTCCACAATTAAAAGAGAGAGGGACCCAGGCCTTTAGGTAAAAATAGAAGATGGGTCACACTTGGTTTGAGTTCATATTATCCCCCTTTGCTACAGATGCACCTTTATTAATTAGTTATAATTGCCAGGTAGTTGCCCCCTCGTGAGTCTCTCTTTAACTGCAAAAAAGTTCAGCTTATGCCAGCTGACCCGGACCTCTGCATATTTTAGGTCTTGAATTTGAACTACATATGTGCCTCACCACCTAGGGTTGTTAGAAGTGTGCACAAGCAGTTCATCCACTTATGAAGGAGATCCAATCTTCCAACCTTGGATTCCAGCAGAAACTATTGATCAAGCATTAATCCTTATCGATTCTGCAAATGGCTCCATTGCCAGAGCAAACAACTGTCGTATTATGAAGGTCTGTCTAATACCCTTCTTGAATGGGAATAAGTAGTAAGTGATGCCATTGAAAAGCACCCTATATCTCTGCTGCTCATATAAGAGCTTCACATATTTTTGTCAAGCGTATATTTATTTTCTCAGCATTGCCAATAAGTAGTTCAGTTCTAGGGTATAAAAAGTCTTCTGCCTTTTGGCGACGATCACTGTGAGTGGTCCAGTGAGCAGGTAGGTCATAGCCAATGCATTTTGTAGACCCCTGATATTCAGCGTAGCAATGGTGCAAGTCTGCATCTGTGCAGACCTAATCACAACCAACAAGGCTAAAGTGAAAAGCCACATCACACTCCTAGTGGATGACATTTTGGCTGACCTAAGACGAGCCCAGTGGTTCCACATGCTGAATCTCAGCACACAATACCACCAGCTAAAGTGCCATCTGGATTCCTACAACATTACTACCTTCCCAGACTTGTCGGTCTATCGCCAACTCAGCTTGGGTGTCCCCTCAGTACTAATAGTATGTGAGAATACGATCAGAGAATGCGCAGTTCTAATTACAAATTAAAACTAAAACACTGCAGAAATTTGCAATATTCATGACCTCAAATTAATGAAGCAGATGCAATTACAAATGTGAATAATCTCACAGATCACATTACTGTTGCACAGTGGGGCGGGATATTACAACATTGCTTTGGCTCTGAAGGTAGAAAAATATTAAAATGCTTACCACAGCAATATATATTAGGAGAAGGCCATGTAGTGGATGAGTATATGTCTGCTTTAAAAATGTTAGACACGAGATTTAAACCACATAAGAATGTGGTTTTAGAACAACATAAATTTTATAATCGACATCAACTCCCAGGAGAGCCTATTGAAACCTATGTTGGCACTTTGAGATCATTAGCTTCCACATGTGAATATAAAGATTTTGAAGAGGAATTCATTAGAGACCAAGTAGGGGAATGTACCAACAGGAAAATTCAAAAGGTTTTATTAACCACACCTAATCTCACTTTACCTAAAGCTGTATAATTAGCAGGCATCCTCAACCCACCAGAGAGAAAAAAAGGGCGGGGGAACAATACAAAGTTATGTGTCAATATGTTATCAGTGAGTCTCAAAGGAGTTATTGAGAAGAACCCCAAATCCCCATCCTGCATTTAGGAGTATGGCAAATCTTGCATACTGCATCGTTCATGTCTCAAAGTCCCTTGCGGGTGAACCAGCTAAGAATATGTCAGCTGTTGTGTGTGTTTGTGGAAAAAAGAAAGAGAAAAGTAAGAAAGGCAAAACATGACTGTTACAGATGTGGCAATTCCAACCATTTAGGTAATTCTTAATCGTGATCCGCCAGTGACAAAATATGTTCAGGTTGCAAAAAGAAAGGGCATTTTCTCCAGGTATGCAGTTCTAGAATGAAGTCGAAAATATCCAAACCTAAAAAAGTAGGTAATGTGTGTGAACAGGGTACTGTATATAATTCATCAGATTCAAGTGATGAAAGTGTGGTGTTATGTATTGATACTATTCAACTTCAGTCACAAGATGTCATGGAGATTATGCATATGGATGTTATCACTATGAAGAGGCCTTACTGTTGCCTACCTATCGATAATACATGAGTTAATATGATGGCAGATTCTGGATCTCCGTTCACATTAATAAGTACAGAAGATTGGAAAAACTTTAGTAACGTGGAACTTGTGAAATCTTCCATTAAACCTGTAGCATATGGTGGTAAACCTTTGCGGTACTGGGTGAATTTAATACCATTCTTTCTTTTAAAGGTAATTCCACTTCTGCCATTGTATATGTAGCTAAACATGATTCATCGTTGTTAGGATGGCTGGAACAACGTAATTTGGGAATCATTCTGGACCCCAATAGCCCAGACCAAGTAATGTTTAAAAATGAGTTTTCAGGTGTATGTGAATAAAATCATCTGAATGGGTAGCAACATTTCCCAAGGTCTTTACTGAGACTCTTTGTAAGTTGGAGGGTTTCAAGCATAAGATACAGCTGAAATCTGGAGGTGATCTCTCTAGCTATCAGGGCTGAATTACGGAATAAATTGGACAACTTACAAGAGCAGGACATTATTGAGCCTATTAAAAGCTCAGAGTGGTTAACACCCGTAGTTCTGGTAAGGAAACCAAATGGAGGTTTGAGAATGTGTGTTAATCTAAGAGATCTTAAAGCCAAGATCTGGGTAGATCGACACCCTTTGCCCAACATAACAGAAATGCTATCATTAATCAAAGGTACCAATTGCTTTTCAACTCTCAACATGACTTCAGCTTGTCATCAAGTAGTTTTGCATGAGGACTCGCACCACTTAACATCATTTATAATGCCAAAGGAGCTTTTTGTTTCAAAAGAATGCCTTTTGGTCTAGCTTCTGCGTCTGCTGTATTTCAACGGCTCATGGGGGTTTTATGTAAAGACACAGAAGGCATTTTGTGTTTCCAAGATGATGTGTTAGTGTTTGATGACACGAAAGACAACTGTTAGACCTGGCATACTTGGCATGGTGTTCCCTGACTTTTTGCCTCTACCTCCTGTATTTTTGATGCTGGATTTCGTTTTTGCTAGCTTAGATGCTTTGGGCACTGCTGATCAGTGTCAATGTGCAAGTGCTCCCTGTGTGAATTGATACTTTGATTGGTTCTCCCTGATTGGCATATTTGTTTTACCAGTAGGTCCCTAGTAAAGTGCACTGAGTGTGCCTAGGCTGGTAAATCAAATGCTACTAGTGGGCATCAGCGCTGATTGTGCCACCCATATGAGTAGCCCTGAAAAGAAGTCTCAGGCCTGCCACCGACGTGCCTGTGGGCAGTTTAACAGCCATGTCAACTTGCAAAGTGCACCCACTTGCCAGGCCTTACCCTTCCCTTTTCTTCTACATAGAACACCCCTATGGTAGGCCCAAGGTACACCCCTGGGCAGGGTGCAGTGTATGTAAAAGGTGGGAAGCATTACGGAGCCGCTGTCGTCCCTGTGGAGGAAACGCTGCCTTTGATCCTTTAACGTGCCTACCTGGTACCACCGTAGCAGAGCCCTGCAGTCCTGGTCGCACCCGCCGCCGTGCCTTACATCGCGCTGCCGCGGTGCGGACCACAAATCCCAGCTTGCCCTGAGTCTCCGCCCACTGCCAGATTCCCGCGCCGGAGGAGCTGAAAAGAGGGCAGCTCCCACTGGGGAGCGGGGAAGCATTACGGAGCCGCTGTCGTCCCTGTGGAGGAAACGCTGCCTTTGATCCTTAACGTGCCTACCTGGTACCACTGTAGCAGAGCCCTGCAGTCCTGGTCGCACCCGCCGCCGTGCCTTACATCGCGCGCCGCGGAGCGGTGCGGACCACAAATCCCAGCTTGCCCTGAGTCTCCGCCCACTGCCAGATTCCCGCGCCGGAGGAGCTGAAAAGAGGGCAGCTCCCTCCGCCTCGCGGACGCGCGTGGGCGGCGCCGGGCTGAGCCCGGGCAGAGGGCGGGCCGTCTGTGGCCGTCAGGGGCCACAAGAGGCCGGGCCGGGCTACCCCACTGACATTATCGCAGCTGGATATATCAGCAATCAAGGTACTGTGACACAAGTCTGATATGCATTCTAATTCCCTGACTCATCTTATGTGTCTGAATCGGTTGACATTCTGATCTACAAGTTTATCGGTATCTCCCCTCACAGCTTCGTGTCAATTAACACCTAAGGGAATTACTGTAATATCTTGCGCAATTGTGTGTACTTTACACTTTGTTTGTAACTATGAAACGCAATGGTAAAAATGCTAGCCTATCTACTTCACGGCCAACAACTAGGCAACAGACTACAACTGCGCAACCCCTCCCAAGCTTGACAGCTATTGATAAAATGCTGCAGCAGACAATTGGAGCTGTGGCCTCGGCCATAGAAAACACAGAGCGGCGTTTATCAATTACTCCTGCAATTCCCCCCCCTTCTCAAATAGTGGAGGATGTGTCAATTGCCACAACTAACGCCCTTGATCTTAATTCCTCTTTTATTTGTTCCTTCGCTGATCTACCCTGCACACAGCCCACTACCAGCGATACGCACGTCTTCCAGGTTCCCAACTCCCCACCCCCCTCTCCTCCTAATAAGGCTCCTGTGACTCGTAATTTAGTCAAGAAACCTAGGGTTAGGAAGAATAAAACACTAAGGAAAAATAAGCCTCTAATTAATTCCTCTGCACCGATTGATACTTCTTCTACCCTGTCCCCCACGCAGGCTCCCCTGTGGGCCACTCACATGATTCTAGATCTCCAGGCCCATATTGAACATCTACTTGGTTCCCATTTTAAATCCCTCCTGTCTAGATTGGACAGATTGGTTTCCACCATCAACAACGCCGGCTTTGGTAAAACCAAGCCGTCCACAGACTCCACAAACTTTCCCCCTTGTCCTGCTCTCGCCGACAACAACGTCTCCGCCGCCACTGAAACCTTCCCTGCTCCCCCTCAAATAGCTGACATGATTGTTCCCGCTACAACTACTCCTCTGACTAGGACCACAGACCCAGAAAGCTTCAGAACACAGAGGGAGATTACCAATGCGGGGGAAAAATATCCAGACAATCAAGCTAGAGAGCATAGAAACACTTTTACTGAGGGACTTAACACCGCACTACCCTGTATTGACTTGCCACCTGAATCTCTCCCGTATGTTGTTGTGCTTGCTGGTGTTCCCCCCCTACCTAAAGGGAAGAACGAGGATTTCTCGGAACTAAAAAACAAATGTATGCACTGGTTCAACATAAACAGCCCCCTCCCCTATAACATCTCTGGAGAAATTCTGGGTGTTCGGAGACTAGATTGGATTGGGTCTACTCCTAAGTCCATCATAGGAAATTGTGTCATTGTCAATTTTAGACATCCACTTGCTGTAAATTATATCTACAACAGGACACCCTTTAGACCTAACACTCAAATCATCCCATTACATCTGTCATATTTCTATCCAGCCCCACAGCATAGAGTAGGACAGATCAGGGGTGTGAGTTGGGCGGGGGCCAAAATAAATTGTACGCTAGATCAGTGGAAGAGACCCAGAATATGCCCTTGTTGTCACTTTTTGCTCAAAAAAATAGATTCAGTGTGTTGGAGGAGGTGGACTGACCAGTCGTGAACTCGAGCCCTGTACCCCAACCTGACAAAGTTATGGGCGTCCAATCAGCTGTAGGAAAGGATAGATATGTGAGTGGAATTCTAGAATCTCCGTCAGCATCTTCCCCCCTGACCGCAAGAGTGGAAACAAAACAAACCACCCATGAAGACTTGGTTGTTCCCCCCGATGATCTTCTGTGTAATGTCAATCCTCTGGGCACCACAATAGCAACAAACCCTCAAACAATTGAAGTCTGCAAAGATTCTACACCTGGCGACCCAGTAAATAGGAATAGAGCACTAGGCGGGGGAATAAAAATATTGTCCTGGAATGTGGCAGGGATAAAAAACAAGTTATCCAACTTGGAATGGAGTGATTTTGTAGGTACTCATGACATCTGCCTTATGCAAGAAACGTGGGCCACCGAGGAAAATTCAAGGATTGGTTATGCCACTTTCGACACTTTGGCAACCACGAGTGGCAGAGGGAGGCCTTCGGGTGGTCTTTCAATTTGGGTAGGGACTCATTTGGGAGCTCAGGCAACCGTGATTCCAACTAACTCCCTGGATGTTCAATGCGTCCTCCTAACCCTAAAAGACAAACCATCGGTTGCTTTAATAAACGTCTATTCTAGACCAGTCAAGAATGGCCAAGAATCTGGTGTAATAGATGCATTAAATCATTTTATATTGTCTTTAGACCCCCACCGCAATTAATAATAGGAGGCGACTTTAACTGCCAATTTGAACCCCTCGAGTCTCCTAACACGGGCGAGCAAGACGAAGAAGACCAGTTCTGGCATATTTGTGAACCACAGATGTCTCCTGTCAGAGCCTGGACTCCGCTCGTCCTTCAAATTAAATCCTTAACTCTTGCACTATCCCTAAGGGCCTGTAATGGGAGATTGGAACCCGACTGCCCAGGCCTTCCCACGTTCAACAGACCAGGCCAAAACTCTAATATCGACTATATATTAATGGAGGCAAGACATTGGGGCAACTTATTAGAGTTTGAAATCCACCTCAGGCAAGATAGTGACCATAACGCCCTTGTTCTAACTTTGAAACCGGGCAGTTTTGGTCTAACTAACCCTCCTCCCAATTCAAATAGCCCAATACTCCCGGTACTCCTTTCTAATAATAGGAGGAGAATAAAATGGCCCTATTTTCTGAAATCCCCTGCTAAACTTGCGGAAGTATATCAGACAGCTTTGCCATCTCTTTCCGCAATGGGGGATGTAAGTATAGACAACTTGAGTGATTCAACTAAGATCCATATTCACCTAGTTAATAATCTGAGGGGCCTATTTAACCCTGTGGGAAACAAACAACACCAGTCTAGATCACACCCCTGGTATAAGGAACCTTGCAGAAAAGCAAAAAAGGACTTGCTCGCGGCAATCAAAGGTAACGACAGGGCCAACATAAAGAAACTTCATCTAGACTATAAGAAGGCTATCGCCAGGGGGAAGAGGGATTGGGAGGAGCAAAGATGGGAGGATCTAAGATTAGCTCTCATATGTAGAGACCCTAAGGCGTTTTGGGCCACTGTGAACTCTGACGGGAATGGGGTAGTACCATCCCTTGTTGCAAACATAGCTCCACAAGTCTGGGAATCCCATTTTGGGGAACTGTATGGGGATTCGGAGGACCTTTTTTCTACAGACATGTCTCTTGAGTCTAGTCTGATGAGAGGAATTGATTCTAGTATATCTAATATTGAGATTCACCCTCGCCCCTCTATTTTAGCACCTTCACATGTATGCCAGCCGCAACCATCTTTGATGGGTGTAGCCACTCCTGTGACAGAACTCCCTGTGGCTATCACTCTTAAAGAAGCAGAAACCGCAATAAATAAGCTCCTTTCTAACAAAGCACCTGGCCTGGATAAAATACCACCGGACTTATTCCGCTCGACAGCCAAAAATCTGGGCCCCGTATTTGGTGGTATTATTCAATTCCATTCTGATGGGGGCCGCCTTGCCGGATACTTGGTTGGGCGCGGAGATAGTTCCCATATTTAAAAAAGGCTGCCCATTGAAGCCGGCTAATTATAGACCAATTAGCCTTATTGACACCACCCAGAAATTAATGGGCAGGATTATCTTGGATAGAATCCAGGAATGGGTGGATGACAACAACATCTTGACTACATTACAGGCAGGGTTTAGATCTGGGATTTCCACCATTGACCAGATCTTCCGGCTCCAGGTTCTATATTGGAAAAGTGTGAGAGTAGAGGGTGGCAGTCTCTACCTCATCTTTGTAGACCTGCGAGCTGCCTTTGATCTTGTCCCAAGAGAAAAACTATTGGAAGTCCTGGCAGAAATGGGTCTCCCACCCTACCTGTTGGATATCCTAATTAGATTTCACAGCGGTAATTACGCCCAGGTTAGATGCGGGAGACACGGCGATTTATCCTCACGTTTTCCCGTTAGGAAGGGAGTGCGCCAAGGGTGTGTTTTGGCTCCAACTTTGTTCAGCCTATACATCAATGGTCTTGTTACTCACCTGGCTGATGTAGCTAATAATGACGCCCCAAGATTGGCTACCGGTAGAGTGCCCGCTCTGATGTTTGCCGATGATACTCTGTGATATCTAAAACATCATCGGGCATCCAGCGCATCTTGGATGGTTTCCTGGCATTTTGTACTTCCAGAGGCTTGGAGATTAATCTAGAAAAGACTAAATTCATGATCTTCAATCCTCCCAAACAGACTCGTCCAAATCCCACCTTAAATGGCTCCCCCCTTGAGAGAGTCAGGACTTTTGTGTACCTTGTAATTACGTTGACCGAGAATTTTGATTGGGGACCTCAAATCGCAAAATCATGGCTGAGGCTGTCTCAAATAGCAGGGGGCCTTTGCAAGGTCCAGCGAGCCTCGGTATATAAACCAGCAGCTCCGGTAGCTGAAATATATCGATTGCAAGCTAGAACAGCTTCATTGTACGGGGCCGAATTATGGGGCCATAAAAACATTGCCAAATTAACCCTGGTTGAGCAGGGTTTTATGAGAAGACTCGTCAGCCTTCCTGTAAGTACACCGCTCACTCCCCTACGCCTCGACCTGGGGCTAGAACCAATTGAAGACTTGGCAATTCTCCGACCCTTACTCTACTGGAAAAGGCTCTGGACGGTGCATGAATTGGCACCTTTCAGAGAAGAATTCCTAGAGGTTTGGACATTAATTAAAAGTAAGAACATTCCATGGCTATCCCATATTAAGGCTCTCAGCATAAAGATCGGCAGGACCGATCTCTGGGAACTACCGGAGGTAGCCTGCATACGGATTTCTAAACCTGATCTAAGAGGCCATATAAGGGAGCTGAGATTAGCAACCTTACATGGTTCAAGCTCTTTGGGGAAACTCACTAATGAGTTTCTCCTAGTAAAATTAGAAACCAGAGCAGAGGCCTTCCTTGATGTAATTTATCCGTCTCTTGCTAGGAAGCTTTATTTGCAGTTGAGGTATGGTACCTTACCGCTCAGAGTATTCACCTGCAAATGGGCAAGATCAGAAAATGCAGCCTGTCCGGCATGTAATCATAGCAGTGAAGACATATGTCATGTCCTGTTTTTCTGTCCTGCATACCATTCAATAAGGAAAAAGTGGCTCATTCCCATTTGCAAGAACCTAGGGTTTAGACACTGCATGCTCGCATGCAGGGTCTTAAGATATGATACTCACCCCCCAATTGTTTTTGCTATGTCTCGCTTTTTACATGGGTTTTGGCGTAGAAGGAAAAGTTTTCTTTAAACACTTTTGTCTTTTAACAAATGAGTCTTTTTGATAACATCAGTTTAATACATTTTTTAACTATTGTATTAACTTGACATTATTTATTGTTTTAAATGAAATGTGCAATTTTCTTGTTATTTATTCTGTGCTTTTATGGTCTCTGACCGAAATAAAGTTATCAAAATAAATAATAAATAAATAAATAAATAAGTAAAAGGTAGGACATGTACTGGTGTGTGTAACATGTCCTGATAGTGTAATACTGCTAATTTTGTTTTTCACTATTGAAAGGCTTTCTTGCCCATAGGACAGAATGGGGAATGCTTTGTAACATTTTACAAGCATATCTTACCATAGGGATAAGATGGAAAAATGGAGTTTAGTATCCCTGAACTCAGGATTTAATCACACATACTTTAGTAAAGATGGTATTTAAATTGTGTGTTTGAAAATACCTTTTGTTGAAAGTGGCTATTTTCTTGTTCAACCTTCCTGTGTTCCTCTGCCTGTTTGTGGGTTGACTGTCTGGCTTTGGAGTGACAGGGGCTGGGGAGGTGCAGTGGCTCCAGGTGTCTGGCTGAATAGTCCTGATCTGCATTTGGATTGGTGGGAGGAGTAGCACCTGTACCTGAATAGGGCTGTGCCTGCCTTCCACAATGTTGGCTCTGCCCCCCCCTATGGTGTGTCTGGGGCCAAGGCTCACACTGACAATGGATGTTGTTGTGCACTTGCAGAGTGCCCCCAGAACTGGTTTGAACTGGGCTCAGAACCCCGTGCACATAGAGAACAAAGACATTTTGGGGTATACGTATTAGACCTAAACCCCCTGACAGGGGTGGGTAATTCGTATCGCCCGACGCCCGAGACATTAAGATTTATTGCAAGGGCAAGAAGTTTTAATTACTGTTTTGTCCGCAGGGCAAGTAGACAGTAAATTATGGACGGAGACCAAACTATCCTCTGACCACTTCAAATTGACAGTCCGCACCTCGTCCACAGTGTAATCACCTAACCCAGACACACATGGCACAATTAATAGCAGGATGCAGAGGAGCCTATTTCCGATTATGTAGCCCGCCTGGGCAGTCGAGAGAAGCCAGGTGAAATGAGTGATGAATGGCTTGGCTCGCCACAGGTACCGATTGTAATAAATTGTGAGGTATGATGCGGCAGTGAATCTTTAACGCTTTTAGTACATTGGACACAGCTTTTGGATCTAATACTCAGGAAATCACCGTAACGAGAGTGTGTACATGGATTTTAAGAATTCGAGCTCTGCCTCTTGATCACAGTGCATGCGGGCTAAACCACGCAACTGTACACAAAACATCTGATACCGATTTAAATTAAGTGCAGTGTGTTCACAAAGTAAAGCACAGCATGAACTTTGTGTAGCACAGAATTTTCCAAACCTGCAAATTCAAGAGAGAATGGTCTGTATGTAGTGTTTCCTTAGAGCACGGGGCGAACATGGAGCTTTTGCAGCTCTAGAACACTCCCAGCAATGGCAGGTAGGAGACAAGCTTCTTTGCGCCTTGCCTTTACCCGACTTTTTTTTTAAAACTTAATTCACCCTTCTGATCCTGCCCTTTCTTGGCTCCACCCTTGGGCCTCTCGTGCTGAACCCAGGTCGCTCTCCTCTGTTCCCCTCCCCTCCCCTCTTCTCCCCTCCTCTCCCCTCCCCTCGCATCCGAGGTTTGCAGTAAAGTGCTTGGATTTCTTTTGTCATGCAATTCTTGGGCCCCTCTCCTCTCACATTGCTTGCTGTCTGGGCTTGCAAGTTGCTGTCTCGGCCTCTTACTGTCTCAACGAAACCTACATTAAAGCGCCTTACTTTCCCTGTGGGGCTCTCGTGCAGCCCACAGATCCACCCCTGTTGCTTTCATTTTCACGAGCCTCTAATTTGTTAACCAGTGTCTGCACTACGCTCTTTTCTTCTGCCTATGGCTCTGCATTTATTCCTTCACCAGCACCGAGGAACCGGAGGCCAGAAAAAGAAAACAGAAGGGGTAAGGCAGAGTTTGCCAGAAGGCAGGTTTGCAGTGATATATTTACCACAAACTAAAAGCCTAAACCTTACTGTCTGATACGATGTCACCAAAATCTTGCACCTGAAACTGAGAGGCTTTATATGCTGTTCTGTGCAGTGCCAGGCATGACTTTAAAGCCGCACTGGGGCGCTAGACTAGGGGTGATTTCTTTAAGTCAGTAGAAATGCCATCCATTAACATCTGCTACGTGATGCAACCTCAGGCCCTGACACGGACTATAGCCAGGGCCACTGGAATTATGTGATTGAGCGTTCGCAGTGTTTGCCACATAATCCATCATCTGCTGCATAATCCCCAGATTTTAACAAAACAAAATTCGTTTCTAGCTCAAATGATTAAAAAGTTACTACAAATGCGACTTTGCGTTTTGCCGAGAAGTGGAAGCCGCTTTGCAAAGCTGGACTGGTCACCTTTCTGTTGATTATTGCTGTATTTGGAGGTTCACCTCATACTAATGAGTTGCAACCAATGACCACAGGGTGTTACCAGGTTTGAAAATGATGAAATAATGAACTAATACTATTACAAAATGTGCCATATTATGTCACATAATTTGCCTTTTCTTGCTGCATAATTTACTCAACCCTGCCACATAATTTCGTCCTCTCTTGCCACATAATTCCAGTGGCCCTGACTATAGCTCTGGTCTGATTGACAACAGGCATGCCCGGAGGCGTTCAAATAGCCCACATTTTACCTAATTTACAACAATAACAGGCAAGTCTCTGAAAGCTCTTTTTGTCCCTACAACCCCTTGCAAACCCTATTAAAGTTAGAGTTAAAAACAGTGCGCCTGTGCTGCTAAGCAACTTACTGCAGTTTTAGGTAGCTCTTATTAAAATGAGTTAACCTTTATGTGAACACTACTAATCTTGCAAGATTAGGAAATGGAGGACCAGAAAAAAAAACACTTGCCCAGGATCACACAATGTGGCTAAGTGGTGGTGAGTCTAGGTTAGAGGCTCAGCACTCTCATTTGGAAGCTAAGCCACATTCCTACAATAAACTGGTGCACTGCACGCTAAGATAAGGCAGGTATGTGGAATCGTTACCTGAAATGTACCGGGAGGAGTAAATAACAAAGGAGCATGTATGGCTGGATAGTGTGTTTATGCAGTCCATAGAAATGGGCTTCTTAAAAGTGTACAGAGTAAAGTGAACATAATAATGTGTATGTGTCCAAATAAATCCTGCTTAGAGTAGATAGGTTGGTGAGGCCCTCTGCTGCTTCACAACAGCAAGACTTGTAGCTTTCAGGCTGTAAATGCCTCTCTCTGGGCCTAGAAGTCTCTCCTTTGTGTCGTGCTGGCTTGCTCTACCCTTGCCCTGTATTCTATATTACAGCTACATCTTGCAAGGGAGCGGTGCTTGAAATGGCACCACAGAGATAAGGTCTGTACCCCGAGGCAGTGGGGAATGATTGTTTTATATGCTATTTGAAAGTAATCACATGCAAAGCAAGTGAATAGACTGCATGTAGAATGTCCCGTTAAAAGCTGCGAAATTTAGAACGAGCTAACGTTACAAACCTCTCAGGAGATGCAGCAGAACAAAGTGAATTTGTTCTTTTGCTGTGTGCTTTAGTTTATAGCAGAAATTACAAAATGCCAACAACAGAACCTTCCCTACTTAACACACCAACCACATCAACTTGTGTTTATGACACTTTCTTTTCCTGTTTACTATCTCAGCACGCTGTCATTTTTCGAATTCCCTGTTCAGCTTGTCTTTTTCTTGCTGTCTCAACCTTCTGCCATTGGTCTTGTGCCCAGTCTAATCCTCATGTTATATCTATTTCTCCATCTAAGTCGCCTTCCTTCTCTTCCTTTTGGATCTAAATCCTCAAACATCTCTAGACAAGTTTTACTCTTCTTTCTTTTGCTCCCAGTTGGATGCTCACCTCTGTCCCCTCTCAAAACTCCTGATGTAAAACCACCATCCCCCACTTCCCTTCCCTACTGCTCTCCATTCTGAAAGTAAAAACGATTCACAAACTATTGCGGATGGTCACCTCTCTGATGTCTGCACCCACACCCTGTCAAAATGCCCCCACAGTTTGATAAATCAGTCTCTAGTCTACGGCTGAGATGGAGAATGTTTTGACAACAAAACCGTTTCTACTTCTGGCTTTTTTTTAATAGACCCCTGGTTATTTTTGCTAGGAGATTTGTCCTGCAAGATACATTCCTCGTGTTGTTCCTTTTACACCACAGTATACTTTATTTAAAAAGCAAGTCACCTGGCATGTTATTTTTAGATCATGTGCCGTTCAGTAAATGAACTGTCCTTGTATCAGTTCCATATAGCAAGCTGGGGCAGGGTAATTCGCCCCTGTCCTCGACTGTTAGTTTATGGTCTCCTTCAGGAGTGTCTGCCACTGTTTTATAAGCCTGTATAACAAATTGAGTCTTGGGCTTGGTTGAAGATATTAATGACCAGTGAACCAGTATTGCAGTGGACTTTCGAGCTGCTGCAGATTCTTTCTTTGGAATGCTTAGAAAAACGTCTTTGGTGCAGTAAAGATTCAGGCTTAGTGATTTTTCACATGCTCCAAAGGGCACTTCATTTCCTAATAATGCTCCTAGGACTGCCTGTGTAATGTTGGTAAGACTTCTACAGCATAGGCCTAAGTGTGCCTCCCCACCCCAATCTCCCGGTTATGTTTCACAGTGTCACAGATTGAGTCATACAAATGAAAACCTTACACACTTTCAGAGATGATTGTTTGATCTAAGTGGGGCTGTAATCTGAAGACCCATCCCTTTGGAAAAAAGGAATGGTCTCCTACCCTTCCCAGAAAAGCTAGACATGTCATGCTTTCCTGAGCAGGACACCCTAATCTAGACATAATCACAGATCACATTCATATCCACCCATGACTATTGCATGAATCTCAAATGCATTATGGGTAGAAGCTTGGGTCGATATGTGACTGCGTTTATTATTCTTTGTAAATACCTAATGCAAAAATGTTATCCTGTAAATATGTAATACTTACCTGCACATTACCAAGGTGTACATTATACTGGGAATTTCTGATTCGAATATGCAACCTTTGTTGACACTGTTCTCCCAAATGGAAGCTTCAATGTATTGAATGTCTAAAATGCATGGTCTAAAACCTAATTTACACGTTTGCCTGTCCATCTTATTGATTTAGCGAAGAGGTAAGGCAAGTAGATTTTTTTGCAGGACAAGTAGATTTTTATAAAATGTTGTCCCCTAGACAAGTAGATTTTTTAAACAATTCCACACCCCTGCCCTGATTTTCGATCATTCCTGGAATTCAAGAGGAACTTTTTCCAAGGAGAAGAGCTTGAGAGACTGAGGAGAAGTACTGCCCTTGCTATGTGTATGTGGTTGGCCTGCAGTTGCTGTTTCTGCCAAGGAAAGGAGAAGGAGTTTGCTGTGTCCCCTGCTTGAAGGAGATTTCCAAGGGCCTGAAGTGAGCTAGCCTGCTGTTCAGAAGTCTCAGGGACACAAAGACTTCAACCCCCAGCTCCCCTGAACTTTGCTGCTGTGAGTCTCTAGCCTAGCCAAGAGGTGCCTGTACCAGTTTTGGGCCTCTGGAGGTTGTTGCTGCTGTTTGGGAGCTCGAAGAAAGAAGAAACGTGAAGAACTGCTAAAATCGAAGCATCGCTCTTCTTGTCGCTGTTTTCTCGATCCATCTCCATGGCGCAAGAAGAATTTCCACGCATCGCCGTGCCACTGCGAAAACCGTCGTAGCGCCTGTCGCCCTGCAAGTATTGACACATCGAGGGATCACGGCTGAAGAGTACCGACGCAGTGCCGCTCGACGCCGCTGCATCCATCGCTGAGGCATCCTAGATTTCCACGCATCGTACCTGTGCGGCACGCTTTCCCTATGCATCACCTGCGAACCAGAACCGTCACGAAGAATCGACGCATCACTCCCCATACAGGCCAGATTTGACGCAACTCATCCTCTGTGTGTTGCAGAACTGTTGCATCGCCTCCCCATGGTCTCAGGAGTGTTGCATCTCTTTTTTTTCCGACTCTGCGGCTGTTTGGCTTTTGGAAATTTTACGCATCTACAAGTACTTTGGGGAAAAGTCACGCATCCCTAGTTTTCTATGGTACAAATTCTTGAAACCTTTTGAAATTCATATTTTTAACTGTGTATGTTGGAATTTTTGTCGTTTTGGTCTTGTTTAGTTTAGATAAAGATACTTTATTTTTCTAAACTGGTGTGGTGTTTTCACTGTGTTACTGTGAGTGTTGGTACAAATACTTTACACTTTGCCTTTGGGATAAGCCGGTCTGCTCGTGCCAAGCTACCGAGGGGGTGAGCAGGGGTTATCTAAAGAGTGTATCTCCCTTACCCTGACTAGAAGCAAGGGACCCTATTTGGACAAAGATACCTACTAGAGACCCCTATTTCTAACAACAACCATGACATGCGTTTGGCCCATGTTTTGGAAGTCCTAGAATGGATGGGTGTTGCACTTAAAGCTGACAAATGCAAGTTTGGTGTAGCTGAGGTCACTTATTTGGGTCACAAATTATCTGCGGTGGTTGTAGAGCCTAAAGATAGTTTGGTTATGGTTGTTATGGGAGCACCTGGTCCTCAAGGAAAAGACTAACTAATTTAGGCTATTTATGGGATTAATGGAATTTTGTTCCCAGTTTTGCACAAAGAACACATGCTATACGTCAATTGTTGTAGAAGAATAAGAGATTTGTGTGGAATGAGTTGTGTGGACAAGAATTCACAGATTTAAAAAAGGAAATAGCCAATGCCATTCCCCTCAAGCCTTTTGATACCAGAGTCCAGTATAATCATTACGGATGCTAGCCAATATGGGTTTGGGGCTATATTGCTGCCAAAAAGGAATGGCAGAGAAGAAGTAGTAGCATTTGCCAGTCATAGTCTCAAGGACACAGAGGCATTGTACTCTGTTGTGGAGTATGAGGCCCTAGCCTGTTGGTGGGGCATTAACCACTTCCGACAATACTTATGGGGCACTGAATTTGTGTTGCAGCAAACAAATGATGGACGGAATGCTGACAATGCAAACATTCTTCCTCAGTCAAAAAATCTGGGTTAAATCCATCGTTCTTTTGCCCACTACGCCACCCCAGTTTGGACCCAGCCATATGCAAATCAGTCTTAACCCTGTGCCCCATGGCAACAGTCCAGACCGAACTGCCAGTCCAGGTCCTCCCTGGACCGGAAACAAGCATCCTGGGACTGTTTTCAGGGTATGTCACCCTTCTGAGTTTGTGGTCAGAGTGGATCATAAACCCTTAATACATATGTTCACTATGAAAGGAGCTTGTAAGGCAACTCCTAGGATCGCCAAATGGCACTATAGGTTGCAGAAATATTGTTACAAAATGGAATATATTCCTGGCATCAAGAGCGTGATGGTCGATTGTCTTTCAAGGCTTCCTGTGAATGTTGGTGAGGAAGGTCACAGGATCTTGGAGAAGGATGACTGGGTGATATTCATTACCTCACTAATCCCCATGAGTGCCATCTCAGAATCTGAATGGTTAGATATGTTGAAGAATGACACTACCATAACAAAGGTCATGGAGTATATTAATGAAGGTTAGCCTAATGGTAAGGTGCAAGATGAGTTTGTGGCTGCGTTCAGGAATATTGAATCGGAGTTGTGCGTTGTGGGAGGTTTGTTGAGAAGCCCTGACCCTCTAGTAGTACATAGTATCCTCAGGAGTAGAGTGCTGGAACTAGCTCATGAGGGTCACATAGGCATAAGATCTGTTAATAAAAGAGTGAGATATTTATTTTGGTGGTCGGGTGTGGACAGACAAGTTGAACAGTACGTGAGAGGATGCAAGGCTTGCTTTGCCAGCGACAAGATGCAGGTAACAGTTCCTACTCCCATTATTGCTGTCCCTGTTCTGGAGATTGCGTGGCCTAAACTGGACATGGCAAAAACCAAAGGAAATGATGGACGGAGTGTTGAACATTGCAAGCACTCACCCCCAGTCAACTGATCTGGGTTTAATCCATCACCGTTCTTTAGCCCACTGTGCCACCCCAGTTCAGACATGGCCATATGCAAATCAGTCTGACCCTGTGCCTCATGGGAACAGTCCAGCCCGAACTGCCAAGCCATGTCTTCCCTGGACCGGAAACAAGCTTCCTAGGACCGGTTTCTGGCATTTCAGCCGTCTTCAGCCAGGCTTGCTTGAATCCAGTGGCAAAGTGAGCAAGGGACTCACGTCTGAGCATACCCTGCCAACTTATGGCGAACAAAGCAAAAACCAAAGGAAATGATGGACGGAGTGTTGAACATTGCAAGCACTCACCCGCAGTCAACTGATCTGGGTTTAATCCATCACCGTTCTTTAGCCCACTCTGCCACCCCAGTTCAGACATGACCATATGCAAATCAGTCTGACCCTGTGCCTCATGGGAACAGTCCAGCCCGAACTGCCAAGCCATGTCTTCCCTGGACCGGAAACAAGCTTCCTAGGACCGGTTTCTGGCATTTCAGCCGTCTTCAGCCAGGCTTGCTTGAATCCAGTGGAAAAGTGAGCAAGGGACTCACGTCTGAGCATACCCTGCCAACTTATGGCGAACAAAGCAAAAACCAAAGGAAATGATGGACGGAGTGTTGAACATTGCAAGCACTCACCCCCAGTCAAATGATCTGGGTTTAATCCATCACCGTTCTTTAGCCCACTCTGCCACCCCAGTTCAGACATGACCATATGCAAATCAGTCTGACCCTGTGCCTCATGGGAACAGTCCAGCCCGAACTGCCAAGCCATGTCTTCCCTGGACCGGAAACAGGCTTCCTAGGACCGGTTTCTGGCATTTCAGCCGTCTTCAGCCAGGCTTGCTTGAATCCAGTGGCAAAGTGAGCAAGGGACTCACGTCTGAGCATACCCTGCCAACTTATGGCGAACAAAGCAAAAACCAAAGGAAATGATGGACGGAGTGTTGAACATTGCAAGCACTCACCCCCAGTCAACTGATCTGGGTTTAATCCATCACCGTTCTTTAGCCCACTGTGCCACCCCAGTTCAGACATGGCCATATGCAAATCAGTCTGACCCTGTGCCTCATGGGAACAGTCCAGCCCGAACTGCCAAGCTATGTCTTCCCTGGATCGGAAACAAGCTTCCTAGGACCGGTTTCTGGCATTTCAGCCGTCTTCAGCCAGGCTTGCTTGAATCCAGTGGCAAAGTGAGCAAGGGACTCACGTCTGAGCATACCCTGCCAACTTATGGCGAACAAAGCAAAAACCAAAGGAAATGATGGACGGAGTGTTGAACATTGCAAGCACTCACCCCCAGTCAACTGATCTGGGTTTAATCCATCACCGTTCTTTAGCCCACTGTGCCACCCCAGTTCAGACATGGCCATATGCAAATCAGTCTGACCCTGTGCCTCATGGGAACAGTCCAGCCCGAACTGCCAAGCCATGTCTTCCCTGGATCGGAAACAAGCTTCCTAGGACCGGTTTCTGGCATTTCAGCCGTCTTCAGCCAGGCTTGCTTGAATCCAGTGGCAAAGTGAGCAAGGGACTCACGTCTGAGCATACCCTGCCAACTTATGGCGAACAAAGCAAAAACCAAAGGAAATGATGGACGGAGTGTTGAACATTGCAAGCACTCACCCCCAGTCAACTGATCTGGGTTTAATCCATCACCGTTCTTTAGCCCACTGAGACATGGACATAATTGGTCCAGTTGGTGTAAGCCATGGTCACATAAAATATGGCATTGTGATTGTGGATTGTTACTCTAGATGGTTGGAAGTGGCTTTTATTAACAGCATTACTTCTGCTGTGGTGGAAGATGTATTAAATAAACAGTTTTTACGCAAAGGAGTCCCTGATGAAATTGTTATGGATAATGGTCCTCAGTTCGTTTTTCAGGATTTTGAAACTTTTCTCTCCAATTTTGGAGTTAAGCACATTACAACGTCACTGTAACATTCAAGAAGTAATGGTTTGGTCTAGCGCTGCAACAGAATAATTAAATATAATATAAAGCTGTCTGTTGTGGGTGGCTGGATTGGAATTGAAAAGTTAAAAAATATAAATTTGGGCTCTTCGCATTACACCCAATGCAGAAACCAAAGTCTCTCCTTTAGTGTTACTTAAAGGGAGATTACCTAGGTCGCAAATGAACAGGTTATGGGTGGAGAAGAAGATGGTGCCTGCAGAAGTTCTGCAAGATGTAAAAGAGAAATGAAAACATGCTCAGAACAAGTATGCCACATCGGCATATAAGACTCTTGATGTTGTTGAAGGAGATTATGTACAAGTGAAAATTCCCTTAAGGGAGGGAAAGAGAGTTACTTGATTTTCATCACCATAGAAGATGGTTAGGGTAAGTGAATACTCTGCAGCTTTGGAGGATGGAAAATGTTGGAATAAAAACAAGTTATCTGTGGTTCGCAGAGAGTGTGATTCTGGGCCAGTCAATATGAGACTTGATGAGTGTGATCAACGGAAAATCAAACAAGAGCAGGAGGTGAGCCAGGATGTTGTTTTGAGGAGATCATGTAGGAGTTCTAACATAACTTCAAGGTTGCAGGATTTTGTACTAGATTGAAGAGGTATACAGTTTCATGAATTAATGTACTTACTTTGGACACTATGTAGAGTCAACTATTAAGTGTTTGGTTTTCTTTGTGTTGTGTTCCAAATGTATTTATTGTTATAACCTTGTGTAAGGGGGAAGATGTGTTGGGATCTGTTCTTTCCTTCATGGGTGGAATGTAGAATGCCGCACTGTACTCTTGTCCGTGCACGGGGGAATGTATTTGCTTGAATGTAGAAGGGCAGTTTCTGTGAGCCTTCTTCCCTGCCAGTCAACTTTCCAAGATGCTTGCAAATAAAGAAATGAAATAACTACTTACACCTCCAGCATCTTTACAGAAACCAACCTGACGTATTCACTTATCAAGAAGATCAGACATACAGTGGATCTGTAGTCACCTTCATATGGTCCTCAATGACCATCCTTTCAAATACTGACCCACCAGAATCTGCTGATGTTGTCCTTCCAGGGGACAGCTGTTCACTTGCTTTCCTGCATTGAGAAGTGACACTTCAACTCTGAGTATCAATTAAATTTAGAGACGTAACTGGGTGGGAACAACCCAGCAAACTGCTTGGCCAGGCACCCTCAAACCACCAAAGAGGAAGAAGGGGAGGGAAGAATACAACATTATGTGTGAATGTCATCAGTGAGTCTTCTAGGAGTTATTGAGAAGAACATCAAATGCCCATCCATTTAAGAAGGATGGCAAATCATGCAAACTCCCAGAAATCACTGCTAAAGGTAAAAATAACATCGTGCATCAGCACCAGGACAACAACTGTCTGGCATACTAATTATTCAGAAGAAAATAGCCACCAATCTGGAGGGCCTTGTTCTGAGAGGCTGCCCTTTCCTACTGCCTACAGCCCTGACCATACAGGTGATCCAAATGGCCTATAGTAGCTACCACAGAATATCTTGGGGAACTTGTTTGGTTTCCTAGAATGGACTAGATGGCTGAGGATAAAATAAAGTGGCAACATGGGCCACGCTACTAGAGCCTCCGATTCAGCAGTGTCTATTGCCACTGTGCTCCTGTGAGATATGGTAGAACTGCATAAGTGCCTCTTCTCGGACAGCAGACATTGTGTAGCAGTTGTGGAGGACCACACGAGGTACTCAGAGCTATAGTTTTTGAAGACCATGTCAGTGGAAGACATTCTGCCCAATCTTAAAAAGTTTCATGGCCTCCTGTCTGAGCTGAATACAGGCTATGAGCCACTGTTGTGTAGTTCCTAATAATACATAGGATCTGCGCATTTAGATAACATAAACAAAGGGATTGGTGTCCAGACTGATTCCAGACACTCCCAGAGGATATGTTAGCCTTTAGATCAGCTAGCTCACAGTGTCACTTTTAGCCCCCTAACCTTACCAAGGAGTAAATAGTTTCTGACAACTATCGAACATGACAACCCTTGATCCTTCAGGGATTGTGGAAACAGTACAGCACTTTTCGCTCAGTCAAACGTGCTCACTTAGGGCCCGATTCACAGAACTAATTTAAGACAAAATCCTAAATTTACTACCATTTTCGTATTCACAGAAGGCACTTACTCATTTTGGTATTTACAGAAGACACTTACTCACTTCGGTATTCACAGAAGTTAGGAGTCCTAACTTTAGGACTCCTAAATGCCTTCTGTGAATACCGAAAGTCTTAAAATTAGGATTTTTCTCAGTTTAGGAGTCCTAAAGTTAGGACTCCTAACTTTACTACTACTAAATTGAGAAAAATCCTTATTTTAAGACTTTCGGTATTCAAAGAAGGCATTTAGGAGTCCTAAAGTTAGGAGTCCTAACTATACTACTACTAAACTGACAAAAATCCTTATTTTAAGGCTTTCGGTATTCACGGAAGGCATTTAGGAGTCCTAAAGTTAGGACTCCTAACTTCTGTGAATACCGAAATGAGTAAGTGCCTTCTGTGAATACCAAAATGGTAGTAAGTTTAGGATTTTGTCTTAAGTCAGTTCTGTGAATCAGGCCCTTAGTCTTAGAGAGATTGACAGAATAAACGATGGGGACGTTTTCATAAACATTTATTGAACCAGTGTCATTCTTGTATAAAACATGTTTACTGCGCCAATCATTAGACAGAAACAGATATATAAGATTACAAGCACCGAAAGAGTAAATTAAAGGTAGAATTCTACCATGGTGCTAAAACAATAAACATTTCTAGGCATATCGATACATGGATGCAATTGAGCGTACTCCTACGATGCAAACCCAATCTAAATGTACCTAAGTGTAGCTAGCATGTATGTAGGTGTAAAGCCAAGAATCCCCTAGGAAAGCCAACCCCATTACCTGATGGGAGAGAATGAAGGACCCTGTCTTGGTCTTAAGTCAGGCACCCCGCAAGGGACGTCAGATCACTGCGTGCTGGAGTTTCTGCGTGCAGAGACTTCAGCGTCTCGTGTCAGCGTGTAACCTTTTCCTCTGGTTGCCCAGTGAAGATGCGGTTCTTTGATACCCAAAAGGGACCCTCGGGGATTATACCTAAATGTGTAATGGTACTGTGGGTCTGCCATTCAAGGGTGATGATAGCGGTGACTTTTGTACAGAGTTATTATACAGAAGATGATAATCCTGCTGTGCGTGTCCTAGGCAGGGGATTACGATATGATACTAATAATCTTCATGCATAATAAAGGAGAAAACCACACAAAATGTATTCAGCACATAACTAGGTAAAAGGTCGGCGCCAGAACCGTTATGTAGGGTAAGGTAGGACAGATGTAGGTAAAAGGTCGTGCAGCTACCCAGGCCTATATTGGGGTACATTGGGGCTCATAACACCACTCCTCATCCGATTGGACGACAATATCGTCAAAAGCTCAAATATGCCTGTTTAAACGCATCTAAAAGCATGGTATTTGTTAGAAACGATGCAGAAGTTAAAATAGCTCTATAAGTCCTCTAAATAGTCAATATACCATTAGACCAACTGAGAACATCGAAAGCCATAGCGCTCAGTGAGAGCAGGAAAGAAAAATAAAACAAAATGGTGGTTTTGAATTCCAATTTGTTTTGGAAAAAAGCAGAATTGTTCCCATCACACGGAGAGCCAAATGTGTATGTGATCTGTGTGGGAGACGCAACATCACTGTTCCTCGCATTCGCAGATGACGGTCCCTGTAACACCTCTTGTATCACGTCAATGGAGCAAAGGTGATCATCTTCAATTCCCACAGCAGCCGCTGTGGAAACACTTGATACCTGTGTGCTGGTCGTAGAGTCAGTGTCCATTCTGACAGGAGCTGAAGCATCCCGTGGAGTCTCTAAGAATGCCGTCATCAACATGAGTATACGCTGAGGACACGTGGGCCTTAAAGGGGTCCAGTAGTATGTCTACGTCCGGTGGCGCAACCGATGGAAGGGCCAGAAATCTGTCCAACATGCATTCGTATCCGCAGAAGCGGAGCACAGGCAAGATGCAGTCGACTGATCTGAACACAAGGAACCAATGCTCACTTAGCTCCCGAAGCCGAGGTGCACCCAGATGGTGTACCATGCGTTCACGGCAACATCGCTCCAGGATTGCTTTTTCCATCTCTTTGGAAACTGGGCCATCCATTGAGTAGCAGAAAAATTAAAACAAGGATACCCACTACAAGTAGTAATACCAGCGGTAGCCCTCCGTAAACGCTTCCCAATACGCAGTGTATAAATAATGGAATAACTTCGAAAATTGTCTAAAAGGTGCTCATTAGTCCAGAACCTATGCTCTTAAATAGGTGCACAATTCCCCTCGTATCATTCATGTTAAAGATACGATGTACAATTTCTCTGAAATGGAGCGGGAAGTTAGTTCGGACTATCGCCTGAATCTCAGCCAAAGACATTGCCGCCTGTAGATCAAAAGTCTCTCTGCCTGAGGTAAGGCCTTCTGTAACAGCATGGCTTTCAGTCTGCTCAGAGAATCAAACCGTATAAGGGAAACATCTAATGAAGCCCATAGCGTTGCCTCCCTTACTGCGAGGGTGAGTGGAAACAATACCTGCATACAACAAGTATCCCTGGAACCCACTGTGATCAGATATGCGATGCCTAGTACCATCCCACAACAACCTTGATCATTCAACATCAAATAACTCCCATTTGAGAGTAGTTTGAACACCGGATGAATCCCGGCAGCTGGGGATCCTTTCAAGTGACATGATAGGTTTGCAATCCAAAGCATTACAGGCTTCATGAAGCAAAATATTCTGACAAATTAGAGAATCACTTAAAGAACTCTCACAGTATGAACCACTGAGAAAAACTTCAGTGTCCCCATTCCTGCATCTAAATCTGAATGGTAATTCCCATGATTCATGTATATAGCCTTCTTCCACCACTTCGTACCTGCCTACCTGGTGATACGGTAGACATTATTGAAATTGGAATGTCGTGACTGGCAGTGTATTATGGCCATGGATTAACCATTCTGTGGCAGGTGACTCAGCCACGGTAAAAGGTAATTGGTCCAATTTTTCAATGTGCAGCATTATATATTTTGTATCTCTTTGTGCCATAGTTGTCTGTCTTTCTGTCAGATTGTATGCAGAAAACTGAGACGTACTGTTGATATACCGTCAGGGCACATGTCCAAAAGACAGTGATTGCAGCGTCCAACTCAATAATAGAATGGATCGCAATTACGATTGCCCATGTTAAAGAAAAGACTAATCCTGTTTTATCATATCTATTGCAGTGAATAGATCCTGGATGTCAGTGTGGTCATGTCATTGTCGACCACTGCCAAAGCCTTTTCTATGGTAACCTGTCAATTTCACGTAGTCTCTCTGCAGCTTCCTGTTGAGACATTTTCCATACCCCGTTGTAAATAGCATAAAGGAATCGCTTCTGAAACAGCTTCCGGGGACCTAACAAAAAATCCCTCCTAAGATCCATATGCTAAACAGAAAGGTAGTAGTGTACCCAGACTGGGAATGGACCGCACATCAATTAAATGTCAAAACAGCGAAGTAAAGACGAAAGTAAAACTTAAAATGTCAATGGGTGCTTAAGCCAGGAGCACTTACTACCAAGAAGTGCGATAGGCAGCGTGAGAACACGGATGCCGAAAATTATCCAAAAGATTTGGCTTAGACAGCACTCCCAATTGTAACAGGCTAGGTCAATTCCACTACAAATACATCACAGACCAGTAGCAGTGTTAGAGCTGTTGTTAAATGCAAAGAATGTCAAAAAAGTCCATAATTCATAAAGTTTGCAGGATATTCACAAAATTGCGGCGAGGATGAAATGACGATCCAACTAGGTTCCAATATAGTCGATGATTTTTAATGATCTTCAATGCATGTGATATAAGGTGAAATGGCCCACAAATGAGTACAAAGACTTTTTCAAGGCGTGCGAATTAAGGATCCGTAAGGCTAGTGGTATAATCCAATATTAAAAGGCTGAGTAGCAGGGTACGTCCGTATATGTGCACAAAGAAGTGTACCCCATTAAGTGAAGATAAGAACTTGAATGGCGTTCAGCAGTAACAATATGGTCATAGTAAGATTAATGGTATAATCCGATATAGCAAGTAGAGTAGCTGGGTACATCCATATGTGTATATAGGAGAGTGTTCGAGATTCCCCCTAGAATGAGCATCGAACTCGGATAGCGTGCAGCAATCATGGGGTAGTCATGGTTCGGGTGGCAAAATCGAATCTCCAGAGATGTAGCCAGAGAACAGATGACAGCGCCTGATAACGCTGTTAAGCTCCCTAAGATCCATGTCATCTGAGAGTAAGGACAAGTGTTGTTTCACCTGGGACAGTGTTGAGGTTCTTAACCACTCTAAGCATAACTTCACAACACTGTAAGATGTCACCACCCGAGTGTTATATCAAAAAAGAAGAGGGGGGGACCTAGGAGCTAATAAAGGTCCAGTGTCCATGCTCCTAATGCCTATATAGACAACAAGAGGACACTGTTCCTATAGCAGGGTGCAAAAAGTCACCCATGCTTAAGGGTGCAAAAGTCACCCATATAAAATTAGAGGAAAAAAAGGGAAAAAGAAAAGCGAGTCCTAGGAATGGAGAACCCCTAGAAAGGGAGAAAGGAAGATCAATCTTTGTCCTTTAGTGCCCTCACACACCCCAAGGGGTGTCATGCTTCATCATTGGGCAGTTGCTCCTCGTAGGGCCGGCGCTGCAATTCCCTATGGGTCCCCCGAAGGGTCACTTTATCGGAGATCTTTTAGGACTGCCGGATTGTGCATGGGGGTGTGTGAAGGGAGGGTAAACTGAGGGTAAAGAGGTGCGTGCAAAGTGATACGAAAAATATATAAATTCAAGGGTAAACTTGCAGCGTAGTTGTAAATATTTTGTAAATATTTTACCCTTTACAATAAAAACAACGCCCCAAAGGCACACTATGCCTGGATGTCAGAGGTCATAGGTCAACATGTTTCGCGCCTAAATCGCCATAAAGGTCGGTGGCGCTTCTTCAGGACCAAAATCATAAACAAAGTGTAGTGCACGTGAACCAATATACATTACATTAAAGTACCCTCTTTATTCTTCGGTCAGGGCAGTGCAAAATTCTGTATACCCTCATTGTGGCTACAGCTGTGTAGTTGAGGCTGCTCATGACCGTGCCTAGGAAAAAGAAAACGATATCAACCACAGATGTGGGCATCAATGAAACTAGATGTTTCATAATGTGTTAACACTGTGTACACATCGATTAGACAATAGAAACAGAACAGGCACACAAAGCAATTTAATTGTTGATGCTGCATTGAGCCCCAATCATGTATGGTATCATAAGTGATATGTCGAGACCTTACTTTCGTGCATAAGCTAAATTAGCCAAAATGTACCATGCTCGGGTGGCGGTCCCGCCAAAATAATGTTACTAAACTGATAACACACAAAACTCTCTATTGAAAAAGGGGGGGGTGTGTGTGCTTACCTAGCAATTTAAGAATGTAACTCCTCTTGGCAAGCGCGATGGATGCAATTAAATTGCTTTGTGTGCCTGTTCTGTTTCTATTGTCTTTGTCACCCTCTGCAGGATCTGCAATCAATCCTTACACTGCGGGCTTGTGCCATCCTCCTGGAAGGAGGCCCTCATCACCCCACTGTTAAAAAAACCTTCCTTGAACCCTGACTGTTTGTCCAATTACCGGCCTATATCCCTCCTGCCTTTCCCAGCAAAAATTGTAGAGCGCTGGGTTAGCACCTGTCTCTCCATTTATCTGGAGAAAAATCAGATTCTGGACGATTTTCAGTTTGGCTTTCGTCCTGCTCACGGGACTGAAACAGCTGTCCTAACAGCTCTGGAGGACCTTCGTATGCGGGCAGACAGGGGCCAGGCAGTAGCCTTGATCCTGTTGGACCTGTCTGCCGCTTTCGATACGGTCAACCATGGGGTCCTGTTGGAGCGACTCCGGACGGCTGGGGTAGACGGCACTGCCCTACTTTGGTTCCACTCCTTCCTACGGGACAGGAGACAGGCGGTGTCTCTCCCCCCTTATCAATCTATCTTCTCTTCTGTCCCCCACGGGGTGCCCCAGGGCTCCTCCATCAGCCCCATTCTCTTTAACGTGTACCTTAGACCTCTGATCACGTTGATAAAGGCACACAGGTTAAAAACAATCAACTATGCGGATGACACCCAGCTCATCCTCTCTTGGGAGGGAGAAGACTCTACCCCCCTTGCAGCCTTTCACGACTGCTTAAGGGAGACGGCTGGGTGGCTACACAATAACTCGCTGCAATTTAATTCCTCCAAAATGGAGGTTCTGTATTGTGCAGGAAGTCGCATTCCTCTGCAATTCCCCTGCGACTTTTGGCCCCCGGAAACAGCAGATAAACCTCGGCCAGTTACATCGGTTCGCAACCTTGGGGCCACACTGAAGGAGAAAATGAACACTGAAACCCAAGTTGCTAAAACGGTGGGAATGTGCACAGCTCTCCTGCGCTCCCTGCGCAAAATTATGCCATTGCTACCCGCACAAGCTCGGGAGCAGATAGTCAGGTGCACCATCCTCAGTCGCCTGGACTATTGCAACGCGCTGTTACTTGAGTCCCCAGTTGCCCTGCTTGACCGACTTCAAAGAGTTCAGTCGGCCGCTGCCAAATTAGTTCTGGGTTGGACTAGGAGATCTTCAGCCTCAGCGGCCCTAGCTGAACTACACTGGCTTCCGCTTAAACAACGTGTGGCCTTCAAGTCCCTCTGCCTTGTTTTTAAAGCGCTCCATGGAGCTGGACCTAAACCTCTGCAGGCCATGTTCACATGGTATACCCCTTCCAGAGCTCTACGCTCAGCCTCAGCCCGTCTGGTGATTGTTCCTAAATATAACAAAGTCAGGACGGGGGGCAGATCTTTCAGAGTCGCAGCGGCTAAACTGTGGAACAGTCTGCCTCCTGATATCCGTCAAATCTCACAGCTCCTCCCTTTCAGGAAACGCATCAAGACATGGTTATTCCCTTAGAAACAACCCCTTCTTCCTGCTCCTCGCTATCTGTTCCCCTGAGTTAAGAGTATTCACCAGCGCCAGGAAACCTGCAAGGTGTCAGCCGCGCTTTATAAATGTTTAAAAAAATAAATAATAATAATAAACATTAGCAAAGACAATAGGTTTGTCCTATGTGAGATCTATTGGCTTTGTCAATGTTTTTTAGTCATGTTCCACAGCACCACAACTGCTGTGCAGGGGCTGCTGTACAATATGAGTAAAAGTAAAAATATTTCTAAAATGCAGTATGACTCAGTCAATGCTGGCGGCGTTGAAGGATTATTTTGTTTCTTCTTCAACCACACTTCACAACAGCCACGCTGCCGTACAACATATTTTAAATAACATTGTCAAAGCCAAATAATAGAGCTATTTGACTTTGTCAAATTGTTTTGGGCACTATGTCTAGCAATGTGACTGCTGTGCAGCATGGCTCAAAGTAGAATAAAACAAGCATTTGCAATGCAATAGGTCTCGCAATTGCGAGATTTTGAGCTACTGGCATTGTAAATGACTGCCTTTCATTTATATGTTTAGAAAACCTTCAATAATAAAAGGCATTGTCATTTGCAATACCAATAGGTCAAAATTTCTAAAATGCGAGACCTATTGCATTGCAAATGATTGTTTTGTTTTATAACATAAGTGAACCTACTGCCTCAGATCATAACATTAAGTCCCTTTGGGAAGCTGTGTTTGAGACCCAAGTCAGATGTCTTTGATAACCTCCAATGAGGTAAATACATGACATTAATATACACTGATGTCATTTGTTTTACTTGTCTATCCTGGATAGCCACATAAAATACTTTTATGTACCGGGCAGGATGAGGTAACCTGCCCCAAAGTTGTACAGCCTGGTTTAAAGTCTGTAACGTTGTAACAAATGAAAAAACATTAATATTACATGGAAATAGGGGAGACTGCCTCTGGCTTTTGTACATTCCTTTTCATGGTGCGTTATCCAGGGTCGTTCAAGCCTCACTCAGGCAGCGCTGATTGACAGCTCACGTCAGACCTTGGCGGAAGTGTCTTTTTTTATGGCCAAGAGGGAAGGAACTAGGAATTTTTAGGTTAAAGTGATCATGTAAGCGAGAACATGGAGCGAGAAGACCCAAGCAATAAACAAGTTAAACACTGCAAACTTGGCCACAAATACTCCTGTTTGCAGGATGGTAAGGAGCTCCCATGTGTTTCCTCCTCGTGTAGAAGATAAAACCATAGCTTCACTCGAAGCGAAACACATCACTTCACTGGAAGAGAAACATGGCGCTTCACTGGGACGGGAACATGGCAGGCGCACGACAAGATGACAGAAAAGCAATGCACTGAAACAGGAAGAGGACAAACAGGAGTACATGACAACGACTGGGAATGGCGACATAAAGCAATACAACGAGAATAAGGGCAGGACAGTAAGAGGTCTCAAAAATACATGAAAACCAATTCAGGGAATTTTGAGCAGGACAGACAATGGATAGGACTACAAGAACAACAGTTCACTGAGATAAAGACAGGACAAACACGGGACAGAAAGACAAATAAAGCAACATATTGGGATAAGAGCAGACCAGGAGTACAAGTAAAGAAATGTACTGCGATAAGAGCAGGACAATGACGAGACAAGGTAAAGAGGAAAGTAATGCGGGGGAGGGGGAGTGGGGGAACTTACCCCAGACTGCAAGACAAACAAAGCAAAACACGTGGCGAGGGGTACGGCAAATGCACGGCTACAAGAAAAGCAGCGGCGTATGAGTTGGACATCCTAGGAAAATAACAGGCACGGGAAGAAGCAGCCAAAGTTCGCCAATAATGTTGATATCACTGCTATAAAATACATGAGCAACTCAAAATGATGCTTTTCCGCTATGGAATCATAAACATGCGATAACAATGCTTTTTAACAGGATGAAGATCACGAGACGATCATCACCTTACAGTAAACAAAATTAAACACGCGCGGCAAAATTGAAAGTGCGCTAATTAGAAAATGGAGGTGTCCTGGCAGACACATTTATGTAAGGTAGCACTCGCATGTTAATGCGCGCTATTATAAACGAGAACGTAACGAGACTGTAGTTAGGCGGTGCTGCATCCGGAATAACCGGAAGTTACGTGTCGGCAGAAGAGCCAATAATAAGCCCGCTAACAAAAAAAGTTAAAAAGTGAACTAATGGCAAGCGGCGAGAAATGACTAAGTAATAGGCGGGGTTTACCCACGCATATAGATCACTAGATGTCTCAGAGAGACAGCGCATGCGCGCTACCTAGGCGAGACCTAAAAAATATCTATCACGCTACCAGCGTTGACCGCGTCATATCGCTTTTTTTCACTTTCAGCCGTACTTCTGTACAACATGGCTAAAAAGAACATTGACAAAGTCAATTGATCTCACTTTGCCAGTGCTTGTTCTTTTTGTTAGCCAGAAATGATAAGTAAAAGGCATTCCAAGAATTATGCATAAGATGTGATTCCGCCTCACCAATTCTTCTTTCTTGAAGTAGAATGATGTTACACTTGGATTTATGACTATAGTCTAATGCTTTCTTTCTTTTAACTAGGTTATTAAGTCCCTTAGGGTTCAGATATTATCTTTATCGACCTATCTGTTATGTTATGAATTGAATATGAGTTTCAATAGTATTGTGTGTGTGTGTTTGTCTGTCTGTCTTTCTGTCTGTCTGTCACCAAGGCATTGTCCTGACCTATATGGAGCTACTTTGTGTCTGTGGTTAAAATTGGAGGGATAGTATGCATTTGTTCTGCTGTACTGCAACAGTCAGGAGTCCTTGCATTATAAGGAACAATCCTACCTGTAGGGGTACGAGAGAGGTGAGGGAAGCATAGGGAGATATAAACGAAGGAGAAGGATAGGCGTAATCTTTAGATATAATAAGAAAAAAGGAAAAGAACGAAAAAACACAACAATGTTAAAAATACTAAATCCAACCGCCCACACATTATTCACAACCCTTCACCACTCGGGAAGCTTGGAGGCAGCGGAGGCCTCAAGTAGCCCTTCTATCTCTTGGAGAAAACAATATATCAGGAGTATCGTGCATATACCAGTGGCTGCTCCTCCGCTAAGGCAGAGTAGCGTCGCCCCACTGCTTTTAAGCAGTGTGAATAAAGGAAACATAAAATATTAATAACAAAGTTATTATCATTTTATGTTTCTGTGCTGCTTTGTGGGCAGGCAGGTGGGCGGGACTAATCTGCTCTCATAGCAGGGCAGGGGAGGAGTGGTTTGCCTACTGCAAGTGCGCAATGACTGTTGCCCTCTGGGGCCGGCCACTTCGCATGTTCTTCATACAGGCTGCATTACAACCTGCGTGGAGAACATGCCTAGGCCTTGAGTCCTCGTCTGAGCCCCGAATCACGGCGCTCAGACCAATTACAACCCTGATTGCAGTGTTGTGATTGGTCAGGTGAGCCTGGATGCTTCCTGGTGCCTGTTGGGTAGAGTCCTGCGAAGAAGCAACGCGGCGCCGATAAGGTAAGTTATTATTATTTTTTTACATCAACTCGCCCGCCACTTCTGATCAGTGCCGGCAGGCACTGGCATATACTCAGTAGCATGTTCTTGCAGCAGTAGACCATAGATACCTAGAATTGCCCACTGGTCTCTAATATGTTCACCCTAAACCAAACCGCTCCTACCGCATGGCTTCAAACTGCCCTTGCTTGTTTTCCAAACCTTCAACCAAAAGAAGGCAACCCATGCTTCTAACCCTCACTCTGCCTGCACATCTCCCGATTCTACTTGTGGTAGAGACAAACCAGACCTATGTCTCTGTTCCCATTGTGTACACCTCTTTAACACTTCTACTGGGACTCATCCCCCCCCCTACACTCTCTGTGCCTCTTTAACTTGTTTACCTTTAAACATAGGGCCAGTTACGTAGTATTTTACTGCCTGCTCCCTGGGCCTATGTCGAAAAATGTATGCAGGCCCATTGGGTGCTTCTTCCATTTTGCCAAGTGTCCTGAGCACCTGATTCTAACTATACAAAACACAAGTCTTCAGTGAAAGAGAACACTGCTATGGCACCTTGGACCATCTAGTGGCATACCCATGTAAGCTGCCTCAGTATTTATAAAGATGGGAGACTTTTATTCAATACAAATCTTTAAATCGTGCTGCCGGAGTGCGGTGTCCTGAATACCACGGAGTCTGGATCATAATTCTTCCCCTGCCTACCTTCTGCTTGTAATGGCCCAGCCAGCATCTCTCCGACAGCCAAGACCAGACAGCCGCCTATTGCTGCACCTCACACTCCTGCAACTCTGGGGCGCTTAAAGCACTGTGTGCCTCCTACCTTGATTCCGTGCTAACCCTACCCCAAGTAGTGACTCACCACTAATTATACTGACCAGGTTACCCACCTATTATTCTGGTTACTATTACATATGGAGATTTTACCTACCTTGAGCTTATGAACACCAGGGCCAGAAATGTTGATTGTTTACCCCCACCCTCCCCTATTTTGAAGTATTCCCTTGTTCTCAGGTCATTGTTGTGTACAGCACCAGTATACCTCTTCTGGTCTTGGTTGCACCATATAAGTTATTAAACTAAAATACTACCTGTAGCGCTTCAACACCCTTACTGGGATCTCTGCATCTCTTCAGCACATGGCCCTAAGTTCACCAACAACGTGAACATGTGCAACACCAACGCCTCCAGTACAGGAGGACAGCACATAAATACACTCAGTACTCCTTCGGTATTCGCTCTTTTCGAAACAAGTGTCATGCACGTGCATGTACACACTATAGAAAGGGCAACATGACTGGCTTTGCCAGTCCTTTTAACCCTTCTCAGCTTACGCTACGGATCTAGCTTCTGAATCGTACATCATACGTCATTTCTGTTTGGGTGGGCTTGAAAGAAATGCTAGCGGCTTGCCTGCCTGGTCAGTGGGCTGTAATCAAAATCATTCATTAGTTTGTCCTTTCCGTGGCCTGATAACACCAGCCGCATGCTATAATTCCCAAGTTTAAAAAATGCAGTATTAACCTTTCAGTGAACTTTTACCTTGTGCAAGGGCTGATATGACTCGTGTGAACTCAAAATGAACTTTCACATGAACTCTCTCTGAGACCTCATCCTCCCAGAAATAGAACAGATGGAGACTCCCGGATTTGGATCCTGTTAAAACATTTTTGAACAAAGTTTGACCCGTACTCTCAGATGGCGCTAGGCAGCCGACCTACAGTAATTTCATGTTGACACTGGTAATTTCCGTGGCGAGGCCTGCGTTGAACTCTAATACATATTTGTATGTACAAAGCAGCTTGTTTAAGGAATCTGTTTTTTTCACTTCTACTGGCTGGTTAATTTGATGCAAAGTTTCCAAAATTCAAACTTTAGTTTTGGGACTGTTTTCGTAGGTTGAAATATGTGCAGAAAATTGTCGTCCATGGAAAGATGCTTGTAACAAAGCTTATACATCAACATTCCCATGAGCATCCTTTTAATGTTAAAAGTGGTAATGTCTATAAAGCTAAAACTTTTCATAACCATCATTGCACATGTTTTTTAGATTATTCTCATGTTTCATTACTGTCACTAGTGTGGCCCCGAAGGACTACCTTGTCCTTGGAGGTAAGCATAAATGCATGGATGTGGAGGGTACTGGTTAGTAGAGCGCCACTTAAGGCTCGGGCCAGATGCCTAGCGCTAGCTCTTTTCGGGGTCTTCTAGGGTCCTGGGGCTAAAAACGAGCCCAGCCATTGTCTTTGGATTTTGATTACCGGGTACTCAAAATGCAAAATCCTGTAGCGCTGATCAGCCTCTCCTAAGCTCAGCAGCCACCCAGCCATAAGGCGGAGAGGCCACGGCCCGCACCTTTTGTAGATGAAGAGTGTCTTTCGAGCTGAGAAAAGGTCAGCCTGACAGACACACTTTATTTTCAATTCAGGCAGCCAGGAGCTAGACATGTGCTAAACGTTCAGGCTCCTGGCTGCCTGAGCTGAACATTGCTGGGCTGAGGATGTCACAGTTCCTATGGGAGTGACCACCTCAGCTCGGCAAAGGTCCCTGAGGCCCTTCCCCCTCATGACGAGGACGAGCGTTAGTGATAGCCTCGTACCTCGACACCTCAGTTGTAAGCGCTGAAGTGCCCAGGGCCCGGTGTCTATTACTGACATCTCACGGATTGGGGGGTGGGGGTTAGCAGTCTCTCAGACCCTATTCTATTCTGTGATGAGATAGGGACTACTGTCTTCCCCGACAGCTGCAGCCGGTAAGTGTTGTGTTTTAATTGACTGTTTGGTGTGTGCATGTATGTGTGTATGCATTTATATATGTATGCATGTGTATTTGTGAATGGGGTGTGTGTGTGTGTGTGTCTGCTTGTGAATGTATGGGTGTGAGTGTGTATGTGTGAGCCCCGGCCCTCCTCTAAGCTGTACTAACCAGTCACCATTGCTGTACCCAGTGAGTCCCTCAGCACCACGGTCTGCTTTCAAAACATGGAAGGCCCTGTCTAACCCAGGTACAAGCAATCCAGTACCTGCTTTGCTTCTCCTGTGTAGCCACGGCCTTTCTAGTGTTGTCTTGCTCACTTCTGTAGCCGCTATAGGTACCCTCTAGATGGGTACACAAGCAATCCCAAACTGGTTTTGACCTACTTAGAGTTCTCATCAGTGAGGTATAGCATGAGGCTTATAGCACAGTGAACCAAGCTGCACCCAAATGAAGAGGCCCAAATATGCCAAAACCATTCCTGGGGTGCTTATGTTCGAGTAGCGAGAGGACTTTGCTTGGAATTTCTGGCTGGTCTGTTATTAGAGGAGGACCAAGGCTAATTTGCACATGACTGGGTCTAATCTAAGGTAGTATGGTGGGCAAAAACCACAAAGGACCGTGCTGAGGCCCAAGTAGCTGAGATTAATTTGAGCATTCAGCCCATCTCTTTTTTTATTCACTTGCAGATCTCAGCACATCGACCAACCTCTAAAGGAGGACAGAAAAGGTAAAATGAAACCTTTCTGGCAAGGTGCCATGGTTCCAGCTAAAATTAGTGCAATTGGAACCAGAATTTGTAACTTGGAGGGTTCAACAATAGGTTTCCACCATCCTAGGACATATTGGATGTAGATAAAGCCGAGGCACCACAATGATTGTCCCGACAAGACTTTAAATGTGTCCCTGAACTCGCAAACACAAGCTTGCTGGGTCAGGGTGCTCACTGGAAACAATCTCCAGTGCCATCTGAATCGCGCTCTTCATTGGAGGAACACTGCATCCTCCGAAGGAAGACAGCACCTTTGTGACTATCTTTAGGCTGATTTGTACCCAGGATCAGGTTTCAGAAATTAGTGTTTCTGGAGAACCAAAGGTTTGTGTTGCACGGAGTGCATACTGAAATAATTGTTCTGACATAGATATTGGCCCATTATAATTGATCATCATTATGCAGTCCCTGAATATTTTTTTTAACTGAAAAGACATGGTAGCAGACCGACTATCACACTCATTATTGAAACCTTTGACATGGACATCCTGAGCAATAGTTGTTAAATATTTTATAAGAACTTAGATTTTCATGAGGTTGACCGTCCATGGAGTCACTAGGAGGGACTATGGTATATTTGGTCCATTTCCCTTGTTTGATTGTATTATTTTGCATTGCAAATTTATAAAGCACTCCATCTCCCGGGCAAGATCACAAAGTTATCCAATTTGCATCAGTTTTCTGGGTGCTCTTTTGGATTGCATTATTTGAAAAAAGTTGAATGCAGCAGATGTTGGGAGAAGTGTGTGACATTTGAAGATGTGCTTCAAAGATGATGTAGCATACTTCACTGCATATTAGTGTTAGGCCTTCTAAGAGTGTGAGAATAATCTATTTTCCAAATTATGTAGTTTGTAATCTTCAATTTGGCATTATATGGAATTTCAAGCGACTGTCAATATTTCATAGTCATGCAGGGATCGCGGTTTAGAACATGGCCATCTGAACAGAGAAGGATCTTCGACTGGTTTGCGACTTTATAAAGGGCAGGATGGTCAGAAGAGGTGGCACCTAATAAAGCAAAAGTACTTTCTGGTGATGTGTGGAATTCCTGTTGAAGGAAGAGTGGATAGCTCGAGGAGCAATGTACATTTGTTTAAACGTGCTTAATCCACAACAATCAGCCAGTGTAGGAATATGATGAACAGTCTGATCTAATTCTAGATTGGTAGGTTGCTCTAGCAGCTGTATTCTGAATTCTCTGTAATTTCTGTTTTATAAATAAGGGTGCCTCAAGGTACAGATAGTAGACATAGTCTAGATGGAAGAGTTGCAGGTCAAAGGTATCCTACATTTTTTGGGCGAAGCCAAGGTACAGAACATTTGCTGCAGGGATCTGATTATGCTGAAGATGTATTAGATGAATTTATTTACTTGTGGTGTTAGTAGGAGATGGCGTTCATAATCACGCCAAGGTTCCTTACTAAATCAAAATGAAATGGCGGTAGCCCTAGATCTTGACGTCAGATGGTTGGCCTGTAATAGCTAACCCATTAGCTACATGCCACTGTCTGGTTTAGGTGTATTTAGCGTAGGTGGTTGACTAGCATTCAGTGGTCAAATTGCTTGCCTGTGTCCGATAGTGCAGGAGTCAAGAGCTGCTCAATTTTTAAGCTTTATAGATGTTGAGGTTAAGTGACGTTATGAACAGAGGTAGTAGTAGTAAACATTGAACAAGAAAAAAATATTTGTGCCTCATGTTATGCTAGCTGTGGATTTGAATTCTTCTGAGAAGGGAAGAAGTTAAATGAGGAGAGCCATCAGTCAGGTAAGACTCAGTCTTTTAGGGGGAAGTTAATTGAACAACCTCTTCATCAAATTTCTGTAGGAGTGCAAGGTGACAAACTATATCAAAAGTGTAAGAAATTGAGTTTTTGGTTGAGATGGGTGGAAGCCTCACTCAGGCAAAAACCACAATCCTTGTCAGGGTTGACCCCAATAGCCACTGAATTTGTGTTTAATCCTTGGATAGCTGGGATACACATTTAGCCTTAACTTGGAGCCAATGTGTAAAGTATTTATGCAGCACACAAACAATAATAAAGTGAAAACACAATAGAAGAAACATCTTGAAACAATTTGGAAAGATAGAGTATATTTTAATAAAAAAATAATACCAGAAAGACAAAAATCCAGTCAGTAGAACCAAAGATATTCAGTTTGAATGTTTCTAGTGAATTTAGCGATTAAAAGCACAAAGCACCACTCACGGTTATCTGGTTGTGCTAGACTGGCCGAAAGTCACAAGTACAGGCTGACTGCGATGTACTCCGGCCAGGCACAGAGACAATCTAATTCCTGCTGAAAGTTACAATCTCAATTCTTGCACAAAGAGTTCCACTCTCATTGGAGGAGGCCGCAAGGAAGAGGCTTTTGGCGCAGAGAGCACGTCGAGCATTGCAGATAGGTGTTGCTGTAGCATGAAGATCTAGTCGATGCTGGAGCTTTACATCGGCAGTAATCGCGAGTAGTTGCACGAAGTACTGGTCTTGTGTTACTGGTGGTCACAAATGGGCGGCGTCGACGTAGAGAGCTGGTCTCACCAGAGCTTCGTGGGCAGCAGAGTTTTGGCACAAATAGTTTGTTCGCGGTCAAGAAGAGTCCAGCTTTAGGATTTTAACCTATTTCTTCTTGGAAGAGCTTTTACTGATGCTAGCCAAAGGTCAAAGACCTGGGGGCATCTCTTTGGGATCAGAACTCCCTCCAGCAGATGTCAGCAGGAGAGCTCATGGAGGTCGTATTGCACCTGGGCAGTTGCAAAGAGGCCTCTGGAAACTTGTTCTGTCCTTGTAGCTGACACAGAAGGTCAGCGAACCAATCATTGGAGTCACTCAGAGTATCCAGGCACTTGGGCAGATGTGTAGATTTGTGGTCCTCAAGGTGCTTATACGAAGAGCCAAGTCTTCAGTTTCTTGCAGAACTCAAGAAGTGAGGAGGTGTGCAGCTAGGTCCTCTCTATCCACCTCGATTTGTGAGGGATTTTGGATGGTGAGAGTCATGACCCCTGATTTCTTCATGTTGATCTCGGGCCCACTTGCTGTGCAAAGATGTTGACGCGAGATGTTTGTTCCTGCATATGCTGGTGTGTGTGAGTGGTGAACCACTGGCATTTGAACAACCATACAGAACAGGAACTAAATTGGACAGTCATCTCTAAAGTGGAACGCGACCAACGAGGTGGCGATTTGGACGTCAAACTATTGAAGAGAGAAGCAATGCTCATAATTAAATTCAATACGTCCATTGATGGATTGAATGAACTCTTGGAAATTTACAATCTATGAACTATTTTTCTACACAAGAATAAAGGACGGGTTGACCGGTTCCAACTGTAATGTTTCCGATAGACATCTACATATGCCACCATACTCGCATTTCACCTGATTTCATAAAAAAACCTTTTTAGGACCACTTTAACGTTCCAACTAAACAAATCAAGGGAGCACCTATGCCCATCCACCATGGTGCGATACATAACGAAATTGACACTGAAAACCCGATTGGTTACAGTAAAAACTACAACTCCCATGTCACCTGCAGTTCCGGAACGAGAGGAGGTAAACGTGTAAATACGTCCGACGGCAATGGCCGCCTGCAGCTTGCACCAGTTCTGAGGCCAGCCACCGAGGAAAAAGAACACGAGCATCCACGCTCCTGCAGGTAAATTGTTTTTGATACCCCCATGACGACTACGCGCAAAACTCACGCTTTACTCGCATACATGTGCTTAAAGGGCCGTTTCATCCGTCTACCCCTGCAGATTAAAACGGACGCTGAGATTGTTTCTTCCCTCCGCTATTCCATGGAAATCGCTTTTCCTCTCACCCCCTGCACCGAGGTAAGCAGATAAGTTTCACGTAAAGATTGTTACCACCAATACTGTGCTGTTCGAACTTACACGTAGCGTGCTTCGCTTTTTAGATAACGCAAACGCCGTGCTGGGGCAGTTGGTGATCCAAGTACAAGGTATAAAGACATAGAATCTGTCTGGCCCAGATCTGCGGCTCATTTCAACGCTATAAACAAGGTGTGTCTTCTTTGATTGTTTGGTCCCTTCTTTGTTTGTTCTTGTGGCGTTATAGATAAAAAAACTGACTCGCCTCTGGTCCTGATTGCATATAGGTGTCGGTTTGAAGAAGTAACACCATAGAGAATAAGTTGGCTTGCTACACTTTTAGGTAAGAGCCCTTTTTAACACATGCAGCTATAACACACTAGAGTTGGGTCACTAGAATAAAAAACTTTTTTTGTTTTCTGATTTACAGCCACATGTTGGTCCTGATGAGAATCCCAGCATTCAGTGGGATTCGAAACGCGTAGACCTCTCTCCGCTTCTGGCCAATCTTTGCTTTAAGAAAATATTGTATTGATTCATGACTATGCCAATTGCAATATACTGATGGCCTGTATATATATATTGTATATATTGTTATTAGAATGTGTTGTATGTTTGAGATGTATGTAAGGTAGAACAGATTTCTCCTTTTTGTGCACAGGTGTCAAATTGTATCAACTGTATTTGTAATGTCATTAGTGTTGTTGTCTGATTTTCTCTCTTGTTGCAATGAGCTTGCTTTATTAACATTAACAAAAAAACAAAAAATGCAGTGTTTATAAAATAGCAAATATTTTTTTGGATTAAATCCAACGACAAAGTGGTTGCTAGTGTCCTTGTTTTATTCAGTTCACTACGTAATTTATAGGTGAAACACATACAGCATTGGCACTTGTTTTGTTCTTCAGGTGTGTGTGAGAGAGCAAGGCTAGGTTATCCGCACAGTAAAGGTTCTCTAGTTTAGAGATTAGGGTCCATTTGATGCCTCTGGCTTGGTCTTCTGTTGTGCATCGCAGCTCCCAGTCAGTGATTAGGTGGAAGAGCAACTCTTACATCACACATCCCTTTCTCACATTGCTCTTGACTATAAAGCTATCCTCACTATCTCCCACCTTGCTGGTAAAATTATCACTGAATCTCCTAATGAGGAGAACTATTTGCTGTGGTATGCCATGTGCTCTAGGTGTACTCCAAAGGCTGTCACGGTCGATGCTGTCAAAGCGTTTCTCAAAATCAATGAAGTTGATGTAGAATTGTCTCTAACACTCCGTTCACTGCTCTATGATGTTGCGTGGAGAAAGGATCTGATCAACAAAACCTCTACCTTTGCTGAACCCTGCCTATTCTTCTCTTAGCTGCTTGTTCCCAGCATCAGAAATGTGCTGCATAATGATTTTCACCAAGATTTTACTCTGGATTAACAGAAGGGCGATTCCACCGCAGTTGTCACAGTTGGTTAATACTCCCTTCTTTGGAATCTTGATAGAGTTTTCTTGGTTCCATTCATCTGGTACTTTCCTCTTCCTCCCAAAGCTATGTAAGCAGTGTTGGGAGAACCTGGCTGATGTTTCAGGGTCTGCCATGAACATTTCTGCATTCAGGTTGTCTTGGCCAGGAGCTTTTCCCTTCTTGAAGGTTTCGGATGGCAGTGATGATGTCTTTTTACTGTGGTTGGGCGATGCTCATATCTAGGTATGTCTCTTCTTATTGGATGTCCGCTTTGCTTGTAGGTACTGGTTTGTTCAAGACTTCTTTGAAGTGCTTGGCCCCTCACGCTTCCTGCTCTTTCTCTGTTGTGAGTAGTATACCTTGCTTGTCCATGGTAGGGGTGTTGTAAATTGCACAAAATATATCTCTGACTATCTTCATGTTTTTGAATACGTTTCCCTGTTCTCCTCTACTGGCTACCTCCTCTGCTTGGCTTGCAAGGTTATCCATGTACACCACTTCTCTGCTATTGTAATTCATTTTGTCTACTCGGTTTGCTTCTACGTACTGTTGCTTGTACTTCTCTTGCAGCCTCTCAGATTTGGCCTCCATGCATTTCTTTTTGCCGCCCTCCTGTTTTCAAGCTTGCCATTTGTCTTGTCATATCCAGTCTTTCTTCTTCTGTGTCCTGGTCCTGAGGCATGTTTCATTGCTTTTCACATATATTTCTGGTTGACTTCATCTGCATCTGGCTCAGAATGATCTTCTGTGTCTGCCAGGAGTTGAAATCTATTTTTGATGTGCAAGGCAAATGCCTACTCTGTCTTGGGGTCCTGTGAGTTTGCCTCATCACAGTGCTGCTGTCTTGATGTTTTGCTTTCTGTTTTTCTACGTTTAAGCTTTACAAAATCCGTCACTAGATGGTTATCACTACCGACGTCCGCTCCCCTCCTCTCTCTGACATCTTGCAGCGAGCTTCTCCAAATGCCGCTTATCAGGTGGTCAATCTGGTTTTCGTCTCTGCCACTGGGTGAGCAACAAGTTAATTTGTGAATATCACAAAGGGGGGAGAGAGTCCCTCTTATATTATATAATTATATATATTATATAATTTCTGATGCAAAATTCCATCTGTCTTTCTCCTTTGTGGTTCATTGTTCTATAACCTTCTTGTCCCATGGCTCTGTCGTGGTTCGATTTGTCATTTTTCTCTTTAGCATTTAAGTCTCCCATCACAATCATCAGGTTTTGGTTTACCAGGGCTTCAAGCTCATCTTGCATCTGTTGGCAGAATTTGTACTTGACTATTTCCTCTGTATCATTTGTTGGAGCACAGCACTGGATAATGTTGGTGTTGATGTGTCTGCCTTTTAACTTGGCTTCCACACAATTAGGCATTTCTCTATCTCCTTGCTCAGTATGATGGCTACTCCTTTTTGATGTTGGTCATCGCCCCTTCCCAAGCTCAGTACATTCTTTCCTGTGGTGGTTTTCATTCTGCCAGATCCGGTCCACCTACTTTTGTTGACCCCCGGATGAGTAGGTTGTAGATGTTAGTTGAGATAGCTTTCCTTTGCCCTACATAGTTCATCCATTCTAAAATCTGATTCTGTTCTTTCACTTGGCATTCAGGACTTCAACCAGCCCATCAGTAGATTCCTGGCAGCTTTGACTACTGTCAATCATGCATGCCTCATCTAGAGACTCTGGAAGTCCCTTGTACCCAGAATGTTTTGTGGTTCTTGCTACTGTATCCATAGCAAGTGCTTATTATGGGACAACAGTGTTAGACGTGTGTGCTTTTTATGGGTCAACATTGTTAGACTTGTGGTTGACGCTGGTTGACCAGTGGATCGTACTTCATCTGATCTCTACCTTTAACCTGTCTGGTTTGGGCAACTTTGCCAGGAGACTAAGCTGCTGCAAGCATAGCTGTCCAGGTCACTGAGATAAGCAAGCCCTTCGGCCACTTTATGGTAGTAATCTTCCAAGGAGTAATTGATGGTTAGAGTGTAGATATTGTGCTTGATATGAGTCTGGTTTGCCAAACTGTATATGGAAGTCTCAAAACTAATTACAACCTAAGGAGAATCACAGTAGTTAGTTGGGGTGGTCCAGACAGAAGTATAGATGGTGCAATCTGAAGGTATCCACAGTAGTTAGTCTATATGGTCTCCTCATAAGCAGAGATGTTGCAACCTAAGGCCAGCCAAGTCAAAGCTACATTAAGGGGTGCACACAAAGGTGGTCATGTTGCTGTCAATGGTGGACTGTCCTCAGAAGTGGAAATGTTACTTCCCTAGGGAACTCACAGGATTGCATGCTTTTCTAAGACCGAGTACTTGGGTTCCATAAGCAGTCTTCAAATCCAAAAGCATTCAAACACTGGTCTTGCAAGGCTCCTTCTTAAGCTTCAGGCTTTTAAAGGTGTATTTGTCTCTGCTGGCACCCATCGTTGACTGTTACGGCATAATGGTGAGCTCTTAGGCCAATGATGAACTTATCACTAGGGAAAGAGGCTGAGGTAGTTAAACTGTCCTTTTAGAGATGTCTGGTTCACTTGGTGGAGTGAATAAGGAAGATCTCTTTCAAATGCAACTCTGACAAAAGCTATTGTTTGGACAACCTGTAAAAAGCTGGTCCAAATAATAAATAAAGTAGTTGGGCCCAGCACTTGAGCCTACAACTAGCCAAAAATCTAGCGATGAAATTTGATAGTAAACTATTTTGCCACCTCCAGATTCTGTCCGTAGCGGGTACTTACATCTCACTGCTCCAGTCACTAAGGAAGGCCTTGGAGCTCCTCCTGAATGAAACCTGATAAACAATTGTGCATGTAACAATAACATCTAGAATAAACTATGCCAGTGCCTTGTACTTGGGGCTTCATAACTACCTTGTTGATCGCCTGCAGATAGTACTGAATGCTGTAGCTAGGTTTATCCTACAAATTCCTAGCAGGCAACCAGTTGCTCCTAGTTTTAAAGAGTTACACTGGCTTCTAGTGAAGAAATATATGCAATACAAAGCATTGGTGAATTAACATATATAATATAATACAACTGCGAAATACCTCAGCAACAAGCTTAGCCATTACCTGCCTGCGATAACATTTTGACTATCAGATGCTCTCTTGCTGAAGACACCCACATTAAGGCTCACTACTAGAGGAAACCTTTCCTTTACTTACTTAGCCTCTATAGTCAATAATTATCTTCCACTCTCTCTGCTTCAAATGGCAAAAGAAAGCCAGTTTAGATCACAACTCAAACCGTGGCTATTCAGGGCTTAATATCTCTCTTTACTCATGCATTGCAGTCTGCTTACAGCACATGGAAGCCTTTATGATAGCCATGCACTTTATGAATTTGAATTGATTTGAAGCCTAAGACACTGTGCTATCACCCGAGGAAAGGCATTTGTTAGCTCTTCAAGAAACGTGAATCAGCCAGAAACTTCAAGAGTAAGAAACAAGCACGTATACACACTCCAGTTCCAAAAATATATAGCAAACTAGGCAGTTTTTGCACTGCCCCTGACATTTTTGCTGTACCTTACCAAGACTTTTAAAAGTCATACAAACTAAGTGAAGATTCAGTAAGTGCTCACAATTGTTCACAGTACATAGTTAGGACTGGTGTTTAAGCTTAGATGAACCCTTGAAGCAGTTGATCCTTTGTTGGACTCTATATCACAGGGATGTCCTGTTGAGTGCCCTGAGTGGCCTTTGTGATACATTTGTTGGAGCAGAAACTTGAAGATTAGGACTTCTTTGCTCTTCCCAACTAAACGTTGGGCAATCTTGTTATTGTCAAAACTCTGATGCACCATGTTGTCCAGCTGTGATCAAAAGAGTTTGCACACCAAGGACTGTCATTTTAGCAGGGTGTGACCTGGAATAGTGTCCCCCTTTCAGTCCCTGATCTCTATTTTGCAGTATGAAGTACAGAGCAGCTAGAATAGCTTGCACCTTTGGTTCCTTTCCCGAGCTCCTCAAAGGAAAATAAAACCGGTTTTGGTCTGTATTAGCTTAGCGGTACCTGTCGCATTTTCAGGAGCAGCAGAGAGATTTGAGAACTATTCACCAAGTACCGATTGGTCCATATGGTGTATGTCCCGAGTCAGGCTGAGACTAGCATTGGAACGTTGAAGAGGAATTTTCACTTTCTTTTCCATGGGATCCTTTGGCTTTTCATCCTCTGGGATCAGGAATGTTTACATATTAATTTGGGTAAGTGAATATCCATGGACTGTCTAGGGAAAATCTGCCTCTGCCTCCTATTTTCCCACTTTTCTTTTCATTTTAGACTGGGACAGTCCATGTTTTCTTGAGAATGGACCTGATGAGGGTGACAATGTGGACTAGGCAGACTGTATATTTTTCTTTGCCCTTTTCCTCAGAGGCTCTTTTTCTCAGACAATCACTGTGAAAGTCTGGTTAATGAGTTCCTTCTGCTGCTCCTTAGAAAAGAGATGTCATAGTTTCCTTTTGGATGATTAGTATTTATATTCGGACATAATATTCATTTTGATGGATCAAACACACAACTACTAGCACTGGGAAAGAGGAATTGGACTGCTACTCTCATTCCAGAGTTGATTCTCTCTGACTGTGAACCTACCCTCAGGATCCTGAAATAAGAATAAGAAGGATGTGATTTCAGTAAGGCATGCAGTATTCGTTGTAGGGGCACTACTGGAGTTGCCCAGGTGCAAGTCATACAGGACCCTATCAAATATGACTGTCCACCCAAAAAATAAGAAACTCCTAGCATGGCTCCTCTCCATATACTACATTGTTGGTGTAGAGGGACCAGACGTAATCCTGAGCAGGGAGGGAACCATGAACTGTTTGTTCCTGAAAATAGGTAATCCAAATCCAAGACTGCACATGTTATGTGATGGGTTGACTTGCTGGTCTTATACCTTGTATCCACAGAGATTATTTGCTGCCTATTTGCATAGCAACTCATCATGACAGATCGAAGGTCAAGAAGAATGGAACTTCTCAGGTGTAGGTACCAAGCCTCTCCTTAGCTATGGAAAACAAGAGCCTCCAGCTTTCTCTTGGGACTGTAGTGGTGCTCTCCCTTTATTAAAGAGCACCCTTCTTGAGTATTATGAGTATCAGTCCAATCTTCCCTATGCCCACAAACTGGTCAATATTTATGTGGCGTAAACTGCTGAAAGATCTTCCAGGCTAAAGATAGGGAGTGAGCCATTGCTAGTTTCTGGAGTACCCACTTCTGAGGGTAGGATGCCTGTTTGCCAGGATGGAGAAAAAAGGGAAATTGGTGGAAGGCATAGGGCTTAAATGGTCCTTCGTTTAGAGAGGAGTGAAACTATGACAAAATCCATTGTTATATAATTTTTGGGGCAAGTGGGTACCTGTCTAGACAGGTGAAACCATCTCATCATAAAGACAAGGCCAAGAAAATCCCCCAATGATTTAATGAGTAGAATTCCACCAGCTGTTTTCTTTTACCTTTCATAAGACTAGAGACTAGAGGATATGTTTTTGTTGTGATGCATCTGCCCATGACTGATAGCAAACATAAATAACAAAGTAAAAAATTCTGCCATATGCATTTTCTATTTTGTAATGTTCCTTAGCCTCAGAGAAGAATGTGAGCTGCTGGAGGGTGTTACTTTCATTGATAAACGAGGAAATAAAACCCATGTTCAAATGGTGGCCAAATTGCTAACTTGTCATACTTGTTAAACATAGTACAGAGGGACCCAAGTTCTAATACTGACCTCTCAGCATGATCAAATCATATAACTAATTCTGGTCACATCTATGTTTCCTGTGTCCTCATTTCCTTTCCCATACTAACATTGGGAGCTCTTACAAACAGGCATACTAGAGTATGTGAGCTTAAAAATCTGAGAGCTGTTCTCTGTTCACTGGAGTGGACTGGCACTAGAATGGTTCTTCTTTAACCTACCTTACCATTCATTCTCTGTTCCCTGGTGCTCATTGCTCTAGTCACCTAACCCTAGTAGTTTGTTTCTCAATGCTTGGTCATGGCACATCTCTTGTTCAGCCCCTAAACACCCTCTATAGTAAAATAAGGTCCTGATTTGCTTCTCATATCAACAGCACTTGCACTTTTTTCTCCCTTTCTTACACTGCACAACCAAACCATTGAAATTTGAGACAAAAATATGGCATTGGATCATTAGCTGCTCATTAACGTTGTATCAGTCCATGACAGAATTCATATAACACCCACCTCAACAGCCTCCCTGAGTCTTCTATCCACCGCCTCTTTCCCTCTTGATACCTTAAAACCCATTCCCTCAGCCACAAACCTAACTCTACAGTATAACTCTACTATTTGCTCGAATTATTTACCACATCCACCAACAGTGCTGCTATATTCTAGCTGGTAAATATTTGTAAAATCTACAAAAATCTAACCTATCACTAATAAGTGCACTGGTCATGAGGAAGTTGGACGATTGCATTAACTTACTAGTGAGCTTTCCCACGTATACTTTCTCGCCAACTGTGTTAATGACATTATTTTTGCCTTTTGGACAACGTTTAACCTACCCAGAGTTTTGTATATGTCTTTTCACGGACATCAAGCTGGTTGGCTGTCTGCCAAAAATAGGCAACAGTACAAATCCGTATATAACTATATACTTCCATACCTCTCTCAGCTAATCCCATATTACATCCCATCTCATCCACTCTGGTCTGCCAAACCCTTATATCTCCTGTACCCAGACCCTCATTCACACTTTTGAGGTTCTGACTGTTTGAACTTCTTGGCCCACTTCTCTAACACTCCCTCCCTTACCATCAAGAGTATAAACTTCCCTTACTGAATTCAAGCACAACCTCAAATCTCTCACCTACTCGGCAGGAAAAGAACAGGCACATGAAAGTAAAAAACCTGATCACCAACTTCCTCTTTAACAGCAAATAAGTACATGCGGTAGATAATTTGAGCTTGGTGTGACTGAATAACATTTATTGCCTATGTCAGTGTGTTACTGGTTGCTTGTTATGTGGCACTACTGAAAACACTGTGAATTACATATATCTTTATTCACAGTTTCTGTGCAATAAAAAAAAAAAAATCCCCAATGCCATTCGACAGTCAGGGATGCATGCTGAGGGCTTTTGGAAAACAGATTGAGACCCCCAGAGCAGGGCTCTGTGATGTGGAAAGACACACAAACTGCCCCCCTTTTTAGGTCTTGCCTAGCGGTGCAGCGCATGCTCTGCTAGCATTGCGAGTTATGCAGTATACACTATACCGGGGGAAGCTCCGCCCACTTTCCGTCCATGTTTTTCATTGGCTTAAATCGGAAATGCTGCATTCTGATTTGTTTTTGGCTTGTTTGTCCCTCCTCCTGACAGCCATGTCGTCATTTTTCTCCTTCCATGGCTATCGGCCCCTTTACTTTAATAGCTCTTTTGTTCCCCTGCCCCCCGTTCCCTCCCACAGTCCGTAAGTTCTCTGTCCACTCCCCCCCACTCCCGATCATGCTTTCTTGGATGCCCACACTTTTGTTTATAATGTAATAGGTCTCGCTTAATACGAGTTCTATTGCATTTTTAAATGCTTGTTTTCTCCTGTGATTGGCTGGCTGAATTCGCTCTTTATTTTGCCTGACCTGTCCAGCAGCCGGCATGGAGACGCTTCTGTGCACAACGAGGAAGGTCCCAGGCAGCAGCCCAGCAGAGCAGGAAGAGAAGCGCGCTGAGGTGCCGCAGGTTTGGGAGGTCGGTCAGATCTGTTTCACAGCAGATTGCGCGTTGGCTTATTTTGGTGCTTTCTTTGGCATGAGGAATTCAGCAGGAGCTTGCAGGTTTACTGTGACTGACAGGTACGCCTCCCTTGATTGATTGATTGATTGAGGAAAATTTATATTGCGCAAAACAATAACCCGCAGGTATCAAGGCGCCTATTAAAGAGATAAAAATATCAATATACCGCCTTACACATAGGCTTGCAGGAAGAGGCAAGTTTCAGTCTGTCTCATGTCTACATAAGGTAAAGCCGCCCTCTTTCCTTCCCTCTCATTGTAGTTTCTCTCCTGTACAACACGCTCATTCACCAGCACCCCCTCTCGCCTTCACCCCACGCGCAGTCTCATTTAACTGTGCACCTGCTTCTTGTCTACAGATGGTCCGTCATGTACCTTCTGCGCTGTATTCTGCCCACCAGTGTCAAGCGGCCCTCCTGCACGCGCACCCAAGCTCGGCTCGACTCTCCCTTGCACACACAGAAGCAGACTGCCCACTCTCTTCTATGTCCAAGGCCAGACAGCCCTCCAGTTCACATGCATGTCTGTGCTTTCTACTGTGAGCCCATGTTCGGTCTGCCGGCTTCAATGTACACGTGCAGGCGCACACTCATGTACACCAGTGGTCAGGGTGTCCTCTCTTTGTACATCCATGATGAGGGTGCCCTCTCACTTTCACACCAACTGCGCTCTGCCCTCTCTCTGTGTTTGATATTTATATAGTGCCAAACAATACCAGCCATTAAAATACGTATGAGTAAAGAATGATCGGCTGACAGTGTCCTACGTACAATAACCTGGTATGTTTTAAGCGAACAAGTGTTTGATGTGCAATATGCAGTGTCGCAGCATAGTAAAATCAAACAAGTTCATCATTCCAGTAATTTGTTTGACTTCAAGGTCACAGGTTCAAGTCACAGCGAGCAAGGAGAACCTAGCAATCTTCCGAAGTCGAGCAAAAGAGTATCAGTGATTAGGGTAAAATATACATCGGTATTCAGCTCCTAGATGCCCCGATGGGGGAAATTGTGCTTTACAAATTCACACGCCCTTTTATATTTATAGGGTGAAACGTACAACGCTCAACTAGTGTAAGTTCCCAGCATGTATCAGTCTTCGCTGTTTCGCACCACGTGCACACCAGTGCGCCACATACTCCCTCTCGTTTTCACCCGCGGCCATCCCTGCTCATTTATGTCCAGTCTAGAGTAAATAGTGCCTTCTCCCTTGTTCGCTCGGTCACATAACTGGCAATGCCTTTCTCAAGAAATAGCTTTAAAACAAACACGTATTTTTAGCATGTTTATTTTATAAACCACTTTAGTGCCTCGAGGCTTGTTGGCGCGGCATGACATGTGCAAGCGTGCGGCATTCCTAGTCAAGCATAGTGAAAAATTGGTCTTAGAACAATTCGGCAAGTCATTGTTTTTCCGACTTGTGTGGAAGCGGAGATAGTTTTATAGTATCTCCGACTTTATGCGACTTCCAGTCGAACTGGTTATCTGCAAGGCCCGCATTTCGCGGATGTATGTCGTTACAACGCACACTTTTACAACGCATGCACTTACAACGCATTTTTTATAACGCACAATCCATTACAACGCATGACATTACAACGCATGACACTACAACGCATTTTTAAAAATTACCTTTACAACGCATTCCATTACAACGCATACTACCATTACAACGCATAGCATTACAACGCATAATATTAAATTGCATTTAAGGTAAGTATTAGTTAAATTGCATTTAAGGTAAGTATTAGGTAGTATAGGGCTAAAAATTACTTTTCTAACTCCAGGGGGTGCAACAGTAGGGTAAGTGTTGGATAGTATAGGGGTAAAAATTACTATTCTAACTCCAGGGGGTGCAACAGTAGGGTAAGTGTTGGATAGTATAGGGGTAAAAATTACTATTCTAACTCCAGGGGGTGCAACAGTAGTGTAAATGTTGGATAGTATAGGGGTAAAAATTACTATTCTAACTCCAGGGGGTGCAACAGTAGGGTAAGTGTTGGAAAGTATAGGGGTAAAAATTACTATTCTAACTCCAGGGGGTGCAACAGTAGGGTAAGTGTTGGATAGTATAGGGGTAAAAATTACTATTCTAACTCCAGGGGGTGCAACAGTAGGGTAAATGTTGGATAGTATAGGGGTAAAAATTACTATTCTAACTCCAGGGGGTGCAACAGTAGGGTAAATGTTGGATAGTATAGGGGTAAAAATTACTATTCTAACTCCAGGGGGTGCAACAGTAGGGTAAATGTTGGATAGTATAGGGGTAAAAATTACTATTCTAACTCCAGGGGGTGCAACAGTAGGGTAAATGTTGGATAGTATAGGGGTAAAAATTACTATTCTAACTCCAGGGGGTGCAACAGTAGGGTAAATGTTGGATAGTATAGGGGTAAAAATTACTATTCTAACTCCAGGGGGTGCAACAGTAGGGTAAGTGTTGGATAGTATAGGGGTAAAAATTACTATTCTAACTCCAGGGGGTGCAACAGTAGGGTAAGTGTTGAATAGTATAGGGGTAAAAATTACTATTCTAACTCCAGGGGGTGCAACAGTAGGGTAAGTGTTGGATAGTATAGGGGTAAAAATTACTATTCTAACTCCAGGGCGTGCAACAGTAGGGTAAGTGTTGGATAGTATAGGGGTAAAAATAACTAATACTTACCTTAAATGAATTTAACTAATACTTACCTTAAATGCAATTTAATATTATGCGTTGTAATGGTATGCGTTGTAATGGTAGTATTCGTTGTAATGGAATGCGTTGTAAAGGTAGTTTTTAAAAATGCGTTGTAGTGTCATGCGTTGTAATGTCATGCGTTGTAATGGATTGTGCGTTGTAAAAAATGCGTTGTAAGTGTAGTGCGTTGTAAAAGTTGCGTTGTAAAGGTTGTTCCCCGCATTTCGCAGTTTAGACGCAGAGGGATTTGAAGCCTCCTTTTAAAAGTTGTTGCCTCAAAGACATTTCTTGAAAGTTTCGCCTGGGCACTATGGTGAACATGGGCTACCCGCGGTAAGTTCTAGATGCGGAGTATTGTGGTGGCCCCTGAACAGCGTGGTCTTCACCAGTATGGCCTCTCAGACCAGGCCATGGTCCGACAGGCATGCAAACTACAAGGAAGGGGAGCTGTAATCACACGTGTACAGATCTCCCCCACAGCACAGCAAACAGCTCCTACATTACAGATCTCTCTTTCACAGGGGACTCCTCTTGCACAGCGCCTACATTCCAAATTTCCACCACAGGGGACTCCTCTTGCACAGTAAACACAGCACCTACATTACAGATCTCCTCCACAGGGGACTCCTCTTGCACAGCAAACACAGCCCCTACATTACAGATCTCCACCACAGGGGACTCCTCTTGCACAGCAAACACAGAGCCTACATTCCAAATCTCCACCACAGGGGACTCCTCTTGCACAGCAAACACAGCCCCTACATTACAGATCTTCGCCACAGGGGACTACTCTTGCACCGCAAACACAGCGCCTACATTCCAAATCTCCACCACAGGGGACTCCTCTTGCACAGCAAACACAGCGCCTATATTACAGCTCTCCACCACAGGGGACTCCTCTTGCACAGTAAACACAGCCCTTACATTACAGATCTCCGCCACAGGGGACTACTCTTGCACAGCAAACACAGTGCCTACATTCCAAATCACCACCACAGGGGACTCCTCTTGCACAGCAAACACAGCGCCTACATTACAGATCTCCGCCACAGGAGACTACTCTTGCACAGCAAACACAGCGCCTACATTCCAAATCTCCACCACAGGGGACTCCTCTTGCACAGCAAACACAGCCCCTACATTACAGATCTCCACCACAGGGGACTCCTCTTGCGCAGCAAACACAGCGCCTACATTCGATCCGTCAGTGACTTTGAAATCTTGCTTCCACCAACGTAAATTTTCAAAAGACAAACATCAAACATTGCAAAAAGGAAAAAATTGATCTAACACATAAAATGGAAGGTTAAATCAATAGACAGAGTCAGGCTGCTCTCAAAAGCAGCCTGTGGGCAAACGTGAAAGCGAGCAGGAGCCTGGATTGGGAACCGAGTATCTGATTGAGCTCTGCAGAGACGGATTGTGCCCTGATAAACTGTTTAGCAGCGATCCAAGTTTTGGAAGTGAGCAGCACACGCCTGCAGCCCCGCCTCTAACTAATAACAAACATCAATCATATGGATTGTGCGTAAAGGTGCGGGAACGTTCCAGAGAGAACAACTAATGCACAAATTGTCCTTAGTGGTCTGGTTAGATCATTTATATGGCGCTACGACAATTATGCTGTAGGGAAGGGCTAAAATATCCGGCACAGTTGAGTAAATTATACGGCAAGCAAAGTCAAATTATGCAGTGTAAGGCAAGTACCCAAGTTGAGAAAGTTCAGGAACACCTAGGCTTCAACTAAATACATTGTTTCAACTTCCTGGCCGCCTTTTTTTAGGCGTTAACATTAGCAGCAGTGAAGTAGGATAATGACATACTTCTGTTCATTGAGTTAAACGTTGCCGCCCACGTTCAGTGTGACCATTTGTTCCCATACCTGGCGTGTCACGCTGTTTGGTGCTTACTTTCCCTCCATGTTAAAGAACAGTATATGTTTGAGCACCCACGCTAATATGCTGCATAGCTAAATACATATAAGATCCCAGTGGCGAGACCGATTGGCATTGCCAATGCTTGTTTCGGAGATTGCCTACTCTCTTCTCATTGAGCTGAAAAGAACTCACAGTGTAGGCAGCAAATAATTATAATTATAGCAGTAGGCCTTTTTGCCTGTTACCAGCTTTGGAAGTGAGGCCTAGTGGCCGCTGCTGTTGGAAAGGGTCAACCCGGTATCGCTCAACCAGTTCTTTGCTGCATATAGGTTAATGCATGTATGTTTTCACTGTAAAGAAGTGGCAGTTAGATTGAAGTATGTGTGCAATGTGGGAATGCAAGAGAACGGAATCAATTTGGATCTTTTGTGTGTGAATGGTACACAAAATGGAGGCTGGAGAGTGACTGTAAATTTTAAAATCTCCTAGAACATCCCTGAATCTTGTTGAAGTGAACCCAGGCTCCTGCGAAAGGAAGAAGGACAACCCTATGAAGAGTAAGAACAGCCCTTGCCCCTTTCCTGCTTCATTCCTAAATGAATGAATGAATATACGTATTGAGCACAAACGTACTCCACATAGACATCTTCGTGCTAGGAGAGGGACCGAAGGAATAAAATATCGGCAGAATTTTACAGCTTATTCGGGCCTTATCTTACACGCGGAAACAAAATTTACATTTAGACATCAAAATGAGTTTTTAATTTCTTTTCCATAAATTAGAGTTGCTAGAGGGCACTTGGTAGCTGGTTCCAAACCTCAGAGGTTTGAATTGAAAAAGAGTTTCCTCCTAGTCATACTTTTTTTAAACGGGGAACAGTTGCCCTAACCTCCAAGGCAAATCACAAAACAAGCTCAGGAATATATTTAGTAATGTAAGCTATTAGAGCAGGGCCACCGAAACCGTTTAGCGGTTTACTGGCCAAACATAAAGATTTAAAAAGTACCCTTAACTGGGAACCAGTGCAGTTTATGCCTGGCTTCAGTCATGTGCTTAGATTTATGCAATGCAAGAGCTTGTATTTTGGATCAATAGAAGCCTGAACAAATATTTTTTCAGACGGGCCCAGACCGCAGGCATTGGGATAGTTGATCCTGGAAAGGATGGCCCAGACCGCAGGCATTGGGATAGTTGATCCTGGAAAGGATGGCCCAGACCGCAGGCATTGGGATAGTTGATCCTGGAAAGGATGTGTGATGCCACTACCATAGCCTGAAACCCAGTTAGGATGACTGACTTTTCCTGAGGAGTTGGCATTGGTAGGAGCATGCAGACACTACAGGCTTGCTTTGCATCTCCCAAGGCAGGTCTTTGTCAGTTTTGCGTCCCACATTTGTTTTTCCACATTTACCAGATTAGGTGTGCTCTAGATAGTTTTATAGACTAGCTATGCGAGGAAGACAATGCTCGTTTGTGCTGTTGTCTCACAAGCCACTATTCGGGAATGCTTAACTTTACCCTCCTGCCTACCAGATCTGCAGAACAAAGACATGTGGTTGAAGAGGTGAGGGTAAGAAGGATCCACTCTGATTAAACTAGACCGAATCCAAAACAGACCAGGCCTTTTAGAATGTTCATTTTAATATGTCAGTCCATAAGTGTGGTGTACATTCCCCAAGTCTGTCTGCACGGAAATCTCAAGAGTGGAGTTGGAGCCCATGCCAGGTTGTTGTAGACCTACAACAGTCAGACTGGAACTGGGGACTAGGGTTGCCTCACTAGGCGATGAATCGATTTTTATGTTGTACTGAAATCTTGTGAGGAGAAGCTGTTGGAAGGAGGTTTGAAGAAAGGAAGACAGGGTTAGTATTGTTGTCCATGAGGTATGCATCTTCCTAAAAAAGGAATCTGTTGCCCAGTGATCTGGAGGAGAGAGTTGTGCAAGAAGGACTAAAGTGGCAAGCAGGAAGCCCAAATGCGAAGTGCCACAGATGTCACTAACTGCTCTCCTAGAGATGCTGTGAGCCATCGTTGCCTGGTCCTGACTCATTGACCACCAGGTCAAGGTCTCGTTGTAGACTAGAAACCTATCATCAGGTTTGTTGATCTATAGAAGAGAATCCATTAAGGACTATTTAGTTGAGCATCTGCCTTGCCCCCACACATCACCCTAAACAAGTTGTGGGGCCAATAGCTTGAATCACAACATCAAGTGCCAATTATAATGCAGCCAGACTGAGATGTGGTCTGGAAGTGCTTCTCTTAGTTCTCTTAACCTGCAGCCACTGTCCTACATGCATGCACGAGGAGCTCAGCAGAGCCAACTTAGACACAAACATCTCTTGGTGTGCACCAACGATACATCGAGAGGCTGACAAACATACAAAGAGTGAACTAGTGAGACCATTTTTAACCGAGGCACTGGCTCTGTTGGCTCTTCATTTACCAGAAGAGTGGGAAGGAAAGTACAGAGAGAGGAGAGGAGGCCTATCGCCCATAGGGAACACCTATACATAGATGACAAACAAAAGAGTGCACCCGAGTACATCAAGGAAGAGACTGTGGGGGAGGGACCTGATGACGCCGAGGCAAAAGGTTCCCCAAATTGATGGGTATATTCCACTAATGACAACCACAGACTTCTGACTTCACCACTCAAACCGTAGACCTCCTCATCTCTGTTATTAGATGTGAAGTCTTGTGTTGTAAGTTGAATAATGTACGTCTCTTTTTTAAAGATAAAACACTGGTTGGACCTCAACTTTCTACGTGTTATTGGATGCTGTATTCAGTTACTATCCTCGTAACTTTCCCCTCAGCTTCGTTCTCTTGAGGATCCGTTGCTGAAGGCGTGCTTGGTGATCCATTTTAGGACCATAAGAAAGTAAGTAAGCCCCCTTATCCAGGTAGCTTGTTATAGGGGCGTCTAAATCTCAACCAGTATACAGTAGAAATCTCTAGTTATAAAGCTTTTTTTTGTCTTTTTGAATTGACGTTTATGTGTGGCAGATCAGCGTGCAGGTATGGTTAAATTCGGGTTCCTTTATCAAGTTCCTAATTGCAGATCGAATTAGTATGTAAGGAAATAAGGAAACTATATATAAATAAATGAACAATCAGATACACAACCAGCCGTGAGCTAGCTGTTGCTTGTGGATTAGTGGTGCCGCTCGTTTCTGTCAAGCCTCCGACGGCGACCTCCGTTATGACCTTCCTTCCCATTTAAGAGACACACATTGCCTCAGAGCCCGTTTGATTGCTTCACTCGCTTGGCTCGGAAATAAACCCAGGGTTTCATCATTTGACTGTTTAGTTTCTGCAGTCGACGGTCAGGGATGTTTATAAATCCGCTAGTTCTGTGCCGCTGTAATGTGATGCATGACTTTGTGCTGTAATTTATTCTAGATAATGTAGCTTCTGTGCACAAAGCAGTAGGGTGTGTGAGGTTTTATGAGAATGATAACCCAAACAGGGAGTCAGTCAAGTGTAGCGGGGTGGCCCCATATGTACTTTTATAATAATATCGCATTACAAACATTTTCGAGGTGAGGCAGGTGGAGACAAAGTGGTTTCTCTAGGATCAGTGTTTTTGTGAAATGCTGAAGCTGGGATTAGAACTCGGTTTTCAAGATATGCAACTTTGGCCACCGTGCCAAGTTTTCTGAGTCGCCTGACTTATCTCCATGTTTGCCTTTTTGGCAGGTGTAACGCCTGAGGACAAGTTAGTTGGAGGATCCATATCAAATACCCGTCACACTATGATTGACAATTGATGCTCATTCTAGTCTTGCACAGCCGAAGCATCAAATATGCCTTTTTTGACATGGTTTAAACACCTGGACCATGAGCCAGCTCTGTCATTTTCAAATTACTGCACAGCCTTGAAAAGTGAAATCCCTTTAATGGGAGGGAATCAGGAACATAATCGTGATGATGGATTCCCTTAAATGTAGCAGGAACAATGACACCTCCAAGTGAGTTTGCATTAAGAGCAGTCTTTGTAGTATGATACGTGCTCTCAGTACCACACTTCTAATCCTCCTTATGATCGCCACTTTGGTGTAGACGCTTCTGCGGGAAGGTGTTTTCCACATTGGTGACTATGTGTCATCAATCGGGGGGATCCCTTGCCTCTAAAAGGATGCTGGACCTTAAGCTTCTTGCTGGAAGTTTCATAGATTTCCAAAGTTGGGGTGTTGGGATGGGAATGCGTCCTGAATGATTAGGAGACATGAGCCTCTGTCCTGAGTGAACCAGTATGCACGTTTCTGTCCAGTTTTGCATTTTTTGTGTTGGTCTTACCACACATGGGTGCGCTTAGAACCACTGTAGCTAAGGTACTAGTAAGTGCTTGCACCATGCGATTAGTGTCCCTCCCTGAATTGTAAGGTACTGACAGTGGTTGCAGCATGAATTGTAAGAAGTCTGAAAGGCCTTTTCCCTGATGTCTATAGACATGAGTGTTCTACTGGCCTCTCCGTTTACATGGTCTGTTCAGTTCAGTACAACCTAGACTTACACTACAATCCTGTATATATATGTGTAGTGTGTCCATGCCTTCCTGCTGTGTACAGCAGAAGTGACCAAGATTGATTGATTGACAACATGTATATAGGGTCTACCACCAGAATAAGTCTCTTGGCGCTGGTTTTATAAGTTGGTAAATCAAACAATCCAGTCTTTAACTTCTGTCTTAAGACTTGATGTGACAAAGAGCATGCTTCCCATGGTGGCCAAAGGACACTGTAGAATCCATTTTGATTCCACTGTTTGTGTACTGACAACTAAATTGAATACAAAGGTTTATCGTCCAAATGGGCTTTTTTAATTGCAGAACCGTGACTCAGATCTAGTCTTGTGGTAGTCAATAAAATCATTGGGAGTGGAGAGAAAGGAGACGGTGGTGCCTTTGAAGTGCCACGGTATTCCTCAGGCATGTTTACCTTTTGTTCCACCAGCAGTGCTGTATAAAAAAGCTTGCTGATTGGTAAGGGTGAAAGCTGCCTCTTCCTTACATGGCAATGTTTTGAATCACCCTGAGAGAGCTTCTGTTACCCACCTCCTTGCTGTCACCTGAAAAACTAAAGACTGTGCCTTACCTCGCTGGAGTCGATACACCAACAACGGTGAAATGTTATAAATCTTTTGTGGGCAAACACAGATTCATAAAAAGATGTTTGGACGGACAGTCTATCAAGTGTCTGGAGCTTCGCCTCCATCTTCCAGGAATCCTTGTGACCAAAGGAGGCTGCATTTAACCAGGGTGTCGGAGAACTTCTGTGATCTAGGTCTGGAATCTCTGACTGCCAGCTTCTGAAGGGGGTGAGGGACTATTGCCCCTTATGACTGTATCCTGCTGCTGAGTACCTGCCTTTCGAAGGGGAACTGCTGAGCTAAGAGAAGGGCACTGTAGATGTCCCTGTAAAGCATCAGCCCAGAGGATAAACCCAGAGAGTGCTGCATCATGTGGGATGTGCCTTCTAACTATATGGTAAAGGGATCCACAAAAATCCTTATACGTTCACTTAGAAATCTATGATAATCTTACATTTCCATGCATCCTCCTTTCCTCCACTACTGACACCCGGGAATGGGAAATCCTCAAGATTAATTGTACAAGAAATGTGCATCTGCACATTTGACTGTTTTAGCCCTCTCGCTCCTAACCTACACCCCCAGATTCTGTCACCTGCATACTCACAGATTATGGGTCTTTGATTGTATCTTACTCCTCACTCCCGCTTTGCATGCTAACATAACTCTATTGAGCGCACATGCTCAAACATTTTTGAAAACCTAGTGGGAAGGTTTGTGAGTTCCAACAAAGCTAAGCCTTTGCGCTTTGTGGTTGTCTTTCCTGTGATTACACCACTGCCCTTCATTTGTGCTTCCACCTCTAACCATAAGCTTACATAAATGGAAAATCGGCCATACACAGGCCCGTCTCCAGAGTTTGGGATCAGGGAGGGCCATGGAGAAGCATGGGTGGGCCAGAGTCTCCCAGGTGTCTGAGAGCTGGGTCTTGGCATGCTGCATGGTCTTCTACAGGTGTGAGCTGCATACCACACCTACTGCCAGGTTCAGTCTAATAGTTTTAACTGTGTATTTCTAGAGGTTTAAATTTATGGGCGTGATCTCTTCTCCTTGCTCCACCTTACCCTCCTTTCTCTCCTGATTTCACCCAGCTGTCCTCTACTTCCTCCTAACTTACTCTCTTCACCTCATGCTAGTCTCTTTCCAATGAATCCACTTGTTTCACTACTGTGCCTTACTCTTTCTCCACTTCACCTCATATTCCTCTCACCTCAACCTCTTTCCACCTCACCCGAGTATCACTCTCTACTGACTTCGCCATCCTAATATCACTCCATTGCCCGTTCCATTTCCACCCCACCCTTCTCTTTTCCTACTTGTCCTCTCTTCCTAGTCTTTTCTCGCATCTTCACGATCCTCTCACACTTGCTGACACTCCTGTCTTTAACCCACCTTCTTCTCTCTCTCTCTCTCTCTCTCTCTCTCTCTCTCACCATTCACTTTTTTCCTCACTATACCCTCTGCCTCAGCTTCTACCCTATTACCCTCCTGTCTCTCTGCTTCACCCTCCTCTCTCTTCACCTCACCCGTCAATCTCTCTACCACTATGGGGTAATGATTTTGTTTATGTGAAGGATGGGCATTTTGACATGCCTCTTGCAGCTTGTTGTGCCCTTGAAGTCATATAGAAGGCCAGCCAACAGATCCTTGTAGTGCAGTTCTTTGTCCTGGATACAAGAGGGACCAGCTCTAGTCCTACAAGGCTCCTCTAAGGTCACAGACAGCAGGTCCAGTCCTCTTCTGATCTTCTGCCAGTACAGTGTTCTGAGGAGGGTGTCTTGGGGTGACACAGTTATGATTGGCTCTAGCTAGTGGGTGGGGGCTACTCCTGGGTGAGGTAAAAGTTGCCAGGTGTTGGCCTATCTACTTTTGTCGGTAGTTCCTGTTTTCTTTACTGCTAACACGCCCAAAATTGTATCTGGGCAATTCCAAGATGTTCAAAGTCTACAGCACATTAAGCTTGGGCACCGATAGCTGTGTGTAGTGGAGTGTGCTATGGAAATGACTAGTGTCCTCCCACGTATAACTCTAAAATCCAGTTTGAAACAGGCTCTGGACCCAGAACAAAAAATGGGACAGAAGCCAGTATAGACAAAGAATAGTCCTTCAACAATCAGACAGCGGACACACAAGAAATATGATCTGATCCTGTTTGATCCCTGTCAAGCGATCAAATGTTCCTCGGATAGGCTTTCAGGCAGGATTTAACACTGTGTACCAACAGAAGGAGCAGGAGCCTTCACCCTCAATGTCCAGCTGAGCTCAGAGAAGTCATAACTGCCCCTTCAGGTGGACCTGTCTATCAAAGGGGTCTAATGTTTGGCTCCTTGAAGGAATTTCACACCTCATTAAAAGCAGATTGCCGGGTAGGCAGCTGAAAGAGAGCTAAGGCAAATTAGCCTCCAGGAGCTTCAGACATGGTAATGGTAGCTTTCTAAAAGTTACCTTTCCTTAATACTTATTAAAAATCCAACTTTACAGTTAAATTGGAGTTTTAATAACTATAAAAAAATAGTGGTTTAATTATTTTCCTTGCTGGTCCCAAACCTAAGATAGCAGTGTTCATGTTTTAATCTGGTCACTGTTTATCTGTATAGTACAGTCAGGCCTGCCACAGTGAAAATAGCTTTTTTGGGCCTTGTTACTTCCTATGAACATGGTGATGTTAATTTGTTATGTATCCCGCTTTCAGAATATAATGCACTCTACCTTGTGGGATACAAGGCCTGCATAGAGGAGACTTTTTCACATTTAAAGGGAGATCTTTGCCTGTCAAAAAGGGCTATTTTAAGAGGTTGCATCGCAGGTGTTACTCTGCAGCAGTCAGGCTGCAATGGTAGGTCTGGAGCCATGTTTTGAAGGCCCAATCTATGGATTGCACAATAGGTGATGCAGTCCACAAGTGACATTTAACTGACAGTTAACTTCCAGGCCCTAGGTGTTTTTTCTAGACCATATAGTAGGGACTTCTAGGCAATTTAAATGGCTCAATTAGGAATAAGCTAATTTAGCCATGTTTAAAAGGAGATCACAGGCACTTTACCCCTGCTTAGCAAGGTACTATGTACAGTGTTAAAAAAACAGCAAAATAGTTTCCTGATATATCAGGGTTGACTAAGTTATATAGCACAATGTGGGGTCGTTTTTCATTATTATTTTGTCATATTTTACATGTTAACACTGTCAGGAGCAAAGTTTCATCTCATTAGTACTAGTTTAAAACGACAGCAATAAGCAACTAAAAGATGACGAGTAAGTAAACCTTTGTGAAGGGGCTTCCACTGTGCAGCAACTTGTCATTGCGTTTTTAGTAGCTTTTGATCGGCTTTTTGTTAAAATCTGTAAATTATGAATCAGATGACGGATGATGTCGCAAATGTTTCAAATCCATAATTAGGCATAAAATGCTGCATCTGCAAAATCCATAATTATAGCGGCCCTGACTGGAATCCATGTCAGTCTGTTTGTGACAAAATGAGAGAATCTGTTGGGAGAGATCAAATCACAGTCACCCGCGCCCCAAAGGGCGGTGTCTCTTCTTTAAATGTGTTCTATTTATATCAGAGAGCTCCGCCTTCTGCGAGCACTTAGGGTGTCTCAGGTACCCCTTCAGTTTATACCTGCACATTAATAGTAGCCACCCTCCTGTGACCCCGCCCCCCTCTCCAGGCACTTAAAGTAACCCGAGACATTAGCGTTGTAGATTAAAGTTGCACAATTACACTTTGATTACAAGTCTGATGGCCCGTGTGATTTTTTTTTAACTAACAAAAAGAACTGAAGATGGTTTCTGCTTGTACATGGGCCTTGGGTAGGCCATGGGGCTATCTTGGGTGGGCCTGGCCCCCCCCCCCCTAGAACCGGGCCTGGCCATACAAGAGATTTTCAACAGTCATAAGTTTCATCTACCGCCGTAAACCTTGGTAGATTGTATGAATTACGATCTATCACTTGTGTCTTGAACTGGTACTTTTTGCACATCTGAATTTACTGTAGAAATGCAAAACATGTTGGAGATTAGTCCCTAAATTCTCAAAGGATAGGAGCATTGTCCAAAGCATCTTTTCAGCATTAGTCACTTGTAAGGTTGTGCACTGCAGTCTTACTGCTCTGCTCCTGTGAGCCCTATGAACAACCATCCCCAGTCATTGTTTCTGAGAGCTAGTACAGATATACATCAGGTACATTTATGTAATACCAGAAAGAAGATTTGCCTAAGATGGGTTGCATTTAAAACAGTGGGAAATAATTGATAAGGTGAACAACTGGTCTTCATGGCCGTCCTGAAAATGGTATAATGGTGGTGTTGTGAATGCTAGTAGGGAATTTGTTGCATCGGTCATTTGGGTGAATGGTAAATGCATGGTCTGCCTTTTCTGGCCTTTTTGTAGCTTGGCAGTTAGAGAGGTCTATTGGAGGAAGACCACCAATTTCATGAAAGTGTAATCATTTTCCAGATGAGACATAGGTATCCATGTTTGTGGGATGCATGATGGGTAATACAGAGAGACTTCTATGTAATGCACTTCGGTGGTGGCAGTGTAGTGATGCCAATGCTGGAATGGCCATCTTGCAGAGGGTGATATCTGATTTCTTTAGACCTCTTTTTGTTCTGTGACTGAGGAACTGTTGGAATCCTAGTTAAAGGATGTTACTCTAGCCTAGCCTAGAAGATTCAAGGGAGTTCAATTTAATGACTGTGGGAAGGCTATATATTGTAGGACTTCGCCTTTTTGGCTTAAGTTCCCTAAACATTTTGCTTTCCTCCTAGACCGTTTTCCTGACATAGAGTAGCCAATTAGATGCTTTGGGTACTTTGCCACTGCTGATCAGTGTCAAAGTACAATAGTTCCCTTTTTAAAGTGTAATGGTAATTGGTTGTCCATGATTGGTATATTTGCCTTACTAGTGAAGTCCCTAGTGATGTGCACTGTGTGTGCCAGGGCTAGTAATGCGAAGGTGCGCGGAGAAGGGAAATCAGACCTCCAGTGTAGGGCTTGTGCGCAGTTTGCTAAGTTAGCATGTTGTCCTGGCAAGTGCAACCACTTGCCAGGCCTTACTTTCCCTTTAACATACACATTGGGCACCCCTGTGGTAGGTCCCGGGTAACCCTTGGGCAGGGTGCAGTGTAGGTAAAAGGCAGGACATATACTAAGGTGTGTTTTATGTCCTGACAGTGAAAAACACTCCATTTCATTTTTCACTGCTGAAAGGCCCTCCTGCCCATAGGACAGAATGGGGGAGGCTGGGTGTTGTGTTTGTTAGCCTACTTTCCTGTAAGTTTAAAATGGAGAGGTGAAGTTTAGTATGTATGAACTCACAATGTCATTACACAACTTTCTGTGAAAGTGGTTTTGTCACTGTGTGTTCAGAAACTCTTTTAGAAAGTGGCTGAGTTTTGTGCTTTAAGCATTTCTGTGTGTCTCTGCTGAATGTGGCTTGACTGTCTGGATCTGTGAGGTGAGAGGAGCTGGGAGTGGTCTTGACCAGGGAGGGTTGAGATGGCACCAGGCTGTCCTGCATCTGGAGAGTAGGGGGAGGAGAAGCCCGGGAGGTGAAAAGGCCTGATGCTATAAACCAATTGACCCATCTCCAGCAGAGTGATTAAGGATCCAGACTCCCAGTATCAAAGAGAAGAAGGTGACACTGGAAGGGAGACACCCAGAACTGATTTAGGCAGGGGCCAGGGACCCCTGAGCACAAAGAACTTCAAAGACATGAAGGGGTATAACTAAGAGAACTGAAACCCCTAGAATTTGGTGTAGTTTTGAATGGTGAAATGGACAGGTCGAGTCTGCAAAGGCTTTGGCCTCTTTAGTTATCAAGAAGAACCTCTGCCAAGGAAGGAGTTGCTGAAGAGACTGCTGGATAGGACTGACCCTTGCTTCGTGATCTGGGACTGGCGTGCAGTTTGTAGCTCTAACTAAGGAAGAGACTGAAGGGATATTGCAGTGGGTGGTGTCCCCCCCCCCTTTTTTAACAGGACTGTGCTTTGTGCTGTGTCCTGAACCTCAAGGGCCTGAGGTGAGCTGGCTCCCTATTTGGAAACACAGGAAAATAAATGTTTCCGGAGAAGTCCCAAGCAACGCGTTGTGCGCGTTTTTTTGAAGCTTGAAACCCTCAGAAGTCGTGCGTTATGATCTGGGGCACACAGGAGTAAACTGAGTCGCGGACGCGCAAGGAGAGTGTCGGAGTGCAGCCAGGGTGTTGGTGAGGAGCGCCTTGTTGTTGTGTGCACCGGGAGCGAGGAAGTGAAACTCAGACGTGCAAGGAGCGTGTCGTGGTGCAGTAAGGGCGTTGGTGAGGAGCGCCTGGTCGTTGTGTGCACCGGAAGAAGAGAGAAGACTCGGACGTGCAGGGTGCGTGTCGTGGTGCAGCTGAGGCGTTGGTGAGGAGCGCCTGGTCGTTGTGTGCACCGGGAGAAGAAGTGAGTCTCGGGCACGCATGGTGCGTGTCGTGGTGTAAGCTGAGGCGTTTGTAAAGAGCGCCTGGTCATAGTGTGCTCCGGGAGAAGAGGTGAGGCTCGGACGCGCAGGGTGAGTGTCGAGGTGCAAGCTGAGGCATTGGTGAAGAGCGCCTGGTCATCGTGTGCACCAGAGAAGAGGCGAGTTTCGGACGCACAGAGTGCGTGTCGCCGTGCAACCACAGGCGCTAGTGAGGAATGCCTGGGTGGTGTGTGCACTGAAACCGAAGTAGGTCTCCACAGTGCTGAGGGCGGGTCTCGGTTTCTACTGAGACCGCCAGAAAGAGGGCCAGGTTATCGGGCCCTCGGAGTGAAGTAGTAGCGGCCCGGACCGGCAGCGCCGGAGGAGCTGAGCCGCCTGCCCGAGCTCGCCGTGCCCATTTGACGGAGTTCTGGATCAAGGCCCAAGTCGCTGAAGGAGGAGAGGAGAGTTGGGTCACCCTCCCCCACCATCCCCCCAGGTAACGTGGATCACCACCTGGGTTGGGGTGCGGGCCCGGAGGGACACTCTCTCGGCCTCTCGCTTCTGTCAGCTGCGTGAGCCTGTTGTTTCGGCTCGGATCTAGGCCCGTGCTGACCCAAGGAGGTGCAGTACTGGGGCCGGAGTGAGAAGCGGTACTTTAGTGTCAACATTGATCCATGATTGGGGGCAACTGTTACCGGAGCACCTAAACTGTCGTAGTGTATTACACTAACGAACTATCGAACTGTCGTATGATGGCTGACTTGAATTGTACCTGACGAACTACATGCTGGGTGCGCTACGCACTGTTATTTTTCCCTTGCAGAGTACATGTTTGGAACGTGGCGCATTGCATTATTTCTTAATCGCACAGTCCAGGATTATTACGTGGCGCCTTGCTTTGTTTCTTCCTTGAACAGGGCATGCTGGTAGTGATACGCATTGCATTATTCCTTCTGTTGCAAAGTACATGATTGTGGTGCTACGTATGGCATTGTTTCTCTAGAGCACAGCGCGGGGTATATCATTATGCATTGCAGTATTTCTTTTCTTTTGCAATGTGTGTGATTCTAGCAATACGACCTGCCTAACCTATTGGGAACGGTTAGAAGTAAAACTTAACTGTTGGTTAGAAGCGGTGGTTTGGATTAGAACCTACCAATCCACTGGAAGGAATAATACCCATTATTATATGTTGGTTTTGTATCGTGTGGTCATATCATATATCTTCTTATATAAAGATTATCCTAGTTTTATAAAAACTTGTGTGGAGTCTATTTGTGGTGACATCAGTGGGATGCTGTGTGTGATAGCACATACTGTACACTGGTGCCTTGGAGATAAGCCTGGCTGCTCGTGCCAAGCTACTAAGGGAGTGAGCAGGGCTATCTCAGATGGTGTCCTTACTTAGCCTAACGTTGAAATGAGGGGTCCAGATCTCGCACCTGGCTTCCAGCATTTGGTGGCGGCGGTGCGAGACTAGGACCCCCACTTCCAACATTTACTGTAAAATATTTTTAAATACGTACATAGATTAAACTTCAAAAGAGTACACCTGGTCAATGAAGGAAAGTGCAGGTTCCAGTTTAAAATTATAAAGAGTGCTGAGATAAAAACAATAGCATTAGTTGCCTTAAGTTTTCATGCTTGTTCATAGGGATAGACCGTCTTTTCACTGTTCAATTTTCATCACTTTAAGCTAATCTAGATCTGAGTTGCAACCATGCAATAGTTGAAGTAGGCTTTTATATTTTGGGTTTCGAGCGGGATTACAGTCTTGGTAGATGTAGAAAGGGAAGGCTGGAGACTTTATGAGGAAGGCTGGGGTGTGTAAACTTTGTTTATGAGGAATCTGGAAGGCCGCAAGCCTCACAAGAACTCCAAACAAGTGTCCAGGGTGTTTGCCTGAAAGGAAGAAGGAGGATGAATTGGATTCAGTCTGAGAGAAGGATGCAACATAGTTAGGGGATGTGCTGTAGATTATGCAGCACCCAGGTGAAACTGTGGTTTGGAAAGGTCAACACCATTGAAAGGTCTAAAAGAATCTGCAGGCCCTAACAGTCTTTGTCACCTGGTGTCTTCATGTCATCAGAAATGCCAATCACAATGGATTCAATGTCTTGGCCTGGCTTGAACCCAGAAGGCTATTATCAAGGGTTTGAAGTTGCAAATTGACAATCTCGATGGGGTCAGTGCTTTAAGAGAGAATATCATAAGAGGGTGTGTGAAAACAGCTTTATTGAAACTAGAAGGTACAATGCATGTCCACTTCAAGTTGATGAGATTACACTAAATATATATTCAAATTCCTTTTCCATTTTCATTAGCAAAGCTTTAAAAATGTACAATCATTAAGGTAGAAATGAGAGAACATTTAAGTAGTACGAAAGACAGCTGTCCCAGGCTAGAGCACAAGAATTCAGTAATATAGGCTAAAAACGCAGGACAGAAATAAGTATTAGTTGCACAGAGATCCCAGTCAGCACAACACAAAGTGTAGAATGCAAGGAAATTCAGATAGTGAAAGAATGTTCTGATCAGATCACTCGCGACTAAAGAAGGCGGACAGGCGAGGGCAGACGAACGGTGGACAGACTTCCATTCAAGGCATTGGTCAAGAATCTCAAAAGGCACCGCCACTGGAAATCTGCGCCCACCCAATGTCAGTTACACAGATATCCCAGTCAGCGCAACATAATGTGCAGAGTGGAGGGAGATTCAATGAAAAAACCCATTGTTAAAGTGAAGTTGAGGTTAGTTTTGGCTAACACTGCTCAAACGTTGGCTGCCCCCGGCGGGCAGGGTGCTGGTCATTTGGTGTGAGACTTACAGTTTGCATAGCTGAAAGTTAGGGATTGCAGAGCTAATTATAATTTTCAAATTTAAATTGTTTTTGGGCTTTAATTTGCAACCATAAATGTAATTTTACTGCGGCGCTTTATATGAATTTCTGATTTGTTTTTAACAATACCGTAAGATATTACAACCAAAGCTAAGCATAGACCCACTTTAACTGTGTGTGTTTTTTTTATCAGGGAATTTCTAGGATTTTTCGATAATGACCTACATTTAATTTCTAACTTGCACGGGCATTCAAGTGTGCCAAACCCTGGAGGCAGCTAAAACCTTCTGCTGCCTTTGACCTTGCGAATCTGATATGGTCTGTTGCCCTGTCTTATGGGCAGGCCCGACAGCTAACATGCTACAAACTGTACACGGCCTTTGGCCGTGCGCAGTCGGCTTGGCCTAAGGACCTGTGCTGCAGCAGGGTAGACACCTTGTATCCATTATTATTCATTTATTAACCACATACATTATTTGATTGCTAGTGTCTAAGTAATAGGATGCTAACAGTGCATAGTGTAATGTTTATTTAAATAGTTCTGTTTTGTGTTTGGTTGCCCCTCAGAACTTGTAGGAAAACACAGCAGGAAAAATTGAAGGATAAAAATTGTGGGTGAAATTTTTTGTTGTGGACCCTCAGTAACTTTTACAGTATCTGGGTGTTTTTATGCCTGTACCAGACATGTGTTTTTGTTTTGTACAATACAAATACAGTGCCATTTTCGTCATGTCTGGATGCACCTCCATTTCTTCGTTCTGCTTTACCACAGCAGGAATGGTTGCAGATCGCTGGCAGCTGGTGGGTTACCTTTTTTTCTGGCCTTCTCTCCCACCATTTCTCTTACACATTGAGACAGAGTGGTCATCTCAAAGTAGTACCTTGTGGCTTTTTCTCGGGAGTGTTCTTGTACACAAAGTTTGCAACACCACTTTGTTAGACGAAGTATTCCTATATCCTCAGATCCTTCCCCCTTTCTCTCTCATCTTCCAACTCCACAGTGTCCCTAGGTGATAATGCAGTTGCTGGTGGTGCCACTGGCTCAGATGCTGTGGCCAGGAATGAGACTCTAGATATTTTGCCAGATATTTCTGGGTGTGAAGCCACTACCTCTTCGCTTCCAGTGGAAGCCATGGTCCTCCAAAGGTGGTAAACGATGTTGTAGTCAGTAGTCCAGAAATTAGAATGAAATGACTGCACTTAAATAGGGCTTTTTTCCTTTATACAGCAGGTATTATTTGATGTAGTGGATGAATACGAATGCCTTATCTAATCATAAAGCTTGCCGGCTTCAATTTGCCATGGTTATAATCCAGAAATGTGAATCTTAGAACCTATGTTATGACTATTGAAGAAGAAATTCTGTATTTGGCTTGTGGGCTTCCGCTTCTGGGCTTGCAAGCTTGAAATAAGTACACTTGTACACTTCAGTTGACAAAATTTTCTTTGGCTGCAGGGCCTTGGGTTGGGCCAGAGATTAGGCCTTGCGTCCAACCTCTCACAGGAAGCGTAGGTTGGCTACAGGGACTGGCCATTTACTGTGCGCAGTGTGGTGTGACCGGCCTTAAGTCATTTCGCAATAGACTCCAACCAGCCAGCTGTATGCTTCAATCCTACATCGACACGGCCTTTAGCATGTATTGGCTACAGGGACTGAAGGTGAGAGTTAAGTTTGACCTAGTGAAGTAGGGTAGGGACACGAGCTGAAAGTAGCACCTTAACTTGGTAAATTCTGATCTTTTTAGTTTTTCTGGGGAAGTCCGTATAAGCATATTCCTCAACATTAAATCCCATTCACTTTTATTTGTTAGGGATTTTCTTAGCAATGTTTTAATAATTTTAAAAAAAAACAATCACCTTGTATAACAAATCCAACATATTAGGTCAACTTTAGCTGTTATCCCTGTTATATTAAAATAAATGTGATTGTGATGTAGAGTATCATTGATTATGTTTGCAAGTTTGATATGTTTTTGAGAGGGTCATTTATTATGTTCATAAGTTTGAAAAGGATGCCGAATGGTGTGACTGTTTTCTTGAATTGACTATGTAGAACATTGTAAATGCGGGATGTGTGAGTACATGGTGTATGATGTGTTTAGATGCATGTTAGAAGGTGAGTTGGTGGCTGTGTGATGGCTGCCTGGGCATGTGGTTGGGGTTTATGCATTTATGTTGGTGGGTATGTGCATATGGCCTTGACCATGTGGTTGTCTGATAGGGTGTGTGTGGACGTATATTTTTCGATGTGCCTACATGTAGTAATATATGTCTATGTGCATTGGTTGTAGTTGGTATGGGCATTTCAAGATGCATGTGTGATACAGTTTGGTGATCCTATAAAAGTGTCTGTATCCTTTTCTGACGAGTATATGGGGTGTATGCTGGTGGTTTGCTGGATATTTAATGGTTGGTTTGTGGCCATATAAGATGTTGTATGTGTGGCCAATTGATGGGTGGTGTATTGCCATGTATTAGTGTGTGAGTACATATGTGAAGCTGAGTGGACTGTGTTGGAATGATATGATGAGGTTTTTGGGCTATTATGGTGGTTGTATAGATGTGTGATAGTGGGTGTGTTAGCACATGATGGTTGGTGTGCTCGCATATGATGTTAGTTGTGTGGATGTAGAATGATAGGTGTCTTGGTATACTGTATATACATATTCAAATATAGGTTCTATGGACGTACAATGTTGGTTGTGTTGGCGTATGATGATGCTAGTATGAATGGTTGTAGTTGGATGCGTTCATGTATGATGTGTGTTGACATATGAGGGTGAGTCTCTTGCATATGTTGGTGAATGTGTTAGCCTGTCATATTGGTTGTATCAATATATGATGGTGGATATGTGAGTCTTTGATGTTGGTTGTATGAATGTACATTGAGGTATGCTTTTGGATGTGGTACCGTGATGGTGGGTATATTGATGTTAGAAAGGGACTATCTTAGCATATGATGTGTAGATGTATGATGGTGTGTGTTGGTGTATGATGGTGATTGGATGAACGTATGATGATGGGTGTATGAATGTATGGTGTTGCTTGTCTTGACGTATGATGTTGGTTATGTGGACATGTTAACGTGGATATGTTGACATGTGATTTTGTTTGTGTTAATGTATGATAGTGGGCTGGTTAGCATCTTTGGTGTTTACAATGCATGCTGAATTAGAAAGCATAGTGAGATCCACACAAGTCACAATACCTGGATTTCTCGGAGTTACTAGTTTTAAAATGTCCAGTGTGAGGGGTGAGCTAGAAGCTGGCTGCTCCCTGTTAGTGCTTGTTTAGCTCACTGGACTCATTGCCCTGTAATACAGAGGGGTCCTATTAGATCGAAGGGCAGGTTTGCGTGATACCTTTTTTGAACCGCTAGAGGAGATGGTGCAGTCTTGCCATGTGGTGAAACAGGGGAGGCAATCGAACACTCCTTTTCTGTATCGGCGTGCCAGAGCAACCGATGGACATCGTAAGAGTTTTCTTTTAATGAGGGCACTGAGGATTAGATTGGCTCCATGTGCCCAGAAGTGATCTAGCCTTTTTTTATTTTATTTTTAAAGTACATTTGCCCTTGATGGTTATACATTGCTGTCTGGAGAGCTTGCCACTGCAGAGGCAGTGGGACTGCTCGTTTGCCCCGATGAGAGCCTGAGTGCACATCAATGAGTATGGAATAAATCTAGGAAGCTCCTGGGGGCCGTAGTGTACACTTGCTGCCAATCTAGGACCAGCCTCCAGCTTGGGTAATTGCCTATTGTTTAAGAAGTGCTTGTCATGACCCCTCCCCCTTACTTATGTACATCATTTTCACTGACGATATGCCAGTGAGTGCTGTTGGGGGCAGAGAGTTCTAGGCCGAGTCCATATGTCAATACTGAGTCTGTCGCTCATAGAATCAGAATTGGACATCAGAGACACTGTGAATTGTCTACCATACCCTGATCAGAAGACACTGGCTGACCATAACTTGGGACCTGCAGATAAAAATACCATGACCTCTCTGGCCTTCTGTTGTGATACTCACCCATTCTGTGAGATGGTTGCATGTTGCGATTCCTGATGGTGTATAGGGACGTATCCTACGAGTGGCATCCAGTGCTATGCTGGAGTTACATGGCTGTTAAAGTACCTGGGCTGATTTTTGGGGTAGTATCTGGAGCAACTTTCATATACTACCGATTCCCGTACTCTCTTCAGAAGTCTGTGGCTTTTCAACAGTGGCGGCTAGTGACATTTGGAAGTGCTGGGGCGTAAAAGTTCTGTCTTGAGTTCCCTGTGGTGAGCAAGCGTAGCTATAGAGCCCGACAGTCATAAGAGGGGTTTGGGTGGGATGCTCTCCCTCTGGAACATTTTGAAAAAAAGAGTGGGCAGATGGTCCATTTTCAAGCAAATTTGAGAAAGCGGGAAGGTTAATAAAGCAATTGTGAAATTGTAGTTATGATACCAATGAAGAGATTTCATATGATAATGATGTAGGTAGCTGACACGAACTACCCGGTGGGCTGACAATAAGCTGCCCACCGCACAACACATTATTCACTACACAACAACCTGAGAGGGACCATAGATTCGAAGATAGAAACTCCACCAGCAGGACTATCTAATGTAGGGGCACTCTCAAAAATCCCCAGAATCCTAGCAGAAGACTCTGGAGCCAGATCTTGTAAAGTGCACTGGAAATTGTCGATTTTTGCAGTAACAATTGAAATAAAAATAGTGCCAAAGTGATACTTGTCCAGGTAATCACAACAAAGCTCACACGCTGGTTGGTACAGACTGGATGGTGCAAAATTGACTAGCAACAGTGCAAAATTGGCATTCAAAAAAGTGACTCACATTATCTGGCCCAAACAACCGCCCATTTTTGGTGTAAGTTGCTTTTGATTTTCACGGTACACTAAGGAGAAACTGGTCTGGGATTGCCCGAGCTCCCAGATTCATTAGATTCATTTAAGGCTAGACTGTTACTGCTGGAGCTGGATCAAAGGTCGTTTTTTGTTGCATATGATTGTTTGTTGGTCCCCATCTGTAATGGCGCAAGCGTGCTAAAACACGATGGCAATGAATGTTTGCTAATTACCCATGTTTCAGATTTGTTAAAGAATGTCCACCCATCTCTTTTTTTGCTAAGTATACATAATGTTCACTATGAGCTTTTCCGTAAAAAGTCTTACCACTCAAATGCATAAAGACCACGTGGCTATGTTCCACTCCCCCCTATGTCGCACTTTCCTACAGAAAGAGCGGTAAAGTTGTTTTTGCTGGCCCTTTTAAAAAGCCACAACTGGTTTGTCACTTTGTTGCGCCTTCTCCCCAACTTCTCTGATTTTGAAAAGTCTTCACATTTATGTAGTCAAAGCGATTGAGAGAGGGAAACTGAACAGCCCCAGCCCTGCTGGCAACTTTCCCCATTTCAACTTTTATCAAGCAGGCCTTTGTCCTAACCCTCCTTTGATGTCGCCTGTGTTAATTGAAGATATCCGTCCGAGTCACGGGGTTAAAAGGGGGCTTGAAGGGAGATCTAATTGGGCTTGCTTTACACAGGCAGCTAGCATTAGACACGAGGCCCAATGGAAGAAGGATGTACTACTCCTGTTTGATGAGCAGCGGGGCAATAAATTCATTATTTTGGGGGAGAGGGCAGCGAGATGGTCAGCATGTAAGATAAGTGGAAGGAGGGTGGGTGGGATCTAGGGCGCGATGGTGGGTGAGGGAAAAGAAAGTCAGATGGGTCGGTATGTGGCAAAAGCGATGATTAAATGTCACACAGGGCGAGAAAACAAAAGACACACAATTGATGGACGGAATGCAGAATAAATCACAACATTCTCACCCAGTCAAGAGATGTGGGTTAAATCCATCATTCTTTTGTTCACCGTGCCACCCCAGTTTAGACCTGGCCATATGCAAATCAGTCTTGACCATGTGCCTCATGGGAACAGTCCAGTCCAGCCCGAACTGCCAAGCCAGGTCCTCCCTGGACTGGAAACAAGCATCCAAGGACCGATTTCGGGGTTTTACCCCTCTTCAGCCAGGATAGCTTGATTCCAGTGGCACAGTGAGCCCGGGACCCACGTCTGGGCATACCCGGCGCACTTGGGGCAAACTTACGCACGCAAATAAACTTTCACACATTAAAGCACATATATGTCAAATGCAAAAATACGCCAGTAAACCGAAATTCACACAGTCACACACATACACGTATTCTCCCACTCTCATCCTTTTCTGCTGGGCCGTAAATCATCGCTGTAACCAGGTGTCAGTACTCAGCAAGCGCACATTGGCATCAAGCTGGGGAATTTGTCTTTCTCACAGCCTATAGCAGAACACGCAGAGAAGAAGGTATGATGGGAGTTGTTTGTATCAATAACCATTTGTTAACGTTTCAATGCGCCAGGGTGTAAAACCGAGTGGAGCAAACGAAGAGATGAGTGAGAAACAGACACGTCTACCTGTACAATGATGGCTCTACCTCCTCCGAGGCTGATACTGTCTGGTCCAAGTCACAGAGAAGAGACTTTCGGTTCATGCCAACTTGAACCTAACCAGTCCTGCAGATGCTCTCGGCATGAGAGAAACAGCAGGATTGGATGGAGCAGGCTAACCCAGCTCTCCATTTGATACTGGGGACCTGTGCAATCCCTCAGCTGGTTAACACAACTGCTGGATTTGGTGTGGGCAGAAGTGCGCATGTCGGGCTGGCCGTCAAAAGACTGTCGGCCAATCCGACATGCGCACTCCACACTTTACGATGTCACTCCTACTATTCAAACAGTAGTTACACCCCCCGCCCCCACCCTTACACTTGCATATCATGGCAATTCTGAGACCATTATATTTATGTTCATTTACTGCTGTACTTGTAGAAGGTGAAGCAACGCTCCTCCTCCCAAAAGGAGCAACCGCCCCTGATTGATTTTGCCAATGTATTTGAGCATGGTGTACACCAGCGTGCCTGCTGTAAAGCATGGCTAAATGTTGGTGGCATAGAGGAGAGTGGAATGGAGTGTTGTAGAGTGGAATGGCAAAGAGTGGAGTGGCATAGAGGGCATGTATTGGAGTGGCATAGAGTGGAGTCGCGTAGCGTGGCATACTGTGGAGTAGAGTGGACTGGTGTAGAGTGCTTCAGAGTAAAGTGATGTAGAGTGCGATGACATAGAGTGCGGCAGCATAGAATTCAGCTATGCACAATGCAGCGTCGTTGGTGTTGATTAGGGTGTTGCATAGTACAGTGCAGTGGTGTTGGATCGAGTGGTGCAGCGTAGAGTACAGTGACATTGAGCACAGTGGCTGATGTGATTTCGAAGTGTAAGTGCACTGGATCCCTCCTTACCAGGTTCCCAGTGCCAAACCTCTTTCCCAAAACTGTGCCACGATTGGTACAACTTCAGCCACCCCTATAATTCCCTAGTAAATGCTACCCCTGGTATCTAGGGCTTGGGTACTGATGGGGGTCCACTGGGACTGCAACAGGAATTGTGCCACCCGAGTGACCCCTCACCAAGACCGTGCAAACTGCCACAACAGGCTGCGTGTCATGATGTAGAGAAATCCGAAGAGCCGACTTGGCATACAGCCCTGGGTGCCATGCCCTAATACACTGCATGAGAAATAGGTGAGTCACCCCAACTACAGGCCTTACAGCCCTAAGGCAGGGTGCACTATATCCCTTGTGTGGACATCTCTCCATGAGCAGATACGACCCTGCAATATCTGAGCCTTTCTTGGATATTGTAAGTGCACAGGGAAGCCATAGAGAGTACATGGGCTGGATACTTATCAGTATGTGTGTCCTACCTCCATGGTGGCTTCACTGTACCACATTTGGTGAGAGGATAGGTGGAAAAATTAGTTTAATGAGGAGGGTCCCCATTCAGCCAGCACCACCCCAAGTTGTGGCAGGCAATATGGACCCCTCTCTTGAAAATCCACCATCTTGAGATGGTGGGAAAACACCTATCAGGGCTAGGTTAGTGTCCCTTTCCACAGGAAGTGGTCACGTACAGGGATTAGACATCCTAAAGGTAGGTAGTCCATTGGCTACTACCTGTCTCCCCCATTAATGCCCCTAAATATATTATTTAGGTTGCTTCCCTGGACCTTGAACGTTCGATTTGACAGACAAGAAGAAGACCTGGACAAAGAAGAAATTGACGCTAAACTCTGCCTGCTGCCTCAGGGACTCGACAATCGTGATTGTGCAGTCTCGTCCTGAACCTTTGAAGACTCCAAGAACCCCGGAGCTCATCCAACCTTCTAGAAATCGCTGAGAACCTCCCTTGGAGTGAAGGTATCACTCCCCTGCACACAGCAGGCACGATCCTGCTAAGTCCTGTTTGACTCCAGTGCAGCACCTGAACCAGAAGCGGTACATCATCGAATCTGTCTCCCCATCAAGTTTGGAGACACCAGGGCCTAATGGAGCCGCACTGTTCCAATACCCGGGGTACAAGAACCCCTTCAACAAACAGCGAGGGGAAGATCCAGTACCGGACTCCAACTGCCCCAGAAGCAGGCACCCGTCAAGGGACATCGAGACCCCTGAGACCCATGTTGTGAGTGGCCCAGTTGTCCCGAACTCGCCTCTCTAATTTGCCTGCTCCTACCCACGAGGACATCTCGATGCATGGCACCCAGCTGACCGATCTGCTCTGCACCCGTCCTGACCAGACTCAGTAGCTAAGATCCAGCTGTGCTGCCATGGTCCTGAGACCCTTGTGACCTCCCCCCTTGAGTGGGACCCAGTGACTTACCTTTAAGTCCTACTGTGCAGTGTCTTTTCCAGTGGCCCCCTTTGTCATAGCGCACCAGGTACCAACACCCTGCTCTCAGCCGAATCCGGTATGCTCCTGATCCTCTGCTGCTGGAACATTGGTCCTGGTCCTGCTATCAACCTAAAATGAGAAGGTGAACTTCATGAAAGCATTGCCTGATTTTATATGCATTTTTCTGCTTTTCCCTATTTACTTCAATAGTGCATAATTGCGCACAAAAGTGATATATTTTGCGAACTCTTAAAAATCGTAACTTTGAAAGTACTTACTGTAAATCAAAGTTCTTGGTCTTAAAAATTACATACAAATCGATTCTACTTTTATAAATTGGTTTTGGATTTATTTTTGAGTGTTTGTCTCATTTAATGCCTCTGTGAGTACAACAAATATGTAGGACTGGCCTCTGATAAGCCTAACTGCATGTCCACAGCACCACACATAGAGTGTTAGTATTATACGCTTTTGCCTCTGTAAACCAATATGGGACTCACTGGACTCTCTGCACAGTGTACTTCGTTTTAGTTAATTATACAGAGAGCCAGTGTCCTACGAAAGTGCAGCGGTGTAGAGTGGCATAGAGTGCAGTGCGTAATGCAGTGCAGAGTAGAGTGGCGTAGAATGGTGTGGAGGGGAGGGAAGTGCAGTGCTGTAGAGTGCAGTGCCATAGAGTGCAGTGCTGCAGAGTGAAGTGGCGTAGAGTGGAGTGATGCTGAGTAGAGTGGCATAGAGTGCAGCGTTGCAGAGTAGAGTGTCGTAGAGTGCGTTGGCATAGACATCTTTGGCATAGAGTTGTGTAGATTAGAGTGGCCTAAAGTGTAGTGGCATAGACTACAGTGGCATAGAGTACAATTGTGCAAAGTAGCATGCAGTGGCGTACAGTGGATTGGAGTGGCGAAGAGTAGTGTGGACTGGTGTAGAACATTGCAGAGTATAGCGGCGTAGAGTGCAGCAGCATATAATTCAGTGGCATAGAGTGCAGTGGTTAGAATACAGTGGTGTTGAGTGCATTGGTGCAGAGCAGAGTGGCAAAGAATGCAGTGGTATGGAGTGGTGCAGAGTAGAGTAATGTGGCGTAGAGTGCAGAGGCATAAGGTGGAGTGCGGCAGAGTGCAGTGGCGTAGAGTGCAGTAGTGCAAAGTATAGTGCAGTGGCATAGACTACAGTAGTGTAGAGTACAGTGCAGTGGCGTAGAGTACAGTGGTGCAGAATGCAGTGGTTTACAGTACAGTGTCATAGACTGCAGTGACATAGACTAGATTGTTTCAGAGTAGAGTGGTGCAGGGTAGAGGAAAGTGGCGTAGAATGGAGTGGTGCAGTGTATAGTGGCGTAAAGTGGTGTAGAGTGCAGTGGTGCAGAGTAGATTATGGTGGCTTACAGTGTATTGGCATAGAGTGCAGGGGCATAGAGTGGAGTGGTACATAGAGTGCAATGACGTAGGGTATATTGGCATAGAGTGCAGGGTGGCATACAGTGGAGTGATGTAACATGGAGTTGTGCAGAGTAGAGTGGAATGGCCTAGACTGGACTGGAGTGGTGTAGGGTGCAGTGGCAGAGACTGCAGTTGTGTAGAGTAGAATGGTGTAGTGTGCATTTTCATAGAGTAGAGCGGTGCAACATAGAGAGCAGTTGAGTGGAGAGGTGCAGAGTGGAGTAGAGTGCAGTGGCACAGAGTGCAGTGAAGTGGTGCAGAATGGGGTGGCTTAGAGTGGACTATGCATGATATGATAGCACACTGCCATTACACATCATATTTTCAATTGAAATGACCATTACATTTGCATAGACATACAGTTTACTAATAAAACTGTACAGCACACAAACGATAATGTGTGGAAATGGCATCACCTAGTGTATTTATTTGTTTTGATCATATTAAAGTATTTGTTTCCAGCACACTTCAGAATTTAAAAAAAATATGCTACCTTTGTGCTTTGCTAATTCTGATTCATTTAAATGTTATGTGCTAGAAAACCCCTTTATTCTACCCCAAGTATCAAGCAAGAGTGTCACATAAATTCTATCACTTTGAAGTCAGAGAAAGAAAAGTAAACACCAAGCTCCCTCGGAAGACAGAGCCTGATATTTGACCTCTGTCTTTAAATGCACAGCAAATGTGGCAAAATAAGAATAAGGTGTACAAGCCTGTTTACGGAAAGGAGCACTCATTGAAAAATACAAGGAGAGGTAGTGTGAAAAGACTTTGATCCTTGGGAGTGATGAATTGAGCCAGGACAGCCTAAAACAAATAAGTTAGAAGCCAGAAAATGTGAGTTACAAACCACAAAGCCCATGGTAAACAACGGCCAGAATCCATTCTGAAGGAAGCTGTCAGAATGTCCCTAGAATGTCTTTAGCAAACCAGACAGCTGCACTGTCTGGCAGGCTTTGACCTAAAAAAAAATGGCAGAGAGCTCAGTGTTAGTGGTCAAACCCTCAATATATTCTCTGGTAATACTTTTTTTTTAATCAAGTTTAACAATTTCAGCCACCAAATATGTGCTGTGATTTGCAGTGTTGACAACATGAGAATAGTATTTTTTTCAGTGGCCTGATATTGGTTGCTGTTGTGTTTATCTTTCCAGGTGCTGATGGAGGTGCAGTTACAGTTCATAGAGCAAAGGGGTTTCCGCCAACTTCATATTATAAGGTTTGTTTTTTTCGCCTTGTTATTTTTGCAGAGAGCTTAAAGGTGGCGAGCTGCTACCGGTGCCAATATGCTTGCTTAATGTGTTTCGTTAATACTGATGTAAACTGTCTGGTGCTGACATTTCTAGCACAAATGGTGGAGCTATTAGAGAACCAAAATAATTTCAGTGTTTAGTCTTTGTGTAGGGTCAGACAGTCACATAAATGGCATTATTAATGCTTCTTTTCCTGTGGTTAACAATACATGCATTTTAAGTCTATGTCTCAGATCAGTTTTCTGCCATCCTGGTAGAAGGTGCCAAGTTATTGAGTTTACATTGCTTTTGTTCCATCTAAATTAGATGTTTATCACCAAAATATGTTTTCAGTCATTTTCTTTTTTAATCCTGATATTAAGTTTAATCAGTCCTGCTGGGGGTAAGAGGGATGTTGAACACACGGCAGTAGTTATTTACCTGGATAAAAATTACCCTGAGTCCTGCTTGAGCTCTGTGCGACCTTTAACACTATCTAGATATCTAGATACAATCAATATCTTATCAACATGCATGAGATACACTGACATCATATTTCTGAGTTTTGCCTTCTACCAACACAAAGTTTTCAAAATGCTCAACTCCAGGCTACGTGTGACTTCTATATGAGTGAAATTCTGCGGACTTGCATAAAAACTTCACGAGATTCCACTGAGTTCTGCCAATGGGCGTAAAATATGTAAGTTGCTCTGCTTGTGCTGCAATTTAGTGCTGGTAGCGCCAGCAAGTCTGTGCGAACAGCACCATTCAGTGTGCATAAGCTCACAGCCATTTGAGTTGATTTCGCTGTCGCTCAAGTAGAAAATGTACTCAAGCAGCAACAAATCTACTTGAGAAGCAGCCCTCTGACCGAGACCCCCCACACTAGAAAATCACATTAGGGGACACCAAATCTCGCTCGCCAGCTTGCATTTCTGGAGCTTCGTGGGGAAAAAAGTTCCACCACGTGGTAATTGGCGGAATTTGGCCCGAATTCCGCATTAAAAGAGTAACGCGGAGTCGCCAAATTCTGCCAGTTTCCGCCAACCCCTAGTACCAATCTAAGGAAGTGAGAGGCTGCAGAGGAAAGTGGTGTGAAAGGCAGAATGGGGGTGAGTGAGATGTTCAGTGAAAAATTAACCCTTCCACACATTTTCAATTCTGATTATTCACAATAACGTCTTTGTTGTTACTCATGTTTTTGATACTAACAAGCATTGGCAAGGCCAAATGATCCGGCTTGTTTTAGACATAGGTTAGTTGTTGTGTGATGTACGGAAATTCAATATCACAAACCTCAGAGGCTCCCAGATACAGATCAGGTGGCTCACTATGCCAAGCACAGTATTTTACTTCACATGTTTCAAGCTGCATTGAAGAGCCAGGGCATGCATTTTGGAAAGAATTCCTAGTTGCGCTTCTTTGAAGCCCCCCTCCTCCTTTTATATATATACTCCCCCACACACATTTTTCATCTCTTTCAATGCTGCCTGATTGCACATACAGAGACACTGTCAGTCATTGAATATTGAAATTCAGTTTAAAATATGTGCACTGTTCAGCAAGTGAAACCATACTCTGTTTGGCATGAACTGTAGTTTTTCTTTTACTCAACTATGGCTGGGATTGTGTGCAACCTGCAGGTCAAACAGTAACATTTTGGTGGCCTCGCTCAGTTTTACATCATTAGATAGAGTACTATTGAAATAGGTAATCGTTAACACCTGTGCTCTAGAGAGTCGCAAGACCCTGGCCAGCGGTACATGCAGAACAATATTATTGTTGTTAGTTTTAAGCTAATCATATTACAGTCATATTCTACACTCATAAAGCTAGAGGTTTTGATTTTTTTAAGCTAATTGGCGAAGTGAGGACATCATGCTCATTACTCCTTAAAAGTAGAAATCTGGTCTCGGGCATATTGATGATGCCTGGGTTTCAAGCCTGGGTTTCAGTCCCGGCGCACTTTTGACTATGTCATCTTAAAGGAGCACATGCGTTTGTTTGCTGACTTTCTTTTAATGAGATACAGCCCAGGGACATAGTAGCACAGATCTGTAAGTCCTGAAAAAGTAGCATACTTTGGTGCCCGGCTAGTACGCCAATCACTCCTTTTATTTCTGCTCATTAGTTTTTGCAATGTTAATTCTTTTCTATTTTTTTCGTTTGCGAACATATGCGCACACCACCTTTAAAGTGCAGCATTTTTTTATTTTACTGTTAGAATGTTAATGTCTATTGCATAGGTTTTAAAAATAAATACAAAAAAAGTAATTAAAGGCTTGCTAAGTCCAGACCTATTAACCTGACCAATGATTGGTACGTTTGTAAGCTCGTTTTTTTCATGATTATCACGTTTGGGTGCCTCGATATTCATGTTCACGCCCAGTTTCTGCATTCGAATCCTTAGTGAAAGGTTCGCCATGGTCCATCGACGCACATGCATCAATTAAGTTCTATTTTTTTATTTTCTCACATAACGATTGTTAAATTAAACACTTTGAGGGCCTTGCTTACTTAAAGTCGTTCTCATATTTACAGTGTTTTTGTGTTGTAACGTTATTTTACACGCTGACATTATTTTTCACCCTCTCTAAGATTTTTTTTTAAGTTGCAACATTTGTACTCGCTTGCATTGCTCTACATAATAGAAATTCTACCACTTGGCTGTTAATCTCAGTTAAGATTTGTATTAATTACCGTGATAGATGTACATATTGTACAACTGTTTCGCAGCTGTATTTATATTCTAATTTTGCAGCGTGGTCTAGAAGTGATTTTAGTTTACTTTGGAGTTGTAAAAGTAGTCATAAATATTAAACACAGTTTACCTCTCGTGTTTTTGTGTAACTGTACAACAAGGTAGTGGTAGCAACATCTTTAGCATTGCTAGGAAGGAAAAAGCAAATTTAGATAAATACTGTCTTTAAACATCTTGTCAACAACACTTATCCAATGAAATGGCGTATCTAGTGCAATTGATACTAAATGTTATGAGTTATGTGGCAGTGATGGCGATTATACACACCTGACTTTGATTCGGGTTTATTCAGTACACGTTTCAGCTGTTAAAATTGTTGTTTCACGATGTGTAGATAAGGCAGTTTTGCAGAAATGTAACGTAGTCGAACAATAAATAATTTACTCATCGAAACCTAACGAAAAATAAAGGAAGACTTATTTTTTCACATCTTGTACGAAAGCACAACGATAGCCCCAAGATAGCCATAGGCCATCTTAATAATAGGAGAATACTGAAACTAAGAAGTGGCATGCATATGTAAAGCTCTTGTACTCTCCTAATTTATTATGGCTCCAGTCACTGTAAATGAGTTCCTCGGAGTGTAATATTCTTGCATTAAATGCAGGCCATCTCGTTCAGTTTAGACATTGTTGCTAAGAGTAGGTGTTAACCCCTTGAGTGCCCCGCCCTTTCCCCGCCCTGTGACGGCCCTTTCATTAGCGGGCGGGGTTCATGACGAGATAGTCTCGTCATGGGCACAGCGCAACCGCGGCCCATGACGAGACCATCTCGTCATGGGCACTCAAGAGGTTAATGGAGAGAACTTGAAAAACGCAGAGTATAGTTTTTTCCACCCAATGCATTTCCCCACTTAGGGTCTCCATTACAACTTTCCTAGTGTTTCCGCACCCGGTATTACAGGGCACAGGAACACCCAGCCTGGTGTTACAAGGTACTGATTTGCATCCAGTAAAACCACAATTAAATATGGCAGGGACTGAGGCACAGACCCATTCCCACACAACCAGCTACAGCACCACTGGGGGAGAATACGATCCTCTCCTCATGTCTGTTGACCCCCCCCCCCCACCCCCACTCCCACTTCCAATCCGTGCAATCCTTTGCTCAGAGTTACCACCTGGTCATAGTAGGTAGTTAATCTGAGCAGATTTCTTTAGCGAATCTATCGGGTTTAATCATGTGGAGAGTAACCTAGTATTTCCAGGCTTGCATGGTTATTCCCCATTCTGGGTACAAAAACATCTGGTGGCCAGGGATGGGTCAAGAGATAGTACAAGGACTAGATAATTACATCCCTTGGATCTCTTCAACCTTAATCTCATCATCTCGTAATAGGGGTACTGGTGTGAATCAACAGGGTTGGTAGTACTGGTCCCACTCCCAGGCTGACAAAGGCATGCCTGCACTGTCTCATCTGTCAGCCTGAGAGTTTGTCCAGTACTACTAAGCTTCTTTGCCTCTTGTTGTGGAGTTTAACAAGAGTTTGGTACTTATTATTTATAGATCGACGGAATGTATATTGTGCACATTGTAAACGAAATTGCATCTAGGCACACTGAGTGACTGGGAATACCTCTTGAGCTGCTGGCTGCTTCTTCCTCTTCACAACCGAGTTTCCTTCATCCTCACATATGGTTTCTCCATAAAGTGAAGACTGTACACACAGTGGGAAATCAGGAGATCGGCAAGTTGACTCAAAGCAGCTCACCAAGAAAGATGGCAACGTCTGGGTTATGTGTAAAGTTTGTTGTTAAAGTCAAAATACCTTATTTGGTTAATAAAAACCATAAAGTCCGTTGCATACATAAAAACGACAATGAATAGGATAAAACTCATGTCTTTGTATTTGTATAGATACTTATCATCAATGATTGCAAATACAATAACTAACAATTTTAAAAAGCCCTCAAATGACTTAAGCAAACCAAATGTTTTTCCTACTTTTAAGGGCGCCTGATAAGTAACTAGCCACATTAAAACAGACTAAAGGGCACTGCAGCATTTGAAGGAAAATCAAAGTGCGTTTTTCTTGCCATAATCCCTTCCCTCTTAGCAAGGGTAAAATAGAACGATGTCGCTGGATGCTGTAGTGATCACAAAACAAATTAGAGTGCATTGTGTTTTGCATTGGAACGTTATCGCAAGAATATGGTCCTTGTTCTTCCACATTGTGATGACCCTGAGGTGCTGCTGAAAGCCAGTGCAAGATGTTGAATCTAAAACACATTAAGAGGAAGCGGTGGTGGGGTATTGCGACCACACTCTGGTAGGGTTCCGTAGGTAGATCTGATTTTAAAAGTTTGTTAGTCTTAACCTTGGGTTTCTGGAGTTCCCTGTCTTCTCTTTCGGTGTTAGCTCTTATCATAAATAGTTTTTTAATCCAGGGCAGGTCTTTGTTATTGAACCTTTCTGGTGACTCATATAGGGCAGGGCACCCTAATTTCTCTAGTGAGTCTTTGATATGATGTAACCATGGCATGGTATGGCCTTTGTCCAAAGAAAGACAATCTCTTATGATGCCCTGATTCAGCTCTAGTGCCGTGCTTGACCAGATTTTAAGCCATCTAGATAGAGGTGAAAAGGCCAGCCTATCAGAGATGTATTCCAGCCCCAGTTCTTCATGGATTGTAAAAGTGGCAACCGACTGAGGGATAGACAACAATCTTCTTATAAAATTGTTTTCTACTCTCTGTATCCCACCACAATCCTTAAGTCACTACCATAACTAGTGATAGACAAACATTTAGCTTGATAGACTTTGACCATTGCCTGTGTGAGTCTAGCCCCCAGTCTTCTTGTGACGTCAAATACTGAGGCTGCTGATCTGGCCATCGGGTTTCTCTTGACCCCTTTTTTGCAGGGCCCAGGATCCCCTCTCGTCAAAAATGACCCCCAAAAATGGGAAGGTGGGAAATCTGTTCACTTCTTGGTTCCCTCCTATAATTTTCTTCTGAAATGCATTTCTGTATTGTATGGGATTTAGAATAGTTTGTATTCATATCAAGGTAGGCTATAAACTCCGTGAATGAATTAAGAAGTCAGTGGAAGCCCACAGCTGATCTAACTATCAGGAAAGTTTAATCAGCATATATAGGTGCTGGAATAAACTGCAACCGCACCCAGGATATGGCCTTGGAGGGCGCACACAAAGATGGGCGTAAGTTATTGATGTGTAGCATGAATAACAGTGGTGCCAAAATGCAGCCTTGCCTAACCCCCTTTGTGTATCTTTATTGGCGATGTCAAGGACCCAGTTTGATCGAATCTGACTACTTCTGTGAGGTCCTGGTGAAGATCGTGTAAAAAATGGATAATATTACAGTCAAACAATAGGTCAAATAACCACAACCATAATTTTGCTCTGTTAACACTGTCAAAGGCTGATGACAAATCCATAAAGGCTAGCTGTATCCACCCTCTTTTGTTGTTTATTACAGATGTTCACTTCATAGCATACTAAAATAATTTTGGGACCAAAATGTTGAATATAATTGTGTATCTTGTGAGATGCATATATGTACATACTTCTTGTTCATTGTTTACAGTATATCAAAACATTATTAAGTAGATTAGGTTTGGCAGAGCTCAAAAATAATGATGAAGGTGAGGCATTGGTTTCTGCCCTCTGGCCGCAGGGAACAGGACGCATAAAACGACACCACTTCTCCTTGGTGAATTCAGTTATTGCTACACACTGCATCTTTGCATTATAACTAAGCAGCCACTCATACTTAGTTATATAACAAGACGTGTACTCACAAACAGCAGCTGCATTCTCATGTTATATCTAGGTGCTAAGGGTCATTGTTGTTTGACCTGGTCTATAGTGTTCAGATTAAATCCCAGGAAAAGAACAGAACACGTAAATATATGCAGGTTCGGTGTGATAATACAACATGGCACAAAAGCAAGCATGTTTATGTAGTAATGTGTGCAAAAGAAACACAGCCTTCAACATGTACAACTAGGCTAACATAGGGAAAACGACAGTGGGCCATGCAAGAAACACACAACACCCCAAATTTAGGTTAATCTATCATTCAGACAAATATTAATTTTTCAAAAGCTGCCAATTTGCTCATGCCCCCCCACCATGTGTGTTGAATCGGGCCGTTTTTCTTTTCTAACAATCTAAGGATTTCCATTTTCTCCACCACCAAAGCCATTTAGAGCCGTCTGGTCATGTGCGCGGACAGCGATGTGAGGGGTCATGTAAGAGAGACCAGTCGCAGTCTAAGAATGCCGCCTGTGACTAACTGTTGTTTGACTAAGTCACAAATTTGCAGCTACTAGAGCAATAAATATGGGCACTCCCACAGTATTTTCACTGTATTTCCAGACTCTCATCTGCATTGCCAGCACTGTGAATATGGGCAAATCTTTACTTTTGTGTAACCTCTCAAGGGATCAGTGCAAACAGTGGAGAATTTTAAAATAGCTGAACTTCAGCCCCTTTGTCATAAGTGGTCATCAGTACACCCCAATCATCGTCCAAGAATTGTGTGTAAATGCGCATCACCCCAGGTCCGCAAGACTGTGGAGCTGGCATCTATCGGAGTAGAGTAAGGGACCGAGACAATCCCTCTAAACTTCTTCCGCTTGTGCAAGTATTGAAGAATTGGTAAACGTGCCAGAGTTATGATTGCAGTGGGCAGGGCACCTTTCAGTGCATGGGTAATTTGGGTAGGTTTCCATCGCTGTGTAAGTGACAAGTGGTTTGAATTGTTGCAAACCTGTAAAAGATTTTACCGTTCTTCTTTGCAGCACATTATCTAGTAGCAAGGCTTTTATTTAATGTTTAGATCATGTCACATACAATATTGGCCTTGCTGTAAGCATCATGGTCATTGTTTGTGCATTCAATCTATTGAAGTGCATGACTGAAGTGTATGACCTAAACCAGAGGCCTGTTCATTACTAACAGCTTTATACAGGCCTACATATTATATGTGCTCAGTTGTCGTATATTTTTTCTGTTGCTCATATTAACAAGTTGGAAAATGGATTTAGCCTCCCTCTACAGTGTTTTACATTTCAATATAACTTCTGATCTGTTTCTAAAATCTGAACTCAGGCATTGTTAACTGTCCTGGATAGCAAATGCATGAGAAGAGCATGAGCAAACTGGTCCTTGCTCCAAAGACCAACATATATGGAAAATGTGTAAAAGATAGCGCTGATTGCAACGGGGAAGGATAGATGGACCGGTTGCTACTAGAATGATTCAGACAGATGGGTCTCTAACTTCTGGCCTTATGGCATAAAGGTTTGCTAGTCATAAAATATTCTAAAACACCTAATTTATGAGTCCTCTATTCATAAGGTAGATACAGATTAGACTAATTGTTTAAAGATGTGTGATAAAATACGACTGCAGTGCATGTAGTATTCACCCTTTAATCCATTTTGTCCACTGAGGTATTTGTAATTATTGTGATAAGTGTCATTTATATTATTAGTAAGAGAACTGAACATAATTAATAATAGTTGGAAAATACCTGTGCATGATTCAATACTAATTATGGTTTGATGGTGAGGCTCTACAATATTACAGATGAGGGATTCTCTGACCGGTTTCTCCGTTTCCTGACACCCTTACCCACGTGAGCCTAACTAAGTGGGAGAGGTTGAGAGAGAGGTGCTAGTTTGACTTTTCTCTAAAAAGGATCCAGTTTCCTTTAGGACTTAAGAAATGTACTATGTGACCCCAGTAACATCAGGAGACATGACTAGTGTGCGTCCAGAACAACAAAACCTCTTGAATTAGTGCATTTATCTGTGAAGTTTGCCGTGCCCTACTTCAGCCTCAACGGCTGACCACATCTGTTAACGAAAGTGATGGCATTGTTTGCTGCCCACCTACAGAGGTCAATGATATCAGTTTTCACATACCTCGACAACTGGTTGTTTAAGTTGGGCGCACCACAGTCAGTCACAGAACCCTCTATACCACGGCGAACCTGTTGACATCGTTGGGGTTCCCTATCAACAAGTCGAAATTGCACCTTCATGCTTTGTAGAACAGTGCTATTCCAGGCCTTCCCTCTGCTGCAATGAGTCCAGGACTTTCAGGCTATGATCCAGATATTTTGGCTCGGTCTTGGATCTTGGTGAGAGCAGCTCCAAGACTTCTTGGCCTCTTAGCATCCTGCATCCTCCTTGCCAATTTTGCCTGTGTGCACCTGAGGGTTTTGCAATGGAATCTGAAATTTTAAGTAGCAAAGTCCCAAAGAAATCTGACAGATGTCATCCAGATCCCGGATGAGTTGGCTCACGATTTGCAGTGGTGGCAGCTCAAGTTTGTCCAGCGGCATACCCCCTTCCCCATCTGTAGCTGACGGAGGTGACGGATGACTCACTATTGGTTTGGGTGGGTCATCTGGGAAGGAGAAGATCCAAATACTCTTTCTCTGATTAAAGCTCTACTTCATATCAATCTGTTAAAGCGGAGGGCCATTCATCAAGCATTGAAGGCCTTCCTACCTTCCATCAAGAGGAGACTGGTGCAGGTTCTCATGAACAACTCCACTGCCATGTGTTACGCAACAAGCAGGATGGAGTGGGGTCTTGGGTCCTGTATCAGGAGGCTCTGTGCCTCCAGAGTTGATTGGAACATCAGGGCATTTTCCTGATCACAAACGACCTGGCAGAGTACTTGAATGCCAGAGTGGACAAATTCAAGAGATGGAATCAGGCCGATCACGAATGGTGTCTACACCTCAAGTTGGCACAGGGCATTATCCAGCAGTTGGGAGAAATTCTGACTAGATATTTTCACCGTCTTCAAGAATGCACAGCGTCAAAAGTTTTGTGCATTGGAGTTTCCTCAAGAACACTTGCCTGGAGATGCATGCCGGCTATAATGGAACACAGAACTCCTATACGCCTTCCTGCCCCTCCCTTTCCTGGTCCAAGTTCTGAAAAAGATCAGGAATGACCAGGCCCAAGTCATTATAGTGGTTCTGAGGTGGGTCACTACAGTGTGGTACCTGGAACAATTGGGCATGAGCATCTGCTAAAATCAGGCTACCACTTTGGGAAGATATTCTTTTGCAGCAGAAGTGGAAAGGTCCTTCATCTGAGTCTGCACAATCTACACCCCTTTATGTGGAAATTAAGAGACAGCAGTTGACTGTATTTGATTTACTGCCTGAACTGGTGGATGTCATTCACCTTTCCATGAAGTCCATTTATTTGTGGCACTGGGACACATTTCTGGCCTGGTGTAGTATTCGCAAGACTTATAATTATGACCAAATATGTCCTCTGTTCTTTTTTATGTTTGTCCCAGTAAGGCTTTGCAGTGGGCCTTATTTAAGGTTATTGGCCAGCCATTTCAGTCTTTCTGTATTTACAAGACTAATCATTCTTTTTTGAACCATCTGTTGTGATGAAGTTTCTAAATGTTTGATACATGTTCCCTCCCAAACCACTTGTGATGCCACAGTGTGACTTTAACTTTGTCCTGACGTTTCTTTTGTCTACACCCTTCAAGCCATTGCTCAGCTGCTTTCTGCTTCTCCTAGCTTTAAAGACCGTCTTCCTCATTGTGATTACTTAAGCTTGTTGTGGGAGTGAACCTAAGGCTCTGTTGTTGCAACCACCCTATACCACCTTTTTCCCCACACAAACTGGTGCTGAGGACTCGAGTGATCGTCTTACCGAACGTTTTATTCCTTTTCACATTGGGCAATCCATCACCCTACCGGTTTTCTTTGCCACCCCTTGAAAAAAGAGGAGAGGCTTAATTGGCTGGAACCCAAAAGACTTTAAGCCTTTATATTGGTCGTACCTAGGAACGCTGTATGAATGATCAGCTTTTTGTGGGGTTTTCTGAGACGTAGAAATAGAAGGCTGTGCAGAAGAGGACCCTGTTGAGGTGTATAGTCCTCTGCATTAAGATCTGCTAGGCACTGGCCAAGAAACAGCCGCTGAAGAGTCCCAGAGCTCACTCCACCAGGGATAAGGATGCTTCCACCGCATTGGCATGCAGAGTGCACGTCCTCGATAATCTGTCAGACTATGACCCGGGCATCAGTGCATATATTCACGAAGCACCACTGTCTTGACACTTTTTGGTCTGAGTCAACTTCACAGACAATCCACTGGTGGGGAACTATGTTTGTATCTATTCTAAGGTACGGAATCTGCGGTTAGAGGAATCCATTAGAATAGCAAGGTATTTACCTTCAGTAACTCTTTCTGATGGCTACTTGATCTGAATCCACATTTCTCACTGCCATCCACTTCCGCACTGTGGAGTGGTCTCTCTTTGTCATTAAAAATGGTCTCAAATTACTCATCAAAACACTGATACCCTCCTACTCTGAGTCTGATAATGCAGAAAGATAAAACTATGAAAATTATGTCAGCGTGGTGTCCGCTTATATATTGCTCCATTCTGTTACTTCTAGAGCCAGAGCGGAGCCGCACGGTGCCACTTAGTGGCATGAGGGAACATTACTGTAGAAAAGTTTCCACATCCAGTCAGGACAGAAGAGTATTCTAAGGGGTGGTATCTCCGTTAGAGTAGCCACGTCTTCACTGTTGAGGTACCACTTATATGCAGCTCCATTCCATCATTTCCGGAGCGGTATGAAACCAGCGCAGAGCCCCACTGTGCCACCTAGTGGTACTTGGGAGCATTGCTGGAGAAATGTTTCCAGATTCACTCAGGCCAGAGGAGTGTTCTATGGTAACGTTTCCAACAAAAAGTGTGTTACCGAAGGTAAATAACTTGTTCTTCATTTTTAACCATGTGTGTGTTGTTGTGAAGAGATGGTATTACAAATTCTAACTGTTGACATAAATTCTCTACTAGGTTTGTGCAACCTATTTCGATGGGTTTAGAGCCACAGCTGTGTGCGCAGTTGGAGGTCCATACGCTGTCGAAAAGGGGAGACGAACGGCTGAGAGCATCATTAAGAGGTTAGTAAAAAATGTATATAATAAATGGTCTGTCTTGTATTTAAGTATAAAAAGGATGATTAATGATAGTGTCATGTTCCTCACAAGCAGTATTAGTACCATGTGGTCTGGGGGTGGGGGTTGTGTGTGGTGTTTACATTTGGATTCTATAGAATGTTATTGGCCAAATTGACATAAACTAACTTCCAGTAATACTGGCACCCTACAGTACACACAGTTCGGTTAAGCCCTACTATTTGTTTTTTTCACGTTGTTGGAAGGATAGTGACTGGTGTGTGTTTTTTTTTTTTTTTTTTTTTTGAAAAACCTTTATTAGCATTTCAACCAATAACAAGTATGGGCCTACAACCCCCCGGGGCCGGCCGCTAAGCAGTCAAAGCAACATAGATCCAATGTTGACACAGGCAGAACCTCGGGGAGCAGAATCTCCATGCTAATATATTCTCGGCCAGTGAATGGCGCAAGTAGAACACCAGGATTAAGAAGGCTTTCATTTTATAATAGGGAAAGACGAAAGGATCAGGTGCCAAACAATTTCCCAGCAGCGAAAAATGGCAGGCAGAGTAACAAACGTAAACAATAAACGGCAATCTATCGAGTCAATGGCGCTAAAACAGGAAGTGCAGGATGTAGAGAAGTATCATGACCAGTTGCGCCTGCAGTCCCATGCCCTAGAGCCCAGAAAACACCCCGGAAATTGTGGCACACATGAAAAAGCAGTGATTCACAACAAAGGAGTTGTACCACGCTGATCCCAGAAAAGAAAAACAAAGAAGAATCAGAGAAGAAAAAGGAGGCCATGGAAAAAAAGGGTAAAGACTAAAGAATCCCCTTCCCCAACCCCCCACCCTGCACCTCTGCAGATGAGTACGGCCCTCCCCCCCAGCAGTGTGCCTGTCGCCCTGGAACCAGACCCGAAATATAGAAGAACAGAGAAAAGGGAGTAAGAAAAGAACCCCACCAGACGGGGGGGTAGAGAGAGTATTAATAAACTGGAGGAGGGCCTTCAAAACATGCCCCCGGCTTCTCCCTCCCGCACGGTAAGTTTTCCCCAAGGCAAACAGTAAGCAGCACAAAATCGACCATTGGTGTGTGTTTTTATTATCGAAATTCGAGAGTCACAGCTAGCCAGAATGTATGGAACACCATTGATAATGCATTTGCTTCCAACTGAACTTCATTTCCTCCTGTAGAACCAATTTTGATGCAGCACTTGTGCTGTGCATTATGTGGTTTTTCAAATTTGTGTAAGGACCACTCCACGCAGGTAAGTAGAGGAAAGGAAGTGCTTTAATGGAGAACAAGCAGGTACATGCAGCCACAAGCTGAACTCACTTCAACTGCCGATTCCTACTTTTCACATTCTCAAACCTGTGACATCCAGTTACCAGGGAGCTGGTAACCAGGATTCCACAATGGGTTGCACCTGTGCTACGTTTTCATTTTTAGCTACAGTAGGTAACCTTAGTTTAGGACTCTTATGTGACAGTACATTGGTAAGTAACGTGCTCTGCCTCATGGAAATGGGTTTTTGCAAGCAGGCTTGTATGAGGAGCTACATCCATGCGCATGATAGTGATGTGGTGACTTTGGTATTTTTCTTTGGTGTGGTGGAAGGTTGTTGCCTACGTATCATTAAAATGTAGTGCCGAGATGATTGTGTTTTTTTGTTGAGAGGAAGCTGTTCTTAGTAACATTGTAGAATAGTGCGTGAATCATGGAATTTGGACAGTTGCAGCAAACCTGCTTTGTACATTGCTTTGGGTGCTATATAGTTTTGAATATTTTGTGCACAAGAACTCGAAACTCTTATTGAAATTATAGTTGCACATTTCTTTGGTCTCAAGATAGGCTAACAAACTTTTGTATTGCACTCCTACACAGAATAATATGGGACAACAAGGTCAGTTTTATTATGTTGGTGTTACTGAGAAGAACCAAATGAAACAAGATGGTATTCAGATTCACTGCACTGGCACTGGCTAAAAGAAGGTGGCAATATTGAGGAGAAGTGATTGTTCACCTCAGGTGTCTCATTGAAAGTGAGAGCTGTCCATGTAGGCGGAGGTAGTTGAAACTGCCTTGGCTCAACAGCAGACACATAACTAGATACAATCTCAAATAACCGAGATGTATTTGTTCTGCAAAGTGCCAAGCAAAGATAATAGTAGGACTGCCTGAATGATACTGGAAACCTCTGACGCCAGTTCATATATAAACATGGATGGCTGAACTAGGTGCTCCATTCCCCCTTTGTCTCCTTTCGTGGTCAAGCACTGTGTCTATTTTTCCATGATATCTTTTACATTGCAAGCATTTTAATTTGATACAGGAAGATGAGCTAGGCTTCTGGTGACGACATGTTCTGGTTGCTACACAATTTTAAGGGTTAGCTTTGTATTTTCAGACTTGCAGCAAACAGAAACACTGCCCTGGGGGTCCCTTACTGAACGCTTTGGGATTATTTCTGATCTGCTGTCCTCTCAAATACATCTCTTGAATTTCTCTATGGGAATTGCATATACAATTATATACCACATTTCTAGTTTTGACAATCGCGCTGTCACCAAACAGCCATATTACAAAAATACAAAAATATTTGAAAAAACAAATGTGTGGTGGCTGTAACAGGTGGCTGCTCTGCTTATGTCTGCCAGTGGTAGAGAACTGCCCTAGCTGCCATGCTTCTATATGAATGTGCCTTCAATCTGCTGTTAAGGGCTACTTAAAAATTTTTTCCTGCTACACCGGCTGGATCCTGGAAAAAAAGCTTTCAATATCACTGGTTAGTTGGCACTTTGGGTTGGTTTGATTTACATCTCAGGAAGAGATTCTTAATAGTTAAGGCTTGTAATTAAAACTATTATTGCGGATGTCTGCGCTAGCAGTAGCACTTGCTTACTGGGAATATGCTTAATGTACATATGCCTGGGCTTGAATGGATTCTTCATAAGTGGGTCAGGACCCTGAGCCATTGGTGGAGACCTTGCTTAATACAATGGGATTTTGGGGATCAGCATAGAAGACACAATCCATGTGGTGTCAAGGTATGTGGATGGCACTCTGGTTTACCTGAAGGATCAGTTATGCAGATTCAAAGCAGTATTGGGGCTGGTTATGAATTGTCAGAAATCCAAATTGATTCCCCTGGTTCACTAGCACATGTAAGACAAGATGCAATGCCTGATTTTGGGCTGTCCTGGCAGCAGGGAACTCTTAAGTGCCTCAACACTCAAGTAGTGCACAGGCCCCAAGATATTCTAGAGACCATAGCATTGTGGGGTTGTGCTGATCGGGCGAGTTCCAGGTTAAGTTACCCCTCGCATTGATGAGACAAGTTATCTTGATTAAAGTTTAGCCCTGTCTAGGAGCCTCTATGTATTCTAGAGAATGATGGCTGTGGTTCCTAAGTGAATTAGATAGTATTGTGTCCTCTATTATAAGGCTGGGTCACGCTCCAGGATTAAACTAGCAGCAGTAAAACCCTGTTGTGTTGTGAGCATGGTGGTTTTGCACTTCTTAATTTTGAATTGTACTGCTAGGCTTACTAGCTCCATTACTTGGACCAAAGGTGGGAAAACAAGCCCAAATCAGAGAAAGTACTACTAGCCGGCATCTGTGGCAAGAGTGACATGCCTTATGTTGGTCTTGCAGAAACGAAACAGCCTCTTGAGGTGACCTGTTTGATTATACTGATAGCATATATGTGGGTTAGACACAAAGACAGAAGCGGGGAATGTACGCTCTGTAACCCAGTGGCACTACAACTGAACCTCCCTCCATTTAAGGTGGCTTTGGTTAGATGATGCATTCAGGAAGGGTGTTTAAATATGAGTCACACATTTGAGAAGGGCTTTATTCTTAGGTTTGAATGGGTCAGTTCCTGGTGTATCCATGCCTTACAAGAGCAATCAGAATGACATGGCTAGTGTTTCTATAAAACCTAAGAGAGGCTAAAACTAATAGGCCTTACTTCAAGCAAATGTATGGTATCCATTTTATATAGGGCACAGCATGAGGGGCTCCCTTTCGTGACCAATCACAGGTAGGAAAGCATGGTAGGCGAGCTGCAGTAGAGCCCTAATGGATTCTGAATGGCAGAGTGCGTGCTAGATTTTAAAGTTGTGCTGTTCATGTTGCTGCCCAGGGCCTGTCTGACCCCCAAGGTATTCCATACGATTTATGCATCTGAAGATGATGCGTGTCTGAGATGTCAAAGTGTAAATGCTACATATGTTGTGAAGTGTTATTGATACTGTAAGGAGTTGTAGGTTACATTGTGGATCATAATACTGACCACTGCTTATTGGGTCTGCATAAGAAGCTGAAGGAAAAAACAATTTGTTACAAAATTCTTGTCTGTTTGCTAGCTAGACAGAGAATTACAGTTTATTGACTGTAAACCGTGAAACCATTGAATATTGTGTGGCGATCTAATGCCTTGGAATGGACTGTGGTGAGACAATCCATATACTTTGAGTAAGAAAAGTCCCAAAGGTGGGAGTAGTTGTATACAAGTGTAGAAAACTGATTTGCTTCTATTTATCTTTTCCTGATGACCTTCCTCATGGCCAATAAGCTGATGCATATATCAATAATTGGGATGGAAGGTCCTTTTCGAGTGTAGCCGCATGGTACCAAGGTGGTAGTGAAACGCGAACTCTGCATTATTTTTGTTGCAAAATCGTTTTTATTAGAATTTCATTGCATAATAAAGTACATATTTATCAGATATAGCAGAAACAGACATCATGCGAGTTGGACTTCATGTAGTTATTTATAGCCATGTCACAGTATATGACCCATCCATCATTTCAGTAGGTAGCATCACTGATGTGGGGAGGTATATGGGTAAAGAGCGTGTCCATAAGAGGTGGTCTATGGCCTGTACTGGTAACCGGGTGTGAGCTCTCAGCACTAGCCCTGTAGGTGACTTGTTGCTATGCTGAGAAGAACGATCTGAACTCTTCAAACTGGGGGCTGGAACTGGGGTACACTGTGTCTATAGTGATGTCGCATAATAGAGGCTAGCGGATAAGTATGTTCTGACTGAGCAACTTATTGCGCAGCGCTGAGAGGGAGGGCCGAGGCGCCAGACTGGAAGTGATATATGGACCGTATGCCCTGGGCTACAATCCCTGACCCCTTTGGTACTTATTCTTCAAGAGGACTGCAGTGGATAACCTCGGTGTGTGCATGCGCTGTGGGGGAGCAGGCGCTCTAGGACGGTGGCACCTCTGTCGCTTCCTGTTTAAAGGAGTGTAGTAGGATTGCCCATGACATGGATATGAGGTGCTTGCGGATACCCTTAAGTTCTTCAGAACGGAGCACCTCCTCTTCTGCGGCGCCCCATTTGTTGACCGCCCCCCACCAGGCTGCTAGCGGGGCTCCCCCCGGCGCTCTCCATTGCATTGCTATACACCGTTTGGCTAGAAGCAGCGCCAGAGACGCGAAACACGTCTCTACTTTCAGAGACTTACGGCGCTTGTGTATGCCCAGTGCGCAGGCCTCCTATTTGTGAATGTCAGTAAGCCCCATGACTGTGAGGAGGGCGGTGTGGACTCTGGGCCAATAAGCGCGGAGCGTTGGACAATCCCAGAACATGTGGAGAAAGGATGCGGCGGGCATTGGGCATCTGGGGCATGTAAAGGGCGTATCTGGGTAATACTGTTGGAGCTTCTCAGGCATCAGATAGGCGCGATGTAGTATGGGAAGTTCTATGCTTTCAAAACAATAGTTGCGGGACACTTTTTTGGGGAACTCTAATGCACGGTCCCATTCCCTGTCATGCAGTGGGCTCTGAACCTCAGCTTCCCATTTCTCCCGAAGGGGCGCAAGGGTGATTGGTTTTAGAGCCCGCACCGCTTTGTATATCCAAGTGACCAGGTGACGCCCCAGGCCCATCTGTAGCAATGTGTGTATCGCCGGGTGTGTGGGTGTCTCGGTGTCAATTGTGTTCCACATTCTATGACAGTCTTCTAGCAGTTGGCGATGTAAAAGAAATTGCCCCCTCGGAATCTCCATATCTGCTGCCAGTTCCACGAACATCTGCAATTGTCCATTCAAATTGAGAGTGCCTACCTCCGTGACCTCGTGCACCGTCCAGTCGCGGAGCGCCCGCTCAGTGTAATGTGCCCGGGCTCTAGGGAACCCCAACAGCGGCAGGACGGGGTAGTACATGGGCGATTCACGGTTCAGTCGGTGAATACGCGTCAGACAGGCTTGTGCCACAGTCATCTGGAGGGGCCGGTCACGTAATGGCTCTGCCCCAGGTAATAGCATGCGAAGAATGGTTGGGGTCGGAGTGAGCTTGGCAGCTGTGATCGTTTCCCCCAGCGCGCGGCCCGCTGTTCATTTCGAAACCCAATGAAGCCGGGCTGCGAGGAAATAGGCCTCGAAGAAAGGAGCAACCAGCCCCCCCTGATTCATGGGCAGCTGGAGCTTAGCAAGGGCAATTCTCCCATGGCTTGAGCCCCAGATAAGAGTACCGAGAAGGGTATCCAGCTCGCTGAAGAGGGAGCGTGGAGGGATCACCGGAAGGTTAGCAAAGTAGTATAGTAATTGCGGAACCAATATCATTTTGGCCACTGCGATTTTGCCAATGACAGCAAGGGGGAGATCTTCCCAGAAGTGCACGGAAGACCTGATACCAGCCATTACCCTGCGATAGTTCCCTTCATAAAGGTCTTGCGGTGAGTGGAATAAGCGAACACTCAAGTACCGCACTGCTTGAGGGCTCCATGAGACATTGATGCCACCTAGTCGTAACGGACAGGGAGGAGGATCGCTAACGAGAGGATATACCGTTGATTTAGACCAATACACTTTGAGACCCGCCACTGCCTCAATTCTTGTAGCAAGTGAAGTATGGGGGTGAGATCAGATGCGACATCCCGGATATCGATGAGCACGTCATCCGCGTATAACGATACTGCATGGTGGTGTCCGTGATGAGAATAACCCAGTGCCCGTTCTCTTTGCGAAGATGGACTGCCAGTGGCTCCCTCGCCATGGCGAAGAGCAATGGAGAGAGCGGGCAGCCCTGGCGTGTACCCCTGTGTATTGGGAACGATGGCGATATAAGGGGCCCGATTCGCACCCTAGAGGTTGGTGCGGAGTAGATGAGCTTAGTGTATGCAAGTAGGCGGGGTCCCACTCCCATCCAGTATAGAACCTGAAGAGGTAAGGCCATAAAAAAGTATCAAAGGCTTTTTCCAGGTCCAGGACATGGCACGCCGCGCAGGGAACTTGGTCTCTGATCTGGTCCTGAACGTGAAACAGGTGTCTGATATTGTAGGAGGTATTTCGGCCCGGCACAAACCCACACTGATCTTGGTGGATCAGTTTCAGGAGGACTGTGGCGTATCTATCTGCTAGTATCTTAAATCTTGTAATCCGACGGTAATAGGGCGATGGGCCGATATGAGCCCATTTGCTGCTGGTCCTTGACCGGCTTGAGGAGGGAGACTATAACCGACTCACACATAGATTGTGGCAGTTGGCCTTCGTCCAGGGTGGCATGAAACTGTGTTACCAATTGGGGGACCAACTGTGTTGCAAACGTGCGGTAAAATTCCAGCGGGAGGCCATCTAGTCCAGGAGCCTTACAGGTAGCCAACACGTGGAGCGCCTGTTTGACCTCAGCTGGGGCTATAGGCTCGTCCAGGTCAGTTCTGTCACTACTCGCTATGCGGGTCAAAGGGTATTTGGTCAGGAACCGGGCGAGTCGCTCCTCATCCACCGGGGCTGGGGCTGTATATAACTGTGTATAGTGCTGTCGAAATGCATCTAGGATGGATGCCTGTTAGTGTATTAGGGTGTCCTGCTCGGGACGGATCGTTGTGATCAGCGGGAGGGTCGTGTCCTGCTTCACCAACCATGCCAGCAAAGCGCCCACTCTGTCACCTTCCCTGTGTACCCGCGCCGTGTACGACCTAAAATTATATCGGCGGAGATCTGCTAGTGCCTCTGCATATGTGGTTTTGGCTTCCTCTACTTGGGCAGGTGTGGCTGTATTTTTGTCAGCTGCGCGTGTGAGTGTGGCCAGTGCATGTTCTGTTTCTTGAATGCGGCGCGCTACGACATGACGTACCCCTGTGATATGTTGAATGCAGGTGCCCCTAATGACCACTTTAAATACGTTCCATTCCGCGGCTCGAGTGGAGGCTGTGCGCGTGTTCTCCTGGAAACAGTGCTGTATGTGTTCTGCTTGCATCTGTCGGAAGATTGGGTCTTCCAGGCAGTCCCTGGGCAAACGGCAAGTGGGTACCGGTGGTCAAGGTGGGCACCACGCAAGAGTGATCGTGTTGGCGTCATGATCGGACAGGACCCTACCAAGATAGCCTCTAGAATGGTGGGGAGGATGGGGGTGTAACGAAATGTAAACTCTGCATGGGGGATAATAACTATAAAATGTAGAATGTGTTTCAGACTCTTTACATGGCCGCTGCTCATCTGCCCTGTATTTATTGTGCTCTGTGGTTTGAAGTGTGTTCAGTAATGATTTTGATGCTAGAAAGCAATTAAATAAAGTTAGTTAAAAAAAAAAATAAGATTGGACCCTTTTGATCTTCTATTAGAATGGCTATGCATGCTCTGGTCAGAGTGCCATAAGCAGGTCATTCGCATATTGTTGGAAGATGCTACATGAACGGAGTGATAACTGCTTTGTTAAATGACTATAACTTGATGTAGCTGACAAATCGACTCAAAGTGAACTATGCTGCCAGCAGTTCTGTGCACTGGAGTTTCCTAGGTGGCTCTCCCTCTGATATGCTTTTCTTCTTGAGTGGAACTCAGGCCCTCCTGTGCGTCTTTCCGCCCATACCCCTCCAGCCAGAGTTCTCAAGAAGATAAAGAACGACTGGGCCCAAGTCATCCTTATGGCTCTGGATTGGGCATGGAGAGTCTGATATCCCGAGCTGTTGAGCATTGCCATCGGTCCTCTGATCAGGCTGCCAATTCAGGATATCCTTCTGTCCAGCAGCAGGGGAGGGTTCTCTACCCGATTCTGTCAACGCTCCGCCTTCTTCTTTGGAGATTGAGTGACAGTTCACAGCTTACGACCTTCCTCCCGAAGTATGTAAAGGCATTATGGCAGCCATGCGGCCCTCCATCAAGACGATTTACGTCTGTTGCTTAATTTGTGGCATGGTGTACAGAAAAACAAATTGATCACCTGTCTCAGGTTCTCCTGTTAGTCCTTTCTCTTGCACAGCAGAGCTCTTTATGCATTATCTGCTTTTGTTTGATCCCCTGACCTACCTTTCCTTTTCCGATCCTCTGTTGTACATAGGTTTCTGAAGGGCTAGCAACATATGTTTCCTCCCTCTCCTTTCATTATGCATCAGTGGGACCTTAATCTTATCCGGACGTTCCTGATGTGCGCTCATTTTGAGCCCTTACATTACTGTCCTTTCAGGCTCCTTACCATCAAGGCCGTTTTCCTGGTGGCAATAACATGTCCCCGGAGGGTCTGTGTGCTTCAGGCCTTGTCATCCAATACTTATTATCTTAACAGAGTTTGAGTTTGAGTTTAAAATATTTGTATAGCGCACTTTCACCGGCGGTTTCATGGCGCTGCAACAGACAGATTTTCAGAGTAGAAGTAAGGAAATCAGAATAGGAAGGAGAGAACAATAAGTGGTCTAGTTAAAACATTTGGCAAATAAGTGGGCTTTAAGTTTCTTCCGAAATTGAGGGTACAGAGTTAGAGATCTGAGCTCAAAAGGAAGGGAATTCCACAGGAGTGGGGCACGGGTTGCAAACTTTGATCCTCCCCATTTCTTTCTCCGAAAACGGGGGGCTGACAACAGGGATTGCGTGGAGGAGCGCAGTTCCCTGGTTGGAACATAGGGAACAATCTCAGATGTTATAAAGGCCGGAGCCGCGCCCAGTCGTGCTTGAAAGGTGATAGAAGCAAGCTTAAACTGGACGCGTTCACGGACAGGAAGCCAGTGTAGGGATTTGAGAAGGGGAGTTACATGGTGGGATTTCGGAAGATTGAACACCAGCCGTGCTGCCTGGTTCTGGATCAGCTGCAAACGCCGTAGACTATATGCAGGAATACCCGCATATAGGGCATTAAAATGACCATCGCCAAAATGATCATTTTCAAGGCATCGAAGGTAAAAAAGCGGGATACCTTGCGGATGGTGCGTAGTGACAGGAAGGAGGAGGACACCACAGAACTAACCTGGGAGTGAAGAGTGAGCTGAGAGTTGAGTTTGATACCTAGAGTTTTAACTGAGGTAGAGGGGACCGGGGAAGAACCTAGGGAGGGGGGCCAAAAAAGTGAAGACCAGGGACTGGAGCAACCACCTGTCAACACCAGCTCGGTCTTATCTGGGTTAAGTTTCAGGTGGTTGTAGTTCATCCAGTCCTGGATAAAAATCATAATAGACTGGAAGTTTGAGATGGAAGCAGGGGAAAAAGACAGATTGAAAACAAGTTGAAGGTCGTCCGCATAATTGTATATGCTGACATCCATTTGCTGTAGTGAAAAAATAAGGGGGGCAATATAAAGGTTAAACAAGAGGGGTGAAAGGGAGGAACCTTGGGGAACCCCGCACTGAACTTTCCGGAAGTCCGCAGAGAAGACACCCAGGCGAACAGCCTGGGTGCGGTCCCTCAGGAAGGAGGATAGCCATACCAGAGCGGTAGCCCCGATCCCCGCCGCCCTGACACGGGAGAGTAAGATGGTATGGTCAACCGTGTCAAAGGCGGCTGAGAGATCGAGGAGAACCAAGGCCTGGGCCTGGTTGGTATCCATTCCCTCCCTGAGGTTGTCAAGGACTGAGAGAACTATGGACTCCGTAGAGTGTGCGGGGCGGAAGCCAGCCTGGCGGGGAGCCAAAATCCCATACTCCTCCACAAAGGTGCTCAGGGACCTGGTGACATGGCGTTCGAGCACCTTAGCCAGAAATGGTAGGAGGGAGATAGGGCGGTAGTTGGCGGGGATCGAAGGGTCTGCGCCAGGTTTTTTTAAAATGGGGACAATAACAGCGGCTTTCAGTGGAGTGGCAACAACCCCCTGGGAAAGGGAACTGTTAAGGAAGTGAAGGGGGGGGTCTGGACAGGTTGTATAAATGTGGCGAAGGATATGCGCAGGGCAAGTGTCCAATGGGGATCCGGATTTAACAAGAGGAATTATTGAGGTCAAGGAATCTTTAGTCAGGGGAGGAAAGGCATCAAGTTGTCCATTAGGTGGAGGACACTGAGGGTCAACAAAAGTCGGGGGGTGAGGGGATGTTGGCTTTAATAATAGCAATCTTCTCGATAAAGAAATTATTTAAAGAGTGACAAAAGTCCTGGGACGGGGAAGGCTTGAGAGATGTCCTGTCGGAGAATGCCAAATTGTGGACAATCGAGAAGATTTCCCTCGGTTGATTCTCAGCTGCAAGAATCTTTGATGAAAAATAAGCCGTTTTTGCAACCAGGATGGCCTTCTTATATTGAGCTAGGAGAGTGGTAAACTCAGCTCTGAGTGAGGGAGAATAGTTCCTCCTCCAGGCACGCTCGGCACGGCGTACTGCAAGTTTGGTGGTTTTAAGATTCTCGTTAAACCACAAGTTGGCATCTTTCTCCCGTTTAGAGGTCACCCGCTTCAGCGGGGCGATGGAATCACAGCTAGAGGAGAGCCAGTGTTCAATGGCAACGGCCTGGGAATGAGTGGAAAGGCCTTGTAAGGTAGGGTAGGAGGAGGCTAATAATGCAGATAGATTCTCCGGGTCCACTCGGCTCCATGAGCGGACCCAAACATTCTTTGGAAGCGTGGGCCTGATAGTGGGATTGATGGGAAGGGTAAACGAAATCAGGTGATGGTCGGACCAGGTGCATGGCAAGATGGACAGAGAGTCTATCGGACAGTTCAAGGACCAAATCTGATCTAGGATGTGTCCTTTGACGTGAGTAGGAGAATGAACATGTGATACGAAATTGAGGGCTTGGAGTGTATCAGAGAATTCTCTAGAGGACGGACATTCCGCTGGATCTGAAGGCCAAAAGTTAAAATCTCCCAGTAATAAAATGGAAGAGTTATTGACCGTCAGTGTGGATAGTACCTCCTGAAAGTCAGGAAGAAAAGATAAGGGTGATTGAGGGGGGCGGTAAGTGAGAACACAAGTAAGAGGGGGAGTGGTAGAAGTAGTGCGAATGGCGAGGTACTCTGTTGTAGCAATATCTGGCAGAGGTAGACGTTGGAAGGGGAGGTCGGTCCGGGCGGTGACCGCTACGCCGCCCCCATTCCTACCATTGGAACGATCTGCTCGAAGAGCATAGTATGGAGCGGGAAGAGTGGCCAGTAAGGTAGGGAGAGAGTCCTCACTGAACCAAGTCTCTGTTAGGAAGAGGAGATCAGGTGCGTGGAGGTCTAGCAGTACCGACAGTTCGTGTGAGTGGGCCACTGCTGACCGGGTGTTGAGATAATAGGCCAAAAGAGTCCTAAGTGAGACTGGGCTGGCGTCTTCTCTGAGAGAGTGAGAAGGAGTGGGGGGAGCGAGAGGGTTGGAAGATGAAGGAAAGGGGGACAGGTCATGTGAAGATATGAGAGAGCAAGTGGAGGCAGGGAGAGGCCAGGGGCCATGAAGACTGCGGAGTTGTGAGGAAGAGTAAGTGATGATTTGAGCAGAGTGACATGCCCCTAGCCCCGGTCGGCCGCGGACGGGCGCAGACGGGCTTGCCTTAGGCGCGCATTCGGCGCGCAATCGACGCGCCCGCTGCGCTCGTCCGCTGCGCGTCCGAAATCTACACATGATTTATGGATCTGTAAGAGGGGGCGGGGGGGGCGTGGCCTCGAAAAGGGGCGTGGCCGCGGCAAGCGCCGGAAATGGCGCCAAGAGTGTCCCTGTACCAACAACCGTGGCAACGCTAGATCCGCTGCACGGGTGGTCTGGGCGAATAAGGTCTGCAAGCAGCAGTTTAAAGGAGCAGAAGGTGAGTGAATTAAAAGTACAAGAAATAAGGTGACGCTCAAATTTTAAAAGCAATTACACAAGATTCGTGCTCCCGGCTTTCCACCTCAGGAGTATCTGTCAATCTGCCTAGGCGTTCGTATTCAGCGCCTTTTAAGGGCTAGAAAGAGGGCGTGGCCTCAAAGGGGCCTGGCCACGGCAAGCGCCGGAAATGGCGCCAAGAGTGTCCCGGTACCAACAACCGTGGCAACGCTAGATCCGCTGCACGGGTAGTCTGGGCGAATGAGGTCTGCAAGCAGCAGTTTAAAGGAGCAGAAGGTGAGTGAATTAAAAGTACAAGAAATAAGGTGACGCTCAAATTTTAAAATCAATTACACAAGATTCGTGCTCCCGGCTTTCCGCCTCAGGAGTATCTGTAACACTCACCCAGAAAAACTGGTGCTTCGTACGAGAGCTTCTTTTCTTCCGAAAGTGGTCACTTTATTTTACATAGAACAAACCATCACAATGCCTAATTTTTACTCTCCACATCATCCCTCCAAGGAAGAAGAGCAACTTAACTGTCTGGACTCAAAAAGAGCGTTGTCATTCCACCTTGACCGCTCACGAGTTTATGGAGTATGTTGAAGCGAAGAAAGGATGCGCTGTACAGAAGAGGGCTAACTCCCGATTGATCATTCTCTGTATCAAAATCTGCTCTGCATTAGCTAAGAAGCAAACCCATTTGGGTTTTAGTGCTCATTCCACCAGAGCTAAAGCTGCCACAAGTGCGTTAGCATGCGTTGTTCCGGTCCTGGTCATCTGCCAGGCAGCAACATGGACTTCCCTGCATATGTTTACCAAACACTTCTGTCTGGACAATCAGGTCTGTAGTGATTGGCCATTCGGTTCAGCATGACTTTCTTGTATGAAATAGGTCCGTAGTGCCACCTCCAGGGAGGTATTGCTTGGGTATCTATTCTAAGGTAAGGAATCTACGACTAGAAGTATCTATCAGATGAACAAGTTACTTACCTTCGGTAACGCCTTTTCTGATAGAGACTCTATCTAACCGCAGATTCCTTACCGACCCACCCATCCTCGCCGCTCTGTGAATGGATTTCTAGGGACAGGGCTTTCCCCCTCCAGGCCCTAGTTTTCCACACCATTGGTAAGTGTACTTCGTGCCTCTGTGCTTCTGGTGTGGAAAGTCGCAAAATGGAACTGAAGTCAGCGCGCCTATATATGCACTTCAAATGTAATTTTTAGCGTGGATAACGCAGCGCTGAACGATGCCACCTACCAACGCGCTGGGGTACTGCTCACGAAAAATTTCCAGATCCAGTCTGGTGCCTGGGGATAATTCTGAGATGAAGAATCTGCAGCTAGATAGTCTCTACCAGATAAGGCGTTACTGAAGGTAAGTAACTTATTCGACTGTTAAGACTAAGGTCCTGATTTAGATCTCAGCGGATGGGTTATTCTGTCACAATAGTGATGGATATCTTGTCCACTGAAATATAAATCCCATTATATCCTATGGGATTTACATTTCGGCAGATGGTCTATCCATCGCCATTGTGATGGAGTAACCCATCCGCTGAGATCTAAATCCGGCCCTAAGGATGTTTCTAAAATGTGACCAATATCACAAGTCCACAATCATGTGTGGTGGAGAACCACAATGTATTTAATGTACCCGGTAAATGCCAGAACCATGTTGCGAGTTTATTGGGTTCGGGAAATATCTCCTATTCCGAGTTCAGATTTGTAAATAAGGGCAAAACATGCGGTATTCCTTGTGTGATGATATGGGGAAAATTGTCGGTCTACAGAGTTCATTACACCTGATGATGAAACATTTCCTAGCAATTATAAAGGAAAGTTTCAGTTCTAGTAAGGACACGAAGGTGAGGATTATGCTTTCTCTCTCTTCATTTATTTTACTCACCAGCCTTAAACATTTAACATTGTACCAAGTAGAACTTAATTTCTCACGAGTCCAAAAGAAAACTGTAGTCCACCAATCAGCTCCATAACAATTGAAATAAAACTATCATAAAGGAGAAGCACTTCTTTCTCTGTTCACAGGTCACACCAATCAGCAATTTGAGCTCAGTACTCCTGCTTCTGATTCGACTCTATAAGTAGAGAACAATTTTAAGGATACCAAAAATGATAGTACACATAACTATGTTAACAGAACTTTACTGTAGTTTCATGACAACACAATATCCTTGTACATTGTAACTAGGAGACGTTGAAAATAATTATTAACTGGAAAGATTTCATACTTATAGCATGTGTCAAATCCAGTCAGACCTGTCCAGGGTGGGTACACAGGTGCAAACAACTTGGCTCGGGTGAGATAATCTTCGCCTCTGCTTTCCTCTACGATTGCTTGGAAATGTCTTATTCTATGTCAGGACCAGAGGCTTAGATCATCCTAGTTCAAGGCTTATTGATTACCAAAGAATACACACCCATTACTGGTTTAAAGTAGAACTTTTTAAAAGTGGAGTTGATTGACCAGTCAGCCTCATTAAGAATATCCTCTAGTTAACTGCCAAGCAAAAGGGCTTTAAATGCCATGGTCCTTCGATTTAATGAGTGCCAAAGTCTGAGGTGTCTCTGCCTACTTCATTATCGCTCTCACCCACCTTGAAATGGTTGGGAATTAAACTGGTTTGGGCTGTTTCATAATTCCAATCAGTAATTGTCTGGTTCCAGTCGGTCTCAGTTTTTCCGTCATTGACTTATACTCTCACCCAGTGCTTCACACTCAACTTTGTGTTATCTGGGAACACCAATCACTGAATCAACCTTGTGCTACACTTTCTAGACACTGTTAGAGTAAACCCTTCCAGGGGACAAATTGTAGCTGACGCACCTAACACTCTCTCATCAGCAACTCTCTTACATGATATAAGACTTAATAGCATAGCCAGCGTACCTAATAACTGTTTCCTAGGTAGGAAACAAGTGTCTGGCCACGATTCCAGGAACCGTAGGACTACATTCACGCCCCACACCGAGAATAGCTTGTTTCAGGAAGAACTGATTATCTGACCTCTCTAAGTACCCTTCAGACTAAAGGATGGTCCTGGATCTGAACTCATTTAGGCAGCTGAAACCTCTGATCTGCCAGTGTTAATCATGCAATAGGCCCTTCCTTCGTCCACCAGTTCAGACTGAAAACGTAGAATGTGCTCTAAATTCATCACCACAGATCCAAATGCCATCCCAGACCCCAACTGGACCATGACCCACCAAGCAGAGCAATATTGCTTGGTAGTTGATTCTTACCAGGCCCTCTTAATGAGGTATGAAACTTGTAACTAAAAGGCCTGTGATCTCCCAGTGCCTCCTGTTATCATCCAAATCATGAGGTTGAGGGGCCCGTCCACTATCAATGGGTGCAAGTTCCCATGAACTCAGAATGTCTTGACTCCAGGGAAGTAGGGTTGGGAAATCTGAGGAAAGTTCCAGAAGAACTAGAAACCAGACTTGCGACCTCCAGACCGGTGTCATCATGATCAGAGTCGCCTTTACCTGCTTTGGCAGTCTCATGATCATGGAAAAAGGTGGAAAAGCATATCAGCTGCTTTGACTCCAATCCTGTAAGAACAGGATTGTCACCTCCACTAGCGGATCAGGTCTCCAACTGGTAATCACTGAAGTTGATGCTCTAGGTGCTATGCAAACAGGTCTCCCTGACAGAAAACAGCCTTTACAACGTGGTTTGTACCACATTGTACCTTTACCATGCATTTTGTACCACGTACGTTTTTAGAATGCATATGCTTTTACAATGTATGCCTTTGCCATGCGTTAAGGTAAGTTCAGGGTGTGGGGGTCTCCCCCGCAAATACGTTGTGTGTGTATTTGTATATATATATATATATCTAAAACAGTGCGTGGTAAATGCATACGTTGTAAAAGCATATTCTGTTTTTTTTTTAAATGCGGGGTAAAAAATGTGTGGTAAAGGCATGCAGAGTTTTCCCTGCGTTGTTCCATCATAGAACCTCACGGATCTCATTTGTGCAACAATTGCCTGACCAGTTCTGGATCCAGCTACCACGGAATAAAGTCTTTCAGACGTATGGAGTTCCAGTATGCCACTGCATTGAATTTCGCCTGTAGGTGTTCTGCTGTGACTGAACTCTTCCTGTCTTAGGCAGAAGTGCCAAAAATCTTTTTCCAATTTTGCCAATCCCTTCAATGTCATACCTCCCAAATACTTAATCTACTGTGCTGCAGACACTTTGTTCATTTTAGGAGTATGGACTGCAAGTCTCTGTCTTTCGACAGGCATTTCACTGCAAATGAGCTGACTAGGAGCTCTAGGCAATTGATATAGTCTAAGAAACCTCACTTTCATGTTAAAACACCTCCAGGATATTCCCTCTTCCGCTAATGTTTTCTTAAGTTTCTTCTGAATAAGTACCATCTTTGATGGAAGTTTTAGGTTCTGTTGAACCAAATCAATGACAAAGCCTAGGAATACTATATTCTGTGTAGGACGCCACACTAATTTCTTTGTTTAGTATAAAACCCAAGTCTTGGAGCAAGGACATTGCCATATCCAATTGTTTGAGGAGGCAGTTATCGTCCTGGTTCATCAGAAGGATGTCATCTAGGTAGACAATCAATCTTACTCCCTCCTCCACCCTTGCATCAGAGGAGTTCCATGACCGGCCTCAGAACCTTGGTAAAAACCAAGGCACAGAGGAAAGTGTGAATGGTAGTGCAGAAAACTTGTATACCTGTTGCATCCATGGGAACTGGAGAAATTGTCTGTGGATGCAAAAATGGGGACATTGAAGTACACTTCTTTCAAATCTAGACTGACCATCCAATAGTTTGGCAGCAGAATTTCTCTGAGAAAATGCATACCACCCATTTTGAAATTATGGCGGGCCCAACCATTCTTTAAATTTCTTTGGTTGGTAAGAAAGCGTACTCCTTATCTAAAGTTCCTTCCGAGGTGTTGTCTGTGCCACAGAATCCCCCCTCTACTGCACCTTTTGCCGTTCCTCTGGTGGAGAAGAATCCCCCAAAGTTCAGCTGTTTTTGCCACAGGTACAACCTGGACTGAAACATCTGGGACGCTGGAGAGAAGGGACAGCCATCCGAACGCCCCCTTCCGCTACCTGACCCACTGAAAAATGTGTCCAAAAGCCTTTTTCGGGGACTACTGGGCCTTCTCAAGTGATGAGAATTCGGTCATAAATTTACTAAGTTCCTTTACAAAAGGGTCCCTGAGGAGCTCTTTCCCACCATCCACAACTCCTTCATTGGTGTTGGCCAGTTCCCCTATCTTCGGGTCAGATTTGATGAGGCGAAATCAACGTCTCTGCGTTGAGAGGGCATAGTTAGTGTTTCCAAGGAAACCTATAGCATGTTGTGTCTAACCCGACAGGATATTGGGTAAGATCAAATTGCTAGTTTCCTTGACTTCCTCCCCCATATCAAGCATTTTCGTGAGTGGCCCCTCAACATCCAGCAGTTTAGTCTGGCACGCTCTCCAGGAACTGTCAGTGGCCTTCTTAGAGTCCTTAATAAACTTTGTGGCGAAAGTCACCATCTTTTCCAACAAAGGTATCCTACCACCCAGAGATCAGTGGTTTCATTTAAAGCATTTTTTATTTATTTTAGATTTTATATATTCCGCTTCCCCTTTGGGAATAGTAAATGTTTTTATTTAGAACCTTCATACACCCAATTGGTGTCATGCTTCATCATCGGGTTGCACCCTGATCCTTATAAACCAGGGTTGGCTCGACCATCTTCAAGGGAGCACTTTGATAAAGCTGTAGAACTAACAGGGAGAGTATATAAAAATACATAGTGGTTACCCCGCTATGCCTTTATTTTAGGTACCACTGGTAAGATTAAAAATGTATTTGGACCTCATATACACTGTACATACACTGTCTATATACCATGCACTATCGGTTCAGAAAGCAAGCAATAAAAAAAGCAAAACATTCCGTAAACACTGGAAAAACACTGTTTCTGTCGTTTATAATGGCAAGAAAATGTGTAAAAACTGATAACTACTTTATGTTAAGGTATTGAAATCACTTGTAAACACTGAAAAAACCCCACCAGAATTTACTAAAAATAGAAACTGAAAACAGGAAAACCTATGTATGTTGCTCAGCAGTAGAGTGCTATACTTGCTGAGTGTTTTAGAATTCACCCAAAATGATACTCCTTTTAGCGTGGGTGAATACCACCCCATGACAGTACCAGCAGTAGGTACATGCAGGCCTTTTTTTGAACCCCACTAGGGGCTTTAGCTATTGACTCTACCTGGTACATCTGTGTAGTAAGTAGTCACTGGGCCTTCACATTCTCCTTTGCTTTATGTGGAGTATATGTGCGCATGTTTCAGTACATGCAAAAAACAGTAGCCATGTAGGGATCACCTCTGGTGCCTATTAGCCCCTAACTTGTAGGATGCTCCATAGGGTTAGTGGTAGCCAGAGTTAGATGTCGCCCCTCCTCCAACAGCTCTGCTCATTTGATTCCCCTCCCATTCACTAGAATCCATCTAGCCAAGTGCACCATCTGATCTGAATCATAAGACATTCAGAAAAAGGCCAAGCCCCCATCCCATCTGCTGCCTCCCTCTCACTCCTTATCCCCAGCCAAGAGGAACCAGCTCATATTAGGTATGTGGAGACTTAGCTACCCCAGAGGGGGCACAGCATAGGCCCATAGGGCAGTAAGGAAGGGGGTTGAAAATTGGCATTGAGTAGCTGTGTGTCTATTTGATTTGATCTCGTTTCAGTTCTTCTGGTCTTATGATCACATGCGGTACCAGGGACTATGCAGATTAAGGAAATAACCAAAGATAAACTTTTTCATCTAAATAGGTCACCCAAACACAATGTTCATTGAAAGCTGAAATATAGGGGTAGTTAAAAATGGGATGATTTTACTGCACAAAGATATACAAGGCCATTCATTCCCCCGAAGTCCCCCTCACTCCAGCACTGAGGGAGATTTCAAAAGTGGGAGTGGAACTGTATTATCATAATAGGCTAATGAATGAACTTCACATCATGGTATCTAGAAAGATGGACTGGTAAGCATATGAGTGAATGCGCTGACACAGTGGGGTACTCATAATTAGCGCAACATGTTAGACCGTATCCTATAACTCCACAAGCATTATGTTGTTGAAGAGCACGATAATTGCTGGGACCTTTCTTCCTACTGTAAAGAGGAACATTTTCTTACTGAATGTGTGCCAATTTATTTTCGTCATTGTACAATCATAAGGGTCACAATAAATCCACAGCTTGTTGAAAGCATAATGGGAATTAATGGATCTGTCAGTCATCAGGGTTTTGGCTGCATTCCTGTATCCATGTTTCGATGTGAGAGGGGAGTTCTAGTGCCAAGGGTATTTAAGGAGAAGTTGGAAGACCTCAGGTTGGCTACTGTCTTCTCCACGCTCACATTATGAGGACATGGGTGTATCTCAGTATTGTTCTTTGCCTTTGTTTACGTATTTAGATTTGGCCAACTACCAGAAACTGTGCACACGTACACATAGGCTTCTGGGATTTAGGCTGTCAATGTGAATCTTGATTTCTATTTTTACCACTTGTGAATGCCAACTATTTCTGGTGTGATTACCTTTACCTTGATTTAAAATTATTTCCTCTTTCTTGATGGGACAAATTCATAAGAAGTCGCTGCCTTCATTTTTCCCATAGTGTGCAGGGTTAGAAATTTACTTCTGACAATGCAGAAGTAGAATTTCTTCCAGGGTTGGGAAAAATGTGGTTGGAGGAAAAGTGAACTTGTAAACACTCAACCGATATTCTAAGGGGCAAAACTACACATTCATATTTTTCCATGCTAAAATGCAGATCTGAAAGAAACACATAGTGATTGATTCCTTACCTTAGACTCACCCCCAGGCGTCAGACTGGATCCGGAAAGTTTTCCTCAGCAGTACCCCTGCACGTCGGAAGTTGGTGTTGTGCGGCTCCGCGTTCGTCGTTGGCGTCGTGGTCGCCGAGATGACGTCGCGGCAGTTACTTAGACACCGCCCTCGCGCGCTGACGTCAGTTGTTTATTTTTCCGCGCCAGCAAGTGCAGATCCAGAGAGGTACCCCGAGTCATTTTTTGACTGAGTTTTTCGAGGCCGTTTTGTCTCTTCTTTTCGATTCGATCGACTTGGGTGCCGTAGGGATGCCCTGTTTCAAGTCCTGCGGAGCTGGTCATCGAATGATGTCGGTGACGGACCCGCACTGTGCGTGTCTCTACTGCCTGGGACACGACCACAACCCCAAGTCGTGCCCCAACTGCCGGGCCATGGCGCCAAAGACTTTGCGGGAGCGGTCCCGAAAGTTGCTTGAAGTCCGGCAGTCGGCTCCGCGCCACTCAAGGTTCCGGTCCCGTGGAAGGTCGAGGAAGGTCGAGGGACCGGTCGCAGAGCCATCACCATCGTTCTTCGGGATCCAAGTCTTCGCACTCCGGGTCAGGTAAGGCGAAGCATCACAAGAAGTCAAAGAAGTGCCATCGCTTATCGACTTCCCCTTGCGGACGCGGCTTAAGGTATGGGTGATGCCTCCCCTGTGGCTCCGGCGCAGCCTACGGTGTCGCCATCGGCCTACCCGCCCTTCCCAGGTCTGTCGGCGACTCCAGCCCAGCTGCAGGAATTTCTGGCAGCCATGGCCTGCCACTTTGGGCCGTCGGGCCCTGCCAACGCGCCTTCGGGCCCCGAGGGCCCGACTGGGGGTCCTCGCACTAAACTGCCAGTGGCTCCGGCATCGCTGCCGGCTTCAGCGCGCAGGCTGCAAGGCCCCCAAGAATTCAGGCCTGGATCCTGGTCGGCGCCGGTTGACCTCGTGACACCTCCACCAACGTCGACTCCACCAGCACCACTCCTGACGTCGCCCGTGCCCCCGGACAACGTCGTCCCCGGTTTCAGCCCTGAAGTGGACACGATGCCTGAACGGCGTCGCTCTACGCCGATTCCAACGCCGATGGGGCTTTCTACCCTATGTCCACCAGCCTCTGTATTTTCGGCCTGTTCCACAGCCTTCCGAGGAAGGGGAGGACTGGGAGGGGGACCCTCTCACAGCACAGTGTGAGTTTGACCCGGACTGGGTTGAGGATTTGGGGGATGCCAGCGGTCTTGACACCTCTCCTGACCTTGGCATGCTAACTCCTCCTACTGTGGCTACGGAGGAGGGTGCGAGTTATGCAGTGGTGTTGCTTAGGGCGGCCGAGGCTCTCCACCTCGAACTCCCTACGGTGGCCGTCAGGACTTACTTTCTGACAGAAGTGCTTCAGCCGGCGGCTACCTCTGCGGAGCCACTGCTGCCCTTTAATGATGCACTTTCAGATGTTATTTTGGGCACCTGGTCCAGGCCCAACACAGGGGCTACTGCAGATAGGAACATGGTTGACGCCATCGCCCGGGACCGGGCAACCTCCTCTTCCTCTCCCAACAACCCACCCCTGAGAGGTTGGTGATCCTGGACTCTACGTCCCAACGCGCCTTCACTACCGCACCTCGGGATAGGGAATCCAAGAGACAGTTTGGGAATAAAATGTTTTCTACTGCCAGTTCAGGACTGCGGTCTGTGAACACCGCATGCCTCTTGGGCTGTTATTCCCACTCTGTGTGGGATACGGTGGTGCAGGTGCTGCCTCAGTGTCCGGAGGAATCCCGAATAGTGCTCTCCAAAGCTATTGCTGAAGGGAGAGATGCGGCAAAGTTCACAATGCGATGTGGCCGTGACACCGCCAACTCGCTGGGCAGGGCGATTTCCACGACAGTGGCGCTCCGCCGCCACGCCTGGCTGAGGACTACTGGCTTCTCGGGGGATGTCCAAAACACACTGATGGACATTCCCTTTGATGGCATTTGCCTTTTTGGCAACAAGGCAGATAGTGCGTTGGAGCGTTTTAAGGACTCGGGGGGGCTACGACCAAGTCCTTGGGCCTTTCGGTCATTCGCCCTCCTCCGCCTTCTGCTTTTCGCTCCTTTTGTGGCCACGAAAGGGGAGCCCCAACACGTTCGCTTCTCAGCCACAGGCTGCAGCAGCAACAGTCTCAGCGCGGCCGCGGAACCCGCAGAGGCGGGTCAGGGGGCCAGCGGGTGGGTCAGTCCACCTCCACCCCGGCTACCACTGCCTCCAAACCTTCCTAGTCTGGTTTTTCAGGCCCATCAAACGCCAGTGGGCGGCAGGATTCACCATCACCTCCCCCACTGGTGCACCATCACTACGGACAGGTGGGTTTTACAAATAGTCCGAAGGGGCTTCTCCCTCTCCTTCGAGACTACCCCTCCAGCCATGCCACACCAGTACCACCGCATGTCGGGGGATCACTTGGCACTTCTTCAACAGGAAGTTGTTGCCCTCTTGGTCAAGGGGACCATTGAGCGCGTTCCTGTGCCAGAAGTACGTTGTGGTTGTTATTCCCACTACTTTCTGGTGCCAAGAAGGACAAGGGCCTACGTCCTATCTTAAACCTCCGGAACATCAATTGCTTCCTCCGGAAAGAGAAGTTCAAGATGTTAACTCTGGTTCAGGTCTAGTCTGCCCTCGACCCTGGAGACTGGATGGTAGCATTGGCTCTGCAGGATGCATATTTCTATATTCCCGTCCTGCCGGCGTTACCTGCGGTTTACGGTAGGCTAAGAGCACTTTCAGTTTATCGTGCTCCCCTTTGGCCTTACCAGCGCCCGTCGGGTGTTCTCGAAAGTGATGGCAGTGGTCGCAGCTCATCTGCGCAGATCAGGGGTTCCAGTCTTCCCCTATCTCGATGATTGGCTGTTGAAGGGAGATCGCCCCAGGCAGTTATCTCCCACCTCCAGACTACGGCCGACCTCCTGCATTTTCTGGGGTTCTCCATCAATGTGCCGAAGTCGCACCTGGTTCCCTCTCAGAAGCTCCTCTTCATCGTAACGGTTCTGTATACAACGATCTTTCAGGGGTCTATCCTCCCGAACGACGAGTCCAGGATATTCAGGCTCTGATCCCGATCTTCCAGCCTCTATCCTGGGTTTTGGTCCGGCTGACCCTGAGGCTGCTGGGCCTCATGGCCTCCTGCTGGTCGATCATGCCAGATGGCATATGCGGGCTCTGCAATGGGACCTGAAGTTCCAGTGGGCGCAGCATCAGGGGAACTTGTCCGAGTCCGTCCAGATCTCGGAGGGCACTGCAAGACAGTTGCAGTGGTGGCTCACAAATCGGCATTGGGTCAATGGCAGATCCCTCTCCCTTCCCCAACCGGAGCACACAGTGGTGATGGACGCATCCCTCCTGGGATGGGGCGGTCACATGGGAGAGGCGGAGATCAGAGGCCTCTGGTCTCCAGCGGAGTCCCGGTTCCATATCAACCTTCTGGAGCTTCAGGCGATCCGGCTTGCACTGAAGACATTCCTTCCCTCTGTCAAGATGAGAGTAGTGCACGTGTTCACGGACAACACCACCGCCATGTGGTACTGCAACAAACAGGGCGAGATGGGGTGGTGGACCCTTTGTCAGGAGGCCCTGCGCCTCTGGACATGGCTGGAATATCAGGGCATTCAACACCTGGCAGGTTCACTGAACGCCAGGACGGACGAACTCGGACGCAGGTGCATGATGGATCACGAACGGCATCTTCACTCTGACGTGGCGCAAGGTCTCTTCCAGCAGTGGGTAGAGCCTTGGTAAGATCTATTCCCCACCGAAGAGAACGCGCAATGTCAGAAGGTCTGCGCATTGGAATTTCCAAGGCGGCGCTCACTTGCGACGCTTTTCGTCGCGAGTGGAGTTGCGGTCTGTTGTACGCCTTTCCGCCTATACCACTTCTGCCCAGTGTGCTGAAGAAGATCATGCGCGACCGGGCCCAAGTCATTCTTGTGGCTCCGTACTGGGCTCGAAGAGTGTGGTATTCTGAGCTACTCGGTATGACCATCGATCTCCCGATCCGACTGCCTCTACGGGAGGATCTACTCTCGTAGCAGCAGGGGACGGTCCTCCACCCGAACCTGTCCAGTCTCCACCTCCTTGCGTGGAGATTGAGCAGCAGCAATTGATCCCTTTTGACTTGCCTCCTGAAGTTTGCAACTAAGTTGGTATACGCCTGCAGGTGGAACAAATTTGTGGCATGGTGCACAGCAAAGGCTGTGAATCCCCTTTCTGCACCTCTTTCAGAAGTTCTTTTGTTTCTTCTTTCTGTGGCCCAGCAGGGCATGCTCTGGGCACTATCAAGGGTTACCTTTCTGCTATTTCGGTCTTTCTCAGGCTCCCTGATCAGCCCTCTCTCTCCAGGTCCCCTTTTGTAAATAGATTCCTCAAAGGCATTACTCACCTTTTCCCTCCTATTCTTTTTGTGATGCCACAGTGGAACTTGAATCTGGTTCTTACATACTTGATGTGCGCTCCCTTTGAGCCTCTCCATAACTGTCCTCTACGTCTCTTGACTCTAAAGACTGCTTTCCTGGTTGCCATCACCTCCGCTAGGCGAGTGAGTGAGCTCCAGGCTCTTTCTTGTAAACCTTCTTTTCTGTCTGTCCATCCGGACAAGGTTGTACTCTGAACCCGTCCATCTTTTCCGCCAAAAGTTGTCACTGCTTTTCACATCGGGCAGACCATCACTTTGCCCACCTTCCTTCCGCCTCCTTCTAGAGAGGAAGAGAGGCTCCACCGTCTGGACCCAAAACGTGCGTTCTCCTTTTACCTCAATCGCCCGCAACAGTTCCGGGTGAATGACCAGCTCTTTGTTGGCTACATTGGCACCAAGAAAGATCGGGCCGTACACAAGCGAACTATCTCTCGGTGGGTCATCTTGTGTATTAAAGCCTGTTACTCTTTGGCTAAAAATGAGGCTCCGTTGGGGCTGGGCGACCATTCTACCAGGGCGACGGTGGTGTCCCCTTACAAGTCATCTGTCAGGCAGCTACGTGGGCCTCACTGCACACTTTCACTAAGCATTACTGCCTGGACAGCCAAGTCCGGAGAGACAGCTTTTTTGGCCGTTCTGTTCTCGGAGATTTCCTGGTGTGATCTTGGTGCGCAGACTCACCACCGGGGTTGGTATTGCTGGGGTATCTATTCTAAGGTAATGAATCTATCACTATGTGTTTCTTTCAGATGAACAAGTTACTTACCTTCAGTAAGGATATATCTGTAAGAAACATTAGTAGTGATAGATTCCTTACCGCCCTACCCATCCTCCCCGTTCTGCGAACTGATTTCTAGGGTTAAGGTCATCCCTTTCAGGGCCCTAGTTTCAAGGCACCAGTGGTCAGTATCTTGCATGGCTCTGCGTTTCTGGCACAGAAAGTCGTGTACAGAACTGACGCCAGCGCGCGAGGGCGGCGTCTAAGTAGCTGCCGTGACATCATCTCGGCGACCACGACGCCAACGACGGACGCGGAGCCGCACGACGCCACCTTCCGACACGCAGGGGTACTGCTGACGAAAACTTTCCGGATCCAGTCTGACGCCTGGGGGTAATTCTAAGGTAAGGAATCTATCACTACTAACGTTTCCTACAGATATATCGTTACCAAAGGTAATTAACTTGTTCTTCATGAATATTTCTAGGAGTACAATTTATTGGCTTACTTGAGGAAATTAATGTGAATTCATGAAAGACTTAAATCTGCATTAATGCAAGGACTTGAATCATGGATGTACTTTGGTGATTTTCTTTAACAACTGAGCCCTTAATTGGGTCTAGTGTTAACCAAGACCTTTTGTTTTTATTAAACTGCTTTCTCTATCTATCGGCTGGCGTCACTGTGTGTGACAGCATTCTGCTCTTTTACAAGGAGCATATCTGCACACAAAGTAGTTTTGTTCAGTGACAGGAACTACTATGGCAATGTAGGCTTTTTTAAATCAAAAACTACTGGCTGTCTAGGAAGAACACGCTGGCAAACGCCACCATGCCCACCTGTTAAGCCCCAGGTAGAGAAAGGAGCACAGTGCCGGCCAAGTGAGTAACCAGAAAATTAAATTCCCCCTCACTTTGAACCAAAACTTTCATGACTACAGTCAAGCCATTGGAACCCTCTCCTGGAGAGCTCTCTTGTCTCTTTCATCCAAGCATCTATCCAGTCATCCTTTCATTCACCCACTGGTATCTACCATTTCACCTTTAGATGTATTCTTTCATCCATCACCCTTTCACCATTCTGCCGTCCATCCACCTATCCATATCCAAACCTATCCATCCATCCATTTCAGCCATCCGTCCATCCACCCATCCACCCACCTTTTCATTCCATCTATCCTGCTGCCCTTTCACTCATCCATCCCTCTTTTCACTCATCCATCCCTCCTTTCACTCATCCATACTTTCACTCATCCATCCTTTCACTCACTAATCCATCCACCCTGTAACCCATCCGTCTATTCACCCTTTCCTTCATCAGCACATCCATCGTCCATCCCTTATCCCTTTCACTCATTCATGCATCCATCTAGCCAGCCACACTTGCACATCCAGTCTCCCTTTCACCCACAAATCCATCTATCCTTTCACTCACTCACCCACCCACTCTTTCACATTAATTATCAGCATTTGTCTGCCAAGCTACAAACAGAAGAGTCCCATCTAGAGCTCCACCCTGCTGTAGCTGCTAGAGCATGGTGGTTCAAAAATGCCCCAAAACCTATCCTTCCATCTCCAACCCTGTCCATCAAACTCATCCATCCCGCCTTCCTTTTACTCATCCATCCCTCCATCCATCCTTTCACACATCCATCCACACTTTCACCCCATCCATCCTCATTTTCACTGCTATATCCACCCACCCTTACACTCATCCCACATCCAACCTTTTGCTCAGCCCTCCATCCTTTCGCTCATCCATACATCCACCCTTTCACCCCATCCATCCTTTTTTCACTCATATATCCATTCACCCTTACACTCATTCCTCCTTTCGCTCATCCATCCCTCCACCCTTTCACCACATCATCCTCCTTTTTACCCATATTTCCATTCACCCTTTGACTCATCCCTCCATCCGCCTTTTCACTCAGCTATCCACTCATCAATCTATCCATCCACCCATACATCGATCAACCCTTTCACCCCGATCAACCCTTTCACCCCGATCCACCCACCCACCATCCACCCACCTACCCACTCAGCCATCCAGTTATCTACTGACTGTCATCAATTCACCCTTTCATTCAGCCATTCATCTTTTCACTCATCCATCCATTCACCCTTGCACTCATCCATCCACCCTGTCACTCATCCATCCTCACACTCATACATCCATGCATCTATTCATCCACACTTTCACTCACTCACTCACCCACCCTTTCACATTCATTATGAGCCTTTGCCTGCAGACTTGCTGACGGAAGAGGCCCATCAAGAACTCCACAGCCGCTGTAACTGCTACAACCGCGTGTTCACAATTCCCCCTGGTGCAGGCACAAAGTGAGACACGAGAGACCAACATAGCTGCCAAGGTTTCGGATTGCTTATGTGTGACATTTTCATAATTTCAGTGGAATTATGAGTGACATTCAATGACTATGAGTGACACTTTTCGTGAGCAAAATAAAGCAATAAAATGTATGGAAAGAAATATCAGAAGTAACACTTAAGCAACGAGAAGCTTTAAAGGGATCTTGAAACTGCTACAAAATACCTAGAATGGAATGTCACTAATCGACTCTCCTCAAACGCTTCCATACACTTGCACAATCTCTACAAATCCTAAATGTATACCTGCTCCACTGCTCCTGCTTCCACTACTATGGAAGAATCACAATGCCAGACCATGTTTGACACTTGACACTTTACCACAAGGCCAACCATTAAATCCAAACTCTTCCTTTTCATAGGTCAATACCAAATTACACCTCTCCAAAGAGATATTACTCTCTAACTAGTGGATGCCCCTTCTGGACTGACTTACCCATTGATGGGAAATGATGCAGCTCAGCTGAAGTGGTTTCTAGCAGTAGTGGACTGCTGTGCCCTGCTACATTGCATTTGCCTCAGTGCTGCTCAGTGCTGGACTCTGGCCCTGCTGGCATCGCACAGGTAGGCAGGCCCTGAGCCTCCTTCACTGGATTCAGGGGGCAGCTCAGATGATGATGCTGCTGCTGTCAACGGTGGGCTGAGTCTGTTAAATTTGTCAGCCATGCCTTTTAAAGACAGCAGAAGTGCAACGCCCACCACCAGACCAAGCCTGTGCCCTGTTGCACTCGGGTGGAGGGCAGATGAGTCGTTTATAATCATGGGCCCTGCCCGGGCAGCAGAGATGTCTGGCTGGGGACCAGGGCTGCTGATGCAAGGGGACTGCAGGAGCCAAACTCTCAGAAGATATGGCAGAGGGCTTCCCTCATCTCCTCTTCTGCTATAGTAAATAAGCAGTTTCTACTATATTATTGTCTCCGGTACCTCCTGCATCGGCATTTAGGGTCACCTTTCCCTTAATGGCCGTTTGCCTGAAACCCATAATCCTGGAACCGGCCCTGGTGTCAGCTCTTGTGCTTCCCGCCCGTGGACCCCGATGCCATACATTTTAATGTGAACCCCTTTGCGCGTGCTCTCTCTCTCTCTCTCTCTCTCTCTCTCTCTCTCTCTCTCCCTCTCCCTCTCCCTCTCCCTCTCCCTCTCCCTCTCCCTCTCCCTCTCCCTCTCCCTCTCCCTCTCCCTCTCTCCCTCTCTCCCTCTCCCTCTCCCTCTCCCTCTCCCTCTCCCTCTCCCTCTCCCTCTCCCTCTCCCTCTCCCTCTCCCTCTCCCTCTCCCTCTCCCTCTCCCTCTCCCTCTCCCTCTCCCTCTCCCTCTCCCTCTCCCTCTCCCTCTCCCTCTCCCTCTCCCTCTCTCTCTCTCTCTCTCTCTCTCTCTCTCACTCACTCACTCTCCTTGTATGACAGTGTACTTCCTGTCACCGTGCTATTTATTCCAAGATTGAGTCACACAGCTCTGCAAATGCCCCTCAGCTCTGAGTATTACACACAACTTTTCGAAAGCACATAAACCTTTACCTGCCGCACCCGCTGCAATTACGTTACCGGGACTCATAAGTAGCCACAAACTAAAGAGTACTGGAGCCATTATAAATGAATTTCGTACATTAATTAAGTAGTGTGTGTGAATTTGCCTGGTTTCCGATTTTATAATGTAAGGCAGGCTAGAGCTGGGATGCATTGGCAGGCAAGGCAGGACTGGCCCGTGCTTCACGCTTTTTTAGGTCGAGCCTAGCGCACCCCGCATGCGCTGCACTGCTCTGCGAGGCTTCTTGTAACTACTCTAAGCTACTCTGTGTGGGTCTGACTCCCCCCCACAAATTGGGTTGGCTTTTATGTGTGTCATTTTGTAATCGTAGCCTGTAAAAGGCTAAAGGTGGGTGCATGTCCCACCTCTTCTGCAAAAGTTCACTCCCACGGCTTTTTGCTGGAGGGAGCGAGCAGCGGCACGCAGGGCGGCAGCTGCAGTGCCTCCTTGTCTCCCCTTCACCACTCCCCCTTGTCTCCCTGTGCCCACCCCCACCACTCCTCTTGAGCTGCTTGTTTATCTGGTGCTCCGCAGCCCCGGAAGGACACGGACGCCTTCATTATCTTCCAGGGCACCCTTGAGATGCGTTTAATATTAATTACCTGCTCACGTTTGCGATTTGTATCAATGGCATCTGTCCTTCTACGTGGCTCAAGTTGCTGTTACTATGGGTGCTTCAAAGATGCAAACCATGCATTTGACTTTCAAAGCGAATTTATTTGGAGGTGGGGGCCAAGTCCCCTTTTTTGCAGTTTTATCGCACAAACTCTACCCGAAGGTGTCCGAGCGCTTTACATGACTATAAGTTACGTCATAGATGGACACATTCCTTTTTGGGTACGGGGAGAATAAGTGATGTGCCAGAATCCCGAGTATGTTTTAGCCTCCTGCCAGACCATCTTTCCATTAACAGCCCATTGCATTCTGGGACTCGTAGTTTTATGTGTTGACTGGGCTTAGAATGCTCACGAAACGATATAACTAAGAGCAGCAATATTTCAGAGAAAGCAATAAGTCTCTACAATTCTAGTCCAGAGTTGCTTCGCCTCTGGGCAACCTATGGTCATACGATGACGTGCAGATCTCAGAAGACCAGCAATATAATTTGTCTAAGTAATAGTCTACTGCATTGAGTTTAACTGGTATGAATCTAACTCTGCGGAGGGAGTGTTACTGGAGTAGCCTGTCCCTGTTGTATGGAGATGCGAGATTGGTTGAGTTTTTGCATGCCTCGTATTCGGACAAGGATTTTGGACTGTGATAGATTGTCCCATCTGCTACGGACGTTCAGTTGGACCCAGAGAGATTCCATGCAGATTGTGTGGCACAGCATAATATTCTTTACAGCCATCTTCCTAATTAGAGAGTATTTGAAGGACAACAGTGGTTAGATGGATATAGCTGGTGTGCTCAATATTGGACCAGGGTATGTTTAAGGAGGTGGTGGTATGACAGGAGTTACGATGTGGCAATATTCAACTCCAGTTGTAGGGGGGCACCAAGGGGTCCAAGCTAGAAGACTAAGTCTATGTTCTGAATGAGATTTGGTTCCCTACATTTCCATGTCTGCACTGTTTGCGAATTGGGGTTGCCCCCGATGGTAGAAAGATACACAGAAGACTGGTTGCCTTATATCTTATGCCAGTTGGCGAGTAGGCAATTCTCTAAGCACTTGTTAATTTGTGCCTTGGTCATGAAGACCAGAAGCTTTTGTGAGCTGGTGTAGTGGCATTGTAGAAAATCTAGTTGTAAATAGGATGCCGAAGAGTTTTCATTGAATGCAGGTAACGTCATCCCTTCCTCCTTTAACTGGTGTGTCCAACTGGATCCTAGCTGCCCCAGTGGCCTCGAGGATTACATGTATAAACTTAAAAAGAGGACTTGGGGGTGACTAATGGGATATTTTGTAAACCTAAAAAAACCGCACGAGGATTGCCATATTAGTTAGTCTTATACATCCTATAAGTGAGAGAGCACTTTTATCCAGAAGGTAATTTTCTAGGGCAAATTTTCGAGAGCTGTCTCCGAAAAATGTCTGCTCTGATTTATGGAGTTTCAAACACCATAAAACAAATAACTGAAATTTCAGTTCACCATAAAGAAAATTAATATAATGTCTGACACAATACCAAAAAAGGAAAAGAATGGTCTAATGTGCCCTTTACCTAACCAAAAAACAAACGATTCTCCACAAGAAATCCCCTGTGCCAGCAATTATAACACTTGCCAATTGTAACCACTTCCTAAATCTGAACGTTTCCGGGAAGCGGGCTTTCGCAGAGAATCCCGGACTTCTTTTAAGAGAGCTGCACCTTCTTTCAGTTGCTGTATTGGAATGCTTTTTTCACACATAAAAGTGTTTTATGAGCTCTCCAAATTAGATTTTAAACAATTACCATGCCTGGGATTGCATGGACAAACGTCCTAATAATCCCTGCTGCTATGGTAAATCAAAGCGTCATCGAACAGCTGCCTCCTGAGGAATATAAACCAAGGTTGTTTCCATAACAGAAAAGGTGGCACATTGAGGGAGGCCTGAGCGTTCATTCGTGTCGCATAATGTGGATGTGTGTTCTTTGTTTGCTCAGGTGAGGGAGCTAAATGTCTGCCTGATAGAGAAAAATGTTTAATTGGAGACTTAACTTGAGCTACTGGATGTCAGTCATCTGGATTCACAGTCTGACCTCACCATACTTCAGTTGTGTTGATGTGAACACCATGACTGAATCACTGCAGGATGTTGTGAACTAATGGGAAGCCAGTGTAAGTGAGTGAAGTAGCGTTCATCAAGGGTACTTGTATGTTTCCTTGTGTTAATGGTTAATGACTCACCTGTCCTCTAGCTGGCTCCTAGCCCGCTAGCATAGTGAAGGTGTTTGATGTGTAGTGTTGTAGCAAAATAGACTCTTGGCTGAAAGCAGTAGAGTTCCATAAGTCCCTATATTGCACTGTGATGCCCTTTTTCTTACCCATCTCTGTACTGAAAGGAGTCCAAGTGATAAGTCAGGGCAGCTCTCTCCTCACAGCTGCTTCTGTTTCCTTTTGTGTTGTATAGACTTATGTTCTCACATGTACCTTTGTAATGTTTTGGGATAATGTTTTACAGGACTCGCCTCATGTTTGAACAGCTTGGGTTTGATGATTACAGTGGAGTTAACATTCAAGTCTTAGGTGCTGAAGATACCTATGGACCACATGCAACGAGAAGGGAAAATGTGGTAAGCACACCTTGTTCCTTTCCTTCCCTTTTGCCTGCTCTCGCTGTAGGTTTGCTGCTCAGATACTCACAGCGGAAACAATTACAGTAAAAGAGATGTGTGTTGAGAGAATAATTCCTGATTTTCTCTTCTACCATAATGAAAGTCTAACATCTGTCAAGTGTACTGAAGCGAGTTTTAAACTTCTCCTCTTTTACCTCATCCACCAGCAGCAAGACCTGTCTTCCAGTTTTTTTCCCCCTAAAATTCCCCGAGGCAAACTGTGGTCCTCTTAACTTAAAACAACAAAACAGCATATGATGTGTACCTCCTCCAACCGTTGCTTCCTGGCCAGGGTCCTCCTCTTTGATAGATGCTCTTCACAGTTCCCCATCTTCCAGATCACTTGACCAATCTCACATCTGCCATGAAATGCAGAGATGCTTAAACCAATTTTCTTTGTGAATGTGGAACCACAACGTAGCTTTAGTTCTCCCCTTAGTGTGAGCTTTTGCAAATATGCAATACAGCACTGTTTTGTTTTTTGACATATTACTTCATTAAAAAATATTGACGCCATATTCCACCTTGCAAACATATTTCTATCCACCATGCACCATACTGTTGTGTGTAGACAAAGTGTGGCACATTGAGGGAGTCCTGGGTGTGCATGTATGTCGCATAAAGTGGATGTGTGTTCTCTGATTGCCTCCGTGTCTTGCAGAGAAATCTGACTTTTATTGTAACACTGTAAAAAGTCGCAATTCTGTGTTGAGACACATTGGCATCTAAGATTTTAGCTTTAAAGTTATCAAGGACCCTAAAAGCCATCTCATTTATCATTTTAAAATTGCATTATTTAAAAGTCAAATCAGTTGATTCAGCTGTAGCCATTAAGATATCCGCTAATTGGGCCTCCGGTGTGAAAGGCTCATATGCATTGTGCCCCTATCAAAATGTGCACTAGAAATATTTGGAACATTTTGAATGCTTCCTGGTTGTTGCTTGTCCCTGTGGACCCACCGCACTAGTGTCAGGGTTGAAATCATGGATGAGAATACCAGTTGGAAATGAACAACTGTCATGCCCTTTTGGGTTTCAGACAAGAGGTATTTGCTCTTCGTCTTCAAACAATGTATCACAAATAGGTGGCTTATTTGTGAAAGCTGGAAATGTATATTTATTTGGTGTGGTCTCTTTCTTCACTGCGAGATTACAAAACTAACACACTCCTTCATTTTGGTTAAAAAAAAAAGTTCTAGTTGCGATATTCGGCGTCCTTACTTCAAAAATTATTTAGTAAGAAATAGAGCTGAAAAGCATGGTCAAGTTACCTGATAGCTCTGTAAGGGTTTCAGCTTCAAGGGCCACTGCGGCCTCAGTTATACAACAGCAATCCGGTATATGAGAATCTCATCAGCCCTATCCTGACTCTACGAGTGTCCTGTGCTATCTGAGTCCCCAAGGAGGCTCAACCTATTGCAAGCTCAGGTTGTCACTGCCAGCCCTTCTGGATGCTCACCTTGTCGAAGTCATGTTAACCACCTACCTATTGAAATGTGTATGATTTATCACCAGCCCTTGATTTAGGTTCTCTTTCTTTTCTTCTTTTAGAATGTTACTTAAGATGCCAAAGAGTGTCAGACGTTTTCTCTCAAGACCCTTTCACTGTTAATTATTGTATCTCTTTTTGCAAAAGGAGACAGGCTTCCTTTGAGGAGCGAGTGTGCCCAAGGGAGAGGGTTAGCTTGATAGGTAATCCCAAAAAGCTCAGCTTCAATCCCTGGACTGTCTACACCACCCATGCATACCCTGATATTGTCCTCTGTTAGCAGCGACTACTGTCCGCATACAACAGAAACAGAGGATAGGGGATAAACTCTGCATTTGTGGAAGATGTTCAGTGCACTCCTCTCTAGACCTGGGACCTGCAGCATCTTATGCTTGTCATGACGATTATGTTCCCCCTGACTGTAGGAGCTTCGACCCACTTGCAACCTCTAATTGATGTAGTTAAAATGACTTGAGTGGATTCTGCCTTAACCAGGATGCATGAAAATCTTCAAGGGAAAGAGTCTCCTGATGGAAACTTGCACCTTGCCCCCATTGGGTGCTGCTGGCATTGCCAAGGAGACATATGCTATCAATTCAGTTTCTCTGGATCTACAGATTCATCTGAGATCTTGGTGTCCTCAACTAAGAGTTTTGGGCGGATAGCGGGGTATCCCGGGCTTTTACTTGGCAGGGCCTTCCCATGCCCTTCTTGGGGTTTACTTTTATCAGGCTCTTATTGTGTGATGCTCTAGCTCTGGGGAATCTAATGTCTATTCCTCTACCCCCAGTGTAGAACATACCAACTAGATTATGTTCCTTCTTTCCTTGTCTATAAGGATGGAGAGCATTTGGTCACCTTGGGCATTTCAGCTCAGACAATAGAACTACATTGTATCATATCTTCTGGTATAAATGCAGAGTAAAGAACATTTCCTATATATAGGTTGCCTGAGCTCATCGTGAGTCAATGCTCCTTGCATCTTGGCCCTCTTAGTTTTGAAAAATGCAGTACCTCCCAGGAATTAGTGTGGGCATTCATACACATACCTACTGTGGTATAACCATAATCATCTATATTCTGTTTCTCTTCCTCCTGGCAGAGGATTGACACGAGTGTCTACCCTTTCTTGCGGCGAATGTCCTAACTTGCTCTCTACCACAGCTTGGTTTGTCAAAACTTGTTTACACTTTTGGATGTACTGTCTCTTCCTGCGTCATCATACTTCCATATGCCACTCCACTGTGCAGTCTGTGGCATCTAAAGAACTGCTCTACTACAGCATGTTATTTCCTTAAGTTCACCCCATCTGAAACCTACACTGGACTTTGTGTAGTTGGTAATGTTGACATGAAATCCAGTCCCTCTTGAAGTGGCCTCACATGGACTGATGTTGACATTGAGACATCAAATTCCAAGACCATGTGCAAAAGGCAATTCAATCTCACCCTCTACATTGATGGTGTCCCCGCCCAGTTATGACGCATGAAGGCTTGTCTTCAGTGAACACTATTAATACTTTTTCACTAAAATTATACTGCCCAAAATCATACTTTCAAATGTGTAGCAGGGTTATTTCTCATAATCTGGTATGGACCCACTTTCTGTAAATGTACTATCCTTCAGTATTTTAGCCTCGTGTTGTATCATCTGCAAGTCTGTATCCAGGCCTCTCCTTGTGTATATTATGTGTGTCAGGATGTTCTCGGGCATGTGACAGCCATACGGTCAAATCCCTGGGGGGTAGGGAGGCTCACTCAAGGACTGGTCCGGCTCTAGTGAATTGTCACTCTTCCACTCTCACGCAAGTGAGGAGCATTTAGATATGTGGGAGGAACCAGTGTGGCTAGTGGGAAATGTGCCCTGGTGCCAACCAAAATCCCCCAAGCCATGGTCACGGAGATCGACACACCCATCTCTAACAAAGTACATGCATTGTGAGAGAGTGGAATGGGGTATAGTCATGGGGCTCTAACCCCCTCAAGAGCCCCACCCTAGTAAAATACAACCTGACCAGTTATGCACCAATACATATATTTCCCATAATCTTGGGGATACTAATGTCACAAGCCTAAGTCAGTTTAAAGTATAGAAAATATTTAGATATCTTCTCATACATTACTTGAGCAGAAAGCAGCAAAGAAAGAGAAGGAGCCTGCCCACCAACTAACTGTTGAAGGTTCAGGCTCAGCTATGTTCATTGATTACTTCTAAAAGGATACATTTATCTCAAGTATTTCTAAGAAAAGTAGTTTTCAGACTTAAATCGTGTTGCTCTTGAAAGAGCAATTGAAGAAGGCATAATACTGGTTGTCGTGTCTTACAATAGACTGTTAGATAAAGCTTTTATCAGGATGGTCAGGCAGGTCTGATCCAAGATGGCTGCAATCTGCTAAGTCTCCTGAACAGACCTTTATATGCCTGCTTACTCATCACTTCTGACCCCTATTGTGATGCCTCCATCGAGCTGCTAAGGAGCGATATTGTGCTCATCAGGGCACTGAAAGCTTAGCCTGATGGGGATGCAATAGTGATTTGCTTCCCCAGTGCACTCCCGACCTAGGAGCTGAGATCTGTGCAACACGAGGCACTGCTTTCAACTCTTGTACAGCAGTCTCACTCAGTGATACAAGAGGAGCAGCTCAGGGTGCATCAAAAGTTTTGGGTCTCTATTGACACCAGCACAAGGACACAATCTACTCTCACCATGGCACAACAAGTGATGCTGCAGGACCCATAAGGGTCTGGCCAGGAAGCATTGTGTATCTCTTGGAACTCGCCGACAGTGGCACTTTTGGCACTGTGCCCAATGGACCCACCTATTAAGAGTCACCAAGGGAACAACATCATTTTTAAAGCATCCACAGGGACACATTCCAAGGGCTTCTCGCTTGCTACTCCACCAACCTGGCGTGTGTTGAACAGTGCGCCCGTTTTCGGAGACAACTTTGCTTTTTCCTTGTTTTGTATACAATAGCTTGCAGTTGGCATGTACAGGATGGGGAATGGCAGAGAATACTTTTTTGCACTGCATGGTGCACTGCCTACGAGTGGAAACGGAGACTCATCCTCTCAGCCTTTCACCAAGAAGCCATGACGAAAGGAGTGAGAGCACTGTTGGGAATATATCCATGACATGCTGAAAAACGAGCACTGTTTCATGTCCTATAGGAGATGTAGTGGCAAGGTTAGAGGCCTTTTCTATCAGGGTACTGACAGTGGAGCTAAAATTGGTTGGGACTAAAAAGGGATTGCACATGGTTTAGGGGCAAGCTATTGAGGTTGCTGTGGGGCAGAAGGTGGTGAAGATGCTTGTATTGAATGCTTTAGATGTCCTAGTAATGTTTGAAGAAAGAATTGACACCCTGGACAATCCGAGAAAGGGCGCTTCCCTAGTTGTGCCTGGGGAAGCGATTGATTCATATGCTCATCCAGTTAATATCGCAGAGCTTTGGAAATAAAACTCAAATGTATTTTTTTTGCAAAGACAGCTCTTCGTTTAAACCCTTTCAAGCCAGTTTGTCACCGTCATGGCACAGTATTTGTCATCTTAAAAGCGTGACTCATCTCAGCCTTATCCTTGATCAAGGAGGGAGGGAAGCCCTCAGCTTACTTGATGATAATGCAGCCTCTCACATGGTCTCTCATCAGATTCTTCTTCACAGACTTGGCTCTTAGGGTATTTGTAAACTTGTTCTCAGTTAGATCAGCTCCTTCCTATGTGGGAGCATGCAAGCTGTTTTCTTGCTCCCCTCCCGTTCCGCACCTAAACCTACAGTTTGTCGGGTTCCTCAAGAGCCCAACTCAGTTCAGTTTTTATGTTTCCCCTCTGGCTGCAGTCATTCGAGGATTTTGCTTTTCCTTGATGCTAATGACACCCAGATCATCAGGTCTTTTAAGGATGATCTTGGTATGTTCATGAAAAAATATTTTGCTCCTGCCTTTCTGCAGTCCCTTTTTGGTTGGAGCCTAACTGTCTCAAGTGAAATGGAGGCAAGACAACGGCCATTGTACCCCCCTTCCATCCGGACTACCCAAAGAAGGCAGCCAGGGTTGTCGAATACATCTTTCCCTATCTCATTGGCAAAACACTTATGAGTTCTTATAGACATAACAGTTCTCTTTATCTAGATCTCTCCACATAGCTGATGATACAGCTCCAAACCTTTCAAACCTCTGTCTCAAGGCTAATCACAGGCACTTGCATAACTTTGGTTATGCAATGTATCTGACGAAAGGCAACATTGTTTTCACTGTTGAGAAGTTTTCAATAAACAGACTGAAACTTATCTTCCCAGCACTTACAAGCATCTTAGTTTTGAATCTGGAGTGTGCAGCTGGGTTTTTCAGCAAAATGAGTTCACATAGAGGATCAGTTCACTTGGGGTGAAGATGCTGCCGTGTCATGCATTCATGATGGTCATTACAGAGGTTCTGGAAAATAAAATGTTTGTTTTAATTTATTTGGACACTTACATGGCACCGAATTCAACCATAGAGAATGTCTCAATCTAAAGCAATTAATTTACAAGTGCTCGTGGGGATGACTACACAGGAAACCACAAATGATTCTGTAAATAGTGTTAACCTAGGACACAGACGTGACAAAGAAACAGGAAACAGTTACACGTGATACCGCTGCTTACATGATGACGTTGTTGAATATCTATGAAAGGAACATGCCATTAATCCCAGGAGGGCTTTGTTTATGCTATGTGTACTTTTAGTACATCAGTTTAGGACATTGTTTGCTGTAAATGCTGTTTGTGTACCCATGTCCTTGCGTAACACAGATGGCAATAATACAGCTGAAAGGAGACAATAACACAAGCTAAGTTCAAGTCATTGTCCTCCCTGTTTTTTAGAAAACAAATGATGTGTTGTGACATACCAGAATATCCAACATCTCCACACCTCCCCTATTAGTTGTGGCAGTCAGCATTTTACTCATCAGATTACTCACCGTTATACTTTACACAATTCTTTTTGAGTTGCTTACATTAGTTTGGTAGTCTGACAAAAGCTTAGCTTTTTTTATGTTCATAGATTTTAACATAGGTGGGCCAAAATATTGATTAACGATTTCAGCATTACTGCACTGATGTAAAGCTAGGCGACCACATTATAGAAATACATCATTATCCATCCAGCATTGGCCACTTGGAAATAGCGTAAGCATTGTCTTTCAGTCCGTATGGTAATTTCTATGTAATTCCATAGAAGTGGTACATAACCAGACTTGTCCATTGGCCCATACGTCATCATTATTATACGAAAACTCCAGAAGATCCCTCCATGAGTGATAATCATCACTCCCTCCATAGTAGGAAGAAACCTGTTCGAGAACATGTCCTTCACATAAGCTATTAGTTCAACATTGTTGATAAAGGAGCTGCAAGAACCAAAAGCTGCAGCCGTTCCATTGCGCCACCTCTTGCTTGTATTCTTAGCTCTGCTATAGAGTCCCTTATTCAAGGGCCACACCCAAACTGTCGCTCCGTGCTGCCCAGCACATTATTGGTGTGCCCTGGGGTGAGGCATCCATAAACTGATCTTCCCACCACAGGACTCAAGAGATTGGCTCTCTTCACCCATTACTACAGATCCATGTTGGTGGCAGCCTACTTAGTATTTTGGAGTGTAGTAGCTTCGTCCTATGCAGATGCCTACTCCTGCACACTCCAGCGTAACGAAACATTCCTGTGACATTGGCTAACAGAAATCCCTTCCGGTTTTGTTAATGAATGAACATGAACAGAATTGTCCATAGGTCTAGCAGACTTTTAAGGCATCTCCATAAGATGTGAATGTAAATGGAACTTATTTACTTATTTTTTGTCCTGAAAATCTGGCCCTCCAGGAGCTACGCTGGGCATGTCTGCCCTAGATGATTGTAAGCCTCTATTTGTGTTAAAACTAAATTCAAAATGGAGGCTAAACCCTGATCACAGAAATCAACATGGTCAACCAACACCATTGTATGTATAGAGTTAAAATGTATATATCATCATATGTGCATGGTTCCGCACGACTATAGTGATCAAAGACACAAAACTGGAAGTCTAAACACTTATACTTACAAGGGCAAGAGAAAAGAATTGTGCTGATGTAACCCTCGGTATGATTTACACAAATCCTTCAGTGTTATGTCTCATGACAATATGAAGGTGGTATGACATTATCTGCAGGAGAGACCAGAGGGATACAGTAAATAGGCATGATGTTAAAAAAAATGTGTTCAGCCTGTCTTTTAAACACGGGCTGAACAAATCATACCGAGAGTTACATCAGCACAATTGTTTTCTCTTGCCCATGTAAGTATAAGGAAATCCTTCTAAGGAAAAGAAGAGGCAACACAGTTTGATCTCTAGAAGAGCCCTTAGCCCTAAACACAGAACATGGGAAGATGACAACCTCTTTATTGGATTCGAAAGCCTTTAATTATGCAGATCACTCAGAAAGCAAAAACCTGTAGATGGATTTTGTTACTGTTAGTGCTATGGGCTAGCAAAGGGCAATTCCTCCTACTGGTTTTTGGTGTGCTCTGCCAGAGGCATAGGGGTACTTCAATTCTCTTGCAAGGTGTGCCAGTACAGTCGAATGGCAAGGCTGCTACCATGTCCACAATTTATTCTTGCATTGCGAATCGTTTCCTTAAATTAGAAGATTAAACTCATTCTCAATTTGGAAAAACAGCTCTCTAGTCTAGTCCCTTCTGCTGTGAGGCTATTCATCTGTCCTGAATCCTCCTCCTAAAATGGGAAAGTTTTAACCTGTTTAGGTAGCGGTTCTTTTAAGGACTATAAGTGTGCTAAAATAGAATGATTTACTTACCTTTAGTAATGTTCTTTTTAATGGATATAATGGCTTCTGCGCATTCCTCACCTCCACCTATCTATTTTGTAGCTTTGCTTGAATTGTTACTGCTTTACCCGTCTTTCACATTCAGCATTGTAACCAATAGTTTAATGCACACTAATGTGGGTCTTGGTTCTGCCACTTGCTCATGATTGGATGGTCTACTTGTCCATTTCAATTGCCTACTCTTTATTTGTTGCCTTTCCTCCCTATGTTTGTCCCATTCCAGGTACATTTAGGTTTCCCTTTTGATGTCAAGCAACTTTTCAATTTGTATGTTTCTGTGGCATTTGACCATAAGCTCTCGATGTGAGTGCATGTCCTGCTCATTAATCTCTATTTCTCTCTCAATGTCCTTGTTGTTCTAACCCCACATGCCAACTCAATGATCTGTATTCATGCCTTCATATTGTTCTATACCCCACTAGCCACTCCCTCACTCCACCTACTCTCGTACTTGTACAGTTGCAACACCGAGCACTGATGCCATCTTGGAACAATATAACATTTTTATTTATTTATTTGAAAAGTTTTATAAAGCTCGAACATGACCCAAAAAAGGGTATCAGAGCGCTGTACAAAGGTGGGTTCATGGCAAGAGTTTTAAAACTGGGTGCAGTACAAAATAGAACATAAGAAGTATCTAAAAAAAAGTTGTAGCAGACAATACATCAAAAAAGGACCTGTGAAGAGAAACATAACAAATTTAGAGCGACCGATAAAAAGATTGTCAAGCTGGCGATGGAAGTGGATTAAAGATGGCATCAGGGCTATTGCGGTAGATGGTCGTTCAGTATTAGCCACTTGACATGTTTTTTAAAAGAGGTAGTCTATGGGTTAGATCTGATCTCGGGAGTAAGAGCATTCCAAATTCTTGGAGCATGACCAGAGAAGTCACGATTGTAAGTTCTTTTCTTATTGAATTTGGGTGGTTTCAAAAGTAGAGTATTCGAGCTTCTTAACTTCCGACTCGAGCCCGAAAGCTCAAGTTTTTTTGCTAGGTAGAGGCGGGTGTTGGAATAAATAGCTTTGTGCGTCAGGCAAGCAATCTTGAAGTGAAACCTTGCTTCAATGGATAGCCAGTTGAGCTGAATTAAGTCCGGAGTGATATGGTCATGTTTTCTGGAGCCCGTGATGAGTCAGGCCAACGTTTTAAGAGTGGCTATAAGAGGAGCCAGACTAGCTTTAGGAAGGCCGGCTAGGGTCACCAAACCATATTCCAAGCGTGAGATAACTAGGGATTGGACTGCTGACTGGATGTTCTCAGGAGGCAAGAATGGCTTGCCTTTCCTTAGGTTGTTGAGCTGATGATTGGCACCCCTAATAGTGGCACTAATGTGAACTTGCATGTTTAGGTATTTGTCCAGGGTGATGCCTAAAGATCTAGCAGAATTAACAACATGCGGGGTGCAGTTGAGTGCAGAGAGTTGTTTGATCCAGTCTTGGGTAGGAGCCGAGTGGTTGCGGGGGGGAATCAGAAGGAATTCTGTTTTAAGGGTACTTAACAGCAGATGATTATGTGTTAGCCACTGTTGCGTTTTCCAGAGTGCATCATTTAGATTTTTTATGTCCTCAGGAGAAGAGATCTTCAAATATAGTTGTGTGTCATCAGCATACATATGGTATTTATGTATACTTATTGTTATACCATTTCAAGATGGCTGTCACATTAAGTCTAGGCGCAATGTCATGGCCATCTTGGAAGTATACAAAACAGGATGGCTCGAGATGGCCACCTGCTGCTATTTGCTTTGCCAATGCTTAGATCACAATTTTACAAGCATTCCCAAAACTGGCAACAAATAAGCATTGGCAAAGCGACATAGATTGGCTTTGCCAATGCTTGTTCTTATTTGCTCTCTATGCATTATGAATTAATTAATTTGTATTTCTTAAGCGCGTGTTTACCTTGGAATAGGATGTTCTTGTCCTATTGAAGCAGTGCAAAGAAACTGAATAGGACTTGCTTTAAAATAGGAACGTTTTCATCTGTTTAAAAAAAATGAGGCACAGGGTATTGTGAATAGAAGCTGGCTTTCTTTAATCTTTAGACTTTCAGCAGGTTGGCCTTGTAGGATTGCCAGGTCCTTGAAGGAACATACCTGATGAAGTATGCAGTCATTGATCTAGAAATGGGTGCATAGATTATCCTCTGTGCGGACCTGGCATAAGAACAGACGTTATCAGTGAGGAGAGCTCCCTATATCAACCCTTGATTCAAGTAACGGTTCATGAACTTTAAAAGTGATATAGCATGAAGAGAGAAACCTTGGTGCCAGCTGGAGCAAGAAGTGTGTAAGATTCCATGACAGCACCTCTCATGGGGTGCCCCTTACAAACCCACAGGCAACAAGGCAACCTATTGTCATCCACCAAAACGACCATGGTATCTTGGAATAGGGCCGTACAGACAAGATAAATTACGACCTGCCCTTCCCCTTTTACACCAGTCATTGGGAACCCAGACATTGAACATGGTATTTCAGGGAGTGGTGTGGCGCAGGAGCCAGAACGACTGACTCCGGAGCGCGGGGCTCACGGTTCGATCCCAAGCGCTGGAGGCAGACCAGCTCAGCATCATGTGACTCTGGGCAATAGCTTGCTTAATCTTCCCGACGGCCGGGCCCCAACGCCTTGAGATCCTTAGGGGTGATTAGTTCACGCTTTACAAATACCGGGATATTTTGTAGACAGAGGTTACTTTAATTGGACTGAGGAAAGACTCATGGTCCTTATTTCAATGTGCAAACCATTTTCAACTAAGCCAGAACGATAAACACATTAAAAGCGGACAGTGAACCATAAAACACCTGTGCAGCAGCAGTACCGAAAATTACCCAATTGTTTGTAGATAGTACGCATTCATTTTTGTGCAGATTCACAAATGTGCCCCCTGTCCAGAAGCACTTCCCCTCCACAGGGAATATGACAAATGAAAAAACTAAATTGGAAGTGCACCACTACTTGAGGTTCTTAGAATATTATTGTCCATAACTTTTGCGGAAATTATCAATTCATACAAAAACATCAGCCAACGTGTTTCGTCCTCTTTACATAGGACTTCTTCAGGGCAAAGTAAATTGCCATGGACTGGTAATCAGCGTGTTCGTTCAAATAAGAACTAGCACATTTTGGTGGAGATTATCCACCCGGACTAATGCACTTCCAGTGGAGTGCAGACCGACGCCGGTCTGCACTCCATTTGAAGTGCATTAATCTGGGTGGATAATCTCCACCAACATGTGCTAGTTCTTATTTGAATGCACATGCCGATTACCGGTCCATGGCTATCATACCATAGGCCTCTGGGATTTTCATTCATCTGCGCAATGGACCGCTTTTAAATAGCTTTCTCAAGCTTGGCTCGGAGGATCAGTGGAATATTTGGAAAAGAAACCAGGCAGCGACTTTCGTTTGAGATTTCTTTTCGAGCCAGACAATTACCCAGGGAATTGGGTGTCGCCCTGAATTTACTTTGCCCTGAAGAAGTCCTATGTAAAAAGGACAAAACGCGTTGGCTGATGTTTTTGTATGAATTGATAATAAAGAAGAGACACTTCACACAACTTGCATGAAAAGCAACTTTCTTCTTTGAATCAGATTTCCGCAAAAGTTATGGACAATAATCTTCTAAGAACCTCAAGTGGTGGTGCAGTTCCAATTTAGTTTTTTCATAAGCCAGAACGATGTATATAGGTCAACGGAACTCCTATAATGGATCTGATTATTCGATAAGTGAAGGTGGCAAAAGGGTTACCTCTAGGTTAGAGGATGTGTTCCTTGTATCAGGCATTGGCCAAAAGCTTTCCCCTGAAGCACCCTTAAATACTAGGAAATGGCCAGATGATTTCCAACAGGACATACCTGGAAATACACTATAAAGCGGGTGCATGTAGGATGATGCTACGATGGTACTTGACATTGCTTCATCTGAGGATGATCTATGGCAGTTTGGGTATGTGTTGGCATGGTTGTCAAAAGAGGGGCTCCTAAGTGGTGAGAATGTGATCAAATTACACAATTTGGATTGAGACTCATATGTTAAAGGCATAACCAATGTCAAGTTGCAGATGAACCCTTTAATAGCTCTATCACATAGATGAGGAAAGACTTTTTCCTTCTCTATGCCTAATTATAATCTCATCATTGAACTTTTGTTACCTGCTATGCTGACTGTTGCCCCAAAACAGAAACAGCAACCGCTCCCACACTGGTCTAAGATTGGAAACTGCATGCTATAGAGAAACTAACAGCCACTCTGACAGATGAATTGGCTAAAGTTGAAAAAAGCTTGATCCCATTTCAGTCTTCTATAAAGAGAGACGAATCAAGGATAAGAATACAGCAGCCATATGGCCTTCTTGGAATAGCAAGAGTTGTTTTCTCACCAGAAAGAATGTCAGACTAATTTAGTGTGATAGCGTGTCAGCATTGGTATTTTCAAAGTGTAATATTCTGTTATTGCTAACTTCCTAGAGCGATATAAATATACAAATAAAATGAAAAATATAAATTGTTCCATGATTTTATGTTTTCTTTTTTTTTTTTTCACAGGGTCCTCGAGAAGCTGTGGTGTGGCTTGCTGTGCACCATACGCAGAAAAAGGCTCTGGAACTCTTTGCAAGAGAAATTGCTCCTGCTGGGACAGGAATGGGTATTGTATCCTAAATGTAAAAAGCTATGCATACAGCTAACTTGGTTCTATTGTAAAAGGCTTTGATTAATATTGGATAATACTTGCAGCTTGACATAGTTTCATATTGCCACAGGACCACTTTGAAGGGGCCTGATGCCCTGCTGTCTCTGTATTTACACATGGCTGGTTGCATTCGTCTTTGCTCAGTATCCAGGTCCCTCCTCTCCCTCCAGACATTGCTTGATATTGCCTATGTATCAGTTCCCCACAGTGTACATAACCCCTTGCCAATTGTTGTCAGCTGAGAGAAGCAGGCTTGCGTTGCATGACCTGCATCCTGTAGGTGGGGGCCTTCCACCACCCAGCTCTGACATGTCATGCCCCAGGAAAAGCTGATCTCTCTCGATGCTTTACCATTGTTTGTCACGGTGTCTTTCTTTAGATAGCTCACCTGATTTTGTTGGCTTTCTCTGTCCTTTCAAGCAGCATCTCTGCTGCTTTCCATGCCTCATCACTGTCCGCAGACTCTACATGAGCTCCATTGTTTTTTCTGTCATTTCAACGAAGTTAGGTGGAACGGTCGGGAATATTGCAGGGATGGGTTCTGATACGCGATGTGAGAAGTTGGCCTGATGTATGATGTCACTAGTTATAGTGTACACCTTATATCAGTCCAAATACCCTTATGGTGATTGGTTGTAAAGTCAACCTTATAGACCAGCTATCCTAGTGGTAGCATGGACAAGAGCATTCTTAGGCTAAACTCTGAATGGCATGTGAAGCCAGCTGTGATACCATATATAATCCCTTGAATACCAAATGAAAGGACACCACAACAGATATATATATAAAATAAAGTGTATTTATTCTAAGCAAACCCTCAGCACTCTTTATGAGTTTAGAGGTAAGTACAACACAGTCTTATTAATGCATACAGTAAGTCACACAGGTAAGTAATACAGTTAGGCCCTAGGGGCCACGCAAACCATATACTAAATAAGTGGTATAAGAACCACTGTCACGGAAATAGAATAGGCCTAGGCCTAGGGAATCGCTGGGGCTACACTCCTTGGCCACAAGGGAGATTCTTCAGTCTTCTTCTTTCGTCGAATGTCGAAGGTCCAGAGTTTCTGTTCAGTTTTGCAGGTTCAGGATAAGTCTTGAGGCCCAACTCCCACTCTTATACTAATCTGGGGGGCTGGGATACCTGCTAGGTCACGCCTTATGGGTGGGACCTGGGAGGGGGTGGTTACACCCACTTCCCTTTGTCCAGTTTCGCGCCAGAGCTGGGGCTGGAGTGCCCCAGCGCCGGTTTGAACTGGACTATGCAAGGAACACCTTGTGTGCCCCAGGCATGTCTCATTCCTTTCAGCCCACCCTGCCCCAATACACTAAAGGCTGTCTGGGGAGGTGCTAGCACCTCCCCAAGCAGGAAACCTATTGTCCAGGCCTCCCTGGCTGGGATCACTCCCAGCTGCAGGAGGTCAGACTTGTGTCGTGGCAGCAGCATCCATTTTGTGATGCTGAGGCTTTGGTCAGAGGCTAACAGTTGAAGTATGATTTTAACATGTCTTTCCCTCTAGAAGGGGGGAATAATATTCTCATGTCCAGAAATGGCATGGGGGTATTATTCCCGAGTGTTAGACACCTTACACGACATGTTTTGATAAAGCCAAACCATAGTTACCATAACCGTCTAAGATTATAAGGCACTTTAAGAGTATATGGTAGGCTATATCATAGAACAGCTATAAGGACAAGGTTCCGAAAGCTGCAGACAGGCTCAGCTCATGCTAGAGCACCATCTCACATGTTACCAAGCACTCTGCCTCCAGGATTGTCAAGGCCTGCCATAGGAGTGACTGATAGGTACACATGTGTCTATATGTAAGTTAGGTATAGGAATACTACACCTAAGCAAGGGGTGATTACACGACCTTGCCCCAGCTGAGTGATCAGCCAGTTGTGTCAAAATGGAAGGCCAGGCCAGGGGTGGCACAATACATGCTGCAGCCCCTGGTAGGCCTAGGGTACACCTATGCCCTGGGTACCTAGGGTACACTGTACAGGGGCCAATAAGGTGATCCTATCCAAATGGGTTATGCACCTAAAGTACATAGTATTAATTTAGAGAGAGAACAGCAGGGTTGTGGGTCTGATTAGCAGGCCCACAGCCACATCTAAGTCGAAAACCAGTAAAGCAAAAGCAAAAAGTGGGGGTGAACATAGAAAGCAGACCCTACTCTCCTACACAACCCCCCCCCCAAACTTAGGGACATTAAACTAACCTTGACCAGTTGAGTCTTCATGTTCTAAGTGGAAATATCTGGAGAGTCCATCTGCATTGGCATGGTCAGTCCCAGGTCTATGTTCCACTGTGAAGTCCATCCCCTGTAGGGAAATGGACCACCTAAGAAGTTTGGGATTTTCACCCTTCATCTGATTTAGCCACAAGAGGGGCTTATGGTCTGTCTGAATCTTGAAGTGAGTGCCAAACAAGTATGGCCTCAGCTTCTTCAGGGCCCAAACCACAGCAAAGGCCTCCCTCTCAATAGCTGACCAACGTTTCTCTCTAGGGGTCAGCCTTCTACTTATAAAAGCAATGGGCTGGTCTTGACCATCTACATTCAGTTGTGAAAGAACAGCTCCCACACCTAACTCAGAAGCATCTGTCTGGACAATGAACTCTTTGGAGTAGTCTGGACTTTTCAGAATAGGTGCACTGCACATGGCCTGCTTCAGGTCATCAAATGCTTTTTGACAGCTTACTGTCCACTGAACTTTCTTTGGCATCTTCTTGGAGGTCAAGTCATTAAGTGGTGTCACTATGGACCCATAGTTCTTAACAAACTTTCTGTAGTACCCAGACAGGCCCAAGAAAGCTCTGACCTGAGTCTGGGTAGTTGGAGGAGCCCAGTCCTTTATGGTCTGGATCTTGCTCTCCAGTGGTTGAACCTGACCCCCACCAACTAGGTGGCCCAGGTATACAACCTTGCTCTGCCCTATCTGGCACTTTTTCTGATCACCGCCCTGGTTCTGGTTTTTCTGCTTAACTCTAGTCCTGACCCATCTATCTGCCTTCTTTCCCAATTCTTGGGGAGAAGTCAGATCAGAATCAATCAGGTGTTGATGCAATAGCTGGTTTTGACAGTTGTTAAGTATTTGTTCTCTCATGATCAAATTATACAATCCTGTATAGTCCTTAACCTTACTTCCCATTAGCCAGCCTTCCAGAGCCTTAGTGGCACAATCTACAAAGTCAGTCCAGTCCTGAGTCTGTGTCTTCTGGGTATCCCTGAACAACAACCTGTATTGTTCAGTGGTTAGGCCAAACCCATCAATCAGAGCACTCTTCAGGACAGTGTAATTATCTGCATCCTCATCACTAACTGTGAGGAGCTTGTCTCTTCCTTTCTCAGAGAAGGAGAGCCACAAGATAGCTGCCCACTGACTTTGGGGTACCTGCTGTACTTTGCAAGCTCTCTCCAAAGCAGTTATCCATTTGTGGATGTCATCCCCACACTTGTAGGGAGGGACAATCTTGCTCAGGTTTCTATTATCATAGTGCCTGTCTCTATCTCTAGGAATGTTGCTGCCACCAGTGGGTTCTAACCCACTTAACTTTTGTTCTCTAGCCAGAGCAAGCTTCTCTTTGGTAAGGGCAAGTTCTTCCCTCTGAATCCTCAGATTAGCCTCCCTCATTCTGGCTGCATGCTCCTTTCTCTCAGGTGAAGTCATTCCCCTGTGAGAGGAAGCATTAGAGATGTTAGAGACATGGGAGTGGATGGATTCCCTTGAAGGGGATCTGTCCCTCCTGCTTCTCTGTGAATGTCTACTTGTGGGTCTGTATGGGGGGATCCCATGCAAACTCCCATGTAAACTTAAGTTAGCCTGGCTAAGTCTCCTTACTTGGCTCTGGCTGTCTACCTCCCCATCTGAAGCCCCATCTGACTCCTCTGTGGTGGGTAGACCCTCCTCTGTGCCTAGGGCACCTTCCTGAGATGCCCTCTGAGCATCATACTCCTCTAGGAGTTGTCTTAACTGAAGGAGGGTAGGGTTTGCACCCTGTTTTATTCCTCTGGAGGTACACAATTGTCTCATCTCCTGGAATGTTAAGGTATCATACCTAGAGGGGGTCTTCTGCAGACCTGCCCCTCCTGAGAGAGCATCTACTTGATCTCCTCCCAGAGGCATGATCTAGTGAGGGTGTGGTGTGTGCACCTACCTACACTAGTTGTTTCTACTAAACCTCTCTAGTAGTTGTAGTCAGGGTGTGTTACTCCCTTCAACCTACAACCACTAAGTCCAGTAGGACTTAAGTATTATAAACTATGTTATATGTACCTAGACAATATCTGTGTGATCTTTCAATTTAGTATCTCAAGATTACAATGGTATTACAACAGCAAGCTCAGATCCCACCGCTGCCACCAATGTGAGAAGTTGGCCTGATGTATGATGTCACTAGTTATAGTGTACACCTTATATCAGTCCAAATACCCTTATGGTGATTGGTTGTAAAGTCAACCTTATAGACCAGCTATCCTAGTGGTAGCATGGACAAGAGCAGTCTTAGGCTAAACTCTGAATGGCATGTGAAGCCAGCTGTGATACCATATATAATCCCTTGAATACCAAATGAAAGGACACCACAACAGATATATATATAAAATAAAGTGTATTTATTCTAAGCAAACCCTCCGCACTCTTTATGAGTTTAGAGGTAAGTACAACACAGTCTTATTAATGCATACAGTAAGTCACACAGGTAAGTAATACAGTTAGGCCCTAGGGGCCACGCAAACCATATACTAAATAAGTGGTATAAGAACCACTGTCACGGAAATAGAATAGGCCTAGGCCTAGGGAATCGCTGGGGCTACACTACACTAGCGTTAGTTAGGAAGTGGGAGGCCCACGGGATTCGTGTGCAGAGTGGAAACACTCACGCGTAATGCGTAAAAGTCAATAGCAATGTTACAGTTTAGAAATAGATAGATTTAGGACACTTCCGGAGTAGCTAGGAAGTTGAGACTTGAAAACTAGGCACTAGGACAGTCACTATCCTGATGAGCACCGGAGTACCCAAGTTACCTAGCCCACAGGCTGCGGGTGCATAGGGGTGAAGATGCGTCGTTTTCGTCGTCGACTCCTATGGATGCCTGAAGAAAGATGCTGACAGGCAGTCAGTGAAGAGTGTCCGGTGGATCCCAAGGCTGGGATCAAGGAGAGAAGGAACCTGCAAGCAGAAGGGACAGAGTCAAGGTCACTAGCCAGTGACCACGTGGAACCAGGAAGGAACCAGGCGATGTCGTGAAGAGTTGCAGGTGAAGGTGAAGCTTGTCGCTGCAGCCAGGAGGACCAGGAAGCGTCGAGGACGACCAGGACCAGGAGGCGAGCTGTCCCACGAAGGCTCTTGCTGTCGGCGGCGTCGAAGTTGGACTAGGACTCACCAAGCCTTGGCAAGCGGAACCCACGAAGAACAAAGGACTTGCTTCTGGTGCAGACCAGGAAGGTCTGGGGTGCTTCTTCTTTGCAGAGAAGCGGGAGCCAGTCTGGAGGAGCCAAACCAGCGCAGAAGATTTCAGGGAGCGTCGTCACAAAGGCCACTAGCCAGCGGGCAAGCAACCGGACAGACGCGGCAAGCAGGAAAATGCTGAAGGGCCCCACGCAGGACTCGTGGAGTGTGGGGGGCTGGTCTTCGGTGCAGATGGTGCTTGGGGTTGGGGCTTCTCAATCCCCGGTGCACAACTTCGAGGGTACCTCAGAAGCTGCGCTGTAAGTTACTAGCCACTTTTCCCAGGTAGCCGGTCCCACGTCGCTCGTCGCCTCCACGGATCTCAGCTCTGCTGCAGATGTGGATGAGGGTCGGAGAAGTCTGGAAGTCAAGGCTCTGGTCGGGCTCTGCAGTCGGTTCCTCGTAGAACGGTCGCAAAGCAAAGGGTAGTCTCTTGATGGTGCCTGTTTGCACAGGGTAGCCACTCCTTGGCCACAAGGGAGATTCTTCAGTCTTCTTCTTTCGTCGAATGTCGAAGGTCCAGAGTTTCTGTTCAGTTTTGCAGGTTCAGGATAATCTAAAGTCTTGAGGCCCAACTCCCACTCTTATACTAATCTGGGGGGCTGGGATACCTGCTAGGTCACGCCTTATGGGTGGGACCTGGGAGGGGGTGGTTACACCCACTTCCCTTTGTCCAGTTTCGCGCCAGAGCTGGGGCTGGAGTGCCCCAGCGCCGGTTTGAACTGGACTATGCAAGGAACACCTTGTGTGCCCCAGGCATGTCTCATTCCTTTCAGCCCACCCTGCCCCAATACACTAAAGGCTGTCTGGGGAGGTGCTAGCACCTCCCCAAGCAGGAAACCTATTGTCCAGGCCTCCCTGGCTGGGATCACTCCCAGCTGCAGGAGGTCAGACTTGTGTCGTGGCAGCAGCATCCATTTTGTGATGCTGAGGCTTTGGTCAGAGGCTAACAGTTGAAGTATGATTTTAACATGTCTTTCCCTCTAGAAGGGGGGAATAATATTCTCATGTCCAGAAATGGCATGGGGGTATTATTCCCGAGTGTTAGACACCTTACACGACATGTTTTGATAAAGCCAAACCATAGTTACCATAACCGTCTAAGATTATAAGGCACTTTAAGAGTATATGGTAGGCTATATCATAGAACAGCTATAAGGACAAGGTTCCGAAAGCTGCAGACAGGCTCAGCTCATGCTAGAGCACCATCTCACATGTTACCAAGCACTCTGCCTCCAGGATTGTCAAGGCCTGCCATAGGAGTGACTGATAGGTACACATGTGTCTATATGTAAGTTAGGTATAGGAATACTACACCTAAGCAAGGGGTGATTACACGACCTTGCCCCAGCTGAGTGATCAGCCAGTTGTGTCAAAATGGAAGGCCAGGCCAGGGGTGGCACAATACATGCTGCAGCCCCTGGTAGGCCTAGGGTACACCTATGCCCTGGGTACCTAGGGTACACTGTACAGGGGCCAATAAGGTGATCCTATCCAAATGGGTTATGCACCTAAAGTACATAGTATTAATTTAGAGAGAGAACAGCAGGGTTGTGGGTCTGATTAGCAGGCCCACAGCCACATCTAAGTCGAAAACCAGTAAAGCAAAAGCAAAAAGTGGGGGTGAACATAGAAAGCAGACCCTACTCTCCTACACGCGACCTCCAGGCTACGCCTTAAACTCGGATTTTTTCAATTCTGCTAAAGTATTGAAGATTGGAGATCTTGTTGATTTAAAATGTGCCACCCTGAATTTTGTTAAGCTATTTTAGTTCCAGGTTTATAATGGCTAAATGAGTTATATATTGCAAGGTTGTTACAGTCATTTGTCGTGGTTTGAGCAAGTTAGAGCTAGAAATTCAAATTGGTTCTCGTTGTTTTGTTTTTATTTAGTTGTAGTTTCTTAAGTGACTGACCTTAGAGTTCCATGTGAAGAGTATTTCCATGAGTGGTTTTGGTGTAGACAGTAGCTCTGTTTACAGTAAGCTTTTGGTTGGTGGATACGAAATGCATGACTATTTTTAGGGGAGCCAAAGTTGGTGGTTGTGAATTTTTCATTTTGACCTGAGATGGGCAGGTTCGGGACTGCAACTCTCCAGTCGTTAGTCTCCTGCAGTCCCAGTATTACAGTTTAAAGAGACTGACAGCTTAAATGCTCCAGTGAATAGAAACTTTAGGAGCGGTGTCCAGTGGAGTTTTACCCCCGCTTGCGATCGCGGTTAGTTCGTGTGCGCAAACGGGAAGTTCGCATGCGCCAACTGCCACTCGGGAAGAATTTCTACCCGAGCTGCAGGAATACCAGCACAAACTGCAGTTTGCACTGCACTCTGCCACTCGCAGAACTTCGCAGAGTTTTTTTGTAACTTCGCAGAGTTCCGCGTAGCAAAACTCTGCGAACTACGCCCAGGCCTAGAAAATAGTAGGAAAAGGGAGAAGATGGGAGGGCCATAGGGAAAGGGGAGTGAGCTGAGCTATGGAAAACTAAAGAAATAGAGAAGATGGAGCCTACTGTCTAAATTGCCAATTTTTGAACCAGATTCTTTTTTTATAGTTTATAATTTCTCACCTGAGCAAAATCGGGTGATCTTGGGCAAATAAATGAATCTGCTTATGGTTTATTTCTCATAGTGTCAATTTTGGGGTTGCTTCAATTGTAAATTAGCACCCGTATGAGGTGCTGCAGTCAAAAAACAAGCATCGGCAATGATGATGGGTCTGGTATATCACTCAAAGTGCTCTTTTGGTCATGGATGGGTTAAGGCACTCAGTAAATATTCATACATGCACTCCGTCTTTCATCTTTAAACTCATGTATCCATTTATCCATCCACTGGCTTATTCGTGTATTTGCTGTCTGACACAACCACAATAAAACACACAAAAACAATAACATAAACAAGATAATTTAAAAGAATACATGTAGGAAAAATAAAACCTGCTACCATATAAACACTGTGGGTATATGCTTGCAATAACGAAATGAAACATAAGAGCTGGTGTTCTTTCTAGCAGTAGGACACTACCTGCTAATCTATCTATCTGTTGTTCTGACTTTACAGCATGGCCACCACATTTAGAACCAACATGTTGGCCATCTTGGAATGGTCTCCTGGTTTAGAATAAGTAGCCATGTTCTATTCCAGTTTAGATACAATAGCAGGCTCAGTCAGTCAGTCAAAGTACATTTATTCGGCTATATAGCCATAAAAAGGCAAACAGGCAAACACAAATATAAAACACATATTTAAAAATACAAAAGGTATACATAAAATACTTTATGTACCTGCCCCATTATCCTAGACGATTTATATTTGTTAAGTACTGAGCATGAGAATACATTTTATATACAAAACAGATCATGCATAACATCACTGGATCAGATGAGCACTCTGATTATCATCTTAGTTAAAACACAGTACAGAACATTCATATCTCTCCTAATCCTTGATGCTTGCCGGACATAACTAATATCTGTGTAATATGTATGCCGTGAATTCAGGCACTGTAAGAAATATTGACTTAACCTTGGAGATCAGAGTTTGTCCGTCCACAATAAAGGATGTAAAAGTCGCACTCTGTGTATGACAGAAATGTGTAGAAATGACAGAAAAACAGAAAATGAATAAGGGATTGCTGAGTAGTGTTATCACAAGGGCAGTTGGGCAAGGTAGAGAACCAGGTGTCCTGCTGAGGAAAAGTTGCCAGAAAATGAACTATGCACAATCTATAATGGGTTAAATAAAATCTATGTTCCGGATTAGGGATCCATAATAAGTAAGATTATGTCCCTTCAGTAGTGGTGATCTCTGTATAAAAGGAAATCGTATCCATCGCCAGAATCTTGGTGGTTCTAATGTTCTGTGGTTAGAAAAAAGAGGTTTTTACCATAGCCCTTGAGTTATCGATTTCATTTGGGGAGTGCAATAAGTGAGGAACGCAAAGTTCTGTAAATTTTCATTCTAATATACACTAGCCAGGGGATAGAATCCCTAAAATCTACTTTGGCACAGTCAACGAGAACTTGTCCCTGAGCTCACACTTCGATTGTGGTTTTCTTTAAGGAAGAGAACAAAATGAGTGTGCTCAGTAAGTCTATTTGTAGTGCACTTTTTTCATAACTGCGATATTCTTTTGTGGAGTTGTTGACTTGTTTGAAAGAATGCATGTCTCACGTTTCTACTGTACATTCATCACTTGATCTGTAGATCAACATAAGTTGCAAGTTGAAGGGATATAGCTAAAAATGGTGCAGAGAATGGTTTGTTTTAGGCGTTGACAGGCTAGATGAGGCTGAAGGCAAAAGGGTTAAGGTTTTTTGAAGTGCAAGCTGTGGTAGGTATTCAGAGGGACACAATAGCATTATGTTTTGTTTCTAATACAGCCTAGTACTGATGGCAGTTTCTCAGTACAGACAAATCTTATTTAACTTTTCTAGCCAGGAAACAAATGTGGGAACTTCTCAGTTTGTAACGGTCATGAATGTTTTCTTTCACTTTTAAATTAGAAGCATGGCAAATCTGGATTTAAAGTGATTCCATGCTTTGAACATTTGAGTCTTTCTCCGTTCACTATTTTTTTCACTGCCATCTAGTTTCAATGAAGACGCTATTGTGTAAGTTACTTTTTTCTTTGTGGAGCCATTTTTGTTAATAAACAACTTGTTTCCGATGGTTTTCCCGAACTACATAAGAAGCTTCGTCTTTCATTATAAACTTCTCTATGAAGTCAGTGCCCCTAGGGGTTGGGCATTCTCTACATGACACTAATACAGAATTTCTGCTTCAGTTAAAGAATAATGTGCCCTTGGTCAACATGCAATGTTTATAGGTCTCTGTTCTTGACCAATGTTCACATGAACGGTCCACAGCAGTGAAAACTCAAAGGTAGCTAGTTCTGGTTCGATCACAGTTCGGCACATATATTAAATCTTTAAATGGCCACCGGCCAGTGGCTGTATCAGCGGCCTTTTAGGCACTTCATATATTAAATCAGTAAAGGGGCACCGGCTAGTGACAGTATTAGGGACTTTAGTGCTCTTTGATTTCTCTTACACCCCAAGCAAGCAGTCCATAGACAAGGTCAAACAACAATGCCCCTTGTTATTCTCTCTGGGTGGACACTAGCATCTAGACATAACATGAGAATGCAGCTGTTGTTTGTGAGCACACGTCTTGTCATATAACTAAGCATGAGAGTTCTAAAAAACACACTGTGCTTAGGTCCTGAGGCAAGATTACCACGTCAGCTGAGGTGTAGAACACCCATCTATGTATGCTAAAGTACGGAGTCCGCCACTTATCCCCGAGATCTTTGATATATAATTATTTAGCTTAAGTAGGAAGGGGGCATAGGCTAATCTGTCTTATAACATGACAGAGCTTTTTATGGTATATGGTTTGTTAGCCATGCTAGGGAGATTTTTGCTATCCATTTGTTTTCTAGTCAAATACTGCATCTTAAAGCACGATAGTGTAAATACATATTGTAAACTTCCTTCGTGTATCTTGTTTATCTTATTGTGGACAAGTACAAGTGAGATAACAAAAGGGTGGGTCCACTTACTGCGATCTCTGAGAGGATCGAGAGTGTTGTGTTCTGGAGTGCCAACTCACTTGTTTCTCTGGAAAGGTTAGGAGGGCAGTGAGGCACTATAGCTAGTCGGACTCGGGCTCATAGATACTGAGGTAGTAAGGTGACTCAGTCCCTACATGCCGATGTTCTACGGCCCCAAGCATAGTTCTGTCCCTAAGCAGAATCCCTGCAACAGCGGAACAGAGCATCAGCGTAGATATGCCATCTGGAAGGGCCTAAAATATATCAGAGACTGTTATAGAGTCTATTGTAGAGTAGCACAAGTTGACAGGGTTTTTTTGTTTTGTTTTCTGCTAAGCCAGCCATTGTCTGCCATGTCTGCTTTGGTGGTATGATGAAGGTGATTCTTATCAGCGCTAAATAGAGCTAGGGATATGAATCTGACTTGCATACAATTATGACAACCAAGTATTGGCAAAGGCAGTTTCTAGGTTGGGCATTGGCTTTGACCATACTTGTTTTGTCATGTTTTTTGTAAAAACTTAAATTTTTGGGAGCAGCTGGACTGTTGACTATATAAAAAGAAAACATTGTTTAAACATTGCTGTAGTAGTCCCTGAAACTAAGGGGAAACTATTTTGTGTGTGGATATGCTCCTTGTGAAGGAGCAGAATGCCATCCCTCACAGTGCAGTGGCTAGCCCACTGCTGTAGTGGGCAGAAGAAACATGTGAATGACACAGCAACTGACCAATGGAATAAGGCTGTCTAAAAGCCCAGCTACATAAGTATATTGAAGATATTATTTTCATAAAATCAGAAGGTCGTGGTTAACGTCAGTTTCAAAAAACCAATCAGCAGGTAAGATCAGTATTACAGAGAGTTGAACCCATCAAGGCCTTTCTGACTGCAGGTTTTTGATCTGTCAAATGACAATTGCAGCTTTGTTGTACTGTATCTTCAGTGCTGTTTGTTAATGATCACTGAACCTATCCAAAATATACACATTGAAATAATAGTACTACAATACTGTGTAGAAAAGAAACCATCTTTAAAAAAAAAAAAGTGAACTCTAATGTAATGGCCTTGTTAGACGCCACGTTGACTCCGATGGGGGGGGGGGGGGGGGGGGCAGGATTCTTGTTGCGGCTGCCGAACGTAGCAGCTGTGTTCAGCCACGCACTACTTCCACCTGTGATCCGGCATGTTGTAAGCACCACCGCCTCTTCTACCGGTCCAGCTTGGCAGCATCACCGGAGCGGGCTGCAGGCCTCGGTACTCGGTGGAGAAGATCCTGGAGGCATATACAGGACACCACTGGATGCTGCTTGATTCTGCTAGACTCCGCAGCCCCAGCTAAAGGCGGATGTGATTTGTCTCCAGGAGACTTGGTGTGATCGGAAGTTTCAGTGTGAATACTATTTTATTTTTGATTGTAAAGCTAGGCCCTCTAGGAGGGGACACGCAAAAAGGGCATATCATTCCTCTTTACCAACAGGCTCAAGTGGGAGTGTTGAGTGCACAGTTCTCTCAATGCGTACCACATAGTGGACACGAGCGTGACACTGTTGTCAAGCTTGTGGCTTCCTCGTGGGGACATGCGATGTATTGATTTGAATGCAGGTGGGTGGGGGATATGGTAATATCAATGTAACGATTTTTCATTATGTACCTGCCTTCGGACCTCACAGTCACTCTGATGCATTAAACATGGATTTGCATGAGGCCTCCTGATTCCGTTTACTTCTTCCTGAGTGTTACATTGGATTTTCCCCCAACACTGGTGAAGAGTGGGAACAGAGCTGCGAATAAAAAAAAATATATATATATATTTTTTTCTCTCTATTTAATTCCATAATTGGAATTATGATTGGGCACCGTCACCTGTTCGTGAAGGAAGTGAGGTATTGTTTCAAGGAGCACACACTGAGCTTGGGGACTCTGTGAATTTTCTATGAATTTGATACCAACAGCTGACTTTGTTCGTGCTGTTCGGAGGTAGGTGTTTACATGCAGCTGATACAATTTGTGCTGTTGGAGAGTGCGTACTGCTGCATACATTCATCTGAACATTTTGCAACAGGGCATTTCACTGACCTCGTAACCTTGGAATCGTCGTTTCGACGCGCAATGGTTATCAAGCTTACCTGGTGAGTGCGTGCCTTATTGGCTGCCATGGTGCCTGTTGCTAAGTGCTCACTGATCCTGCTGAGCCGCATACCGCGTAGAGTCTCAACAGGTGCCCACAGGAAATAACGTCACGCAAAGTGACCCCACTGGCGGCCATTTAGGATTTCATTGTCAGACGAACAGCATTTACCAGGAAGCTCATCAGCTGACTGTAATGCTAATCTGCTGGTTCTCTTAGCCGGTGTAAGGACTCAACTGTTGTTTTCTCTTCTGCAAGTTCTTCTAAACAGTGTAAGGTTTCCTCTGTCATTTTGGATCTTCTACCAATTGGAACAATTGTTTTGCATACACATTCTTCTGTGATATGCACACATTATACTTTCCTCATTAAGTGACTATGGTGACCACCTTTATTATTTTTTTTTTCCTCATTGTTCCTCACTATTTGTGCATTACTATATTTTTTTTTCTTTTTTTGTCTGGTATTTTACCACCTCCTTCCTTTCTAGCAACACCTGGTGAACCACTAATTGATTGGGAAATATGGAAACCTGTTTTCTTAGCGTATGTTGAAGTACTAGAGGTGGAGGAGTGAGAATCGGAGAGAAAATTGGCACTTTAAAAACATTGTTTAGGTGGAATAGGTTTAAAGGAACTAAAAAACCTACCTACATTAGTTAATCCTGGTAACATGAATGTATATCAATATGCATCTGCAACTCAATCAAAGGTATGGGAAAAAGAAAAATTTTGTCATGGAAAGATTTATATTCTATTCAAGGAAATAACAACCTGAGGAATCCATTGCGGATTTTGTTTCTTGTTTCAGGCCTTAGGTCTCTTGCGGTAACGTGTGATTTTGAGAATATTTCATACAATCAAGCACTTAGAGTCCAAATTCTCATGAGGACAAATAACAAAAAAGTACAAGGAAGGTTGTGGGCTACATCTTATATGTCTTTAAATGCTGCCATTGACATAGCCAAATCCATTGAGCATTCTGAGACGTTTGTTAAAGAAATAAGGGGTAATGAAAAAAGTGAAATATTTCGTATTTCTAAGGATGTTGACAAATCAAAGAAATATTCCACACAAAAGATTGACAATTTCCAAAAACCTGAAGGGAGATATAAAGGGCCGAAGGTGGAGAGCAAGAAGGATTTTTTATTGTGTTACAGGTGTGGGAGTAGTTGGCACTTAGGTAATTCCAAGTTATGTCCAGCCAATGATAAAACCTGTTCAAAGTGTGGCAAGAAGGGGCATTTCAGCAGAGTATGCAGGTTAATGTCCAGGAGGGTAATCCTGATACAATGTTTTATTGATTGTGATAATGGTTATGATAGCCATGAACGCGAAATTGACACTGTCTTCAACAACTGTGGAAATGATGGAATTAGCAAATTCCCCTCATGTTTGATTTCTATTGATAGGGTAGGTTTGCAACTTTTAGTATACTCTTGTGCATGGTATACAATTATAGCGCAAGGCATTGTAAATGATCAATGGCCTAACAGGAAATTAATTCCTCCCGATGTGACACCTGGAGGTTACACCGGGCAAAGGATTGACTTAGTCGGTTATTTTTGGGCCAACTTGGAATTTTCAGGACGTCATTCTTTTGGCAACGTGTATGTGGCAAAATCAGGGCAGTCACTTTTGGGATGGCCACACCAAGAACAAATGGAAATTAAACTTGATCCCCGGGCTAATCTCCCTGTTTATGTGATAGGACTTTCAAAAGTACTTGAGGGTGACAATTCTAAGTTTATTTCTAACTTAAAGATACAATTTCCAAGGGTTTTCAGCGAGAAATTAGGAGAGTACCAAAGGTTAAAACATAGCATTAAACTTTGTGACAATGCTGTCCCTGTTCGCCATAGAGTGAGAAATGTTCCCCTATCCTATAGACGCAAGCTCAAGGACATGCTAAGAGACTTGTGTGATAAAAATATCATTGAGCCTATTGAATCATCACCATGGGTTTCTCTGGTCGTGATTTCAGTTAAATCTTCAGGGTAACTTAGACTGTGTGTGGACTTACGCAAGTTAAACAAGGCTATTAGGGTGGACGCTCATTTTCTACCTAATTTAACTGAGATGGTGACAACATTAGTTGGTGCACAAGTTTTTTCTTGCATTAGTTTGGCCAGTGCTTACCACCAGGTAGTTCTGGATGAGGATTCCAAAAATCTCAGTGCATTCATAACTCCGGAAGGCCTATTTAGGTATTGTCGCATGCCATTTAGTCTGGCCAGTGCTGCTTCAGTCTTCCAGAGATTGATGAAAGAAACTCTTGAGGGGTTAACAGGTGCTATAGCATTTCAAGACAACATACTTGTATATGGTAAGAATGCTGAAGAACATGATTAGAATTTAAAATAAGTACTCACTGCATTATCAAGTAAAGGTCTTACTCTTCGCTTTGACAAATGCAAATGTAAGGCAACCGCGGTAGAATACTTGGGACACTCCATCAGCGGTATGGGTATTAAACCCAAACGTAACCATGTGGAAAATGTCACTAACGCTGCTACTTTCACTTCCAAAGAACAACTAGTAGCTTTCCTTGGCTTGACCAAATTCTATGCCAAGTTCATTCCAAACTATGCATCCAAGGTAGACCCATTTAGGTGTTTACATAAGAAAAACCTAAAATTTGAATGAACAGAGGAAATGTCTACAGCATTCAATGCCTTGAAAGGATTCGTAGTGAATGCACCATCTTTAAAACCTTTTGTGAGTGGAAAGAAATGCATTGTTATGCTTGATGCTAGCAATAATGGATTGGGTGGAGTGTTAATACAAAGGCACAACTGGAAGGAGTGGATTGTGGCTTATGTGTCCTGAGCTCTGAGGGATGCAGAGAAGCATTACTCTGTTATAGAGAGGGAACTTTTAGCCTGCGTCTGGTGTGCTGAACATTTTAGAACATTTCTGTGGGGCACCAGATTCACTATCAAGACTGACCATAAATCCGTTGTATATATGACGGCACCAGGCGGCGGACGCACAGTGTCTGCGAGATTAGCCAGATTGGCGTCTAGGTTGCAGAGTTTTCAATACCAATTGGAATATATGCAAGGTACAGTAAATGTTCATGTGGATTGCATGTCTAGGTTTCCCCCTCCTATCCTTGATCTGGGGGAGATTGAGAAGGAGGATTGCAAAGTGGCTTTTACCCTTTGTGATGTCAATTTGGTGTGTGGTGAATGAGCCATTGTGCAGGAGGACGTATGGTTACATGAAATGGAAAAGGATGTGGAGTTAAGAAAGGTGATGTATACATTTTGAAAGGGTGGCCTGAAGAAAGGAAGCTATCTGGTGATATGATGAGATATTTCAAGGTGAAGGAAGAGTTAGCAGTTGAAAATGACATTGTTGTAAGGGGTGACAAATGTGTTCCTCTCTACAAATTGAGGAAAATTGTTGTGGAGATAGCTCACGAAGGACATTTAGACATTTCAAGTACCAGAAGACGTGTCAGGGAATCCTTTTGGTGGCCAGGTATCGACGTGTGTGGAACACCTTGAGAGAAGTGTGTAAAGTGTGCTTCCAGTGGCAAATCAGCTATGGCTTTATGCCCATCCAGTGGAGATCCCTGCGGCTCCTTGGTGGAAATTAGGCTTAGATATCATTGGACCATTTTCTGTTGTACCCAGGCAAGAGGCATTTGGCATTGTATTAAATGATTATTATTCAAAGTGGCCTGAGGTTAAAAAGGTAAAAGATGTCCCTTCAGACTGTAAGCAAACAAGCAGTTGACATTGGGGACATGGTACGCATAAAAAAAGGGGTGTCAGCAAGGGATGTCCAAATTGGTCATCACCCAAAAAAGTTATTGACGTTTCCAGAAACTCAGTTAGGGTTGATGGTGGAAGTGTATGGAATCTTAACATAATTTCTTTGTTTAAAGTGGGGAAGAGTAGTTTGGAAGACCCTGGAAGCAATGTTTTCCTGGATATTAAAGAAAAGTGTAGTGTTGGGAATCTAGACATTTGTCTTGCAAATGACAGTAGCATTGCTTCCAAGTTAGTGAGGTCTCGCCGGCCTGTGAGATTCCAAGATTATGTTACGAGTTAAGGATAAATAAGGCTATGTTTGAATTTTTATTCGTCAAATAACTTTTATGTTTTTGCCTTTTTTTTTCTTTTCTTTCTAAAGAGGGAAGGTGTGTAGAGTGCATCCGGGCATCCTCTGTGCTCGTACGCTCCCAATGCCTACCACATAGTGGACACAAGCGCGACACCGTCGTGTCACGCTCGTGGCATCCTCGTGGGGGCATGCGATTTATTGATTTGAATGCAGGTGGGTGGGGGATATGGTAAGGTCATTGTAATGGTTTTTCATTATGTACCTGCCTTCGGACCTCATGGTCACTCCAATGCATTAAAGATGGATTTGCATGAGGCCTCCTGATTCCGTTTACTTCTTCCTGAGTGTTGCATTAGATCTTTCCCCCAACAGGAAGTATGCTTTTCATAGAGATCCCACTAATCTATTTATGGCTGGAACTTTGTTCCATTCTGGTGGGAAGGGTGACACACTACCCCTCCCATTGGTAAATGTTTATATTCCGCCCGATGCCCCCTATGACGCACTTTTGAATAAGGTTTTCTCTTTTTTCAAAAACTCTTTTGAAAAGGAACAGGTCCCACATGTAATATTGGTAAGGGATCTAAATTGCAAAAGATCCTTGCTTTGTATTAATTATGTGATGTTGAAAAAGAGGAGGCCCTGTGCATCCCCCCTATTGCCTTTCCCGCGAATATAAGAACTGACAAGAGACTTAAGCTTTTATTTGAACAATTGAGAAGCAATGACAGTATTATTGCAAATGGGAGATTACCCTTGGATTCCCCAACACAATACACACACACATCTCCAAAGGGAGAGGCTATCATGGTTTATGTGGTGGTTGGCTGGCTGTACCTCATTTTACTTGTTGGGCTACTTAAAGGTGGTGAATGCTGCCGTTGGGGACCGTTGTCTGTTGATCTTTTCCCTGGGACTAAACATGTCTCCCATTTGCTTGTGGACGTTTGATGGGACATCCTCTAAATTAGATAACCAAAACATGGAGAACTAGGTGGGACCACAGAATTGATGGCCTGAAGAGTAAATCATAAATTGCACAACATAATTTGGATGCGTGGGCGAGTGGTGTATTGGACAGTTTTAGCACATTTATGTAGTAGATAGTAGTACATGCCAATTGAAAAACCTCCCAGGGGAAATTTCAAGCCTATCCCTCTCTCGATTCTCTTACTAAATAGAGAAATAAAGGCTCTGGTCAAGGAACAATATGTGTTGTATTCACCTGAAAGGAAATCCAGGGTGTCCCTTTTAAAGAGGTGAAGGAGCCCGTTAAAGGCTCGCCTAATAAATGAGGCAAGTGACCACCTATGGTTTGATCTATGAGAGGCCACAGTTTAGAGACAGATGAGGTCATTTTGGGGTTTAGTTGTAGTGGGTTGTGGGTCAAGAGCTAGATCTCTTTCCTCGCCCATTGAAGAAGTTAGCTGGATTGACTTTATTTATGCAGTAAAAGGAGAGGCGAATGTTCTTCCCAAGCTAGATGTGGGTATACACACCCATAACTCTCCATCAGTAAAGGAAAATGAGCTTGCTATCCGAGGAATGCGTGTCTCTACCTCGATGGGCACAGATGAAGTTTCAATCTCTGTTTTAAAACTGGAAACAACTCGTTGGAGCAAATAATTGCTCCCAGTTCATAAAAGAGGCTATAGGAATAGGAGAGTTCCCTCCTCCTGAACTGGAAGCATTATACTTCTGCTGTTCAAGAAGGGTGACCGCAATGTGCCAGGGAACTATCACCAGATGGCCCTCCTAGATACGATGGGCAACATTTTTTCAAAGTGCGTACTGTCTCAGGTAAGTGTGTGGGCTGAAGATAATAAAATCATACCGCTTGAATAAATGGTATTCAGGAGAAACCATTGATCGCATAGCTGCCCTACAGTTAATCAACGAGGAATATGTAACGGTTAGAGGAGGAGTGAATTATGCAGCCTTTATAGACTTCTCCACAGCATTTGATAAAGATCGATCCCTGCTGTGGCGAAATCTCTCAGGATTGGGTATGCGGGGCACCCTTCTACATTTATTAATCGCACTTTACTCCTCTACTTGGTGTAGAGTGTTGCTAGGTGGTGACTGGGGCCTCTCTAAGGAAATCGCAACCCAAAATAGTCTAAAACAAGGGTGCTCCCTAGCCTCGTTACTTTTCTCCTTATACATCTCTGACCTCCCTGCCAACTTAATACAGAGTAAGGGTATAGCCTTGACAATTGGTGGAAGAGCAATAGCGTTTTTATTGCATGCGGACGACATAATAATCTTAGACCTTATTCCTAAAGGTCTGAATAGATGCCTAAAGGCATTGCAACAATTTGCCGATGCACATCCTTAAATGATCAACATCTCTAAAAGTAAAATAATGCGTTTTTATGGTAAAAAGAAACCCAAATACACTAATTTCTCTTTGTTCCTTGGTTCACAATAGTTAGAATTGGCAGTCCTATCCTTTTCTAGGAAAGCTAATGTGTGCTAACCTCAGCAATAAGGCCCATATTGAGAATAACATTAGTAAAGCACAGTCTCAGGCCAAAGGATTGGGTTCTATTTACCGGGTGACTGGCTGAAGACATTTCTCTTATCTTTTAGACGTTTACCAAGCAAAATCCCCACCTCGCTGCTCTAAGCTCTGGAGCCTATATGGGCTTCCTAAAAACAAAGGAAGAGCGAGTGTTAAGAAATATTACTTCTGTTAACTCCACTATTTCAGTGGCTGCTCTAAGGTTGGAAATGGCTTAAGAAGGGCTTTTATTCAAGGTTTGGGGGAGGTGGTCTGCTGGTTTGCCTGCCTAGAGAGGAGTGAAGAAGACACACTTAGTCTCTCATGAGGAAGGAAATTCTGGTAGACAATAAAGAAAAATCATTAGTCTACAAACATTTCTCTAAAGCTGTTGATCAGCTTCAATTAGATCTCAATCTCTTTCTTACATTACCCGTGTCACAATTAAAGGTTAACCTAAAACAGGACACTTGGTCGCTAAGCTTTCACCTGGATAGGGAGGCGTGTCTCAAAGAGAGGGGATTCCAAAACATTACAGAGTCTGTCTCAGTAAATAGAGAACAACCTTATATAAATTGGATTTTATCTTATGGAGTGAGACGATTCTGGATTTTGTTGAGGTTGGGTATTCTACCTCTGAACCCCCTTATGGCGAAATCGTATGGAATTTCTGGTGAATGTAATTTGTTCCCAAACGGGATTCAAGCTCTTATATCGTCAAAATTTTCTGAGGCTGTTTGCAGTTATCTATATGATCTGACTCAAAGGGACTCCAGTAACTGTATCAACCCTCTAATTAAATGTTTTGCTACAAACTTTTTAACCTTTTAAAGTGTTTTTTTAAATTTGTATGGATTGTATTGTGCTTGTAGGACTCTTGTTTTAATGCTGTATTGTATTTTAACGAATCTTTAGAAATCTGAATGTTCAGAGAAATTGAACTTTATTTGGTTAATTGTAAGACTGCATGTGTTTTATGTGGCTCTCTTCAGAGTTTCATATAATAAATAAATAAACTTTAAGCTTGTAATGGACCTCTAAAGACTGAGCTAGCAAAAAACACATTTGTCTGATTGTGGGAATTTATTGTGGTGATATTATATAATTACTGGCAACTAACCAATTCTGCAGTTTGCTATTTTGAACTACCACATTAAGGCATTGTTTATGGCTCAAAATTGGTCTCAAAACGTTATCTCCTCCGCTGCCTATCAAGAACATTAAAATAAAGGGTGCTTTTGTTACTGCTCACGCCCCTGTGGAGCATAGCAAAATCAGCCCGCAACTTTGGGCACACACACTCTCACGCTTCCTCATAAGTGTGTTCCTACGATGACTTGTGAGGCTTGATGCAAATATTACCCTTCCAGTTTTCCTCTGTCTTGTAATCGCTGAGAAAGGCAATGCAGATCTCAGTAGGAGTCCAGTGGGGCTGATAGAGAGGAGAACAAGGAAGGGTGAACAATTTGCCACAAATGTTCCACTGACCACTCCTATAGTCCATCCTTGAGGGAATGTGTGAGAGAAGCACCACAGTCACCATTAAAATATTACAACCTGGCAGTGTTGATTGTAATAGAGGCCAATATAAGCGTGTACTCAGGGAGTGGAATTGTGGTGTGAAGATGATTTAGGACCTTGAGGGATAAGCTTATTGAGATATGCAGAAGCGTTGTACGGTCCACTCCTGTAGAGTTCATTTTTATTCCTGGCCCACACCTATTTATCTCTCTCCAGCATCATTTACTAGGCAACTCACGAAAGCATTGCAAGTCACCTAGGTACTTGGTAAAGATTCTGTACTCAATCTTACATTAGTCCCAGTGGATGTCCACGTGCAACCACAAGAAACGCCCATAAAACCAAGTAAGCTCATGCAGAGGTTGAAATAAAAGATTTGGGTAGGATATGGTGGAGCAAAGTCACAAAAGTTCCAGAAAAGTTTGTTTGTACCAGGCATACTCAAGCCTTTCTAAATACTTAGCAGTGGGAAATGCCACCAGAGAAGGGACATAGTTGGGGAAGAGAAAGTAGAGGTATGTGTCACCTGAAAGTTCTCGGGTGGCTTTGACCCCTTAGCACATTGCCATCTTTTTTAACTATGGAACAAAGTGTTAACAAATTCTAAAAATGTGAAATATTACATGGCCAAATTTGAGATTTAGTGTGGCATACATAAATACCGCGTCCTATTGAAGTATCTCATTTCCTGCCGGTCCAGGCAGAGCAATAATAGAAATTATGGGATATCACTAAATGATAGAACATTAAGGAAAAACATCTAGGAAGGCATCTGAAAAATATTGTAGCCCTCCTACAGCCCTGAAGTGCAAATGACGCAGAAGAAAGAAAATTTATGTGTGCAGTTAGGCAGATTGAGAAAAAACAGGTACTGGACTTTACTAAAGGTTAGTAGTTGATTTCTCTACAACGAGTTTCAAGAAAAGTGAGCAATGTAAAGTATGCTTCGTGAAAACAGAAAATAAATCGACGCTGGAAGGGCCCCAAGATGTTGATGGACAGAATCTTCTGTTTGAATTCTCCAGTCCCCTGTAAAAGTAAATAGGTGGAAGCAGGCCTGTTAAAGACAAGGAATTCAAGTATGAAAAAAAGATTATTATAACGGTGCAACACAATCATTGTTCTCTGTAAATCTGGCCATTGCTGGCTCTATTGTGCAGTGTTGTATTGTCAAGATCTGGAAGGGTTTGTCTGAATTCCAGCAATATCATACTAGGAGTAAGCTTTTGAGAGCGGGCTGAGTGAGGGCTGTCTGGTTTCTTTTCAACTTCTCAGTACCAAGTGTGATCATAGCAACGCTACCTCTACGGCCATGGACCTGCGCTGTAACCATTTGAGACATTTCTAACTTAACTAATTTTGTATTATTAGTGATCAAGTGCTGAAAGCACATATTACATATTAAACCAGTTCAAACAAGGAGCAGTGAGCGCTGTTCGGTCCAAAAATGGCTTATGTGGATGTATGTGCCACTTTCACCTCTTGCATTCATTTTGTTTTAGGAGTTAGGAAGATATTACCTCAGACGCTTGTTAAACAATCAAAGAGTTAGGACAACTTTTGACCAGGTGATAAGTCGTGATCCTTTTGTTGCTCCCGGAAAGAGTAGTTTTAACATTGAGAGATGTCATGTTTCTGCTTGGTATTAAAAGCCTGCTACACTTTATATGACTGAGTAAGGTAGTCCAAGACGCACAATCCGGTGTTTCCACTGCGTTTTTCAAAGTATTTGATGATGTTTCAATTCGAAAAGACCCAATAATGGGGAAAGCTGTTTCACAATATACCTTCACATTCTTACTATAATCATCATATCTGAGAATAAGGAGGGTATTTTTGCTAAATGTCGACAAATTGCTCTCAAACAATACTTTTATGTTATGGTGTAAATTTTTTATTTTCAAAAATAAATAAACATATTCTTGCCTACAACCAGAGCCCTACATGTCAATAACTACTAAAACCGAATCAAGCCAACAGTACCCAACCCCTCTCCCATCCCTCTCTTTGGGCCAACATTGGAGACCAGCAAGTCAATGCATATCTACCCAGCCCACGTGTCATTTGCTAAATCCCCAATCAGAGCGGCTCCTAACCTAACCCACCCCCTCCACACTTTCCTTTGTTCTGCCCCAGCTTGTTAGTCTTAGTATTCTGGAATATTGAGAGCACAGGACCATTGAGAGAGATTTTAAGTATAGAGCCCAATCTGATTCATATCGTTCCACTCTGTCTATAATGGCGTATCATTTCTTTCACATAGCTAGTAAAATCCATAATCTGCTCAGCCATTTTCTAATATCTGGTAGTCATTTCTTTCCCCACAGAGATGTGACAGCCTGTTTCTCTGTGCATAGTACTAAGGGCATTTGTCTGTCTATCGGGAAGAGGGGATATGTATGTGTGTTCGCTGTGTCCAATTAAATATATATGGGTAGTCTTGGAATTGTCAAGTAACCTATTGTGAAAGGCCTTGTGCTTTGTGTCCCAATATAAATTGAGCTGATCAAATGCAATAAAGTACCTCTAGCACCAAAGAATCTCCAACAGCTCTGTCTTGTCTGTCCCATTCCCAGAGTATCACCAGCGTGGGATACCAATACAGGGGCGCAACTAGACCTGAACCTCAGGGGGGGATTGGGTGGGAAGGCTAATACACCAAGGAATAGGGCGGGGCTAACACACCAAGGGATGGGTGAAGTTATCATACCAAGCCAATGGGGACGGGCCATCCCCATCACTAATCTATTAAGAACTGAGAATGTATCCATTCATTTACCACTGAGTCATTTTTTCATTTATCCACTTACCCTTCACAAACTTCCAAATTCTGGCATGGGTGTGTCAGAAAACATCACCTGCTATGTCCTTCTAAGATGGTTTTACAAGGATTATCCCACTGCCAAACTTCAAGGGTTTATTTTAGGAAGTAGCCAACACCAATATCTTGTCTACCGCAGTAATTCGGAGATTCCATGTAACAAAAAAATCTGTGTACAGGCTTTAACACAGTGTAATTAGAATCCACTCTTAAAGGTCTATTGGCTTTAACATATGATTCTCACAGTAAGTCAGGCCTATTGCGCAAGCTGTCATTTTTCATAATAAACCTTTGGCATTGGACATTGACTCATTAAGAAAAAGTAATCAGTTATGAAAGCTTTATCTTTAGCTCATCATCAAAACCCACTCAGGCCTTCCATAACAAGCATAAGCTTTCTCACATTAATACCTATACAACTCTGTTGGCAAAACTCCTTCGGGAGGTCTAACAAGGACTATCACAGACTAAATCTTCAACCCCAGGGGTTTATTCAATGGGGAAACCAATACCAAAACCCTCGCCTACTTCCGTAGTTTGTGAGAATCCGTGTTACACAGTAGCCATTTGGAGGCATGTTTTGCACAGTGTTAGAGCAATCCTTCTTTAATCCACATACCCTGAAAGCTTTAGACTTATGGCCTCCTACATAACTTTTCCAATGGCCCATATCTATATTGTAAAGTATCTGCAACTCTTTCTCCTCAGGGTGTTGTCCACTCCTTTGCTCATCAAGGTACCTCTTCTCTTGTATGCTGGTGCTGTTATGCTTTCAATGTATGCTGGTGCCCTCCTCTCTCCTCAGTGTACTGACGGACTCCTCTCTCCACACTATGCTACCTACACTTTCTCTTAGGGTGACTCCCCCTGAATGTGACCTTTTTTCTCTCTCCATTTCTTCCGAGGGGTTGCTGCTCTTTTGTTTTCAAGAACGTGCTTTCCTTTCACACTCATTGCAGTTCTCTCTTAAGACGTTGCCCTCTGAAACGTCTACTGCCCACGCTGTGGCTGCTACAGCCTGCTCCTCATCAGGGTAGTATTCTCTCCTTTCAAGGTGCTGTCTTGTCATTCTGAGCATGCTACTATCTCTCTGGATGCTACCTCCGCTCAGGGGTGTTTTCGCTTCCGTATTCCCCCACCGTCCCTCACTAAAACACACATATTCTTGGGGTACTGCTGTTACTTTGTGCTCTGCCCAATGCCTGTCGGGTACTGCACCGCCTAAGGAAATCCTCTCATGGTGCTGCGTTTTATGAGTGATGAGCACTCTCTGTGAAACCTTTGCAGGGTGCTACTTTCTTTATATATTTATGGTGCTGCTGTATCTCAAGGGGCTGTCCCCTCCAGGTGAAACCTCTTCTGGAGTGCAGATTTCTCTGTTATCTCTTCCTCGTAGCACCTCTCTGTGTATTGTTTGAATTTTTAGTACTGCTTTCTAAGGGTGTTGCTGCCCTCTCACTCTGGCGTTATTTCTCAGATCCTGCCCCTTCTCTGTGAAATCCGTATCAGTATACGGTTCAGCCTACCTTTGCAGAGTGCTGATGTCCAGGGGCGGCTGGTGCACAGGGGCAAGATGGGCGTCGCCCTCCCACCCTGGGGGATTCATAAAATGTGAGTTGGAACATTGAACAGCAAGCAATAAAGTTTGATGGCTGCTCGGTGAATAAACATGTGCAAATACGTTTTTTTTTAGGGGGTGGGGGAGGATGGCCCTTGGCTCTGCTGCGCATGCTTTTTTGGCTGGGCGAAGATTTCTTCGACCTGGAGCCAGGAAGCAGGGCAGTGACGACACACAGGTGGGCAGGATCTGTGTCTCACTGCCAGGATAGCATTTGATTTTGGGCGTTCTTCGTATAGCCCAGGGAGGAGTCAGAAGCTCCCCATTAATTCCAATGGCAGGAGGCAGGGCAGTCCGGCTTGAGAATGTAGAAGCGGGGTGTGGCAGTGCCGCTGCCTCTTCCACAACGAGACCGAGCAACAGTTGCTTAATATAAAGTGATTGGTGTGCTGGGGTCTGTGGGAGGAGTCTAAATCCAACATTTTCCAGTCCTGCAGTCACGAGGAGCCTGGCTCGAGATGATGGGTCCAGCGTAGGTGACAAATGTTAGGTAAGCACGCTGGGACACTTTTTTATTGTATTAATCTAAGTTAAATAAATATGTTCAAGAAGACTCCCTGGGGAACAGACTTGCGTTAAGGAGTCGACAATTCTGACTTTCGAAACTCGAGCTAAGCTTTAACATGAGCAATGAGCATGACCGTCAAGGGCTCTGAAAAGAAAAACTGGGCCCCATAGATTAGTGATTTGAATGCTGTTTTTTTCAGTATGTAATTTCCAAAATGGTTCAAGGCTAAATCGCTTAAATTACTCTCAGTGGAATGGAAAGTTAATGCCATTGTACAGATCATAGTATTTTTGTTCTGCTGTTCCAGACATTTCCCTTGTGCACTGCTCGAGTATTAGAGCTCTACTTCAAATTATATCATAACCTCTCCAAACCCCAAACCACTCAGGCTAATAATGTTATCCTATTAAACAGACAGAAGAGAGCCCCCACCCCTATCCCCCCAAAAGCCTCAATTACTATCCTCCCTGATTATTGGCCCCACCATCCAACAATCCACTGTTAAATACAATATTTGTCATGTCTACTCGATTAGATACAAAGCGTGTATTAGAAGTTTTTTTTTACAATGCTTTCAAGTAATGGTAATAAAAGAAATCTCCCGAGGTAAAGATGGGTAATCAAAGACAGTATTAAGGTAGTGGAAATCATACAAATGTCATCACACAATCTGGCTTGTGTCAGTTAACATGTCCAGAGGCACCCATGAGTTGAAAGGCTTGCGTCTCAGCCATTACAATCAAAAAAAGTAATACAGAATGATTGCAATTGAAGTGAAAAATGGCAGATGTTGTATCGGCGCCATAAGACACAGTAACAATAATCCGGAATTAAAAATAAAACAAGTTATAGCACAGCAAGAAAATTAGTAATCCAAACACACACCGACTAAATATAAAAAATAATAAAGGATTCCATTTATTTAAAAAAGGAAATTCAATCCAGTACAACATCATCATACCTTAAACCACATTGACTTGAGTTATATCCTGTATATATCTGTCAACTGGACGCATGAGGGTGACTTTCAGTTTCTCTTTATTTCATCCAAGACCGAACTCTCAAGTATAATAGAGCCATGCATAAGTAGCTCATCCATGCTATTGGTTCGCTTTGCATTCTGGAATCTTGCAGTTCTGATTTTATAGGGGGATAAACAAGAACTACATGTTCCAGAATGCAAAACAAAAAACCTGGAGTGCATGAGCTCCTCACGCATGGGCCTGGTAAACTTGAAGGCAACTCATTCTAGTTATATTTTCCCAAATGTATGCATGAGCTTCAAGGCTACTGTGGCCGTTGTAACTTTCAAATATAGCAGACCACTGTGGCATAATTTTTGTTTCTCTCACTAAGATGAGAATTAGGTCACAGCGTGGCATTATACAATGCTCAGATAATGTCAGTCAAACACTTGCACCAGCCGCCAGAAAGCAGTCGGCTCAAAACAAATTCCCATCACCCCGCAGTTCATCGAATTACATTACAGGCAGCTTCTTAAGGCACCTGATTGAGTGTGCATTGTGCAGATAAAAAAGGCAACATTTGAAAATGATCGTTGAAAAGTTCTGAGGGGTTTTACAATCAAGCTTAGTAGAAGACAGGCAGAGTGAATTGAAACCGGTGCTACGTGCATGAAACAGTGGTAAATAGCAGAGGAGAAAGTTGTGTTCTGTTTATTGTTGTACATTTTTTAGTTGTGTATTGTTTTTTAAAAATAAAGTGTTCCATAAGCTTCTTTTCTGGACAAAATATGGTTGTTGTGGCGTGTGTGTGTGTGTGTAACACTGTGTGAGCGCGTGTGTATATACATTTCAGGGAACTTGGGGCTTGTGGAGGGTGGAGGGTGGAGGGTGAGGTAGCTCCTACGGCTCGGACTCTCTGCGCAGCGTAGCCTAGCAATGCTCAGCACACAAAGACACACCACACACACTACTAGATTTAAACCTCGTACAATTGATCTTATTAGCTCATCTTACTCTTAGAATAAAGATTGTGGGCCTGTGAGGTGCATTTTATAGCCAGATCCTTCCTGTTTATCTGTTTAAAGTCCTAGTGTACAGAAGGGTTCTGAATCACTCTAGCTCTCTAGTGACGTTGCTTATCTCCACTGCAGCCCTTTCTCGCTGTTTGCAAATCTAAATTCAACCGTACCTTCTTTAGAGCATGCCACACTATACCAGTGACAGAGGCACCTGCACAAGGTTGCCGACGGATTTTATGTATTGTTTGATTCATGGGCAAGTGGCTGTTATGAGCATTGTAAGTGTATGTTGTGTTGAGTGAAATTTGCGCTAGATTCAGTGTACTTTGTGCATGAATCTAGCATGACTGTGTGGATGGGAACTATGCTGTGTTCGGGTGGACGACGTGGACTGTCCTAATTCTCTTTATGACTCCTAGTCTGATATCCGTGTCAGTCAGTATGCTGGATGGTGTAAGGGCTGGGTTGCCCCAGTCAGTAAGTTTTGAAACACTACACTATGATATGTCCATTATTATGCCTCCGTGTGCCAAGGCCCCCACAATCATTCTACACCTGCAGCAGTAGGATCACACAGACACCCTCACATGCACAAATACAAGCATGCTTTCTCACACACATATTCTCACATGCACACAAGACCTGTCATCCCCTCAACTTAACTGGAAAGTGGCTGAGCTGATACAGGATTTGCAGCGTTTCCACCTAGATCATGAAAATACCACAGGCAGAGTGTCATGGGCTCCCAGAGTACTGGAAGTAAGTGTGGGAGCCACTAGAGAGGAGCAGCAATTCCACCATGGCAAAGCAACATTGCGCAAGGCCATCAGGGGTCTGGTATTGGAGAAATGCAACCAGCAGCTCTCTGCAGTGGCAGCCCCTGGCAGGAGAGTTCTGGAGAGGTGTGGGGTTAGAAGAAGGGGTCAAAGTGCTTTAACTGGGGCGGGGAGAGAGGGAGAGGGCTGAGACAGCTTTACACGGAGGGGCAAGAGAGGACTGGGCAGTAGATATTGGAGCTGCACCTGCTCAGGCTGGCGAGGTGGCTAGGGGCATAAAGGGATAAAGTCTTTATTCCACGAATGTCATGGCATTTATTTTTGCAGAAGTTCTAGTACCCAGGGACTCCAATCAAGCACATCCACAGCCCTCCACTTCCCCCCAGGACCCAGCCTCCAGATCCCATGCGAGTTGACAGCAGACTTCGCCTGAACCTCAACCTGCCCCTGAACATCCCATGATGACAGAAAGAATTATTTACTGTGGAATGAGGAAAAATGTGTTGGAACTGGGAGGCTTCCTGTGCATGTTTTCACCATTAGCAAATGCTCACTTCGCCAGAATCTCTGTCTGTGCTATGAGTGTGCGCCAGCAAGACCTCAAGGCATCTCGAACCAACACCGCCACAGCAGGGCCTCATAGCCACCCCAACTAACACCATCATGGCAGGGCCTCAAAGTCACCCCGAACTAACACACCGCCACAGTTTATTTCTGTGTTCATATGACAGGTGGGACTGGGTTTTGCCATTCATGTGCATTTTAATTTGTCCTATGTTGGGCTTGAGCATGTCGTCTGTTTCTTAGGTGTTCTTTGCCTTAAGTCAAGTGGTTTGTAGTGCACTATGTAGAACAACACTACAAGTTCCAGAATGTACTTTTTAAAACCGGGCATGGATGCACAGCTACCACTTTAAATGTGACAGCTCGAGAGTCCTGCTTTTTTGGGAGAAAGAAAAGGGACTAGTTACAGTAGCCACAGTAATGTCCCCTCCCTTTTCCCCCAGGTATCAGGTACATCCAGTATATCCATAGACCCAGTTGGAAGTTCCCCCTTCGTGAAGCTCTGGGGTCCTCCTATTTGTGATAGACTGAGGGGCCTCTCGTGCATTTCATATTTCTTTTCATGTGCGTTTCATGTTGCTTTTTTATATTTACTTGTGCTTTAAAATGCTATATTTGGATCCCTTTTTTGCAACACTTTGCAGTAAACATGTGGTGTAAAAGCCACCATTTGAATCCATGTTTTGCAAAATTTTCGCCTCACCACTTTCAAAATCCACCAGCCGCCCCTGCTGATGTCTCAATACTGCCCTCCCTTACGTACCACCCTTTCTCTACTGCTGCTCTCCCATGAATCTGATCTCCCTCAAAATACTGTAATGTTTATGTTCTCAAAGTGCTGCCCTCGCTTGGAATGCAGTGCCATCCTTGAAAATCATCTCTCTAGGTACAGCTTTCTGTAAGTGTGCAGCTCTTTGAAGCTGATTATCCCCTCAGTGCACTGCTGTTCCTTTGAGATATTGATGCAGACTTCCTGTGAAGCCCTTCTCAGGGTACTGCTCAGCCTTCCTCCCAACGGTACTGCTCTCTGTGTGCTATTGCCCTCTCTCTGAAACCACTCAGGGTACTGATCTGGCATCTCATTTTCTGTGCTGACTTCTCTCAGTGTACTTCCCCCTTTCTGTGAAATGCCTCTCTGGAAGCAGTTGTCTCTCAGTGTTTCTCTTTCCTATGGGTAGTTCCCAGGGCACTGTTGTTACTGGAGGTGTTACACGCTCAGGGTGCTGCTGCCCTCTGTTTTTTTGCTGTTTGCCAAGACACCTCTATGTCCTTCTAAAACACCTCTCAGGTCACTGTTCTTTCTTTCTATCAGTGTGCTGCACTTGCTCAGAGTCCTGCATCCTCTGCTACCTTTCAGATTTCTGTCCTTTCCATCTGCAACTCTTATGTTACTGTTCCTGTTAAGCAACTGCTGGTCTCTCAAATGCACTCAGCTGGCCGTCCCATCCACTCAGGTTGCTCTGTCTTTCTACATATATATTTGGCATTTTATCTATTGATCCTTATTTGTCCACCGACCGCCCTGTTTAACACAGTTTCACCTTTATAACAACTACTCTGACCCATTCCTAAACTCAATTAGCCTTCTATTTATAAAAAACGAATGTGATTTACAAAAATCTAACATGCTCTTTTCAGATTCTATTTGTAAATCTGTTTATTTTATTTGTTATTTTTGACCTCCTAATTATCCATCCCTTACCACTGAACTTCTCTTTCCATCCATTGGCTATGTCTGGTTACCCATATCTGGGCCGTTTTTCTGCTCCCTTCCACTGGTCTACTTGCTTGGAAGGCCATTGGCATTGCCTCTGTGCCTATCCCATGTCACTCCACCCAACGATCACCATTCCTTTGTTCTTACCTGCCCATTCATCCATTTACCTTGTATACCATTCATCCCTACGTTTTACCTCTCCTCCTCTGCTTTGGCCATTGTCTTGGTCTCAAAGCCAATGAATCGCCTATCTCCTCTTTTACCATTCATCTTGGTCTCTTCTCACATCCCAGCACGACTCACAGCCCTCTCAGACTTGCGCACTACATTCTGATATCCAATAAAAAGACGACACTGATTTAAATGCATTTCATGAAAGCATGTTTAGCTCCTGGGGTAGCAAAGCTGGTTAATGTGCTAGCTGATGTAATCTGTGTGTACCCTGCTGGTCTCCCAAATGCACTCCATTTCCCTCCCTGCTCCTCTCATCTTTGTTACGTTTCTCTGCCCCAGCGGAGCAACTTTTAGGTTTGTGCTGCCCCTTAGATAATTATGTTCTCGGGGTGGCCTGCGCCAGCTCCTTAACCCGTTCCGTGCTCATGACGGAACCACTCCGTCATGAGCCACGGGTGCCGTGTGCTCTTGACGGAGTGGTTCCGTCATGCTGCGGCCGTTGGCGGCCTATCCGCCCACGCGGCACTAATTCCCCGCCTGTGCGGGCGATTAGCGCAGTGGGCGGAGACGTGACGGAACCACTCCGTCATGAGCACAGCTCACCCGTGGCTCGTGACGGAGTGGTTCCGTCACGAGCACAGTGCCACCGCAACTGCCCCCAAACCCCCCCAGCGCCGCGGCGGAATTCCTGCCGCGGCGAAGGGGTTAACAGAAGTAGCGCTGCAGGGCAGGCTTCCAGCCCCTCCCAACAGGTCACCAACTTCGTTTGCTGAGTAGGCGTCTTCTTGCTAATCAGCTGTGCGAGTGCAGAAATCTTATAAAAATGTCCACAAAATATGTCACCTTAAAACTTACTTAGAGGATCTGTAAGTTCAGCGCATTTCTCGGTCAATGAATCTTTGCCACCATTTTAGAATAGAGCTTTACACAACAATTACATTAATAATTGCATTTGACAGTTAATCAAAAATAGAGTTGGTGAAGTTTTAAAAAATGCATTTATTTTCTTGTCTTAGTAGATTAGTCAGTATTTGTGTTCTTTTTAGTGGCAAATCAGTTACAGAAATATTAAGAAATAGGATTGGTTAGAACAAGCATAGAAAAATAGAAACAGCGTGTTCCATTTAGAGTATAGTCCCTATTCTAAACTAAAGGACCTAACCCAACAAAAACGCATAAAGAGTTCCTTCTGGAAAAGTAGATTTTGGAGCAAAGTCAAATAACTAAGAGGAATATCGAACTCCCCATAAAGGGTAGCTCTCGAGACTCAGCCGAGTTCTCCGGACAATTGCAGTAGCAACTGTCTATGCAGGTGAGAAGGAGAAAATCACAGCTGTAGCTAAGATCAGCATAAAACAGAAAATCTCCTTGCAAAGCGCAAGGAAAACAAAGAAATCAATCAAATAACTTTATTTTCGGCAACCAGGGCCATAAACGTACAGATACAGACATAATTAGAAGACTGTAAAAACATTTATTTAAATCCATCCCATACAATAAATGTGGAAAAAACTTCAACTATAAATATTTGTAAAATGTCAATAAAATATTTTAAAACATACATCAAAATAAAATAATCATAAGAACTTCCTAAGCAGCATCCACATGGCCCCTAAAAACTTGGCAAGAGGTATAGCATATGTTGGAGATCAGGCTGACCTCAATATGCAGAGGACAACTAAAGTAGCTACACTGGCACAGTCGTCTGCAAATGGGGGCTAGCCTGAACTTGCGCGGGGAAGCATGAGCTGGACAGGCAAAAAAACATGCAGGACACTCTCAGCCTGAGTCTGACATGGAGGACAAATATCTATAGCCTCGGCTGACCAACTCTTTGCGAAAGCTCTCAGTGGCAGGGTGCCGCTCTGAATTGGAAATAAAGATCTGATAGAGACTACTAGCCGCAGATTCCTTAACGTAGAATTAGCCCCAGGCGTAAGACTGTACCCGAAAAACTTTCTCGCGCAGCATCTCTGCGTGCCAGGGGGCGGTACCTCGCGACTCCGCCCGACGTCCTCCGCGGGCGTGACATCAGTGAGGTCACATAAGCCCCACCCCGGCACGCTGATGTCAGTTTTCTTCTTTTTTTGCTTTAAGGGTCTTCTTGGGTACAGTGTGCGAATGCCTTCGGGCTTCAAGACGTACTCGTCTTGCGCGCGCCAGATGTTGGCGACAGATCCTCACCCCATCTGCATGTGGTGTTTGGGGAAGCACCACGACTCCGCAGATTGTGAGGCGTGTCAGCAGATGAAGCCAAAGTCCTGGCGGGAGCGCCGGATGAAACTCTTTTCGGCACGCAAGTCCAGGTCGGCGCCGCGTCCATCCCCCTCAGACGGCTTCAAGACCCGCCGCTTCCGTCTCCGACATCGTCCTTCTCCCAGGCCGCAAGGGCGTCCCCGGCCTGTTGGGGGCGTGGGTTCTCCGCGGGTGGTGCGGCCCCGCGCGTCGTCACCCTATCTGCCGTTCCCCGGGGCGGGGACGACCTGAGCCCAGATGGAGGCCTATGCGGCGGCCTTGCAGGCCTCTTTGGCTCTCCCTTCTCCTCCTTCTCTTCCTGGGACATCTGTGGATCCCTTGTCGCGTGCGGGGACTCCTGCGGCGTCGCCGGCGGCTCCGGCGCCAACAGGTTCGGGGGATGTGGTGCCATCGGGGTGCGGCCCTTTGGGGTTCCCTCCTTTGGCCCACGGTGCCTCTGCCTCGCAGCAAAACCCCGCGGGGTCCCTGTGGTGTCGCGGGAGGTTGCGGGGGCTCGGGCGTGTCCTCGAGTCCCCCTCGGTCCCCTGGGCAAGCGGCAGCCTTGGCCGAGGTGACGCTGCTCAGGCACTAGCGGCTGCTGGCCCTGGCGGCGCCGCAGGAGCCGGCTAGGGGTCGGGGGTGCGTGTCCTTGGGCCCCTCTCGTCCCTCCACACAGGCGGCTGCCTCGTCGGAGGTCGAGTCGATGCCTTTTCGGTGCCGTTCCTTAGCCGACCCGGCTCCAACCCCGCCCCGGTCTCCTGCGCCGCCCGTTGTGGCTGAGATCGTTCCGGCGTCCCCTTCGGCGCTGGTCGACTTTGACCTGACGCCGGTGGCAGACTCTACCTCGCCGGGCTGACGTCGGGTCGTTGATTCGTCTTCGGACGCCCCCTCTTCTCCAGAGGTTCGGCAGTTGTTGGTTTCAACTTCTTAGGAGACGGGTCACCGCGTTGTGGCCTTTTCCCCGCATCCTCTCAGGACGGCTCTTCACCATCACCGCCCCCGCAGTCTTCGCCGGAGGCACCTCGGGTTTCCTATTCATCGGTCCACCCTCCTCCTTTTCGAGCTTGGCCTTTCCTTCCTCCGGTTGGGCTGGGGGACGGCCGCCTTAGCTTGCAGCTGTCACCCACGGAGGAACTGCTTTCCCCGCCGCGGGGCCCTTCGGAGGCGAGTGCTGCCTTCGCTCGGGCTGTTTCCATGGCTGCAGGAATCTTGCGCATGGGCGATCCAGCTGCCCGGATCATCTGCTGGAGGTTCTCCATCAGGGCTCTGGTGGGCAGGAGCTGCTTCTTCCCTTTGAGGTTGCGCTCCACAATTCTCTTTTGGGGGCTTGGGGGCGTCCCAGCCTCTTCTGCACCGCCACCATCCAGCTCCCCATGATCCTGTTCGTCTTTCCCTCCATCCTTATACCAGGGGCCCTCTTTTACAGACTGCCTTTCCCTCCTTGCCATTAGTGTTGTCTCCCCCGTCACGGGAGACCCGGTGGTTAGATTCCTGGGGGTGTAACATCTTCGCCTCCACCAGTGCTGCTTTGCGGGCCCTTAACACTCTTTGTGCATTGGCCAGGGCCACTTCTTGCTTGTGGGATTCAGCGGATTCCCTTATGTCTTCTGCTTCTCAGGAGGGTGCCTGCGTTGATCTGCAGCACCATGTGTTGGATGGCCGGGAGCTGGCGGCGTTTATTCTTCGCTCGGCTCTGGACGTTTCAGAGGTACTTGGTCGTACCATGGCTACTTCGGTGGCCCTTCGTCACCATGCCTGGCTACGGGATAGTTTTTTCCCTGAGAACGTTTGGGAACGGCTGGTTGACCTTCCCTTTGATGGCACTCTGTTGTTCCACGCCCATGCGAATTCTACCATTCAGAGGTTTCTTGCGGGGCTTCGTCGTCCTCCTCCTCCTCAGTGACCTAACTGCCGGTCTGTGTTTTGGGAGGTGTTCTCTGTTGTTTTTCCTGGGGCCTTTTAATGGGTAGCCAGGGTTGTGTGTTCTGTATGGTTCCTGTGCCCTTGGGGTCCTTTTGTTGGGCCCTTGGTGCTGTTGGCTGCTGGTCCGGCCCTTTGTTGACTTGTGGTTTTGGCTGTTGGTAAGCCTGGTAGGCCCTGAGATTAGGCCTTCTGTGTCTTCTTTATTGGCTGCTTGGTAAGCCGTCTGCGGATTTTTTCTGCAGGTCTTTCTGTTTTGTCCTCTGTTGCGGAAATATTTTCCTAAGAGGTGTTCCCATGGTTCTTGGGACGTTACCTACCCTATGTGGGGTACTTGCAGCTATTACATAGCTCTGTCCTGTGCTGGGGAGGGGTGGTCACCCTTTCCGGGTTCCTTGCTGTCCGCGGCGTCACGGTATGTCGCAGGTGCGAACTTCTTGCCAATTGTATTGAAGCAGCTTGCGCTAGATCCATCTTTCCCCTTGTCGCTACGTCACTTGGCCGGTCTGGCCTGCTGTCTGCGGCATCGGGTTGTAGCGGTTCTGCATTTTTTGTCTTGTGTTTTGGCTTGGACCTCGGTCTGATGCTCCAGGGAGTTTGGCTTTCCTTGGTCTCTGTGTTCTGGTGGCAGGCTTATGCCGTCCTCCATCTCTTTTTCTTTTCTGCCGGTTCCTCCACTTCTTCATGGGTAAGTGTGTGTCCTGGCCCTCCCTGGCCTCAGCCTTCGGCTGGCGCTGTTCTGTGGTGTTGCCTGTTATTGGTGGTGCATGCCCGTGCGGGCCTGCTTGTTCTTCTCCTCCGTTGTGATCTTGATGTGTCCGTGCGCCCCTGCCTCTCGTTCCGCTGGGGCTTCGCGCACCCGTGCGGTTGGCAGTGGCGCCTTTCCGGCCTTGCCCGCTGCTTGCGGCCGTGGTGTATTCAGCTCTTTTCTATCTCTATGCCTGTGTTTCTTCTGGTGGGCCCTGCCTTTGGTTCTACCTCTTCTCACTGGGTTCGGAGTGGCCCTTGCGTTCCTTGAGGCTTTTGAGGCACTTTCTGCCCCTGCGGGGTGTTGGGCACTCTCTTTCTCTTGGTTGGGCTTGGATATCCTGGCCCTTTCAATCTTGTTCTTGTGCCATGGCCCCTGCTGGGGCCCTGGTCTCTCCTGGTGGGGAGGCTCTCTCGCAGGCCCTCCTCCCTTCTGGGTATGGCTAGGGTATCTATTGTACGTTAAGGAATCTGCAGCTTGTAGTCTCTATCAGATGTACAAGTTACTTACCTTCGGTAACGATGTATCTGGTAGAGACGATTCTAGCCGCAGATTCCTTCACGACTCACTCTTCCTCCCCGTTCTGCGAGGACCCTCAGCTTGGTTTTCTGCACTAGCCTCCCTATGGGTGGCTTGTCTTCTGTGGGGGTCCTTTTCGTTTTCTGCCTGTCTGACTTCCTTCCAGCTGGGTTCTCTCCAGTGTAGGGGCCTGCTTTTGCTTTTTTCCCTTTGTTGTTATTATTTTTGATCCCCTTGAAGTCATCTAAGCTGGGGGTTCTTTTGCTTGTCCTTGTCCTCCTGCTCCTTTCAGAGGCTCTGGCCCTCCTTGACTGTGTAGTCTGGGGGTGTATTGCTGTTGCTCCTCTTTTCCGGGTTTGTGGCCCTTTGCTGTGTGGTCTATGGTTGCAGTCTCTCTCTCTCTTTCTCTTACAGCGCTTCTCGCCTTGGCTGGCACGGTGGTTCCGCGGAGGGGTGCTTTCCGCTCTCCCTACTGTGACTTTCCTGATGTGGTCTTCTGGTACATTTGTGCTGCATGGTGCTACCACCTGGCTTACACAGTTGTTCCTTAGAGGTGGTCTGCTCTCTTCCTGCTTTGGCTTTCCTGTTGTAGCCTCCTGGCGGCTCGGTGCCGCCTGGTGCTGTTCCTCACCTTTTGTCTCACTCTCTCTCTCTCTCTCTCTCTCTCTCTCTCTCTCTCTTTGTTTCTCTGTTTTTTTCGCACACTGTTCCCATGCTCTCCTCAGTTTTGTTGTGATGGCTGCGTGTTGTGGTGCGGAAAAGTTCTCCGAGGACGTTGGGGCGGAGTCGCGAGGTACCGCCCCCCGGTGCGCTGAGATGCTGGGCAAGAAAGTTTTCCGGGTCCAGTCTCACGCCTGGGGATAATTCTACGTTAAAGAATCGGCGGCTAGAATCGTCTCTACCAGATACATTGTTACCGAAGGTAAGTAACTTGTACTTTTCTGTCATAGGGTACAGTCACCTGATCCCACTAAAGCTCGTATATGATCCTAGACTTACAATCTACATATATATTTTTGGGATAAAGTAGGGAGGTCTGTTCTTGAGACAGCTTTTGCCTCTACTTGCGGACCAATATAACTTTTAAGAGCATTTGTCGAAGGAATCCGAGTACTGTCTGCATGGGTCTATAGTTCGAGGGCCCTAATATACTCTTAACATCTCTTTGATAGACTTAAGCCAAGGAACTCTTACCAAGTGTCCTACTAAAATGACGTCCTGAAGGGCTGTTGTGTAATGCTCAAGTTCTGGGGTGGGCCACAGTTGCTCCAGCATAACTATGGGCGAAGCGTGGCCTTATTCTGGATGTTTCTTAGGCCCATATCCATAAAAAGGGTGGCCAAAAGGGTGCTGGGAGGAACGGAAACCAATTTGCAAAGAATTTGGTTTCAGCAGCTTTTAGTGTGTCAATATTTGTATAACCCCAAAGCTCAGCTCTGTAAAGTGCTGACCCTAATACCCTCGCCTCATATAGATGGATAGCAGGCCGAGATGGTATGGTGTAAGAAGCTTTATGCACTTTAAGAATTGAGCCTGTTATTTGATTGAATTTTAAAGCACCTTTAGTAAGATGCATCTTCCATGCCATATTACTAATAAATGTGATACCCAAGTAAGTGAAGCTATGAACAGTTTCAAGAGGCTCACCTCCCAAAGATAAACCCTTTTTATAGGATCTAAGGGGTTGAACATCATTAGCTTTGTTTCGTCCGTGTTGACCTCCATCCCTCCTGCGGCAAAGAACTCCTCAAAATGGTGTATAACCTATCCTCTGCTATCAGATTTACATATGCAGAAATCTGTAAAATTTTCCACAAATGATGTCACATTAAAACTTACTTAGAGAACCTGGAAGTTCCGTGCTTTTCTTGGTCGATGAATGAATCCTTGCCATAGTTTCAGAATAGAGCTTTAACCAACAATGGCATTAATAATTGCATTGATGTTCAGTCAATACAGAGAAGATTGGTGAAGTCTTTAAACTTTATTTTCTCATCTTAGTGGACTAGTCAGTATTTTTGTTCTTTTTATTCAAATTAGTGGCAAATTGATTACAGAAATAATACGAAATAAGATTGGTTAGAAAAAGCACAGACAAATAAACAGTATGTTCCATTCTGGGTATAGTCCCTATTTTCAACTGATGGACCTATTCCATCCTAACAAGAACCCATAAAGAGTTCCTTCTGGAAAAGAGCAAGTAGAGTTTGGAGAAAAGTCAAATAACTAAGAGGTGCTGGGTTCTCCAGACAGTTGCAGTAGCAACCATCTATAAAGGTGAGAAGGAGAAAATCACAGCTGTAGCTATGATCAGTATAAAACAGAAAATCTCCTCACAAAGCGTAAGGAAAAAAAGAAATCGCCGTAAGCAGTAGCCTATGGCAAATCAGGCTAGCACATCAACTGGCCAATGGGCATGGCAGGGTAGGGATGCATGGAATGACTTGAGATGAGTACCTCCCTAGCTAGGAACACATACTATATAGAAAGCCGCTAAACATGTTGCAGGAACAGAGGAATGTGTCCAATGGCGAGAGATCTTTCGATGGTCCATCATCTCCATCCTCAATTCCCATAGTGAACGTTCATGTCAGCATGAAGTCAGTTAGAGATGGCTACAACATATTCCAAAAAGATATATTTATGAAGGTTCTCATGAGAACCTTTTGCAAGACTACACTGTTAGCTGTCTGGTGTCCCATCGTATAACAATGAGCTACTCTGGCATGAAACATTTATATTCTACTGTGTCCTGGTTAGATCACAAAACGTAAGCTGCAGAAAGCATTTTTCTTGTCAGTCAGTCAGTCAGTCAGTCAAGTACTTTTATTCGATTAATAAAAATCAAAAAAAGCATTTTTCTTGTCATTAATATGCTTGGTCATGTATATATGGCAAAGAATACAATCTTAATACAGTAAAGTCATATGGTGTGAGGAAAGAAGGAATACATTTTTCAGGAAACCACACATTTCACAAAAAGTCAAGCCCTAGAGTTTGGTTATAACCTTAAATCACTATTTTATGAAAAGCATTTTGTTTCTTATAGGAAGGGAATAGAATAAAAGAATGGTGTGGCCTACTAAGTGGAGAACGATCGAATGAAAGCTTTCTGAAGAAAATAAACATTTTCACGTTTGAACCTAAAATAAAGGCACATATTCTAACGTTTACCTATTATGGATTTTTCATGTTAATATTTAGTGGGTTTCTATATTATTGTGTAGTAAAATGGTCGTAAAGATTTTCAGCTTCCTCAGCTGAAAAAGGTATAATTGGTGCCCAGCTCTATGGATGTGTACTGAAGCCCCTAGATGCTGAGCTAATGTGACAGCAGGAATTCTGGGAAAAGAAACTGGCTCCCAGCATCCTCCACTTTCACCATCCCTTCTTGTTTACCCACTTGATTCATGGATGCAAAACTGAGGCCAAATCTGTGCTCTGAAGGAGAAGTTGCAGCCGGTCTACTGTCCAATGGGCGTTGCCCGTCTACTCTGTATCAATATATAGCTACCTGAGTTAATCCCTCCTTTGCCGTTGTTTTGCCGTAGTCGTCAAATTACATATATGCCCCTATATTCAACATTTTTTTCTATTGGCTAATCTCAGCTTCCCGTACTCCTGGTGCGGTGACCTTTGACCCACATAGGATCCATCGGAAATCTATAAATTTGCAAGATTAGTCTTCTATCATTACCTTTGGTGAGAAGCCACAAATTGAATTTTGTCAGCGGGCAGTTAACCATGGGCCTAATCGTGGGGTTGGCACTGATTGTTGGGGCGGTGTTTAAACAGCTCACCCATTATTGCAGATTGAAACACTCAAAACACATTGAAAAACGCTGTGAAAACTCTTGTTCGTGTGTCGTGTACTATCAACAATGTTTATATAAAGAAGCATTGGCAAATCCGAAAGGCTAACTACAAAACGTGTTTCTCATTAGCTTTTCCTGTGCTAATGTGACCTCAAATAGGCTTACTAGTGTTATGTGGGCAATTTAATTGAATTTCATTTTTATCTGTTTTTTAAAATTTGCTATTTTATTTTTATTCAAGTTTTTTATTTTTTATTGGTATTGTATCATTATTGTCTTCTATTTTAAACTTCTGTGCTTCTTCCCAGAGTCACTTTTTCATTTCAGCATGATGGCTGTATTGTAGTGATCTTAAAAATAATAAAATAAAAATACTTAATACTGAAAAGAATGTTCTCACTGTGAGGGTCTGAGTCATCGAGTCCTATTTACACTTGTTGTTTTCACTGCTGGACGTTTGTGTAGCACGAGGTGCATATGCGCATAGCCCAGCGTACGGGTAGAAGCATGATGCCAAGGTTTTTCCCTTTTCTCAGTGCACAATTTTTTTCATCAGATACATGCCATAGATATAAGAGCTGGTGTTATCCAATATTGATTGCTTTTGCCCTTTGTTCCCAAATTCTTGAATGGCGTTCTTGAGAAGTTTATTGTTTTCAGGCACTTCCTGTAAATTCTCAGTTTTCGTCTTTTTTGATGTAGCAGAATTTACAGCTAAGTTGCCTAAAATGGCTACTGTGAAGGTGTTCCGGAGGGCAGTTAATGGGAAAAGTCATCTAAATCTTACAATCTGTTTCTACTACCCGAGAACTTACCATGACCCACGATTCACAGGAGAGTGACCGGAGTTTGACTCTGGAATGACCGCTGCTTAATACAGTTTGAGATTGTGAAGTGCTTTAGAATGTGTAAATATTATGACTGATGATAAGTGCGCTGCCGTTCGGAAGACTGCTCGGTGTCTTCATTTTAGCTATTTATTGCTTGAGAAAATAATCACTGAAAATGTTTCACTGGCAGGATCAAGGAGTGATGACCCGGACAATTGAGATAAAGAAGCAGAACTCGCTTAGAAACTTTACTGTGGGACTGGAGTCCTATGTCTGTTTCCTGGTCCTAGATACAAGTTTTTAAAGTGAAATGTAGTGCAGATTTCTGGCAATGGTACACATGGCTAGTCAGTTTAGAAAGTGAGTGTACTAACCAGTTGTTTCACCAAATGTGCGTTCACAGTAGGTCACTAAACCTGTCTTTTCAATGTGCAACAGTCAGCCTAACAGAGGGTCGGGTACCTGCGATTGACAGCCCTGATTGGCCCTGCGTTCTCATTCTTTGTATGTGAGGTGCTGCTTTTCACAAATGAAATCTTCACGTGTGAGGAATGACATGGGGGCGTGCAGTGGTATCTTAGAGCACTGTCTGCTACCCCGAGGTCGCCGAGTAGAATTTCCAATCTGCAAATTGGTTACCACTCAACGAGGGGTGTTCGAAACCTTTCAATGGTTTGTGGCTGCAGTTGTTTTCACGGAGTTTTGATACTTAGCAATCCAATTCATAAAAGCAGGGGAACAGCCCTTTCACTCTCCTCACATTTATGAAAGTAAATGGGACACAGTGGCAGTTTTTCAAGTCCGAAAGACTTTTCAAACTTGCAAAATGGCGTTTATATTTGCGACATGTGCTTTTCTGGTCGCAAAGACAGTGATTTTGTGAATGGAATGCTTTGAGACAGCAAGAGAGCGCTTTGTTCATTGTCCCAGAGTTGATGTTCGGTTTCATATTTGATCAGGAAAACTTCAGAGTAAATCAGGGTTTTGTTCTCTAAGATGTTCCGGCGATCTGCAAGTAGTGTTCCCCTTTCTGCTGTAAGTAATTGTAGAATAATATTATTAGATGTAATGGTATTAGAAATATTTGATTGAAGCTTTTATTTCCTCTTTGTAATACTAGCCCCTTTTTGATATAGTTACCCAACCTGAGAAGTGGCAAATATTCCTCATTAGCAAGCGGACGATATATGTGGGATAAAGTGCCCCCTGCCTAAATTATAAGAATATTGCAAGTAACTAGGCCAAAGGCAGAGCTCCTTTATAAGGTCATGAAACTTCGGGTGGCTCTCAGTATCCTTTTTAGTGCAGGTGTGGGCCACTAGCAGATGCCCGCACTCCCTCCCCAGTACCTCTATCCGCTATTGGCTGATGCTGGGGAGAGCTTTAAAGAACACTCAGGTGCTCACACCAGAGGGTTTCCCTTTTTCAATTTTGAGGTCTGGCTCCTGTAGGACTCTCATTGACCCTGGTTTGGCTGGTTCCTGTAGTGGACACTAGGCCCAACCACACAAGTCGATTAGAGTTTTTATTACGATAAGTGGGGGATTGTTGGCTGGTAGGATTTATGCAGATCCCTTTGGATTATCTAAGTTTCTCATAGAAATGCAAGATACATGTGCAATTTAAGGCAAGGTTTGCAGGTATTGTGGGTAAGAAAACATTAATGGATCCAAATGAACCACACCATATTGGACTCCCCCAGGTGTCTAGGTTTCAGAAATGTGTGGGTTTGGTAAGTTTCCCCAGGTGCTGACTGAGATGGGTCCCAAACTTCACAGCTACCCACATGACAAAATTGAGTGGAAAATTAGATCTGTTAAAGTTGAGTTTTGAGCCCTTTTCTGTCGCGGGTGTTAGGCCCACCCACACAAGTTAGGTCATTTTTATCGGGCGATGTGGGGGGAACGCTGGTGGTGGTAGGTTAGTAGTGGCTCTCAGCAGATTCCACAACCTTCTCTTTGAGAAATATTAGGAAATGTGCGTTTTTAGCCAAAGTTTGAGGATTGCAGTGTGTTCGAAATGGGGGTCTCTATTTGGCAATGGCTTGTACTCTGTCCAAGTAGGGACCCTTCCTTCTAGTCAGGGTAAGGGTATTACACAGCTAATATATCCCTTGCTAATCCCCTTGATAGCTTGTCACGAGCAGTCAGGCTTATCTCGGAGGCAATGTGTAATGCATTTGTACATAAAGCACACAGTAACACAGACACTACAAATGGACACCACAGCAGTTCGGAAAAAGAACCAATCTTTATCTAAATCAAACAAGACCAAAACACCAGAAATCCAACATACACAAATCAAGATATCCCTTTTAAAAGTTTTAAAATAGTTCAGTCCATATAAAAGTATGGATGCATCACTTTTAGCACAAAGTACCTGGGAATGCGTCAAAATCGGAGACAAAAACAGGCGCGGGGAGGTGAGGCCCCGCAAAAATAAAGTGAAGCGTAGGTTCCTTACTCTCAGGGAAGGTAGTGCATCGGTTCCTTACTCGCAGGGTAGATGATGCATCGGTTCCTTGCTCCCAGGGGAGGTGATGCATCGGTTCCTCACTGCTACACAGGAGAGGTGATGCGTCCATTCCTTACTGTGAGAGAAGATGATGCATGGGTTTCTTACTGCGCAGAGAGGTGATGCGTCGGTTTCTTACTGCAAGGGGAGGTGATTTGTCATCTCTCCGGACAGGCGACCTTGGTTCCCTACTGAAGCCCAGTGTTGATGAAGACTTGGCGCACAGGTGTGATGTATGGAAAATCCGCAAGCGCTGGGGTCGATGCAACAGCTGTGAAACAGGCGCTGCATCGATTCTCCCAACTGTGAACAGGCGCTGCGTCGATCCTTTGGCCTCACCGTGGTGATGCAATGGTTTTTCAGCCACACAGCAGGGCCTGCGTCGGAGACAAAACGGGTGTCTGTCATCAGCGACACGGTGCTCGGGACCTGGGCTGCTGATTTTTGAAGCCGCACGAAAAAGCGATGCGTCGATTCTTCAGCCTTAACGCGTTCGTTTTTCAACCGCACGGCAAACTTACAGCGAGAAAAACAGGCGCTGATGGTCGGCGTGTGGAATTTCTTCTTCCTTTTGCAGCAAAGACATCTCCAAGGTCCCAGAACTGGAATTGGCACCACTTGGCAGGTTAGAACTCCTAGCAGAGGAGTTCAGGGGCTCCAGGTGAAGTCTTTAATGGCCCTGAGACTTCTTTACAGGAGGCAAGCACACACAAGCCCTTGGAGTACCTTGGCAAGTAGGATACAAATGCAAAGTCCAGTGCTTTTGCTCTCCAAGACAGAAGCAGCAAGCAGTAGGCCAGCACAACACAGCAACAAGCAGAGTGGCATTTACCCTCCTACAGCTTCTCCAGCTCTTGTTCTTGACAGAATCACCTCTTGGTCCAGAAGTGTTCTAAAAATGTGGGGTTACAGGTTCAATACTTCTATCCTTCCTGCCTTTGAAGTAGGCATACTTCTAAGAATAGTCTTTGTAGTGCAGAGATCCTACATTGCCCTGACCTGGGTCCAGACACACTGCAGGGTGGTGAAGACAGCATTGTGAGTGGACAGGCACAGCCCTAATCAGGTTCAGTGACAACTCCTCCCACCACTCTACCTCAGGAAGGCCAATCTGGTGATGGGAAATCAGGAAATGCTGGGCACAACTCATCTCCCTTTGTGTGACTGTCTAGAGTGAATGCACAAACAGCCCAACGGTCAGACTAAACCAGACGTGTATTCCAAAGACAAGCAGAGGCACAAGATGGTAAAGGAGGAAAATGCCCATTTTCTAAAAGTGGTATTTTCAAACACACAATTTAAAAACCACCTTCTCAGAAAGATGTGTTTTTAAAACATGAGTTCTGGTAACCCAAACTCCAAATCTCTATCTTTTCCCAATTAAAAGTTACACTTGTAAAGGTTCACAAGGCAGCTTCAATGATAACCGGTGGGAGAGATAGTCCTTACAATAGTGAAAATCGAAACTAGCAGTATTTCACTATCCGGACATGTAAAACACACCAGTACATGTCCTACCTTTCACATACACTGCACCCTGCCCATGGGGATTCCTTGGGCCTACCTTAGTGGTGCCTTATATGTAATAAAACTGAAGGTTTGGGCCTGGCAAGTGGGTGTACTTGACAGTAGCATTTGATTTACAGGCCCTGGGCACACAGTGGACATTACCAGGGACTTCCCAGGGAATCACCAGGGAATCGAATATGCCAATCATGGATAACCAATCATAACCATAATTTACACAAAGAGCACTTGCGCACTGATCAGCAGTGATAAAGTGCCCAGAGTTCAGAAATTAGCAAAACAAAGTTCAGCATACAGTCAAACATTTAGGAGGTAGAAGCAAAGAGACCGGGGAAACCAGACCAAGGAGGCCAGGTCTAACACAATGGCTTTTGGTTAACAAATCCTGTTGAGAGCCACACAAGTCTGATCATCCTGGACTTTGCCAGGGATTTATTTTTCAGAAATGTGTGGGTTTTTCAGGTTTCCCCAGGGTGCCAGCAGAGTTAGTGCCCAAAATCCGCAACTACACACTTAGCAAAAAAGTTTTAAAAAACGTGGATTCTGCTGGGTCAAATTTGGTGTCTGTAGATCACGTTGTGGGGTGTTTTGTGTCACAGACACATGGATCAGCCACAAAAGTGGAGTAACATTTTGTATCTGGAGATGTGTGGGAATATAGAGTAGTAAAACATGTGTTGTTACCAATTGGATGTTTCTGCATTTATGGCTCCAAATGTAAACCGGTGTTAAAAAAAAATAATATTGCAAATTGCCCTCTGAATCACATGCTAGTACCCATATATTCAGAGATGTACAAATAACCACTGCTCCCAAACTCAGTCTCTGGTGTACATTTCAGAAATGCTTAGGCTTCCTCTATACCCATTTTTCACTCTTTATATTTTGCCATATGAATTGCTCTGTACTTAGTACACAATGAAAAAACATTGTCAGGTGCAGCACAGTTGTTAACCCTGGGTACCTCTTGGAGAACCTACAAACTGTATATACCCTCACGACCAGAAGGTCTAGTGGACCTAACGATATATTGCTTTTTTTTAATCTGCCATCATGACAATGAAAATATTGTCACAAATGGCTGTTTTTTCCTACTTATTATTTCAACAGTTAGTTTCTTTGGAAAAACCTTCAGGGATCTGCACAAAAGATCCATTGCTGAATTCAGAATGTTGCTGACTTTTCAGAAATGTATAGCTTTCTGGAATCACCCATGGTTTTCACACCGGTTTCTAACACTAACTGTAAGTTTGTCACCCTGAGTGGGACAGGTATGCCAAGACGTGGGTCCCTTGCACAGCACGTCACTGGAGCCAAGCTATACCAGGCTGATGAGCCCTAACTAGGAATCCAACAGGCTGGATACTTTTGAGAAGCAAATCTTTTCTTCCACTAGCTTGGCCTTGTGGTTGGTAAACACCACATATCTCTTGGGCCAATATGCCATCCTGAACCAAGCTTTGGTGGACGGTCTGGACTGGACACCATGAACTCTCTAGGCAGAGGCATGGCCTCTACGGTTGCACTTTGCGGTCATGCCTGGTTGAGATCTACTGGGTTTTTGGGGGATGTCCAATAATCCCTGATTGACATGGACATGGTAGCCATCGATGCCTTGTGAATCAAGTATGGTTTACACCTGGAGGTGGCACAAAGTCTCTTCCGAGAATAGGGAGCACCTTGGCTCGATCGCTTTGCCGTGCAATGTCAGCTCTTCTGTGCATTGGAGTTGCATTCTGCTTAAGCTGGTCCTTGCTGGGTAGTGAAAATCAACTATAATTGGAATTCAGTGCCCCCTCTCACCCTCCTAACACTGTATATGCCTGCCATTGGAACAAGTTTGTTGCTTAGTGCTGCTCGAATCAGGTGGACCCCCATTTCTGCTGCTCTGTCAGAGGGGCTGCTGTTTGTGTTGCTTTTAGCCCAGCGAGGCCTTGCCCAGGGCACTGTTAAGGGTTACCTTTTGGCTATTTCGGCTTTTCTGCGGTCACCAGATCAATTTGTTCCCTTCTACCCCTTTTGTTAAGGCCCAATGGGGTCTCAGTTCAGTTTTGACATTCCTAATGTATTTTCCCTTTGAGCCCTTGCACAGCTGCTCTCTGATACTGCTGACAATCAAGACAGTCTTCCTAGTAGCCCTTATTTCGGCCAGCAGAGTCAGCAAGCTTCAAACTCTGTTGGTTCAATGTCCATACAGCAGCTTTTATCCAAACTAGGTCTTTGGAGATGTGCCTCTCTTCTCCTAAAGCTGGTCACTCCCTTTCATGTCAGCCAGAATATCACAATGCCAATGTTTTCACGCCACCTCATCCTTCTAAAGAGAAGGAGAGACCCCCACCACCTGGATGCAAAGAGAGCTCTCGTTCTACATCTATGGCATTAAAGCACTTCGGGTGGACAATCGGCTCTTCCTTGGGTTCACTGGAGTGAAAAGAGGCATGGCATTGCATAAACAGACAATCTCTTTATGGATTGCACTCTGCATCAAGATCTGCTATGCATTAGCGAAAAAGCAGCCTCCTGCTGTGGACCATTCCACCAGGGCCAAGCCGCTACTACTGTTAGCAGGCGGGTACCTGTCTTGGATATCTGCCAAGTTGCTACGTGGGCATCACTCCACAAGTTTATGAAGCACTACTGTTTAGACAGTCAGATGTGTTAAGACTGGCATTTTACCCATTATGTCCTCCAGGTATGTTTGGTTTGAGATTCTGGGGAGGTATTGCTTTGGTATTTATTTTAAGGTGAGGAATCTCAATTCGAAGTCTCTATCAGAAGCACAAGTAACTTACCTTTGGCAATGCTTTTTCTGGTAGAGAGACTATCTAACCACAGACTCACCCACTCTTCCATTCTTCCCATTTGGTGAACTGGGCTGTTCACCTAAAAGTTCCCAATAGATGCTGCACACTGGTCAAACATTCATTCTGATGTGGCTCTACGTTTTCAGTGTGAAAACGTAGAGCCACTTCCAAGGCAGACAGCATAGATGCGGAGCTGACTAACACCACCTACCAGGAGGCAGAGGTACTAGTCAAGATTTTCCAGATCCAGTCTCAACCCTGGGGAATATTCTAAGTGAGGAATCTGCGGTTAGATGGAGTCTCTACCAGCAAAAGAGTTGCCCAAAGTAAGTAACTTGTTCTTCTGACAAACTAAATCCCACCACAGATTGATACCTATATTATAATTAGATTTTAAATTGGATGCAATAACTTGTATAGCAGTTGCTAGCAACAAATCAACTAGTTTGCCAAGTAAAATATTATGAGACCACATTCTGTGCAAGACCCCCAAAAGTAGTTTTGCAGTAGAAAAAGTTGAAGATACATTGTTAATCAGTCATTTTAGCCAAATTCCTTCCCGAAAGGAAATAAATAAAACACTTATGTAAATCTGATCCCATAGATGCATTGCCTCTCTACCAAATTTCATTACTAGCTAATCTAACTGTAAATAACACAACAAGAGTATAATAAATCATAGTTCAAGAAAAAAGTATGAGTCAAACTGGCAGAATGGGCTGTAGAGTGTACTTTAGCCCAGACTTTACCCCAAATCTGCATAGGCCAGTATATTGTAAATCGGTTTCCCACTAAATCTCAGCAACAGATTTTCTTCTTTCCATACCGGAGAAACCTATCATCTTATATATTTTGCATGCCATAGCCGTTATGGAAGTTGAAGGAGGATTAATTAATATGTTACGTGAGGCAATTGTGGGGGGGGAGTAATGGAAGGCTTAGTTATAGTGAAACACTCCATCAACCTATTAAAATTTGGTAGTAACTTAATAGAAAAAACATGTTTGACTGAAAGTTTATTACATGTAATGAATGCATCATTATGTATTAATTGAGAAGTGAATATTCCTTTATCTGTCCATTTTTTCCCAGAGATTATCATTCCATTGCAAGTAAAACTTTTATTGTACTATATGTTGCTATTATAGAACTAGTCAAGGGGAGAGAGGTTATGCACCAACAAAGTCCTTATCAAAGCGCAAGAATGAGAAACTGTAGGTGGAATCATCCAGTATTTGAGGACTAGACATAAATAGAATTTGTTTATGGGAGGATGCAAATATTAAAGCGAATTCGAAATTAATCCATATTTTATTACTATCTGTTTATAGATTCAGCAAAAGATTTTGAATGTGTAATACCAAAGCCCATATGATATTTAGTGATTAACACCCCCCCTGATTCTTGGGCAGTCTCAGCTTGTCAATAGAAATCCGTGTATGTGTCCCACTCCATAAAAATTTGGAAAGTAAGCTATAAACTTTTAGAAAAACATTTTTGGGAACTTTGGCTGATAACATCATTCAAACAAAATGTTATTATGGGAAGAATAATCAGCTTCATAGAGTATAATCATCCCCACCAGGATAAAGACAAAGGAGACCATTTTTGTGGAAAATAGTCATCATTGAAGAGGACACAATCAGTGTTACATTTATTAGTATTTCTAATAGAATAACATTTTGAAGTTCCCAAACACATAATCTTAGAACTACTCCAGTACAAATCAGCCTAAAAAAACTGTTTAATACAAAACGTATTAAAAGGTACATCTTCAGATTTAGTGTTTTTGAGGTTATATTCTGAAAGATCTGAAAAAATGTACGCTCTTAATAAACCTTTTTTAAAAAGCTGGAAGGGGAACGTCCAGTTTTTACATAAATAATGAAATATATTCTGCATAAACTGTAAATTTAATATTTTGGTCCTTAATTGTTAAATCTGAAAAAGACTGAATTTTTAAGATGGACGAAAACGGGTTCTAAAGCAAGAATAAAAAGTAAAGAAGGCAAGAGAAAACCTTGCCTTGTGCCCCTTTGAAAAGAAAAATAAGAGGACTATATACCAATTACAGTCCAAGGATTAAGGAGAAGAATAAAATAAAGACTCTAATTGCAAAAAGTGGGGACTAAACGCATGTCATTTCAGGGCCTTAATAAAAAATTCCAATTATTTCTATTGAACGTCTGTTCAGCATCTAGTGTAATTTCTGCCATAGGATTTTAAGCTTAGAAGCCTAGTTAATTATATTAAGAAAAGTTCTAAAATTGTCATATATGTTACACCCTTTAACAAAACCTGATTGTTCAGGGGTAACACAATCTGACAAAATCCCTCTAGATGAAGGAGTAAAGCTTTGGAAAAAGCTTTCAGTCAATATTTATAAGTTAAAGTGGGCTGTAATTCTGACAAACAGAAGGGTATTTATCGTTTTTAAGAATAAGATCAATCATTGCCTCTGTGAGTGAACCTAAGGATTTGTGCCGTCTGTTATTATTTATTGCATCCTCCAGCACCTCTTGCTCAGCCAATGTTATTGAATGGAAATATAATGGTAATTTACTCATGCTTTATCATCTCTGCTTTTGAGCAACAACACAATTTGTGTGTTGTAGAATCCTGGATTCACAAAACATTATTTTATCATTACTTCACTTTTGATTCTGACAGTGACTTCCTCCCTTTCGCATCTGACCCCCTCCCCCCACCCGTTAAAATGTGAATCTACCTTTGTTCCATTAGCCCCCACTGCTCTAAATCTGGACCATTCCAACCTGTGCCTATGGCCATCTCCATTGGGCCCAGTTCCTCCTGCTCCCATCTCAGCTACTGGAGAGTATAAGCAATGGGCTGCCAGGTTTCTCTTCCACCTTCTAATCTGATCATGTTGTTTAAACATTCTTGCCATACGATCTGTCTTGGTTCAGTGTTTAGTGTCAGGAGTTTGGACAGCCCTGCAAGTCTCTCTTTAATTTGCAGCACGGTGCAAGGGCTTTCTTGGTTAGCTAGTGCTTTATTTGATACCCTCATGCCCTAAGGCTGACTGTTGGAAATTAACAAGCATTGGCCAAGCCAGTAGGTCTTGCCTGCACTACAGGCTTTGTCAGTGTTTTGCTGAGCCATATGTACAGCAGCGTGACTGTTGTGGAGCATGGCTAAAAGTGAAGGAAAAACGTATTCTGATGCACTGGCCACACCATAGCACTTTGCTATGGGAGGTGGGAGCAATTCAATTGGACAGCAGGCAGCGAGACAACAGAGAGCAGGAGGGGAGGGGGTTGCAAGATGACAGACAATGGGAAAATGACGGGAGAGAAACTGGCAAGCAACGACGCAGAGCAGGGATCGAAGGAGATGGCCTTCAGACACTGTGCAACAAGTAAAATAAAAAACAAATGCGACAGTCAAACCACACTGGGCACCAAAAGGAAGCAGTACTTGGTCCATGTTCCACAGATCGGACAAACAAATCAATAGAAAGTGAAACCTGAAGGCGCTGACCAATAAGAAGGAAAGAAATGAGTGAAGATGAAGCCAACCAATACTAAGTAGTGAGCGTGCTGTAAGCCCTTTTCAAGTTTTTTAAGTTAACAAAAGATCTCATAAGAGAGAACACATGCGCTGTGTCAAGTGAAATCTAGAAAGTAAGACGGTAGCCATTTTTCAGTGGCCATTGTCCCCGAAAATACCTGAAAAATTGAACACTGGAAAGTAGAATAGTTTTCTACATCAGCCTAGCACTTTTAGGATATTTGAATATACACTAATGTCTATATATACTGCATCCCCAAGTCTAAATACTTAAAACTGTACTTCTCACTCCCTCAAAATGATGGTATTTCTTCTCTACTGGGACATACATATAGGGTAAAGTAAACTATGCAGTCAGAGACACCTATCGTCAGGCCTTAAATAATACTTGACTTATAAAAATGGTAATAAGGTACCATTCAAGAAAGCTAAGGAAGAAACCCACAAAGTGTTTGCTCACTAAAATTAAAACTGAGACTTCGGGTTTTTAGGACTTGGAGTTTGAGTGGAATATATAAAAAATAAATGTTATAAACTGGTCAGCAGGCCATTCTCCCTTTCTTGGATCTCATGTGTTGGCCACTCTGGTAGTTTGTATTTTTTCCACTTAAAAATCTGTTGGATAAGAAGTAGAGTTGTAGGAGCTGCATACCCACCCCCGATTCCCCAGTATGGCCACTGGCTTCTAGATCCTAGGTCCTTTTAAGTGCTTGAACGTGTTCAGAGGTCAATTTGCTTGGCACATGCATGCTCCAGTATTTTTGTTTTCCTTTTTTACATTTGTATTATTCTCATGGTCCCTGTCCTTATAACAAACTCCTTGTTGTTCTCTAGGATTTCTTTTGTGTTCGTAGTCTAGAGTACCACCTATGGCGAAGAGCGTACTTTTCCTGGAAGCTTGCTGACGTTTCACCAAGTCTCTTGTTTCAAAGTGCCCTGCAGGGATAACGCTGTGCTGCGCCCAAAGTGACTTTCAGGGTCAGACTAGGTGTGAGGTGACCACCTTGGTCTAACACCTGGCATATCCCTGTGTGTTCGTCAGTGGTAATCAGAGGGCCTTTCTTGATATGCTTTATAGATTTCTACACACCTTCCTCCCGGACCTGTAGCTGCACTTTAGTGCTGATGCTTTTGTCCTCTCTCACTGGACTGGCCTGAAGTACCCTTCCGGGTTTATCATTGGGTTTGTCAAGAGCAGTGCTTGGGAGAGTGGCTTCAAGCACAACCTCGTTTTGACCTCAAAGCACAGTAGAACAAGGCACTTAAATGGTGCTTGTGAAACACTCATTTCCCAAGATATCAACCCCTAATATTATGAAGACTATTTACTCAGTAAGAAATAAAGTCCTTTATGTTGGCTGTGTGCTAAAATGTCTAGAATAAAGTGTTAAATAATGAATTTTCTGAGCAAGTGGTTTTGCAAGCATTTGCACAAATCACTGCATTAAATGCATCCGCCCTGGTAAGACGGTTGGTTATCTGCAGTGGAAAAAATGCATTCTTTATGTACCAATGTGCACCGGCAGGAAATATATTCCTGAGACCTTTTTAGCACTGGCTCCCCTATTCCCTGAAGGGCTCAGTAATTTCGTTTCTACTGAAGGGAGGTGATGCTCATTTTGTCTGCAGCATATACAAGCAAATTTGCCTCCTTAATTCCGGTTACATTTGTGTCTGCTATTGGCTAGCTAAAAAGTGCCTTTGGAAATCTCTTATCCTGGTGGAGGGAGAAGTAACTATTTGGGATTGTTGCTTATTCTGTGTGATAGGTTATATTCAGGGGGAGGCTTGTGTTTATGCAGCTGGTGTGTCTGGAGTAGAATAAAGAAGACTGCAGTAAGATATATGTACACATGTTTTCCTGCCTACCATTGGTGTGGGGGCATAGGCTCTACTTCTTTGGTAGATGTGGCCAAAAGTAATATGTCATATAAAACATTTGAAAAGAGTGAGTATTTTCTTCCTTTTTTAAATTTATTTTTTATTGAATTTTATAAAGATTTAAAAAAGCAAACATGGTAGCATGAGTTCGAGCCAGTACATTCGCATTAAACCTTTCCTTTACACATGAAAAGCATGAGGCATTGATTCCCAGACCTTTACATAATAATGTGTGGACAATAAAAACGACATAACATCTGGCAAGCGCCATACTTCTCCCAGAATAAAAATGAGGCACTCCTATAATGCAAAACAATATGAAACTAGGCAGACATTGTACATTTGTTACATAGCATGTCATCATCCAGGCTAGGTCATAAAAATTACACTAACACAAATAATAGTTAACCTGAGATGTCACCATCACATACAGTAACTCCATCTACGGCACTTTGTGTTGCATCCCCAGTTCGTACTCAAAGCTAATCAATGAAAGGTGCCCATATATCTCTAGGTCTAGACGCTGAGGGCATCAACTCCCAAAAGGTCGCCAGCTGTGTCTGTGTAGTGAAGTGAATGAGGATCAGGTTCACGTAGGTTCTTGTAGAAATGGTATTTATTTAGTAGATGGTACAAGGTATCAAGATGTTAAGTATGATGGAAATAAAGACCAAGAAAACCCCACCAGGAGCTGTGTCCCTACAGCTCAGCCCCAAGCTCCCAACTGAATCTACTGAGCTAGGAACCCAACATTCTAATGTGTCATCATGAATATCAACATTCCACATGGTGACAGCAGAGGATGAGCAAGACAGGATGAGTGGCAATCACTACACATCTTCCCCTTTTATATTTTTATAAAAAACAACTAAGATGTGCAATGTACACATAGCATCAGAAAAAAGATACACAGAGTATGATAGGAAACATGACGAGAAAGAAGAATTACAAGGCAGGAAGGAAACCGTGTTAAGAAGAAGGAAAAGGTAAAAATATAATTGGAGAATAGAAAATACGCTAAGATAATAGAAGAATAGAAGATACGCAATGAAGAAAGAACATGAAGAAGATACGAGATGGAACATATAGGACATAGGAGATAGAACACATCTTCTCCCTGAAAAATGACAAAAAGAAGAGGATGAGCAAGACAGGATGAGTGGCAATCACTACAGTCTGGCCATATGTTACAACCGAATCCAGGATTGCATCCTAGGAGCACTCCCACGGCCCCACATAATCGCAACCTGCCTTTTAGCAAACAGGAGTAAAAGTGCATGCAATTTGCGCTTCGGGACTGGTGTGTGAACCACGTACCCCAAGACTCCCACCAGTGGGGAGGGACGAACCAAAATGTCCAAAATCTGGTCAATAGCTGTAAAGACCTGTGCCCAGAAAACCCCTATTACCGGGCACACCCACGCCATGTGTAAGAAAGATGCTTCCTGTGCCCCGCATCTCCAGCAGTGATCATCAGGTCTGAGGCCCATTCTATGTAAACCAAGAGGCGTCCTGTAGTAGCGATGCAGAAATTTAAAGTGGACCAAGCGAAGCCTGTAGTTCGGTAAAAGTTCCGCCATTTGAGCGCAACAATACGTCCACTGCTCATCAGTCAAAGGGGCCACCAGTTCTACATCCTATCTGAGCCGGGCCCCCACAAACACAATCGGGGCATCTGTCTGCATACAGGAGTACAACCGAGTTATAAGCCTCCGAGGCGACGGTATGGCTAATATATTCTCCAAGGCCCTCAAAACTGGAGGCTGAGCCGGAAAATCAGCGTGTAAAGCCCGACAAGCTGACCGGATTTTGTGATAGAGAAATGTGACCCCAAACGGTACCTCTGTATTGTCTACCATGTCTGGGGGCGCTCTGAATTGTCCATCAGGATATAGATCAGCGAAGGTGCGGACCTCCAGCTTCCGCGCCGCTTTTCCACTGATTTCAACTTTTATACCGGGTATAAGACGATTATGCGCAAGTGCAGCAGATGGTGCATATAAAAGTGGCAAGCCTGCCCTCTTTCGTAACCCTTCCCACGCCCATCTTAGCGTCTCAACGGTGTTGACCTCATCCGAGGGTCGCCTATAAGGCTGGAAAATTGCCACTTGCAATGGTAAAGGCTTGGCAACCGCCCGCTCAACAGCAACATGCGGCTGAAAGGGTGTAAGGTGAACCCAATAATGTAAATATTGCGCTTGCGCGCAGAGGGTATAGAGCTGCACATCAGGCGCACCCAAACCACCCTGTTTGGTAGGCAATGTCAACTGCTCCCAAGACAATCTGGCCGGTCCCCCTGCCCAGGCCAGCGAGATCAACAAAGACCGCATGGTTTAAAAAAAGGCCTGCGTGAGCACCAGCGGTAGGTTAACAAACAGATATAAAAATTTGGGTAAGACAACCATTTTGGCCAGCGCGAATCTGCCCGCCAAGGACAACGGGAGCCTGCGCCACAACGCCACTTTGTCCTCCAACCAGCTCACAGCCGTTCCATAGTTCAAAGTCCATAATGCTTGTGTGTCTCTGCTGATCTTAACCCCTAGATATTTTACTTCCGCCCCTTCCCACTTAATTGGAAATTCAGAAACAACCTGTAGTGTGTTATCTGTAAGTGGGAATAACACCGATTTGCCCCAGTTTATAAAAATGCCCGAAAGACCGCCGAATCTGATAAACTCTCGCAGCACCACATCTAGGTTTTGTGATGGGTTAGTTATATATAAAGTCACATCGTCAGCATATAGCGATATTAGCAAACTACGGGCTGCAATAGCCGTGGTGCCGGTTCCTCCGCATATGCCTTATAGAAGGCCGTAGTCAGCCCATCAGATCCAGGGGCCTTACTTGATGGCATGTTCGAAATTACCTGCTGAACATCATCGACCGTGATGGGCAAGTGCATATATTCTCTATGCCTGTCGTTGAACCAGACTAGCGCTATGGAATCTAAAAATTCCCCCAGATCTACCGGACATTCCCCTTGAGTGGATGAGTATAAGTTAGCATAGAAGGACGAAAAGACATCAAGGATAGCAGATGAACCCCGGACTATGGCGCCATCAGGAGTACGCACCTCAGATATAAATGTCTTATTACGCAGCGTTTTCAGCAATCCCGCCAGAGTGCGCCCAGGTCTGTCCCCTTCTCCATATTTGCGTGCTTCTGCATATTTCCCTAGAAATTTAACCTCTCTGTGTGCTTCTTCCTCATATTCCACCAATTTCGCCTTCAGGTCTGCACCCAACTCGGCCCCTCCCCCCCGGAAATACGATCTTCTAAATTCTTGATAGCTGTTTCAATGTTCTCCAAGGTGGTTCTAATCGCTTTAAGGACGCCAGCCTGCCTGGACATGCATTTGCCTCTAATAACCGCCTTAAAGGCATCCCAAAGGGAAGCCTCCGAGTCAACCGAGCCTACATTTAGTTCGAAATATTCTGCAATATCAGTGCGAATTTCCTCTTTGAAAACGTCATCCAGCAATGCGTGCGGTGGTAGACGCCATGTAAAGGCTCCGCGCTTTGTATTGGGTAGGGACAGAGTCAAATAGCATGGAGCATGGTCCGAAAGGGTACGAGCCAAATACCTCACCTCCCCGACCCAGTCGACCAGATCTTTAGATAACAACCAATAATCCAATCTGGACCAAACACCACGAGACTCCGAGAAACATGTGCCCTCTCTAATCAGCGGATTATGTAAGCGCCAGATGTCAACCATCCCCTCCTCCTCAAGCATAGTGTTTAGTGTCATGCTGGCCCCCGGGTGGTGAACCCTTGTGTTCCCCTGCCTATCCATTGTATCATGTAAAACAGCATTGAAATCTCCCCCCCAGAGTGTAGTAACACAGCCAGTAGATTTTACCCTGGCCCATATCTCTTGGAAAAACCCCAGGTAGTCCACATTCGGGCCATACAGTGCCACAATTGTCAGCGGTGTGCCCCCTAGATATCCTAGTAGCATGACATACCTCCCATCAGGGTCAGTGTACACCTCACATTCCCTCCAATCAATTCCCACCCTGATTAAGACCGCCACTTCTCTAGAATAGTTGGAGTAGACCGAGGAGTAAGTAGGACCCCACCTCTGAGACCAGAGCTTCGCCGAGGAATGGGTGCGAAGGTGTGTTTCCTGTAGCATACAAATGTCTATATTATGCCTAGTTAAATACGCATGTACCATACGGGTTTTTCTGCCATCATTCAGTCCTCGTATGTTCCAGATTAAACAGTTTATCACAGTAGTATGTATCTTGCAAGAAGTCCACCCTTCGAAATGTACTGCCCCAAAGTGATTCGCATTTCAATATTAGTTAGGCTAGCTCGACTCAAGCACCACAACCATTCAGCTTGCAACCAAACATGAAACCCTCCCCCCTACCCATCCCTCCCACCTCAACCCCCCAACCAGGTTGAAGCCACCCCCATACCACAATATTAACAGCACACGGGAAACCTCCCATGGGTACGTGCTAAGCCGGCAAACTTCCCCAATCAAGATCGGGGTGGCCGGGAAACTGCCCAGGGCAATTATATAAAAAGACATTAATCAGCAACCTTGTAGAGCAGCAGTCCTGTACAATTTACTCATAACAGTCTCGCGGAATACAAATCAAGGGGGCAGAGGATACCCAACTTCCGAGTCGGATGCGAACTAAAGAGCAATTACAAGGCACGCTATATTACCATTGTGACAAGAGAAAAAAAGAACAGCAAATGGTGAAAAGGCACTGTAGCCAGCAATAAATCCCTGACAAACTGCCTCCTTACATCATACAAATGGAGAGCTAATAAAACAATGGTAGCAGGGTTCAAACTGTGTCTGAGATTAGTCATTGTCACTTGAGCTCCAGTCGCCTCTGCATCTCGGGGGCTCACCTTCCCTGCCTTGCCACCGATATGTTTAGCGATCTTTAAAGCTGATTTCGCATCTGTGAAAAAGTGGGTTGTTCCGTCACAGGAGACCTTAAGTTTCGCAGGATACAACAAGGAATATTGAATTTGAGACTGTAGGAGTATTCGCTTCACCGGCATAAACTCTCTCCTTGCCGCCTGAACTGCTGGGGTGTAGTCCGGATAGAAGGCTAGTTGATTTCCCTGGTGAGTAATCTTACCCATCAAGCGGGCCTGCCGCAGCACCACCTCTCAATCTTGGTAATTCAAGAGCCTAGCCAGTATAGGATGTGGTGTAGCCCCCACAGGCGACCGGGGCCCCAGAGCACGATGGGCCCTCTCCACCACGAAAAGCAGGGATAGGTGGGCAGCAAATAGGTCTCGTAATAGGTCAGCTACATAAACCTCCATCTTGCTAATCAACGTCGTCTCCGGAACTCCCGTCATTCGCACGTTATTGCGGCACGATCTGGCCTCCAAATCTTCATTCTTGGCCCTTATCACCTGTAGAAGTTTGTCCATCTGTGACACCTGATCTTTCGTTTCAACTTGAAAGTCATGCAAATCTGAATGTCTATTTTCTAAAACATCTAGGCGTTGTTCATGAGCACCGACCTGAGACTTAACAGCGTCCATCTGGGCTGTTAGGGTGTCCAGCTTAGTATCGATATTGCGGAGACTGGAGCGCATTTCTTGCATAATTGTGCGCAGGTCTTCTTCTGGGGTCTCTGGTGGCCTCTCCGTCTGACCTCCAACAGCGCCGTCTCCATCTTGTTCGGCATGTCTGCCTGTGCGTCGCTGTTCAAAAGTTAACTTTTGTTATTTAGTGTTGGTTTTGCCCATAGTGAATCCGTAGAGCCAGGCATTAATCTTGTGCTCGCCCTTCCGGACCGCGGTTAGGCCAGGCTGTTGACGCAATACAGATAGTGCACAAGGTGGAATATTGCGGAAGCGGGTGTAGTCAGCACCGGTGCGGGGGTCTCGCCACAACTCCCCAGCACCCGAAGATCCACACAATGCGGTCAAACCACCACAATCTGGGGGGATGCCGGTCCCGTCTTTGCAGGGCTCCTAAACGAGTGTAGTGCCGCCGACACTTCGGCCGTCGCACCAATCACCTCCGCTTCGCGTGTAGGGCACCGCTGGTCCGCAGTGTAGAATCGGTGCAGGCCCAAACACGCCAACAGCGCCCGCGGCACCTCCGTCCCTGGTATGGATATAATGGCGGCCTCCACTTCACTATGCCAAGTCACGCGCTGCCTCAAGTGTTGATATTCACTACTCACTCCGCCTGTAGCCACCAGCGCAGTCTATCCCACGCGGTGGTATGGTTCATTGTAAAGGCGCCGTCTTCAGACCGCGTGTGCGTCACTCTACACAGGCCAGCGTGAAGCCGCGGACTCCAGTAATTTCCCCAGCTAGCGCAGGTCTCCAGAACTCTCGGCCACAGCCTCGGTCACACACACCTGTCTCCGCCGCCGTGTATGCCGCTAGACATCCGCCAGTGAATCATATCATTGCAAGCACCAGGTGTCCCGCTCCCGGTCACTTAAGTATTCCGAGTATTGCCCCAGTAAAAGAGCGGATCAATCAAAAAATAACGTCCCGGCCGGCGGAGCTAGCTCAGAAAGCCGCCATTCCGCAGCTCGGCAAACCACGCCCCTAGTATTTTCTTCCTTTCTGAATTCCAGAGGATGTTGCTGCTTGTACAGGAACTGATGTTATTCCGGTGCCTTTTTTGATGGACTGGGCCCGCTCCAGCTTGATCAGTTACTGTCCCCTGCCAATGCTGTTGTAAAACTCATTTGTAGTGACCTTTCTTTATCTGACTGCTGCTATTTCACTTGTCTGCAAAAGTTGTGGAGAATAGAGCCGTTTAAAAGACAACAGTGATACAAACAGCAGCTCACATGAGCTCTGAATGTAAACGCATGAGTGTGCTATAGCTTTGCAGACCTGTCTGTCTCTTTCATTATTGCTTTCTTTTTATCTTTCCTCATTGCTTTCGTTCTATCTTTTCTCATGGCTTTCTTTCCTCTTTCCTTCTTTTGTTCCTTTTTGTTTTCTTTTTTTCCTTTGTTCTCTTTTTTCCTTCTTTCTTTGCTATTTTCCTTTTATTTTGCCTTCTTTCCTTCCTCTGTCTTGTCTCTTTCGTGACATCTTTTTTTGCCTTTTTCTTTTCCTGCCTTTTTTCTTTCATTGTTTCTTTCCATATTTTCCTGTTTTCTTTTTCGTGCCTTGTTTCTTTATTTCTTCTTCCTTTGTCTTCTTTCCTTTTCCTTCATTCTTTGTTGACTTCTTTCTTTTTTCCTTCTTTGTTTCTTGCCTTTCTTCTTTATTTTTGTTTCTTTCCATTTTTTTCTTTCCTTCTTCCGTTTTCCTTCCCTCTTTTTCTCTCTCCTTTCTTTTTGTTTTCTCTTTGCTTTCTTCTTTCTGGACATCTTTATTTTCTTCTTACTTGTTTATTTTCCTTATTTCCTTTGTTGCTTCTTGCCTTCCTTCTTTCATTCTCTACTTTCTTTTGTGCCTTCCTCTTTCTTGCCTTCTTTCTTAAAGGCACGAGGCTGTTAGCCAATGGCTTTTTTTTGCCTGACCAGTTGGCTTTTTTTAGGTGTATGGTAGCCAAAACCTTTTGATTTTACTAAAATGATCTGTATGACATAGTTGCTTATTTGGCTTTTTCAGGCCGACTTCATCCTTTAGCCTGTGGTTGTGGAATTCACATTTTCTTCCACACACTCTAGTATGCATCAAGGGGCAATGTGTCAGCTCACTTCTGCCATTGGCTGACTTCACTATGAGTTAGGTCCTACTGCACTATCATAAGGGGCACATCCACACACAAAGTAATTCCCTTCAGTTCCAGGTAGTGCGATGGTAATTATTGTTCTTTTTTGAAACCCTCAAAAACATTTTTTGCCCTTAGCCAATGTGTTTTTTGGGAGTTTCTTTTTAGATTGATGAAGGCACGGCATCTTGAAGAACAATAACGTTTTGTAAAAGCCATAACAAAATAAAACAAGAATTCCAGACTTAATGGCTTTGCCAGTGCTTGTTTTGTATGCAAATGTCCTTGCAGTTGAAGTACGTGTAATGGTGTCAGTTACAAGGACTTCAGAAGAGCAAGAAGAAAACACATACTTCTATATTGAGACTAAGCTTGTATTATTTTTGTTTCTTTGAATGATGTTCAAGTGCTAAATGGTTCATTTGCCTTTGTCCTAGTGTCCTATAATGTTTCAGGATAATGTTTAATTATTTGCTGTTATTGTAGTACAAATCACATGATGTAGCAGAATAATAACTCTGATGATACTTATATTAAAAAATTTACCATTCGTAAAGTAAATTGAATTACTAACCCAAACATATTATAGTGTGTCTCCTAGCATCATCGACTTAGGAATCTGCCATTACGAGAAGTGTAGTAACAGAAGCAAATAACTGTGATTTGGCTTAAAACTGATGTATGTGGAGCATATCGTGAGTCCTTAGAACTTATTACTGATATAAGGCAACCCCGCTCCCTTGACTACCAGAATACTGTGCCCCTTTTGTAGAAACTCTAACAAGGTGAAAGGAACTTGTGAAACAAGGTCTCTTTATGTCTCTTGACATGTGGGAATATGTGGGAATACCCACATGTAGGCCAACTTGGCCTACAAAGCATGTCCATTATACATTTTGCATTCAAAGAAACGTGTTTAGGTGCATAACGTATTGAACCCAAACAAGTGGGAAGTGAGAGGAAAAGCGAGATAAACAGAAAGCTACTCAGCGTATCCTCCCTTCAAACTTTAATAACACCTAAGATACTGTTCAGGATCCTACTAAGGTACAAACAGTCTCTTGCCTCCAGCACTGTCTTGGTCTGTGCACTGGGTGTGAGTGTGGATTTAGATGATTTAGCACTTAAAAGGATGCTGGGCCCTCAAACACCCCTAAGAGTCATACTTCATTCTTGGGCTGCTCCGCAGACATCTCAATTGAAGATATACGAGATAGATGGGCTCCTCAACTAGTGGGAATACTCTGAGACTCAGAGAAAAATCACTATGCCACCTTCTGAATGGAAACAAAGAATGGGCCAAAGGAAAACTAAATTTAAAATGACTTTTGGTGTTTTAATATTCTTTATTAGTGCCCGCAATAGGTAGGAATAAAACAGACCATAGAAGGAATTCCTTCTCTGCCATTACTAAGGTCGACATGATTCTGCCAATAATTAAAAGCCAATAAACTATCCTTGCCATTAATCAGGACATCGCTCACTCTGGTTTGACTTTCCCTACCTTGTGTCACTCTCTGGTACTGCTGAAATGTGTCAGAACCTGTGGTGTTTATATATGCATGTATATGTATGAGTATATTCATGCACTATAGCTTTCTTGAACTTGCATAGATATATGCATATTCAAGAAACATAATCTTAAGTGTGCTTTATCTCTCCTGTCCTTCAGAATAGGGATGTGCTGGGAGAGGCATATTTTGTTCTGTGCTGCTCTTTCCATCTTTACGACTCCTGGAGAATAACACTGTCTTGCATAACATAAAGGGACTACGTGTGTCTTTCCACATGCTTTGTTTATTAGTATCAGAAGCAACTAGGATGTCATGAATGTATGCCCCCCACATAGTTTTATGGTGCTTATGTGGATTAGCCTTGATATCACTCCACAGACTAGGTCAGTGTGACGCGTCTCTCATTATGCCAAGGATTTCCACAATGTGTCTGCGGTAGCCACCAATTCATCATGGACTCGTTGGCTGTCACATGTGTAGTTTTAATCTGGGCTTGCTGTCACTATGGCAGTCAACCAATGTGGTGTGGGCTCCAGCATTATTCAGAATTTGGAGCAGCACAACCCTGAACCCTCTGAAGGACAGTTGGTGATTGTGGAAAGGCTCCAGGCTCCTACACGTATCTTGCCGAGATATCGGATCTGATGGAAGCTGTGGAACTCAAATCAATGACCTTGCCCATCTAGAGATGTCAAAATAAATACATGAGAGGACTTGGAAAACATCTTTCTGAGCAGACTTCTAGCTGCAGACTCCTCACCTTTTTAATATTACCCAAGTGGCAGACTGGATCCAAAAACTTTTCCATAGTATTGCTGAGTAACGTGTCGGTCCACGCTGACATCGTTCCACTCCTGAAGTGGCGTGCGGGGCCTACAAATGTGCCACTCCTGCACACTGATATCAGTTCCTTTCTTTCCGTGCCACCAGAAGCAGATGTGGAGCTGCTTTTTGTCTCTCAGAGACCCTTACCTTGATTTCTCCTCTCAAATTCTTTTCCAGTGTGCACAGGATGTCACCCCCTAAGATGATATGTTTTAAACTCTGTTAGGTCTGCCACAAGCAGATGTTTGTGACAGATCCCCATGAGATATGCTTGTGGCGTCTTGGGTTGGGCCATGACTCCAAAACCTGCGGAGACTGTGCGTTGATGTACCCGAAGGCCATATGGGAATGCGAGGCGAAACTGTATGTTGCCAAGCACAAGAAGGTGCAGCATCGGGACCATGACTCGATCTCAGTCTCTCAGAGCTGTCTAGACGTCGGTCTTTATCAATCTCCAAGAAGTCTGCTAAGCACAAAAAACAAAAGGAGTCAAAGCAAAGTTCTCTTTTGTGTCATTACCACTCTCCCAATGAAGCATGTGAGTGGTGCCAATCTTCTTGCTACCCCTTTTGAAGTAGGGCAACTTTGAAGTTGATTCTGCAGTTGGTTCCTGCACATCCCTAGTGTTTGGGACCTTCAACCATGCCGCACAAGATCAAAGACTTCCGCGCAGCTATGCTTCAGCTCCTCAGATGTCTTTCAACTTCCTGTGGTGCCCCACGGAGCCAAGGGGGCTTCTATCTGGACTAGGGCCGGCAGCTTCAGCACCTGATGGACAAACACCCAGCGGCCAAACCTACATCGGTCTTAGGTACGTCAACACCTCACCTCCCGAGGAGGCAGTTTGATTGTCCTCTCTCTGACACAGATTCAACGCTGGTCCAATTTTGACCGATGATGCGCCCAAGTCTGAATGAGGCACTGGTTCCTGCATTCGAACTTCCACATGGCAGGCAACATTCATTGCCTTCCCTCTTCTGCACTGCCAACGACTATGACAGAGGTGATGAGTCCTCTCAGCTCTATGCCAATGACAATTGGTATGAGGTCTTGCAGGATACTAGTGGGCTAGATACCTCCCCAGTGACAGTTCTTTTCTCTCCACCCAGCCAGCCATGGAAGACTCTTCCTCCTACTCTGTTATGCGTAGAATGGCTAAAGCCCTTGTCCTCCAGCTCACCGCCATGGAGATGAAAACAAATGTGTTGACTGAGGTCATAAACCGGTGTAGACTGCTTCTGAGCCCTTACTTGCATTCAGTGAAGCCCTGCCAGATACCCTCTTAGGGGTTTGGGCCAGGCCTTCTACTGGCCTACCAGTCAACAGACAAATCAGCAGGTGCCATCGCCCTGCTCCAGGTGGCCCAGCCTTTTTGTTCCAGCACTCTTCTCCAGAAAGCCTCTTGCTGCAGGCCTTCACCACTCGGACAAACACCAACAATTTTCCTACTACACACCGCAACAGGGAATTAAAGCAAGTGGATACATTCAGAAATAGCCTCTTCTCATCAGCTAGTTTGGCCCGGTGTTCGATTAAGGCCTGCTGTTTATTTGGTTGTTGCACTCATGCCCTTTGGGACTTGGTGGCACAAGCCCTCCCGGATATACCAGAAGATTTGCACCCTGCTCTTTCTCAAGCGATTCAAGATGGTGTTAATGCAGCCAGTTTCACAATTCATTGTGACTTGGACACCACTGACTCCATTGGTCGAGCTATATGCAACAGCCTAGCCATTCGTCGTCATGCGTGCTTGCGGTCAACTGGGTTCTCAGGCGATGTCCAGTCCTCCCTGATGGACATACAGTTCAATAGGACTTGCCTGATTGGAAACAAGGCTGACTCTGCCCTTGAAATCTTCAAGGAGAGTAGGCTACTGCTCACTCTGTGAATCTCTCTGCCCAGCCTCGCAAACCGCAACAACTCCATTGTTCCTTTCATGGCTTCGGCAGAGACATCCCAGCAGTTTCACGGGAAGGGCCAAGGTACCCAGCACCCCTGCCGCCAAGGTCAGCGTGCTGCTAAGTCTAAGCCCACATCTCTCCCCGCGGTCCCACCTGTCAAACCTCTTTAGTGTGCTGTTGACGGCCCACAGACATATTTCACCGATTCTATCCAGGTTGGCAAGTGATCAAGTTGTAGAGGTGGGACCTTCAGATTGTCCACAGAGGTTATACCTTACTCTTCCTTTCTTCCCCACCGCACCTTCCACCGTCCAGCAAGCAAGTGACAGAGTACCATCTCTCAATTTTGCTGCAGGAATTGCAAGTCCTTTTGGCCAAAGGGGCTATCGAGAGGGTGCCAGTGCCAGAAGTAGGACATTGTTATTATCCCTGCTACTTTTGGTGCTCAAGAAAGACAGAGGTCTTCAGCCTATTCTAGGTCATTCTAGGTATGTGACCCCTCAATGCCTTTCTCCGGAAGGATGAATAAAGAATTCTCATCCTTGCCCAGGTCTTGTCTGCTCTAGACCCTGGAGACTGAATGGTGGCATTGGACCTAGATTACGCCTGTTTCCACATACCCGCCCTGCCATTCTTTTGGCTCAACCTGCAGTTCGTGGTGGAACAGAATCATTTTCAGTTCGCTGTGCTCAGCTTGGGTTTCCACAGAGGAGATGGCGGTGTGGCAGCTCTCCTTCGGAGATCAGGAGACTCCTGTATGCCTTTCCGCCAATACCTCTTCAGTCCCAAGTTCCCTGGAAGATCAGGACTGAAAGGACCAAAGTAATCTTAGTGACTCCTGACTGGTCACAGAGAGTATGGTATGCAGAACTCCTGGGCTTCTACCTGCCGATTAAGTTGCACCTCAGGGTGGATAGGCTGTTGCATCAGAAAGATTGTTCTCCACCATGGCTTTCACAAGCTCCACCTTCATGCGTGAAGATTGAAAGATACCTGCTGAATGCCTTTGTTCTCCCTCCGGAGGTAGTTGGTTTCATCTTGGCACCAGACGACCCGCAATAAAGACTGTATACACCTGTTGCTGGGCCAGGTTTGGTATGGCACAATCCAGATTGACCCACTCCAGGCCCCATTGACTGATGTTCTTTTGTTTGTTGTATCCCTTGCCCAGCAATGCCTTGCTTTGAGCACTGTTAAAGATGATCTTCCTCCAATTGCCTGATCACTCTTAATTGTTTAAATCACCAGTTGTGATGAGGTTTTTGAAAGGGCTGCAGCATTTGTTTCCCACTTCTCATTTTGTGATGCCCCAAAGGCATCTCAATCTCGTCCTCACTTATTTAATGTGTACACCATTTCAGCCACTCCACAGCTGTTTCCTACATCTCCTCACCATCAAAGCAGTCTTCCTAGTTGATTCATCTCAGCAAGGCTTCTGAGTGAGCTTCAGACTCTGTGCGTTCATCCACCATACACCACTTTCTTCCCTGATAAGCTGATTCTGGGAACTAGGGCATCTTTATTTCCAAAAGTTGTGATGCCATTCCACGTCGGTCAAACCATCACCCTGCTGGGGTTCTATGCTCCGCCTCACCCTTCTAAAGAGGAGGAGAAACTCCATCACTTGGGCCCCAAGAGAGCGCTCAGGTTATACATCGATCATACCTAGGACCACTGAGTAGACAATCCGCTTTTTAGGGGGTTTGCCGGAGCAAACAAAGGCAAAGCTATGTAGAAACGTACCATCTCACTCTGGATATTGCTCTGCATTGATTTCTGCTATGCTCTAGCAAAGAAGCAGTCTCCAGTAGAACTGCAAGTCCATTCCACCAGGGCCAAAGCTGCTACCACAGTGTTAGCAGGCAGAGTCCCTGTCCTAGACATCTGCCAGGCAGCTACGTGAACATCCCTTCAAACGTTCACAAAGCACTATTGTCTGTACAGTCAAGTCCACCGAGAACAGCACTATGCCCACTCAGTTCTGCAGGACTTTCTGGTTTGAGTCCATTTACAGCCCGCCTACCATAAGGTACTGCTTTGGTGTCTATTGAAAAGGTGAGGAATCTACAGCTAGAAGCCTCTTTCACAAGAATAAGTTACTTATCTTTGGTAACTCTCTTTCTGGTAAAGATTCTGTTTACCTGCAGATTCCTCCCATACCTCTCGCCCCCAGCCTGCCCACTCTTCGCTCTTTGATTGGACTCTACCTTTTAATAAGATCACAAGTCTAGGAATCTGCACACTGGACACACTGGTCCATTAATTCGTTTTGGAGCTCCATGTCTGGTGGTGTGGACAGTCTTGAAAGCAATGGACACCAGCGTGCAGACGTGACACCAATATAGACCCCGCAGGTCACTTCCAGAGCAGAGTGGCATCATTATGGAGGCGCATAGCACCACCTTCCGGCGCACAGAGGTACTATAGATAAGTTTCCAGATCCAGTCTGACGCCTGGGGAATACTCAAAAGGTGAGGACTCTGCTGCTAGATAGAGCCTCTGCCAGTAAGAATGTTACTGAACTTTAGTAACTTATTCTTCCACCAAAATACTGACACACTGTCCTAATCTCTCTCCTTAACTCTCTCTTAACCTCCTTACACTGACCACACTGCCTGCGGTCCTTGAGAAAAGAACTAAAGACTCCTCGTTCAGTATCATGCCATCATCTAAGCCCTGCTACCATACAGCCAAGTGACAGTAGCTATGCTCCACTTCCTGTACCCTAATTCCTGGATTTTGAAACTGCAGTCTACACACAGTCTGCACCCAGTTGTAATGCTAGTGTTGTCAAGAAAATTATTTAACACTTTCCAACCTATGATCTGTCATGCTCCCCAATGGTATTGTAGGCTAGCTTTCAACAAATAAACAAAAATAAAATATAGTTTGTGATATGTGTACTACAGTCAAGTAACTCAAGTTTTCTCTTGACATGTTTTCTCTTTCTAGCTCCTGGGCTGACTGCAGTTGTTGGAGGGCGTCCAAAGGTGTAAGTTATCGTTGTCGTCTTGCTAAGTTCAAAAATATTTTTCCTAGACTATAGTACATCTATGTTTAAAGTGTGGAATTTGCCGAGTTGGGATCAGTTTATTTTATAATACCTGCTGGACAGTTGGGCGGTGTGTGTTGGAAACAATGTACCAAAATAGGAAGTAGCCTATTTTTACCCCCCAAAAAGATCAGCGGACCTTAAGAATCATTTTTAAACTAATGCAAGAATTCATTGGTTAGTGCTAATTACTACGGTGCACATCATCACCATGCCATTAGGATACAGTATGTTTATATGTAAAATGTGAATATTTATCACAGATATTTTAAGCGAATACATATTCAATCTGGTTTGTTTTATGTTGCAAATTTGCACAATACAAACGAACAACTACAATTTAAAAAAAGAAAGATTTGAAGAGCGCAACTTATTCAATGCACAACTTAGATTAGTACTCTTATTATGTTTTTTCGGGAAATCTATTTATATTTCCAAAACGATTTTCTCCATGGTAGCAATTTTATTCCCTCACATTTCCATTGATGATTTTCCCAAAGAATTAAATGTATCTGTTATGGTCAGTCTAGAAGCCAGCGATAGATGTGTGGTTAACACACTTATCGGTATGGACAGTGTATAAGTAGCCTTGTTATCTAAGAGCTCCAGCAAATTTACTTAAAGTGAATTCAAATGTGAGAGCGCATCTCCTTCCAAAATAATTAGGCTTTGGCACATGCCCACAATATATGCAGCATGTATTTCAAGTAGTTGCATGCCAGGATAAACCTCACCTTACTTAGCTGGAGTCCAGGACTTTAAATTTAACAGTGTACAACTTCTTATTGTCCTTATTCAGGACCAGGTGGGTGATTTATGCGCTAATTTCTAAATAGAATGACTTGCCAGTTCTGTTAGTTTCATCTCCAGGTCGCATTTCCAGCCATGGATGTAGGTTTGCTTCCGAGTCTCTTCAACTATTTTGAAGCCTAAAGTAGCTTTTTAGAGGGTCTTGTGCATCGAAGGTAGTTTTAGTTGAGGTATTCACCTAAGAATCTAAATTATTGACCATTGCATTATTGTGCTGTTAAATCAGGTACGAGGAAAAGTGTCCCATTTGATTTAATTTGACTTCTTGAAGGGATCCTATAAAACAATCTGTCGGTCCTGACGAAAGCCATCGATCTATAGGGCGCAAAGTTTGCTGCAACATGTTGACCTGGTTCTTCCAGAGATAGATGTGAGAGACACCGAATACCTCTCTTTTCACATCTTTAATTTTTTAATCGTACTACTACCTTTGATCTTAATAAAATGTGTCTTTTCTAAAGGAAGGATGTATTTTAAAACTTTTTTTTCCTCAAATGGTGGATCCCTTATGGTCTCAGATTCAAGAGACAATGCCTCCTAGTGGAGGAAAAGACCCAATGATGTAACGATCAGTGGCTAAGTACGCCAACCAGAGACATACCTTTGGCGGAACAACACTGTTGAGGGTCTCACAACAAGTTTTTGATGTTGCCCGGCCAACCCCCCCTCCCCCCATGTGTCTCAATTCAACTGTTCCACTCCTTTTGATTTTACATGTTCATTTCAGGGAAGTTGAGTGGAACTTTAACTTCTCCCTCCCTCTTTTGATTCTTGAGACTTGTAGAGTGTCCCTTCAGTATAAAGCTGTTGCAACGCCCATAGGCCTACTGCTTTGCGGTCGGAGATCCCTCCACCCCATCTCCCAGAGAATTTACCAAAATATTTATTAGTGGTGTCATGTGAGATGGGGATGATGTGGCCTTATGCTTTGTAAAAGCCATCTATAAACAATGCAAGAGGGTGTATATAAACTGCAGTAGCTTGTGTGGGACCAGTCTAAGCCTCAGTTGCATCCATATCAGACATGTTAGGTGATATCAGACCCCTTGCTCTCTAGGTTAACTACCAATTCCAAGGTCATCCTGAAATTAGCCACCAACGCTTATCTTTATGGTGCTGCCACTCACCTTTCATGACTTCTTCCTGCCCCAAGGAGAATCAGATTAGCAATCCTCTTGGCTTGTTAGCCCATATTAAGCAAATTATACTCTGTTGAGTTTGCTTAAGGGCTTTATCTGGAGTGACAGCAAGGACTGCATCACAGAATCGTATAGAAAGCTAATTTTACCACAGTCCTATCTCTAGCCAGGGCACCTCTAGCCTTCCCAATTTTATACAAGTCTTTGAACAGGTAAGAGAGAAGAGGTGACATGTAATTGCACTAATGTGTTCAGAGTGAGGCAATTAAGTACATTCATAGGTAAGCCATGTTCTGTGCTTCCCTTGAAAAAAAAAAAGTATTTCCCTGGGCTTTCATCAATCTGTTGTCTTTGAAACAGTCGATGGCCAGCAAGCAGTTCAACCAAGCGGACAGTGTCACAGCCGTACTGTGCATCCTGTAGATCTCAGCCTACACAGCTAATTTGTGGTTATCTTCATTGATCTGGGTGCTGTCAAATTGTAATTTTACCACATCTTAAGGGCCAGCGATCCCATTACAGGAGCAAGTATCAGTAGAGATTCAGGACAACCTAGCCTACTACTGTGCATCAAATACATTTGAGCTCTGACGGTTTTATCAACTTTCATCCTAGATTATGAATTGCAATAATTTGTCACTATTAGTTTTGTTTCAAGATACATGAACCAAATCCCATTCTGAGGATCAAGAAGGTGCAATCTACTCTGTCAAAATTATTTTAAACATCGAGTTAGTTGAAAAAGCGCTTCCTGTTGTGTTTGTTATATCTATACCCTTAAGCACCTTAGTATGTTTTCGAGTTTACACCTACTTTTTCTAAGCCCTGCCTGAAAGTGATATCCATTTCAGTAGAATCTCTTCCTGGTCATAGTCAAAAATATTGGAAATGATTGTTGCATTATTGGTCAGAAGCACGATTGAACACAAGATGTGCAATTTGTACCCTGCTTATGCTTTGGACAAAGTGTTCCTTCCGCCATAGTGTGTGGCACCTGCATAACAGGAATGTGCCTGTATAGTAATCCCACAGGCACAACTAATACCTCTTAGAAAGATTTGTAAAAAAGCAGCCCAAAACCCATCAACCCCTCGGCTTAGTTGTTCCCTAAGGATTTAATGGCTGACCTAGGCTCTCCAGGCTTTATCCAGGGCTAGAGAAGTTCTTTATCCTCAATGCTTAACAAAGGCAGGCGCAAGCCATCAAGGTAAGAGTCTTGGTTAAGTTGCTTGTATGTGAACAAGTGAATGTGTACCTCGGTGAAGGCCACTATTTCCCATGCTACGTCTGTGTTCAGCTCCCTCCAAGAGTTCTTTAGTGTTCACATCTAGTTGCAGCATTGTGCGATACAATGTTTAAGTGTTCAAACGTGATCTGCTTTGTTGCCTTTGCGTGATAATTTGCTTTGTGTATTGCCAGCTTCTGATAGCCTCAGCTTTTGTTAAAGGTGTGAGCCAACCTCTCAAATTCTTTGGCTGTCTTCATATATTTGGGACCCTTTACCTGTTTGGCGGGATCTAATTTTCCTATCTGTTCTTTGTCCACATTTCTAGTCTAAGTGACCCTCCTTTGAGCCATAGACAGAGGCACTATGTTGGCTTCAGCCCTTGCCATCACTGCTTCGCAAACGAATTACCAAGGCTTCCTCTGAAATACTGCATTTAAAAACTGTCTGCTACTGTCTAGAAGCAAAATATCATTCACCAGTATCATTCAGCGCCATTGTTTTCATCTTTCATTGTCTGTAAGAGTCTCAGTAGGAGACTTAAGATAAAATGAGAGCATAGTAGGGGTATGGTCAATGCTGTCACGTTCCTAAATGGCGACATTTCACAGCTTCAGCAGTAGTCCTGCCTACATATGGGAGTTATATGTTGTTAACATGGTTCGAGTAGTGGTCATGCCTACACACGGAAGTTATGTTCGGTGAACATGGTTCGAGCAGTGGTCATGCTTATATACGGTAGTTATGTGCGGTTAACATGGTTCTAGTAGTGGTCATGCCTACACACGGGAGTTATGTTCGGTGAACATGGTTTGAGCAGTGGTCATGCTTGTATACGGGAGTTATGTGCAGTTAACATGGTTCTAGTAGTGGTCATGCCTACACACAGGAGGTATGTGAGGTGAACATGGTTCGAGCAGTGGTCATGCCTACACACGGGAGGTATGTGAGGTGAACATGGTTCGAGCAGTGTTCATGCCTACATACGGGAGGTATGTGCAGTGAACATGTAGAAAGTGCAGGTGTCTCTGTGATCTCATTCCTCGCAGGATAGCATTTCTACGAGAGAGAGGTTTTAAATCTTTTGCAGAAATACTCTTAGGGGTCCTGTATGAAGTGACTAAGTGGGCGATGATTTATCCAGCTACTTGTTTCCTGGAAATCAGCACCTGAAATCTGTTCAAAACATCTGAATTCAACAAAGTCAGGAAAAATGTAGCAACACATGTATTTTGCACTTTGTTAGTAGCATGAGCTTCAACTATAGTACTCTTTTGAAGGCCTGTAGCGTATTTCACGTAGCGTGAATTAAACGCAGCCTCAAAGTTTTCTATGAAACCATTCACTTTTTATCACCTAATTTACTGGAGCCGTGCTTCACAGAACGAGATAGTTGTTTTATTTCATTAAAGTTTTGTTTCAAGATAACTGCACAGTCTACAAGGACAACTTGGCATCTTATTTAGAGTATTGTGGATGTCCCAGCCTTTGTATTTAGAGTGCCATTACCTAAAGGCACTCCTGTTATTGCGAACTGCCTCTTTTTTGTGAATGCTCATCTGACAAACTCTGAATAAGGGGATTTTTGTACACCTGCGCACCCAGTGACTTGAAGTCAGTACAAAATCTATAAAAGCCATAGCCGTAGCCCATTTATTCATTCAGACACTACTTCTCTATGAGTGTTTAGCATATATCTTTTTCGATCTTTATCCAAATGAGAGATTTATTTTAATTTAAATACTTCTATAAGTGCCTCCATACTATGTTTGCGTGTTTTGGCCTCTGCATCATTTGGCAGGGCGAATTAAGACCACCAAACACTGTACTTACATAATTTTTAGGTCTCGCCTACGCAGCGCGCATACACTGCACTGCATAGGAGGGCCTTTATACGTCGCTCTGCTCATTTTCAAGCACTCACTCGTGCTTGTGGCGGCATCAAACTTGCGGGAGCGAGCAGGGGCGCGCCACAAGCACAAGTGCAGTGCTTGAAAATGAGCAGACTGCGCACGCACCACTCCCGGGCTCACCTCCTGCTCCCTCCCTCTCTCACGCGCATTCCTTGTTTTGTCATCTCATCTCCCTGATTTCCCGATTTAACTTTATTACTGACAGCACTTTTTAATCAATTCCCTTTGGGGAAATTAAAAGTAAAAGCCCTTAATTTTTCAAACAGTCAAAATATTTGAAATGCGTTTCATTTGTATGTGTCTTTTTAAATGGCATCAGATATTTCACTCATACGGTGAAAGTTTTGTTGAAGCAAATGTCCTGTATCACCATGCTGTATGGATCCTAACGGCAAATGTGCCAGATATTTGAACACCACGTCCACCACCACCACGTCCACCACCACCACGTCCACGTCCACCACCACCACGTCCACCACCACCATGTCCACCACCAGGTCCACCACCACCACCATGTCCACCACCACCATGTCCACCACCACCACATTCACCACCACCACCACGTTCACTAACACCACCACCACGTTCACTAACACCACCAGCACGTCCACCACCACGTCCACCACCAGCACGTCCACCACCACATCCACCACCACGTCCACCACCACATCTACCATGTCCACCACCAACATGTCCACCACCACGTCCAACACCACATCCACCACCACCACATCCACCACCACGTCCACCAACACATCCACCACCACGTCCACCACCAAGTCCACCACCAAGTCCACCACATCCACCACCCTCACATTCACCACCACCACGTCCACCACCAAGGCCACCACCACGACCACACCCACCACCCCATCCACCACCACCACATCCACCACCACCACCACCATGTCCACCACCACCACGTCCACCACCACATCCACCACCACATCCACCACCACCACGTCCACCACCAACAAGGCCACCACCATGTCCACCACACCCACCACCACGTCCACCACCACGTCCTCCACCACCACCACATCCACCACCATGTCCACCACCACGTCCACCACCACGTCCACCACCACCACAACGTCCACCACCACGTCCACACCACCACGTCCACCACCACCTCCACATCCACCACCATGTCCACCACCACCAGCAAGGCCACCACCATATCCACCACCAAGTCCACCATGTACACCACCACCACGTCCACCACCATGTCCACCAAAACATCCACCACCACATCCACCACCACGTCCACAATCACCATCACGTCCACCACCACCACCACGTCCACCACCACGTCCACCACCACGTCCACCACCACGTCCACCACCACATCCACCACCACGTCCACCACCACGTCCACCAACACCACCACGTCCACCACCACCACCATGTCCACCACCACGTCCACCACCACGTCCACCACCACCATGTCCACCTCCACCCGTGACAAGTAAAGTGTCACTGGAGGGCAGGGGTAATAGGAGTGTCAACCCCGGCTGTACATGGGACATTTAAGGATGCATTGGGTGCGAGAATATGGGAATAGGGACTAGAAGTATTACACCAGACCCAAGATACATTTTGACGAGGCGCAATGTCGCAGGGGCTCCTGTAAAATCACTCGCTGCATCTCTACCTCACAGTGGCATACCTGCACGAGCCACTCACTGAAAACAAGCATTGGCATAGCCAATAGGTCTCGCCTTTGGGACCTTATAAGTGTTCAGCCATGCAAAACTTGATGATGTTGCACCAAGAATATTGTGCTGAATAACTAAACACTTATAAGGTCCCAAAGGCGAGATCTATTGGCTATGTCAATGCTTGTTGCTTTTACTTTTGCCTTAATGTACTCACAGAATTGACTTTCTGCCAGGCATATCTTTGTACAGTAAAGCAACATTGAGTTCAGTTGACCTCCTTGTTTCATCCATTCATCTGCCTACTTTTTTTTTTCTTTTTTTTTTTTTTAAACTTTATTGTGCAAAACAACATCATTACAAATATGGGCCTACAACCACAAGGGCCGGCCGCTAGTATATGCAAATCAATTGCTTGAAGTCACAAAGCAGCGACTGATCCCCAGAGGTCCAGCAGAATTACAGGATATATTCTCGGCAACTCAGAAGATAGGCAGGATACCAATATTTTAAAGTTTAAGAAAATGAACAAACAGAAAAACAACGAAACAACACTCAAGGCGAGAAACATTCTAAACGGTGTCGAGCTCCGATGAGGGGGGGGACCTGTCATACCAGGTAGAGAATCAGGAGGACAATAGAGATGACCAGGGGGGGAGGCAGTGGGGAAGTCAGGACAATCAGCAAAAGGAGTACAGTATTCTAGGAACCTCAGGATCAGGGGGACAGAGAAATGTCCGGAGTGTCCTCAAAGGGGGGCGTACAGATGTTACCTCGGTAGGTGTTCCACTTGCCACAAATTTTACTCCACGCCCTAGGCTTGCCCCTAGCCAGATAGACCGTCTTCTCTCTAAACATGCACCAGTCCATGTTCTCCTTCCATACTGACACGGTGACATCTGCCTACTTTTGACTTCATTTGTTTTTCCAGTTTTGATCATTAGGTTTCCTTTCAGTTTTTCCTTTTTCAGTTACTGGTTTTGCCTCACAAGATTCTTTTTATGGACAGCTCGTATTGCAGCTTTAATTTTTTGCCCTTTTGAGCCCCCTTTCAGGCAAGTCTCGCTTGGAAAATTTGATGTGGCATATAGCTTGCCATGATTACGTGCATTGGTTTAAGCACTGCAGCATCACGTTCTAGTGGCCTGTGGCACGTAGACTGCTTCTCATGGCTACCTGTGTTAAATGTAGGCTACATGAGTTATGACATGGCAGTCTTTCTTTTTCCAGTGACAAGTCATTTGAGTAAGACCATCGCTACTATACGTATGTCGGAGATTAAGGAAATTGGCTATTCGGGGTGATGTAATGTACATGCAGATTTTGTGATTCTGAGGGCCTCATTAGGATGCCGGGTGGACCACGTCGTCCAAGACAGACCTGCCATTGGTGCGACCCCCGCATTATGATGCATGAGGTAGGACTGCAGAGGTCGGGGAAAGACCACCACCTCCGACAGGATAAAAGATCCTGTCGGGATGGAGGTCGGAATCCGATCCGTACAGTGGAGGCGGTCCCTGCACAGGCACCACTGTTGGGATTAGGATGTCCCTTCCCGACGGCCTTTTCATGGCTGTCCCACCGTCATGAAAAGGCAGATGGAAAAAGACTTTCGGGGGCGCAAGCAGGGCCCCCGTCCCCTGTGGGCCACTGATAAGTGGTCTGGGGCCAAATGTAGTGCCCCCCCATAACCATGCATCGTGTGCCAAGCACCACATGGTGCCTGGCACACAGTGCATGGATGTCGACAAAGTGTTTTTTACCACTGCGGCTTATGCTACGGCCCAGGAAAAGGACAGTAGTAAAAAGCATTTTCTGACCCCGTGCTGGTGGTCTCATCCAAATTGGGTGGGTGGGACCACCGACTCATTGTCGGGTGGTCTCCAGACCTAAACATCAGCGTTCAGCGGTCTGACAGACCACCATCGTAATATGGCCCTTCGTGTTTTAGAGTACCAAATATCTATCCACCTGTAACTTTACAGTTGACACTCTTTAGAGCTGGACTAGTGAATCGTAAAGTTCTTATGTGTGACACTTACATATGTACCTGCTTTGCTTCTCATAATGGAAGTAAATTAGGCTCCTGTCACTTTGCACTTTAGACACTTGAACGTATTGCATTTGTAATCCCCACGCTGCATTTGCTTAATGCTACAGTGCGCTACTTGTCAATATTGCCTTGCATATGAGATGTGTTTTTCACACTTGACTGTAACAGAATGCTGTTGTCTTAATTTCACAAAATCACTATTTTTTTATTGCAGTGCCACCTGTGTAAATCCTTTGCACTTTTATTTTGCCAGAAGTCGTCTTTTCCAGTCACATTTTTAGGTCTCGCAGAGGGCAGCGCATGCGCTGCCTCTACGAGGCATTAAGTAATAAGCATTGCTAGTTTAACTCCACCCATTGCATTTCTCTTTGCTTAGTCACTTACCATTGGTGAAATCTGTCATCGCTCTTCTTAACGCGCTCTTTGTTGGCTTGTGGTCCGTCACGTCATTTCCGTTTTCTTCAGTTTCTGGCGGAAGCAGCATCGCTCTACTACTGTTAACTTGCGCTGCAGGGCGCCAACTTCTAATGTAAGCACTACTTTGTTTTTTTTTTCCATGGCACCTGGTTCTTGCCCCTCGCTCCTTGTTGTTTGTTTGGTTTTGGTAATGAATTCACGCCTGGGTGGCATCGCCTGCTTGCATAACGCAGACGCTCTGTTTTCGCCAACTAACTGATGGTTTATTAGCGCTGAGTAGAATTGGATTTTTGCGCTGATTGATACAAACACGGTTCTTTGTTTCTAAATTAAAATGTAAGGTTTTTCAGCAATAAAATATGTGTTGTTTTTCCATCTAAAGCCGAGTTCTTCACGTTTGATAAAAAGATGCACTTCCACTTACGGGTCGTCCGTAGCGAGCGGAGTAGAAGCAGCACTCCCTTTCCTACAGGAGTGCCTGTCTCCATGATAGCGTCTGAAGCGCCATGCGATGCTTCGTTTCATGGCAAAACACAAGAAAGGATGCCATGATGATTGAATGTATGCATGCATGCCTCACGTTAAAAAAAAAACTGTTTTGAGTTTTGTGAGCAATTGGACTGTGAGCTTCACATTTAGTTAGGGTTCCCCTGCCAAAGCATGTTTGCAGCCGTAAAATCCCACGTGTACATACACACTCTCTGTGGTATGCTCTGTACAGAATGTTATCACTCGTGCGGGGTTCCATGTTCCACTTGTAACGGGTGGTGGATTGGATCTACGTGCGTCTTGGATGTGGTTGTCTAAGCTGTTCTTCCTTACTTGGAATAAACCCAACTGGAAACCTAATTTTTTTTTTTTTGTCCATTAAAGTGCGATTTCATACGCACCGGCGGCTGATTAATTAACCGTGCTTTGATTGCACCTGCGGCAGAATTACTGACCCTGAGTCAAGTGTCCACGTGTCAAGTCAAGTCTGAGTCAAGTGTACGTGTTGCGGATAAAGAGACCATCAGCCTTTCACGGTGTTCGTTTTTAAACTAAGAAGTTTTGCTCGTTTCCAGTCTTCCGGATCTATCTATGGTGAAGACCGTGGCTCGTGAGGGTGTTTACAGCTGGAATTGGGATTAGCGGAATCAACATACATACATTTTATTATACGTTAACTTTTAACTTTCACGGATCGTCAAAAGTAAACAACTCTCATCCAACGGAGTTTGGAACGCCATGGTTCGGTCCCCGCGCCTCTGCATCTTCACGATCGAATGACGATGAACAACGCTGACGCTGAGAGCACACGTAAGGGATCAGATAATGATGAAAACAAAGAGTAAGAAAATACAAGAACGGCTGTGGTTAGGAACTGAGTCGTCATTAACTGCTGTAGTGAATATTGCCAAAGGCATTGAACAATCGGAAAAATTTGTTAGTGAAATTAGAGGCCAGGCTCCAATATGTAATATTAAGGTACAAGATCCTGTAGTTGAGGTATCACTTGTTAAAAACCAAATTACAACTAAAAGGCCACAGTTTGTCAACAGAAAAGATTTTAGTTTTAAAGATAATAAGCCTAATAGAAGAAGTCCCATCATATGTTATAGATGTGGCAGTTTTGACCATGTGGGCAACTATAAAGGATGTCCTGCGTGGAGTAAAATTTGTATCAAGTGTAAGAAAACAGGTCATTTTGGGAAAATGTGTAGGTCAATGCAAAAAATTAATTGTGTAACGTATGATGAAGAAGAAATTTCCACAGACTTCAATGAATTTAATTGCATCTCTTGCGTGACTGGGAGTAGTTGCAAGGGCTTTCCTTCTGGCACAATATTTATTGATGGCAAAGAAGTGCTAATGATGATCGATTCTTGTGCATGGTACTCTATCATTGGTATGGAGCTTTTTAAAAAATTGTGGGACAAAAAGCAATTGTTGTCTCTGGATATCAAACCAGGTAGCTATTCAGGACACAAAATAGACCTGGAGGGTTTTATTTGGGCAGACTTTGACTTTAAAAGGAAAAAAACCAAGGGTAAATTATATGTTGCAACCAAGGGGGTATCCATTTTGGGATGGCCACATCAACAAGAGTTGGGGATCAAGTTGGATCCTAATGCTTCGCCACCTGTATACAGCATTGTGGCAGAGGATGAAGCATTTGTTCACACCATAAAAAGTTTGTATCCTAAAGTATTTCAAGATACTCTTGGAGAATACACAAATTTCAAACACAAGATTATCCTGAAAGATTCAGCTCTGCCCGTAAGACACAGAGTACGTAATGTACCTTTGGCCTACCGCACTAAATTGAAGGACATATTGGGTGATTTGGTGTCAAGAAACGTCATTGAACCAATTGAATCTTCCCCTTGGGTTTCTCCGGTGGTTCTTTCGCTCAAAAGCAATGGTGATTTACGTTTGTGTGTAGATTTACGCAGTCTAAACAAAGAGATCTGGATCGACAGACATCCATTGCCAAATATACATGAGATGATATCAACACTCTGGTGCGTGTGTTTTTTCCACTGTAGATTTGGCAAGTGCGTACCATCAGATTGTTTTACATGAGGAATCTAGATCTCTAACAGCCTTCATCACACCCGAAGGCATGTTTCAATTTTTAAGGATGCCTTTTGGGTTAGCTAGTGCAGCTTCAGTTTTTCAAAGGATCATGAAAGAGGTGTTGGAGAATTGTCCTGGTGCGATTGCGTTCCAGGACGATATTTTAATTTTTGGAAGAAATTTCGAGGAACATGATGCCAATTTAAAAAAGGTTTTAGATGCTGTACAAAACAAAAGGCTAACATTGAAATTCTCTAAATGTAAGTTTAGGAAAAGTAGAGTAGAATATTTAGGACATGAAATATCAAGTGAAGGAATTAAACCTAAAGTAGACCATGTGAGGAGTGTCCAAAAAGCACCGGCACCTACCAATAGAGAGCAGTTGCTATCTTTTTTAGGTTTGACTGAATTTTATAGCAAATTCGTGAAGAATTATTCCTCAAAAGTATTCCCCCTACGTGAATTATTAAAGAAAAATGCGAAATTCATCTGGGGTAACCAACAGAATTTAGCCTTTGAAATTCTAAAAAAACGATATCAGTTCTGCTCCTTTCTTGAGACCATTTGAGATTGGTGGTGAATGCATAGTGGCTGTGGATGCTAGTAGTACAGGTTTAGGGGCGGTACTGATGCAGAAGAACTTTGGAGAGGAGTTTGTGATATCTTATGCCTCTAGGTCGCTACGAGGGGCAGAATTCAACTATTCCACAATTGAGAGGGAGTTGCTCGCTTGTACTTGGGCGGCACAACATTTTAGGCAATTTTTGTGGGGAACAAAGTTCCAATTGAGGACAGACCATAAACCTCTAATTAATATGTTAGCAGCTGGTGGGGGCAGAACACTTACAGCGCGGTTAGCAAGACTAGCTGCAAAATTACAAGAATATCAGTGTTCTGTGGTGTATATTCCTGGCCGGATGAATGTACATGCAGATTGTATGTCACGATTGTCTTTGCCTTGGTCCGATGTCCCAGATTTAGATGGGGAGAAAGAAGAATGTGATGTAGCATTCACTATGGAGGATATTAACCACAGTATGGGATCAAGTTGTTTTTCAAAAGAGTTGTGGGATAGAGAAATGTCTAAAGATGTTACACTGAACAATGTGATAAATTATCTCCGTGTTGGCTGGCCGGAGGAGAGGAAGCTAAGTGGAGATATCAGTTCGTTTTTTAAAATAAGAGACGAACTTATGTTTTCACATGGTTTTGTAAGTAGGGGTGATAAAATAGTACCTCCACTAGGAATTAGAAACAATTTAATTAATCTTTCCCATGAAGGACATATGGGCATGTCATGTACCAAAAGACGTTTAAGAGAATTTTACTGGTGGCCTTGCATTGACAGCATGGTTTATAAATGGGTTAGGAATTGTGCTTTCTGCTCCAAAAGTGATAAGACTGTCAACCCGCTATCGGTGGGTGTTTCACCGATTGAGTATTCACAAGGACCATGGGAAAAGCTGGGTATTGACATAATTGGCCCTTTGGGTCTTACACCTGTGAAAAATGTTTTTGCATTAGTGCTAGTGGACTATTTCTCTAAACGGCCGGAAGTCAAAATTGTGGACAAAATCACAACGACTCAAGTTATAGAGTTCTTGGACAATGTTTTTAGCAGGGAGGGTTTGCCTGCTGAACTTGTTTCTGACAATGGCCCACAATTCATTAGTAAAGAGCTAGAATTGTTTTTAAATAAGTGTGGTATTATCCACAAGAAAGTGTCTAATTACAATCCTATGGCCAATGGTCAAGTGGAACGATTTAACAGAGTGGTAAAAGAATCTATACAATTGGCTGTTAAAAGTAACTTGGATTGGAGGAAAGCTTTGAGAGCTACTTTGCTAACTTATCGTACTTCTCCTCATTCTGTAACTGGCTGTTCTCCATTTGAGATGTTAAGAGGGAGGAAAGCAAGTTCGAAACTCAGATCTTGGTGGTTAAAATCTAACGAATTTAGTGATCCTTTGGTAGATGTTGAAGCTGTCAGAGAACGTGTACTAAGATACCAAGACAAAATGCGAAGGGGAAGTTGCACAAAACGACTTTCCAACCATAAAATTAAAATTGGTGATTTGGTACGTGTCAAGTTTGGGTGTCCTGACAAAAAATGGTCTAAGTGATCTGATCCCCTCAAAGTAATTGAGGTTTTTAGCAAAGCTGTTAGAGTTCAAGGTGGGAAGAGCAGGAATTTTAGACGAGTATCCATGTATAGGTCTAACAATGATTTTAGCAAGTTAGATGTCATGCCTAAAAAGGATTTGGGAACTAAGGTGAATTTGGATGACTGTCAAAATTTCTTTGACACTTTTGATGGTTCTTCTGGGCAAGATTTTTGTGTTTCTTCTGCGAATGTTCAAGGAACATGTGGAGCTCCATTGGATTCAACTTTAAGCCCAGACGATGTAACAACAACCTTAGCTCTTCCTGTGAATCCTAATGTGGAACCTGGGGTTTCGGGTCTGAGACAAAATGATGAGGTATCTGTTCTAAGGAAAAGTTCTCGCATTAGGAAATTACCTGTTAAATTGAATGATTTTGTTAGATTTTGATTTCCTTCAAATGTTAACTGTGTTGTAAGTTTCTTTGATTATATGAATGTTTTTTTTTATTTTTTTTTATTTTAAGGGGGAAGGTGTGTGGTATGCTCTGTACAGAATGTTATCACTCGTGCGGGGTTCCATGTTCCACTTGTAACGGGTGGTGGATTGGAGCTACGTGCGTCTTGGATGTGGTTGTCTAAGCTGTTCTTCCTTACTTGGAATAAACCCAACTGGAAACCTAATTTGGCTACTTTGCTCCTTACTTCACATTCTAATAGGGATGCAAAGCGCGACCGCCTTTCAGAATGCCTCTACCAGATCAGCTTTGCTGAATGAGAGGGCAGAACGCACGCCTCATAAACTGTGGCGTACTGCCATCTAGCGGGCACCAGGAAATGGTTGGAAATGATTTGTACAGCGCTTCTTCTAACTCCGCTGCAGGGGGATGAGGTGTCATTTCCTCTCAGTCAAAAGCAAGCGCACAGTAATTATAGCGCTTACTATCCAGCCTATCCGTTCAACAAAATACAGGAGGTACAGACCGCCCATCAAAGCCAAGTTTAGACGGCAGTCCTATACTCAGGCAGAAGGCAGTGCTGAAGACATTCGGCACTATATTTAAAAAAAAAAACTATTTTGTTTGATCTGCAGATTTCATGGCCATAGAAAACTCTCCTTGCTGGTAGCACCACTCCATCGCAAATATGATTCCCTTTATACTGGCAGAAATAACAGAGCACCTTCGGGTAGCACATTAATGTCTACTTTAATCAAATGCGCCAGTTCTGGTTCTCGCTGTAGCTCAAAAGCAGACTTGCGTTTACCTAAGCACAGGCAGAACAGCAATCACTAACTTAATTCTACACATAGGACAGCTTGAGGAAGTAGTCTAATTTGATACATCAAATTAGATACGATAGCTCATTGGGTTGCAGTCTGTGCCTGCTGCTAACGTGTCCTTGTATCCTGCAAGTTAAAGGCTGAAAGATGTATTTTCTTGCTTCCGAGGCTTAACAAGCCTTTGCAATGCAATAGGTCTCGCATTTACGCGAGTTTAAGTTATTGGCATTGTAAATGACAATGCCTTTTATGTATGGTTTGTAAAAACAAAACATAAATAAAAGGCATTGTCATTTACCATGACAATAGGTCAAACTCTTGTAAATGTGAGACCTATTGCATTGCAAATGCTTGTTTGCATAGTGATTAATCTCCATTTATAGCTGGTTCTGTGCATTTCCTTTCGAAGGCTTTAATGTAGCCTGGGTGGAGAACATGCAAAGTGTGCATGATGCTTTGGCCGGTCTGAAAGGGCCAGTCAAAGCGTCATGCACACTTTAGGTGCAGCCAGCACTTCTTCCCTTGTGACGCGTGGGGAGCCCATCTCCACCCCCTGGCTTCAGCTGAAAGCCGAATGCAAAAAACAAAATGATAATAACAAACGTTATTATCATTTCTGAAGCAGTGGGGCGCCACTCCTCCACTGTAGTGGAGGAGCCGCCACGGGGTAAAGTACCCCCAAAGAGATTACTTTATGAGATATAGGCTGTGGAGGGGTGGTGTGATCACTACCCTGGTCTGTTTACAATGAGGGACCTCCTAAACATAATCTGAAGTTGCCCTAAAATTGTTCCTTTTTTAAAGGGTTCTCGATACACTGAACTCTCTCTTGGGTTGGTTGATACCTACCTACCCATCCATGACTAGCCATTCTACATATTAATATTAATATATTATTAATATTACATATTAACATTGAGCTAGACTCTTAATCGATATAAATTAGCCGTATTGTGGCTCGGGCTCCTAGGTTATTAAGACCCCACTAATAATTGGGGGGTGGAAAAAGCACCTGGACCAGTGCATGAGTGTAGAGAAACCAGCGTATCTGGCTAGGGTGTGTCCACGGAAATACTATAAGATATGGACAGACTGGAGTTAGTATAAAAAAGTCACCTTGTCCCCATATGAACCTAAATCATGGAGGGGAGAGGAAGACCAGAGCAAACATGACTGTTTGGTGTGAGGACACTGTCGGGAGGAGGATCCAAAATGGCTTATTAATCTAGGATATTTACAATTGTTTTTTCTGTGGTTGTTGATGATAATGTGGTTTGGTGTCTTGGAAGTGCTGTGATCATCCCGGTTAAGTATGTTTCTTGTCATGATAATAAAATCAATAACGTACCTCAATAAAAAAAACTTCTTTATATTTACTACTTACGTATCCCTCTGTTTCTGATTCCTTTCCAGGTCGCCAGTTTTGAAGCCTTTTTTCTTCCTATATCCGAAACAAAAAGTTAAGGTAACAAATGAAATACTAGGAAATGTGTTCGGTCACAACTGTCATGCATCGACTTATTTTTACAACAAATTACCATTTGGGCATTACAAATACAATGATACTACTGTAAACACATCAAGAAACACTAATACTCCAGTTTTCTGTTTAAGCTTATATATTTGCCAATGTTTTTTTTTTTTTTGCATTATAGTTTTGGTAATTATTATTAGCGTAATTCATCACCATAATTTGAATATGTCATTAGTTTTCTCTTTTGTATAGTTTAAATATGCTTTCACATTTTACTTGTACACAGAGAAGAAGTGCACTCTGGCAGTACAAGTTTCTGCTCATGTAGAAGTACATCATGGACCGTGTCAGTGCAAACTTTCCTCTTAGACCACAGTTAAAAGTGAGCAACATCTTCCCCCTAGACTGCTGCACTTACTACACCTGATAAAAGTGTCTAATAACTCAGATTTGTTCTCAAACTAAAGGCAAAGCTGTGACATGGTCCTTATTTGATGTTGTACCTTAGTTTGCACTTACATCTGCCCGAAGGTTCATATTGAACCATTGTTTTAAAGCGGGACCTTGATTAAATTCTTTACATGCTGTGAGTCACTGTCTTTGAGGGCAATTTTCCTGTAAGGTGCTCCTGCTTCTCAAGAAGTGAGGCGATAGCTTGAATAAAGTTCAGGTGCATTTCTCAGGCCCACAGTCAAATGCACACTCATTTTATTTATTATACCCCCTCCAATAATGGGTGGTATTTTTTGAGTCCTCATTTGCCCTTGGTAGGAAGGGCAGCCCTTTGAAATGTCTCCTGTGGGGGCAGAGTAATGCTGATATATATCTATGTATATATATTAATATATAGATCTATATAGACAGCCCCCCGGGTGGCCGCCAGTAGGAAGTTAAAGTTACAACCTAGTTTCCATAGGAAGAGCATTTTCTCATTTGCAAATAACTTTGGCGCCGTTTGATGGATCTTCACGAAATTTTCAAAACTGATATGACGCTCACTTCAGCTGCTATCTTGAAAGTTTCAGGGTGATACATCAAGCGGGGGCTGAGAACCAGTGAATGCTTAAAAGAGCGTTTCCCCCATGTTAATTCCCATAGGACATTTAGACAGCCCGAACTGCTGAACGAAATTACACCAAATGTGGCAGGAAGGTAGATGTTGGTCCGAGAAAGTACCCTTTGTGATTTGTTGTAAATCTGTTCAGTAGTTTTGGAGTTATTTAAAGACATTTCCAGTTGTATATATAGGGACTTGTTGGATCCGTGACCCCTCCTTATCTCGTGCTGAGATCTGATTGCCTGCCAACACCTCAAACCAGGAAGTGTTGGCAGCCATCTTGTGTCACAGGAAAAAACCTAAGAAAAGAGGGCAGGGTAGATACACCCTGACCCCCTAGGCCTCTTGAAGTGGGTGAAGGGGGAGGTCCCACAGAAACCCCACAGGGGCAAAAAAAGCATTAAAAAAAAAAAATAATAATCAGGAGTCATGCTGGATCCCCGAATCCCGCCCTTTTTTTAAAAAAAACTGAAGCTTCTGCACTTCGTTAATAGTTAGCCCCCGGCTGGACCATGTTCCGGGGCAGTTTTTATAGTAATGCAGTGGGTGCCCATTTGGCACCCCCCACAGCACAGGGACCACCACCTCCAGAGGCAAACATGTGTAAACTGATATGGGGGGCATTGATTAAAATTAATGCAGGGGAGGCCCGTATGGCCTCGCCCACAGCCCCAGGCACCCCTACCTCCCCGGGGCAATAAATAATAAATAAAAATGCAGGAGTTACGCGCCTCCCCCGCTGCCCCGGGAACCACAACCTCCCGGGGCAATCCCTAATAGAAATGCGGGGAGCCAGGCCCCCTGCTGCCCCAGGGATCACCACCTCCCCGGGGCAAATATGAACAAAGGCCTGAGCCCTTGATGGCCCTGGGGACTGCCATCCCCCAGGGCAGTCTCCAGCAATGTCTCAGGGTGCCCACCCCTGGATATTGCAGTTCGCTCTGGCTTGGCTGGAGCACCTAAGCGGTGTGGGAGGTCATAAGCAGTGCATTTCAGGAGGCGCAAGTTATAGTTGGTTCAGCTAACTATAATTGCTGAATTTCACTGGTTTTGTATGAGAAACCTGAGCCTAACTATAACGTCCCTGTAACCTTTGTGTTTTTCAGTGAATATATATGCACACACACAAATATATCCTATGACAGTTGTAGCCCTGATCCAGGTAAATGACAGTTACACAGCTACTACACAGTTGTAGCTTCAACAAAGCTCAAAACCCACTTTTTGTGCAGATCCTTCCAGGAACAAGGATGAGAGACTAGGGGGCCCACAGGGTACACAGCTCCGCCCCCCCCCTCCAGCCCCCCCCCCCCCACCCCCACCTTTCTCATTTTCCTGGAGTCCACTTTCTCTGGAGTCACAACCAGAGACTCACTGGACCTCACGTCCCATGGACAGTCTCTCATCCTGCAGGGCCAAGCAGACATGCTTCTAATTGCTCCAGGGCAGATCCACATAACCTTCAGTAGAATGTTTAGACTTCATATGATGTCTCCTCACCTCTGCGAAACTAGCTGTCCGGCAGTCAGACGTCAGCCCTGTTTGTACAGCTTTCCTTTGAGAACTCTGTGTAGCTCTCTCTTCCTTAGTCATAAATAGACCTGGAACTGGAACAAAGGGGGATTTTTGGGGTCCCACTTTTATGCACAATTTCCTAGACCGGGGATGTGGATCCATTGTCTCAAACTATATAACCGTGTTGAGGTGGTTCTTCTTTCGTCCTCAGGCTGCTTTCCAGACACAGCTTTTATGTCTCACCTCTCAACCATACTACCCACCAAATAGCAGTGTTCAGGAAAATTTATCAGCATCTCCTTACTTACAAAAGACCTCATGTGATTTCTAAATTTGAGCCTATCTCCATTCTCCTCTTTTCAGTGTCTAGATCCCCTGAGTGGCATAACGCACCCCTCCCGCAGAATGTGATGTGGGGCCCATGAGTCTCCCATATCTCACAAATATTCCCTGGCTTTAATTCCCTGCCTCTGTTTGGGCGTACGGCCCCCAACCTCCATCTTGAACTGTACCAGGCCAGGGGCATCCAAAATGGATCTTGCTAGCCTCCATTACTTGAGCTTATTCAAACACGCAATTGTCACCATGGATGTTTTACACACATTCGACATGCACACACAGTTGACACACCAGTGACATTTCAGCAAATGGTTATGGGCATACACATTGTAGAGGAACTTTTAGGCCAGTAGACTTCACTACCAGTGACACAGATAAAAGGTCTGTACACACAATTGATCTATGCTAAAAACAAGGCATGTTGCTAACACCAATATATGTGCTGTGCCCACTACACAACAGTAGCCCACTGCTCTTAATGAGTGGATACTTTGTGCACCCCTGCAGGACGCAGGAAAGGTCCTAGACCTCACATATTTAGAGAAAGGGCTAGTCCCCTGTTATATGGTTAGATTAACATGATGTTGGGCCCCAAGTAAACATCAGGATACCAGATACACATGCTGTGGTCACTCAAGGCAGTGGCACATGCCCGTATACCATGAAGGGGACATTTCAGTTGCAACAATTCTTTTTTTATATTTTACATTTGTTTTGTATCCTTTACGTAGCTTTATAATAAGCTGTTTTAAATTATTCACTTGACATCTTTGAATGCATATCAAAGTGCATTTTATAGATTAAATACCTTTCCCCATTAGCCTCTGACATTTCATTATCATCGGGCATTTCATCTTTAGTTTAGTTTTACTTTTGTTCTTTAATCGCTCACAATGAAAGATTCCCACTGGAAGGGAGCGTTGTGTCCTGACCTGTTATCTTTTCCCTTGGTCATTGTTACTACAGCATAGTAATTCAGTATGATATAATCTTGCTGCTATTTTCATTTTTAGATATTTACAGATTTGTTATGTACATGTTCATTTGTTCATGCTGATGTACTAATACAAGTATTTCTAATTTTTATATGTAATTATCAAAAGCAATCCCCAACCACTTCTTATGGTAAAATACTGCTCTTTCACAATTGTTCCCATGGTCGTATTACAAAAACTCCACGTTTAGTCATCTAGACACTTGGACTGACTGAGAGAGAGAAGACTTCACCTTGCTGCAACTTCTTGTGAACCGTAAAAATGAGTACTGCCTTTGAATGCTGAGAATGAGTCTCCAGTGCTCAAAGCAGATACCCAAGACAAAACTAATGGAGTTATTTGGTTACATTCTTCACTACATTAGAATAGGATGTAATATTTGAGACCGATTTCTGTTAATATTGGGACTGTTTTGGTTGTTTAGTTTTATTTTGTTCACCTTTGACAATGGTCTAATACAATTGCTGTACTTATTATACATTTGCTGTATACTAATTTGGTGTATAGGAAATTTATAGAAGACACACCCCATGTTTTTACTAACTTCTCTGAACCTGTCAGCGGAGTAGTATAGAAATGTCTTCTGGATCTCGGACACATCAGCTGTATTGTTCATGCTGGCCATTTTGCACATTAGCTAAAGAGAGGAGCTAGTCAGAGACCGTCTGTACCCTACAATCTCCTTGAAAATCCCTAAGGGCAGGGGCCAGGAAACCTTTTGCATGCACATGTACAAAGACAGTATAAGTAATGCCATCCTCTGCACTTGCTAGGAGGCTTTCTACTACATCGCTTTATGTTTCAAGTACTATCCCAGTTTGCTGTTTATTAATTTACTTTGGTAATTACTCAAGGCTATTGTCTTCTTTTGCAGAAGAGATTACCATTATGTCACTTGTTGTTTGGATAACTTGAAATATATGTACTCCGGATTGAGACCCAAATTCATATGAGCTTTCGACTGTCTCTATTCACTGATCTTTCCTTAAATCTTCCACACCCAGATGCCACAAATCATATACCATGGTATATTAATTGTTTAAAATGTGATGATTAATTTCTAAAATTTCAAATAATCTCTAAGTAAGTAACACATGGTATCTAAAAGCAGGGCTCTGTTCTTTCAGATCGAGATTTTTATGAATGGAGAGCACATAGAAACATTTCAAGAAGATCAGTCCTTCACCAGTGATGCACGTGTTACTCAGGATGAGCAATTGGAAGAGGAGGGGTTAAAAGGTATTTTGTTATGCAAAAATGTTGAGTTGCTTTCTGGAGCCGCATGGCATGCTTCTAAGGGCTATCAAGTTGTAGGCCTGAGATAAAGGCGAAAGAGTTATGCTATTAGATTACTGCTAGTGTTACACTGGTCATTCACTGCCCTCTGCTAAGTTATAGGCTTGTTTGCACGCAAAAGGTCTATCCTGCTGGTACAGCATTGCACCCTTTACATTCTATATTTAAACAGAAAGTGAAGCATTAAAATGTTGTTCATAATGGCTTATATATTTTTTTTTCTGAAGGATATATCTTCCTCCAAATTCCTCTCCTCATGAATTGTCCTTCAGGTCTTCAGACTGGTTTGGTAAAACATTTACCTTGCTGTGTGTCTCCTGCACTGATAGGGGGTGCTATGTGGCTGCAATCCCCACTCCACCTCTGCACATGGCAGCATCACAGTAAATTATATGCCAACTGTATTCCTGATGTCAGTTCCTGTTTTTCTGTGCATCATTCATGTTAATTTAGAGCTCTCTCGGTGACTAGGTCAAATGTCTCCACAAAGGAATCAGGGTACAAACCTTGTTGCAGGTACCACAGGAAGATGTGGTTTTTGGAACCTTATGAAATCTGCATTTGTTGTCTAGTATCTCTGCAGCTTGTACCTCCAGTGCCTCTCTACACCCAAAGGTCATCAGGAAGTGGGAAGGTCAAGTTGTTTTTCACAAGGTCTGCAAGGAAACTACAAAGTGTTCTCCTTCCCTTAAAGGTAAAACACTCTACATGGAATGTTCTTCCCAAAACACGCAAGGAGTGTGATAGTAATGAGAAGCCCTTTTCTGCCTCAAGGAAATGTTCCTTCTCCATCGCACTGCTGTTCCTCGATGCCACACTCTTTCTCCTCATCAGGTAAAACTTTGACCCTGGACAATGTGAAACCAGCATTTCTGCACCCATCTTCCAACCCTGTGTAGGTTGAGACCTTCTACCTGTCTGCGCTTGATTTTTTCAGGACAGTTCTGCCACTCTGATCATTACCCCAAGATAGAGTCCGTTTGTGCCAGGTTGGCAATTCTGGATGCTCCAACCGCAATGCCTCCCAAAACCGTGCCTTCATGGGTCTCGACCCCGGTGTTTAAGGTGAATTCAAAGCCAGGTAAGGCACCATCTCTTGTCCACTCTAAGCCTGCTTTAGCAATTACCCTGATGCCAGCCAAGGAGACGAATCACCATGCTGTCAAAGTTGGAAGAAATAATTTGTGTGGTGAGAGAGAAAGGTAATGTGAACTTTGATGATATTCCTACCACACTATAATATTGATGCTGGACTATATTTGGACTCACAATGTGAGTGACCTTGATATTTTGCTAAGAGGTGACATTTCCTACCATTCTGCTCCTACTTCAAAGGAGATTTCTTCATTTACAACTCTAGTGCATAAGGCAGCAGAGGCATTAGCGCTTTTAACTTCTGTGCAAAAAACTTTTTGGGACCCAAGAGCCATCAAGTAGGTTACCACATGCCTGCTCCAGGTAATCCCCACTTTGTCTTCCCAGCCATCACCTGAAAGTGTGGTTGTCCAAAACTAATCCTCTAAGCAGAGGCTCAGTGCCTCTCCTACAGCATCTTCCAATAGAGAGTCGGAGTAACTTGAAACTTTAAGTCTGGACTATGGAAACACACTCTACGCCGGCATCAACAAGTCCCTACTCCCCAAACTCCAGACAATACAGAACACCGCTGCCAGACTCGTCCTCCGCATACCCCGGCATGAACACATCAGCCAACACCTTCGAAGACTCCACTGGCTCCCCGTGGAGAAAAGAATCCCCTTCAAAATCCTCACTCACACCTACAAATGCCTACACAACAACGGACCCAAATACCTCAACGACAGAATCAACTTCCACGTACCCAAAAGAAACCTCCGATCTACCAACCTCGCACTGGCTAAAACCCTGCGCATCCACAGAGCAGGTGGAAGATCCTTCTGTCACATTGCAGCCAAGACCTGGAATGAGTTACCAGCAGACATCAGATGCGCCACCTCCCTGAACACCTTCAGGGAGACCCTCAAGACCTGGCTCTTCGGCTAAACAGATCTGTGGACGCCCCCCCATCCTCAGCGCTTTGAGACCCTCACGGGTGAGTAGCATGCTTACAATTCCCCGATTGATTGAGGTTCTTTCCCTCTGACATTCTTGCTGTCCACAAAACTAATGCTACCTGTCTTCTAGGCTAGTATGTGTATGCCTTGTGGGATTTGGCTAAGCCTATGCTGATCAAGTTGCCAAACTATATGAATAGGCTGTTTTATTACCTGGTGATTGATAAGTTGGATGCATTAAAATAGATCCTGAATTGCGGCCTGGACGCTGCAGATTCAGGAACTGGGGTGGCAGAGTGGGCTAAAGAACGGTGATAGATCAAACCCAGATCTGTTGACTGGGTGTGAGCGTTTGATTGGTTCTGATGCTCCGTCCATCATCACCCCCCTTTTGTACCGCTTTGTTCGCCATAAGTTGGCAGGGTATGCTCAGACGTTGAGTCCCTTGCTCACTTTGCCACTGGATTCAAGCAAGCCTGGCTGAAGACGGCTGAAATGCCAGAAACCGGTCCTAGGATGCTTTTTTCCGGTCCAAGGAAGGCATGGCTTGGCAGTTCGGGCTGGACTGTTCCCATGAGGCACAGGGTCAGACTGATTTGCATATGGCCATGTCTGAACTGGGGTGGTAGAGTGGGCTAAAGAACAGTGATGGATCAAAACCAAATCTGTTGACTGGGTGTGAGTGTTTGATTGGTTCTGATGCTCTGTCCATCATCACCCCCTTTTGTACCGCTATGTTCCGAACGTGGCAGAGCATTATGTAAGTCAAACCCTTATTCCGTCCACTCTGTTTAGGAGTTGGGTGGACCTTTAATTTCAGGCGAAGGTGTAAGGACATTGGACCTCCCACTTTCTTTAGAGTGGATGGTCAGATTTTTTTTCTGTCAATCAGTGGCAGCTGGAACCAGGCAGACAATTACAGAAAAATGGCCCCCACAACTCCCAGGGTGTGTGGGGGTCATTAGTGCTTTCTTTTTCAAAAGCAAATAACAAAGAAGACTGATGCACAGCAGGATGAAAGGCGCAGCCAAGCTTCATGCTTATTTTTCCTTCAGAGGAACCGCTGAGACAGAGATGACCGGTGGCCCAGTATTTTCTTTTTTACTTTACTTTTAAAAAAACCTTTAATTTTAAATTATTTTTTATTAAACTTCCAGATACATAGCAAACATCACAGGTCAATGATATTCATTTTATCGTGTCCAGTGTTGAAAGCAACTTAATCGCTTATTTCACTTAAACACTAATCCCCACTTTCAGCTTTATTTAGTTGATAAATTCAGTATGGATTGGCTCTGATATTACTCCATCATTTCTTCATATCTTGCATCATTTAGCTCAGTACAACTTTTCAAGTCCCACTGTATTCCATCAACTTGTTCCATATTTTACCCAACTTCCTAAGGCATCCCTGGCTTTGATAGACCACTTTTTTTTCAGCCCTTCCGCATCAATCAAGGTCATTTGCCCAGTCTATGACTCTGGGGGATTGTGCTGCCTCCCATGCCCTGGCTGTGTTCCTTTTTGCAATTGCAGCTGCCAACAATAATCACACCTTAATATATTTTGGCCATTTTGTCTCCCGTAACACATAGTATGTGCCATCTGGCATCTAGTGGAACTAGTGGAACTAATTGCCCGGTCACCGCAGTCATCACTTGTGTGACTTTACTCCAGTATCTCTGCAGCGCTGGGCAGCTCCACAACGTGTGGAAAAAGGTACTTTCTTCCCCACGTCCCTTCAAACATATGCTAGAGTCACATTTACCCATACAGTATAGTCTTGTTCGGGTTGTGTATGACCTGTGAAGGATTCAGAGTTGTATGAGGCGGAATCTTCTCTCATTGCTACTTCTCTAGGGGTCTGTATGGCTTCCTCCCAGCCAACTTCTTCCAGAATCCCCACTTTTCCCTCCCATGCCTGTCTCAGGGTCCCTAGTGGATCGGGGGTGTTATTTATGACTTTTTTGATATACGAGGTAGGTGGCTCTTTCAGTTATTGGATCTAGGAGTATTCTATCTGCTAGTGGCGTATATTCAGGTAATTGGTCTCCCAGTGTAATGTGTTTTTAAGGCATGTTTCAATTGTATGTATCAGAATTGTTCTGTATCTGGCATTTGGTAGTCTTACTGTATATTCTGGAAGTCCATCATCTTTTTACCTTTCCAGACATCCCCTAGGCATTCAATGCCCAGTAGTGTCCACTCATGGAAGCCCTATATTCCTTGTACCTCTCTCAGGAGGTCGCTATTCCATAGGGGTGTACGTTCTGTTATTTTGCCTTCCCATCAAAGAAATTTAGTCGCCTCCCTCCAAATTCGTATGGTTGTTTGTGTATGTTTCGGTAGTCTATTAGTTAGTTCCTTACTATACAGTGCATCCAGGTATCCTTTCTGCCCCATCGAGTGGTGGTCCATTCGATATGCTGGCTCCTCCCTTCCCACAAAAACCCAGTCATTGAGCTTAACCAGCTGTGCGGTCCAGTAGTACTTGCGGATATCGGGGACTGCCAAACCCCCTTCGTACACCTCCTGCTGTTGCTTGTGAAGCGCGAATCTAGCATTCCCTCCATCCCATAGTAATTGTCTCACCTGCAAATCTACCTTGCTGAAGAACTCTGTAGGGATTTTATATGGGGTGTTTTGAAGGATGTACAGTAGGCGCAGTAGCGCCATCATCTTAAAAAAGCCGCCCTTCCTATTAGTGAGAGCGGTAGCGTTCTCCAATGCATAATGTCTTTCTGTAGTATATGTAGTTGGGGGACTAAACTGTCCTCTAAGAATTCAGCCTCAGTGTGCGATATCATAATTCTCAAATATTTAAATTTATCTCTGACCATTATTGCATTCCCGCTGGGAGGCATGATCGGCATGTCCCCTGTCAGTATGAATGCGAGAGATTTGTCCCAGTTTATCTGATAGCATGAATAGCTTCCAAACAGCTGAAATATATGAAGTATACAGTGAATTATAGATCTGGACTTTGTGGCATATAGGGTTATATCATTATTTCAAAGAACAAGAGCGACCCATATGTGCTTGTGAACTGGGTAAGCACGAATGCCAAAGCAACAAATGTTCACAAGGAACTAATTTAAACATTTTTAAATATGCAAAATAAAATTATTTGCTCGGATTTAATCTTTGTCACACTAATGATATCAAATAAGACCTCTAGATTTGATCACGGTACACTTTACCTTAAATTATGTCTAAAAAGCCCATCACAGAAGTTAGTCAACTTTTACTTACTTCAGCTGAAGTAAGTGACATTTATTTAACTTTTAGAAGTTGTACCACAGATGCATTTCATTATATATAAGGCATTTGAAAATTATGCATATAGATACATTGTGAGTGATTTGTGAGTCCCAGTGGAGTGACCATAACCTAACTTAGTGAATCATAAGTGAAAACAAGTGAAGAGTGGGGAATTGGTTATTGGAAAAACATCAGAAGGAGAGCTGTATACAATAGAAAATGATTTATTTTAGACTCTCTTCTAATTTTTGTCGACGGCGTTTCGACCCTCTCTTGATACGGGGTCTCTTTAGGACAGCGTTTCTGGGGACTGAATGAGGGGGAAAGATTACATTATGGAAGTGGAATGCGTGGTGGTAGTGATTAGGGCTAAATGAATGTGTGTACTAAGGCTTACTAGTACATCACAGGGCATCTATTTCATGTAGATTCCTAGCAGTGCAGATGATTGCATGTAGATGGAGGGGAACCGAGGATCAGATCAGCATAATAGCTGAACCTGCAACATGAAGGAATGATTCAATATAGTCCCAAATACTAACATAAACCTGCCAAGATGTAAATTATGAAAGCGGAACTCACTATTTCATGGTTCTGTGGATCGCATAGGCATTTGTGGGTTGAACGATGAACCCCTCGGAGATATTAGTGACTATAGATATAGATTCACTATATACGAATATCCCACAAATGGACAGTATAAAGGTCATCCAAACCATCTTGGACTGTCGTCCAGCCCCATTCCGAGTTCCCACTGAGTTCATAACTAAGCTATTAGAAATAGCGCTCACAAAAAACTATTTCAGATTTAATACCAGGTATTACCAACAATGTTCAGGAACTTCGATGGGAGCTATTTATGCACCAAATCTAGCGAATCTCTATGTAGGTGACCTTGAAGAGAAATTTTATCAACAACATAACCAATCCATTCTTTACCAGCATCAGATGTTGGAAACGCTACATCGACGACATCTTTTTCATCTGGACGGGCACTGAAGAAAATCTAGACCAGTTCATCATATATCTACATGAATGTCAGTCAGTACTGACCTTTACACACCATAAAGACAAAAAAATGGTCCCATTCTTAGACCTAAAAATGAGATGCTGTGACAACCATCTGAATGTAACACTATATCGCAAACCGACAGACAGAAATACGCTGCTACAGTACAATAGCTTCCACCCTAGGGCACTGAAGGACTGTCTACCATATGGCCAATTTTTAAGGTTGCGACGCAATTGTACTGAGAAAGAAGACTTCTTCAGAGAATCTAATATACTAAGTAACAGACTACGTGAAAGGGGTTTTCCCAAGAGATTAGTCAAGACTTCAATGAAGAGGGCATGGTTTAGCCCACGTGAGGCACTACTCAAAAAAACTAAAAAAAGACTGTACTAAACGGAGCGTGTGTGTCACCACCTTTTGCCCTTTGAGTACCCAGGTACAGAAAACCATAAAAAACACTGGCCTACATTGACTACATTGAACTCATGTAAAGAATTACCGATGTTTTCTTTAAAAAAAAGGCAAGAATATTAAAGATCATTTAGTGCATTCAGACACTAGTTGCATCCAGGCCAAAAGTACCATTCACGAGCTTTTGTCTCTTCCCCCATTGACAGGACACTACAAATGTGGGAATTGTGTAGCCTGTAGTTTTGCACTAGAAACTAAATTTTTCAGTCATGGCAACACTAAAATCACACTCCGTGATCTAACAAACTGTTCAACACCTAATGTGATCTATTGTATATGGTATCCATGTGACCCCATATACATAGGCCAGACCACACAACCAGTGAAAGCACGCATTGGCCAACATCGAAGCCGAATCCGGTGCCAGGTAGAGAATACCCCCCTGGTAGAACACTACAAAGAGAAAGCACATTCTGCAGATGACTTGAAATGTCAAGTGATAGAAAAGGCTACAGTGCCTTCTAGAGGTGGAGACATTTCACTCATCTTATAAACACTGGAGTGTAAATGGATTGATAAATGTGGGTCTATTCGGAGAGGATTAAACTGTCTTGAAGAATGGTGCAGATTTATCAGCTTACACTAAGAAACTGCACAGATCCCATACCAGAATAGGACAGGGCTCTGTCCACACTCCCTTATGAACACTGTATAAGTATAATATATGAAAAACGACTTGGTATAGTATTCTAACATGTCATCAAATGGCCGCTGTCTAGTCTCATTGTACATATATTTCCACTGTATATATTTGTCACTTCGTATCAAATTTGTTAATTGTTTTATATGTAATTTTTATTTTAAGTGTTGGGATCACTGTGTAAAAAATCTCTCTAAATGTAAAATCTCTCCTAATGTGAATTGATTACAAGTGTACATATATCATTTATCATATATACATGCGCTCACCAGCAAGGTCCTGAAACTGTCTGTGTAGACAGAACAGAAGATACCTATCTACTGAGAAGTGAGAGGCAGCTGATTGTGCCAAATTCAATATGTCCAGTTCAGTAAAATACTGTAGTTGGATAACACGATGACGGATTCAATTTGCTGTATGTTATTTAAACATATTTGTTAATTCAACATAACAGTTAAGATAGATTAATTCACCTCTGTCATTGATATACCATGCGTAACAATGATCTATAGACCAACTTGTAGACAGTGATATTTGCCTTCAAAACGGTCCAACAATACGGTCAAGTAAATATGCCACAATATGGCCGCTGTCCCACATAATTCTTCACTGCTAACAACTATGACTTGAGTTTATTTAATGTTTAATTTAGGTGAACATTAGACGGACTGTACATATCTTGATTCCATCCGATTTTTAAAAAAACGGGGCTTACTGGCCCACCAGTAATAGACAGGCAATAGATCGTGCCTATTCAAAGATGGCCGAATTAGTCACAAGTAGCTTCACCCGAATATCACGTGATTACGTGATGCCGTTTTGGTCTCTCACCACAGTTATTGTGCCACAACAGCGATGATCTATAGACCGATTACACCTAATTATGCTACGAAATGGTCGCCAAACCTGTAGAGAGTGATATTTGCCATAAATACGGTCAAGCAAATATGCCACAATATGGCCGCTGCCGTATATAATTCTTCATTGCAATCAACTATGAGATTACTTAATGTTTAATTTAGGTGCACATTAGACGGTCTGTACATATTTTAATTGCATCCCATTAGTGAAAACGGAGCTTACTGGCCCACCGACAATAGACAGGCAATAGATCGTGCCTTTTCAAAGATGGCCGATTTAGTCACAAGTAGCTTCACTCCGAATATCGCGTGATCACGTGACGCTGTTCCGGTCTCACATCTTAGTTATTATGCCACAACAGCAGTTCTGCGTTTAGGGAACACCGCTCCAGTTAGAGGTCCACGCGGTGACGCTTAATTAAGTTAATACAGGCTACAGAAAATCCCACTGCGATATCAGTGTACATTGCACAGCCTTAGTATAACTGTGGCTGTCATATTGTTATTCTTTGCAGTTCATCCCGGTACTGCAATAAATTAGCAGAGCAACATCAGGCTCCATCCGAGGGGTTCATCATTCAACCCACAAATGCCTATGCGATCCACAGAACCTTGAAATAGTGAGTTCCGCCTTCATAATTTACATCTTGGCAGGTTTATGTTAGTATTTGGGACTATATTAAATCATTCCTTCATGTTACAGGTTCAGCTATTATGCTGATCTGATCCTCGGTTCCCCTCCATCTACATGCAATCATCTGCACTGCTAGGAATCTACATGAAATAGATGCCCTGTGATGTACTGGTAAGCCTTAGTACACACATTCATTTAGCCCTAATCACTACCACCATGCATTCCACTTCCATAATGTAATTTTTCCCCCTCATTCAGTCCCCAGAAAAGCTGTCCTGAAGAGACCCCATATCAAGAGAGGGTCGAAACACCGTCAACAAAAAGTAGAAGAGAGAGCCTAAAATAAATCATTTTCTATTGTATACAGCTCTCCTTCTGATGTTTTTCCAATAACCAATTCCCCACTCTTCACTTGTTTTCACTTATGATTCACTAAGTTAGGTTATGGTCACTCCACTGGGACTCACAAATCACTCACAATGTATCTATATGCGTAATTTTCAAATGCTTTATATATAATGAAATGCATCTGTGGTACAACTTGTAAAAGTTAAATAAATGTCACTTACTTCGGCTGAAGTAAGTAAAAGTTGACTAACTACTGTGATGGGCTTTTTAGACATAATTTAAGGTAAAGTGTACCGTGATCAAATCTAGAGGTCTTCTTTGATATCATTAGTGTGACAAAGATTAAATCCGAGCAAATCATTTTATTTTGCATATTTAAAATGTTTAAATGAGTTCCTTGTGAACATTTGTTGCTTTGGCATATAGGGTTATATCGGCATACAGTGAGATTTTTTCCTCCCATTCGCCCCCAATCAGTATTCCTCTTATTAGTGGATTCCTTCTGACCCATGCCTCTAAGGGCTCCTGTACTATGATGAAGAGCATGAGTAAGAACATACCCTGCCTTGTGCCCTTATGCAACGTTACTTGCCTGGACATCACTCTATTCACCCTCATTCTGGCCAGCGGTTCTGCATATAGCAGCTGTACCCAGGCGCAAAATATTGGCCCAAAGCTGAAGCACTCCAGTACTGTAAAGAGATGTTGTCATTCTATAATGTCAAATGCCATATGGGCATCTAGAGACCGTAGTACAGCGTTTTCCTTCAGATCACTCGTAATCGCATGCAGGACTCCATAGAGTCGCCGCAAGTTCAATCTGGTTCAATGTGGCATGAATCTGGATTGGCCCGGGTGGATTAAGGCGGTTATGACTTTAGTAAGTCTGGTTGCTAGGACCTTTGCTAGTACCTTTGCTTCAGCGTTTAATAGTGAGACTTGCATGTAGGAGGAACAGTGCTTCATCGGTTTGCCCTGTTTCGGGATCACTACTATCATGGCTAGTCTTTGGTCTTCTGGTAGACCGCCTCATTCTAGCGACTCTTTGAACATAACTAACATGTGGGGGGCTATCACTGTCGCTATTCCTTCATGGAGTTCAATCGGTATACTGTTGGGGCCTGTCGCCTTGGCCAGTTTCAGAGCCCTGATCGCACCGCATATTTCTTCTGCAGTGACGTCCTTGTCTAGGACCTCTCGTCCTCTTGTGACAGTATGGGGAGGTCTGCATCTCTTAGGAGTTCTATACAGTCAGTTTTAGTTCTTGTCGAGGAGGATTGATATATCTGCTCATAGTATTTTGCAAAGAGTGGGGTATATTCTAACCCGTCTCACAGGTTTCGCCGTCTGGGGCGTTTATCTTTAGTACCCAGTTTCTTGTCTTATCCCTGTTCTCTAGCCACACCATTAACTTGGTGGCTTTATCACCTATTTTGTTAGTCTCCTCTGGGATGCTCAAGCATAGTTCCTAGTCTTCCCTTCTACAATATCTCACACCTTTTGCTGCTTAAAACAGATTAAATGGTTAGTCTATTGGTTTACTTCTCCAGATTACCCAGATGTTGCCTCTAGTCGAGTAAGTTCCTGCTCAAGCGCATCAAATTGAAGCTAACGCTCTTTCTGCTGTCCCCCTGCTAGGGCCTGCACGTGCCCCCTTATTACCGTTTTGTAGGCTTCCCATAGTACACAGGGTGAGTCTACTTTCCTCAGATTGTCCTTAAAATATTGTTCTGTCTGTTCTCGAATTTTATCCATCACAGCCATGGGTCTATACGGGGCGGCAGAACATTCTTTCTAGTAGATCCTAATATTTGCACCTCGACCAGTGAATGATCTGATATAACTCTCGCCCTATGCACTGCCCCCAGGAACCTGCGTTCCATGAAGGAGTGTGTTAGTATATAGTCGAGCCGGGAGTATCTCCTGTGCGGTGCCGAGAAGCAGGTATTTTGTGTAGCTAAGGGATTGTGTTCACGCCAGAGATCCGCTAATCCTAGGGGTTCTACAGATGTCTTCAGGGCGTCAGTTGCCACCTCTCTCCCTGCACTTTACAGTCTTTCTCTGGAGGGGTCCATTACTGTGTTGAGGTCCCAATATCAACACTCCGTATAGGGGTTCTAGGAGTAATGTACTTAGTTCCGGCAAGGTGTCCGAGTGCATTCTGGGTGGTATGTATACTGAGCACAGGTTGAGGACCTGATCCGCTCATATCCCAGTGATGGCCCGTGCCTGCCTAGGTGATCTTGCAATGTCCTATGGGTTGTAATTGGTGGTGTTGTTCTGACAAATAGTCCCATCCCGAGACCCAGTGGTGAATCCGGCATGCTCTACTAGTTTGCATCCGAATCTATCTAAAGCTTTACATGCATTGCCCATCAAGTGTGTTTCTTGTAACAGGACTATGTCCGGGATATGCCATGAATATATTGCATCACTATTGTACGGTTGATTTTATTCCCTAAACTGTTAACATTCCAAGTCATGACCACCAGGCCCTTTCTGTGGGGCTAGGTGTAGTGAGTGGCATCAGAGGGTGTGTATCAGCGGTCTGTGAGTACCGGCATCCCACTGTCCCCTCAGGAACTCCGATAATGGGGACATTGTTGCGGCGGGAGCGGCTCTCTTGATCTTTCAGCTTCACTTCCAGAACTCTGGTTGTGGCAGTAAGGTCTTGCACTTTTGTCTGGAGTGCCTTTGGGACGGCTGCTAGAGAATTTGTAACCTCCTCCACCTCTTTCACTCGGGCGCCCATATTTCTCAGGTCCACCCTGATTAATGAGACTTCTGTAGTCACTGTGTCTATCTTCCCAGCGAGATCTGATCTTACTCCTTGCAATGCCAACATTATGTCCTGTAGAATGAGTTCCGCCACTGCTGCAAGTGACAGGGTCTGCCTCCGCCGCATGCCTGTCCACCGTCTCCCTAGGCAATGCATATCTGTCTAGTTTTGTTTGGTGGCCACTTTGAGGCCCTTTTCTTGGCTCTACCAACTTGGTCTCCCACAGTCCAGATGTACTCTTCTTGTGGAGGGGGGTTCTCTCGGGAGGTCCCCAGAAGTACTCACCGCCGCCTGCCCACATATGCACCACATTCCTGGCGGCCTGCCGGGGTTCCTACCGCTGGTTTCTGATCTACCCCCTTCTGCCTTTCCTGGAATTATATAGGCCACTGCACAGCGTCGGCTCCAGGTCTCACCCAGCCTGGAGCAACTCCCAGCCTTAAGCTCAGTGTGTCTCATGGAGCCCAAAATCTGGCCAGGCTGATATGTTTCCTGGCGCCCTGCAGGGATTTGTCTCTGCACCAGTTATCGTATTGTTTCCTCCCAGAGGGAGGGAAGCTGATCACTTTTTGTGCATGCGCGATTTCCTCTGTCATATCTCCTGCATAGAATTTGTGGCAATCCGCTTGCTTCTCCTCTAACATTGTGTCTACTACGTTGTGCCATGCTCCACTTCACGGTTCGGTGGCCCAGTAGTGATCTCTAAATATGGCAGGCGTTAGTCTGTGAGGGTGGTGGTTGTAATGGTCCCCGTTATCCACCACGCTTTAAATCAAGCTCTTAGTCGCTTTTTTGAAGCTTGAAAGCCTCTAGTGGGCCAAACCTGGAAGTGAGGGTCAGCTGAAGTCTTCTTGCGGGCAACAAAATGCTCAGAGCTGTACCAACCAAGGTTGGGCCTTTGATGGTTAATCCCAGTCCTCCAGCGATACGAGCCCGTTTTTGTCTCATTCAGTTGCGTATCTTACTCAGATAGTATGCATCCAGGACTAAGCTACAGCACATGGGTCTGGGTACATCCAGGTATTGTGCGAGGTGTTGCAGGGAGGTCGACTCCTTTTTTCACATAATCTGGGAGTGTAGAAATGTACATACTTATTGGATGGAAGTGACACGAATTATGTCACGGGTCACCAATCTGGAGATCCCGGTGGAACCACGTTGGTTGCTTCTGTGTGTAACTGGCGAGGAGAAATGGTCTAAATGCACACTAATATGGCTTAAAATAGCAGCAGTAGTGGCAAAAAGAAAATATAGCCAGACTATGGGGTTCCAATCGTACACCAGACTCGAGAGAATGGGAAGAAGACATGGACTGGTATTTAGGCGCAGAGAAAGCAATATATCTAACTAGAGGTTGCTTCAATAAGATCTATTTCTCCGAATGAACGTCATTTGTAATAGATAGAATTTAGGAGGGAAGAGGGTACGTGATCAGGGAAAATTGTATATGTGTGTTGATGCTTACATTGGTATGTAATGTTATGTTTAAATGAATTTGTAAAGCGCACGTACACCGGGGTGGTTTAATGGCTCCACTTTGATTGATACCCAAGTCCTGGAAAATTATTCAAAAGCCTGTCGGAATAGCCAAGTCTTGAGGAGGCTCCTAAAACCAAGGAGATTGGTGCAGAAGCGAATTTCAGAGGGGAGGGAGTTCCAAAACGTGGGAGCCAAAATAGCGGATCTGCACCACCAGTGCGCTTCAATATAAAAGGGGGGATGGACAGAAGTTGCTTATGGGCTGAGCGGAGATTGCGTGTGGAGGCTTGCTTGTTAATCAAGTTGTTCACAAATTTAGGGCTTCTTCCATTGAGTGATTTAAAGATGACACCCAACCTTGAAGGCACAGCGTTGAACAACCAGGAGCCAGTATAGTTTCCTTAGAAGAGGAGTGACATGGTAGTGCCTAGGTTGAGGAAGAATCAGACGTGCGGCCTGGTTTTGTACCATCTGCAGCCGATTGGATAGGTAGAGGGGCATGCCAAAGTATAGCAAATTGGCATAGTCGACATGGGGCATAAACATGGCGATGATCACCTGAATCCGAGCTTCATGGGTAAGGAATCTGCAGATTTTTTAATTTTCCTTAGTTGAAAAAAACAGGTGGAGATCACAAACCCAATCTGAGACTTCATGGTGAGGTCCTGACTGATTATTACCCCAAGTCTCTTGGCCGAGCTGGATGGAGAGGGGGACTTGCCCAGCTCCCTGGGCCAGAAATGAGGGCCCCAGGGATTTTTAGAGATGCCACCTGTTAAAACCAACTCCGTCTTATCCAGGTTAAGTTTAAATGGTTGCTGTTCATCCATTGACTAATGAACAGCATGGTAGACTGAAAGGCATGGACCGATTCCGGGTAATTGCTGATGGAAAAAATAAGTTGAAAATCATCAGCGTAATTAAATGTACAGACTTGACGCTCTTTCAGGGCTCAGACAAGAGGGAGGAGGTAAAGATTGAACAACAGGGGGGAAAGTGAGGAGCCCTGTGGGATTCCTCAAGAAATTCTGATTCTGGGGGCAGTAAACTGGACAGTGCAGACTGCCTGTGAGTGATTTTACAAAAAGGAGCTGATCCAGCCCAGAGTGGGTCCCGAGATTCCAGCGTCCCTCACACGGTCGACCAAAAGATTATGGTCGACTGTGTCAAAGGCCGTGGAAAGATCAAGCAAGACAAGAGCCTGCGAGAAGCCATTGTCGACCTCACTACGAAGAGTATCCAACACGGTAAGGATCACCGCCTCAGTGGAATGAGCTGGGCGGAAACCCGCTTGGTGGGGGATCAAGAAATTCAGATTCCTCCAGGAAAGCAGCAAGGCATCTCGTAAAGTAGGCTTCCAAGACCGTAGCTAGATAAGGAAGAAGGGAGATTGGGCGATAGTTTGTTAAAATTAACGGATCAGTGCCCACCTTCTTCAAAAGGGGAATGACGATTGCCTCCTTGAAAGTTGTAGGGACGATGCCCTGGGACAGCGACTCATTTAAGAGATTGAGGGCTGGACTGGGGAGGGCAGTGAATATTTCTTTCAAGATACTAGAAGGACAGCAATCAGTGGGAGAGCCAGATTTGACTTTAGAGAGAAGGTCCACAAAGGTCTGCTCACTAATTGTAGGGAATTGCGTAAGGGTACTAAAATTTCGGTAGTACAAGGTTCGAGGCATGTGGGCTGCTGAATTCATATCTGTGCATAGATCGCCGCCTAGTGTTGGGTCCGGATGTTTGCACGTTGGTGTCCTGGAAGAGTCTTCGAAGTATCCTGAGATAGGTGACTCCTCCCCTGGACCACAGTGCGCATGGGCATCCTCTCCATCCTCAGATTGTTTTTTTCCGCCATTGGGTTCGGATGTGCTTATCTTGACTCAAGTTAGGAAAGTTTAGTTTTCAGGCCAAAAGGCCTTTAGTTTTCGTCGGTACTGTTCCCGATCGGTATCGACAGTTTACTTGCTAGTTTAGCGACCTTCACAACTTTTTCGGATCCATTTCATCCGACCATCGACCCTACATCGACGATGGAATCGAGGACCCCATTCAAGCGGTGTCCTGTTTGCCACGCGAAATATCCACATATCGACGTCCACCCGGTGTGCAACAAATGCCTCTCACCGGATCACGACGAATCAAAATGTATGGCCTGTGCCCGATTCAGATCCAAGAAAACTCTCCGGAATCGACGAGCCGCGAGACTTGAAGCGCAGCAAGCGGCACCGGCCCCGACCAACATCTTCAGCACCGAGGACGAAGATGTTGAAAGCGTGGAAAACATACCCTCCAGCCCCGCTTCCGAACACGGTTCCAGATCGGAAGACGTAGATGAAGAGCTTTTTCACAGGGAAGAAGCCGACGACGAGGTAGGAGACTACGATGAGGCCTTAGGGGCCGAAGAAGGTAGCTCTGGTGACGAGCAGGGCCTACCCGTCCAAACGGAGGATATCATAGTGCGTCAGTCTACGGCTCCGGTCGAGGGATCGCCTTCGGGCCTTACCCAAGATCAATCCCGCAGTTCTTCGGCCCCGCCCTCTGGCCCGGACTCGGACATCCAGCGAGAGCCATTATTACCCAAAAAGACTGGTTTCCCTTCCACGAAACCGAAACCAATCGTCGCACCGGTTCAACAGAAACCGAAAGTGAAACTAACAATGGTCGGCTCGAGGACCACCACACCTTCGACGCCAGCCAAAACCGTCGGCTCCGACCGCACCAAAAGGGACTTCGGTGCCGAACTCGCTGCAGCCGATGTCGGCGCCGACCCAAAGAGAAAGGCCATCGGTACCGCCAAAGCGCCTCGGCCCCCGGCACCGAAACAATCGGCACCGACCACCAAGGTTAAAATGGCCGCTGCATCGCAATCCACCTCGAAAGCAGCGACTACGGTCCAATCATCGACGCCGTCGACAGCTACTACCTCTCCTCGACTCGATGACTCTGTGGCTCCAAAGAAGTCCACTACCTCTACAGAACCACTCGGCGCCAAACCACCGTCGGAGTTCTCGGTGCGACAAGTTGCAGCGTCCTTGCAACGTATCAGAGAAAAGGCAGCCCTCCAGCCCACGCCGGGCTCCGAGCCGAAAAAGGCTCAAAAGGCACCTTCGGCGCCAACCAACATCACCTTTGGTTTGCCGCCATCCACGGCGCCCAAACTATTCGAGATCAGAACTCGTGTCACCCACACAAGGTCCCCATCTACTGAACACTCTCCTACTGGGACATCACCGTCCCACTTCATCGACGCCGACACCGGCAGGCTCGTGCTCCGCAAGCGGAAGATTACTTCCGAGCAGGCTTTGGACTCTTACAGAATCCCGCTGAAGCAAAAACTGCCGGCAGAATCGGAACCAGTTCTTTATGAACGCCTCCACACCTCTTACCCAGATCCACAGTCCTTCTCTCCGACGCACTCCGACACGGACGCCATAGAGGACTACATGGGTGACGACACCACCTACCCCAGGGATATGGACCCTGAAGGCCAGCAGGACCCTGATCAAGCTTGGGATGACCCTGTAGACCCGGGTGCCGCTATGGATACCCAGGACACGCAGCTTTATGGCGCAAAAACATCTCCCACAGAGGTCACTGCTGCATTCAACGCCCTCATTGAACGTGCCGCAGCCAATCATGGAGTGCAACTCCACTCAGACACAATCGAGGACGATTTCTTGGTGGACACTTTCGCATCCTCAGAGAAGACTGTAAAGACTCTGCCCATGTTGAAAGGTGTCCTCAAGCCAGCAAAGGACATTTTCAAGGAAACAACCAGGGCACGGGTAATAAACCCCAGGATCGAGAAAAAATACAAGCCCGCACCTGGGGACCCTACGTACATTAGAGGCCAGTTACCTCTGGACTCCATCGTAGTTGCTAATGCTCGCAAACGGGCACGCTCGCAGACAACTGGTGATGCTCCTCCCCCGGACAAAGAGTCCAGGCAGCAAACATATGGCGCATTGCCAATACACAGGCGCTCCTAGCTCGCTACGATCGCTCACACTATGACACGTTAGAGTCCCTACTCCAACATCTGCCAGACGAGTACAAAGAGGCAGCGGAGCTCCTCATCAGGGAGGGTCAACTTCTCACAAACGCATCCATTAAGTGTGCACTGGATGCCGCCGACACAGCTGCCAGAGCAATAAACACCAGCGTCATGCTACGACGACACGCCTGGTTACGAATCTCCGGATTCAAACCTGAGGTTCAAAATAACATCCTCAATCAGCCTGTCAACCCCGACTACTTATTCGGACCAGAAGTTGACACCACCCTAGAAAAGATCAAAAAAGACACAGACACTGCAAAGTCAATGGGGGCTCTGCAAACGCAGACATTTCGTAGTGGCTCCTTTCGTCGCCCCGGAAATAGAGGAGCGGGTAGAGGACAGGGGTCACAGCAAATCTACAATAAAGGGGGCACACAGAGTACCTACGATAAAAACACCCGAGGTGGATATCGTGGCTCCAGCACCAAGGGCAGAGGACGCGGTTACGGCAATACCAGGTCCTCCCTCAAAAATAAACAGTGACGCCCTCTCCCTTCCCCCCGACCACATAACACCTGTCGGGGGAAGACTCCAGCGGTTCCTGTCCACGTGGAATACCATCACCACGGACAGGTGGGTCAAAGATGTTATCCAACACGGTTACTGCCTCGAATTAACCTCCACTCCACCCACAATACCGCCAAAGCACCGTCCTATGTCCTCAGAGCACTTAGCATTATTACAGCAGGAAGTGCTAAGCATGCTGCAAAAAGGCGCAATAGAGGTCGTGCCCGTCCACCAGCAAGGGACAGGGGTGTACTCTCTGTACTTCTTAATACCAAAAAAGGACGGGTCACTCAGACCTATACTTGACCTGAGACCCCTCAACCACTACATTCTCTCAGAGCATTTCCACATGCTCACCCTACAGCAGGTTCTCCCGCTGCTCAGACAGGGAGATTTCCTAGCCACGCTCGACCTCAAAGATGCGTATTTCCACATACCCATACACCCGTCACACAGAAAATATCTCAGGTTCACTATTCAAGGCCAGCACTACCAATTCAAAGTCCTTCCCTTCGGCGTGACAACAGCACCCAGAGTTTTCACAAAGTGCCTAGCTACTGTGGCTGCACATCTACGGAGGCAACACATTCACGTCTACCCTTACCTGGACGACTGGCTTGTTCAGGCAAAGTCAGCCCAGCAATGTGCCAGCCACATGTCCCCCACCATTCACCTTCTTCACAGTCTGGGATTCTCACTAAATTACCCAAAATCACATCTCCAACCCGCACACGTACAACAGTACCTAGGTGCGACCATAAACACCCTGGCAGCCACAGCTCAGCCAAATTTAGTGAGGGTCAACGGCATGCAAATGCTGATCTCCAAGTTCAAACCCCAACACTCCCTTCCTGCGCGAGTGTTCATGCAGTTGATAGGCATGATGGCCTCCTGCATCTTCATAGTCCCGCACGCGAGACTACATATGCGCCCATTTCAGGAGTGCTTGGCACGTCAATGGAATCAGGCTCAAGGGCAACTAAAAGACCTAGTGTTGGTGAGCGGTCGGGCATACAACTCTCTGCATTGGTGGAATCCACAAAACCTTTGCAAGGGCCGACCGTTCCAAGAGCCAGTTCCACAAATCATACTAACAGCGGACGCGTCTCTCCAGGGATGGGGAGCTCATGTACTCCATTACAAAGTGCAGGGACTATGGACAATACAACAAAAGAAGATGCACATCAACCTTCTAGAACTGATGGCAATCTTCCTGGCAATGAAAGCCTTCAAGGTACACTTGTGCAACAAAGTCGTGTTGATCCGGACGGACAACATGACTGCCATGTACTACATACAGAAGCAGGGAGGAACGCACTCTCCACAGTTGTCTCATCTGGCTCAGAGCATGTGGAAGTGGGCCATTCAGAGGAACATATTCCTCATGGCGGAACACCTCCCCGGCAAGGACAACCAGATGGCGGATCTGCTCAGCAGACACAGCCACCAGATGCACGCGTGGGAGCAACACCCGTCAGTACTCCAACCGTACTTCCAACAGTGGGGTCATCCAGAGATAGACCTATTCGCCACAAGCGAAAACGCAAAATGCCAAAGCTTTGCCGCCAGGTTCCCACATCCACAGTCGCAGGGCAATGCGATATGGATGAACTGGTCCGGCAGATTTGCGTACGCTTTTCCCCCAGCGCCGTTGATACCGCTGGTGGCACAAAAACTGCGACAACACTCACTGACACTCATCCTGGTTGCTCCAACATGGGCACGCCAGCCATGGTACACCACCTTTCTGGAACTTTCCGTGGTGCCGCATCAAAGGCTGCGGATCAAACCCGCGCATTTGACGCAGAACCATGGAGAAATTCAGCACCCAGACCCGCAACAGCTGAACCTGGCGATCTGGCTCCTGAAGTCCTAGAGTTTGGCTACCTAAACCTGCCACCGGACTGTATGGAGATCATTACGGAAGCTAGGAGACCCACTACCAGAGCTTGCTATGCAGCCAAATGGAAGAGGTTTGTCATTTATTGCAATAACAATGACATTAACCCGCTAGACGCATCCATTCAAAACATAATCTGTTACCTCTTACACCTATACCGATGCAATCTGGCCTACACCTCAATACGTATCCATTTAACCGCAATAGCAGCCTATCTCCAAAACAGGCAGCACCTCTCTTTATTCAGAGTGCCTGCCATCAAAGCCTTCTTGGAGGGACTTAAACGAGTAATTCCCCCAAGACACCCACCAGCACCAGTGTGGAACCTCAACTTGGTCCTCACCCGACTGATGGGTCCACCCTTCGAACCTCTCCACTCATGTGAGATTCAATTCCTCACCTGGAAAGTAGCTTTCCTAGTGGCAATCACTTCGTTGAGAAGAGTTAGTGAACTCCAGGCACTAACCATTCAAGAGCCATTCATACAGGTTCACGCAAACAGGGTCGTACTACGTACCAACCCCAAATTCATGCCTAAAGTTATATCGCAGTTCCACATGAATCAAACGATTGAACTGCCTGTTTTCTTTCAGAATCCAGAAAATGTCGCTGAAAGAATGCTCCATACACTAGATGTTAAAAGAGCCCTTATGTACTATATAGACAGAACTAAAAACTTTAGGAACACAAAACAACTTTTCGTTGCCTTTTCCCCACAACACAAAGGCAACGCCATCTCCAAAGCAGGTATACCCAGATGGATCGTTAAATGTATTCAAATTTGCTATCAAAAGGCTAAACGCACATTAACGATTCCCCCACGAGCCCACTCAACACGGAAGTTAGGGGCCTCCATGGCTTTCCTGGGAAACATTCCTTTACATGATATATGTAGAGCAGCCACATGGTCCACTATACATACATTTACCAAACACTATTGTGTAGATGTACACTCAAAACAGCAGGCAGCTGTAGGACAGGCTGTTCTCAAAACTCTTTTTCAGACCGCTGCAGCTGGCACTGGTAGCCGCCACTAATGGGAGGTACTGCTATGTATTCTATGCACAGATATGAATTCAGCAGCCCACATGCCTCAAACTGAATATGCTACTTACCAGTATGCATCTGTTCTTGGCATGTAGGGCTGCTGACATTCATATCGCCCACCCTCCTCCCCGGCGCCTGTAGCAGCTGCAGCTCTCAGAATTACTGTATAGCATGGTCATCACTTTCTGTATCTACTCCATCACTGCCACAATGGCGAAAAACAATCTGAGGATGGAGAGGATGCCCATGCGCACTGTGGTCCAGGGGAGGAGTCACCTATCTCAGGATACTTCGAAGACTCTTCCAGGACAACAACGTGCAAACATCCGGACCCAACACTAGGCGGCGATCTATGCACAGATATGAATGTCAGCAGCCCTACATGCAAAGAACAGATGCATACTGGTAAGTAGCATATTCAAACTGAAATCCAGATTTTGGCAGGCCGGAATACTGGACTTGATCTTTGTAATTTTATCAATAAAGAAAAGATTTACTAAATTGCAAAAAGTTTTGGAGGGAGTAGGCTTGATTGAGACTCTATCGGGGTTAGACAACTCATTCACAATGGAGACCATATCCTTTGAACGATTGGTAGTGGTCAAGATTTTAGAAGAAAAAAATGCTGCTTTGACAGTCGGAATCGACTTTTTGTATGTTTTCAAAGTGTTCAGGTAAGACCATTTATCTTCAGGTGGATAATTACGTCTCCACTTTATTTCCAATTGCCGCAAAGCTAGTTTTTGATTTTTCAGATCGGTGGAAAAACATTTCTGAGCGTCATGACGACAAGCGACATGGTTCATCCTGGGATGCGCAAACTTATCGCTAGCAGCCAGTAACCAAGTAGTTAACTGTGCATCAGCCAAGTTAATGAAAGAATTAAACGGAGGGACAGAGTTAGCAAGTGGGTCAAGAAATAAGAGTTTCTCAAATGTATTCCTATTTCTCCGTGTGCCCCCTTCGGAAATGGGCGTTTTGGTCGAAAAGTTACCGTTAATAGTGAATTTTATCACATGGTGATCTGACCATGTGCACGGTGAGACTGATACAGGGGACATAGTGATGGTGGCTGTCTAGACCTGATCAAGGGTGTGCCCATTGATATGTGTGGCCAAGGATACCTGTTGTATAAGGTTCAGTTCTGTGAGTAGCTCGGAAGGTTCCGCCGATTGGGGGCCGCTAGATGTTTCATTGGCCCAGTAGTTAAAATCATCTATCAGCAGAATTTTCGATATTTATGTCATGTTATGATGTATTGAGCATTGTTTGATAAAAAAATCCCAGTCCTCCGAAGGTCCAAATTTTCCATTTCCCAACTTGTCCTTTTTTCAGAATGGGTCCTCATTGTCACTTCTAAGGCTTGCAGACCTTCAGAGAGTGGGGTTTCCACTCATGAATCTCCTCTCTTCACCACATCCTGGAATGACACTCCTTCCTGATAGTTCTCTGGGGGATGCTGTTAGTTTCAGCTGCCCCAGGGCCTGCTTTGCATGTTCCATCCATCATGCTGTTGTCAAAACTACTGTGGAAGTTTTGGGAGGATCAAGTACAGCTGATTGTGATTGCTCTAGACTTGAAGTAAAGGATCTGGTACATTGATCTATGAGTTTTTAGCGCTCAGTTGCCTCTTCATCTCCAATGCAGAGTGGACCTGCCCTTGCTATAGGGTGGCTAGGTCCTCCACCCCATCCGCAAACGCTAAGGCTGCATGTGTGGAGGTTGAACCATGCCATTTAGAGTCTTTCGTTGCTTCCTAGTTAGGTTGCAGACACCATCTTTGCAGCCAGGAGCCCTGCTACCAAATCCATTTATGCAGGTCGCTGGACTAATTTCATTCACTGGTGTGAATCGGAAGAAATCAACCCCTTTACATAACGCCTTTCTAGCAGGGGCCTGCAGTGGCTAGAGTTAAGCTGTCTGCCTTCAGGTGTCTACCTGATAAACCTTCCCTGTTTAAATGTGCATTAGTGGAACTTTTTCGAAAAGGTTAGCTTTACTGGTTTCCGCCTACTCCATTTATTGTTCCTCAGTGTGATTTGAATCTCTTTTTTACTTTCTTGATGGTATCCCCATTTGAGCCGATTCATGGTTCCCCAGTTCGACTTCTGACTATGAACACAATTATGTTGGTAGCGATAACTTCAGTAATTAGGGTCGGAGAATTTCTGTCTATCCCATCATCCACTTTTCACTTTATAAGTTGGTTCTTTGAACCTGCCCATCCTTCTTACCCAAGGTGGTTTCTGTATTTCATATTGTTCAGTATATTCCCTGTCCATGTTTCTTTCTTCCTTAATATCCTACCAAAGAGTAAGAGTAAGAGTGACAGCATAAATCGGACACTAGATCTGCGGTCTCATACTTCATTAATCGCATGGGACAGGACAAATTAGATGACCAACTCTTTGTAGGCTTCGCTAAAGCCAAAAAAGGGCAGGGCAGTGACCAATTTCATTTTGGGTGGTACTCTGCTGTACCCTGGTCATAAAAGACCATCCAAGGGGCATTTACGCCTATTTCATTAGAGCCATGGCTGCATCGAATGTTCTGTAAAGTGGTGTCCCCATTGGCAACATCTGCTGGGTAGCTACATGGTCATGATTCCATACATTTGTTAAGCACTACTGTCTCGCATCAAAGCCATGCAGTAATGGGTACTTTGCCGGAGCGGTGTTGCATGACTTACTTGGCAGTACTCAATTTCACCAGGAGGAGGTACTCGTTTGGGATTTATACATAAGACAAGGAATCTGTGGGAAAATGTATTCAGCAGAATAAAAAGTTAATTATATATAGTAACAATATTTCTTGTGGATGCATAATCTTCCCACAGATTTCTTTCCCCACCCTACCCTTTCCCATAAGATATGCAAACATATTATCATTCTTTCTTCTTGGTAACTGAAAACTGAGGTTTTTTTTCTTACTCTATTTTTGGTGTGTAATGAGTGACTGAATTTAAATTGGACCTTTTTGCTGAATGTTTTAAAATATGTGTCTTTCAACTTGATTTCTTTCTGCACTGAGCTCCTAAGATTACAGTGCACTTTCGAGTCTTTACAGGTGCCTGTTTTTAATATTCTCACTCAGGAATCAAGCCTCTTAGAAATTGCTACTCTTTATTACACTGCACTTTATTCTGAGTTGTGGGACGATCGGGTCTTTATTTCCTGAGCCTCCACTCAAACAGTAGTCTTTCTTCCATCTTTACTTAGCAGTCATCGTGGTTAGGGGTCTTTAACTTCTCGGTTGTGGTCTAGGGACATGACCAGCAACACCTACATAAGCATGGACGCTGTGCATTTGTGCAGCAGGTGTGCTGGCGGCATGCCAAGGGCAAGTCTATCTGTACCTTGGCCAGGCCTAGGGCCAGAAACACTGCTTGTTCCATCTGAGGCCAAATGAAACTTTCTACTGTCCCATCGCTTTGGGTTTCTAAGTTGCTTGTCCACTTCTGGTTTCGAGCTTATAGTGGGATATTTCCTTGCTCCTTGTCTCAAACCTACTGGTAATTAAGATGTGATTAGGAGTAATTTGAAATTTTCATGTGTTACAAATACTATTTCGCAACCTTCATCTACCTTCTCGAATCACCTGAAATGTGCTCTTGTAAATGCTCGCTCGTTAGTAAAGCAATGTCTGAAAATGTATAACTAAATTGAATAAAAATGACAGACTACAAATGTTTAACTAAGATCTTTGTACCAGTACCTCGGTGTCTGACACACAAGTGAATAAAGTCAGATGAAAGCTGGATGGGTGAAAGTGTTTATCTTTGAACTCATAAACTTTTCTGAAAGACAGAAACAGGGGTCTCCAACCAGGAGCTAATGAGCTACTGTAGCTCTCCAGCTACCTCTGAGTAGCTCACCTGTGTGCAGCCCACCTTATTAAATTAAAAAGCTTTTGCGTGGTTGAATTAATATACATATAAAAAATGGAGATTACACAACACTAACAGAATTAGTTGCTTTCAATGCGTTTCATTGAACATAAGTAGCTCTGATTGGAGAAAAAGGCGGAGACCATTCTTCTTCATAGGGGTAAGCCTTAAAGCTGTAGCTAGCTAAGAGTCCATAAGGACTGATAGACCCAGCAAGCCTTTACACTGTAGCCTCGAACTTCCTGGCAAAAAATCTAAATCCTGGAAATTCCACAAAGTTAAAGCTGCCCAAGTCACGTTTTTTTTACTGTAAACCTCAAAATGTGTCCTGTTGTTTTCAGGAGGAGTTTTTTCAGAGACTAACGTTTTTTTTTCACAATTTTTTATAGCAGTCTCACCATGAACAAAAGTTGTCAGATTTTCAGGGCTGGCTTCTAAGTTTCCATCATCTTTACCGGCCCCAGAGTGTTCCAACAGCACTACTTCTGAACACCACAATAAATACCCACTTTCAAGTATTCCACAGGAACATTTTTATTCAGGCCTCTTGTTCCTCCGTGTCTGGACTTGTCGCACATTCCAGTCACAGAAGGGAGTTTCCACGGAGGCCTAGAGTGACTTGCTCCTACTGACACCCTTCAGTAAGTAGGAGACTGCTTCCTTCAACCCTAGTGTTAAATTCTAGATCAATATCAACCTGTGAAATGTTGTCTTTAATGCTCTGTCGGTAAAGAATTATGTAGTGCAGCGGACAGAAAAGTCTGCAGGGCAAAAATGTATGAGAGCTTGGGAAAATTAATAACATCGTAATCCTGACAAAATTCTAAAGATCGCCAGTTCACCTACTTTTACTGCAAGAGAAATCTAGCCCAAGCCAGCGCTTGGGACAGTACACCGCCTAAAGAAGCCAGCAAACTCTGGCTTGATTGAGTCCCCAGAGTCATTTCTAGGGGTGAAAGGTCCTCTTAGCATCGTCCAGGATTTTCCTGTCTCCCAAGTGTCTGACAAACTTTTGAATTGGTAGATGGCGAGCAGGGATAACCAACTTAGTTAAGGTTGTGACCCTGACAGTAACGCAGATGTCATTTGAAGGCACGACTAAATTTAGTCAAAAATATTAAATAGTTGATACATCTGTGCATGTCATACGTAATAGGATATTAGGAACACTTTTGTTTCATTCTGAAAATACAAACTAAACAAACAATCCATACATACTGCAGTACTGCATCAACGAGCCAAGATAAAGCATTCAAAGAAGAATTAGTGTAACACCCAACTCAGTCAAGCAATGTGGCAGTAAGAAGAATGGAACATTTTTCAGAAACATGTAAACGTGGAACGCAACCCATTCTGTAGCAGTGTCTCGATAATACACATACCTGAATTATTCCACACCAGGTGACCTAGTAATATGCCGGTCTAAACTTTTATTCTGCAAGGCAGTTTTCTGTTATTTATATGCCTTTAGCCATTTACTATCAGATGCTTGTCTTTCGGTCTACTTTTCCCACCCTACCACTCTTTAGTTAGGGCTGGATTGAGGTTGGGCATGATAGCCATGTAGTGTCAAAATCTATTTACTACCAGAAACCAGCGATGAAAGAGTCATTTTCACCACAGTATCGTTGAGAACGGAAGCCACGCTGCCCTTACCACTTGCCGCTGAGCTTGCAAACTGAAAGTAGCTCATTATGCTATTACTAAATATGTCCCATAAGTCATCACAAGTTAGGCGATAATGCTGATATTACCCAGTGTGAGTTTATGAATAGCACTATCGCTTTTACTTATTGCCACATTCCTCTAAACCTTCTGCAGTCATCCCACGTAATTTTGCAAGGTGGCCTCCTAATGTGATGCATAGTGCAATACTTACAGTCCACCTCTCAGTATTGAAGGAAAAAGCTTTTGCAATGAGATTTTAATCTGCCCACCATTACTATTACCCTAACTATACCTTAAAAGCACCTGGTAGGGACGTACTTGAAAAATGTACAGCGGCCTAGGAAGAAGTTTCCCTTTCGGTACCGCCTTGCTTCCGATTAGAGACCCTTGAAATGTCCCATAGAACTCAGCAGATCCGACCATATGTATTTTTGTCACTGCCACATACCTTATTGCGAATTTAGAAATGTAGAACATTTTCAAACCAGCTTTTTGAAACCAAAATGTTCAAGAAGACATAAATGAAATCTTTATGTATCTTCGTCATTTACATTTAAACCAAAACCTGCCCACAAGTAATTAAAAAAAAAATATATATATATATATATATATATATATATCATTAAACAAAGGACGCGGCACTCCAAAGCTCGATTTTGCTGAATTTATTTTAACACAACACCACCAACCAACGCATTTCAGCTCTCACACGGCTTTCTTCACGGTCAGTGAGTCATTCTTTGATTGCTCTTTTTATACCCATCTCTGCCATAATGGGGCATTGTGGGATTTGTAGTGCGCATTTTTGAATAAATAACTTTAATCATATATCCAAAAAGAACAATTGCGCTTAAGTCAGGCCATTTCATTTCAAGCATTGTTTTTTCTTTGTTTTTTGCGCAATGCTTTTTAAGCGATGTTTCAAAATACTCAAACATTCAATGTAATTATGATTGTATCATTTGGGTATAGTACTCCTCCAATCAAAGTTTTTACAAAAAGCCAATTTCCTTATAGTTATGCGCCTTATTCTAATTTTTATCAACAATTTGATGAAATAATTTTCAACAATTTGATGTAATAATTTTCTTCAAATACTTGGGGCATAGTACCCATGCTCAAAATTAGAAAAGAACGTAATGTCCCAGTATTACTAACACAGTTCAGCATTGGCGATTATAGTTTCTAAGTTTATTCCAAGTGTACAAAAAGTTCCTCATCGTTATTCATTACTCTCGGAGTCTTAGTTCTGAGCCTGATAATATATCTCAATTCCATTTGTCACAGTTTTTTCACTCTATCCCCACCACTTTCTTCCGGGGGTATCATGTGAATGCCATAGTAGTTAATTGCCCTCCAATCTTCTTTCTGGCATTGTGGCATATGTTTTGCTGTGGCATAAGTCATATTTCCATTCTTCACTGCGCAGATATGCTCGAGGATGCGTTTTTTGAGCATGCATGTTGTACTTCCAATATATTTCATTCCGCAGTTGCATTCTATTATATATATGTGTTTGTACTTGTATAGCGCACTGCCACCCCCAACGGGGGCATCCTGGCGCTTTTACTCATACCGCTGTGGAACCCTTCCTGGCTTTCCATGTGAGGTGTCCACTCCTGGGCACCCCCATGGTGAGGCCAGGCATCCCAGCGCTGTTGGGGCCGTTGTGGAGATTAAGCAAGCTATTGCCCAGAGTTGCAGCGTGGGACCCATGATTAGAATAGGCACTGAGGCGAGAATATCCGGTCCGCGGAATTTATAGCCCGAGACCCTGCCGTGACGGGAATCGAACCCTGGTCCCGGACCAGTGCTCTGCATCGAGGTCTGCCACTCTAACCATTGAGCCACACTTCTCCACTATATATTACAAATTGCGATGTACAAGAAATATTTTGCTCAATAGTGATTGATTTTCCATTTGGTTCCACAATTGTTCTTATGTTCTTGCCAATCTTGCAAGCCTTGCATACATTACATTTTTTGAACCCTTTTTGTTGGTCTGTTAGCCAGTTTGTGCATAGGCTTTCCTAAAAGTGACTTTTTGCCAGCATATCCTTTAAAGATTTGGTCTTCCTATAGGTGACAATTGGTTTTGGTCCCAAAATGTTTCCAATGTCTGGGTCTCCTGCAATTAAATGCCAGTATTTTTTGATTTTGTTGACAATTCTGTCACTCTCTTTGCTGCATGTTGTTATGAACCTCGGTGGTCCCTGTTCACTGGCTTCCTCGGTCTTTGGTTTTGGGATCAATGTATCCTCCCTTGGTTTTTGATTGGCACGTCCTTTACATCTTCTGAGTGTTGTTTCATTATATCCTCTCATTCTGATTCTCTGTATGGTTTCCTGAATTTTCTCTTCTGCATCTTCTTTTTTGGAACAGTTCCGCTTCATGCGAATAAATTCCCCATAGGGAATACTTTCCAGTAGGGGTTTTGGGTGGAAACTAGTCCCATGCAAAATGCTGTTGGTTGCATTTTTTTTCCTAAAAAGGGTGGATTGAATTTGATCATTTTCAATGAAGACTTTCGTATCCAAGAATTCAATTTCTTTCCTGCTCTTGGCACACATGAATGACAAACCAATTTGGTTATTGTTCAATTAAAAAAAGTATTCATTAAAATCTTGCTCAGTACTGTTCCATATTAAAAACAAGTCGTCAATGAATCGGACCCATAGGACAATCCATTCTAGAACTAGAGCAGGAAAGAAATTGAATTCTTGGATACGAAAGCAGTCTCTTTATTTGACAAGAATATGCATTTGGCTGAGCATAAATACTCTGATTTGCAAGGGGCATTCCTCCTTCATTTACGTTTGTCACACATTCTTTTATTGAAAAACACACTTTATTGTCCATTCTGTAACAACAAACTGTCGCTCTTAAACTGTAAAGAGCACAAAATCCTCTTTTAGTGGCGATCAATGTCTTATGGGCTCTTATGTTTTAGAATTTTTTGTTTCTTTTGTGGCATTTTAATGTCAAACTAGACGTGTTCAGCAGCCTCAAACGAATGCCGTATACTTGAGCAGAATGGCAGAAAACTCCTAAAATAGCCACAGACGCATTTAGTGTGTAAATACTATACTAAGATGTAAAAGGGGGAACTTGTGCCTGTAAGTAGTTAAATGTGCTTCACATAATAAAATAAATATTGTTTCTTCAAATTCAGAGGCCGAATGAACACAGTCATTGAAGTGTTCCTTAGCCCTGTTTTCTCTCGGGGTACTTTTGAGAAATTAATGACTTTGGTGGTTAATACACTTTTATGTTGCTTTCACTCAATAACCTTTTCCCTTTTGAACGTCACATTTAAAAGGGTGTTGCTGAAACCAAAATGAATTGGTGTGTGTTCGGCTGTTACTGGCACAGGGAACTCAGCCGTAGGCGTTTTTTCTAGCCAATGCCCAGCAGGACAGGAAATCCTCCGTCTGGAGGACATTATTGCACTTAGTTTATAATGTCTTGTGCGTTGAATAAGGAGATTATATTTTTGCCACTTGCATATCACCTGAAAGGAGCCTGTGTGATTCAGGGAATGGGCTATTTATCCTGGCACTTTCTACTTTACCCACACATAAAAAGTAATTGGTGATCATTAAGTCTTAGTTATAGGGCCAACTTAGACTGATTAGCACCGAGGTTCAAAAACCCTGGCTTGCTAGGTAGCACGCCTCAAAGCATTGCAATCAGTATACGTGGTTATTGGACTGATTGCGGTAAAATGATGTGGTTTTGTGCTCTGTATTCCTGTGAAACCTTCAAAAGTGGAGCTGAATACTATGCTTGTACTATAAAACGTACTACTTGTGTTAAAGTTGTTTATAAACATGAAAACCAGACCATGAGACAGCCATTGTTATAAGACTTAGGCGAAGTGGATCAGACGGCAGTGAAATGCTGTTCGTATTCTCTAGGCAGTAATTAATGAGTGGTCAGTTTGAAACATTTCAGAAAGAAGGAAGTGAGGCAAAATTACACTTTGAGGAAATCCGCAATAAGAGAATAAAGGTCCAATGAAGAGGATAAGTCCGGAGAGTAGGATATTATTCACTTTCATTGTGGGGTGTTATTCAACTTCTTGTAGCAAAAGTCTGGCCTCAGTGAGCCACAAAATCTCATATCGGACGCTTCGATATTGAAGAATATCAAACTAAAAGTTGAGTGCATTACTGCCTGGAAACCTTCATTGCTGGTAACTCATTCAGCCAGAGAAAGAAAAGATAAACCTATTTTCCAGAGGCCCAACGCAAACTAGATATAGTCACCAAGCATCTCAAAAATACCCTGGCCCCAAACAGTTCCAATCTACCAATGTTGTCCATCGGAGGAAGGAACCAATATGAATAGCATATTGATAAGGCTAGAATTTTCATCTGTTCATATGATTACCTGATACCAAGTAAAATTTCAGCACAACTTTCAGGGCTTCTTCATATACATGAGTCATATTACTCTACATTGAGGTCTCTACGTCCAAGTGAGGAAAAGCAAATATGCCCATTATTGTTAAAATAAGTGCATCAGTCATCTTGCAGTATGGTCTTAACCGATACCACCATTTTATTTGTTTACCAATTGGTTGGCATACACTTTTATTCACATGGACGTAGACTCTTTGACCTACAGTATTATGACTTTTCTTCCTGTTAAGGAGCGGTGAAAGAACTCTTGGCTAACCATTCTGATAGAAACATGTATTGATGGATTAATTGCAGACTGCCCATCACTTCACAATAAAAGTTTGGAAACTTTCTTGCAACTAGCTCAGACAATGTTTACTTCTTGTGACAATTCCACCATTTCTATCTTAATGATCTGTTAGGCATTTTTCCTACATGGCCCATGCTGGCTTATTCCATCTTCATTAGTCTCGGGCTGCACACTTTACCTACAATGAATCATTCTTCTTGCTCAAGTTATCTCTTTGCTTCATCCCTCTGTTTCTTGCATCTCTCTAAGTTCTGGTTGTCGTTCCCACTCACTTGCACAGAAGCAGTTGACTTAGAACTACTCTCTTTAACCTGTCTTGGATCCGTTTGGAATCATTCCCTCTGCTTCCTCAGCCACTTACTTCGAATTCCAATTTGTCGCTTTCATATGCCCCTATCGCATCTTTTTTTAAATTACCTACAAACAAACAACCCCTTTATGTCTTTATGCAACTATCTAGATTCACTCTTTAGTTTGCTTGTTATTAATTCAACTTGTAACACGCATGAATCGTCCCCAGAGTGGTATCTCAGTGCAAAGCAGATCACAGACGAAGAGGACATTTCTGAATTAGGACTGCACTGTCTGGAGTAATTTTCTAAATTTAAGGTGACCGGTGCACGTTCGAATGTGAATTGACAACTCATTCCAGTAAAGCAGGGCTAGGTATGAAAAAAACATGCCCCTGTTCCGGACCTTCTGACCCGCGGGACTGTGAGCAGAGCTTTATCACTGGATCTTAGAAGTCTGACTGGGCAATACCTAGGCAATTATGTTTCTAAAAATATACATATTTGTTAGTTCTGCTTAACAAATGTACATATTACTGATAGCTACATTATTTTCTGTTTTTAATATGTATATAAGTGACTACATAAATAAGTAAATCTTTTATCATAACTATTTATCTACAATTGCTTCACTATTGAATTACAAAACACAAAATCTTTATATTTGTTACTTTTCTCCTACTTCAGCATATCTAATGCGCTGCCCTGTTTCTCGCCCTATGCGACTCTCAATGTGTCCTCTACCTCAATTCTGACGCTTCTCAAACCTCATTCTACTACTCTTTCCAATGCACTACCCTATTTCTCACCCTATGCATCCATCAATGTATCCTCTACCTCCACTCTCTCATTCATCCCGAGCCCCGTGCTGCTGCTGTGATCCCCAGGGTGGCCCTCTCTGGACTCTTCCCTACTCTACCCCTCCTTGCATCATCTCACACCTCTTTTGCTGTTGAGATCTCCCAGATGGGCCTTTCTGGACCCTTCCTCTGGCTCTTCCCCCTCCACCTCCCTTTTGCTCATCCGGGGCCGCCTACTGCTCCTATGAGCTAAAAAAACAAAAGCTGGATCCTTCCCTCTTTTGTCCCTCCACTGTCCTTTTCAATCCGGTGGCGGACTAGCATGTCTACCGCTCACGTTGGTTTCATTTTTCACTATACTGGTTCACCACTGGCCTTTTGTGGGTTCTGGAGTAGCGTGCTACTCGCTGAGGGGGGTTCTTCGGCTCGTCATCGGGGGTGGCGGGTGCTGTGTATGCAGGCCTTTTCCCTCTTCTGTCCCTCCACTGTCCTTCTCAATCTGGGTGACTGACTAGCATGTCCACCGCTCAAATTGCTTTCATGTTTCACTATACTGATTCAACATTGTTCCTTTATGGGTTCTGGAGTAGCATGCTACTCGCTGAAAAAGCACTTCAACACCGCATCAGGGGTAGCAAGCGCTATATAAATGCAAACCTTTTTCACTCTTCTATCCCTCCACTATACTTCTCAATCCAAATAACCGACTAACATATCCTCTACTCAAATTAATTTCATATTTCACTATACTAATTCACCACTAATCCTGTATGGGTTCAGGCGTAGCATGCTACTCACTGAAAAAGTGCTTCGAAGTCTCGTCAGGGGTAGTAAGCACTATATAAATGCAACTACAATACAATAGTGAGTGAGCTTCGAAAAAAGGTAGCTGGGACCATTCCCTATCAGAGAGTTGTGTGATAGGCAACAGATTTAAAAAATAATTATTTTCCTTACTGGTAATCAATGTAATGAGCGCGGAAGGGGAGAGGACGCAGACCCAGATGGAAGATTGCAAATGAGATGGCCTTGCCTCTCCAGATGTCAGGTGGAAGAGTTGCTCTCAAGCTCTGTCCTCCTCAAACACTCATACTATGTTCTTATTAAAGGATAGGGCGCCTGATGAAGGGCAGATCCCTCCCCCTTCTTCCCCTGTTCCAGTCTTGAACTTCCCTGGTTTCGGACAGGCTTTGCATGTGTATTTTGGGAATTCTCCTTGGAACCTCAAGGATTTCTGCCGAAAATATAGATCGAATTTTCCTTGCAAGATGCTGTGTCTGCAGTAACTTTCTTGTTATTTTCCTTTTAGATCTACCAAGTGGTTCTTTTACATTTCGTTTGGAAGACCTTGCGTACACAAGAAGTGGGGACAAAGGCGACTCTGCAAACATCGGTATTTATTGTTATAATTTTCTTTATCTCTCTTTCTATTCATTTAGCGTTTGTGTCAAATTGTACTGTGTGAAACTAATTTTTTTCAATTTGTTTCAAGCACCCATAGGACAATAAATCAAAGGTACTATATTGTAGGTTTTCTAGTTTCGCTAAAATATTTATTTGGAGTTTTTTAATGTAAAATTAATAGTAATCTTTGCAAATATCATAACGGATTGACAGGACCTAACGGTTACCGTTGAAAAATGAAGTGCACACTTGTTTCGCCATTTTTATTTTTAATAAACACTTGACGGAGCCACGTTGTTGTCATTGAGTACAGAGAAAGAACGTAGTAACGAAGCTCGTTGGTCTTGAGTTTTGTGCAGAATGATAGTGTTTAATATTAAGCAGAAGACGATATGTGAATTACCAAATCAGTGAGGTAGAAACCAGGGTCAGACAAAACCTCAGCGAACTGTCCACTTAGCTAGGGTTACCACCTGGCCAGTATTTTGCCTGAACGGCTATTTTCATGTCAATGCCAACAAAAAACTGGAATATGTGCCAAACTAAAGTATTTTCTTCCCTTTGAAATAAAAACTTAAAATAGCGATTAGAAGACAAAATTAATTTAGAAATTTTAATTTTGAGTGTCATTAATAGTTATTTGCGCAAACAGTGACAGCATTGCTGTGTTCATAAAGATAATTTTACATTAACTCTTTTAAGGGACTAGCTCCTGATCTTTCCAGTGTTGCAAAACGTAAACAAATGGACAATATTTTTGTCTGAGAAAAGTGGCAACCCTACACTTACCTAATTGTCAGCAGGCGTTAAACTCAGTGAGAAATCAATTGAACAGAAACTCAGTCATCTAGTAAACCAAATCTCACAGGAGCGGCCTCAGTGAACCATCACTTGGAGTGAATAGCTAGAGATAAAACCTCAGTGAGCCATGAGGGGAACTAGATATTTTCAGCTAAAAACTTAGTGAGCCATCCGCTGAGCTATGTGGCCACCAAGAAAATATTGGTCCAGCCTATAAGGCATTGAAGGCAGGTGTGGGCTCTGGGGTGCAGGAGGCGGGGGGAGGACCTGGAAAAGAGATAGATGAGTGGCACTAAGCAGGAACCGTACACAAATCATGTAGTACCTCTCTTTATGATACATATGTTATCATTAGTTATTTAACACTTCTCACCAGAAGATATGCATTGTTACCAGTGCGGAAAACTAATATTTATAAGTTACATGCACCTCTTGCCTAAGCGGTCACTTTACAGTCAAGAGAAAGAAGCATCTCTCTTCTGGGTGTCAACGTGATTCTCATCACTAAAAGCTATCTCAGTTTGTGCACACTCTTATCAGTGTAGAGCAGGTTTCATCAGAATTGCATACACCCTTATCAGTGAGGAGCACAGTTGTATCATGCATTGAGTGTTGTGTAATAGAGCAAGATGTCTCTAACTCTGACCATTACTTTCTAGCCCTATCAACTGTATTCAGTTCAGGCCTATTTATGCATCGATTGCAGATGATATTTTGCTGCAAAAGAAGAAGAAAAGAAAAGATACCACATGCCATAAGGATTGTAGAGCCTGCCAGAAGTTGTTTCGGTGGCCAGATAGGGGCTACTGGCCTCTCAATGTACCGAGGGCGAAGAGTCAGACATTTGAAGGAAGTAGCATGAGGAGTTAGGAACAACCAGCCAACAGACACAATAATATAATCTTCAACCCAGTGCCTATGTTTTTTTAATAGAAATCAGACGTAGCATTTGCAACCTCCTGTCCGAGTTTTTTCTCGATGATGGTATTTTGGCAGTTGCAGATTTCATGCCAACCCTTTCTTCCCACTTTTGTTTGGGGTGCAGCCTTCTTTTTCTGCACCAGCAGTACCAATATTTCAAACCCACGGTGAACTGCCGGGCAGGACATGAATCTTCACTCTGGTGCAGCTGTAATATAGTTAACTCAGGAACTGCAGCTAGCCCTGGACCACAAGGCCAAGCACACTTCTTTCCTCTCTCAGCGGGCAGGCTTCTTGGCTCCGTAGGCAGATCCTCAGCTACTCCAGCAGACTTCGGATTTCCAACAGACTTCCGATGATGTTCTCTCACCTCTTGGAGACTGGCTGCCAGGCAGACTCCAGCCCTAGTAATTCACACTCCTTTACTTGATCTTGAAGAACTTGGGAATGGAACGAAGTGGAGTGGTTTGGATCCTATTTTTACACACATTTTCCTTTCAAGGGCCTGGATCTACTGTATGAGGCTTCAGAACAGGTTTGAGGTAGTTCTCTTTCAGATGTCTTTCCAGTCAGCTTGCCAGACACAGCAAGTGATGGTTCTTACAACTGTAAGCACTGGGGCTGGATCCAAGCAAGAATATCCAAAGCAGTGGCACAATGAAGTGGCACAATGAAGTGCAAGATCTCTGCCCATAGTTGTACCAACTTTCCTGAAGCAACAATTAGATACAGACAAAAAGGCAGGCTCTGCCTAGAAACTTGTTCACCTTGAACAACTAGAACTACAGTACCATCCCTCACTCCTACCGTCTAACATATGGCAGTACTCAGGAAAAAATAATCAGCATTGTTTGTAAAAATGGCTTTCATTGGATTTCTAAAGAGAGTCTGTCTCCATCCTCCTCATTTTAGTGCCGTTGACTCCACCCTACAGCCACGAGAATGCAGGCAGTACATTTCCACTCATTAGGGATGTTAACCTCATCCTCCATCTTGTACCATGCTAAACTAGGGACATCCAGAATCGATCCCATTGGCACCAGTAGTCAGATTCACAGAAAACACAGAATCCTCCAACATTATATGTGCTACACCTGGACTGTGCACGCACACTCACTCAGCATGCACACAGTATGCCAGTGCTAGGTTCTAGTCTTCAAAACACACTGGAACTTTGAATGGGGTCAGTAGATTGCACTCCGCTAACAACGGAAAAATTCCTAGTCACACTATAGATTCAAATAGACTGTACTCTGCCACCACTGCAGGACTTGGACATTAGTTCACTGCATTCTAGGAAGGCATGCTTGATGCGCCCCTCCAGTTCACAACAGGTCTTGGACCTCACATTGTCAATGACAGGCCTAGACCTCTGAATGAATGCTGGATTAGTGTGATGCCAGAGCCAAAATGAAAGTCAGTATACCAGTTTCACATGCAGTCAGGCTGACAGAGCAGGGGAATACATCCATTTACAATGTAGGGAACATTCCGGTATAAGAGGGGGTGTGGCCTAGTCTCCAAAAATGGTCTACTCCTGCTAGCAGAGTTCCAGCAAAGCAAACCCCTATAATCCTGCCATCATATGTGGCATTATTGCACTGTGGGTAGTCGGAGACCTCCGGACCTGCCCTAGAGCACGGAGAGGCCAAGAGGTACTGCCAAGACATGCTGAGGAGTCACTGCCCAGCTCCCGCATTAAAGCCACTGAGACCCGGACCGGCACAACGGAGCTAGTGCAGCAGAGGCACGAGTCAAACGTGGCCCGATCCTCTCCCGGGTTTCACCCGACTAGGGATCCTGCAGCACCCTGCGGCTCAAGGCGGAGAGCCGCTGGGCACCAAATCGCCGATTGTGAGAGGGAAATCAGCAATATCACAAGAGCCACCACAGAACACCCATGCTGCTCCATTGAGGACACCGCTCACACCCCGGAGCTCGTCATCACTAGGGCCCTCTAACAAGGCCACATGGAGACCCAAGCCAGCCAGTAGCTGCTGTCACACAAGGGACCACCCTCCTTCACCGCAAAGGGAGCTCCGTGGGCCGCAATGGCCCTTTGCTGCCCAAACGGCCTGAACACTGTCCTTTTCCCCCACTGGCTGAAACTGCGTGCCGTCAAGGGATGAAGGTTGAGCTCCATGGTCCCAGGTGAAGATCAAAATCAGTGTGCAGTTGGCACGCAAGCTCCCTGCATCACCTTGAGGGCACAGCTAGTCTGGCCTGACCTACTCATGGTGAGAAACCACTGGCATAGCCTGACCACAAGACGGCCACACCGGACTCGTCTCAGTGTGCAGCCGGAATGCGGTGAGGGACCCCTGTGAAGAACAGAGAGGTGCACCTGACCACTGGCAGCCCCTGCGACCCACCCAAAATTCCTTTTTTCATCTCCAAGCTCCCACTCTGAACCCTGCAGGAGAGCCCATCTCCTAGATTGGCGACGCGGGGAGACTAAACCCATGGCCCACTTTGGCAGGCAGTCGGCACGCAACTCGGATGGCATCTGGCGACTTAAGGTCAGTGACCTGGGGTCTGCAGCGAACACCCACTGCATCAGTTACACGAACTGTGTGCACCGACCAGAACCCCTTGCCCGCAGAGGTGAGAGGGAAGGGGACACCACCAGATCATCCTACTAACGTTTCCAGTACGCATGCCCCACAGGCCGCTTGACACACAAACCGCACAATGCCAAACCGGGAATAACTCCACATGGAGTGGGACAGCCATTGCTTCGGAGTGAAACCCTGACCCAGCTGCCAGGGAGGGCCTCTCAATCCAAATGAACTTCGCTGCCCCTGGGTCTCACCTGAGTGGGCTGCTCCTGTTGATCCTCCCTGGCACCCACCCGGGACATTCTCCAGTAGAAGAGGTGGCTACCCCAGCCAGGAAGGTAATCAATGGCCACTACATCAGATGACATGGGCAGACAAAAAACAACCAAAGAACAATTGCGGCCCCCTTGACCAACGCTCATTTGTCCAGCATGAACAAAGGGGCCCATTACCTGCACCTCCTCAAGACCCACCGCTAAACTAGATGCCATCCTACATGCCATTGAGGCATCCTGCACATCAGCCGAATTGTGCATAGCGGAAATCCGGGTGGGGTTCGGACTCCGCTGCAAGGACCAGAGAAAATTGGCCTCTAGAGTCATTATAACTGAGCAAATCATCACAGACATGAAACCTCAACTGACCAATCAGGAAAAGACCATGTGAGACCTCCTTAAAAGGGTGCAGCGACTAGAACACCGTACAGAAGACACCAAGTGAAGGGCTCATCGGAATAACATAAGCGTAGCGGGCCTCCCGGAGGGCATGGAGTGATCCCGATCAATGATTGATTTCCTAGAGGTGTGGGTGACAGCTCAGTCCCTTTTTCCTCATTTCTCAATAGAAAGGTTGCACTGGGTGCCCACCCGCATGGTCCCACCGGGACAGCACCTAGCCCAGTGCCTGCAAAACTTCTTCACTATAAAGATAGGGACTGTATCCTGCAAGTCGCGGGACGAGCAGCTCCACTCGAGCACGAGAACTGCCAGATTTCAGAATTCCCAAACTATACAATGCTGACCCAATATCAACATTCCTCCTTTCTGGCCAAGAAGCGCTGCCTTCAGGACTTGAACGTTCAATACTCCCTACTGTTTCCAGCAAAGCTGGGGATTATCCATGACCAACAAACCCACTACTTTACTGAACCAGACTCCGCTTGGGACTGGGTGGAGACCCACTTTGAATGGAGCCTCCAACAACTAACAACAATGTGCCACGTCCCAGAAGTCGGAGAGGCCTCTGTAGCCAACAATGGGGCAGGTATGGGGAGAGGGTTTCCCAGAGTACCCTCCCAGGACTAACTGCCCCAAAGCCAGCAGTCAGCCATAGAAGCAGCATTTGCCCTTCGACAATCCTCAGCACACAGATTTCAGCATCTGTGTGAGTGAGGAGGACTATAGGGGACTTGAGACTCGAGGGGCTATTGTCTGGTCCCTAAATAACGCCATAGTCTCCGGGCGATCTACTTTAAGGGCTTATACTCACACCACAGCAGAGCCTTGCCGTGGGGTGGACACCCGGGGACTCTTCCCGTCCACTCACCCTTAGTACTCAACCGGGGTTGTGGGCCACCCCTTACCAGGAGGCCTCCTCCCTCTCTCTTCTTCATTTCCCCCCTACTGTGGGGCACCCCTCCGGATATCGGGTGCCCCATGGAAACCCAAACATAGACTATTTGCCCACTTGAACAATGACTCAGATTGCACGTCTGCAGCCTTTCGCCCCCCCATCTACCGATACCGGGCAGTAACCTGCTACAACCCCCGTTCTATGCACAAGCTCTTTGAACAAATGTTTGGGCGTGTGGCATTCAGCCGCAAGTTATGGTGCTTGTTTCAGTATTGTTGTTTCGTTAACTTTTGTTCTTTTTCCCACAGCACGAGCGACACATAATTACCCCCTTTTGCGAACCGATATGGACACATAGGACTGATGTTCATCCCAGACCCCCTTCCCTTCCACATAAACATCTGACATAACCACATGCCCAGTGGTATCTCACAAAGAAGAGTCTTATTGGAGTATTTATCACCACCCGATATACTACTCCACACAATCTATCTCGCATTAATGTACAAGGATAGTGAGTACGAAAGGAGAGCGCAACAGAAAGAAGAAAAGGTGAAACCACAAGCACTGCTGTGTTAAGACGAGAACCCTCACTCACCCTAGGGTGACATGCTTCATCATAGTGTCCCCTCCTCACACTGGGACCGCAAGGTACCCACGGTGGGCTACAAATCTACCGTAGGAGAGGAGCGGGAGGTTTTGTTTGTCGTCCAGAGTGCAAAACAAAAGACTAATGTGCGAGTTTAAAATATCTCTTGGTGGGTGAGGACAACTTTTATTCCGGCACCCCCAATGGATAGACTTAAATACAAGCTAAGTGAGATAGGGATATGGGTATTATCCTATCCTATAATCTGGTCAACATGTTTCTGCCTATATAGACCAAGAGGTTCATGGCATTCTTTAAGACCAAAACTATAAGCCACTGCTTAAACGGAAATTGAAAAAATAAAAACCATAGTTTCACTGGTATGGGGCACTGTACTCTAATAAGTTACTCAAGCTTCCACCTTCGGCTTTACTTAACAATCTCCCGATGGGTCAGTTTCTCAGTATGAGGAGAAATTGCACAGAAATAGAGAAATATAAACAACATGCTTTTAACCAAGCAAGTAGGTATCCTGGTTTATCCCTTGTAGAGTGAAGCCGGGCTGTGTATTCCATGAAGTTGTAGCAGCAGAGGCGCTCCACCAGGGTACCCTGGCGTTTCTTGGCGTCCACTAGGGCGCAACATACTATATTACCTGGGGGGGCGGGGTGGACGGTAATCTAGTGTGGTTAGGGCTTCATCGGCATCCCGAAGGGCCCTGGTAAGTTCCTTGTGAACATGCGCTACGTTTTGTATGCAGAAGCCTTTAGTGACAACTTTAAAGAAACACATAACACCCCCCATCACCGAAATTAATCTTGACCAAGGCCCAACCGTATGGTCAAAATCCGCTATACTATATCTTTTATCTCATACTATGCCGAGTTGTTTCGGGCACCACCTTCTTCAGCCTTCCGTCAGACGCTTCTTAACCCCCCTTTCCTTAAAGTCCCGTCAATGCCCTAGAGCATGAGGAATTCAACGACCTAATCACAGTGGCTGTGGAAAAAAAGGCAATACATGACTTGGCCCGTAATAAAACTCCTAGCGTTGGACAGGATCCAGATAGAATACTATGATCGATTCTCAACCATCCTTGCCCATAGATGAATTGAGATGTAGTAAAAAACCCTCACGATTTGTGTGCTCCCATCCTCCCTTCATGAGTCTCTTCTGATATCCCTGCTGAAACCAGATAGGGGTTCCACTCGTCGCTCCTCCTGTCAACCCATAACCATATTGGGTGCCGGTACAAGATACTTGGCAAAGTCCTTGCATAACGGTACCTGCAGATCAGTGCTTTAAATGGGCCGGTACTCACCGGTACGAAGTACCGGCACTTTTTAATTATCGCCTCTTGAGTACCGGAACTTTTCCTAGGACAAGGAGAGTACCGGTACTCATGGGGGGGCCTTGCCTTGACACAGGTGGTGCGCTTCATGGTCTCGTGCCTCGGCAGTACTTTAAACACGACCAGCTCTGATTTTGCAATCGTGAGCTGAGTTTGCACAAGAGCGCCAGAACAGCAGCGCTTCTCACCTTGACACGGCAATCTTGTCCTGCAGTCTCTGCAATTCTTCCAGCAGGGGTGAGGCGGCAGGGTGTTTTGTTTACCCTTTGATCCTGCACAGTAGGAGTTGAGAGTCGACCATAAAACTAATGGAGATGGTGTGGGACGTTTTCTTCAGGGCAGTAAAGAGTTTCAGCAAGCCATTGTTTTAAAAGACTGTAAATGTTAGTTCATCAGCAATTTAAATTAAGCATTTTTTACGTGAATGTAAATCTCTGCCCTTGCCACCAATTTTACGATTACCCTCAAACAAAAAACACTTTAAAGGCAACACAATTTTCTTTTTGGTTTGGTGCATTTAAACCGCTTGTTTTGTATGGGACACCACGTTTAACCCAAATGCGACAGACAGCTGCATGGAATGCTTTAGACTTTCAGACAGGTATGGATTTTAGCTGGTAACGCTTTTGCATGCTGGAACTTGTAGTTCTCCTTTCTCATTATAAGTAAGGGTTTCTAAAAATTCCAGCATGCAAAGCTTTGATGGCAAAATTCAGAGACGGTTTTGAACCTACCCTTATTATTATTATTATTAGGGCCATAACAATAGGACCGATACTTCTGATTTTTTTACTTTGCACTTGGATTTCTTGCATATAAAGTTTGGCAAGGTTGAAAACCTAGCCCCCGCCCCTAGTCCCGCCCCACACTCCACCCCCCAGTCCACCGCACCTTTTGGTGAGTACCTGCACTTATTTTTTTCCATTTAAAGCACTGCTGCAGATACTTTGTACTCTACTCCACACCGATCAGAACAGTGTTGTACCGGGCTGTAATACATCTAACAACATCAGGCGACTCTTCCATGTCATGGATCAGGCATTGTTACGATACCCACAGGCAGCATGTCTCATATTGGACCTCGAAAAGGCCTCTGATTTCCTGTCCTGGGTTACCTCTTCGACTTCGTACGGGCAATGGGTATAAGCCAGGGCCTACTTGCATACTCGAAGTTGCTATACACAAACCTGTCATCTAGGACACGCATTGCCTGCCTTATTTTGCCTCCCTTTCCCATTGACCGCAGAACACACCAGTGGGGGCCCTCCTCCCCTATCCTATTTGCCATTGAGCTGCTGGCCCATCGCCTACGCCGGGAGGGCCAACAATGGGGTATCCCCCTGGATGGGACCACACTTGATGTCGCTATATGCAGATGGCCTGCTACTATGTGTCCAGGACGCATCTGCTGACCTGGACTCCATCTCAGCGACCTTCTGAAACTTTGAGGACGCGGCAGGCTTCAGAGTAAATTGCGGGAAATCGTGCTCCTTCCCACTCTTCCGTGATGCACCTCCACAGGTGATCCACGTGGGTGGTGCCCCCCTAACTTGGACAACAGCAGTGTTACGCTACCTAGGAATCCGATATCATTCCCAAAGGGACCTGTTCGAGGGCACCTGCAGCGGGCTTTCACAACCCTGAAATTCCTATTACGAATCTGGCAGAGGATGCCACTCACCCTTACGGGAAGGATTGCTGTATTAAAGATGATCATCCTCCTCCTGTATTATTTCGTCAACATACCTGTGTTTTCCCACCTAAGCTTTTTTCAGGATCTAGACCAGATGCTCTGGGTCCTACTGTGTGACGTGGGAGACGATGAGTGGCTCTCCATAAACTCCAATTGCCAGTGGGTCAGGGAGGGCTGGGGGCGCCATCCTTCAAAACGTACTACCTTGCAGCATAGGTCCAATAGGTTTCCTGGTGGCTGGCGCGTAACAACCTATATGAAGTGAGCACTGCCAAAGGCCCCCTTTCTCTACAAGTAAAACACCAGCTCCTCTACACCACAATTAAGATCTTATGTTATAGTGATTTATTAAGCGCACACATACCAAGGGTGTCTTGGCGCTAGCAATCCTTAGTAAATGAGCCTAGTCCTAGTTGTTTTTAAAACATTTTTAGTAAAGCAAAAGAATTTGACGTACAGATTGCATCAAATTAAAACATATACGATACAGAGATTAAAATCATCACAAGACTAAAAAAAAAATAATCTATTACATGGGGAAAGTGCTGCAGGGGGTGGGGGGTTCCATCAGTTTGTGATCTTATGTGGTTTATCCTGGCTGTCATAGCGGGAAAGCTTTGTTATTCGTCTTCTGGGGTATGAGCCGTTAGGGGAACATGTAGGAGGGTGATGTTACTATGTCTGAGCATCGATCAGCATCGGGGGGGGTCTGGCTTCTTTGCTCCCAGAGGCCTCTTGAGGTTCCAGAGACGATGCTTGGGCGGTGTCATGAACCTGTTGTACATATGTGCGATAGACACACCATATATCCTTAGGTCGTGAGGTTGGGGGCTGAAGCGTGGCATATATATCAGTCTGCAGACTGCAGTAGGACATTCTGCGTATCCATGCTGCTTTAGTAGGACAGTGTTTGGCAGCCCTAGTTACTTAATAGCCAAGTTTTAAGTTCCTTCCTGAAGACCATTAAAGTAGGCAAGGCTCTTAAATGGATCGGTAGGCTATTCCAAAGCTTGATGGATCCTGCTATAAAGCTTCTGCCACCCCAGTTGGCCTTCCGGATCCTGGGTAGTAGCATATGTTTTGCCCCTTCCAAGCAAAGGGGTCTATTGGGGGAGTACCACTTCAAAGACCGCCTCAAAAACTGCAGGTCTATGTTGTGCAATGCCTTATAGGTGATGCATAAAGCCTTAAATTTGATGCAACTTATTACTGAACACCAGTGCAAATTATGAATGTCCTTAGCCGCTGATTGGAACTTTGGAATACCCAGGAGAAGCCTGGCAGCTGCATTCCGCACCGTCTGGAGCTTTCTTAAGTGTTTTTCCTGTGTGTTCAGGTAGAGACCATTGCAATAGTCTCACTTGGATAAGACTAATGAGGTAATTATGATCTTTTTGCTATTATCAGGAATAAACAGCATCATTGGTTTTTAAAAGTTTTGAGCAGGTAAAAACTGGACGAGATGACAGCATTAACTTGGTGCCCAAAGTTACATTTTTCATCAATTATTACTCCTACGTTTTTTGCTTTGGTCACTGGGAGGACCTAGTTCGATCGGCAATCAGACAGGGGACCAATTAGGGGACAGGTTTCCAAACAGGACTATCTCTGTCTTTCCTGAATTCAGCTTGATGCAATGCGAGCTCATTCATGAGCTGACAGCTAGCATACAGTCATGAAATTGAGTGCCAAGTTTAGAGCCTTTTTTTAAAACTGACAGGACGATTTGAGTGTCATCGGCATAGGAAGTCAGAGACCACCCAAATGATCTAATCAGATTGGCCAATTCTGTAACATATATATTAAATAGTGTAGGGCTAATGGATGAGCCCTGCAGAACCCCACAAGTGAGCGAGAAGGGGTTCATATATGCCCAGTGCTATTGATTGTAGTCTTCCTGAAAGGAAGGATGAGATTAGTGATAGTGCTTTATCTTTAATTCCTAATGAGAAGCTTGTAGTCAACAGTGTTGAATGCTGCTGACAGATCGAGAAGGACGAGTGCAGCAGCACCCCGATCTAGTACTGCGCGGTCGTAGTCCCTCCACATGTGGGTCACACGAAAATGCCTAGCCAGGGTCTCCCAGCTGACAAAACAGGTATCTCCTACCCCTTGCAATAGCCCTCCAGGGCTTACGAGGATCCTTTGGGACCCTTTATGGCTGAACAGCTATCAGAATGCCACAGTTACTCCCTACACACAGTTGGAGACCTCTTTCATGATGCCCTGATCCTCACATTTGATCAAATGCGCCAAGACTATAATATTCCCCGGGTCTGTTCTTAACACACAGGCAACTACTGGTGGCGCTCTGCTCACTATGGGGAGTGATAGATGAAGAACCACCAACACGCACAGTGATATATTCCCCATACATCATGTGGAGAAGATGACCTCTCATCACATGGTTCTATAAAGCGATCAGGAAACACACAGGAACCTTACTGGCGCACCTTCGACCCCTGTAGGCGAGACCTCTCCACTACACTGAATGGTCCAGAGCCCAGGAGTGCCCCAGACCATCTCCAGAAATGCTTGTTTTAAAAACATACAATATATGGTCCTCCATAGGGCTTATCTCACACTGATCTGGCTAAACCGCATGTTGCCCGCGGCCAGTCTCATCTGCCCTTGATGCCATGCACAGGTGGCCGACCTCCGCCATATGCTTTGATCATGCCCAAGCATATCCAGTGTCTTGTGCACTATACACACCTCCTTGGGGCCCCTGTCACAGAACTTACAACACTAAACTCTTGGGAGGCTCCAACCCTAGGCATCTCCTAGGAGGAAATATCACAAAGTGAGGGCATGTTTTGCTGGCCGAACGTTTCCTGACCATGCACTGGAGAGCCCAACATCTCCTGACCCGCCCCCAGTGGCTCAGGGCATTAATCCTTAGAAGTGAGGCCGAAAGCTCCACAATACAATGGGGAGAGGCCAGATGAATACTCAGACACCCTTTAGCTCCAGCCTGGGATACTATGCTTATGCAGTTCAATGAACTGACTGAGGAGGACACCCCACCCCCAATTTCCATGATCCCCAGTACTCTTATACCATTGAGGCCCATAGCGGTCCCATACCTCGACCCTGCGCAACCTGTTGCCCCACGCATCATATGAACCCTGTCTTCAGATACCCCCCACCCCTCCTTGAAGTGTGCGAAACACGCTGCCGAAACACGCTAGGCAGTGCACAGCCCTTGTAATTGTCTTCAAGCCTGCCCCCCTGCCCACAGTGCCCCCGGCCTGCAAAACCCCCTAATTCATTTCTGTAACATCCTACCACCATCGCTCGTGCCCCCACCCCTGAACCTGAAGCCCTCCCCTACCACTGGGTTTCCCAGTTGATTGATGGATGCCCTGATCATTGTTTCCCTTTGAGTCCCACACATCCTATCAAGACATACATAGAACAAATAGTAAGCCACAGCACCACACCATGCGGATATACGCAACTCAATGAATCTTCATTTACAGCTTATAACGAACCAGTACACTTTTCACCAGCCCACATATAACGCACGAGCTGAAAATGTCTTCCTGATGATATTTGCCATTTTACTCTTAATTTCCACTCTGACCACCAAACAGCTGTATCACATGATCCCTTGTTATTTTTGTATTGACAGCTAAATATATCTGTCGGATGTTATTTGTGTTCTTCTCTAATTTGCTGTAACTGTCAAGATCTAAATCCTAAAAGCCCAATAAAAATTGTTTGCCAAAAGACCTTCCAGATCTATCAGACTTTAGTCACTAATAGCTCCAGTATGCTGTCCACCTTCCGAACTGCGTGGCAGGCAGATTTAGGTCATATTGACAACAACAGCTGGGTAGAAGCTATTGAGTCTCTTCGTAGTTCAGCGATATCTTCCAGATTGAGGCTGATTCAATTCAAATATCTTCACAGGGCATACTTCACGAGACGCCGTAAATGGCATATGGGCCTCATAAGTTCTCTCATGTGTCTGCGGTGCTGGGCTGCAGAGGGCACATTACTCCACACGGTGTGGGACTGCAGTAGGCTGACCTGTTTCTAGATGGGGATGGTGTCCTGTTCGTCGGAGGGGTTGGTGTGGGACGTCCTCTTTGCACCGAAATTGCTCCTTCATACCACCAACGGCATAGGTGGAAACTGCTATAAGCGCCATTGATTATTCCTTGGCCTTATCTTATCAAAATGAGGCATTGCATGAAGATGGAAGCAGATGAACCGCCGCTGTTGGTGATTTGGAAGCGGGGATGGACTTCTGCATGGTGCTTGAATTTGTATTATTCCAGGCTAGAGGATGTCCTCAAAAGCATCCCAGGATTTGGCAGAGGTGGGCGGATTACCGGGGATTGAGTCTAGAGCCTGTGCTGAATAGCAAATAGACGCGGAAATTAGACAAAATGGCCAGGATAAAAATGCTGCTACAAAGACCTGCGGGACCACAACTGCGTAGAATCTCGAACTGTTTTTTGGGGAGGAGGGGGTTGCTGGGGCTTAATGTGCACTTGTTTGTTTTTCATGTTTTATTTGGTTCCATTTTATGGGTGTATAGCAACACAATTTATCCTGCACTATGCTGTGTACGTATGCGACCCTGATGGGTCATATCGATGGGAAAAACCCAATAAAATCTGTTACGAAAAAAAAAATTGCACAAAAAGAAAACCAGGGGCGTATTAGAAGGTGTAACAATTCCTGTTGTCTTTAGTACATTGCATCTTCTTCGTCTGATTGCACGCCTTTCTGCTGACAACACTACTGTAATGCATATGTTGTAAGCCACTATTAGTATCCTTAGGAGAGACATCTCAAAATGAATCAATAAAATATCATTTGGGCACAGAAAAAGAAGTGAAAGGTTTGTGTGCGTAAATCCTCTCCCCGGGGTACTGTTGACCTCGCAGTCTTGCTTTTTAAATTGTTGTATCTCAGGGCAAGAACATAAGATATGCTATCAAGTCCATTTTGACCTCGCCCTCTCTAGCAGTCTCCCCTCTAGACCCTTTCCATTCAGTCCTTGCACTGATGCTCTAAAGTGCTTATGAATTAATGCCCATCGAAATTCTTCCCTTTATGGAATTCATTTGTTTAATATGTTGAGTTCAATACTTTCTGCATTTCCTTTTTCCATCTCTTTCCTATCACCTAGAAAACGTCCATCTTTATAACCTGCAGTATTGTTTATTAGTATGTGAATGCAAATCAGTGCGGTGTCAGGAAATGTTACCTTTTTAGGTCTGACGTTTTAGTAAAATGATATATATTTTGTTTTTTACTGAATTAACTCAGAGGTTAAAGTTAGGTGAACATTTCAGTGACAATGTAACGTTTTAAACTAATAAAAACACTACTAATTCACTAGTTATAGTTATCTCTAGTAACTATAACTTGTGCCTGAAGGTAACTATAAATAGCTCCCTCGCCATGCACAGTTTTGTGATGAATGTTGCTGTGATGTAATCACTAATGTTATCGAACATGTTGTTGGAAAATGGCCTTCTCTGTAGGGTCCCACCCCCAAACATTTTTAGCTTCACCCTCCACTTTTTTCTGAATTAGTTGTTGGCTGGCTTTAGGACTTAGTGCACTTTACCACTGCTAACTACTGCTTAAGTGCTTGTGCTGTATCCCCTGAGCAAGATAATATTGGCACATCCCCAATTGGAATATTTAATTAACTTATAAAGTGCACTACATGTGCACGGGCCTGTAAATAAATGCTGCCAGTGGGCCTGCAGCATCTATTGTGCCACTCACTTAAGTAGCCCTTTAACCATGTCTCAGGCCTGCGATTGCATAGCCTGTGTTTTGAGTTTACACTGCCATTTCGACCTGGCAAGGGCCAAACTTTGCCTTTTGTATATTTGTCTCCCTTAAGGTAGGCCGTGGATAACCCAGAGGGCAGGATGCAATTCATCTAAAAGGCAGGCATGTACTTTTAAGTTTTTCGTGTCCTGGTAGTGAAAATCCCTCAAATTCATTTTTCACTACTGCAAGGCCTATCTCTCCCATATGATAACAGTGGTATTACCTTATTACATTCTTTAAGTGTATTACAACCCATTCTTTAAGTGTAATTCCCAAGTGTGAAGAGATAGATTTTCCAAGTTTAGTGTCGCTGGAATCACAGTTTAAAATTATAATTTATGGTGAAGTTGGATTTTAAATTGGAATTCTGAAAATGCCACTTTTAGAAAGGTGGTCCAAAAGGCTCGTGCTTTACGCGCCATCCCGTCGCACTGCGAAGTAAGCGTTTTTCCCCTGTCATATAGCCAATATATAATTCACCAAGTTTAAACAATTAGTACTCCAGTGTTTTGTCGATAATTCGTCCAAATTTTGCCCACTCACAAAAAGTCACTCAAAATCATTGCGATGACAGTGAATTCCTCATTGATATTTTATTATTTAATTTTCAAACGCCTTAAACATGCCCATCTGGGCTTCAACTTAAGCATGTGGAGGTATATAGTTCATACTCCAGAACCGCACAAAATTGCACCCAATGCATTTCGGCCTCTCTTTAGACCTTCGTCAGGGGTAACTGAAAAAGACAGAAAACAACATCTAAACCTGATATTCAAATCATAATGCAATTAATTCCTTCAGTGCTGATACCTTTATACCATCACATTTTCAATCATTACACCCCACCCTATGTATCAAAAACATGCCCATCAACACTTACTCTAGTCTCCCTTTACTTTAAAAGTACCTGAAACTAGTGCTTACGAAACGAACAACATTGCCTTTAAACTAATTAATAAATGCAGGAAACGTATCCTTGTTCGTACACAAAGTCCTTGCCTCTACCAGACGGTAAACCCTTCCCTCCTCCCTGTTACCAGCCCGAGTCCTAATTAAAAAGCTACCTTTCCCAAACCCATGGTGATAAGCACTCTACCTTAAATGCTGCGGTCGGTGACCTTAACGCCTCCTCTACCTTCTCTCCCCATGCCATAACTGCGTATTCTCCTTCTCCTGTCTTCACATCAACTGCAAAGCTCACCCACCTGACCTCTCTCTATTTATAGCCAATTAAACCGATCGTATCCTGACCTTGTCACGTTGTCCCTATTTCTGTTTAGAACCTGAAAGAAACTTAAAGAAACAGTTGCTCCCCTCCCCACCCTGAACTACTGTTTAAAAAAAAAGAAAACTAATTACCACCCATGGATGTGTGCAACCCATCTTATTAAACAAACCATATCATGCAATCAGTACATTCCTGTAAACAAACACATCCATAAACATTTCTGTATACATCCACAAAAAGAAAAAATGTAGAAGTGAATCCACATTGTGAACAGGATTTAAATGTCCAGTATTGCGAGTATTCCTTTTCTTTTTACAAGTTAAAAACTGGAATTGCAAGAGATTCCTTCTGAGTATGTCCATTATACACGCCGTCCTCGGAGTGACAGTTCTTCATTGCCATTATTTCCTTCTCTTGAATTTAATCATGATTATCAGCAGGGTGCAAACTTTTAGAAAGTTGGCATTTTCTTACATAAGCCATTTAGTGCCTGCTGCCTGCCTCTGATACAGGTCTGGGGATGATAAAAGTTGGGCTTTGTGTTTTTCCCCTAGACAGCCACACACATTACAGAATCACGTGAAATATATATATGTATATATGTATATATATACCCACACACACACACACACACACACACTCTCTCTCTCTCTCTCTCTCTCTCTCTCTCTCTCTCTCTCTCTCTCTCTCTCTCCTTCTCTCTCTCTCTCCCCTTCTCTCTCTCTCTCTCTCTCTCTCTCTCTCTCTCTCTCTCTCTCTCCCCTTCTCTCTCTCTCTCTCTCTCTCTCTCTCTCCCCTTCTCTCTCCCTCTCTCTCCCACCAAAAGAGTTTTACCCCCATGGAAGAGCCGCACAATAAGTATTGTATCCTCTATTTATTGCAAAGGCTACAGACTGGTAAGATGGAAACTGCTTCATCCTTGTTCTTTGCCAGAAGAGTTTCGGGTCTTTTAATGTCCCTTAATCATTGGCAGATGCGTAGGAAAACATACGGAAAGAAGCCATCTTTTTAAATCCGGGAACTACCCCAGTGGGCGTGGCCACTCACGCAGCATCCTGGTCACCCTAGTTGCTTCTATATTCCTTCCGTGATATAGCCACACAGTATAACACATTAAAATCCCAAGTGGGGTGATGCTCAGTCCCACAACTTAACCCGCTGTGTCTCTTACTCTGTTACAACGTTGGACTTATTCCCGTTTAGCTGGAGACACCAACTGCGGTGACAGCTCTCCCGCGGCTGGGCCAGCCGCTCAACATACAATCCAAAAGAATTTTACCCCCATGGAAGAGCCGCACAGTAAGTATCGTATCCATCTTACCCGTCTGTAGCCTTTGCAATAAATAGAGGAGACCCGGTCGAAACGCGTCATGCTGTGAATTTTCGCAATAAAGCACTTTAATTTCCAAGCACGCTGTGGTCCGTACCTGATTTCCGTTGGACTGGATTCAATCAGGATTGTGGTTGTCTGACCAATGGATATGTTTGTACCAAAGGCCGAAAGCAGTGCTGAATTTTAAAGTATTTATTGAAGTAGGTGTGTGGGATATAACATTTTTGGGTTTTTTTCTGGCCTCAACTCCATAGAAATCCCTCCATGTTATCTCCATTTAATTTGTGTTGGTACTGTCTCAAAATCTTTCAGAATCCCACTGATCATTGGCAGTGTGTGCCTCTTGTCCATTACTTGCAGGAGTAATTAATTAGCAAATAGGAACAATCCATTTCCTATCTAGTTACTCTATCCGATTTACATTTTTATTGTAGGCTTAGTTTTCTGTGGCCATTGTAAACAGAAACGCTTAGAGAAGGCACTTCTGTCTCACACCTGTTCCCTTCCGAAATGGTCTATAAAATATCTCATTTATTCTTATTCTTAAGGTTAGGAGGGGGAGTAAAGCTTTTGTAGGGAGCTCATTTATTTCATATGGATTCTTACTTTTTGGTCAATTATCTGATAAACTGCTGCACCACGCAGTCAAAAGCATTCTCCATGGCAAAGCCATCTCTGCCGCCACCTTGTGCCAGGCCACATCTGTACTTGTATGAGGTGTTTTATATACTTTTGTCTGGCAGTCAAACATTCGAGAACTAAAGACAAAAACATTCTCATTTTTAAGAGAAATGTTTTTTAAAGACGCATTGTTCAATGAAGGATTGTATCTAAAGCACAACTGAAAACTTAAAATCTGTCTTACTGTCCTTTACCTTGCAGGTGTTATAGCACGACACCCTCTTTATTATCCGTACATAAAGAGAGCCCTCACTGCTCAGGCCATCGAAGAATATTTCCAACATCTCATAAAGAAAGAACATCCATTGGAAGTTGTGGTGACCAGGTAAGTGTATTTGTAACATTAAATGACATAAACCTTTGGTTTGATTGCTTGAGAATGTACACAGTAAAGCTTGAGAAGTAGACGTTTATTCCATACACTACTTTTGTATTTGGTCTAGAGAATTATGGTTGTGGTAAGGCTCCACGAAGGTATGTCTAAATGGTCACTTTATACAAGTTAGAATGACAACAGGAGAGTGTCAGCTTGGCCTTGGAGACCCAGGCTATACAAAGGCACTGCCAGATACTTCTTTGAAATTTGTCATAAATGCATAGGTCTAGACCAAGATCTCACCCCTTTCAATCCCGCGTTGTTAGTAAAAAAAGCATGGGTATATGGTAAGCACACAAAAGTAGCCTTGCTGCAAAAGCCTTGTGGCACTTAATGTCAGCAGATAAACTCCAGGAACACTCATGAATAGTGCAAAAAGGCAGTTTCCACTGCAGATTTGTTATGCAGTGGAGACTATATGCCACAAACTTTCAGTTTATGGTCGTGGTTTCTGAATTTGAAAAACTTTCAAACCAATTACCTTTTTCCAAATAATGCAGGGTTTTTTCCAAGGACTTCCTGTTATCTTGCAACCTTCAATATTAATATCAGCCTCTGAAACCAAACATTGTTCACCATTCTACTTTACAAACGGACAAATGGCCTCCTTATGTACAAAGTGGAGAATCACTCCTTAAAGAAAAAAGTGTTGAGTGATTGGACATTTTTTCCTCTCCAGAGCATTAAAGACATTTAGAGAAATTAAGGGCTGGTGTGCCCGTGATAATGCACCTATTCAATTAATTTCCATGAATGTCTGCTGCAGCATTGTGTTACTAGTACAGTAATGTCAACAGAAACCATGTGTCAGCCAGTTAGTCCTCAAAGAAATCCAGACAAGTTGTAAATATTGCATACATATCTGCCGGTAATGCTAATTTTGGACCTGTCATTTTAGACAATATTTACCAGCAAGTTTATTATTGTGTCCTAGATCAGTTCAGATAGCTCAGGTTACCACAGTTTGTTCCAATCTCTTGGTGATAGAGTGATCAGAATAGGTAATGCTACAAAAGGCACCCCATTTTAAGTAATCAGTTCATTAAATCAATGTTTTCTAATCGATCCTTTACTGAATTTTTAAACATTTCAGATAGTGCAAATATGACAGTCAGACAGTAAGCTCTGAACTCCAAGCTGTTGGCATTAAACAGTTGTCTAGCTGTGTACACAAAGAAAAATACAAGCAAGTGAGCAATCTCAGTGTATAGAGAGATACGCAATATCAGCCATTTTCAGAACTATACTGTGAAACAGCATAAAGCTTAAGCTTGATTTCGATAACCAGTTGTACGATGAGTCAATCCAGCATTATCTAGTATTCTGTAAAGCGTAATAGAAGTCTCAAGAGCTGTCTGACAGTACACGTTTTGCTAAACAGTATAAAAGATTCAAGTGTAATGAGGTGCGTATTGGCCATGTGGTCCTAATGCATATTAGCCAGAGCACCACTCAACACAAGGTCTGGCCTCGGTCTGTGTTTTATTCCCTTAGATGTATGCTGCCTAAATGTAGGGTAATGAATAGGGATAATGTTATCCCTGTGAGATGTTCAAAACAAAAGAATATGGCAAGAATTTGAGATATTAAGGTAGGGTGTGAAATCGTGGGGGGTGATATGATGTCAACCAAACACAGTTATCTGGTATCTGCCCATGTAGGTGGCTTCCCTAATCCAGCATCATATGAGCCCAGCCATGCTCTCTTTTCCTGAAAGAGCAGGACTCGTACCTGTTTGAAAATCACCATTGGCCCTGCAGTCTGTGGAAGGCCTTCTTACAGATTGCCATTCAAAACATTTTGGCTATCCATTCTCCATGGGTTGGAAGTGTGGGTGAGCATCAGTGTCTCAGTATACTGACCGTCGCCATGGCCATAGCCAGTGCTGTGGGCTGCCACCTTCCTTGATGGTGTATGATGTTTGGGAAGTCCAAATAGTCATGCAGTATGGCAAGACTAACTGATGTCTTAAGAGGAAGTGTGTAAGTGTCCTTCAGTGTTCTCCCAATTTCTGACCAGTATGAGTCCTGCTTGGGGCAGGACCATAGGACGTGGGAGGTCACAACCTGCCTGTACACCTCTTCAGCAAGCAAAGTGACCTAGAATGCCTGCCCTATACTGTGTGTCTGGAGTTCAATACCAGTGATGAAGGATCTTGAAGTTGTTCAACTTCATTCAGACTTACTGTAGCTTGTGCAATGAGTGTCCATAATTGGACAATTCATTTACAGTAATGTCTTGTTGTAGTTTGGTCTGCCACCTCCGCTGCGGTTCCTCTTCCAAGGGTTTGGAAAATGAGCATAAGATTATCACCCTATATAAACCCAACACCATTCCACTCTAATGTCCACATCTACACAAGTAAGTTTGATTGGGAGAACCATGAGGTTCAGCAAGAGCATTGCCAGCTCTGTGTCATAGGGGGTTTTACATCTGTGACTGGCAGTACATTTATGCTTAAATCTCTTAGAAATAATGTACCCTTACCTCAAGCATTAGTGCATCTATTCATACTTTTTGATTAAGGTCTGGAATACTATTGAGATATTATGAAGCTTCATTAAATTAACCAAATCTCTCTTTTTCAGGACCAGGCCTATAACATTATATTTCTGTGTTTGATTCTTTTTGCTACAGTTAAATATGCTGAAAAATAGAGAAAGTATAACTTCAGTTAGAAAAAGAACAGAAGACAAGAAGACATAAATAAGGTCCTTAATTACAGAGGAAACACCACTGTCTTATGAGTACTTGTTTTTTCTCTCATGAGCCGACTTGCTGGGTGGTGAAAAATTACATGATTAATCCTTCTTTGCCGGACCTTGTAAGTAAATGATAGTGTGGTCCATTTATGTATGTATCTGCTCTAAGCTATTTTAGCATTGTGATCCACAGGAGTTCTGCGCTCAAAGGTCTGAGGGCTGATTACAGAATAGAGATGTCTAAAGTGCAGGGGCAGAGAGAGGAACCCATTCGAAAGTAGAAAGTTCCAGACTGGCAAAGAGGTGGCTGATTTCTATAAGGATGGATGTGAAGGTCAACACAGGAACTAGTGGCTCCTGAAGAACGTAGACCTACTCAAGACTGTAGGGCTTACAGGTCTGAGGTGGGATGGAGACGAGGAAGTACATCTAGATAAGATGTCTGGGTAGAGAAATGGCGACCTGCAGGGTTCAGGTTGGTGTTGGGGGGGAGGCAAGAGTAATCGAAGAAGAGATCAGACAGGGTTAAACAGTGGAGTGTGAGAGGAGAGTCCATTATTTGTTGAGGGCAGGAATTTGAGGAGATAGTGAAAAAGGGATGGTTGACAGCTTCACCCCCAAGGTAAAGGGTCCTTTGAAGTTAGAGGGAAAACACTGTAGATGTAGGAGGCCAGGGAAAAAGCGTTTGGATAATGAAGCAATAGCAAAGATTCAGCAATGGACTTAGATTTTTGGTTTTCCTTTTCTTAAAAGGGTGGATTCCAGGCGATTTTTGTAATTTCTATGCAAGACTTTGAATCTCCTGAATTGATGATCCTTCCTGCCAAGTAGTGAGGTTTGTTAAGGTGTAGTGCTTTGTATGTGAGGCAAATTGTTCTTCTTTTTTTATATATTTAGCTTATTTATTATTTTGCAAAACTAGAATAATCATAAAAACAATGGCAAATAACACAAGAGTCATGGGGACGAGCGCTTATAGTTACATTCATGTTGGCACTCCTACAGACAAAAAGAAACTGCTGAGGGAAACCACTCTTCTCAATTAATATTCAAGTTGACCGCTCAGCCCCGGTCCCTATAATTTTTGGCATTTTTTCCACACAGCCTCTCCTCTTATAGACCACTTTCTTAGCCATCGCACAATAATCCATACCTCTATACCATCCTTCGAATGGTGGTGGGCGGTCTTTATGTCAGTACTGGACAATGTCTTTTTTGGCCACCATGAATCCCACTCCCACCAGAGCTCTCGGAGCTTGCTCCCTACCCAACCGCCCATGATTCCCAGCAGCACCACCTTGGATTCTAGTTTAAGTGGGGTACCTATAGTGTGCCTGAGGGCCTCATGTATCTCCCTTCAGTATCTCTGAATGGGAGGGAGAGGACTCACAGACTACATAAATGGAAGGTTCATGTGGCCTCTGTGCACCTAACACAGAGGGAGTTGCTCACTTTGCCCATCTTCCAAAGCCTTTCCGGGCTGTAATAGTTCCAGTGGAAATAATTACATTGAATTAGTCTACGGATAGAAGGTATGACCAGCGCTCTGGCAGCCATTTTTGCTTCCTGCCATTTTTGCTTCCTGCCATTCCTTATCTTCCATTTCTCCTGCATCCGCCTATCATGCTGCCTGTGTGTTCATTAGAGGGTTGGGAGCATTTAGGATCAATGCTCTGTCCTGCCTCGACATCCGGACTGTCTGCTTCAGAATAGAACCAATACAGTTAGATTGAAGTCGTGTTCAAAGTAGGTACAATATACAATGTACAGACCAAACAAAATAGTGAATGGATGCTTGTCTGGGGGGGAGGTTCAAGTTCTTTGTAGTGTTAGGCCTGGGTGTATTGGAAGATCATTCCTTAGAGATCCGTGTTTTTCTTGATAATGGTTATGAACACATTCAACAAACACCCAGTAAACCTTTAAATTCTCTCGCAGTCTCCAAGGCAAATGTGTCCCCTTTTCTTTGTTCTGCATTTCCTCTCATGTGGTTATTCTTTTGCACGGACACTACAGTCTCATCATGCATCAGATGCACCAAAGACCAGGGCTCAGCAGTATGCCCCTTGTGCATCATTATGGAAATCCCAACAAACGGGGCAAAGAGAAGTGCAGGCTTTTGTGCTGCCCATTCAGCGCTTCTGGGATTTTCATTCTTAGTTTGCGTTTACAGTCAACTTTTGCTGTGTATAGCTAGACTGGTTGTTTACAGTACATAACATATTTAAAGTGGACTTTTGTTCCACCACTTGCTCAGGATTGTTGTCTTCTTTTGATTCATTGTTTTACCTCCCTATTCTTGTGTTTGTCCCTTTGTCCTACTCAGGAACATTTTGGTCTCTAGATGTTCTGACAATATTTGCTTCATCTTTCCACTGCAGTCTTCAGGGGACTCTTTTTCCACTGCAGCAGCCTTAAATAAAATGCTGCCACTGTTATCTACCTTTCCCCAACCCGTAGTTACACCCATAAGAGAGACTCCCAGCACATTGTGACAGCTACAGCAGCTTCATTTTCAGATCAGCGGCTTGTAGCAACAGCACTAATGCTGCTGGCACACTCAGCATATTATGCTGTGTGTAGTATCAGCAAGTAAATACCTTTACTTCGCATGCCTTACATCGCATGCCTTTACAACGCAGTTGTTACAGCCACCGCGTTGTTGCAACACAAACTATTACTTCGCAAGTCATTTCAACGACTTGCTGTAGGGGACGCGCTGGATTTAGGAATATTATAATTTGCTATTCCTACTGCAGGTTGTGCAACTGCAGGGAAGGTGTTGGTTGGTAAATCCAACACCAGTGCGCCCTCCCTACAGCAAGTCGTTGAAACGACTTGCGATGTAATAGTTCACGTTGTAACAACGCGGTCATTGTAACGACCGCGATGTAAAGGCATGCAATGTAAGGCATGCGTTGTTATGGCTGTTTCCCAGTACCAGCACAGGTGTGATGTGAGCAGGTGGTTGCCCTTGCAAAAATTCAATTTTTCCAGACAAAAGATTAGGAAATCTCTCTGATGGCATGATTCATACTCTGTTTGACCTGGTGCCTTGCCTTATATAAATACTATGCGATCGTTATGCCACACGTTTTCATTACCTTTGATATAATATCAATAATTGTTTAGGAAAAACATTTCTTAAAATATTTTAACATTCATTAAGTCAGATTCAAGCATTTTAGCTTACTTTCTATTGTGTTTAATAGGGAAAGACCATAATCATGATGCCTGCCTCTCGCGGTGCTGTGCAGCCCCAAATTATTTTTAAAGCTGCTTATCTTTTTTCGATCACCAAAAATATCTTCGAGCATGCTGCAAATACTTGTATTTACTAAACTATCCTGTTGGCAGCTGGTCATTTTTTTAAATGATGAGCATCTTGGATGGGTGTTATTGGCCATTCAAATGAACCTTCGGTTTCACAGGTTTGCCAGAAACCAGAAGATTTTCATTTTGTAATTCGTCATAAATGTATTGCATTCATATTTTAAATATGTAATTGTAATAAACAATAACTTTATCTTATATTTGACATTGCCATACTATTTCTTGATAAAAATGAATTAGTATGTTTACATTTTATTTTATCGATTTCTTGATTATTTTTTTTTAATCTAAGATCACATGTATTTTTAAAAGCCCTTTTTACTAGGTTAAAGATGATGATTGCTGCACAAAAATGGTTGCCACACTGATTGTAGGAAGTCCTATCTTTTTTCTGCTTGGTCACCTGTATATTTTGCCTTTTTCTGGACCCTATGATTTTTCTGGTGTTAGAACCCTATGCACTTTATCCCTGCTAACTAGTGGTAAAGTCCCTATTATATGGTACAAATTGTACCCAGGACTTTTAAGTTCAATATCCCTAGTGGAGTGCAGGACCTATAGTGTCATTTCCTACAGAGACAATGTAAACATGGCTTCAGACCTACCGATATAGCCTGACTGTAGCACTGTGAAAACTGCAATTCAGTATTTCAAAATAAACTCTATTGACAGGTCAAAACCTCCCCTTTAAATATTAATCTCACCCCTATGTACGCCTCAATGTCCACAAGGAAGGGTCTATGGTATATAAAAGTAGGACTTGAAGAAATGTTATGTTAACGTCCTAACAGTGACTGGCCCCAAAAAGCTATTTTTTACTGTGGCAGACCTACCTGTCCGGTGTAGAAAACTAGAGTTCAGATTCAAATCCAAATCTTGTATCTCTGGGATGGAACTAGCTAGAAATATAAACAAATAGTTTTAATAGTTATTAAGAATCCAACTCAATGGTGAGGTCAAATGTTTAATAAATATTAGAGAAAAGTAACTTTTAGAAATTTACCTTTTCCCTGCCTGAAGTTCCTGGGTGTTACATTTGCATTTGCACTCTCACTACTGCTAACCTGTAATTAGCATTTGAACAGGTGTGAGAAAAGTGTGAAGTGCGTCCCAGGAGTAAAGAATAGGCTGGCTTGAATAAGCAGAGCTGACTCCTGTGAACCTGACCGAATATGCAGTGTGGGTCTGTGAGCAACTTTTTTGATATTACAGTGTCACATCCTACTTGAATGTCAAATCCTGCTTGACATGTGTCCTTGGTTTACGTATAACACTGGTGGCACACTTGAAATGAATGGAAACAGGCTGCCAAAAAAGTCTTGTGTATCATTTTTTTCAAATGTATTAAGACAGAAATTACTTCCACTATACCAAAGTCATCATTTTTTCATGGTTGAGCCTGTTATACCAAGGAGTACATTCAATATGACAGTACAAGAAATGTACCATGCATATTTCAGCCACAGTCATGGGTACCTCTAAAAGCTATCTCTGATGTACGAGGGTCAGCATTTTGCCATTGATACGCACTATAAAATGAGTACAGGAAATCTTATGACAGGAGTTACCTCAAATATCAGTTCCAACATTTTGCTATGGATCCACTCCATATGCTAAGAATTACGTGCATTATCTCAGGGCCTTGGGCCAGGTCTGGTGGTGCATGTTCTGTGTCCCTGCCACTGGGAATGACTGGTTTAGCAGCTTTCTCAGCTAGACAGTTCGAGGCCCCACAGCTAATAATGGTGTCTTCGTAGAAACATGTCAGGTCCTTTAGTTTGCCATGGGTAACATCACCCATCCATATGCTAATAGTGCCCTTGTCCATAAGGCAGAAATAACCTCCAGTATACTAGACCAGCAGCACACTTGCATGCATCAATCAATCACTGCATTTGTAAAGCGCGCTACATACCCGAGAGGGTCTCAAGGCGCTGGGGAGGGGGGGGGGGGTGCTACTGGTCGAAGAGCCAGGTCTTGAGGAGTCTTCTGAAGGCCAGCAGGTCCTGGGTCTGTCGTAGGATGGTGGGGAGAGTGTTCCAGGTCTTGGCGGCGAGGTAGGAGAAGGATCTGCCGTCGGCGGTGGTTTTTCGGATGCGAGGGACTGTGGCGAGGGCGAGGTTGGCTGAGCGGAGGGTTCGGGTGGGGGTGTGGAAGCTGAGTCTGTTGTTGAAGTAGGTGGGTCCGGTGTTGTGCAGTGCTTTGTGTGCGTGGATCAGGAGCTTGAAGGTGATCCTTTTGTTGACGGGGAGCCAGTGCAGGCCTCTCAGGTGGAGTGTGATGTGGCTGCGGCGGGGGACGTCGAGGATGAGTCGGGCCGAGGCGTTCTGGATGCGTTGGAGTCGTCTCAGGAGCTTGTTTGTAGTTCCTGAGTAGAGGGCGTTCCCGTAGTCGAGTCTGTTGGTGATGAGGGCCTGGGTAACGGTTTTTCTCGTGTCGAGGGGGATCCATTTGAAGATCCTGCGGAGCATACGGAGGGTGTTGAAGCAGGATGCGTAGACGGCGTTGACTTGCCTGGTCATGGAGAGAGTGGAGTCGAGGATGACCCCCAGGTTGCGTGTGTGGTCCGTGGGTTCCGGGGCTGTGCCTAGTGACGTGGGCCACCAAGAGTCGTCCCAGGCTGATGGGGTGAGTCCGAGAATGAGGACCTCTGTCTTGTCTGAGTTCAGCTTCAGTCTGCTGTCCTTCATCCAGTCGGCTACGGCCTTCATTCCTCTGTGGAGGTTAGCTTTGGCGGTGTGGGGATATTCGGTGAGGGATATGATCAGCTGGGTGTAGTCAGCGTAGGAGATGATGTTGAGGTTGTGTTGTCGTGCGACGTGGGCGAGGGGGGCCATATAGATTTTGAACAGCGTCGGGCTGAGGGAGGATCCCTGTGGGACGCCGTAGATGATCTCGGTGGTTTTGGAGCGGAAGGGTGGGAGGCGGACGCTCTGGGTTCTGCCGGAGAGGAAGGATGTGGTCCAGGCCAGGGCCTTCTCTTGGATACCGGCGTCATGGAGGTGTGCTGATATGGTGCGGTGGCAGACCGTGTCAAAGGCTGCTGATAGGTCCAGGAGGATGAGGGCGGCTGTTTCTCCTTTGTCCCTCAGGGTCCGGATGTCGTCAGTGGCGGCGATGAGGGCGGTCTCGGTGCTGTGGTTGCTGCGAAAACCGGATTGGGAAGGGTCCAGGATGTTGTTAACTTCGAGGTAGCGGGTCAGCTGTAACACATTCTCTCACACACGTTCTCACTATATTTCTTGCACTGTTTTGTACATTTGTTTTCTGTCACACTTAAAACACAGACACACTGCCACTCCCATTCCATTAGCCAATCTGCTTTAATTGTGTTAGAAAATCTTGCCCTTATACCTCTGCTATACCTGCCTTTCCTTTTACTGTTGCTTAACAAAAACATATTCTATATACGCTATTCAAAAATAATAATATATTGCCTTGTCAATGTTTGTTACAAGTAGGGTGTGAATGAATAGTACACTTCCTTAAAATAGCTGTACGGGGCATATATTTGGTTTCACGTGTGAATCAAACAGTTACAGTATTGGAAATTAACTAATCCACTGTCCAACATGTAATATCACAGCATCCAACTGATCTGATGAAATGCTTGATTTCGGCAACCATGGAGTTTATCCAGTAACACTTTGTGTTTTTTCGTTGTTTGAGACCCAACTTACAATGTAAAAAAAAAAAAAACTACATGTCCCGGAATGAAGCATTGTGGTGAATGGAAAGCCAGGAATGGCTGAAGGTGTCACATGATCCTCAATCCAGAATCTTACCCCAAAGCCTCAGCCCTATTCTGCTATCCCGCATTCTCAGTCCACTCTCCCCTCTTGCACCAGCCCCGTTATTACAGATGGAATTAAGTAGGCATTTAGTACTATGGAAAGAGCAGGTATTCTGTGGGCGCCTTTTTAGAAATATGTGTATATTTAAGAGAGTTGTGTAAATTTTATATGTACAGAGTAAGAGGTGTGCTCATGTAAGTGATGGTGAATAGGGTGAGTGAGAGCAGCGTGAGTGGAGCGAGTGTAGGGTGGAAGATGTGCCTATGTGAGTGTCAGGTGAGTTACATGAATCGAACTGCCCATGTGAGCGTCGGGTGAGAGGAGTGAGTGCAGGCTGGTGTGAGAGCTGTAAATGCAGGGTGAGTGGTGTGCCTGTGTGTGTGGTGCAGGGTGAGCAACAAGAATGAGGGGTGATCTATGAGAGTGACTGGTGCATGGTGAGAGTAGTTAGTGCAGAGTGAGTGGTATGTCCCTATGAGTTCCGGCAGATTATTGTCCCTATGTGCAGGCAGGGTGAACAGAGTGCCTGTGTGAATGCAGGCTGAGAGGTTTGTCGGTATAAATGCAGGGTGAGAGGAGGAAGTGAAGGGTGAGTGCTGTGACTCCAAGGTGAGGGCTTTTCTTGTTTGTGTGGTGAAAGTACAGCATGAGTGCTGTGCCCGCATGAGTGAAAGGTGTGAGTCACAGGAGTGCCTAAGTGAGTGCAGTCTGAGAGTAGGGTGAGTGATGTGACATATGAGTTTGGGTGCGGGTGAAAGTGCAGAGTGGGAGGAATTTAATGCATGGTGAGAGTTGTGCCCGTTTGAGTGAGATGGCATTGACAGTGACAAGTGAGTGAAGTTTCACATGAGTGCAGGGTGAATAGTGTGCTCCAGTAAGTGCAGGGTGAAAAGCGGGAGTTCAGGGCGAGTGGTGTGCTCATGTGGCCGCAAGGTAAGTGGAGGGAGAACAGCGTGAGTTCATGGCAAGGGACATGAGCGCAGTGAGGTCGCTGTGAGTGCAAGGTGAGCAGTATGCTCGTGTTAGCGCAGGGTAAGAGGAGGCTGAACGGTGTGAGTACAGGGTAACAGCGTGACTGCAGTGTTATCACTGTAAGTGTAGGGTGAACGGTTAAAGTGACAAGTGAGCGGAGTGTCATGTGCATGCAGGGTGAGTGGTGTGCTCATGTGAGTGCACGGTAGGAGGAGGGTGAATGGCATGGTGAGCAGTGAGAGTGCAGTTTGATCGATGTGAGTGCCGGACTGAGAACGCAAACCAGCCCTGGCAGTTAATTCGAACTGCCAGCATCACCGGTATTTTGATGTCCCAGCCAGTACAAATATAAGCAAAATCACCTAAAGCTGGTATTTTTTGCACTCATCTGTGAATACTTCAAACAACACATCTAAATCGAAAGCACTTTTAAATGTGTTCTAGGGCTGCATTAATGATCCATGACTAATAATTACACTTTAGGTTTAATTAAGCAAATGGAAACAAAGACCGAAAAGTCATGTTACAAATGAATGCATACCATTTCATTTAACAGCCCTATTTAGTGTCAAGGCGAGGCCTTTGCAGACCCTTTAAACAACAGCAAATGGGCGGTGGTTTTCTTTTGGAAAGGTGGCATCCCTACTCCTGAGATGCCTTTCCACTAAATGCATTCCTCCACTGTGTGGCAGTAAAAATGAAATACAGAGGTAAGGAATAGGCAGAGTGGGGGACCCAGGGTGTACTGGAACCAGTGAACAAAACAAAGCCTCGTTAACCACTTCACAAAAGGCATGCAAATGGTCTTTTAAAGACCTGTAAAAAACGTGGGTGTGGCTAGGATGAGACTCCTGACACTGCCCTGCCAATGCCACCACAGCTCAAGGTTCAGCAGTCCGGGCTGAGACGGGTGGGGTGTAGGGGGGCTAAAGCCCTTTTAGCCCTGTGGGCATTGCACGCCTTCCTGCCCATCGCTCCTGTCACCCACCCAACCCTGTGTCCCTCGCCCTGCCTAGATCGCTTGCCCTCATTTACCACCCACCTAGAGTAGATGGCAAATGGGAGCAAAAATGTCCTCAGAATGAGGAATTTGCATGTTGAAAATGACCTGGTAATTTGTGTTCAACCCAGTTATTCTGTACTGGGGTGAATGTATGACATTGTTCTGCATTCTGTCCATCTATTGGTGTTTTTGCAACCCAGTTATTCCCCATTTGAGGTCAGTAACTCACTTGTGCATGGTGCACTTGTCGAATTACCGTCTGCAATCAGTGCTGCCACACCCTATAGCTTCGGTTTACAAGTACCTCGTAAGTAGACCCTTAGTGTGTCAGAAACATCACACTTAAAAATGAATGAAGCGGATTCACATAGCGGTTTGTGAGTGTACTGAAATGTGCAGATTCTTTTAGAGCACATTACAACTCTCGCAATTCACAAAAGTAGTTTTTGGACTGTAAAAGGATTTACTCACAAGGAGACTTCGATGTGATTAAATCTGCTCCTTTGGGAGGGCAGTCGGAATTCCATGAGGTGAATCCCGTGGAATGGTTTACACCCCCACAAACGTAAACCTGTGTTAGTTTTCACTAACCCATCTGCAAGTCATTGCCGCTCTGGAAATGCTCAAAGATTTACTCGTGGCTAGAGCAGAAGTGAATCCATTTGTAGAGCACGAATGGAAAGGGGACGCATCCAAAATCGGTGGAGTTGTAATGGAATGGGGAAGATTGGCTTTCCCTCAGAGAAGAATAAAGAAACAAAGTTAGGAAGTGTGTTTATGCTTGCTCAGGTTATTACTATCATGCGCAGATATACTCTTTATAATAGAATACTCAAACGTGACCGGGAGTAGCCCAGAAAGCTGCGACTAGCAGACGGTTCCTTTGTATTTTATGTACTTTTATTTCTTGTATCTGCAAAACAAAAATGCATGCATGCTATTAATAGTACACGACAAAAAAAATAATCAGCCCAGAAATTAACGAAAATAGTTTTAAACAGGTGTTAAAATGCAGAGATAGAAGGAATAAGTTTCGCCAATTACAAAATATTCCACGTAAAGCAATCTAAGATTCAGCATAATCTTCAAGGGGAGGAGACAGTAAACATGATAAGTGGGAAGAAAGCGGAGCCTGGGTATGGTGAGAAGAAATACAGGTGTAGCTAGGATTTAAAGTACACCAAAGCAGTGTTCCGATGACAGTCATTAAATTATAGGCTTTGCATTTATTAGCAGGTCATTTCATGAATTGGTGTACCCGGAATGACTCCCAAGGACGGCGCAGTGAGCATGCCTGAGGCTCCTCTGCAGTTATTGCATTAACTTTTTTTTAATCAAAATTGGATCTTTGCCGAGGTACACACAGGCCGCTCCGAGAAGCTGATACACGAAATGTTATGAGTTTTTGGTTTAGAAAAATATTTGGCAAATCCTTGTCCTCTTGGTCTTGGTGCTTTCTGGTAGAAGGACCTTTTGGTTTAGGAATTTCCAAATAGTGAAGACTTTGAAGGGAAATCCGTTCTTGTGACCTTCCAAAAACCTTTGTCTGTCTGATCAGTGTCTCTTGCATTTCTTCTGCCTTCTGCAGGTCAGTGCCTGCCTGCGCGCGGGGTGCACACTGTTGTCTGCTGAGTATCATGCACATTACTTACCACAAGCACAACAATAGTAGAAAGGTGAGAGGGATGACTAACTTACTCCCTCATACATTTGTGGACCTCAGCTGTAGCTATTTTCAGACAGGCAAGAGTAATAATGATAAATTCACTTAGTTTAGTCATCAAGAGACGAACCTTGTTTGATCATTTCTTTGTGGGCTACAGTCCTGTAAATCCTACGTAATGGAAAAATCTCATTACTGCTTCATTGCTAAGGGACAAATAAATAAATAATCATAACTCAACAAATATGAAATATATCTCTGAACTTTGAACAAACCGCTATTCACCATGCTCGCTACGCCACCAGATTCAAGCTAGCCTGGTTGATAAGGGATGATACCCCAAAACCGGTCCCAGGATGCTTGTTCCTGTTCCAGGGAGCAACTGGCCTGGCAGTTCGGGCTGGACTTTCCCATAGGGAGCAGGGTCAAGACTGATTTGCATATGGCTGGGTCTAAACTGGAATGGCATAGGGGGCAAAAAAAGATGAATTTAACCCAGAATTGTGACTGGGTTGAATGTGTGATTTGTTCAGCATTCCGTCCATCATCATCTTTTTGCACCTATTGTAAATAATGGCATTGTTGTGTTTCAGTGGTGCCATTTAATTTCTGGGCTTACTCTCAAGGCACTCTCACTTCTGGAAGTCTATAATTTTCAGTTTGCACCATCTTCTTTCCAGCTCCCTGTTCATATTCTCTGTTTTTAGGCTTTGCACCCAGATAGTTAGGTACATGAACCACACATCTCTTGTTCTCTGTTGTGCATCACCAGTGCCCCTAATAGCCACCTTGAATTGCATATGTATTGCCCTATAGATAATTTCTGCAGAGTTACTGAGTTCCAGTATTTCAAAAAAATGAGGCGTACTGTTTGTCTTCTGGTGCCCTGTTGGACAAGCCCTTCTGGCAGGTTCACCCCTGAAACTTTTTGCTTTTTATTGTGACCTGGTGTTAGTGATTTTTGGCTTCTGCGCACTTTCCCACTGTGTCCCAGGGTAAAGTGCGTGCGTGTAGTGAGGTTGGCCTGCCCTCCCATAGGAATGCATCGGGGAATGTATGTGTCCCTGGTAGTTCCTGATGCGTGGGGAGTGCAGGTGCGAGTTTGGTATGTGCGGACTCGTGTGATGAAATGCTGCGCGATGATGTGTGCGGCGTCAATCTACCTAGTGTGGAAGTGCCACTTCTAGAAGTTGGCATTTCTGTGTGCAGTGTGAGATAAGTGCCTTGTCTGGCGATTGGCTGGCTGAGGTTATGTGATGGGCTAGGGAATCCCCAGAGTGAGGAGGAGTCACCCAGTGGTAAATGGGGAGATCAGCAGCCAGATGAGTGGGAGGAGTACACCTGGGACCTGAATAGGGCTGGGCTTTCCCCACACAATACTGGCTCCGCCCCCTGTGGTGCGACTGATGACCCTGGTCTGTCCTGTGAAAGGAAGGAGAGGAGCTGAGCAAAACAAAGTGCTCAAGTGCTCCTGAACCAGTTGTAACTGGTTCTGCCCTAAACCCTGTGCTGTGTCACAAAAGGTAACCTGTGTATAAAAAGGGGCTGTGACCCCAAGTAAAGTGTTCTCACTTGTTCCTAACTTTAGGGGGACACCCTGCCAGGAGGAACCTCCGCGGGACCTAGCTGCTGGGTCCTGAGGGTCCCTGCGTGCTGGCCTGCCTGGCTGTGCTTTGCTGGGTTCCCCCCAGCCCAAGGACTTGCTGGGCTCTGCCCTTTCTCTAGGAGGGCGCTTCAGGGGGTGTTGGCAGCGAAGGGAAACTGCCTAGCCCCCCCCCCCTTTCTCGGCTGCTCGAGCAGGAGTCTACCCCGCTTTATTAGGGAGTTAATATCCCTAGCGGGTGCCCACCCCGCCAGGGACCTTACCGTTTTCTTTTTATTTTCCTAAGCGGGTGCCTACCCCGCTTTATTGTTCCTTGGAGGGAGCCCACCCCTCATTGCCCCAAAAACCAAAGGAAGACCACTGCCGCAACCCGGGCTTGGCCAGGAAGCCAGGTGGCCGCGGTGAGGGCGTGGGCGTGGCCAAGCCGGAAGTCGATGGGAGCCCACCCCGCGCTCCGGTGAGCGAAGGAGGCCGTTGAGAAGTAGAGAGAGAGCCCCCGAGGAGCGGGAGCTCTCCTGTGCCGGCCGCCACCTGCGAGCGAGACGCCACCGCGGAAGACCCTGCCTGGAGCCTCGCCCGTTCCCCAGTGAAGTCCCGGTCCCAGGAGAGGGACCGGGCGAAGAGGGAGCCCCGCAGCGCGACCGGAGTTCTGCCGGCGAGTAGACCGCCGAAGAACGGTGCAGAGTCCCCAGGAGCAAGCCGGTGAGTCTCGCAGGGCTGGGAGGCTCCGTGGGGGTGAAAGTGGTGCCGGTCCCCAAAATCGGCTTCTGTCCTGAGCGGGGCCGCCGCTGCGGGCCGCTCCAACTGCGGGGGCATTTCTGTTGTGCCTGCGCAAGACACCAGGGCATTTCAAGTGTCGGGCGGCCCCGGAAGGCAGCGGGCCGCCCCAACGTTGTTTGGGACCAATTATTCTTTTAGAGCCCTATGAGGCTCCAACCAATCCAACGTCTGGGGCATTATTTATCAAGAGCTTGCAGGCTCCAACGAAGGGGGCATTATCATTCCCAGAGCCTAGGTAGCCCCCTACGCGCTGCATCACTGATTGAAAGGCACAGTGGTGCCCAGGCTCCTTTTTCCCAGCTGCCCAGCACTTAGTGGGAAGCTGCAACGTTTAGGTGGTGCCCTGCACCCTGTGCGTTGCTGCATTCGCAGCTAGCCCTGACTCTGGTGGACAAAGGGCGTTTGAGCCCCTGAGAGGCCAGGTTGGCCTAGGGGACAGGTCTAAGTGATCTGTGCGCGATTTGTCATTATTGCCTAATGTGATTTATGCAATGCTTTGTGTAGCCCTCTAGATGTATTTTTATACCTAGGAGGTTGTGTTACCTAGTATAGTGATACTAGTGAGTTCATGGTTCCCTGCGTAATATTTTCCTAAGGTGGTTAGGGTTGCGTAGGTGGTACTTACCTGATCCAGTGGTTACTGGTTGTGCGCTACATTTATTATTTGTTCTACATGTCTACATTTACAATTGGTGATTTGTGCTAATTCTGACAGTGGTCCATGTGGCCCTGTCTTGTGTAAATAGTCCCCTGTAAAATTCTGCCCAGTGCCAGTTTGCACTGTGTAAATTACGTGATTATCATCTAATGTGTTTATTATAATTCAAAGGCTATTTTTATATATATCCTTGTGTGAAGTTCCTTTTGTGGTGGGCCTAGGGTGTTGTTGCTGTGTGCGCGCGCAAACGCTTTACACATTGCCTCCGGGATAAGCCTGACTGCTCGTGCCAAGCTACCAAGGGGATGAGCAGGGGTTATCTTTGGCGTGTAACTTCCTCGCCCTGACTAGAGTGGTGGTTTCTGCCTGGCTTTGGCGCAAGCCCTAGCCAACCAGAAATCCCATTTCTAACATGCCCCGTTAATTAAAGTGCACCGTGTGTAAGGCCTGTGTTGATTTGCTTATGTTCGTTTGTCCGTATGCATTTGGGTGGAGAATCGTGAAGTTCATCTGTCTGTGAAGCTGCATGCATTCCTGAATAGCATTTCAGTGTGGCAGGCTTGAATAAATAACCATGTAATACATTGTTAAGGAGCTGAAGAGGGCACCCGTTTGGGCTATAACCCAAAAGTGATATGTACAACAAATGGTCTGGCAAACGTATACAGCTACTCAATTTTACATCACACGACAAGTGGTGCAATAGTGCAGGTCTGTGTTTAGGATGATACATTTTTGTGATGTATCGAGAACAAATATTGAAATAGTTAGTAAGCAAGCATGTGACCTCAGTCAGAAACCCCTGTCTGGTGGGCCCAAGCAATTTTTTTGTTCTTCTTCAATATCGCCCGCCTATCTAAATACATTAATTGTCTTGGACAATACACAGGTTGTCAGTAAAATTAATTAAAAAATGCTTTCTGAAGTAGGCCATGATCTCGGGCCACAGGTTTTGCGCAGTATGTGACGGTGCTGGCATGGCACCACCAGCTATTAATGCATATAAAGATTATTAAAAACGAAACCAGTAAGTTCAGTAATCAGGGAATTGAGTTTTCCATTTCTATTACACCAGCAGTTTTTGGAAGACCAGGAGTGATATGGCAAACTCTAAATGTGCAACCTATGAAAAAAGTAGGCTGTGGCACAGTAAAATGATTTAGGCTCTCAACCACAACAGAAGATACTTTACAAGAGTCCTTCCTAAGGAAGGGAGAGCACTAACATAGACCTAATCCATTAGGAGTCATAAGCCGTCGCAAGATCCCTTGTTGATATGAAAGACTGGGCAACCCCATAACATTGGCTAATGTAGAAAGTTCAATACCATTCCTAGATGATTATGAATCTCCTAAAATCAAATCGAGAAGATAGCTGGAAAGCACCCATTAAGTGTAGGTAGAAGACTAGAGGTAGGCACTGTAGCAGACAAAACCTTATGTAGTAATCTCATGGGATATGAAAATACATTATGTCAGCAGAGACTTTCTCTTCGAGACAGTGAAACGTATGGGATTAGATGGAAGGGTTTACCTGTACCTTTAAAGAATGTATGTGAATTCCATTGCAAAAGTTGTCACCAATAATGAAACATATATCGCATTTCTTTAATCCAAACAGCAGATAGAGACATTCACTCTTGGTTTTTTTTCAATTTGACCTTTATTTATTGTTTTATTTTGCAGATTTTTGTACCACTAGCTATATTTGAGTACTGTACAAGTTAGCGAAGTGAAAATTGTTTAACATAGCATTGCAATAAGTTGAGTTTGGGGCCGTACATATTAGTGAAACTTCTCCACATAATCTTAACATGCAATTAGCTGAATCACAAGTTAAGGAACAATCCGTAATTCTAAATCATAACGTTTTTTTGTTTTGTTAAAGTACACAACAGTGTTGTTCCAGCGATTATAGGGAGGAGAAGCATCCTTGGGGCAGGAAGCCTCATCCACTATTGTCCAGACCTGGGTTCAAATAATGACCGCTCCATTGACTAGAAGGCAAAGGGGATCAGAAAGTTCAGGAATTCAGAATAAGGGTGACCTGTAGGCACACTACTGGAGGAACGGCCTTATCAACAAGGGACATGTTCTGCACAATAGAAGATGCAAGAGGCAGAATAATATGACCCTGCTGACAAATATGTATTCAGAAGAAAATGCTGATACATCATGAGGAGTCCTATGGTTAGTTCATTGAAGACGAGGAGGTGGTACTTAGGACGACACGCTAAAACGCCTGGTAACATCACCGGATATGTATGAAAATAAAATTGGATGTGCAGAGTACACAGAGCACCTGTGCACAAATGAGGTCCCGAGTTTCATCCCAGAGCCCTCACTCACAATACAAAATCCACCATTTCACGTCAACCTGATATCTCGCAACACCGCCTACTCATTATACTTGAATAATTTTCATATCCTGCCAATATCCTTAGGTTGCCTTATTAGTGAACATTAGGAGTTAAAGTTACATCACATAGTTGGGTACAAGGTTTCTCATAGCCATTATAAATAATGCAACATCTAACAGTGATTCTCTCCTCTTCTGTGATCAGATTATATCAAGATTTAGGTTTGGCCAAGATTTCACGTTTAATTTTAGCAATACTTAATTAACCATTGCTACTTTTCTCCTGAATGAACACCACTAACACAAACCAAGAAACCTTAACATGCAACTAGGAAACTTGTTTTCAAAGCTCTTTCATTTATAAATCTTGTCACACTTTCAATAAATGCTACCTTCTCCTGGGCAAACCATTATTCTAGATGCATTGTATTCACAAAGGCGTTTTATATGTGAATTAGGTCTGGACTAATGCCTGTTAGTGCCTCTCACAAACCTTCAATAGTCGTTTGAGTCTTTTAAAACATTATTTTCACAGTTCACACTTTACTGTGCTGCATTCTCTCATCAGGAACCTCATGGAATTACAACGAATAGCAGAGCCTCTGAGTTATGCAAAGGAAACCCCTTACTCAGTTGGTAACGTTATCAAGCTGGAAATTTGACCAAATGGCATGATTTCAGTAATACAGCAGTGGGTGAACAGGATGTCATATTTCCAGACACTTAGATATTCATTCTAGATTATTAGCTATATATATATATTCAAGAGTACATGTGGAGATTATGCTGGACTCTGCAGAAGCAATTCAGTCTTAAGAAGCGCATCGATTCTTTTACACAGAAAAATGGTGTCCTCTGTAGGGATCTGCTATTTCATCCCTTCTGTTTTACAGCTATTTACAGCCACTGCTAGTAGAAAGGTCACACTTGTCTGCAGTACATTGACCACATTCTGGCAGCAGTCCTGATTTCTTGTCTGTTCATTGCCTGCTGGTAAATTTAATTTAACTTATTGAAGCTGAATCCTAACAAAACCATATTATCATTGAGTCTCCCCTGTTGGGACATAAGGCTCTGCCCTTCAGATAGTCGGACAGTTTGAATGTTAGGACAGATTCTGGGCTCACAGATAACTGTTTTGTTTATGAAATGCACTTTCTTGCCATATTTTATCAACTGAAAGATTCTAAATACATTATGCCAGTTTTACCTTTTACCAATAATATATTTGTGACCAGCAATTTTGCTAAAACATGCTTGGACTCTGGAAGCAGTATCTGTCTAGGAGCATCTATAAAATGGCTGTATGACATTACAACGAATCCCTTTACCACACATTGCCTTTACCACACATATGCCTTTACCAGATACGCCTTTATAACAAAATGGTTAAAAAAAAATATATATATATATATATATATAAATTCACTGAAAAACCATAGGTTTCAGGCATGTTATAGTTCGAAATTAGCATTTAAAAAACAGTTGAAATTCACTGAAAAAACCATAGGTTTCAGGCACGTTATGTTAGGAATTAGCATTAAAAAAAACCTTAGAAATTCACTGAAAAAACCATAGGTTTCAGGGGCGTTATAGTTAGTTGGACATTTCACTCATACAAAACCCATGAAATTCCCTCGTTATAGTTAGTTCAGCTAACTATAACTCGCGACCCCGCAATGCACTGCTGATGACGTCACATATTACATCACTCATGACATGGTCAGTGACATCACTGAAGACATCTCAAATGACATCACTGATGACAATAATCCATGTTCTGCAAGCAAGGACGCACTCACAGGAGTTCACTTTCACAAGAATAATTTATTCGGAGGGACCGGCAAACTTGCTTCCTGATCAATAACACCTACGTGTTTCGAAGCCCCCAGCTCCTTCTTCCTGGGTGAATAGCAATTACGCAGGCAAAGTCCAAACACTTATAATGTCACATAATGATTGCCCCCTAGTGGGCTGCAGTTGAGTACCTTTCACAGCACATGACGGTGTTTGTAGTTTCTCCTCCGAGAAAATAAGGAACATAAATAAAAAATAGAAATAGAAAATAAAGAACAACGTTTAGAGGATATATATATATATATATATTTATTTTTTTTCTTTAAATTGGGGAGACCCCCTAAACCCCCATTATCTTTTTTAATTGTGCATTTAAATATTTTCTTAATTGGGAGGAGACCCCCCCTCAAACCTACTTTTTTTAACTTTTTTTATTTTACCACCCTATTCCCTCATCAAAACCTAAACGCACCCACCCCTAAACCTTAAAATCACCCTTTCCTCCCTATACCCATACCCACCCCTAAACCCAAAACCTACCTTACCAGCCTATTCCCTTACCCACCCCAAAACCGTAAAATAACCCTTATACCTATACCCACACCTAAACCCTAAAGCACCTGTACCACCCTATTCCCTTACCCACCCCTAAACACACCCATACCACCCTATTCCTTTACCCACCTCTAAAACATTAAAAACACCCTCACCACCTGTAAAGTACGAATCCAAGATAATCAGAAAAATCGTTATTGTAAGTTGAAACACCAACATGCAGCATAAGACATCACGTTCTGGTCCTTTCACTCCAGCAACTGTCCCAGTGTTCCATAAGACAAGGATCTAACGCACATGGAAACAAGCTGATAGAATGGAAGATACCGTACAAAAATAAACATATATGAGCTGCAACATATTTACAGTCAAACTTAGAAATATATACAATACAAATAAATGTATAACACAACACATCTTCCCCTCTTGAAGGAAAAGAACATACGGTCCACCCATGTCACACACAAAATACAACATCATTTTGGATCTAGCACATTTCCTTCTATTACGGCCTTCCACTTCATTCCCCTTCTCATTCATATTACTACCTGAACCAACATTGCCAGCAAGATCATTATAATTGACAGGTACGTTCCTTGCTTCCATCTCTGTTTCTCCTTCAATCATTTCCGCCTCACCATTTCCACTGTCAACCTCCTTGTTCATGGTAATGTCCTTCTCATTACTCACGCCCAGATTCAGAATATCCTTGACAGGATTGATTAGTAACTCTTCACTCATACTTCCACAACCCTGTTAGTACAAACCACAGTCACCTTTAAGAACTCCAATTCTTCTGCGGTTCCATACCTTTCCAGACAGACAGCATTATGTAAGACTTCTGACACTTGCAGAGGTTCAGAGAATTGACTCACCCTTTTTTACCTTCCATGGACTTTTAACCTTCACCCACATATCTTCACAAATCTGTGCATTCTCTGAGCCCCTCTGGCAGTCAAATGTTTCCTTATGCTTCAGATGCCTAATAGCAGTCCTTCTCACCTTTTCAAAGGGCATGTTAAATCAGAACTCTGTAGTAACCACTCAGGATTGTATTTAGTTCTCGAGCAATTTTGAGGACCTGAGTCTCCCAAACCACACCATTCTTAGCTGCCATTTGTAAAGCACCTTTTAAGACTCTGTTAAACCACTCAATCATGCTGCAGTTTCCACTAGGATTGTAAAGAGTCGTAGTTTGATGCTTCACTCCCAGTTTTTCTAAATAATTCTTAGCCAAATTTGACATAAATTGCACACTATTATCACAGATTATTTGGACTGGTAACCCTGCATCCACAAAAATGTTGTCAATAAACTTTAGCCCTTCCACTAAGTCTATCTTTTCAACCCCTTTGATGAATGGCCACCTTGAAAATCATGGCAATTATATATTTAGAAGGTGTGCCAATGGGACCCATGATATCCATGGCTACCGTGTGCCAAGGTTTCTCAGGTATGATAGGTTCATACATATTGTCCTTAATGATTTGTCTGAATTGGCACACCACATACAGTTCCTCACCAGTCTTTCCGCACACGTATCTATCCCTGGCCACCAGTACCATTTCTTAACTCTGTTTGGTTTTCACAATACCAAAGTGGCCTTTGTGACACATCTTCATTATATTATCTCTAAGCGTGGATGAGGGAATGGCTCTATCACCCCTGAGTACAGTACCATGACTCACCGATAATTCACTCCTGATTTCCCAAAAGTGTCTTAATTCTTTTCCCAGAATAGATTTCTTTGGCCAACCTTGCTCCAACCATTCAATGAGCTGTTGCAATTTACTATCCTTGGAATATTCCTTTCTCCATTCTTCTGCCTTTACTCTGGTGGCACCTTGATCATGAATGAGTGCAACTTGCAACTCATCCCATTCATTTTGATCACTCTCCTCTATATCTGTTGGCATATGAGATAGGAAATCCGCTCAAACATTGCTTTTGCCTGGTACATGCACCATCTTAAGCGGATTGACATTCTTGCTATTCTAGCAGATGCGTTGAAAAGACCTTTCCGTAGTTAACAGTTTTACAATGGATTTGTTCTCACTTCGAACTTTGCACGATTTGCCCCAAATTAAGGATCTGAAGTGTTCCAAGGCCCACATACAGGCGAAGGTTTCTTTCTGAATAACTGAGAATTTCTCGGCTGGGGATAATGCACGTGAACCGTATGCAATTATAGTCTACTTGACTACAGTCTTTGTGAATCTCAGTTCAATGTTCGCAAAACAATCTGCTAATGTTGGAAGCCCTTTCATATTAATGGGGATGAAATACGTCCCTGGTGATTTTGTGAATCAGGCTACTAATTTGTGACTTTGGCGGAATGTAAGAAAAAGAGTTAACTGTAATGAACCTAAGATGTTTTTAAAGTTTTCGTTCTTTAGCCTATGCCAATAAGACTTGACCTTTGTATGATTGCTGGGCACAGGACATGTATGCAAAAAATGCTCCCAGAGGAAACATTTAATAAAAACACTTTTCTTTGATTTCGATAATAATAGATATAAATGTATTCATCAAACAGTACGTTGCCTATTAACGTATGTCAGGAACACCAAATTACTAAACACACACATATATATATTCACTTAAAAAACCATAGGTTTCACACAAGTTATAGTTAGCTGTACATTTCACTCATAAAAAACCAATGAAATTCTACGTTATAGTTAGATCAGGTAACTATAACTTGCGCCCCCGCAATGCACTGCTGATGACGTCGCATATTACATCACTTATGACATGGTCAGTGACATCACTCATGACATCAATGATGACATCTGAAATGACACATTGTGCATTGCGGTCGCGCAAGTTATAGTTACCTGATCTAACTATAACGTGGAATTTCATTGGTTTTTTACTAGTGAAATGTACAGCTAACTATAACTTGTGTGAAACCTATGGTTTTTTAAGTGAATTTGCAAGGTTTTTTAAATGCTAATTCCTAACTATAACGTGTGTGAAACCTATGGTTTTTTCAGTGAATTTGTACGGTTTTTTAAATGCTAAGTTATGTATTTATTTTTAATTTTTGCGCGCACGGTGCGCTTCGCGCACCAAGCGCCCACGTGGCGCATTTCATACCGTGCACGCCCCGCCATTTTTTACAAAATGTCAATTGTTTTTTTCTCCCTTGTGGGTCCTTAGATTTCTATATTAAATGTGATTGTTAATTCTTTTTTTTTTTTTTTTTTTTTACCGTACGCGTACGGTAAGCTTACCGTACGCGTACTCCGCGATTTTTTTAAAAAAATTATTAAATTTATTTTTCATACTTTTTGGTCCTTCGTGAACCCCCTCACGAACGCTAGGGGGTCTGCAACTCTCTTCGTTGCCCCCTTTTCATGTTATCAACCTTTGTTTTTCAGTGCGAGAGACAGAAAATGGCGGCCAATACTTTCTGATTTCGACCGATTCGAATGTTTACAGTCATGTAACCACCAATCAGAATTGAGCTCGCGCACGGCACCGTACGCGTACGGTAAGCTTACCGTAAGCGCACGGAGCGCGCTTACAGATATATATATTGATTTAAATGCTATTTTCTCAGGACCTACTGAACAGATTTACACCAGACCTGCAAAAGGCACATCCCTGACCTGAGGACTACCTCTCTGCCCAATTTCAAGTAATTCTGTTCAGCCGTTCGGGCTGTAGCTCGGACTAAAGGTCCTATGGGAAAATGCATGGGGAAAACGCGTTTTGGGACCCCCCTTTTTTCTCAGCCCCCGCTTGACGAATCCCCCCGAGACTTTCAGGGTAGGAGCGGAGCGTAGCGCCCCATTAGTTTTGAAAAATTCACGAGGATTCGTCAACCGGCGCCAAAGTTATTCCAAATAGAATGTTGCGGATTTCCTATGGAAACACGGTCCTAACTATAACTATCTACTGGCGACCGCCAGTAGATAATATATATATATATTTTGTAATTTGTATATATATATCTGCTCCACTGCACCATACAGCGGATCATTCGCGGACGGGTGCTTTGTACGTGGTGGTGCCCCAACGATATACAACAGCTCCAAACTCCTTCAGCAATTGTAAGAAAGAGAACAGCACTCATGGGGGCAGTTTACCGATGTTTTATTCACAGCGCAACCAACGCGTTTCGGAAGACTCCATCAGTGTTTTCACGGCACACAGAGAGGCGTCATTTTAAATGCCATTTAATTATCGACAACAACATTGAGAAAGGACCATTTGCATATTGCCACATTGCGGCCGCCATGTTGGTGCTATTTAAGTGTTACATTCTTTCTGATGTTAATAGATTATACATCGTATCTGGAACACATCTGCTTTACATAGCATGGTGTGATTATACATTTCACATGCAATTAATTTCAGTATGACTTATTACGCCGTGTATCGGCTCATGCAACTATTGTAGCCCATGCTTCAGTGATATTGCCAAATCATGGCTTCCTAATACCATACGCCATCCGGACATTAGAAAATGATAACAAGGAACAAAATACAATAATCAAATTTATCAGAATTACTCATTCATAAATACTCAGAGGAATTTCTTTTTCTTATTAAGCCGTTAATTGGCGTGAGCCCCCCCAAATTAACCACTCCATCATATTTTTGTCCCTCCCAAATTAATCATCAGACCGTGTATCGGCAACAATGTTGTAGTCCTATATCTATTTAGGAAAAGAAGAAATCAGTATTTCATTAAACTTGATTATTTACAGAAACGTCCTTGACTGCCTCTCTGGGTCATCAAGTGCCCAAATGGACAGCCAATTCTTACCCACTGTTTAGGCCTTTTGGTGCCTTAGTTATATTGTATTGTATATTGTATTCACATTTAATGAATTCATGGCTAAACAGCACATTTGTTGAACAAAGAAAAGGGAAGAGAGGTTAACACATGGAGATTAACAAATAAATCGACATATATTCCAATATTCAGTAAACCAGAAGACTATGTATGGGAAAGTTGTATCCTGCTCCTTCAAAAAAATTCCTTATCACATGAAACACCGACTCTTCTGCAGGCAATAGCGGAACCAATCAGCGGTGGCTGGTGAATTTTGAAAGTGGTAGGCATGAAACCAAATCCTGAGTTAGACTGTGTGACTGGGGCGTCTCAAGCACAACTGTCAGAAGGGGACTTCAAGGAAGGGGAGGGGTGTTTCAAGGTGCATAGATGTGGAACGAACAATAGTAAATCTATACTTCCCTATATAAACTTTCCTTCACTACATTTTGGCAGTCGAAATCCTGTTCACAATGTTTGTGGTTGACATTATGACATACTACCCCTCTTTTGTACCTTCTGTGCCATCTCTTTATTTCCTTCTCTCCCTCTACTAGTGTCTTCATCTAGCTAGTTCCATTTCACCCCTTTCCACATCCTTTGGATTCTCCCTATCCTTCACTTTCCTCCTTAACATTCCTTACCTAGTCTGTTCCTTCTGACATCCAGTCCCTCATGGTTTTCATTTCCTCTCTTACTCCCTCCGTCCTCTTTCCTCAAAGATTTCAAATTCTTCCATGTGAGCTCTATCTCTTATATTATTCAGTACCTTTCTTCTACCTCTTCCCAGTTTGTTGTTCTGTGTGGCTGTGTTCCATTGGAGATTTTAACCTGCCCTGTATTAGAAGTGAATAGCTTCTCCAATCCTGATTTCTTTACAATCCAGCATTTGTACTTTAAATGCTAGAATCCAAGTACCAGAATGCAAAGGAAATCAAAATAAATTACTTATACCAGAGAATTGGTACTACTTCACCTCTTTGTCCCTCAGACGTCTCACACTTAATTTCAGTTATTTTTCCAGATCAATTCTCACCCTTATTCACACTTCTCTCTCACCTTTCTCTTCTTTTGCCTTCTACTTGTATCTGTGTAGGCACCTGCCTTCATCTCCTTTTCCACCACACCTTCTGTGCTCGGTAATATCAATTTTGCTGTCCTGCTCTGCCTTGTCACAACCTTTCTTTGCCCATGTCCAGAACGTGGCACAACATTAGACCGTCTCGGGCTTAGACCCTGAAGCTTCATTAGGTTGCCCTGCCTTTTGGATGTGTGGGAGAAACATCTTGTTCTGTATGAATAGGGAGTTTTTTTTACTGCATTGAAGTAAAAGGTCTGCTGAGTAGAAAATTAGATAGGGCTTTCTGTCATGTGGGATTAAGGTATTTTAAAAGTCCCCATTGAACTGACTAAGTATTCAGATCAGCATCGACATGTCATAAACACATACAACCTTCTAAAATGTATTTTTTTTAAACGTGGGTGGTCAACAAATTTTCTTATGAACATATTTCCAGCACAAGCTAGTCTCTTTGAGACTTTTATGTGGTATATGGGTCTTTGGCAATGTTTTGTAGACCTGCTGTACAGCAGCGCATATGGTTTCAGGTGTAGGTGGCTAAAGCTAATATATAAAAGCTCTGTGACACATCCAGGGCTAATGCGTTTTTTTTTAAAAGTGCATTAGCACTGGATGCTTCATGGTCCATTTATACTATTATTTCTAGCCACTCTGCTATACTGCATGGCTACAAAGCATTGCCAAAGTCTGCAATTACCATGCTGTATAACATGAACAAAAGGCAATAGCTTACCCAATTGTCTCAAAGACAAGACCTATTGGCTTCTGCAATGCTTGTTAAGTCTCGGCACAGTACCCCTGTGATCCTGAGCAAAACAGTTAATCTCCCAATGTGTGAAAAAAAAAATATGACAATCTGAAAAAAATCTTACCACACAAAGAAAGCAATTGCACCCATGTCCTTGTATTAGTTAAAATTTGGAAGCAGATAACATCTGTTGTCAGTATAGAAGCAGATGAGATCTATTATCGCAGTAACATCCATTTCAAAGGAGAAAGGAACTTCTTTAAAGTACATGTGCTATAATTAAACATAGCTACAAAAGGCAAGAGGTTCAACAAGGAGGACAAGGAAGAAATAAAATAAAAGTAGTACCTCAGTCACAGCAGGACAGCAATTAAATGGAAACAATCAGTACTTGGTCCATGCTCCAGCCGTAGGAAGAGGAAGTGAAACAGCATGCACTGGTCAATTAGAAGACAGCAAATAAGAATGATGATGCCCACAAATTTTAAGCAATGGGTGAGCTGCAAGCCGCTTACTGTAATACAATAACGCTCATAAGGGAGAGCACATGCAGTGCATGCACTGTTGTGGGCGAGACTAAAAAGGATGGGCTAGCTGTGTTTTGAAATTACGTTGTCGTTTCTGTCATTTTTGATGTTTGAGTTTTTCTTTTTTTTTAATACTGTGTTAATGTGAAAAAGAACAGTGGTTCATGTTTGTTTTTTCATTTGCAGGTATACATTACCTGGAGTGAATGGTTTAAATTTTGTCTTGAAGAATTCCCTCGGTGGTGGAGGCATTGCATCTTTAAGAAGTGATCCGCAGGTACGTCCTGAAGAAGAGTCACCGCTACCTTACTTTCAGTATATTAAGATCAATTTTGATTTTTGACTTTCAAGGTGATGTGATTCAGTGTTCTGAAGATGAAGTGCAACCAGAGGCGTAGTGAAGTCCCCTCTTTAACCAGCGGGTCTGCCTCTGGGCCTTATGGGCTGGTGAACTGGACCCCACTAAAATAATAATTAGCTGTTTATGGACCTCTCCTGCCTTTGGTTCTTCAGACAAACGTTCCAAAATATCACTCTTTGGGAAAACCACATCAAAAGGGTGTGGCCTAGTGAAGGAAACAAATATCAATGATGAAAAAGTAAACCTGTGAGAGAAAGCTACGAAAGGAAAAAATATATATAGCATGAAAAGAGGGATAGAAAGAATGGGTGGAGGAAGGAAGAGTGAACGGAAAGAAGGAAATGTGAAAGGAAAGAAGGAAGAAAAGGTAAAAACTGTAATGGAATTAAAGGGAGGAAGGTTGTAAGAATTATTGGATTGAAGGGTGAAAATGTGGATAGAAGGAAGTGTGTGAAGATGGAAGAGTGGAAAGTAAGAGTAGATGGGAAAGTAAAAAAAGAAGGATGGATTGACTGATTCATGGATATATTCATGAGTAAAAGGACTGGAGAATGTAAGAAAGCATGGTTGAGTGGATGGATTTTTGCGATGGAAATTTGAAGACCTGGACAGATAGATGAATAGTTGGAAATTAATAAATAGAACGGACAAAATATGGATGGATCAAAGGAGAAAAAAGAATGAAGGGAACTTTTCTAAAGGATTTGCTAAATTTACATGTTCTATGTGGTTAGAGGTATGGTTCAAGTCGAGGAGTATATACATTTTCTGGCTGCTCCCTGGAGTGCAAAATTCAGTTCGGTTTGACTGACTCGTCCTCCTCATCCTGTCATAAATTCACAATTCACTGTTAGTTGGACTGGTTTGTGTTGGGTGGTAAAGGGGAACCAGAGACGCAGTTTTTTATAGGACAAGCTGGAAAAACATGTTCTTGTGTTTGCTAGGATGGTGCATCTACAGTGAATTACAGTACAGCATTTGGCAGTGTACTGACTATTGTGAAATGCATCTGATAGAAAAAGGGGCCATCTGGAGATTTCACCTGGAAACTTAACTTTGTAATGTTCTTCAATTTTAGATCCTGAACCTTACTTCTCAAAATGTCTTCAAAGATTTGCCATTGTTTTGTCCCATTTTGTTTACCAGGGTGAATCGGCTACCATGGATTGTTACTGCAGTCACCCATGATCTACATTCAGCAAGCTTAATCTAGATTACGTGCTACAAGCCTCAGCTGTCTGTGTTTACTTGACAGCTTTACCAAAATGACACTGCTGCAACAGTCCACTGAGATATTAGTCTACTGAATCCTACCAGCAAATATATGTTGCGACTTCAGCCTTGCACAATTACATTGCACTGTGGTGCAGATTTATCCAAGTGGCCAGGAAAAACTAGAACGCAGTCATAATGAACCATGCTTTCATGTTTTCATGATATGTTCAACAGGCATTGGGACAACCAATAGATCTCACCTTTCAATGGATTTACCATTGTTTTTTTCCAATGCTGTTCTGCTTCTGCAATTAGAACAAATGCTTGTTCACCACTGCTGCTCTGCATTTGGTGAGGAGGGAGGTACCAAACCATTAAAAAAATAGGTGGGTAAGGAGATTTGACAGACGAACAGGGGGAGGGGTAGCAATACAGAGCGCACATGGTTAGGAATTTCAGCTGGGAAGCAGCACCCAAAAGACAGGACTAGGGAACACAATAGAGTGCTGAAAGAAAAAGAGTACCCCGTTTGTAATCAGTGGAAGGATACAAATCATCCAATTAAAATGATGATAAAAAGAAAACTATGCTCCAGAGTAAAGACGAACACAAGACGAGGAAAATTAAATTGACAAGAAAGCCACCTAGTAGTGGGCTGAACCACAACCTACTGTAAGTATTGGTATAGGTCAGAATAGGTCTTTTACAACAGGCAGCTGAAAGCTTACTGTAGGTAAGACCTAAGTAAGATCTAATAAAAATTGTGTTAGAATCTGCCATATTAATAGGTACAAAGGTGCTGGTGCGATTGAGGTTAGCTGATTGTAAACCAGAGTTTCCTGCTCGCTGTCCTCTTTGGCGGGAACAAGCCCTATAAGGGCTAGTCGGCCTTAGTTTAGCTGGCCTGACAGTGCCTTTAATTGGGTTTGTATCTTGTTTCCCATCCTGGTGTGTGAGTAGAATGCAAGTGTTTCTGTTTAGTGCAGAGATTCTGAAGTAAGCAGCTGAGATACATGCTTGGCACGAACAACATTAGGTAGGGGAAGGACACAACCGGAAGATCATACAATCAAGGCTGGACTGGACTAGCGGGCACCGGGCGTTTTCCCGGTGGGCCGGAAGGGTGAGGGCTGTTTTTGTTACTGTGGGCTGGTTTTGCAGCAGTGCTGGAATATCAGCCCCCTGTAACAAAAACATCAGCAGCATTCCCCGGACCCCCCCCATCCAGATCATCCTCCAGGGCCGGTCTGCCTTAATTGCCAGGGCTGGTTTGAATTCCCAATCCGGCCGTGCATAAAAATACAACTGTGTCATTACATGTATCTTGTCTCCATAAACATTCCATTTAAAGGAGCACAAGATAAAGCAGACAACAAAAAACTATAAAGAACAGGCCCCAAAACATAAATAACAGTCCATTGACAACTATAATCCAAGGTGTGCACTCCTTCCCTTAATGTTTGGGCTCATTGGTTCGCAGAGATGTTCCACACAGAAAGAGGAATGCTGTCTTGTATGGATAGTCCCTTGGGCAGAAGTATTGATGTTAATATGGCATGTGAGAGATTGCCCCTGTTGCGCAGAAAATATGAGCCGAATGGCTATACAGCGGTTGCTGCTTTGTGGATGGTTTCCCTGATTTTATCTCAAAAGGGCCAGCATTTACCCCCAGGTTTATGGTAGGATAGTACATCCTGGGCTTCAGGGAAGAAACAAAGAGCATGCAGGCCGAATGGTTTCTGGCTGCTCCCTGGAGTGCAAAATTCAGTTCGGTTTGACTGACTCGTCCTCCTCATCCTGTCATAAATTCACAATTCACTGTTAGTTGGACTGGTTTGTGTTGGGTGGTAAAGGGGAACCAGAGACGCAGTTTTTTATAGGACAAGCTGGAAAAACATGTTCTTGTGTTTGCTAGGATGGTGCATCTACAGTGAATTACAGTACAGCATTTGGCAGTGTACTGACTATTGTGAAATGCATCTGATAGAAAAAGGGGCCATCTGGAGATTTCACCTGGAAACTTAACTTTGTAATGTTCTTCAATTTTAGATCCTGAACCTTACTTCTCAAAATGTCTTCAAAGATTTGCCATTGTTTTGTCCCATTTTGTTTACCAGGGTGAATCGGCTACCATGGATTGTTACTGCAGTCACCCATGATCTACATTCAGCAAGCTTAATCTAGATTACGTGCTACAAGCCTCAGCTGTCTGTGTTTACTTGACAGCTTTACCAAAATGACACTGCTGCAACAGTCCACTGAGATATTAGTCTACTGAATCCTACCAGCAAATATATGTTGCGACTTCAGCCTTGCACAATTACATTGCACTGTGGTGCAGATTTATCCAAGTGGCCAGGAAAAACTAGAACGCAGTCATAATGAACCATGCTTTCATGTTTTCATGATATGTTCAACAGGCATTGGGACAACCAATAGATCTCACCTTTCAATGGATTTACCATTGTTTTTTTCCAATGCTGTTCTGCTTCTGCAATTAGAACAAATGCTTGTTCACCACTGCTGCTCTGCATTTGGTGAGGAGGGAGGTACCAAACCATTAAAAAAATAGGTGGGTAAGGAGATTTGACAGACGAACAGGGGGAGGGGTAGCAATACAGAGCGCACATGGTTAGGAATTTCAGCTGGGAAGCAGCAACCAAAAGACAGGACTAGGGAACACAATAGAGTGCTGAAAGAAAAAGAGTACCCCGTTTGTAATCAGTGGAAGGATACAAATCATCCAATTAAAATGATGATAAAAAGAAAACTATGCTCCAGAGTAAAGACGAACACAAGACGAGGAAAATTAAATTGACAAGAAAGCCACCTAGTAGTGGGCTGAACCACAACCTACTGTAAGTATTGGTATAGGTCAGAATAGGTCTTTTACAACAGGCAGCTGAAAGCTCACTGTAGGTAAGACCTAAGTAAGATCTAATAAAAATTGTGTTAGAATCTGCCATATTAATAGGTACAAAGGTGCTGGTGCGATTGAGGTTAGCTGATTGTAAACCAGAGTTTCCTGCTCGCTGTCCTCTTTGGCGGGAACAAGCCCTATAAGGGCTAGTCGGCCTTAGTTTAGCTGGCCTGACAGTGCCTTTAATTGGGTTTGTATCTTGTTTCCCATCCTGGTGTGTGAGTAGAATGCAAGTGTTTCTGTTTAGTGCAGAGATTCTGAAGTAAGCAGCTGAGATACATGCTTGGCACGAACAACATTAGGTAGGGGAAGGACACAACCGGAAGATCATACAATCAAGGCTGGACTGGACTAGCGGGCACCGGGCGTTTTCCCGGTGGGCCGGAAGGGTGAGGGCTGTTTTTGTTACTGTGGGCTGGTTTTGCAGCAGTGCTGGAATATCAGCCCCCTGTAACAAAAACATCAGCAGCATTCCCCGGACCCCCCCCATCCAGATCATCCTCCAGGGCCGGTCTGCCTTAATTGCCAGGGCTGGTTTGAATTCCCAATCCGGCCGTGCATAAAAATACAACTGTGTCATTACATGTATCTTGTCTCCATAAACATTCCATTTAAAGGAGCACAAGATAAAGCAGACAACAAAAAACTATAAAGAACAGGCCCCAAAACATAAATAACAGTCCATTGACAACTATAATCCAAGGTGTGCACTCCTTCCCTTAATGTTTGGGCTCATTGGTTCGCAGAGATGTTCCACACAGAAAGAGGAATGCTGTCTTGTATGGATAGTCCCTTGGGCAGAAGTATTGATGTTAATATGGCATGTGAGAGATTGCCCCTGTTGCGCAGAAAATATGAGCCGAATGGCTATACAGCGGTTGCTGCTTTGTGGATGGTTTCCCTGATTTTATCTCAAAAGGGCCAGCATTTACCCCCAGGTTTATGGTAGGATAGTACATCCTGGGCTTCAGGGAAGAAACAAAGAGCATGCAGGCCGAAATGGTTACGGACAAGCATCTGTGTAGTGCCTCTCCTGTGCAGCCATGTCCAACAAAGGAGGCTTTGGGACACCTCTCAATGAAGTCAACTGTTGCAATACATGATGGATTGAGGGGCGTAACTATTAATAGTGCAGCAGCACAGGACTCAGAGGTCTGAGGGGCACACTGCCTCCCAATTATATTTGTTTTATTATCAAACTAGGGAAAAAGGTGTACAATTTCCTTCCATGCATTAGGGCCCATTGCACTCTAGCTACACCACTGGACGGAAGCCGCTTTCCCATATTTCAGAAGGTCCCCCTCGGATGTGTGTTGCTCAGAGAAATTAAGCAGGAGTGAACCATGACTGGAGAGCACTGGCATAGCAGGCAGCAGCCCTAGTTCATCAAGCCATTGAGGAAGCCTAGCATAAATGTAATGCAGATGAATATTAGCTTAGTCTTCCAGATCACCAATCACGTCTGATTAGATCTCAATTGCACCAGCCCAGTGGCCTCCCTTGCCTGCGAAAAGCTTTCGGGAGTCGAAATAGCTACAGCATCCTATGGACGGCAGCCCATCATCCAGGAGAAGGTGCACTAACTGTGGACATGGCAGGATGCTTGGGGCTGTTCCCTAAGACTTAGTGGCAATTCATGCAACTGTTGAGATTTGTATTCCTCGAACGATTTACACGTATGTTGAGGACTGTTTTTCATTTCGAATGTGTAAAAATATTAAGCTAACCGCTTCAAAACTGAAATGCACCGAAATAAAAGATGATGATGCACCTTTGGTTTCATTGCATCCTCCCAGTGATGCTACAAGTTTTGGAGCCACCCATTCTTGGCACTACTGCTACTGTCTCCCTGTTCACTCACTTTTGCTCTAGGTTAACTCATTTCTTTACAATCTGTCTGACACGTGTTTCAATCTGACAGAGAGTGGGGCAATATTAAACGTGGTACTTCCAATGATAGCACTGCAGCAGCCTTGTCACTATTTGATCCTGGCTTTTATACCTCTTTGTTGCAATAATGTCCATATTGAGCCTGCCGTAGCTCAGGGAAACTTCTCATGCTTGAACGTCTTGCAGGACTGTGTGGCAAGTTGCAGTGCTTTCCTTTCGAAACATCAAGTTAAATTTGCTTCCTGTACAAACTTGCCATCTCCACGTGTAACTTTCATAGCCTTTACTTTATAAACCCCTCAAGTTCCTCATGAGACTTTTAGCTTTTTTCCACAATTTCTTTCTTCGCTCTTCTCACTTTTAAGCCTTGCTCAGGTCTTCTTGATGATTTGCTTGTGTCATACAAGTTTATTTTCTTACATTCACGTAGTTGACATTCAGTCCCTATGCCTCGAGCATAAAAAAGAAGGTTTTTCAGACTCCTTGTTTTACAATTAAAAGGGATATTCAACAAAGCATATATTCCAGAAATAGTGGCTTTGCAGAAGAAATAGTGGGAGGAGGGAATCTGGCAAGATGGATCTATCAGGAACATTATTCCCGAAGAGATGATGATGAAAAAGCAGGAAAGGAATATTTACAAAAATGCTAATTAACATAATTGACGCTCGAACGAGGGCTATACTTCGATCAACCTATTGAAAGGCCAGAAATAAAGCCGACTAGAGCAGCATACAAGTGTGGGGGGGGGAGTCAAGATAACACCAGAGCGAGATGGGTTCACAGCTACGTTTTTCAAAACAGTAATTGGAGCTTTTAATACCGTTGCTGTGCGGACACAACTTTTCAATTAATTTGGGGAGGATAAGGAGACTTAACCCTCCATGGGGAAAACAGATGTCACCTCAATTCCAAAGTCAAGGAAAGACCAAAGAGACTGCAAATCCTATAGGCCAATAGCCCTCTTGAGCCTAAATGCAAAAATCTGTACTACGGTGATTGCCGACAGGCTGGACAAACATATGCTGAGACTTACTTGTGTAAATCAGTCTTTTTTCATCAGGAACAGTCAGACACATGGTAACGTTAAAAGAGTTACTCACCTGCTAGAGAAAAGGAAATAAGAGAATTCCTTTTTACGTCGGGCATGGAAAAAGTGTTTGGCCTCGTTAGCTGGAGTTTATTGCAAAAACAGGCTTAGCCTGAATACTAGCAAACTATAAAGAACCTATAGCTAGAGTCCTAGTAACTGAGAAGAGATTGGGACTCATCAGACTACAGGGGGGAGGGGGGGGGGGGTTAATGCAGGGATGCCCTCTCTGCCCCACTTTTGTTCTCCCTCTCCATAGAACCTCTGGCAGCCACCATAAGGGAGGACCCGGAGGTCTGCGTTATTAACTTATTAGAACAACATAAACTCTACCTCTTTGCAGATGATGTCCTCGTAATGTTGATCAATACAGATAGCAGCGGCACACCCTCACCCCACCACCACCACCACCACCAATTAGGGCACAGGAGCGTCGCCCCCCACCCTTGCTGCCAGTGCAGCAAAAGTGAAAAGCAAAATGGTAATAAAATGAATTACTGTTTTATTTTTCACTGATCTCAGCCCGAGTAGTGTTTGGGGGCGGGGCTGCTGCTGACTGGCAGCAGAGGAGTGTTGCTCACTCCACCAGTTTACACAGAACAAGTCACTTTAGCCGGCCGTCTTGTGGTGACCAGCCTGATATGTGCAGAGTAAATCTCGCCACCTAGCTGTCTCAGACAGCTGGATGGAGAGCAGGCACAGGCCTCCTGTGCCTGCTGCAGCGTCGATCAGTCCACTCCAGCCAGTCCTGGCGCTGCTGTCATTCTGCTTATCTGCAGCATGAGAGCTGCGTTGGGATTTGCAGAAGGATGTTACCTGAGGCTCTTTGAGGTGCCTGCCGTCGCGTTGATGCCAGAAAAACGGAAAACAAAACACGGGTCAGTACTTTAAAAAAAAAACAATTAATTATCATTTTGCCCCCCCCACTGGGTTTGTCTCTTGGTTTTAAAGCAATATTTAAGAGATTCTGACTCTAACCCACCAACAGAGAAAAGTAAGTAGGCTACAGAATACTTTCCCTTTCAGATGGATAAACACATTTATACAATACTTGGGCATAAATATTACTGCCAGTTTAGAGACTTTGATGAGGGCCAATTGGCTTGACATAAAAGAGAGATATTAAAGAACCAGGACAGATGGAACAAACTAAGAGTTTCTTGGAGTCACTACTCCAAAATTAATATCTTGCCACTTCTCTTATTTCTCTTCTAAATCCTTCCGACTTCCAACCCAAGGATGACATTGTTGGTCTACAGAAACAACTGCATTATGCATGTGAAGGAAGGTAAAGAGGTGTAACGTTTGTAGAGACATCCTGAGGTCACCCATATCAAAAGGTGGACTAGCTTTTGGAAATCTGTGGAGGTACTACCAAGCGGCACACTTATGACACTCCAAACTTGGGCACTAAAAGCCACTCACAAAAAAAGGGTATTTGTGGTTAGAGCAGTCGTGGGAAGACCCATGTTGGATATCCTGAGGCTGCCTAAAAAATCTAGACCTAAAACCCACACACAAGCAACCTACTGTGAGCTCCTTTATGAAAACCTGGGACATAGTAGATAACGTTCTAGACTGGACTATGCAAACAGCAAAACACTACCGAAAAACAAGAAAAGGAGTGAAGAGGTATAGTTAGTCTTGAACTCAGCCTCCTCTGTTAATGCCTTAAAAACAAAGACTCCACTCTCAATTTCAAAAAGATGGTGCTATCCTTACAAAAAGTGACTAGACCCAAGTGACCCGTTAGGTTTCTAGCATGGGAGAAATGTTAAGTTTTCTAAAATAACTCTCACCCACCAAAAGGTCCCTTGGTGGAATGCTTCATCATCGGGTTCTTCCAGCCCCGCTGCGGGACGGGGCATGCTACGACCTACAAATATGCGGGAGCACTTTTAGTGAAGTTAAATAATGTGTTTAGTGTGAGAGTAGAAGTGTCAGAAAATGAGTGAGTCACAAAAAAAACCTGGCTGCATGGAGAAACTTAACTTTAATGCTCCCTATAGCGGGAAACAGCCACTACAATGCAGGCATTACATCGCGATGCCATTACATCGCAGACGTTGTAACGACCGCGTTGTTACCACGCAATGCTATTATTACGCAAGTCATTACATCGACTTACAGTAGATGGCGTGCTAACATTAGAAATAGTATCACTGCCTGCCCGTGGCTCCGTTGAACCACGGGCAGGCAGTCATCCTTGGGTGTGAGAGATGCTGTGATGAATGTTTGACTACAAGCGCTCCTCCCCTCCCGTGAAGCTCATGGGGCCCTAACTTGACAACCTAAATATCGTTTTTTAAGAAAATACCAAGTAGATATTGGATGAATGAATTCTGACATGAATGTCTAGTAGCCTGTAATATTGATTAGGCTGACCACACTAGGTAGTAATCAGAGTGGCTACAGGGATCAACTTCCCAGGTCCTGAAGAGAAGCTTAGGGGTAGGCTTCAAAACATGTAGACCAGAGAGGGATTTGCCCATTATAGCATTTTTTCCTCCTTCTTCCCCCATTTTGACTAATACCAGCTATAGGCAGCATTAAAGTTTTGTTTCTCCACGCAGCCATCCTGCAGCTGGGCGGGAAGAACCTGATGATGAAGCACGCCACCGAGGGACCTATTGGTGGGTGAGGGTTATTTTAGAAACGTAACGTTCCTCCCATGCTAGAAACCTAATGGTTCACTTGGGTCTAGTCACTTTTTGAAAGGATAGCACGGTCTTTTTGAAATTGAGAGTGTTTTTTCACATCAAAACACTAACATCACGACTGCACTGAAGGGACATATATTCCAAAGGTGGAAAGAAGATAAGTGCAGTATACTGGGTGAACTATTTCAGGAATGGATCATTAAATCATTTAAGCTATGTAAACATGAATTTAAAATTATGGAAAACGATAGACTGGGCTATGCACAGCTGCAGCACTAGGCAGTGCACCCCTCAGTGAGGGAATGAGCACTAAGGTAACTGCCAGATTTTGTAAAATACATTCTCAAATGTCTTGAATCTAAAGGTGGCATCTCTGCCATGTACAAGCTATTAAAAGTGGGGCAGAGGTGGGTTCAAATTGGGAGAATTGCCAACAACTCTCATTAAAAATATAAAGACAGCTAGCTGTAAGTTGCCGTCCACAAGAAGTAGTCACAGGCCTTGCATATGTTCTGCTCTCGCTTCAAGTTCAGGATGCGGTTTGCTCCAGAGGCTGCTCCTGTGAGAGGTTAACTTAGTAGTCGAAGTGCTCCAGTAAGTCCAAATTGAGATCTAAATGCAAGCACAACAAAGTGAAACTGGACTCTACCCCATCCCATCACTCTCTATTCACAGAGAAGGCGCAAAGACATTACAGCATCATTCGCTCTCCCTCCAGATATCCGATTGCAGAGAAGATTCCACAATTAATCCTAGTCGCCATGAATTTCCTTGGCCTTCGGTGACACTGCTGCAATTTGGCTCCTTTGAGGATGCCATACTGCAGACATCTGGTGCTTTTTCGTCTCCCTTTAGCACGCCTTTGGGGCCGACGGATCTGCAGAAACCCCTAGTTTGGTTAAAGTCAAAGGATCCTTTCTCTGCACCATCCGACCCCTGTGGCCCAATTACAGGCTCCATACTGACTCAGATGCAGACCCCCCCCCCCCCCACCCCAGTCACCAGCTGAATTCCCTCATCATCATCGTTGGCACAAGAGAAGGATCCGGTTTTGATTCCAGTGTCTGACCCCGTAATGACTTCACCCCAATCCCAACCATCATTGCTGTACAAAATTAATTATGTGCAGCCTGTCACCATACATCCTGACACTGATCCAATGCCTCCACTAGAGTGGGCATGCTATCATAGGTTCTTCTACTTCTTAGCTCTGATTCGGACCAAAACTTCCCACCACCCAGTGACAACGATAGTGGGGATGGAGAATGATCTACTCCCTCATTATGGACAATTTCAACAGGAACTTAGAAGAGGTCTGTGGGCTCAATATTTTCCCTTATTTAGAGTTGAATGTGCCACTTGGACCACCAATGGAAGAAAGTGCATCTTTTTCAGTAGTTGTCCGATGGGTAGCTGAGGTCTTGGAACTTCAACTGCCCTCTATTGAGACTGAGACTAATTTCCTTATGGAAGTCTTATAGCCTGGGCCAGTACCATCTGAGCTCTTGCTCCCTTTCAATGAGGCACTCACTGATACCTTAAGGGGCACCTGGGCAAGAACCTCTTCTTTCCCACTGGTGTATAAGCAGGTAGTCAGATGTCACAGACCAATGCCTGTGGATCCTGATTTTTGCATCAAACATCCTACTCCAGAGAGTCTGGGTGTTCAGGCTTCAACCAACAAGGCAAATCCCAATTAGTTCACCACAACTCCTCAGGATAGGGAGTCTAATGGGATTAAAGTATTTGGAAAACAAATGTTCTCATCTGCTAGCCTAACATGGATCAGTCAATGCAGTCTGCTTATTGGGCAGATATAAACATGCTGTCTGGGACAGGAACAAATATATATTTGTGGCTGTCCCGGAGGACCATACAGACTTGTTGTGTCAGAAAATTCAGGATGGTCAGGAAGCTAAATATGTGATTTGTGCTGCCCTTAATACTACTGATTGTCTGGCCAAGGTGATTGGCACCAAAGTGATGCATGGCCGCCATGCATGAATGCGCTATACAGGATTTTCTGGAGATGTATAGTCCTCTCTCATGGATATGCTTTTCGATGGTTCATGTGTGTTCGCCAAAAACGTTAATTGTTCCTTGAAACGTTTTAAAGACAGTAGAGCCATGTCATGCTCCCTGTGTCTTTTGATTCCTGCCAAACCGTTTCCTCACCAGTTTAGAAAATTCCAAGGCACTCTATGAGGCTGGGGTATAGAAAACATCAGTCTCCCCAGCCACAACTGCCATCACGCCAGTCCTTTTGAGGCCGGGGATGCTGAGCTGGCAGGCAATGTGCAGGGTATCAAGATCACCAGCTCTCTCTGTGTGCGGCAGTAGCCACCAGACTGCTTTATCCTGCCATTAGTGGCACACAACCACCCTTTGGATCTATGGCTTAGCGGCAATGTCCCTTCGTAGAATCGGCTTGGTAGGTTGGTTCTGACCATGGTCAGTTCTCTCATCAAAAGGTTGGCAAAAAGTTTCAAAGCCCCATATTTAGGGAAACTTCAGGAGGAGTACACTTTGACACAAGTCAAGGGTCCAGGTTCTTGGGGCTGCACTTGGGGGTTAAGACTCACTCAGGCAGAGGCCAGCAGAAGGGTCCCGGGCAAATACACTTGGAACTGATTAGCTGGACTTTGGGGGATTTTTGTGTCCCTTTATCCCAAACAGGAGGTCCACCTTATGACACTTGGAGTCCACTTCTTTGTCCTGGGTACAAAAGGGAGAGCAGGTCCAGTCTTCAGTGCTCTTCTCAGGGCACAGATAGTTGGTCCAGTCCTCTTCTGTATTTCCACAGGTCCAGAAGGGGTCTGAAGAGAGAACTGCAAATGCCACATTTATGCCCAGTCCAGGCCTGTGATTGAGGGAAACTCCTGGCCACTCCCTAACCAATACAGTAAAAGTTCCCCGGGGTGACCCTACTCACTTTTGCAGCACTTCCTGTGTGTTTTACAGTAAACTATCTCACAGTGCCCCTCTCTACCTAATCCCAACATGGTGAATCCCTTCTTTCCCTGGTCAGAGCTCCCTGTGCCCACTCAGAGGGACACACCCTCCAAACCAGTTCATGGACATCTCCCAATGGGTTTCGTGCCAAACTGACTAGAAAGACAAAAGGATTGCAGGCCTAGGTGTGAGTTACATCTGCCAGTGATGGGGTATCCTGCTCAAGGAAGAAAGAAACCTCTCCACATTCAAGCCTTTTGTCCATTGTCTGGAACAATACACAGAACACCACAGGAGAGCCATTAAACGTCAGGTGACACTGGCAGAAAGGCACATTTGGCCCTGGCAGGAAAATAACTTTCTAAAAGTGTAATTTTCAAAATTGGTGTATAAATTCTGACTTCTTTACCATGAAGTTGGCTTTTAAATTACTATTAAAATAAGTTATTGAATCATTTTTCTTGCTGCTCGCTCCCAAACTTAAATTAGGCGTTATAGATTGTTTCAATGGAATCCCGTATTTCTATGGGAGGGCCAGCCTTCCTACAGTGAAAAACAACTTGGGGAGAGGGGGGGGGGTGGGGGAGGGGGCTTGTTCATTGCCAGGACATGGCAAACATAAAATATACATGCCCTACTTTTAAATCCTCACACACTCTATTGGTGTAATACTTCATCATCAGATCTAATCCTGGTCCCTAAAAACTAGGATGTGCTCAAACCATAACCCAGGGAGCACTTTGGATAATATCCTGCTGAAGTCTGTTAACATACCTTGTAACACCTAGGTATCCCTTTATTATTGGTTTGCTGGTATAAGTAAAAAAAGGTAAAGGGAGGGATTCCTGTAGATGATCCAACACCCTACATAAAAGTCTAAATGTTCAGCCCTAAGCTGTAGGCCAAAGGGTCCAGGACTTTCTTCAGGAGTAAATCAATTCAGTGCCCCTTATAATGTCAATCTTAATACTTCGTCAACCTAACCACTAATTCAGTCATCACACATATGACATACAAACTTAAATAGCATGCAAAGGGATTGATCGCCCTTTCCTATGATGTATTCCTCTTGGGCCCTTGAAATTTCATTCCGCCAAGGAGAAGAGGCCCAAATAGGTACAAAGGTGACATGACACCCTTGACGGCAGTGTGACTACAGAAACATGTTCCCCACTCCTCCCCTTCCTGCAATTTCAGGGGCCCAAAACGATTGCAAAGTGGGACCCAGGAACACCAATATTAAAGGGATACCAAGGTGTTCTGAGTTTTTTTTAACAGACCCTATAAGGATATTATCCAAAGAGCTCCCTGGGACATAGTTGAGCCCATCTTGGTTTAAGGACTAGGATGAAATCCAATGATGAAGCTTGACACCAATAGGGTGTGTGAGGATCTAACAAACAAATATTGTGTACTTGTGACAACTTAACCCACCCTCATTTTTTAAGATACTTTGTTTTATTTGTTTAGGAGGAGAGGACGTATCCTAAAGTTTTTCCTCTCTTCCCCTTATAGCATTCGAGTGAGCTTTCAGTCTCTCATTTGCTTTATTTCTTACACCACTACCTTTTAAATACCATGAACCCTGCCCAATTGGCATTTAAGGCATACCTTGGGGTGATTTATAAGTACTAAAAAGGAAGATTTAGGCTTGACAAAAGGTTTATGTTACTAGGTCGAAATGGCTGTTTTAAAACTGTAACCCAGGTTGTAGGAGCAGGCCTGGAGACATGTTTTACAATGCTGCTTTAGTGGGTGGCACAATGAGTGCGGCAGCCCACTTATAGCATTTCATTCACAGGTCCCAGGCAGGTGTAGTACCATATACTAGGGACATATAAGTTAATTAAATGTGCTGATTAGGTGAATGCCAATTTAACTATGTTTAGGAGGAGAAGCACACACACTTTACTACTGATTAGCAGGAGTAAAGTTCACAGAGCCCTAAGGCCAGCAAAAATGAGTTCAGCATAGGAAGGCAAACATCTGGGGAAATAATAAACAAAAGATGGTCCTTTGAAAAATCATGATATTTCAACCTCGGTCCTGGATCTTGTAGAGAACAGCTCTGACAATTCTTGACTTTGCAGCCCCCTGCATCCTCATTGTCAACTATACCAGGTGGCATACACAGGGTTTTCAATGGAATCTGAAGTTTCAGTAGGCCCAAAACTATGGAAACCTGTCAGATACCATTCAAATTTCAAAGGAAACTGAACATTATCCGCAGTGGTGTCTACTCAACCACAAAAAGACCAGAGGTAGACCTCTCTCTCTTCCACACCCAGAACTGATGGTGGTGACAGACTTGCCACTGCTGGGTTGGGCAGGTCACCTGGGGTAGGTGGAGATAAGAGGACTCTAGTCTCCGATGGAAGCCAGACTCCATATCAACGTGCTGGAGTTAATAGCCATTTGCTTGGCCTTGAAGGCCTTCCAGCTGCCCATCAGTGGGAGACTGGAGCAGGTTCTCACAGACAAAACCACTGCCATGTGGTATAACAGCAAACAGGGATATGTGGTTTCCTGCAAAAGGCATTCCTTGTAGCGTCCGGGCAGCTTCTTGATCGCAAACCACCTAGCACAGTCATTGAATGGTAGGGCGGACAAGCACATCAGATGGCATCAGGTGGACATTGCATAGCAACTACATCTAGGGGTGGCGGAGGGCATCTTCCGGCATTGGGGAGAACCCTCGCTAGTTTTTTCCATGAGATCTGTCTCTAGTAGATGCATTTATGGTGGAATGAAACTCCGCACTCCTGTACGCTTTCCCACCTCTACCTCTCATGCCCCAAGTTCTGAAAAACAGCAGGAACGACTGGGCCCAAATCATTCAAGTGGCTCTGAATTTGGCCAGGAGACCATGGAACCCAGAGCTTCTGGACATGAGCACCTGTCCTCTGATCCAGGCTGCCAGTTAGGGTGGTATTTCTGTGTCGGCAACAGGGCAGGATCCTCCACTCAAATCTATCCAATCTACACTTCCATGCACAAAGAGTTAGTGGGAGCAGTTGACTACATTTAATTTGCCACTGAAAGTGGTGGATGGCATCGTTGCTGCCAGATGCAAAATACATTTATGCCAGGCAATGGGACAAGTCTATGGCATGGTATGGTAACCACAAGATTGACGCTGTATACCCCACGCTGTCAAATGTTCTTTTGTTTGCTTTTTCTTTGGTTAACCAAGGCCTTGCATTGGGCACTATTAAAGGTTATTTGATGGCCCTTTCGGCCATCCGTCATTGGTTAAATCACCTATTTTTATTAGGTTTATAACAGACTTGACACATGTTTCCCTCTAAAGAATTTGTGATGCAACAGTGGGACTTTAATTTGGTCTTAACGTTTCTCATGTGCATACCCTTCAAGCAGATACATAGCTGCTTGATGCAACTCTTAACTTTGAAGACAATCTTCATTAAGATTTCTTCAGTTTGACGCATGAGTGAGCTACAGGCTCCGTTGCTGCATCTGCCCTACACCATCATTTTTCAGACAACCTGAGGCTCATTACGCAGGCTGCCTTCTTGCCTATAGTTGTGACTCCTTTCTATGTTGGGCAATATATCATGCTGCCAACATTCTTTGCCCCTCTTCACACCTTCAAAGAGGAGAGCCTTTAAAGGCTTTGAGCTTTTATGTTGATCATACCAAGGAACACTGTGTGGACAATCAGCCTTTTGTGGTGTTCTCAGGAGTAAAGAAAAGAAAGATTGTGCAGAAGACCCTGTCCAGGTGGATAGTCTTCTGCATTAAGAACTGCTACGCACTGGCCAAGCATCAGTCACCAGAGGGTCTAAACCCTCTGCACCAGGGCTAAGGATGCTACCACTGCGTTGGCACAGGAATTGCCTTTCTTTGACTTTGGCTTTGGCTTTAACATGGGTGTCTGTGTTTATGTTAATGAAACACTACTGCCTTGACAGTCAGGTCTGACAGGAAGGACATTTCACTGCTCGGTCCTGCACCTATGTGTAGTCTAAGTCCACTCCACAGACTCTCTACCTGAGGAAGTACTGTTTTGGTTTCTATTCTAATGTGAGAAATCTGTGGTTACAGTTATCCAGCAGATGAACATGTTACTTATCCTTTTGTAACAGTCTTTCTGGTGAATACTCTATCCAAATACAGATCCCTCACTGCCTTCCCACCTCCTCGCTCTGTGTAGAGGCATGTTTTTTAACCTCCAAAAAGTTTCCACGTTAAGAATCTGCACACTGGTATTACTAATTGCTCATGCCCTCTGGTCTGAGCGTGTGGAAAGAGACAAGAAAGATACTACATTCAGCTCATCAGGTGGCGCTTATATGCAGTTCAGCTCCATCACTTCACCGGCGGTAGAGTCAACAGGCAGAAGCATTGCTAAAGAAAGGTATTTCAGTTCCAGTCTGGCACCCGAGATTTATCCTACGGTGAGGATGTGTGGCTAATTAGAGTATCCACCAGAAAGACCACTGCTGAAGGAAGTAACTTGTCCCTACAAGGCCTTTGGAGGCAGGGTCACTACATCCAATCTCAGCTGGACAAGTGTGCATCCAAGGAACCTAATGGAGCCGTATGGAAGCAGCCTGACCTAGTGGCATAGCAAGGGAGGGTCGGTCCGCTCTTACATGCGGCTGTCGCGGGGCGACAAAGCAGGGATTACCAGCATACAGACAACCCCCTGACCTGCGACCGTCGCGGGGTGGCAAAAGCATGGACCGCCACGAGCGGCCAAATGTCTAGCTATGCAATTGGCTTGACCACAGCCAACCCCAAAGGGACCAGTGTGCACCCAAAGGCCCATTATACATTTAAATAAGGTGATGAAATGATTTGTGACTCACAAACTTATGGAAATTTGTGGCAACTTGTGAGCCGGGTAATTTGGGACAAGAATAGACAAGGCAGGATTGAGGCCTTCCAAAGCAGTTGGGCCTGCGGACACCCAAGCGGCTGAAGACCCACGGACTACTGCTGCCTAAGCCGCTCTTTCCTCCACCACCTCTCCATCTCAAAACAGTGACAAGAGAAAGTTTATAAATTACTGTTGTGCGACCCCTTTTTGCCATTCGAGCTTGCCCAAAACCAGAGCAATTCTCAACACTATCAGGCTTGCTCAATGACTGGGAACAGAGTCCACTGAGTACTGGAACCATCACCTGAAACCCAGCTCTTCATCCCCCAAGCCTGGCTCACTGACTGGGCTGCTGAAAGCTTCAGCATAACTCCTTCACTCCTTTTCTATTTTTAAGCCTTTCCAGTTTTGCACAAGAGCAGGTAATATGTTAGAAGGCCCATCTCTTGGCTCCGCGTCACACCAACATTCAGCCAGAAGGTTGACTCCAGTCTGAACATTGCAATGCATGGTGGGACTCTGATTACTATATGGGCAGAAGAACCACTCTTTAGGTATGCAGTATGCCATTATTATGTATTATGAGTAGCAGACATTGGAGTTTCACTCTTAATCAAAAACGTGTTATAAATCACAAAAACGTTATTCCTTGAGAAGCATATCTTACTTTTTAATTCACATCTAAGGACTTTGCTTAGAGTTTGGCAGAACAGGGCATCCACCAAAAAGTGGCAGCTATTCCCTCCACCGTACTTAAAGCACCAGTGAAATCAATTCACTCTTAGTATGGCAGACCAGACATCTGCCTCTTTTGGACGGGTGTCCTGCATCTGCCTAACTCAAAATAAGGCCCCATATCTTGTTTAAGTCACAACTACTCATAGTAAATGCTTTGTGGATCACATATACAGGAGCGAGTCTGAGCTTCTCGTAGAAAATGCTTTGGAAATCGGACCCTTCAAATTTCTTTCATGGTGGAAAGCTCTGCATATAGAAATATAATGAGAATGTGATTTTGCTTATTTGTTTTATTCAATTCCTCATTGTGAAAATATTTTTCCCTTAGAGGAACCGCCTCCACCATTCCAATCTCTAATTTGATATAGGGGTGTTTTCTCTTATTCTCACCCCGAAACACTTTTTTACTTTAGTTGAATATATGAATACCTGATCACCTACTTTTGCTTGTGAGCTCACAATATGCCAACAAAACCCAAGCCCTAAATGTTACCAAGCATTGGCATAGCCAATAAGTCTTGCCTTTGGGACCTTCTAAGTGTCTAGCCATGTACCTTTCATGCAGTTCTGTGCAATTGAAATGTTTAATTGTTAAAAGAAAAAGGATATCATCCTTCTCTAGCAGTATTCAGTATGGCAATTGTAGGGCCAGCTTTAGCATTTTATGAAAATTATTCTAAACAGAGCTGGCGACTTTGGAGCTGGGGAATTGTGTTGGATTCCCGACGTTTACACAACATCCTGTGATTCTGTGCAAATCAATTACTCTACCCATGCATAAAACATAAAGCTAACCTCTCGCATGACATTTTAAGTCAAATTTAGGAAGAGGAGCAGGTTTTGTTAGGACACCCATGACTTTAAGCAAGTGAAGGTCTTACCATGTAATTGGTTGCATGCATTTAAGAGCATGTGTGACTTGCAAATCAGTAATTGCTTTGCCTTTCCCAAGCTCCACCACAATTTTCTGTTGTCACAGTTAAGTAATTTATGATGTATCACTAATTTTAATCTCGTGTAACATTTGAAAGTAAGATGCAAATTAATAATGCTACATGTTTTCATAATGGCACTCGGAAGTGAAGAGATCAAGAAACGTCTAGTTAAACACAACGAAAGCAAAGTGTACATAGCCAATATGTTTCACTTTTAGTACCTTACGAGTACTTAGCTATGCAGCACATTATCCTGAGTGCTACAACATGTCCTGTTACTTTACGTGCCACTGGTGAATTGCCACACACACCCATCAACCTCAGCAATCCAAGAGCAATTGGCATAATCAATTTTTATTTTTTGAAAGCCATTTGTTATGAAGTGGAGTGGATAAATGTCATGTGGAGTGGAATTTTGTGGGTTGTATTGGAATTGTGTGGCGTGGAATTGTGTGGTGTTGAGGGAATTTTGAGGATAGTAATTATGTGATACTGAGTGTACTTGAATTATGTGGAGTGGGATTGTGTAACGTGGAATTATGTGCAGGGGTATTGTGTGTTGTGGAATGGTATGTAGTGGAGTGAAATTATGTGGTGTAGTGTGGTGTTGAAATTTGTGGCATGATGTAAAATTGTGTGGTGTGGATTGGATATATGTGGTGTGGATTGGATATATGTGGTATGGATTGGAAGTGTGTTGTGGAGTGGAATTATGTGTGGTTTTGTTTGGAATGGAATTGTATGGAGTTGAATTGTGTGGTGTGGAACTGTGGAGTATAGTGAAATTATGCTGAGTGGAATTATGTGGCATGGTGTGGAGTATATTTGTGTATTGTTATGTGGCATTGAGTGGATTTATGTGCGGGGTATTTATGCAACAGAATAATCAATCTATCTTTGCATAAAACCTTCCGCTGGGTAGCAGCATAAGGCACAACGTTTTTGTAAGTTTTGATCAGTGTGACGTCGAAACAAGTGAAATCTGCAGATAATGCAGCAGAAGATAGATTATGTGGTAGGGCAGCAAATATATAATTATGCAGAAAACGCAGTTGCTGCACATCACATAATCACAGTGGCTGCACAATTCACGACATAGACATCATGGTCAGCGAAATGAAGTTGCAAACAAGTTTGGAGAAAATAAAACCTGGCTAATTTAGCCCGCTTTCCTAGTTTGATTGCCGGTTCCCGTCTTGCTAAGGTGACTTTGGCTACAGGCCTGAGCGACATACAGCAGTTCTGAAAATAAGGAGCATTTTGCCAAAAGCAAACAAGAGACAGAGGGATACTGACGGCATTTGAGGACTTGGAGAGCTAAAGAAATAAGCATTTGCAATGCAAGAGGTCTCGCATTTACGCAAGTTTAAGCTATTGGCATTGTAAATGACAATGCCTTTTATTTATGTTTTAAAAACAAAAATAAAAGGCATTGTTATTAGCAATGTTAAAAATGCATGGCTAAACTTGTAAGGTCCCAAATGCGAGACCAATTGGCTATGCCAATTCTTCTTTAACAAAGGTGTAGCTAGGGATCCTTAAGTTTGTGTAAAAGTTGTAAGGAATCTCTGCAGAGAAGCATTTAAAAAAGGTGAACGTGCGGGTGCACCGAGGCAGGCCGACAAACAGGCTCGCAGCCAAGTAAGTTGGCAAAGGTACGTTTTATAGTCTGGATTGACAGCGCACCTGTCACCAGACTTGTGAGGACCAACATGATTGGGGCTTTAGCTCTGCCCATGTGTTGAGTCAGGAGTACATGTTTTACAAGATGACGGGTTTACAGGTGTTTATCCCCAATGAATGCATCAGGACATGAGCGCTCTGAGTTGAGTGCTGTTAGTGCTTCCGGTTTCCAGTGTGATATGGGTGCATCTACCTTTCCTTAATCGGAGTGGAGTGCAAAGCAGTAATGATGGGCACCATCTCCACGGTCTTCTGCCCACCTCATGCACTTACCTCTGAGGAGCTCAGACACTATGCCACCAGTTTGGCATGGGTATCCCAATTCTTCCTGTATGTCAACCCCAATTTTGGCATCTCCCACTCCCAGCAAAGCCTTTTTCTTTTTCGCGGGCATGTTTGTCTCTAGAAGCAGCTTCAAGTCCTCGTGAAGTATTGCTATTGAGAGGAGGGCCAAGAAGTGAATGCACTGAACAATGTTTAAGAGCACCTACCAAACTGGCATGCACATATGAGTAATTCAGTATTCAGAGTGGGAGTGCAGTGCGGTAGAAGTCTGTGTGCTCATCTGAGATTCTGACATCACATCGGTCAGTGGATTGACAGATTAATTGTAACATCATGGCACGTCAGACGCTACCTGGGAGTCCCGAAGGTTGTGCTTGTCATGTCAGTTTTAGAATTCGCACAGTAAACACAAATGTTCGTTTTTTACATCTTTAGTTTAAAAAAAGACTTCATGCTTGTCACCAGTTTCTATAGATTACACAAGAGCAACACGTTAAACTCACCTTCAGAGATGGCATTTATATTCTCTAGAGCACTTTGGGCGGATTTAAAGGGGAAAACCCCTGTTAATCTGACAATGTTGTTAAACCTCCCGATGTTCAGCACGCTCTCCTCCACCTGGAAACAAAAAATGCTAATGAACATAGAGCGTACATCCATCCTCTAACCCATCCGTGCGCTCTACAAATACCTGCAAACAAACAACATAACAGTACGCCTACAACAGTAACCGTATATTCAATCTAGTTGTCAAATATACTAGACCTGAAATAATTATAACTACGCCCGAATAAATGAGAATATTGTGCTTCCCCTTGACACGCAATTGTTGATAATGAGTACGCCAATTTAGGCAAATAAAAGTCACGGGCGAGGGGGATAACCCTAACTTTACAACAGACTAGGGTGCATTAGAGGGACCTACGTGCATGCGTTATGAACCTTTGTTTACAATAAAATATGGTGCATGAGTTAAGTTTTATAAAGCGTGTTTTACTAATCAGTGTGCAGCATTTCGGAAACTAGAAAATAATGTCTAAAAGTGACCATAAACTAAAAGGATGTTAGTGTAGAAAAAACAGGAAATAAAGCAGATTGGAAAGATGATCACGGCAATGGGAGCGCACACAGAGGGTCTTACAGTTATATTTAAAGGGGTCAATAACAACAAGCATCGATCTCTTCGCTTTATGGGGCCATGTGCTTCACGCTAATTAGAAACACATGGCCCCATAAAGATAAGAAAGTGCTTTGCGACAGCAGCAAAGCAGGCGACCCAGTCGGATCGGAGGCGAAAGGACGTCCACAAAAAACCCTAATTTCCAATGGCAGGCCACCGTTTAGCATACGGTAACGCCAGCCAATGGAAATAAGGGGCGGGGCTTAAAACCCTTTTCTGAAATTCCTCTCTCACAAAATTTTTCGCCAGCGAGCAGCGCATGCACATACACTGCAACGCAGGCAAGACCTAAAAACGATTGTTTGGTAATGTAAGGACCAGTAGGGCAAGTGGCATTTACAGAGTGGACAATGACGGAGTTGATGTATTTAATTTAGAGGATGTGGTGATACATCTAGAGCTGCCAATTTGTGCTACATGCGACCTTCAGGCATTAATGCATAAAAAAACAAGCATTTGCAATTCATAGGTCTCACATTTACGTGAGTTTAAGCTATTGGCATTGTAAATGACAATGCCTATTTTTGTTTTTTAAAACGTAAATAAAAGGCATTGTCATTTACAATGCCAATACTTTAAACTCGCGTAAATGTGAGACCTATTGCATTGCAAATACTTGTTTAAGTTGAAAACAGAGCGTGGCGCCGCTTCAAGGACACCGCGCTCGGTTTCTTTTTTTTTTCTTTTTTAAACTTCAACACTGAGTGCGATGTCCTTGAAGTGGGTGCCGCACTCCGTGTTAAAGTTCAAAATTAAAAAAAAGAAACCGAGCGCAGTGTCCTTGAAGCGGCACCACGCTCAGTTTTATGTCCGTGAAGCGGGCACCGCGCTCACTATAAAAGGGAGAAAGAAAAAAAATTTCAACAGAGCGCGGTGTCCCAAAAGTGGACGCTGCGCTAAATATTAAAATAAATAAATAAACCGAGCGCGGTGTCCCTAAAGCGGGCGCCGCGTTCAGGATACAAAAATAAATAGCTGCCATTGTCAGGGCGCCGCGTTCAGGATACAAATACAAAAAAAATTGCCGCCATTGTCCCCATAATTGCACATAAACAAAATAGTGCTCACCCCCTAGATAAAGCCGACCATGTATGTGAGCAAAGTAAAAGATCCATTCGTCATGGGCGGCCACAAATGGAGACAGGGCTGTTACAAGGAGGGACTAACAAGCCTCATAATGAAGCGGAAGCCAGCATTTACCAAGGACAATGACACCAGCCAATCAAAAATATTGGCGGAGAGAAGGCGAGGCTTACACAGCATACTCAACTACTGCATGCCTCGCAGAGCTAGCAGCACATGCGCGCTGCCACTAGGCTCGACCTAAAGACTTCAGAGGATGTTTTTTATGAGGTGAACCCATACACTACGTATGAGGTGGCCATGTTCACTTTTTCCCCTGTGCTAGTTCTCGGTTACTTTTGTAGTGGTTAGGCAGGAATACTTGCTGTCTCGCTTGTCACAGTGGATGGATTTTGAGATGTATGTTTTTTAACTTTATAAATACACCCTAAACTCAAAATAGGGAGGACATTAGGGGCGGATGGAGAAAGCCCAGTGGCCTCTTATTGTGGTCTTTGCAAATCGCTGTATTTTTTAAAGAACAATTGAAAAAATATAATACCAAAACGAGCAGAGGTTAAACTCTTAGACCGAAGAGAGCCCTTTATTTCCTTTCCAGCAGTCTATATTACTTGTTGTATCCTGTGTAAAAACACCAATCAACCTGAAATTAAAACAAAAGACAGAGAACCATGAAAAGGTTGTTAGCGGTTATTGCTCTGCAGATAACCTTACCAGTTAAGACCCCTCTGCCCCAGTACGCTTAACTTGGTTACTCGGTGTGCCTTTTTTGTACAGAAACATGGTTTGCCCACAGGAAATTTGGCTGCTGTCGGTTTTACAGGAGAGACTCATTGACACTTACTTGCCACAAACGCACATAAAGTGTGCATATGGCTCTGCGCAGCTGCGATGCCTGATATTCAGGTGCCTCTGTGGGGCGAATGTGTGCACAGAGACTCTGAAAGTTGCCAAGCATAACCTGAGATAAATGAAGAGGCAAGAACACAGGTCCGTGCACTATTATTCAAGTGGGTTGGGCGGTGGAAGGAGAGGGTCTGTGGGGGGACACCCCAGAGGCCTAGCATGTACCTACTGAGGTCACAGAGAAGCCCAGCCCTGTCTGCGTCTGGCACTTCAAGAGGGAAGGAAGAGTGGAGCAAAAGAGCTGCCGCCTGAGATGAAAGCAGTGAATTGTGGCTACTACAGAGACGGTATTAGAAATTATCATTTAAACCGAGAAGTGTCAGAGTATACGGTACATTTTTCAAAGACAATGAAAACATACGGTATTAAAAGCCCAGCTGGCCTTTGCAGCGTACTTGAGCTAAAACCAAAACGCCTTAGCATTAGAAGGATTACATGGAACAAGTCGCAATATAAAGATTGTATTAAAGTATTGTACATCAGTGTTGCTTGGAAACAAACTCCGGCATGGAAATGGTTAAAGCTGGGTTGAGACTGGAGGGGTTCAGCATGGCAAGCTGCAACGGGCAGTGGGAAGCAATATTTGAGTTCTAATTTGAACCAAAGAGTACCTGAGGTTTTTGCCAGTGAAAGTTGATTACTGTTGCAGCCTATGTGCTGAGCTCAGTAGTTGTGGGCCACGGGAATGAGGGTGTGGGCCCCCTGTCTCGTTCACAGTTAAAACTGCTCCTGCAATTCGTCCCTGTAACGTGGCTGGAAGGGTCAGGTAGAGGCAAGCTGTTACTTCAGTACCTACTACTAGGACCACTCTGGTGTACTAGATCTCGCACAGCACTTGGGAAGCGATTCTGACTCTGTGTTTAATATGAATCTATTTTAAAGACTTAATGGGTGTCCAACAGTAGGAATCACCAACTTGCATTAAGACAGGACAATGAACTTTCAGACTGTTGCGCATGCATTGTAGGCCAACAGGCGAGGTATTGTAGAAGCATGACGCAGGTCAAATCCACTTTGTGCCCCTTCCCTGTTCATTACCAGTTAAAACATTGGAAACCACACAAATATACATGTGGGGGTAAGAGGGGATAGACACAATGGCAAATTCGGTAAGACCATCAACCTAGCCAACAGATGCTCACATTGTGCTTTAATAGACGTCGTTGCAAAACTAGTTACTGAACAATGTTCACTTCAAGATGCAATACAGTGAGGAATCAAATGCGACGCCAACGTGTCTGGCTTAACAGAACAGATATGAGGGCAGGCTGAAATAGATGGGATGGGGGTGGGTAGGGTGTAAGATGAAACTAGGTCAGGGATTAAAGTGTGGACCGTAAATACAAAAAATAGAAAGTCAGGAGGACCTACCTGGTCGGTGAGTGGGATCGACGAGAGAGTGTGCCTGCACTCAAAATGCAGCAGAGCACCCCTCTTGCAGCAGCTCCGATCGGAGCACAACAGATGGCTGTTTCCGACTACAGCCAAAAGAAATTAAAGGAGTGTATCTTAAAGTGACAAAGATTCTAAAAGGGGTCGCACAAAGCAAGCAGCACAAGGGTGGAGAAGGAGGGGTCTAGCTGCGAAATGGGAGGGTGTTGTGCTGTGGTGCATTGATGTGTAAAAAGCCAAATTAAATAAACTCTTAAACCACGAGCTTGGTACGGAAAATATACGAAACACACCATCTGTTTGAAAGTAAAAATGCCACAACAGATGTGATCATAATAATTTAAAAAAAAAAATAAATACTAAACAAGACAAGATACGCGCAAAGTGCGTGGTTGTCATGGAACAAAAACGAGCAACTGGCAAGCGACAAAAAAAGAAAGAGTCTTCATAGAGTATCAGAAATATCTGTAAGAGTAAGAGCACACTTAACAGGGGCAGTCTGTATTGGAGAGTCCAAAAGGAGGGACTAGTAAGCTATTGAACCAAACAAAAGCCTGAATTTATGCAGGACAGAAAGCGGAACCAATTAAAAAGATGGGCGTTGTTCGAAGCCCATATTTTAGAAACCGCATGTCTCGAAAGAACAGCGCATGCTCAGCCAGGTGAGACACAAAAAGGCAAACTCCACATTCAAAAATGTAATTTCCAGGGATAAGAGTCCAACTGTCCTGAAAAATCAGGATATGCGAAATACTTTTGCATTTTTTTTAGTGCAAAAACATTTGATACCGTGTCTCTTTCTGAGTAGCGTCAACTATTGCTTGCATGCTGAGAAAAAATCAAGTATTCCGTTTTCCTTAACTATACAGAATTATAAGTGTATTTCACATTTCTTCTATTGATTGGCCAATCTGCCCGGAATTTAACCAATGGATTTATATGTGTATAGATTTTTTTTAGTCTAGGAATATTTGGTTGTGTCCACTTTCAGTCGAAGCGTGCATTTCCCTTGAAGAGAAGACATTGGATTGTTGCAGCAGAGACCAATTGTTTTTCATTAAAAGGAGGCAGATTCATTTTTTGGTATTCCTTGAATGAATTAAGGCATTCTGCATGAGGTCTGACTGACAGCAATTTTACATGTGGCTTTTTTGGTTTCTACTCTCTCAGCTACATTTCCTTCCACATCTATTTCCTTTTCAAGTAGATTCTCCAAATACAAATATTGTTTGGGGTTGTAAACAGAATGGTTCTATCTGGTGCAAAGTTGATTTACCATAATGTGTTTGTTGTCATAGAACAAGAGTATAAAGTTTTACTGATTTTATAATGTTTGCTTTTCTTCGCAGGGCAAGGCATATGGACAAATGCTATTGGACTTTAAGATAAAGAATGTTCCCGATTTAAAATCATTAGTAGAATAAGAAATAAAATTACCTCCTCAGCTGCTACATTGTGCTCCCACTTGAAAGAACCATTTGTCCAACATGAAGTATCGAAATTAGGATCAACAGCTAAATGACAGCTCTTTCACGTTCACTGTACTTGGGAAACATTCAGGGTGTAGAGAATGATGCATGCGATTGGTTTGGGATGGCTTCATCACATTTTTGTTTTGAGATGTACGTTGATCTTAATAACATGTATTTATATGTGTATTCATATATAAACATATATCTATGTGTTCAGCCCAACACAATAATTTTACAACCATCACTGAAAATGACCCATGGGTGAAACGTTAATTATTGTCTCACTTTTACTTCCAGGCAGTCTTGGATGGTACAAAATGTGGATTTTTTGTTTGTATACATTTACTATTCTTTCTGCTCACATGTCTCTATTTTCAAAACATATTTTGAATTGTGCTAAATGGTGGTGGGCAATGACTCTTCAGGGTTATGTATGTGCTACATTCAGTTTTAAGATTGTTCAGTTTGTATGTTTCCAAGCAGGAGGTTTCGGCCTCATGAAGTCGTTTTTCCTGGAATGGGGACGCTACCGCAAGATATGAAAAAAAAGATGTTAAAGATGATTACTTGTTTACCTTAGTAACGCAAAATTGGTACCATAGCTGTCAAGGTACGATCACAAACTAAATCATGTTACAAAACAGAGTCCCTGTGGTGCTAATAAACTTAGGGTTTGAGCCTTACTGTGGTGAAACTTTGGAGCTTGATCTCATGTTACAGTAATACAAACTCTCAAAGAGTGTGGGCGTTGTAGTTTTAGCGGGCAACTAATTTGTTTTCCAATATCAACAAGTCGTAACCACAATAATGTAGCAATATATATTGGATGCTTACATTCTTTCTACCTCACAATACCACAGTATGCCTTCCACCTGGCCACGGTACAACTAAACATAGAAAACTTTGGATGTTATCTTGTGTACATAGTAAAATAACAGCAACAATTATTTAATTGGCCTTTGTTATTAAACGTTTTTAACATTTTTGTTTCATTTTAACCAGACTAAAATACCAATTTATAGTTGCACACAGAGTATCCAAATGATAATATGGCTTAAATGCATGATTGTTGTTTGCCAAAGGTCTTCCTGTAACTTTTTGAGTGAGGGTTTGCGAGGATTAAACTGACAACTATTGTGTTTAATAGTTACAACCGACTAATTGTATATTCCTCTTCCATTTTAATATTGTCTAATTTTTACACTTGATTACTTTTGTACAGCTTGATTTCACAATGGAATAAACATTTTTAAAAAGTGTTGTTTTTTCTTTTTTAAGTTAAGAATCTTTTTAGCAAATAGGTTATTTTGCTTGATTACTGTAGTATTGTTTGATACGGGTGCTGTACATGTGGTGCATTCTTTTTTAGGTCTCGCCTAGGGTGCGCATATGCGTTGCTCTAGGAGATGACCTTTAGAAATCGGTCTGCTCCTTTTCAAGCACACTCGTGCTTGTGCTGGCATCCACCTTACGGGAGCGAGCAGCGGCGCGCATGCTAATTGAAAACATATGGCTCTCGCACCGCCGCTGCTCGCTCCCGCAAGGCGGAGGCCAGCACAAGCATGAGTGCTTCAAAACAGCTGCTGCTTGTTTGAGTTTCAGCAGGCAGACACAGCACACCTCCTCCACTTGGGATCAAGTTACTGCGGCCACGTTATTAAACACAGCGCGGGCTGCACTTTTTTTTCATTCCCCCTCACTCTCTCTTTCGCTCGCACTCTCTCTCTCTTGCTCTCTCTTTCGCTTGCACTTTTACTCTCTTTCGCTCACTCGCACTCTCTCTCGCACTCTCTCTCTCTTTCAAGGCAGATTACTTTTTTAAAGAAAAAATATATATATTATACATACAGATAAGGGATTTTTGCTGGACCGTTTGCCCACTGGTCTATTCACTTGTCAATCATACTTCACTTCTGCCCGTCCGAGCATGCAGCATGGGGCAATGATAACCCCACATCAGCCACGGGGTCTCCACTGTGAGGGACAGCAGCTTGTTTCTGGGCTTGTGCCCTTCCAGCTACAAAGAGGGCACCTCAGAGCCCGGCTGCTGCTCTGCCCCACAGTTTCGTCTTCCGTAAGAATGACCTCAGACTGAAGCTAGTCACTGCCTGCTCCCCAGCTGCTCTTCACTGCTGCTGCGGCTGTGTGTGCTTCCCATTTCCCACATACTTGCTGCTCACCCACCCAGAGACACTCGGCCATGTGCTGGAACCTCGGCGGCGCAGGACTCCTGGGGCCCAGCAGGTCTGCGCCACCCTTGTCGCTGTCTACCGCTGGTGCGTGCATGGGCCCCACCCGCTCCCGTATTGGTCACTTCCTAACCAGAGCTGGGCTGTTGTCAGAAGCATGTATGCTCTACACAAGAACCAGGTGGCTGCTGCAAAGATTTTGCGCACTGCACAGGCCCCCTCTGGCCTCTCATTTTCTTTTTTTCTCCCACGCCAGGGATGCTCAATTATTTATCGAGTTTTTTTTTTTTGTTGTTTTTTTTAAATGTTTTCCGGTCCCAAAAATGAATAGACTGCAGTAGTGGTGTGCAAATAACTGGGTGAACACTGACGTCACTGCACCCGCAGAGTAGGTTTCTTCCCATCAGTTGCAGGATCGTTGCAAGAGGCAGAGCCAAGCACACCTGAAGTCAGCCTCGCTGCAGATTCCTCACCGTGCAGTATCCACAGGCAGCAGACAGGATCCGGGCTTTTCTTAGCTCTACAAATACCACCTCGCCACAGGAACAGACACCGAAAGTCGTCACTGGCGCCTTATAGAGCCCACTATAGCACACTCACGCGTCAGTCCCCTGTACATTTTTACCATGCAGTTTGAGGCATTGAAGGGGGGCATCAATCGTGGCAGGGTAGTGAATCAATCTAAACTAGGAGCTTTTCATTGTGGCCCAGCCAACCCTTAAGAACAGAAAGGTGGGTAGGATTAGTGTGGAAACTGCAGGTAGACCGAGCATCCACCGGAAGTAAAATGTTACAATATAAGCATCTGTTAATAGTGATTTAGGTTTACATGCTCTGCCCACTCCTGCTATCTAGTGTCGGGTTCTGATATTTGCAAGTTGTTTTCCTTCAAAGAAGTATTTCAAGTCACGGGATGCACTGCAACTCCTCCCTTACTGGGCAATGTGCTTTGACTGTTTTTTGCACACCAGGTGAGTATAGTGCACTATGTGTAATTCAAGTGTAAAATAGGTGCCACGTGTTTTTAAACAAATTATTATTATGAAGGATACACATGCCCGAGTATGCCCCTTATTCCATTCATTGGCAAAGGAGTACCGCGCGGATTCGGTATTCAGTCCATGCAATGGTGGAGAGCTGCACAAGCCATAGCGCCACAACGCATGCAAAAGGATGCTACTAAGGGGATTCTTGGGGATATCCAGCTCTCCACAACCAAACAAACCATGTCTTCTCCTTTTCCTGCTTCCTATCCCTGATCCATAAAACCTTTTGGGGCTTCTTTCCACCTGTTCTTATCCGGTATCTTTAGCAGTGCACAGGTTGTTGGGGCACCCATCACAGATCCACACACGCATGCACTTTGCCTTGCCAGGCTCCATGAGGGCTGAGGCCACCCAGTGGCCTCCATGCTCTCCAGATTGGCAAAGGGATCTCTTCTGTTCTGGTTACCTGTTTGTCCCAGACTTTCCAAGCCAACCTGGTTTACCGGGCCCCTGTACTTGGTTCGCAATCCCGTGGAGCAGAGCTCACGGTTCTCTGCTACAGATGCAACTGTAAAAGCTGTGCTTAGCCCTCCTTACCAATGGGTTGTTACTTCAGCTATACCTACAGCCTTGGCCAGGAGGTGTCACTGTGACGGCCGTAATGTGGTCTCTTTCTCCATTTGATCAGCCTCTCACCCATGACTAGCAAGTGTCAGTGTAAGAATTGGATTTTTGTTTTTGTTATCCCAAGTACCCAAATGGTTTCTTTTATCTTTGTCTGCTACACGGGCTGTTCCACCCCCGCAAAAAACCCAGATAATTGTGTTGATCTTCACAGTGATTATGCCATACCCGGGTTAGTTTAACATCCTATGTATAGGATGCTTCAATAAATTCCGTGACCAACTGTCTAGAGAGCCAAAAACACCCATGCGGCCCCACTCGCTTGCATCCTCTTTGACAGTGCCCGCACTGAAAACCACATCCAGTCTAAACAAGCATTGGCATAGCCAATAGGTCTCACTTTTGGGACCTTATAAGTATTTAGTTATGCAGCACAATATCCTTGGTGCAACAACATCAATTGTTGCATGGCTAAACACTTATAAGGTCCCAAAGGCGAGACCTGTTGGCTATGCCAATGCTTGTTTATCTTTCTCTAATTGCAATATCCAGTGTTCACGGTCGTCTTCTGAAAAAATACATTAGAAAAACATTGACCGGAATCATTTATGCAGAAAAAATGCAGGTAATCAAGAGAACATATTAGTGTATTATTGATATATATCCATGAAACAGTTCAAATAAGGCGATCACCTAGAGTATGTACTCTCACCAGATGATGGTTTCAATTCAGTAACGTGTTTCGCTTGCGCTGCAAGCTTTTTCACACACTGTATTGTGGGTATTGACTTCAATACGTACAGAGTATATAAAGTAACAAGAGACAAACAAAGGTTAAACCACTTACACCAAAATGGTGTCCCTTTTGTAGTGTTGAACTCGGGGTAAACAATTAGTATTACATCATACATATGAGCCCCCCAGACCTTAATAAACATCAATGGAGCACACAAAAGTATAAATTCACAAATTAAATTAGTGTATACAAACATAAGTGTTATGCGCTCTGCTGTAAAAACTGGGATATCCTACATCATATATGAAAATGAATTGTAAGCAAGTGCTACAAGGTTGATGGATAAAATAACATCGCCTAGTGCCACATGAGAGGCGACCAGCCTCGTAGACTAGGAGAGTTGAACAAAGTTGAGTGCTCCAAAAGGATGGGGGTTTGGGGGGGAGGTTGCCAGCTCAAGATAGCAACTTGGAATGGCCAGTGCCTATGTCCAAGGCAAAATCAATTGTGGGAAGTAACCGGATCTATTGCAAGTGCCAGTCGACAGGTATAATCACCCAAGGCAAAATAAATGCAAGTGCCCGTGCAATAAGACCACCCCTGGAGGACAATAGGTTCTATACTAGAGAAACCTCGCTGTCATTTACAAGTCTTGATCTCGGCATAGTGCCAGAATGTTCGAATGTTAAGGTCACAAGACTTACTGCTCTGTTTGTAGTCAAAACTCATCCAAAACCAAAATCCACAAAAGGAGAAAACTAAAGAAAGTGAAGTGATCAAAAATATAAACTATGAATGAAAAATGTTCTAGTAACCATGACGGAAAGTTTCAATTCTATTAAGGACGCGGAGGTGAGGATTATGCTGTAACTTCCTACAGCCAGCAGTGTTCTACTCAAAAAGATAACAAAAAACTAGCACTCCCAAGGTGCTCTGGGTAGTCCATAATGTCCACCAATCAGCATGCCCTGTCATCCCCAAAGGCGTGTGCTTCCCGGGTCACCTCCTCTTTCGAAACTGCGGCCAGAACCAATGTCCAACTCGTCACTCGTTCTTGACTCCATCAGATCCTGAAAGAAAGAACCAGAGGCCCATGACTCTGTTCTCCAGCCCAAGATAAGCAACAATTCAATCAACAACAGAAGCAGGATGACTCAAGGCATGCGTTTGAAACAACCAAAATAAGACAATACTTATACCATACGAGGCCTCGCCCACCCTAAAGAAAGGCAAGCTACGAAACTCAATCCTGGGTGGGGACAGGAGGTCGCTAGAGCCCGGGGTGGGAATAATCCTCGCCTCCGTGTCCTTAATATAATTGAAACTTTCCGTCATGGTTACTAGGAAATTTTTCATTCTATGTCAGGACCGGAGGCGAGGATTATGCTCGTTCAAAGCTTATCCACCACCAGCGAGGCCATATCCATGACTGGCTTAAAATAGAACCTCTTAAACATCGAATCCGATGACCAGTCCGCCGCGTTCAAGATATCCTCCAACCTGGCACCCAGGGAGAAGGCCTTTGACGCCATGGCTCCTCGCACAGAATGGGTCCAAACTGCGAGACATTTATGCCCGCCTCCTGCATCACCCATCTGATCCAACGTGCTATCGTTGGTGGTGAAACCGCCTTGAAGGGTTTACGTAGTGAAATCAACAATTGACGTTTGCCTGGTGGGCGAGTCTCCTCAGTCATATTTTCATATTCCTTAAGACATCCGACCACACAGAGCTTAGGGGAATGATCGAAAGATGGATAAGAAATTATCCTAGAATCCAATTTCGTCCTCCTGACGATATGGAAGGTAACTCCTTGAGGTGTATACACTCTACCTGAAATGACCAGAGCTCTAACATCTGAGACTCTGCGACATGAAACCAGGCATAAAAGCATTGCTAATTTTGCCGACAATTCTTTCCTGGACAGGTATTTATTGGCCTGCCAAGACTTGAACAGACGAAGGACCTTGTTAACGTCCCACAGAGAAGAATACCTGGGTTCTGGAGGGAGCGTCAAACGAATGCCTCTTAGTAACTTGCAAACCATCGGATGCTCTCCCACGGGATGGCCCTGGACCGGCATATGTCCTGCAGAAATCGCTGAACGATAAGAGTTAATCGTTCTGTAGGCAAGGCCTTGAGACGCTAGGGACGCCAAGAAGTTGAGGATAGTTACCACTTTGCACTGCATGGGATCTTGGTTGTTCCGAACACACCAACCGACCCATCTAACCCAGGCCGATTTATATCACTTGGTGCTGTCCGCCCATACCGCCCCCAATAGCTTCTGAGCGTCCTGCGATAATCCGTCGACTCTCCAGCGATGCCTGAAATCCGCCATTCCACGAGGGGCATCCTCCTTTGTTGGAGAAGGGGATGGGGAAGACCTTGGGGATCCCTCAGAAGAAAAGGATCTCGGGGTAGTAGGATTGGAGAATCCCAAGAAAGTTCCAGAAGAACTGGAAACCACACTTGAGACTTCCAATACGGGGTAATCAAGACCACTCTCATTCGCTGCCTGTGAACCTGAGTCGTGAGTCGCATGATCGTTGCGAATGGGGGGAAAAGCATAGCCCGCTTTCACGGACCAATCCTGCAGGAAAGCGTCTGTGGCCGCTGCTAGAGGGTCCGGTCTCCAACTGTAGAACCTCGGTAGTTGGTGGTCCAACCTGGATGCAAACAGGTCCACTGAAAACGGACCCCACGTGTTGTAGAGGCGCTGAAAGACCTCTGGTTGAAGTTGCCACAGGCTGATATCCGTCCAACTCCTGGAGCACCAATCTGCCACCACATTGGCTACTCCCGGAAGGTACTCGCCGATACCGAGATATTGTGGGACAGGCAAAACGTCCACAGGTCCTTGGCCAGATCTGCTAATGCCTTGGACTTCGTCCCCCCCAGGTGGTTGATGTAACGCACCGCCGAGACGTTGTCCATTTTCAACAGGACATTGCACAAGACCTTGTCCTTGGTCCAACAGCGAATGGCAAAAGAGCCGGCCATCAATTCCAGTCAATTGATGTGTAACCGGCCTTCCTCGGTGGACCATTTTCCTCCTGAAGAGGAGTCCCTGCAGCAAGCCCCCCAACCCAGCTTGCTGGCGTCGGACTCTATGACCAAATCCGGGTCACAACCAAAAATGGCCCTGCCATTCCAGGCTTCCATATGGTCGAGCCACCATCTCATTTCCCTGCGCACCTCCTCCGTGAGTGGGACTTGGTCCGAGTACTGGAGCCCTCTGCGGAGGTTCGATGCCTTGAGACGCTGAAGAGCTCTGTAATGGAGCGGACCGGGAAAAATCGCCTGAATGGACGAGGACAAGAGGCCCACCACTCTTGCAATCTGCCGAAGCGGAGTGGAGGGGCGGGCCTGAGTCCGCCGGAGCTCCCTGCGAATCTTGACGATCTTCCTGGGAGGAAGGCTTAGGGTCCGAGCCACCAAATCGATGGTAAAACCTAGGAAGGTCACTTGCCTTGAAGAAACCAGAAGGGATTTTTTTGACAAACCCCAGATGCTGCAACAACTCCGTAGTCTCTATGAGACGATTGGCTAACCACTCTGGGCACTGTTCCAACAACAGAATATCGTCCAAGTAGACGATGAGACGCAAGCCCCTCCCCCACAACGTTTCCACTACCGGTTTGAGAACCTTCGTGAAGCACCACGGTGCTGACGACAGGCCGAAGGGGAGGGTCGCAAACTCGTAGACCTGATCTCGCCACATAAACTGAAGGAAACGCCGGTGGGGGGCAAAAACGGGCACCGTCAGATACGCGTCCTTCAGGTCCAAGCAGACCATCCAATCCCCAGGTTGCAGCAAGTCGCGCAGCAGATGGATCCCCTCCATCTTGAAATGGCGGTAAACCAGCCACTGGTTGATTTCCTTGAGGTTTATGACGGGGCGTTGACCGCCATCCGTCTTGTCCACCACGAAAATGTTGCTGAGAAAACCCCACGGATGTAAGGGAGCAGGGACCATCGCTCCTTTCCGCAAGAGATCCGCCACCTCCCTGTCCACGAGAGTGGCTTTGTCGTGTGCGAAAAACAGCGGTCGGGGTCGAACGTCCTGCACAGGAGTTCCGTAAAACTCTACCTGAAAGCCCTTTACGGTCTGCAACACCCAGGCGTCCGAGGTAAGGGTTCTCCAGTTGCTCTCGAAAAGAGCCAACCTGCCCCCCACCCCGAAGTGTGACAAAGGAAAGGCACTCACCTGAACTGGCCAGTTGCTGACCTCGGTCCCTGCCACCTCTGCCTCGGGAGCCCCGGCGGGACTGGAAGAACTCTTGCCATCCCGGATCTGTGGTTTTCTTTCCGCCTCTCTGCGGGCCTTGCGTGTAAAACTTGCCTGCCGAGCGGCCCCTGCCACGACCGACACTGACAAAAACACGCGGGCGGAACACCTTCTTTATTGAAGTCTGCGCCTTGTCCAGCGATATAAATGTAGAAACAAATTTTGTCAACTCCTTAATAAAAGGTTTCCCGAACAAGCCGCCATCTGCCACAGTGCCCGCCCCCGAAGAGGCTAGGTCTCCTAATTTGGGGCCCACTTTGAGCAGGAAGGATCGGCGCCTCTCAGTAGAGAGGGCGCAGTTTGCGTTTCCTAAGAAAATGATTGCCCGTTGAGCCCAATTAGAAATGCGTTCAGGAGACCATGCAGACTCTGAAGCTTTGGCTTCCTCTGCTAACTCCAGTATCTTCGTAAGGGGGCCAGTCAAGTCCGGGAGCTTGTCCTGGGAGTTTTTCCAGGACCTGTCGATACCTTTTTTGGGGTCCCTAATGTACTTCTGAAGAAAAGTCGCTATCTTCTGGTCGACCTCTGGAGTAGTGGCCACCTTGCCTGGCAGGACTGGTTGGGGACACTCAGCCCTAAGGCATGCCCTAACATCCTTCTCAAGAGGTTTGCGAAGCCGACTCTCCACAAATGCTGTCACCCTAGGAGAGGGAAGCCAAGCAGATGAACAGGGATGCACCAGATCCTCAGGGACCAACATGTCCGCGGGTCCTTCGGGCTGAGCAAAACGATCTGGTGGGGGAACGCTAGAATACCATGAGGTAGACGGACCTGCTTCGTCCGGGGAGTCCTCTGAATCCTCGTCACCGTCCCCAGCAAACTGCAGCTCCTCTGGGATTTCCGAGGTCAAATCTTGTTTCAGACGCCGAGTTTTGGCCAGAAACGCCGTTTTCAGACGCTCAAACGCCCTTTGTTCGGGCCCTTTGGCCAGCTTCCGCTTCTCAGTGCGTTGGGGCTGCTCGGCTTGGATAGCATAGGCATATTTCATGATGCGGCGCTCAAAGGGTCCCATTGCCGCCTCTACTGCCCTATGAATGGACGTGTCGACCGCATCACAAAACTCGTCATCCAAAGGAATGACTTGGAGGGTCTCTTCCTCTGAGTACTCGGCCTCCATCGTGCAGTAAGAACTTCTTGCCAAAGCAAAAACTACAACACCCTTAGTACAGGGCCAGAAAGTCATGGTTTAAATGCACGAAGCGCTATTTTGTGCCACCCAGTGGCTGGTCAGAATAAGGGGCGACTCACCTTGCACACACCTGGTGTCCAAAGTCTGGGCCTGCCCTTCACCACAGCAAGCGAGCCTCAAAGGATGCACTCTGCCCGCAAATTGCCTCACGACAAAAGTCTCGCCCCAAAGGGTGTCCCGCTGTGGAATGGAATTTCCAAACAATCAACCTGAAAGCAGGTGTCAAGGTCCCAGACTCTCTGCTGATTTACACTGCGTCTAACCTGAATCGCGGGCGCGCTCGAACTAGCTGGTCCCCGCTACAGGAAGTGACACGGACCAGCGAGACGACACACGCGCCCCCCAGCGATGAGACGCAATGAGCGGAGATAGGCCCACGAGCGGAGCTTACCGCGAACGCTCCCGCGGCCCCTGCTTATCAGTCCCAGAATCGCGCATCAGCGCCGAACAAAGGAATGCCGCCTGATTAAAAGAACAGCCGCCGCGGCCGGCTGTGACAGTACCGCAGCGTGTCCCCCCCTACCATGCCCACCGAATAGATTAGGCGGTGCGAGGAGAAAACACACGCTTGTGCGACATAAAGCGAAAACACTATCCACAAACTGTATCACTGGCACCGAAGCATAGCAACAGTCAGTAACATCACAGAAAGCATTAAAAGCATTATAAGCGCCTAACAATACTCAACATATCAATATTCTAACACCTAAAGCCTGAGAGAAACAAGAAAACAAACTAAACTGCGTGGCAGCAGAAAAGAAAGAGGAGGTGACCCGGGAAGCACACGCCTTCGGGGATGACAGGGCATGCTGATTGGTGGACATTATGGACTACCCAGAGCACCTTGGGAGTGCTAGGTTTTTGTTATCTGTTTGAGTTGAACACTGCTGGCTGTAGGAATAAAGGAAGTTACAGCATAATCCTCGCCTCCGGTCCTGACATAGAATTCCACCCCAGATCTACAGAGATTAAGTTCAAGTTAAAGAAAAACGAATCGCTTATCTGTTGGGTGCCGCCCTCCACCGTGGTGATGCTGAAGAAAAGGTTAGGGGAGTACACCGGAGCAGATCCTCTAAGTCGCCCCTTCCTTTTTTCCTGTGATTTAAAAGAAAGAAAACTGTGAGTTACTCCCACAGTAAGGGTTAAGATCCTTCAAATTACGACAAGTTTTATGCATACAGATCTGAAAGGAGTCTATACAGCAGAAAAATTCATGACAATCGAGATAAGGACAAGCCAGGAAGGGACTATTCCTACTTCCTAGTCATATAGATGGATACTCATTTCCTCGTCATGGTTAAGCCCATCCGGGCTTTTAGTTTGAAGGTTGATTATGTGCCAGGACTCCCTCTTGCGCAAATGCAATACTCTGTTCCCTCCCCTGTGGTTCTGCTGGATTTGTTCTATGGCAAAGTAGGTTGAAAGAGAATTGTTCGAGAGATGGTAATTAGCGAAAATGCCTAGCTACCCGGTAGTGAGGGTCTTTGTTGCTGATAGCTCTCATATGTTCAAGGACCCTCTTCTTAGTGGCTACTGTAGTGCTGCCTATGTATCTCTTTTTGCAAGGCCATTTCAGAATGTAAATTGTGAATGTGGTTCTGCACGTAAGAAATTGATTAATGTTTCTCTCCCCCGTCGGGGTGTGGTAAGACTGTTTCATGGTGCTGTTGCGGCAAGCTTTGCAGTGGCCGCAGGCGTGTATTGGTGATATCTCCTTTAGCCAGCAGGTCCCTAAGATTCTTGCCTTTCCTGTATGTGATTAGGGGTCAGTTTAGTATTTCATGATCAATGGTAGAATCACTGGACAGGATTTTCCAGTTATGATTCAGGATTTTGGAGATTTTTGTGGATTCTTTGTTAAGGTAAGACTCACCCTGGTGGTGGTATCTTCTTCAGGGACAGGTTTTTCTTCCAAAGTTTCTTCTTTTGTGATTTTGCTAACGTTCTCCTTTGCCATTTCCAGTACCTATCTAGGGTATCCTCTCTCTCTGAAACTAGTCATGTTCACTTGTTCTGCGAGGAAATCCTCCTGAGTGCTACAGTTCCTCCTTGCTCTCAACAGCTCACCAAATGAAATGCTCCATTTAAGTGTTTCCGGGTGGCTGCTGAAAGCATGAAGGAGGCTTGCCTGCTGTGGTTTTTCAATGTAGCTTAGTGCTGATTTGGTTATTCTTAATTTTAACCACTACATCAAGGAATTCGATGTGCTCTCTACTCATGGAGTATGTAAGGTTGAGGTTAAAAGTATGGTCATGTAGTTCAGCTATGACATTTCTTGCACTTTCCTCACTCCCTTTCTACACTATAAATACCATTTTGGTGTAAATGTGTTTTAACCTTTATTTGTCCCTCGTTACTTTCTATACTCTGTATGTATTGAAGTCATTACCCACAATACAGTGTGTGAACAAGCTTGCTGTGCAAGCGAAACGCGTTACTGAATTGAAACCATTATCTGGTGAGAGTAAATACTCCAAGTGATCGCCTTATTTGAACTGTTTCATGGAGAAAATGTCTGGTGCGTTCCGCCAGCTGTAGCGATCCTCTGGCGAGGGGAGACGGAAGGAGCAAGGCAGTCTAGTATATGTGTGTATATATATATATATATATATATATATATATATTACCTACTGGCAGTCGCCAGTAGGTAGTTATAGTTAGGACCTATTTTCCATAGGAAATCCACAACATTCTATTCCCAATAAGTCTGGCGCCGGTTGACGAATCTTCGCGGAATTTTCCAAACTTTTGGCCAGCTCCGGTGCGCTCCTATCCTGAAAGTTTCGTGGTGATTCGTCAAGCGGGGGCTGAGAAAAAAGGGGGGTCCCAAAACGTGTTTTCCCCATGCACTTTCCCATAGGACCTGTTGACGCAGCTACATCCCGAACTGCTGAACGGAATTACACCAAATTTGGCAAAGAGGTAGTCCTCAGTTCAGACTCGTGCCTTTTGCATAAATGGTGTAAATCCGTTCAGTAGTTCCTGAGAAAATTAGACTAGAAAAGATAGATATATCTATGGAGGATCCGCCACCCTCCCCGCACCCTAAGCGCACCCTCTGCGAACCAAGTGCGCACCCTTCGATCACGTGCTGAATGCTAATTGGCTGTCAAGTGTCTCTACATTCGAAACCAGGAACTGTTGGCAGCCATTTTGTGCCTCGGTAGAAGCGAGGCTGATTAAGTAAGGGAAATAAGTGTGTGAAAGATGTAAAGGGGGCAGGGTAGAAATACTCTGACCCTCTAGTGTTGCTTAGGGGGGTCCCAGAAGGACCCCCTGGGGCCCTTTTAAAAAAAAAACAAAAAAAACGGCGAATGCGCGCAGGGTGGGCGGATCCGGCCGGAAAAAAAAACCCCGAAGCGTGGGCTTCCGCGCTTCGTTAATAATTAGCCCCCAGGTGGGCCAAATCCCGGGGGCAAAATTTAAAAAAATTAATGGGGGAGGGGTCCTGCGTGGCCCCCCTCCTGGAGCCCTCGAGGGCCCTGGGGACCGCCACCCCCCAGGGCCGGCTCCTACAGTGTCCTGGGGTGCCCACCCCCAGGACACTGTTGTTTGCTATGAGAGGGCGGGAGTTTCCCACCCTCCCATAGCAAACTTCGTTAGGATTTTGAAAGAGAGAGCAGGGAAACCTGCTCTCTCTTTCAAAATCCTAACGATATTGCTTTTCCACACGGGGAGCTGCATGTCAGCAGCTCCCCATGTGGAAAAGCAATGCCGGCTCCCGAAGGACGCGGGGAGCCGGCTGGGACCGCGGGGGCGTTTGGGCTCCCCCCACGTTTTTTTATAAGCCCCGGGGGATGGGGTCCCCGGGGATAATAAAAATTAGTGATAGGGGCTATTTTTTTTTTACGGTAAAATTAGGAGTCGCGCATCCTAACGCGTTGGGTGCACGATTTCTCTCGCGTAGGGTGCGCAGTTCCTAGCGCGTTTGGGTGCGCGACTCCAAGGGAAAAAAACTGCAATTTTTGGGAAATAAACATCACGCATATGACGTATTGTGGAAGCGCGCAAGCGTCACGTAACGTGCTCTGTACGTGTCGCGTATAGGCTTGGAGTCGCGTACCGGTCGCATAGCAATCTCACACAAAAATACGTACCCAAAGCACACCGTACGCAGATGCTTTCGCGCAAGAATCGAGAACGGTGCGCATAGGGTGCGCGAATCCAAAAAAATGAAAAAATATATATAAAATAGTTTTGAAAATATAGTTTACAAAATATTTTTAAAAATATTAAAAAAAAATTTACTATTTTAAAAAATCTAATATTTTTTAATTTTTAAAAGAATTGAAAAAATAAGTTACAAAAATGGTGATAAAAAAAGTATTTAAAAAAAACATAATTGAGATGTCATCAGTGATGTCATTGACCATGTCATGAGTGATGTAATATGTGATGTCATCAGCAGTGCATTGCGGGGGCGCAAGTTATAGTTAGTTGAACTAACTATAACGGGGGAATTTCTAGGGTTTTGAATGAGGGAAATGTCCAGCTAACTATAACGCCCCTGAAAACTATGTTTTTTTTAGTTAATATACATATAAACACATATTCATTCATTCATTAAGTTCTTTATTCGGAAGTATAAAAAGCATCCATAAAAGCTGCATTTAAAACACACAGCATTATACAGTAAAAAACAGAATCTTGAATCTTATGTCAATAAATAGTCAATTATCAATGGGTAGTGGTACATATACAAATATCCTGATAAAATATAATAGACTGCCCGCTTTACAGGAACACCTTTAGTATCAGACATACACAAGAAGAATTTTTACAGTGCCTGCATAGCGACGTTAATTATTGTACAGGTTTCATTGTGTTTCCAGTTCTTTACAATTCTCCATCGGTCCATACTTCTATAATTCGACTTATTCTTGTATGCAACCAATACAAAGCGGGAACGGTTATATAACCTAAAAGAATCTAGTCCACTTATCCATCTATCTAATAGCGTCCACACTTACGCCAAGTTAATCAAAAATTAAAATACCTAAATATAGTCTGCTCGTACGCTCAACTGGTTGTTGTTAAAATCTTTGTGTGGAAAATGTTACACAAGCCCAGTGGTATTAAACACAGAGCATTATATTTCATTAGTCAGAGACTTGGTACGGGTATATCCTAATCTGTTGAAGTCAATAAAATGTTCTTTCCAGTGTAAAACGCTACCCATAAAAAGATGACAGTCTGCAGCAAATCTCTAGAGTAGGTAATGATTGCAAATATAAATATGCCGGCCGACATTGTGTAAAACTGTATGGTTTGATAATCGGTCAAATATATTTTTTCCGTAAACAATTATAGAACTTGCAAAAAAGGACCACATGCATTGTATCCTGGGGCATCGTGTTGTTGCAGGGGCTGCTGATTAGGTTTGTTGACCAGTCATTCATTTTTGGAAAAGTGACTAGTCTAGACAAATCTGTTTCTACCATTCAGTACTGCTTTGAGATAGGGTTGCATATGAAAAGTGGTTAGAATCAGTTGGTTTTTTAATACACTTGGTTTGGGGACTTCGATTATCAATCGGAGGTTTCCCAGATGTGTCAACCCTTCCTCTTTCAAAGTCTTTCTACTAATGTTTTTCAATGTTTCTGGCCTTTCGAAGTACTCAGGATGGCCTATGTCACATAAAAAACATTGAACATATGCTAACCATGAAATTCTTAGATGCGAGCTTAATTTAAGACAATCCTCGATGATTGCTTAGTTAAGCACTGTATATTCAGAGGTTCAGATCTTATACCAAAGAAGGATTGGTGGCAATTTTATTAAATCTGTGATGTATTGTGCCCCCAGATCTGCATGAAAAACAAACTGATGTGCTGTTAGGTGTAGCAAATAAACATCTAAGAAATTCATTCTCTGCAGTTTGGATTGTTCGTAACACCAATGGTTGTACCATCTATCTTTATGTCTCTGCACTTCTTGCTAGTCCTTCCACATTTCATAATGAAGGTTTTCCCTTGGTTAACTAAGAGTCCAAGTTCCTTCATGTAGTCTACAAAATTCGATAGTAGAGCCTGGAGGGCCAGCGGTGTTCGGGCCTTAAGGACCGCATCATCGGCTTAGAGGAGGGCTGGGGCAGGGCTCGTTCCTATTTGTGGTCGATCTCTAGTAGATAGTGATGGCCTCTCCCACACTGTTTATGTATAATGAAAACAGAAAGGGGCCATAACGCATCCCTGTCTCTCCACAACGAAGGCTTCAGTGCATTCTCCTTTTCTGCCAAATCTGACCTTAGATTTACATCCCATGTAAAGGTCCTTCAGTAAACCAATAATCAATGTTTCCACACCCATATCTTTCATTTTTAGCCAAAGTTTGGAATGTACCACGCAATCAAAAGCCGATGAAAAATCGACAAATGCCAAGTATAGATTTTCCTTTTTAATGTTAACATATTTTTCAATGATATATATAAACTGAGGCTCTGCTCTATCCTACCAATCTCTGGGCGAAAGCCATATTGTAGATCTAACAGGGTGTTTTGAGATTCTGCCCAGTCCTGAAGCCTTCTTAAGATGAAGCGGCTTACTACTTTGACTAGCAAGTCAAGCATTAATATAGATCTGTAGCACTCTGGGTTAAGACGGTCTCCTTTTTAGGTCTCGACCTACGCAGCGCGCATGTGCTGCATAGGAAAAAGACCTTTTGGAATGGATTCGCTTTTCGCCCTAAAAACGTGCACGCGTTGCATTGCTTTCAATGGCAACGCATGCACGTTTGGCCATTCCCTTGCGGAGCGAGTTTTGCCACCATATGTTTATAATTAACTTGAAAACATATGGTGCCCCTGCTCGCTCCCGCAAGGGAAACACTCAGCGAGTCTTTTTTTTTTAACTTTGTTTTTTTTTCTAGCTTTGAAACTGAGCGCGGACCCGCTTTACGGACACCGCGCTCAGTTTATTGATATATTTCTTAACTTTAGCACTGAGCGCAGTGCCCACTTCAAGGACACCGCGCTCAGTGGTGAAGTTAAGAAATATATCAAGATACCGAGCGCGGTGTCCATGAGGCGGCGCCGCGCTCAGTTTTAAACTTAAGCATTTGCAATGCAATCGGACTGATTACATTGCAAATGCTTGTTTAATTAGCCGCTTTGCTTGTCCTAATTGACTACTGAGGCTGAAACAATTTTATTAGATTTTGCTTTGTCTCATCATTAGTATCATTTCTTTTTGCTTAAAATAATGGAGGGGCCCAGTGCCAGGGGGCGAGTGCCCCAGTGGCGGCTGGTGACATTTTAAACTGGTGAGCGTAATATGTTTTTTCATACTGGACCGTAGCGAGCGAGTGTATCGAGCGAGCCCGAAGAACCTAAGGGGAGTTCGGGGGGGTTCGCCCCCGAGAACATTTTGAAAAAAGAGTGGACAAATGGTGCATTTTCAAACAAATTTGTGAAAGCAGGAAGGTTACTAAAGCAATTGTGAAAGTGCAGTTATTACATTAATAAAGAGATGTCATATAACATAGGTAGCTGATTCAGTTTAGGTAGCTGCTTATTCAGGTTGGCAGAGGCCATTATAAAGTGGTTTGCTAAGAGTGTAGGCGAAGGGAAACACTCTACCCTCTCTATACTCTTCCGCGGTGCCCTCTTTCCTTCCATTCTTTCGCTGTTTTTACAGGAGAGTCGAAGACAGAAAGAGGCGGGCTCTGACAGAATTTAATCTGTCTATCCGGCGCGCAGGTGAGCTGTACATACACATCGATCCGAGCCGGAGGGAATAGAGGCAGAATGGAGAGCCCAATAAAAGTATATTAAAACATATAAGCCTTTCCTGTTCGTCTGCAGGCAGGAGGAAAACAAGAGCCTTTCGGTTTCTCTGCAGTGCTAGCTCGGGCTGACCTTAAAACATTGGGTATTCGCAGCCGGTTATCCGGGAGCACTGGCGGGAGTGGGGAGGAAGGGGGCGACTACTTCTGGAGGTGCCACTGACATCCACGAGAAACATTCCCAGGGCTCCCTGGGGCTACACAGGGGGGACATCACTGGCTGTAAAGTCAAACCTAATGCCTCCTGCTTGGAAACATCGGTCAGAAGGAATGCGTCAACAAGCTTCTACTTAACAGTCTTCATAAACTCAGAACTGCAGTCATTTCAAACCTTTCTGTGCAACTCATTCGGATTTTCACTGGTTGCGCCTATAAGCACGGATCTCTCCGTTCACGCATCGCACATCTACCACGTCACTTATGTGTGTTGTGCTCTTTGTGTTAAGTTTTGATATAGGTAAGTTATGTTCTGTCATGTTATGTATGGTATGTTATGTTAGTTATGTACTTAACAGTCTTCATTAACTCAGAACTGCAACATGTAATTTCAAACCTTTCTGATTTTCACTGGTTGCGCCTATAACCACGGATCTCTCCGTTTACGTATCGCACATCTACCACGTCACTGACATAAAGCAACACCCGCCTCCGACTGCGAGATGAGGGAAGACAGATATGTTTTGTCCGTGGAAGTACCTGTAGAATAGACAGGTTTATGTGTGTTGTGCTCTTCGTATTATGTTTTGATATAGGTAGGCTATGTTATGTTCTGTCATGTTATGTATGGTATGTTATGTTAGTTATGTATGGTATGTTAAGTATGTTATGTTGCACAATATCCAACTCGTACATTGCTCGTGGTGTGTGTGTCTTTTGTTTCTATTATTCCACTCAACCACCCCTCACACAATACTGCTTTAAAAAAATAGCTATTTACTTTTTTGCAGTTTTAATTAGCGCAAACACGACCGAAGGTATCAGGGTGCTTTACATGACCACCAGTTGCATTACAGATGGACAGATTCAATTTTCAGGCAGGGGAGATTAAGTGATGTGTACAGAATTACAGGATGCTGGTGCCCACACTTAGATTTGAACCTGGTTACCCAGCTTCCAGGTCTGTTGCCATGGCAGTTACACCACATCCAACCTCTGCTCCCGCCTCTCCTGTTCCTCCTCTTTCCTCCTCCTCATGTGGTCACTCCTTCTAGGCACGCCTCGCTCAGTATTTCTCCCTTCCCAGGTCCCGCCCTCCTCAGTTTCTCCATCTTCCCTTCTCCTCAGGCCGTCCCTCCTCCTAGCCCCTCCTAGCCCCTCCTCGCTCAGTCTTTATTCCCTCACTTGATCCCTTCCTCTTCTCCGATTCATCCATTTTCCCTCCTCCGGTCCAGCCCCTGCTCAAAATACCGCATGCCTCTCATCCTAGCCAGCGGAGCCCTGATTCTGCATATCCTGTTCCGTGGATGGTCTGTGCTGGCCGGTTATGGCTCCCTCATTCTGATTTTGGACAGGCCATCTCCCTTCTTCTCCAGAGGACCTGCTCGCACTGGTCTGCCTCTGGTGGCCGTTTTCTGGAGCTCTTCTCCTTGACCTAGTCACCCACTTCTGGACCCACTGAACCGGCCTCCACACACACTGCACTGGACTGCTTTTTCCCTGATCAGGTTTAGGACCTAGGTCTCGCTCCTGTAGAGCTACTCTCCCTTAGCCAGGTCTCATTCCTCTAAAGCTGCTCTCCCCCGTTCTGGTGTTGGACACCCGTCCCCCTACAGTTCTTCCTGTCCAAGGGTCCCTCCCACCAATGCCCCAGCATCTCTGTCCTGTCAGGCCCCCTCCAGCCTGATCACACAGCTAGAGCACAACCTGCCCCTGTTTTTATAAATACCTGTAATGGCCTAATTGCCTATCAATTCACAGAGCTGGCCTCCTGCTGGGTTTGTATTATCCGCAATCACTGTTATAATGGTGCAAATACTAATTTGATGACTACATGTACCAGAGTGCACCGGGGGCATGTTACTTCCAAAACCTGTGAGCGTAACTGGCTGCTGCAGAGGGAGATGGACTCAGCCATAATTCTGCCTTTGCTCTGCTTTGTGACACAAATAACACAAATTCAGTTGGTGCTAAGTTTAACCTTGTGTTCATCCACAGCGGCCTGAAGGGCAGATATCAGTTGCTGTCCAGTTTTCCGTCCATCTATACAGTCAACGCATGATGTAGCTGGGAAAGACACTTGACAACAGATGTATCTCCCTTCACTTCCAGCAGCGAATAAACATTATTTCTCTTGGGTGTGTTTGGAGGGGCAAAGCAGGAATGATCCATTTTAATTATACAACATTTGCTGTTGCATCAACACATGCACATCACGCTGCACAATTTCCTTTTGGCTGTTTATCACTGTGGGACATGCTTGCCACATTGCTGCTTCTGTACACCTTACACTCAAGGCAGGGGAAGGCGACTGTAGTCTATGCAGGGAAGTTTCCCATTCCAACATCGGCCAACGTAGCGTAAAAACATTGGCAAAATCAATATCCCTGGCTAAATACTTATAAGGACTTAAAGGCGAGGCCTATTGGCTATGCCAATGCTTGTTTAAAGATTGGCATGATAATAGACTCGTTGCCAAGTTGGCAAGAAACATTCAGTGCAGCATGCCCTCAATACTAATGTTAACACAGGCCCCCAAAGTTCAATATTAGCCTTATAAATGTCAAATGGTTTTGCGTTAGGTCCCGGCGCTTTGCCACTCTTACTTTCTAACATTGCCTTATTAACTTCTTCCAATGTGAAACGTGTAATAGCGGTGGTATGCGAAATAGAAGTCATATCATTATCACTGCAACCAGGCACGGGTACTGGTGTTACATCGGGTAGGGAATAGATATTAGAAAAGTGCCTTATCCATTCTTCCTCAAGAATGGCACGCTCCACCCTAGGAGCCTCTTCCGTTGCCAGAGGAAAAAGAGTTAACTTCCCGCCAAAATGCTCTATTATTATTGCTCAAGCTTGCTTCCTGTAACTGTTCCCAAGCCATCTCCCTCAGACGTAATTTTGTCCGAACCACTGCTTGCTTATATTCAACCCTACATTTTCTTTTTTTTTTTGTAAATCTTTTTTGCTGAACAAGCTCAAGGTAAAGTACCTACGTTCATGGTTATGCATACATGTCGATCAATAAACCAGTGGTACATTTATTAGGTGATTAGTGCCCAATCTGTGCTTTCAAGACACTTGAATGTCCAAAAAGAGGGCATAGAGTTCACTCATATATTAAATTGGCCAATTTGCTGATATGTATAAGATTATGTACTTTTGGGGCATCTCATCTCCCGCTGTACCTGCGCCATGGCGACCAAATCTTCTCCCATTTCTTGGTACAGCCCCTACTTTTGTATACAGGTTGTTCTGCTCGCTGGCACCAATCCAAATCTTTTTCCCATTCGGCCACCGTTGGTGGCCTCAGGCGGTTCCCGGCGTCTGGCAGTGTTTCACTTTGCAACGCCAGCCGACAATGTCAACCAAATATAGGGGTATCTGGGTCTTTCTATTTACCCCTTAATCAATAGGAGAAGCCCCTTTGCCTCTAGTGGGACCTCCACGTTTCAGCCCTACATTTCGTACCTCTATTATATTCCTTGGTGTCTTATGTAATTCTTCCTTTAATCTTTTAACGGCTCTTGAACACAATGGTCGAACCACCCCTTCTCCTTTTGTTCTACCTTCTTTCTGTTAACAGAGAGATCCTCCCTTATACCGTCAGTAATGGTCAGAAAAGAAGTTATGATTTCATTGTTTGGGGTGGTCTCATCGAGACAATGGTCAAAAGCCCCTTTCTTGTTGCGTATCAACTTTTTAAGAAAGCCTTCCGGAGCAATCTGGGCCCAGCGTAGAACGAAACTGTTACGCCCTGCAAGTTCAATTTCTCTTGCTTGCACCGTACGTTTACCATGTTTCTGTTTATAAAATAGGACTGTATTTAGATGGATAATCAAAGGGAAAATGATCACTAATTAATATTGTGTGAGTAGAAAAGTTAGAGACATAACCAGTACACTTATCTGAGAGTAAAATATGGTCTATAATGCTATGGCTGCTTCTGCCATTAAAAGTTGGTTAACGTACAGCAAACGGGGAAGAAATTTCATTTGCAAATGCCAGATCAAATTTGGTTATTAAATCATTAATTGTGTTTCCATAATAGTTGTGACTAAAGTGAGACTGTATTCCATCCTCTACATCTGACATGCCGCAGATTTTGTCCATTTTGATATTACATTGTTGCAAATTGTAGTCTCCCCCTAAAGAATGAAAAATTTGATGCTCATTGTCCAAAATAATATCTTCTAGGTCAGTGTTCAGATTATGTAGTATGGATTTTGTTTAACCATGTTAATTTCAGTAAATTGAACACAATTGGAGATGTAAGTGCACAGACCCCCTTTTGCCCGACCATGTCTATAGTTAATAGCTGTTGGCTCAGTAAGCCAAGTCTCTTGCAAACAAACTATTTGGAAATTGGACACAAACTCTAGCCATTCTTGGTTTTGGCACTTATTTTTCAAACCGGCAACATTTCAGCTCACGTAACCCACAAAACCAGTTATCGTGTACGAGTTTTACGTTATTACTATCTATCAGTGAGCCTAATATGTTACTGTCACCCAGTGTTGTCATGCTGTCACTCATCAATGTACCATCATTTACCGTTGTGTATGAAATTGTGCCCTTGTCAGTCAATACCATGGGATGGATTCTTGTAGTATGTTCATTACTTCCTAGGCATGGGTTTAATGTTTCTTCCTTTGCCAGTATATGGGAAATTTTGCCCTTGTCAATCATGTACTCATTACTACCTAGGCTTAAACAGTCGCTAAGTCAATCAAGGCCATCTATAAGCGATAGACTCTGGAAACGGTTCGAAATTAGGACCAGATACCTATAGTCCATAGTCCATTGTTGGTCTCTGATCAAATATTGCCTGAGGTCTAGCATCCTTAATAAGGATTCTAGTGTGATAAAAGAAGCCTAGAGGAACGATGGTGATAGCTTCCATATGAATATTGTTAGCACTAGTTCTATTCAATATTGTTTCCACTAGCAGAGGTGTTAAAAGTTAGTACAACACAATCACCATTAAATGTTTTCTCCCCATTACCGATCCATTTGACTCTCCTTACCATCTTAAATTCATTAAAAGATACTCAGATAGCCCTATCCTTGCACCCAGCCAGTTTAAGGACTTGTTTCTCAATGAAATCCAGTTCTCCCTGCTATCTAAAGGCAGTAGCGGGACATTCGTTAGGACTACCACATAAGGTGTTGCTGCTGGAGGCAAATCCAAATGATCGGTTGTATGCTCTAAACGGTCTCTATAATGACCATCTATAGGTGGAATAGTTGGAGTAATACCAATATTTACTCCTCCTCTGTCATCTGATTACGATGTGCGCTTTTTAAAATGCTCCCCACCTGTTGTCTTATCACTACAAGCCTGGGAGAATTTTTGGATGGTACTACTAACTTGGCATTGCTTGTTGCAGGCTGGATTGGAGCCTCAACTGTGGCAAAACTAGTCACACTACCTCTCGCTTTGGGTGTTTGGGCGGTTGCAACAATATTCAAAAGCTCCAGGCATGAGTTGGTTCATGCCTCTACCTTTGTTAAGTGGGTTTAAATGGACCCTAAGGTGCTATTCTCTTGAGAATCAAGGGCTTTAAGGGACTCTGCCAGGGAATCTAATTTACTAATTATTACCAAGTTGGGATCTATACTTGACTGCACCGGGGTGGTCACTGACTGTTTTAGATCCAGTGTTTTTCTAATTGTTTGCTTAATTCGTGCCGTTTCTCTGTTGGGGGGATCCCTGCGGGAAAGGTCAGCGGTTTTCTGACCCGTTTAGGTGGTGGGAGTTTGATTTTGATGGAGAGATGGTCTCAGTAAGATGTTGAATACAGCCATTGGATCCAGTGTTTCCACTTACAACATGCTCCCTTCGTAGTCCTAGAACATCGTTGGTACTTGCAGAGCAACTAACTCTTAACTATGTGTAGAGGCTTGAGGCACTTGAGGGATTGTTGTCAGAACGTGTGCACAATCACTGCTTAACTGCAATGATTCTTCAACTGTTGAAATTTGCTTTTTCAATAGCCCCCATCGCTCCTGTGATATATTGTAATAGCGTTAATTGAGATTTGTCTGGGGACAGTTTTTCCCCTGCAATGTTGGCAGTAGTAGGGTGCTTCCTCTTACCGAAGTCTAAAAAAAATAATAAAAGTGCAAAAAAGTATCACTATTACCAAGTCACAAATATTGTGTTTCACTCCGTAAAAAACTCTTTAAAAGCTAACAGTTAGCAGACATTGACTTTAAACGATTCCCGCCCCCTAAAAATCTTTTTATAAGTACTTTAAGGTCCACAATCCAGTTTTCCGATGAGAGCTTCCCGAGATGAAGAACAAATCCTCAGGTTAAAAACTTCAACCAGGCCTAAAAGATAAGTCAAAAGGACAGGACCACAGGTAAAGGGAGATAAACGAGTATAAAAGACTCGTAACAGTACCTTGGCTTGTGATGGTCCGTTATTGGTCAGATCGTTACTGTTTACCAACGGTGTATGCCCTCTATTCCAGTTTCTGGTTGTGTTTGTTACCTATGTGCGAGGTTAACAGCTCATTGCACAGGGTAACGGGTCCATGTCCTAAAACTCTATTGACTTAGCCCACAAAGTACTCCGATATATCAATCCAGGCCAAGTTCACATCTTCAAGGTTTGCCCGTTACCCGAATTCAAGGAGGCTGGCCCCTCCCCACCTACTCCTTTCGCCGATAGGGGAAGGATGGGCCCGCCCTTGGCCCAAGCTCTACCCGGGCAAGGCCCGCGTGTGTCCCGAGCTGTGGGGGTCAAGGCTGCGATTTATAGCGCGATGGACACGCCTTCGGCAAGTATGGCAGTGTTGCACCCTGGCACACTGAGTCCCACCAGGGCGTACGGAAGCAGGGTTCCTCCATGAACAATGGCAGCAGTAGCACGAAGATATATATATCTAATAATGTTTATGGTGTAGAAAGGGGACGTGCCCTCCGAAGACCTCTTAGCAATCCCAATGTGTGGAACTTACTGGAGGTAACAGGAGGGGCAGTAGGTCCCCCAGGAGACGCGTTTTCAGAATAGTGCATTAAAGGGGGCAGGGCCTCCAGCGAGTGGCTGGCTTAGTTTTTTTTTTTGTTTGTTTAGGAAGGGGGGGCTGTGTGACCCCCCCCCCCCCTTTCCCTTGATCATTTTAGGCCCCAGGGACCCCATTCCCCTGGGCCTGAACCATTTCTTTTGTTGTTGAAAAATTAAGCAAAAAAAGGAGGGGGCTGTGTGGCCACCCCTCCTGAGGCCGATTTCTGCCCTGGGGACCCCATCCCGGTTCAACCGAGTCACAAGATGGCTGCCAACACTTCCTGGTTTGAAGTGTTGGCAGCCATTTATGTATGTATGTATATATCCCAAGCAATACCCTGTTTATACATTACAAGTTGAGCATTTCAATCTAATCGTATATATTACTTTATGATATTAAATCTGGGATTGCGCCAAAATCCATGGGTGGATGCATGGGAATGCCCACACTCACACATAGAATGACTTCCCAAAGCAATGCAGCGCAAGGCAGCAATTTGCACTGCCTTGCGTTATTCTGGATTTATTAAGACACGCAGAGCCACAGAATGAGGCTTTGCATGGCTTATTAAATCTCATTGACGCCTTTGCATTGCCTTGCGTCACCGTGCGTGATGCAAGAGCTTCCTAAATCTGCCTGAGGGCACATTTGGGAAGCAGTTCTTCATCATAACTCTCTGTGAAATAGATATTGTGCATCTCTGTGTTTCTAGATGATGACTCCATTCAGTATATATTTTCCAAGGAGCAACCCCATCTGAAGCATATTTGAGGCCCTGACCCCAGACATATTGTAGGGTCCTATTATCTCCTAAAAGAGAATGTGTTTTCAGCTGAACATTCTGTTTCATTATTTATTTTCCCAGGAGCAGAGCCATGTGATTCATGTTTGAGGCCCTGAGCCCATGCATATTGTGGTGTCCTGATCGTCTCTGAAAAGTGATAGAAAAAAAACTCAGGGGTAAAAGACATTGGAACATCAGCCAATGTACAGAGTGGAAACCACTGGGATAGCAGGTTTCGAAGTTTTGATTAATTAGAAAAAATGCGGCTTTGATGACATCAACGTATTTCATATAGATTGGGGTTTATTTGATATATGAAAATAAAACACTGCACATACATAGGCACCCTACTCGCCTTTAGGCTTTTTGTTTATACAGGCTTTTGGACAAGCTGCACCCAGATTGACCGAGCTTCGGGATGTGTAGCCCTCGTATTGATTTATGCTCCTCACAAGGGCTTCGAGACCATTGGCGATTTTGGCGCTATACAAATGGCAATTAACATAACATAACATAACTCTACAGTTTGCTCATTAAAAAAACAAGCACTATGAGCTGGCTCCCTCAGAATGGTTCCGATACCTGCAGATGAAACACGCCCTAACGACACAATTAACCCCAGGTGTGCAGGTTCCAGAGGCATCTCCACTGGAAGACAGGCTGCTGACCGAATACATGCCTAAGCGGGCCACATCTTTCACATACCGCAAACTGATCAACAATTTGCCGGACCCTATGGGGGTCTTGCGGGAGAAATGGGCTGACGAGGTCGGCGATTTCGATGACCCAGATTGGCGGGAGGCACTGGCGTCACCGCGCGAGGCGGGTATACCCTCACGGCTGCGTCTTGTGCAACTTCGTATTCTACATCGCTCATATTTCACCAGAAGCCTATTGCACAAACTGGGCAGAGCACCACATCCCTTCTGCCTGCGGGGTTGCGGGGAGGAGGGGACCTTCTATCACCTGCTCTGGGACTGTCCGGTTCTTCAACTCTTCTGGAGGCGAGTGCTGCGAACGATGTCGCAGGTGTGCGGGGTATCACTGCTGCCAGAACCCAGACGCTGTCTGTTGAATGTGTGGGAGCCCACAGATCTTAATCGCCAGGCGCAGGGCTGGGTGACGGTAGGGAACATGATGGCTAAACGGATCATAGCCCAAAAATGGGGAGCGGTGGAGACACCGCTACTGTCGATGTGGAAAAAGGACATGGATGGGGCTATGTTTGCTGAACGTTTTGTATTTATCAGGCGGGGCTGTCCTCGAAAATGGGTCAAAGTGTGGGGAGCATGGAACAAATATAGGGGCAACATATGTGATCCACCACCTCTTTCTGATGAGGAGTCTTCTGACTCAGATGACTAGAGAAACTGAAGGGAAGAAGGGGAGGGTGGCTGATAATGATGGCCTCAGGGGGCCCGATCTCGGTCTACTTGGAGAAATGATGATTATGTATGGTGTTTTGTCTACTTTAATGTGTATACGATCTGATTTCGTGTCCTTTGTTATAACTTTTGTGAAAACAATAAAAATTTATTTAAAAAAAAAAAAAAAAAAACAAGCACTGGCGAAGTTACATTCACACCGAAAACACGTGTAGTGAATGCAGCAGCAGAGGCTACTCGCCCTGGCCAGGATACAAGGCTGGTGCCCTGGGCCAGAGTCCTCTTTGCCCATTGTGGTGTCTGGCTTTGCTCATGTAATTATGTGTTCCAGATTCTAAGTTCTATTGGGGAAGTTGACTGTTGTAGAGTTGGAGAGGAAACTGTTTATTGGAGGTTGGTGACCTTTCCCTGGAAGACTGGAACATTTTTTTGGGATACTACTACCATTGAAAAATGCCCCTTCCACGGACAGACATTAGAAGTCTGCAATCTCCAAAGCGATGTTCTGCAATGGTAAAGGTTTTTTTAGTTGCAATGTAAATCTTTGAAATATGTGACTTAAATGCACACACAGGTGCATGTCTGTTAGCCTCGCTGCCAGTCTGACATTAGTGCAATAGGTGCTGTGGCCCCCGAGTACCAGGGCGTGAGGTACCAGCTGCACCTCAGTTATAGCCGCCTTTCACTTTTCAGCTGCGGGGTGCTCTTTTCCTTCGAGTATTAGGGCCCTTGTCACAGTTCCTATGCCACTGAGGATGCCACAGTCAGTTGTACTGATACAATATGAGCGACGGCGCTGAAAGTGGACTTCAGTATTTTGATGACTGTGGCAGAGAGCGCGCTACGGATCCCTAGCGAGGGGCCGGTTCTGCCATATCATCACGTTTCCATGGCCATTTATCTCCAAAGTACTTGCTATGTTACAAAACAAAATACGCGTCTGATTGCTCAACATGCCGTGTATTATTTATTCCACAGTGAATCTGTTTTGAAATTTCACCCAGAAAATAAACTGCTTTTGAACTTAAGCTACAATGATTTCAAGTAGTCTGAAAAGTATCAAGAATGTAGTTATGTCATTTCATCTATTTCTCTTTTAAGCCAAAATTAGCCAACTGGTTAGACGTGCATATATGTGAAAAAGCATTGCCAGAGCCAATGGGTTTAATTGCACCTTCAAACAAAGGCATGCAGAAAGTAAGATTCCATGCAATAGGACATTAAACCAGCCCTGTCGGCTTGCCAGTGCTTGGAAGTGGTGGTGGTATTGCTGAGGGTAGTAGAGCTTATTTTATTGGTGGAGATTATTTTATCGGTGTTGGGATTGGAATTGTTGTTGGATTGGTAGTTGTGGTAGTGATAATGGTGATGTTTCTGGTGGTGGTGGGATAGGTGTGGGGGTATTGTGCTATTGCTGGTGGTACTGGTGGTGATATGAATGGTGGGTTTTGAAGGTGGTATTATTGTGGTATTGATGGTGGTATAAGTTAAATGTGTTATCGTTAGAGGTGCGGCATTGGTGGTGGTGTATTGTGGTAGTCTTGGAGGTTGTAAGGCTGATGGTGGTGTATTCGCGGTGATTGTATTCATGTTTTTTTGGGGGTGGTAGTGCGGTATTGGTGGTGGTATTGGTGATATTGGTAGTAGTGATGGTAATCCTAATGGTAGTATTGGTTTAAGCATGATTGGCGGAAGTAGTGGTGCTGATATTGCTAGTGTAGTAATGGTTGTGTTGGTTTTGTTGTGGTGTGTGGAGAGGTGGTATTAGTAGTATTGAAGGGGATATTATGGAAGTGCCATGTGGTATTGTAGTAGTAATATTGATGCTATTGGTAGTGCCTGCTGCAGTAAAAATGCTTTCTCTATGCAATGCATATTTGCGATAAAGACATGAATGTGACACAAAGTGTGATAGTTGAGTGCACTTTTTAGTTTAAGAATACTTTATTGAGAAATCAATAAGAACAATGTGCAATAACAATAAACAAGTACTGATCTTGAGAACAATCCAAGTAAATGTTAGAACAAGCATTAAGGTACAATTTAACAATCTGATAATAAAGAGATGATAATAAACCTATTAAAAGATTGGCAAGATAAACATATCATATATAATAAGAAATTTGAGCCTAAAAAACTTGAATTGTAATTAGGGCTCCCGGTTTTATGTTTTTTTTATTTTTTTTAACATTTCCATCTGTATTTATCCATATTTATTTTTTATGTCATTGTATCTGTATATATCCACATTTATTTTTGTCGCAAGCAAAAAAAGACGCTGCTACTAGTATTTTTCCACATTTATTTAAATAGACAGTGCACACGGTTGTTATAGGTTTAGCTATATGTATATATGCGTGAAATTAAGTAAACACAATACAATGTGTAAGAGTCTATTACAGACATTTGGAAGACAAATGTTGTGTATGTTTCATGCAACATCCACAAAAAGCATTTCTGTTAGAGATCAAAACAGGACCTCACATATGAGAAATGGGAGTGGTGTCAGAGAGATTATTTGTAATCATATTAGTGAGCTGCTGCTGTGTTACAATATTGAAAACACGGTCACTAGCCATGATAAACACATTTAGAATTTAGACAAGTGCACCTGTGCACTTTCAGTGACCTGGCCAAAGACGGCATGAAAGAGATGTCTACTTTCCTGATAAATTACAGATAAAGGATGCCTCATTCTCCTTCTTGTCAGTTCCATGCTCATCTCTCTGGTGCGCGCGGACTATCCACAGCTGAGAGAGCAAACGACCTCCTCTGAAGCAGTGAGCTCTAATTTCAGAAATAAATTCAAGGCAATTAAACAATTTACTGTAATTCTGTAAGCCCACACAGTGGCTGCAGCCACAAATCTTCCTCGCACAGTGAAGAAAAAAATGATTTCACTTGAAAAAGGGCTTACAAATATGCCGCGGCTGTCTCTGTCTCTCAGGAATGTTTGTGTTTCTTCGTGCAGTGCCAAGTCATGGAGGAAAGTTTCAATTTAAGGCCTGAAAGTATCCCAAAGCTAATGCGACCTAATTTCCCTAATGTGTTTATGCCGCCTGTCTTTCTGACCTTTTTGGGTCACACTCATTTCTGCCAGTCCTACATTAGCGCCAAGTACTCTCGCTACTAACACTGTCCCCTGCCTCCTCAAAGTTGGACTGTGGTGCAAACAGTGAAATGCAAGTGCACCTCCACCCCCACCTTTTCACTTAACTGTGACCTAAAACTGACTGCTGTGCTGGTGCAGCGCTCACTACAGAGCCAGAGCTCCGGAGATGTTAAATGATCAGCTGATTGGCTAAAAGGAAGTAACAGGAACGTCATCAGGGCTATGGTGGGTAGGTCAGAGGTCAATGCAAGACGCTTCTAGGAAATAATTTCCGGCGCCTACCAAAGATTAATGGGCCAGCAGGTGTTAATGTGGGCAGACAAACAGGGCAATAAGGAAGAGGGGCGTGGCGAGGCAACCCTGGGCTGGAGCACTGATTGTGGAGCAATTCTCAGAATCCAATTTGGTCGCATTATTCCGTTTCTATTTTTTTTTTTTTTTTTTTGTCAAACCGTTTTTATTGCAGGACCACGTATAAAGTACAGCAACCAGGGCGCATATCAGCAGCGCGGGTTCTCCGTCCCCACCATAAGCATTAATTTGTGCCTCGTACACAGCCGTACTGCCCACATCCCGGAGGCCGGGCGGCAACACTCATTCGTAAGGTACATTGAGGTAGCACTGATAAGAACGAACTCCCTGTGGGGAAACCCGCTGCCCGCTTTTGATCGTTGGCCCCTTGTTCCCCTAGGTTCGTACTAAGCTTACTGTCTACTTCTATAAAGCCTTAACCCCACTATCCCACCCTCCGCCCTCCCCTCCCTAGTGCCCCCCCCCTCTTTGCGCCTAGCAGGAGTAGTTTGTGTGTGGTGAGTAGCGGGAAAAATCCAGTGATCTCTACTCGCGTGTGCCTGGTAGGGGAGCTCATGCCACGACTCTATCCGCTGCGTCATCAGGGTTCTCCGCCTCCTCTCCACTAGTCAGGTTGTCCCTCAAGGCCTGCACAAGCAGTTCCCATGCCGTTGCTGCCGCCTGAGCCCTGTCATCTGGTCTCCGGTGAGCTAGCTGGTACCGGAGTGTGCTCTCACTAGCCGCCCATTTGAGGAATTCGTTCAGCCACCTCCGGTGCGTGGGACCCACCCTCGATTTCCACCCTTTCGTCACCTCCCTCTTTGCCAGGATAAGGCCCATATCTATAAACTTACTGGATATTCTATTTTTGGGCATATGCGGGAACCAGTGGAGTATACAAACGGCCACGTCGTACTGTAAATCCCTATCCGCTACGTCATTCAACGTGCCGCCAACCCCCTCCCAGTATTCCTGTAGGTTGGGGCAGGCCCTCAGCATGTGGATCAGATCCGCCCCCACCTTGTTACATCTAGGGCACGCGGCATCCGCAGCTCCGAAGTATTTTCTAATATTGTCTGGGGTGAGTTATGCCCTATGGATCACATAGAAGTGGATCAATTGAAATCGCGCGTTTCACGTGCTTTTCCTGGCTCTACGCGCTAGCTGCGCCCAAGTGGTGTCGGGATTCCGTTTCTATTTATAAATACAGACGGAAGAAAAATATTTTTCCATCTGTATCTATATGTAAAAATCCATTTGGACGGAAAACCAGGAGCCTTAATTGTAATAAATAACTGTGATGCGAAAACAAATGCATTTTGATCTTTTTATAAAGGTAAATGGAAAGGAAGAAAAGAAGGAAGAGACAAAGTAAAGACATAAGAATAAGAAGGGAAAAGAAAGGGGAAAAATAATGTAGTGTAAGGTTAAACCAGCGAGTATCTAACATCTATGTAAGATTATAAACGAATAATAATTAAACAGTTATATTCTAAGGAGGTTCATAATTGCAAACTTTAGAGACGGGTCGATTTGTACATCTAGATAAAAATTAAGTCAAAGGTGACCATGATAGATCTTTTTTGATTTTTAAAGGAATAGATGTAGCGTGAGCTTGATCTAGCCGGTGATGATGACATAACAGGTTCCACCAAGCCATATAAGAAATGTTAGCAGTATCTTTCCAATTAGAGGTAATTATTTGGAGAGCTAAGGCAAACAATAAGTCCACACATTTTCCAACCAATCGTTGAGAAGCCCAAAGGGAGGAGGCACTGCCCAAAAATATATGTGTAACATCAAAAGGGAGAGAATCAAAAGGGAGAGACATGGATAAAATATCATTAATTTTGGGCCAAATCTGCAACCAGAACTTTTTAACAAGAGTGCATTCAAAAAACATATGAAAAAGATCAGTCTTATCATACGTACATGACCAACAATTAGTATTGGGTGAAACTTTAAATTTACACAAGCTTGTGGGTGTGATAAATAATCTGTTATAAAAATAATATAGTGTTTGTGTGGTGCTTGCTGATGAGGACGAGGTATGAATTATGGCCCATATCAATTTCCAAGTATGAACTGAAAATTCTTGATGTAACTCTGTTTCCCATACAAGTTCTATTTTATGATTAGAAAAAGATCTAGAGGAAATAAGTAATAACTTGTATATGTTGGAGGCCTTCAGTTGTGTAGAAAAATCTAAAGAGGAAACGGAGGGCTGTATCTCTGTAGCTGGAAGAGTTTGTTGGGAGGTATATAAAAGATGGGGAGGTCTAAGAAGGTGAAATTGCGAAGCATACTTGTTAGATATATGAAATTTTCCTTGTTTCTCAGAAAAATCCAATAAATTGCAATTAGAGAAAAGTTGTCCGATGACAATAATGCCTCTATTAATCCATTCTTTCCACTCAAAAATCCTAATATTTAATTTAATATTTGTATCATACCAGATTGGGGTTTGTAAAATATTCTCAGAAATAGAGTTTAAAGAAATTATCAAAGGTTTGCTAATAGATATAGAATGGGTAGGTATGGAGGAAATTAGACCTCTTGGGGGTTGAGTAATACGAATCACATCTTTGAAAGTAAAAAGGAGAGAATTGCGCATGTTCGAATCGACCCCAAACTGTGGATGAGTCTGTGTAGTTTTCAGAGAGGGAAACCCAAATATGTTTCAATGTGAAAGGAGAATGATATGTTCTAATATTAGGAAAGTTAAACCCACCAAGTTCTTTTGGTTGTTGAAGTCGGGCTAAAGCAATGCGGGGTTTGCATTTATTCCATAAAAATTGAATTAAGGAACGGTTTATGATTTTAAAGAAATTAAGTGGCAGGGAAATAGGTAGCATTGACAGGTAAAAATTAACAATAGGTAATAACATTTTAACTGTGGCTAATCTACCCCACCATAAAAGAAAAAGTGGGGACCACCCATCAATAAGTGCATTAACTTGAGACATAATTTCGTTCCTGTTGAGTTTATTAGTGTCCTTAATATTATAAGTTTAAAGAATGCCTAGGCATTTAATACCTTTTGAACTCCATTTAAAACCTGAGTCCTTAAACATATGGGGGAGACAGTATTCATTCAGTGGTAATACTTCTGATTTATCAATATTCAATTTATAGCCCGACAACTGAGTAAGTATTGAACAATGAAAAGAATTCTGGCAAAGACGTAGTGGGATTTGATATATACAATAAAATATCATCTGCCTATGCAGTGGATTTTATATTCAAATTTTTTCAATGAAAACGAGGAAAAATGGGGGATCTTCGAATTGTTTCTAAAAAGGGTTCTAGTACTAATATGAATAATATTTATTTATTTATTTATTTTTGCTATTTTTAAAGCGCGCAAATACCTATGCAGGTGTCTCGGCGCTGGCGTTCAGAGGACTCCTTACTCTTTAAGGGGATTTAAACAGAGGAGAAAAGCCACGTCTTGAGGCTCTTTCGGAACTTAATGAGGGTGGGGGCAGTTTTTATATGCAAAGGGAGGGTGTTCCATAATTTAGCCGTGGCTGTGGTGAAACACCTATCTCCCCAAGTGGCTTTTTTTGTCCGAGGGACAGACAGCAGAAAGGTTGTGGAGGATCGAAGTGTTCTGCTATGCTCCAGTGGATGGAGAGCCATTTTTAGGAACTTAGGCCCTGGATAGTTCAGGGTCTTGTAGGCTATGCAAAGAGCCTTGAATTTTATTCGGCTCCTGATGGGTAGCCAGTGGAGCTCTTTGATGTGATGGGATACCGATGCGAATTTGGGGATAGAAAGTAAAATTCTTGCGGCCGCATTTTGAACAGTTTGGAATTTATTGAGGACTCCTTCTTGCGCATTAAGAAGCAAAGAGTTACAGTAGTCCGTTTTTGAAAACACTAAAGTACTGATAAGTGTTTTACCGGCTGACTGTGGGAGATATGGAAGAAGTTTCTTGATCTTTTTGAGTGTATGAAATGCAGATGATAAGACAGCATTTGCGTGATGGTGGAAGGTCAGTTTGTTGTCAAATATGACTCCCAGGTTGCGGACTTTAGTCACCGGTTGGGGGGGGAGTCCCAGCTCCGGTGGCCACCATTTTGGGGACCATGCTGGTTTCAAGCTCCCGAATGTCATCACCTCCGTTTTGTCGGAGTTAAGCTTGAGGCAGTTTGATGACATCCAGGAGCCTATTGCCTTCATGCCCTCCTGGAAGTTGGCTGACACGCTAGCTCCGTTATTGTACACCGACAGCACTAGTTGCGTGTCATCGGCGTATGTTGTCAGGGCAATGCCATAGGATTTTATCACCCTCGCCAAGTCCGATACATAGATATTAAAAAGCGTCGGACTTAGCGAGGAGCCCTGTGGAACGCCACAGGGGAGAGAGAAGGTTCGGGAGGTGAAATTGCCCATTTTGACAGTCTGCTGCCGATTGGCGAGGAACGAAGCAATCAGGTCTTTAGCTGTTCCTCCTATTCCCAGAGCTGCGACACGGTCGATCAAGGTAATATGATCGACCGTGTGGAATGCAGCGGAGAGATCTAGGAGTATCAAGACAGCTGCTCCTCCCTTGTCCATGGTTATTCTGATTTCGTCCGCGGCTTTCAGTAGTGCCGTCTCTGTCCCATGTCCCTGCCTAAAGCCGAACTGTGTATCATCTAGCAAATTGTTGTCATTGATGTATTTTGACAGCTGCAAGTTCATGGACTTTTCAAAAATCTTTGCTGGAAATGGGAGACAAGCGATCGGTCTGTAGCTTGCTGGGAGAAGAGGGTCTAGCGTTGGTTTTTTCAGTAGTGGCCTTATGATCGCTTCTTTCCAGACTGAAGGATATATTCCTGTTGCAAACATTGCGTTGCATATGGTGGATAGTGAAGGGGAAATTGCTTCCGGTATGCGGTTAAGAATAGAAGGGGGACATGGGTCAAGGGGAGAGCCGGATTTAGTACTGGCTACTAGACAGTAGACAATAATAGGGGAAACAAAGTGCAACCTTGCGTGAAGGGTCAAATATTTGGACTGTTTACAGTTGACCCAAATAGATGTAGCAGGGTTAGAATATAATCATTTGATATATTGGATAAAATGAGGACTAAAACAATGCCATTTCAGTGCGCCAAACATAAAGTACCAGTTCTCTTGATCAAAAGCTTTCTCCGCATCTAGTGTTATGGCAGCTAATGGAGGATTAAATTTAGCCGCTAAATGTATAGTATTAAGAAAAGTTCTTGAATTGTCTGAAATGGATCTTCCTTTCACAAAGCAAGACTTGTGCATATCTACTAAATCAGGAATGATAGAGTTAATCCGAAGGGCCAATAATTTAGCGACAAATTTGCAGTCCGTATTAATCAATGAGATAGGTCTATAGTTGCTACACTGAGAAAGGTCCTTATCTTTTTTGGGGATTAAACATAGCATGGTTTGAGTAAATGAACCCTGTGTACAACTAGCGTTCAAAAAATGATTAATAAGAGATAATAATTTAGGAACTAAAAGGAGTCTAAAGTGTAAATAAAAGCGTACAATAAAGCCATCAGGCCCTGGTGTTTTATCCTTGGGAAGTTGATTTATGGCATTTAGTAATTCTTGTTCTTTTAAAGGTGAATCCAGGGAAGATAAGTCTATATTTTTATTAGGGTCTTTAGGAATTGACTGAAAAAATATCTAGTTATTCAGTGGAGGGAGATGATTCAGGGGTATATAAGTTTTTATAATAATCAGCGAAGCATTCTAATATTTTTGAATCACTAATATGTTGGACCCCAGAGGCATCGGTGATGGCAACAATCTTAGATTTCTGTTTTTTAATTTTCAGGTAATTTGCCAACGATCTACCTGCCTTATTATGTCCTCCATACATTTTTACATTAAATCGAAGTAGGGTACCACAAGCATCGTCCCAAGATTGTTTGTTGTATTGTAACTTGGATTTAATAAGTTTAGATAGCGTATCGCTATTAGTGGAGGAAAAATACTTGTGTTCCATGATCTTAATCTGATCTAAGAGTTGTTTATAATCTTTAAGAAGTCTTTTCTTTTTCCTAGCTACATAATCGATTAAAAAACCTCTTGCAGTTGCTTTAAAAGCATCCCAAATAAAATTCATCTGTGTATCTGAGGGGAGGATGTGTGAAATATTCTTGTGTCAAAGTTGTGAATTGTACTGTAAACTGTTGATCCAATAAAAGGGAATTATTAAATCTCCATCTGCGAGTGGAGGAGATGGGATTAGGATAGTCAAAATCAACAATAACAGGTGCGTGATCAGAAATAAGAATTGATCCTATTTCTGCATGTGTTAAATATTGAAGTGTAAGTTGAGTACAAAATATATAGTCTATTCTGGAATGGGACCTATGGACGGGAGAGAAGAAAGTAAATTCCAAAACATCCAGGTAAAGTGCTCGCCATACATCAATCAACCCTCTAACAGAAATGGCTTTATGGAAAGCTTTATGCATTTGAGAGGGGACAAATTTAATTTGTGACCTACGATCTAAAAATGGGTACATAAATTGAATTCAGGCACCCCCAAACTATTAAGTTTTCTGAGGCATGAGAGGATAACATAGTAGAAACATTTTTCCAAAACATTAGGTCTACTTCTTTTGGACCATATATATTGCAGATTGCAAATTTTGTATTTATACTTACTTTGTAGTGAAGACTGCTATTTATATACGTACAATGCTAAGTTAGCACAACCGCGTTAGATGTTAGAAAGCCATCTTGCCACTTTTGCTGCTTTTGCACACGACACTGTAGTTACATGTTATTAATTGAGAAATGCTTGCTCGCCTTTGCTTCACATGAGAACTGTATGTTGTTCACATCCCAAACAGTGAGCAGCGACCTTGGTCTGAACATTGTATAAATAAACAGTCTGGGTCGCTAGACGGTGCATGTTGTTGGGTTCAGGTTGATCGGCCCACTATTTAGCCAAAACACGCATGCAGCTGCAAATACCTGAAAGTCGAGTGCTTTTAATATTGCAGGCTGCATGCTTTAGACACATTCGGAAGAAGAGCTTTCCCAGGAGCAGAGTCTAGCTGATCCTGTGATGTGATTCCACTAAGCTGATCTTTACGGTATTGGATTCCCCATTCAAGCCTAGAGACCTTTTATTAGTCTAATAATAATAATATTAGTTTACTAGCGAAAGGAAGGTGGCTGTCATCCACTGTCATTTTATGATGATTACTCCTTTCATTCTCTATGGTATTGTAACTATGCTGATGGTTTTGATCTTAATCATTTGTCTGCTTATGTTAGCCAAAGTACTGCATCTTAGGACACGAGGTTTATAAAATAAACTCTTTAAACTTTACTGTGTCTCTGTTTATTCTGTTGTGGACTGATATGAGAATAATTACGAACAGGTATTTCTGATTCCCACCATTCCTGAGAATACACTAAGTCGCTTGTTCTGGGTTGTCTATACATTGGGACCGCAAAGATAAAACTCTGATAACGAATGGGACACTGATGCTGGTCGGATAAGGGGTTCTGAGTTCTGTGGTGAGTTTTTGGTACACCACAATTCACTGAGGTCCTGGTTTCCTGTGCATAGTTCTGTGCATAAGCAGAATCCCTGCAACATGGCGCCCAACGTCGGGCTTATATTAGTCCACAACACCCTCACTCTTGTTTCCGGTTAACGGGAGTGACGGGTTTAACCTACCTGTGTTTCGACTAATAGGTTCTTTCAAGCTTGATCATTAAAAAGGTTATTTTTACTGAACCCTTGTGCTACAGTTGATATCGTTGATACTCTTTAGTGTGTCCTTATGGCGGTTGATATAGCCACACATAGTCATGCACCTCTGCACCGTCATTTGATGACGTATGGGGTGCCGGATGATGGGATGGCTGTTATTTTTGTGGTGAGCGCTGATGCGTCTTACCCATATGAGTTGTTTTACTCTTGGGTGACTTTTGCGGCGGTGGATGCAGACGATGATACGTTTCATTCCTATACTCCCACGCAGCTACCTGCGATCTATACGCCGTATACGACACAAGAAATACCTATTTCTGCCTGGCAGCATACCATTTGGTTTAATGGCGCCCTTCCCCATGCGGTTGCACCGGCTAGAATGGGCCCGTTGTCTATTGCAGGGGCCACATGGCCGGTGCTAGCCGGATTTACGCCTCATCCCAGCTATCTCGCGGTGGCGGTGGCTGAGTTGCGGGTACTACACACAGCCCTGATTACAGTTCATAGGGCTTTAGTGCAGTACGTGTCACGCAACGTGCAGGTGGGGGCACCTGCTGTTGCGGGACAACCAAAGGACCACCACGCGGTGGTTATTAGTCCTGTTATGGTTAATTCGGTAATGGGCAAGCGCCCCCAAAATAAGGATGATTTACCTTATTGGCTTGCTGAGAAATTTGACCAACTGGAGGCGGTTTTTCCGCATACCTCTCCTGTGGAGAAACGCACGATTCTCACCATTCGTTTGCCGAAAGACTTGGTCCCAGATATGGCAGATTGCGCAAACTGGGGCAAGGTTTTTGCCGCGACCTACTCGAAGTGCTTCAGCACTCCGTCTATGTCTGTACTACCCTCCGTCATTAAACGTGTTCAAGAGAATCATAGGGCGGAGGCTGCTGTTGAATTGGGAATGAGGCTTGTCGGAGTGTTCGATGTGGTTGCTTCCATGGTAATGGGCAACCTCAAAGGCGATGCCATGAAGTTCCAAGTAGCTAATAAGCTGGACCACGTGGACCAACTCGACAGGCCTAAGGAGTTTGCTAAAATAATTGCGGAAGCCTATAGGACCATAGGCCGCAGTGCCTTGGGTGTAAAACCTACTGTGATAATTCCTGATATGGTACAGCAAACTAAGGTGAGCTCGTCTACTAAAGATGAACGCCCTAATTTTCCCAAACAAAATTGGCGAGCAAAGAAACGGGGGAAGCAGCAACAGAAACAGGGGTCTCGTCCTGCCTCACCCGTACAGTCGTCTAGTGAACGCACATATGATCTGCACAATCGATCTAGTATTAAGTCACCTGCTAGGTTTCAGGTTTCTGAACAACGCTCTCCTCGTTCTTCACAGGAAACATCAGCTTCACAATCCGGTGGCGGAGACCGTGGGAAAGGACGGGGTGCCCAAAGTCGTGAGCAACCCCGTCAGACTGACGGCAAAGGCAAGCAGGACGAGTCTGCACGTCAACGACCCCCGTTTCAGAAGAAGAAAGTTGCTGCGCTAACAGCGAGGTATGCCACAGATAGTGCGGACGCAGCTTCAGAACCTGACATGGGCACTAACGCTGCTCGACAGCGCAGCGAAAGTTACAGTAGTGCGACAAGCACTGCGTCCATATCTGGTGGCGACAGCAACTGATACGTTCATAACTGTAGAAACTGCTGACACTAGAGTGGCTCCCCCTGACAGACTGTATAATATAGTCCTTTTAATTGAAGGTGACATACAACGCACGATTCAAGGGATTATTTGGGATAATCTGACCTCTTCGTATGATATTCTATTGGCGGAGGCAGACTGGCCCCCGGCTTTCATTTTAGATGCTCCTAGCGGGGAGGAGATGATCCTCCCGTCCATTGCGCACACAGTGCCAAAGGACCAAGCTAAGAAGTTCGCCGAGGAGTGGGCTCTGGTGCTTGCACCTGCTTTGTATCGTAATCAGGTAGGCTGGGATAAATTGTCCCCCAGCCATGAGATTCCGTTGCGGTCCACGCCCCAGCCGCAACCCCAATATCCCATGCGTTGTGAAGCAAGACCTCACGTCGCGGCTATCCTTGAACAATTGGAATATCAAGGTGTAATTGAAACATGTGTGTCACCAATGAATAATCCTTTATTCACTGTGACGAAGCCTGATGGGTCGTACCTCCTGGTTTTGGATTACCGGCATTTAAACTCACATTGCCGGACATGCGCAGTACAGAATACCCACAGTTCGGCTCTCGTCGATAGTCTCGTGAGAAAACGGTTTAAAACCACACTTGACATTTCCAACGGCTTTTATAGCCACAACCTGTCCTCTCTTAGTAGTGAATGGACAGCGTTTACCTCGGGCGGCAAACAAAAAAATTTCAAAAGATTACCGATGGGCTATAAGAACAGCCCTGGTGTCTTTGCCGCTCGTGTAGTCTCTCTGTTAGAGAGCATAGACCCTGATGCGTACTCGTATGTGGATGATATTTATCTCACAGATGACGAGTTGTGGCCGCATCTGTGTCGCGTTGATCGCATTATTGTTTTATTTGCAGACTTCGGTTACAAATTCAACTTTGCGAAGTCTCACATTGCGGAATATACAGTGTTGTTTTTGGGATACGAACTCAACAATGAAGGTCGAGGATTGGCTCCGCACTTCCTAGAGAAATGCGCATGCCTACGTGCTCCTACGACACTGAAGAAATTACAATCTCTGCTGGGCTTTCTGAATTTCGATCGAACGTACATTCCTGATTATGCCCAGCGTATCAAGTCCCTTTATGCTTTGGTACAACCTACTTTTTCCAAATCATGCTGGCTGCCAGAGCATTCAGCTATATTGCAATCTTTGCAAGCTGACCTTCTTGCTTCAAAATACTTACTGACGCGTGATAACCACACTAACCTGGTCATAAGAATTGTGCCGGGCGCAGTGGGTTTCACGTGCTTAACGTTCAATGAGGGCGACACCGTCCCCATTGCCTACAAATCACACCTGTACACTTCGGCTGAATTGCGATTTTCCGCTGTCGAGAAAGTTCTGACGGCAGTGCAGATGGCGATTCTGAAAGAACGAGCGCTATCGCAAGGTAAACGCATGTTGGTGGTAACACCATATCCTGCCCTTGAGGCGGTGATGAAAGCAAGTGTACCAAATTCTAAGGCTTTGCATCCACAGTGGATACAATGGGCCACTTCCTTGACATCGCCCAACGTCACATATATCTTTGACGCGGCTCTACAGACCCAGGAGTTCTTACAGTAGGAATTCGTTCATCCAGCTCCTCTGTCCTTGCGCCTGCTCAAGGATTACCATTGTGTCATTTACACTGACGGTTCTGCGCAACCGGCTACTGGATCGAAGCATGCCTATTCAGCAGCCTGCGCAATTGTGGTCGGTACTTTCGTGAATGGTGAATTCCAATCTGATGTCGTGCATACGCAGTCATTGGGTAATTGTACCGCACATTTGGCGGAGCTTCGTGCTCTGGTGCTTGCACTGGAGTTTGCTGATCCTCGAGTCACTACACTTATAGTGAGTGACTCGTTCTATTGTGTTCAGTCTTACAACGACAATCTACATTTTTGGTCTCAAAATGATTACCGTGACTCCAAAGGTAGCACAATTAAGCATAAAACGCTTTGGGTTCGAGTGGCAGAACTTAAAGAACATCTGCCTCTCGTGAATGTTATTCACACTCTTGGTCACCAACGAGTTGGTGTCCATGCTGTCGGCAACAGCCTAGCTGACGAGGCAGCAAAAACAGCAGTGGCGACATACTTAGTAGCAGCAGTTACAAGATCACAAAGTAAGATCGATGATGACATCTTGGCAGCTATTGCTGCTACAGAGAAGGGAACAAAATATCCTAGAGGTTTCCCTTCTCGTTACCATTATCACTTAAGTCCTGATAACGTCCCGTTAGTGAGGATTGACGACGTTGTGACAGATTGATTCCCAACGCGGACTGCAGACCATCTTTGATATTAGCGGCTTACGAGGGCATGGCGTCTGCTCATGCCGGCGTTGCAGCTACTGTATCTCTGTTACAACAACGTTACTGGTGGTGCGGTTTATATAAACAAGCTCGCGCTTATGTTCTTAATTGTGACATTTGCCAGCAGATAAAACCTTCAACTGCGGCGCGCCCACCACAAACTCAGTTGTACATATCTAATAAACCACTGGGTTGTGTTTATTTAGATCATTGCGGTCCATTCACCTCTGATACTGCGCACAAATACATCTTGGTTGCAGTGGATTCATGCACACGTTTTCTGTGGGTGTGGCCACAAAGGAGTGCTGATGCCTGTACTGTCATCAAGGATTTGCGTGTCTTTGTTGGAAGTTTTGCATGTGGTACCTTTCATTCTGATCAGGGCCCTGCGTTCGCCTCTAAGGCGTACAAAGAAGCCATGAGAAATTTGGGGGTCCAAGTCAAATTTTTGTCTCCATACCGACCTGAGGGTAATAGTGTGGTGGAGCGAATGAACCGTGACTTAAAGCAATCTTTGACAGCCAGGGTTTTAGGTACTGGCCGGAACTGGCTAGCCCACTTGTATGACGTACAACGTGCACTTAATAATCTCCCTAGAAGATCTCTGGGTGGGTGGACCTCATACATGATGCTCTTTGGCATACAAATGTTTACTGTGATACTGTGATTTTACTTACCCGATTCCTCTCCCAGGGCATTTACTCTTTGAAATCACGAAGTAGACATCCCCGCGCAGCGGATTTTAGCGCTGCCGCGGGATACAAAACTTGTTGCCGCCATTTCCAGTGAGCCCTCAGGCCATGCCCACTACCTGAGGCCACGCCCCCCCGCCGAAGGTTTTTAAAGATGCACTGATTACAAGTGCCAGTCAGAAGACACTCATCTCCTGAGGCGGAAGCCGGGAGACGCTCGTTTTAACTTTTTAACAATTTAATGTGATACTGTGATTTTACTTACCCGATTCCTCTCCCAGGGCATTTACTCTTTGAAATCACGAAGTAGACATCCCCGCGCAGCGGATTTTAGCGCTGCCGCGGGATACAAAACTTGTTGCCGCCATTTCCAGTGAGCCCTCAGGCCACGCCCACTACCTGAGGCCACGCCCCCTCCCCATGCTCCCCCGTTCCTATAAACTATGTGCATAACCAGGACGCGCAGTGGACGAGCGCAGCGGGCGCGCCGTCTGCGCGCCAAAGGCGCGCCTAAGGCAAGCCCGTCTGCGCCCGTCCGCGCCGGGACCGGGCCCAGGGCCATACCCCCTGTCCAGAATCATACTGATAGAAGAAATCGGACCTATACCAGCCAGGAACGCCTATCAGTAAGACCTTGCGTCACATGTACTCCGATCGATCTACCTAAGGAAGGTAAAAATTGTCCATCTTGCTCACATGTTTTCGCTTTTTCACGGATTAGAGCTTTTAATATGCCCCTAAACCAACCTAAGATACCAAGCTATAGAAACTCCTCTATTAAAGCAGGTCTAATTAATGTCAGGTCTATGGTCAAACACAATGTCCACACAGCTGAGTTAATTGAAAGCCAAAATATCGATCTTCTATTTGTCACCGAGACGTGGGCAGACGAAGCGTCTGACGCTGATCTGACCCTTGCGATTCCCGAGATCTTTTCCATCTTTAGAGCCGACAGAAAAATGAAGCGCGGGGGAGGATTAGCAATCATAGCTAAAGAAGAATTCAAAATTAAAAGTTCCGATAAAGGAAGCAACCCGGATTGTGAAACACTGACCTTTCAAATTAAGATTACGAACAATTATACGTTTAACGGCCTACTAATATATAGACCACCTAATGCCAAGACGCCTATAATTGAGCTATTAAGCCCATTTTTAGAATCAAGCGTCTCGAGCCTTGACTATACAATTTTAGGAGACTTCAATATACACTTGGAGAAAAGTTCCAACCCCAAGGTAATCTCATTTAAAGATGAAATGGCAAACTTTGATTTAGAACAAAAAGTACATTTAAATACACACTGTGCAGGCCATACCTTAGACGGGATCTTTACATCATGTCAGAACCTAAATAACATTGATACGCTCATGATCCCACGGTCAGATCACAAGATGGTCTCCTTTTCATTAGAGACAGGAAGACCCATCGAAGCCATAAAAAAAAAAACATACCGGACTGGTCCAAGGTTCAACCCCAAGCCTTTATTGACACCCTCTGCTCATCCTATCCAACTCTCGATGCAGACTGTAACAAAGCCTGTAAACAATTCAACGAGTGGTTGGAGGGCGCAGTCCGTCTTACTGTCCCACAAAAGAAAGTCACGTTTAAAAGAAAGACCCCCTCACAACCATGGTTCTCTGAAGTTCTGAAGGAACAAAAACAGTCGTGTAGAAGAGCAGAAAAAAAGTGGAGATCCAACTACGACGCCCGGCAAAAAAATTATTATAAAGCAGCCCTAACCAGCTATAGAAAATTAATAAAAACAGAGAAAAGCAAATACTTCGTCCAAAAAATTAACGAGTCAAAAAACTCCAGTAAAACCCTCTTCTCTACTGTTAAAAAACTTTCAAAAATTGAAAACAGTACGTTAGAAGAAATGTCATCAGATTTCTGTAACACAGTAGGTGATTTCTTTGTAAACAAAGTATCTTCAGTTTACGAATCTTTCAAAAGCCATAACACAGACATGGCAGATCAGGCTGATCAGGCTACCTCACAACTTATAAAATCAGGGGAACAATCAGCTCAATCTACATTGTTCCAATTTACTAATCCAACAGTAGATCAAATCCAGAAGGAATTACTCACCACTAACTCAGGTAGCCCATTGGACCCTTCTCCACCCAAAATAATGCAAATCTGTGCAGAACAATTGAGCCTGGTATTAGAAAAATTATTCGCTCAAATACTTGGAACTAATACCTTTCCAGACGACTGGAAAAAGATATCAATCAGACCACTTTTAAAAAAATCAATTCTGGACTGCGAAGAACCAAGTAATTACACACCTATAGCTAGAATATCTTTTTCTGCAAAGATTTTAGAGAAACTTTTAAACAAACAGCTATCCCGTTATCTGATGGATGGAAACTGGTTAGACCACTCTCAGTTTGGTTTCCGTGAAGGACATGGAACAGAAACTGCCTTAATTACAGCTGTGGAAGAGCTTAGGAAACTGCTGGATAACGGAACGAAGGCCGCCTTGATATTACTCGACCTATTGGCGGCCTTCGACACGGTCAGTCACGAGATTCTCCTAACTCGTTTGAAAAATGCAAAAATACACGATTCAGCATGCACCCTCATTGCATCCTACCTAGTAAACAGAACTTTTTCGGTAGAAGTAGGAGAAGCAAAATCTAAATTCTTTAATTCACCATGCGGGGTCCCACAAGGGTCCTTGCTGAGTCCCACCCTTTTTAACTTGTACGTGGCCCCCCTTGCAGAAATCATAAGAAGCTGTGGTTTCACTCCAATATCCTATGCTGACGACACCCAAATTGTGGTGTCCATCAACAAGGATGTGGAGGACACAGCAGAAAAATTTCAATTATGTATGATACAGGTGAGCCAATGGATGGAAAGAAATTGTCTGAAGCTTAATGGAGACAAAAGTGAGGTGATGATATTAGGGGGTGACACAAACATCTGGTCGCCCGCTTGGTGGCCTAATGACTTGGGTAGATGCCCAAGCTCATCAGAAAAAGTGAAGAATCTGGGCGTCACCCTTGACACCAATCTATCTTTTGAAGCCCAAGCCAGCAAGCTGTCATCAACACTCTGGTATATTTTAAAAATGATAAAAAAGATACTGCCTTATCTACCACAGGATTCGCGTAAGACAGTAGTGACAGCTTTAGCACTGTCAAGACTGGATTACGGAAATGGTTTATATGCCGGAGCTACGAAACAAATCATAGCTAAACTACAACGCCTACAAAACGCAGCAGCCAGATTGGTTTTAGGCATACCTAAGTTTGAACCAATCAGTCACAAACTAAAAACCCTGCATTGGCTGCCAATTGAAAAAAGGGTGAAATTTAATTCACTCTGCCTGACCTACAAGGCACTTCAGGTAATAGGATCACAATTTCTAAGATCTCATTAAAAAATATATGAACCAATGAGACATCTCAGATCCGGCCAATTAAAACTAATTAGTGTCCCCAGATTCAGGCGAGCTAACTGGGGTGGAAGAAGCTTCCTTGTACATGCAGCACAAACCTGGAATCAGCTGCCTCTTGCCATAAAAGCTTGCCCATCTCTGAAATCCTTCAGAAAGGAAGTAAAAACCTGGCTATTCTCTGCATAGCTCTAGAAACCGTTCCTATGAGATGAGGATCTGTCATAGCGCCAAGACGCCCACGGGCATTCGCGCGCTCTACAAGTTAACAAATCAAATCAAATCCCAGACCTTGATGGTCTAGACATGGCGGCATCTGCCACACCCTTTGACGTAGATGATCACTGTGCTGTATTGCAGAATCTACAGGAAGCCAGAGACAGTCTAGCGAAGGAACACGTGCCCTCCACATCTGATGCTGTGCTTCAGATTCCGGTAGTCGGCTGGCTACCTCGAGTTGGTGATCTGGTCCGTGAGAAGGTGGAGTTCGGCCCCTCTTATCGTGCACCAGTTCCGGTGCTTGGAGTACAGGGTACACGTACAGTCATTTTACCTCCACTTCCTGGTCGCAAGGATAACAGGTACATCTCTATTGACAATGTCAAGCTACAGCGAGTGGCCGATTCTTCTTAGTATGACTCCAGCGGTTTCTTGCCCTGCGATGCTGAGAAATTCTGTTGTGGCCCCTGCTTCTAACACCTTGCCTGATGTTGCCGTCGAGATGCATACAGTTACTGGTCCTTTATTGCCACCGACACCTGAGGGTCTACCTGAAGATATTGAGTATGCTTATCCTGCGGATGTCCCGTTGCCTGTTTTACAATCCACCACATTTACCCAGTCGCGCTACTCCTTTGACACTAATTCAATGACTTCCATTGCCCCATCAAAAGTTTCGATTTTTGTTGCCTGGTTCAAAAGACATTTTTTAATTCCCCCTTGGACTTACATTTGGCTGGTGCTCAAATGTATTTTTTTGTTTATGTCCATTGGCTTTGTGGTAGTGTTTTTTATACTTATAAATGGACACTACCTGAAAGAAAGATCTACAATTAGATTAATTGATGGAACTTTGGCCCCCCACTCCTCATCACATATTATGAAAAGGGACCAGACTTTTGTGAATATTACTGCCTGGCTTGTACTGGATGGGATCGCTTGGGATGCTGTTAAATTTCAAATTCATGGTCCCACTGAAGTAATCAATGTGCCAAATGTATTTCGTGTCTCTATGGGTGATGTAGTTAAGCAAAACATCCACTCGGATGACTGGGATGTTCAAGCAATAGAAGCACTGTTTTCCGATTTGAAATATTATGCTGCATTTGATGCTGAAGATTTGTATTTAGATACTGCTAAATATGATGAGCGATTCTGCTATCAACATTATGGCACGCATTTCCTACACAAAGCAAATACGTTTAGAAATGTTGTAAATTATACGCAATGGGAACACTGTCCAGTCACTAGGCTGGGCAGCTCCACCTCGTTAGTGGACAAATTCACATATTTTTCTGATTTCAGTGTGACTAATCCGGCCTCCTTTTATTTTAAGGTTGCGGCTGAGTCTGCTTCTAAAGTTAGACTGACACACACCAAATTTTTGTATTCCAAGCCCTTTATGGACTAGTTGGCAATCGGAGGCTATGATCTGTGGAAAGCTACTATCGATCTTAAATCGGTTTGGGGTTCTAAACCGTGGAAGGTACAGGGAACAGAAGCTTTGCATCGTGCCTGCCTCATCCCGAACCACATGTTATTTTTGAATTCGGCAATTTTTCAGACCACCTGTTTTGGATTGGCTACTTCTAAAAAAATTAAATTCTCCCTCCATTACGGGTCTGGGTGCTTATCCTAATTGGAATAATCATACGGATCTGTCCCTTGCTATGTTGCAGTCATACGTTTCCAACACATCCTTCAATATTTCTGAATTGAATCCGGAAGGGTGGTTAATATGGCAAACGAGCTCAGATTCCTGTCAACATCAGCTTCTGGATTTGGCACCGGGGTATACACAAGTTCGTGTAGACCCCCGTTTTAAATCTTCTCACACTGTAACTACCTACTCAGTAGGGAAGTTATGCCAGTCTTGGCTGCAACATTCCACCTTAGCATCTGTTAAACTTCATTTATCACAATTGAACGGCAAAATAAATTTGAATGATTTTGTTAAGGGTCCTGCGGTCGGCAGGTCCAAAAGATGGGTATATGCTGTTTACAACGAAGTTTGGAAGCTATCACAGATTGAAGCTGCGTCCAGATTACGAGCTATCGATCAAGCCAATATGGAGAAAGTATTGGCTGTAATAGATAATAGCATTAACACCCTGTCTTCCAGAATGTATACTTTCGATAATATTGTTTCATCTGTGGTAGACATTGTGCAGGATGATTTGTCTGTTTTGTATCATGGTCAAAATCAATTGCGTTCCATTATGCAGTTTGCATGGACGGTGCAAACGTTAAAGGCTGGGAAAGTCCCTTGGGATTACATGAATACTTCATATTTGTTCCTCCCTTTTAATTTAACTGCGCAACAACAGTTTATGTCCATGAAGGATGCCACATACTCATTGCTGCACATTGAAAAGTTAGAACCTTTACCTTTCTCTGTTGCCGAATTAAACTCCGCAGTGTGGCTTATCCACGGGTTGATCACATTACCGTTCCCCCTGTTTAAGTTCAGTTTGTGCATGAAACATTATACCCTTGGTGTTGCAGGGATTCTGCTTATACACAGAACTATGCGTAGAACCCCAGGACCTCAGTGAATTGTGGTGTACCAGAAACTCACCTCAGAACCCAGAACCCAGTATCCGGCTAGCATAAGTGTCCCATTCGTTATCCGAGGTTTAGCTCGGCGGTCCCAATGAAAAGACAACCCAGAACAAGCGACTCAGTGTACTCTCAGGAATGGTGGGAATCGGAAATATCTGTTCGTATATTATTCTCACATCAGTCCACAACAAGAATAAACAGAGACACGGTGAAAATAAAAAGAGTTTATTTTATAGACCACGTGTCCTAAGATGCAGTACTTTGGCTAATACAAGCAGACAAATGATTATAATTAAAACCATCAGCATCATTACAATACCATAGAATATAAAGGGAGTGATCATGTTATAAATGACAGTGGATACTACCACCTTCCCTTTACTAAGAAGCTAATATTATTATTATGCTAATAAAAGGTCTCTTAGGCTTGAATGGGGGACCCCATACCTCAAAGATCAGCTTAGTGAAATCACATCACAGGAGCATCAGAAGTCTTCTCGCAGGAAGGCTCGTCTTCGGTCTGAATATTAAACATGATGTCTGCAATATTAAAAGCACCAACTTTCAGGTATTCGCAGCTGCCTGTATGTTATGGCTAAATAGTGAGTCGATCAACCTAGAGTGGAAAACATGCATTGTCTAACGACCCAGACTGTTCTTGTTACACCATGTACAGACCAAGGTCGCTGCGCATAGCTCGGGATGGTAACAACAGATTGCTCTCATGTGAGGCAAAGCGCGCGGCCAGCAGTTTGTTTAAACAATAACATGTAGATGCAGTGTCGTGCGCAAAAGCAGCAAGATGGCTTTCTAACATCTAACGTGGTTATGCTAACTTAACAATGTATGTACGTATTAAGGGATTCCTTACTACATGCCCCCTTGATCGAAGCACTAACCAGTAGGGAAGAAATGAGAGAACGCAGAGTTCAAATTCGACAGAGCAGAACAAGGCGTATTCAAATTGAAACCAAGTATCGGTTCAGAGAAAGTTCGAAAGAAAAAAGGAAAGGAAACATCTCAAAAAGGCAACAAAAAAAAATGAAAAAATGCTGCTTTAGCTAGCAATCCAAAGTCACAGGCAATGTTTAAGATAGAGTAGAAAAAATATAGTGGATGACAGTTCACTCAATCCATGAACGTGTATGCAGCATACGTAGCAACAGCTTCCAACAGGAAATCGTTGGCACGGCCACTAAAAGTTTCAGCCATCCAGTTAATCAAAGAAAAGGAACATACATGTTATTCAATAAGGGGAGCCTCTAGCACCATCAGAGGGTGCAACCGACGTGTTCTTCCAGAAAACTCATATCCAAGAAGTCATAGGCAGCCCTTGCGATGTCCCAATTACCCAGGATTCCATGCGCCGCACCACAGGCCATAATCCGAACACCAGAACAGGCAAACTCGTGAGACACTAAGGGACTCATCAGTCGATCATAATCCGGGACCGGAGACACCGTGTTGGTTAAGCACAAATCCAGAGGCCATTCAAAGGGAAAATCTAGGCAGTGAAAGACAGGTTGCACGCAGGTAAAGTAGGAATACCGGAAGGATAATCCATATGCCAGGCTCAAAGTCGCCAATGGCAGGGTACCATAATATTCAAGCATCCTGTCACGAAGAAGATGCAGACGGGGCAGGTTGTCGTGAGGCACAGAAAGTGCATCCATTTCGTAGTATGAAAAGTAAAAGTAGCACACCTGCCACCAGCGCCAGAATCAGCGGGACACCGCCAAAGACGCTTGAAAAAATAGAATGAAAAAATGCCGGAATCACACCAAAAATAGTTTGGAAGGAGGTCACGAGGCCTGAGCCCACAAGTTTAAAAAAATGAGCCAGGCCAGTTGTTGACGAGGCATTGAAGATTGTTTGGATCAAAGCTCCAAAATGCAGGGGGAGGTCAGTATTCAAAAGCGCCTGTACCTCAGTGCGCGTATTTGCCACGTGAAGGACAAATGTTTCTCGGGAGGAAGTCAATGGCACCTCCTTTTGGGACAATAGAGCTCTTATTCTGCTCATCTTGTTGAACTCTGCTTTCAAGGTCGGAATCGAAGGCCAGATGGAAACATCCAGCCGCCCATGCGGGGTGGAAATAGAACATTATTGCAGCAGACTACTCTCTGCGATACAGTTACTATATATGGGATTCCCACTAACATCCCGCAGCAAGCTTCATTATTCAAAATTAAATAACTACCGTTTGCAAGTAGCGTGAAAGATGGTGTAATCACTGGCACTGGGATACCTTTGAGGACGCATGCCAAATTTGGGGCGTGTACATTGCATGCACCGTGTAACTGAATGTGCCTACATACTACAGAATGATCAGGTGTCGAGGTACATTCCTCACCTTTCAGGTAAACCTCTGTACCGTCTCTTGTACATCTATACGTAAAAGGGAGAGACCAAACCTCATGTAGGAACGCGGTACCCAACTGTTCATATCTACCCAGAGCATAGTGTTTCTTGCATGACGTAAACTTAAAAAGCGCGAAAGGGAGCGTGATCAACCCATGTACTAACCACACGGCTGAATTAAATTCCGCCACAGAGAAAGGTAACGGCTCCAATTTTTCAATGTGTAACAATGAATATGTAGCATCTTTCATGGACATGAACTGCTGCTTTACAGTAAGGTTAAAGGGGAGGAATAATGATGTCGTATTCAGATAGTCCCAGGGGACCTTTCCTGCCTTTAACGTTTGTAATGTCCATGCAAACTGCATAACAGAACGCAACTGGTTTTGACCATGATACAATACAGACATATCATCATGTACAATATCAACAATTGAAGAAACAATATTGTCCAATGTATAAATTCTGGAAGAAAGTGTGTTAATGCTGTTATCTATAACAGCCAAGGCCTTTTCCATATTTGCTTGATCATTGGCCCTCAATCTTGAAGCCGCTTCAATTTGCAACAATTTCCATACTTCGTTGTAAATAGCATACGCCCACCTCTTGGATCTGCCACCCACAGGACCTTTAACAAAATCATTCAAATCTATTTTGTCATGTAATTTTGATAAATGAACTTTGACAGATGCCAAGGTGGAATGTCGCAGCCAGGATTGACATTATTTCCCTACAGAGTAGGTAGTTACTGTATGAGAGGACTCAAACCGAGGGTCTACGCGTTGCTGCGTATACCCCGGTTTCAGACCTAGAAAACGACGTTGACAGGCATCTGAACTGCTTTGCCAAATTAACCATCCTTCACTACTAAATTTCGAAATATTGAAAGATGTATTAGAGACTAATGACTGCAAAGCAGGAAGGGACAGATCTGTTTGGTTATCCCAATTTGGGTAAGCGCCCAGATCTGGAACAGAGGGGAAATTTAGTTTTTTAGAAGTGGCCAATCCGAAACAGGTGGTCTGGAAGATGGTTGAATTTAAAAACAACATATGATTTGGTACAAGACAGGCACGATGTAAAGCTTCAGTTCCCTGAACCTGCCGCGGTTTGGAACCCCAAACCGATTTAAGATCAATAGTAGCCTTCCACAGATCATAACCTTTGATTGACAACTCATCCATAAAGGACTCAGAATATAGTAATTTGGTGTTTGTCAGTCTAACCTTCGAGGCAGACTCAGACATCACTTTAAAATAAAAGGATGCTGGGCTGGAAACACTGAAATCAGTAAAATAAGTATATTTATCAACCAATGTAGGTGAACTGCCTAAAGATGGAGTGGGACAGTGTTCCCATTGGGTAAAATTTACAAAATTTCGAAACGTATTTGCTTTATGCAGGAAGTGATTGCCATAATGTTGAAAACAATACTGTTCTGCATAGTTAGCCGCATTTTTATATAAATCTTCTGCATCAAAAGCGGCATAATATTTCAAATCAGAAAACAGTGCTTCAATGGCATGAACATCCCAATCATCAGAACGAATGTTCTGCTTAACCACATCACCCATAGAAACACGAAATACATTAGGCACATTGATGACCTCAGTAGGACCATGAATTTGGAATTTAACAGCATCCCACGCAATTCCATCCAAAACGGGCCAGGCAGTAATATTCACAAAAGTCTGGTCCCTTTTCATGATGTGGGACGAGGAGTGGGGGGCCAAAGTTCCATCGATAAGTCTAATTGTAGATCTCTCATTGAGATAGTGGCCATTCACCAGTCGGAAAAATACTATTACAAATCCAATGGACATAAACAAAAAATACTTATAAGCACCAGCCAAATGTATGTCCAAGGGGGAATCAAAAAATGTCTTTTGAACCAACTAACAAAAATAGCAATGTTCGAAGGGGAATTGGAATGCAACGAGTTAGTGTCAAAGGAGAAACGTGACTGGGTAACCGCCGTAGATTGTAAAACAGGCGATTGACCATTTGTAGGATAAGCATACTCAGTCTCTTCGGGCAGACCACTAGCCGGCGGTAATAACAAGGGATCAGTAACTGACTTCATCTCGATGGCAACATCAGACAAGGCGTTAGAAGCAGGAACCAACACTGAATTTCTTAGCATCGTCTGGCATGAAACTGCTGGAGTCATACTAAGAAGTATCGACCACTCGCTGAAGTTTGACATTGTCAATAGAGATGTACCTGTTATCCTTGCGACCAGGAAGTGGAGGTAAAATGACTGTTCTTGTACCCTGCACTCCAAGCACCGGAACCGGTGCACGATAAGAGGGGCTGAACTCCTTCTTGTTCTCCACCTTCTCACGGACCAGGTCTCCAACTCGGGGTAGCCAGCCGACTACCGGAATCTGAAGCGCAGCATCAGATGTGGAGGGCAAGTGTTCCTTTGATAGAGCGTCTCTGGCTTCTTGTAGGGTATGCAAAACAGCACAGTGATCATCTACGTCAAAGGGTGCGGCCGACGCCGCCATGTCTAGACCATCAAGGTCTGGGACAAACATTCTGATTCCGAAGAGCATCATGTATGGGGTCCGCCCACCCAGAGACCTTCTAGGGAGATTATTAAGTGCACGTTGGACGTTATACAAATGGGCTAGCCAATTCAGGCCGGTGCCTAAAACTCGTGCTGTCAAAGATTGCTTTAAGTCACGGTTCATTCGCTCCACCACACTATTACCCTCAGGTCGGTAGGGGGACGAAATTTCTCATAGCCTCCTTGTAAGCCTTAGAGGCGAACGCAGGGCCCTGATCAGAATGGAAGGTACCACACGCAAAAGTTCCCACAAAGACACGCAAATCCCTGATGACAGTCCGTGAATCAGCACTCCTTTGTGGCCATACCCAAAGAAAACGTGTGCACGAATCCACTGCAACCAAGATATACTTGTACGCAGTGTCAGAAGAAAAAGGACCGCAGTGATCTAGATAAACACAACCAAATGGTTTATTAGATATGTACAACTGTGTTTGTGGTGGGCGCGCAACAGTGGAAGGTTTAATCTGTTGGCAAATGTCACAATCAAGAACATAAGCGCGCGTTTGTTTGTATAAACCAAACCACCAGTAACGTTGTTGCAACAGAGATACAGTAGCGGACACGCCAGCGTGGGCAGATGCCATCCCCTCGTGCGCTGCTAGTATCAGAGATGGTCTGCAGTCCGCGTTGGGAATAATTCTGTCACCAACGTCGTTAATCCTCACTAACGGGACGTTATCAGGACTTAAGTGATAAAAATAACGAGAAGGAAAACCCTTCGGGTAATCACTTCCCTTCTCTGTAGCAGCAATAGCTGCCAAGATGTCATCATCAATCTTACTTTTAGATCTTGTAACTGCTGCCACCAAGTATGTAGCCACTGCTGTTTTTGCTGCCTCGTCAGCCAAGCTGTTTCCGACAGCATGGACACCAAGTCGTTGGTGACCAAGAGTGTGAATAACATTCACGAGAGGGAGACGTTCTTTAAAGTCTGCCACTCGAACCCAAAGCAATTTATGCTTAATTGTGCTACCTTTGGTATCGCGATATTCGTTTTGAGACCAGAAGTGTAAATTGTCATTGTAGGACTGGACACAATAAAAGGAGTCACTTACTATAAGAGTAGTGACTCGGGGATCAGCAAACTCCAGTGCAAGCACCAGAGCCCGGAGCTCCGCCAGTTGCGCGGTACAATCACCCAACGACTGCGTATGCACGGCATCAGATTGGAATTCACCATTTACGAATGTACCCACGACAATTGCACAAGCCGCAGAATAGGCATGCTTCGATCCAATCGCCGGCTGCGCCGAGCCGTCAGTGTATATGACACAATGGTATTCTTCGAGCGGGCGCAAAGACAGAGGAGCCGGATGAACGAATTCATACTGTAAGTACTCCTGAGTCTGCAAAGAGGCGTCAAAGATATAAGTGACATCTGGTGATGTCAGAGTCGTAGCCCATTGTATCCACCGTGGATGCAAAGCTTTAGAATTTGGTACACTTGCTTTTGTCACTGCCTCTAGGGCAGGATACGGAGTCACAACCAGTATGCATTTTCCTTGTGACAGAGCGCGTTCTTTAAGGATCGCAATCTGTACTGCTGTCAGAACTTTCTCGACAGTGGAAAAACGCAACTCAGCAGAGGTGTACAAGTGTGATTTATACGCTATGGGGACCGTGTCGCCCTCATTGAACGTCAAGTACGTGAAACCCACTGCGCCTGGTACTATTCTTATTACCAGGTTAGTGCGGTTATCACGCGTCAGTAAGTATTGTGAAGCAAGAAGATCAGCCTGTAAAGACTGTAGAATAGCAGAATGTTCTAGCTGCCAGCTAGACTTCAAAAAAGAAGGTTGTACCAAGGCGTAAAGCGGCTTGATACGCTGGGCATAATCAGGAATATACGTACGTCTGAAATTCAGACAGCCCAGCAAAGATTGTAATTTTTTCAGTGTTGTAGGAGCACGCAGGCATGCGCACTTCTCCAGAAAGTGAGGAGCCAATCCCTTACCCTCATTGTTGAGCTCATAGCCCAAAAACAACACTGTATATTCCGCGATGTGAGACTTCGCAAAATTAAATTTGTAGCCATATTCCGCAAAACCCGTAATGATATTGTCGACTCGAGACAGATGTGGCATCAGCTCATCATCCGTGAGGTAGATATCGTCAACATAGGAGTATGCGTCGGGGTCCATTCTTTCTAAGAGAGAGACCACGCGAGCGGCAAAGACGCCAGGGCTGTTTTTATAGCCCATGGCTAATCTTGTGAAGTGTTTCTGTTTGCCGCCTGAAGTAAACGCTGTCCACTGGCTACTCAGTGTGGACAGGTTATGGCTAAAAAAGCCATTGGAGATGTCAAGTGTCGTTTTAAATCTCTTACGCATGAGACTGTCGACAAGAGCCGAACTGTGAGTATTTTGTACCGCGCAGGTCCGGCAATGCGGATTTAAGTGCCGGTAATCCAAAACTAAACGGTACGATCCGTCAGGCTTCGTCACTGTGAATAAAGGGTTATTCATAGGGGACACACAAGTGTCAATAACACCCTGATATTCCAATTGGTCAAGGATTGCAGCGACGTGCAGTCTAGCTTCACGACGCATAGGATATTGGGGCTGTGGCTGGGGCATAGACCGCAATGGAATCTCATGGCAGGGGGACAACCGGTCCCATCCCACCTGAGTACGATACAATGCCGGCGCTAGCGCCAGTGCCCACTCCTCAGCATACACTTCAGCCTGGTCCTTAGCCACTGTGTGCGCAAAGGACGGGAGGATTACCTCCTCCCCTCTAGGAGCGTCTAAAATGAAAGCTGGGGGCCAATCTGCCTCCGCTAGGAGGATATCATAGGTGGTAGTCAGATTATCCCAAAAAATCCCTTTTATTGTACGTTGTATGTCACCCTCAATTAGTAAGACTGTAAGACATAGAGTCTGTCAGGGGGAGCCACTCTGGTGTCAGCTGTCTCAACAGTAACCAATGTATCAGTTGCTGTCGCCGCCAGAAATGGACGCAGAGCTTGACGGACTATGGTAATTTCCGCTGCGCTGTCCAGTAGCGTCAGCGCCCATGTCCGGTTCCGAAGCCGTGTCCGCACTATCTGAGGCATACCTTGCCGTCAGAGCAGCCACTTTCTTCTTCTGAAACGGGGGTCTTTGTCGTGCGAATTCGTCCTGCTTGCCTTTACCTTCAGTCTGTCGGGGTTGGTCACGTGTTTGTGGAGCACCCCGACCTTTGCCACCGCCTCCGCCACCGGACTGTGAAGCCGATGTTTCCTGTGAAGAACGAGGAGAACATTGTTCAGAAACCTGAAATCTATCAGGAGACTTAATAGTAGCACGATCACGCAGATCATAAGTGCGCTCACTACCTGACTGAACGGGAGGGGCAGGCCGAGACCCCTGTTTCTGCTGCTGCTTTCCCTGTTGTTTTGACCGCCAACTCTGTTTCGGAAAGTTTGGACGGTCATCCTTACCAGAGGCTTCTGCCTTACCCTGCTGCTTAATTTCGGGAGTTTTTACAACAGGTTTAACTCCTAAAGAGCTACGACCCAAATCTCTGTATGCCGTCGAGATTATTTTCGCGAACTCCCGCGGCTTATCCTCATCAGCAACCTTCTTCAGTTCATTACGAACTTGGAATTGCATAGCATCACCCTTAAGGTTACACATTACCATGGTAGCCACCAGGTCAAACTGTCCGAGGAGCCGCATGCCTAATTCTATCGCAGACTCCGCACCGTGGTTATCTTGAACACGTTTAATAACGGAGGGCAGTACCGACATAGACGGAGTGCCAAAGCACTGCGAGTACGTCGCTGCAAAGACCTTGCCCCAGTTTACACAATCATCAATGTCGGGGACCAAGTCTTTAGGCAAACTAATGGTAAGGATCCTGTGTTTCTCCACAGGAGATGTATTCGGGTAAACCGCTTCTATTTGGTCAAATTTCTCAGCAAGCCAAAAAGGGAAATCATCCCTTGCCCATAACAGAATTAACCATAACAGGACTAATGACCACTGCGTGGTGGTCAGTAGGCTGCCCCGCAACAGCAGGTGCCCCCGCCTGCACATTGCCTGACACGTACTGTACCAAAGCCCTATGTACTGTAATAAGGGCAGTGTGCAGTACACGCAAATCAGCCACCGGCACCGTTAGGTAACAGGGATGAGGCGTATATCCGGCTAGTACCGGCCAAGTGGCCCCTGCAATTGACAAAGGGCCCATTCTCGGAGGTATAACCGCATGGGGGAGGGCGCCATTAAACCAAATAAGATGCTGCCAAGCAGATATTGGTATTTCTTGTGTCCTATACGGTGTATAGTTCGCTGGCACGGCAGTGGCAGTGTAAGTATGAAAAGAGTTATCGTCCTCACTCACCGCCGGAAGCGTCACCCAAGAGTAAAACAACTCATAAGGATGAGTCGCATCGGCTCCTACCACAAAGATTACGTTCATACCAGTGTCCGGCACCCCATACTGCGTCAAATGACGTCTCAGAGGTGCTCGACTGTGCGCCGCTATTTCAACCGCCATAAGGACAAGCTACACTCGAAGCAATTAGTAGCACAAGGGTTCAATAACCTTTTTAATGATCAAGCTTGAAGAAACCCATATCAACAGAAATAGGTAGGTTTAAATCCGTCAGACTTGTTATCCGGAAACAAGAATGAGGGTGCCGTGGACTAATATAAGCACTAATAAGGCGTTTCAACTCATAGACCAAACGTCCTACGTTGGGCGCCATGTTGCAGGGATTCTGCTTATACACAGAACTATGCGTAGAACCCCAGGACCTCAGTGAATTGTGGTGTACCAGAAACTCACCTCAGAACCCAGAACCCAGTATCCGGCTAGCATAAGTGTCCCATTCGTTATCCGAGGTTTAGCTCGGCGGTCCCAATGAAAAGACAACCCAGAACAAGCGACTCAGTGTACTCTCAGGAATGGTGGGAATCGGAAAAACCTGTTCGTATATTATTCTCACATCAGTCCACAACAAGAATAAACAGAGACACGGTGAAAATAAAAAGAGTTTATTTTATAGACCACGTGTCCTAAGATGCAGTACTTTGGCTAATACAAGCAGACAAATGATTATAATTAAAACCATCAGCATCGTTACAATACCATAGAATATAAAGGGAGTGATCATGTTATAAATGACAGTGGATACTACCACCTTCCCTTTACTAAGAAGCTAATATTATTATTATGCTAATAAAAGGTCTCTTAGGCTTGAATAGGGGACCCCATACCTCAAAGATCAGCTTAGTGAAATCACATCACAGGAGCATCAGAAGTCTTCTCGCAGGAAGGCTCGTCTTCGGTCTGAATATTAAACATGATGTCTGCAATATTAAGAGCACCAACTTTCAGGTATTCGCAGCTGCCTGTATGTTATGGCTAAATAGTGAGTCGATCAACCTAGAGTGGAAAACATGCATTGTCTAACGACCCAGACTGTTCTTGTTACACAATGTACAGACCAAGGTCGCTGCGCAGAGCTCGGGATGGTAACAACAGATTGCTCTCATGTGAGGCAAAGCGCGAGCCAGCAGTTTGTTTAAACAATAACATGTAGATGCAGTGTCGTGCGCAAAAGCAGCAAGATGGCTTTCTAACATCTCACGTGGTTATGCTAACTTAACAATGTTTGTACATATTAAGGGATTCCTTACTACATTGGCAGATATGAAAAACTGGATACTGCCTTCCTGCACGAAGTTTGGTCACTCCCATTCACGTACAGATGCGTGAGGGACGGAAAAGAGGTTTACTTAAAAGGTGAAGAGTGCACTTCCACTCCAGATCACTCTGTGGTGTGTCGGCACATTCAATTGCATGGTGCATGTAATGTGCACGCTCTTAATTTAGCTTGCGTCCTCAAAGGGATCTCGGTGCCAGTTATAACACAGTTTTTTACGCTGCTTGCTAACGGTAGTTATTTGCTATTAAATAATGAAGCTTGCTGTGGGATGTTAGTGGGAATTCCCCACATAGTGACTGTATCACAGAGAGTAGTCTGCTGTAATAATGTCCTTTTCCCACCCCCGCATGGACGGCTCGATGTATCCATCTGGCCTTCCATTCCAACCTTGAAAGCAGAGTTCAACAAGATGATCAGAATAAGGGCTCTATTGTCTCAAAAAGAAGTCGCGTTGACTTCATCCAGGGAAACATTTGTCCTTCACGTAGCAAACACGCGCACAGAGGTGCAGGCGCTTTTTTTTTTAAAACCTTTATTCAGTTTATCCGGAACACAGCTATTCAGCCGACAGCCCGGAGGTTCGGCAGCATAGGTGAAGCAACATAGAAATGCAGTCACACTGAACAAACAGGAGAATCAAATAAAAGGTTCAATTTTAAAGAAACACCAACACAAACCAAACCCTTGCAAGGCGTTAAGCTTCGAGTGCACATGAGGGGTGCTCATCAGGGGAAGTCCGTCCCATTCGTCTACCAGAAACAATACTATAATGAGGGGAGAGAGGGGGAAAGCAGAGACCCACAATAGGCAATCAATCATCCATAATACGCATATAGCCGGAAAGAATGTCACGGGGAGAGCTGCTCCTCTGGCTGATCCAGGTCAGGGGGCAGACATATGTCCCCTCTATAGCGATTCCATCGCCCCCATACTGCATGCCATTTCCGCGGGCGCCCTCTAGCACAATACACCGTCTTTTCCCTGAGCATGCACCAGTCCATATTTTCCTTCCACGCTGCCAGCGTGGGAGGCACTGCCGAGCCCCACAGGCGCGCAACCTCCCGCTTGCCCACCATGTTCCCCAGGGTAACCCACTGAGTCTGTGCGTCATCAAGATCGGTAGGACCCCAGACGTTCAAGAGACAACTCCGCGCCTCCGGTTGCATGACAATGCCCGTCACCTCCCCCATCACTGCATGCACTCGCTTCCAAAACTCCACAATCACGCCGCATTCCCAGATAATATGGAGGAAGGTGCCCACCATACCACAGCCCCGCTTACATAGACCCTCCTCCGAAAAACCCATATGGACCAGCCTAGGACCTGTCACGTAGCCTCGATGTAGTATTTTGAGCTGGACCAGCCGCAGACGCGACGGGATCGCAACCTCCTTAGGAGAGGAAACTGCATATTGCCAGTTCTCATCATCCAGTTCGAGGCTGTCCCTAGTCCATTGATCCCGCAACCCACGAAGAAGGTCAGCCCGGACATTAATCAGCTTCTTATAGATGAGAGAGATCGTGCTCTCCGGCATATGGCCATCCAGAATTCGGTCCTCCAATGGAGAGGACGCAGGCACCTTCTCACCTTCTACAAGGACCGATCGCAAGGCGTGACGCACCTGGGCATAGCGGAAAAACTCAGTGTTCCCCAACTCAAACTCCGTCCGCAGCTCCTCAAAGGACTTCACCTCGCCCCGAGCCAGCAAGTCTCCCACCCTTGAGATGCCGATCAAGTCCCATTTCTCAAACCCTTTTGTATGCCAAAGCTTCCCCAGGATATCCGAGTCAAATAGCGGGGTAGCAAGGGTAAGTCTGCCCTTCCAACCCAGGGAGTCCGTCGCCAACTTCCACACCCGCACCGCCACCCCAGTGGGCCCCGTAAGGGACAAGTCCAACGACGTCGTGTACAAGGCCCTGTGGTAATTACCGCCGCGCAGTAGCCACCGATCCATAGCGAAGCCGGGGCTCGACGCCGAGCCATAGACGCCATGATTAATCGCGCATAGCTGGGTAGCCCAGTAGTATCTGCGAATGTCCGGAAGCGCAATACCACCATCATACCACGGAAGCGTCAGCTTAGCGATCGCAATACGTGGTCGCCCGTCCCACAATAGCGAGCGTTGGAGGCTCTCGACCTCTCTAAAATAACTAGTCGGGACCCAGTCAAGAGTATTCTGCAATGCATACAGAAAACGGGGAAGAGACATCATTTTAAACAGTGCGGCGCGTCCGAGGAGAGAGAGCGGCAACCTCCGCCATCCCGCCGCATCCCGCCGCAGACGCGCCAGGGAGGGGAGCAGATTCTTCTCATATCGCAGGATGGGGTCAGTGGAGATGTAAATCCCAAGATATCGGAAGCCCTGCTGGGCGATCTGGATCGTACAGTTTCGGAGGACAGATGGAACATCGCCACACAGTACATACAGATACGACTTACCCCAGTTGATAACAAGGCCCGAGTTCCTACCAAAGGAAGTCAAAACGTCGCAAACCACTATGAGAGACTTCTGGGGCGAGGCAAGGTATAAGAGGATGTCGTCGGCGTAAAGTGAGATACGATCTTCATAGTCGGGCGACCATCGGAGGCCACGTATACTCGGGTGCCATCTTATCCACGCTGCAAGCGGCTCAAGAGCAAGGGCGAACAACAAAGGCGATAGGGGGCACCCCTGCCGGGTGCCTCTCCCGAGCTTGAACGGCCTGGAAGCCCTCCCGTTTACCACAACACTAGCAAGGGGACCCTCTTAAAGCAACCTCACCCAGCCAACAAATCCGGGTCCAAAGCCAAACTTAGCTAGTACCGCCCACAGATATGCCCACTCCACCGTGTCGAACGCCATCGTGGCGTCAAGTGACGCCACAATGGCCGGCTCCCGCAGCGTGTCCACCCTAGCGATCACACCGTGGAGGCGCCTAAGATTCAAAGCAGTGTTACGATGAGGAATGAAGCCCGATTGGTCCGGGTGGATCAAGTCTTCAAGCACTCGGACCAAGCGGTTCGCCAGGACCTTAGCGAGGATTTTCGGCTCAGCGTTAAGAAGCGATATCGGCCGATAGGAACTACATTTGTCCCGAGGCTTACCGTCCTTATGTATCGCCACTATGGTTGCCAGTCGTTGATCAAGCGGCAGACATCCGTTCCCCCGCGCCTCCACGAACATGGCGCGCAGGTGAGGGGCGATCTTATCCGGACAAAGCTTGTACAATTCGATAGGCAAGCCATTTGGACCGGAGGCCTTACCCGAGTTCAACGCCCGAATGGCCCCCGCCACTTCATCAACCGTTATATCACCATCCAGGTCGTCCCTATCTACGTCAGAGAGGCAGGGCAGAGCAATATCACGCAAGAGGTCACACGAGTCCGCAGTCGGCCTGTCCGAAACCGAAGTGTACACTACGCGGAAATAATCCGAGAAACATTGGACGATACCTTCGGGGTCAGTAACAATCGCTCCCTCCTCCGTCGTTAACTCCGGCACCACTCTATTGACCCGCTCTTTTTTGTCCAACCAAGCTAGCAGTTTCCCGGCCTTGTCCCCAACATCATACAGACGGCCCTGCTGCTCCCTGCTAAGGGTCTTGGCAGCATTCTCCACCAAATCCCTGTACTCCGACTGCTTCAAACTCAGATTATGCAGCGTGTCCACTTCCACCCCCTCCTCTAGGGTCTTTTCTAAAGCCGCAATCTCATCCTCAATCTGCACCACCTCGGCGTCCGTCCGTCGCTTGGCGGCCACCACCAGTGAGAGGGCCTCCCCTCTCAAAACGGTCTTAAACGCCTCCCATAGAGACACCGCCGAATCCACCGAATCCTGATTGTCCCGGAAATAGTGATCAACTGCCTTCAGCAGTGCCCTGCGCGTCTTGGGGTCACGAAAGTACCAGGGGTTAATAGGAGCAACCCTACCCCCTCCCACCCGGCCAGTATCAAGACGGACCCACAGTGCAGGCGCTTTTGAATACTGATCTCCCACTTCATATTGGGGCCCTGATTCAGACTATCTTTAATGCCTCATCCACAAGTGGCCTGGCACATTTTTTCAAAATTGTGGGCTCCGGCCTCGTGACCTCCTTTCAAACTATTTTTGGTGTGATCCCGGCATTTTTTCATTCTATTTTTTCCAGCGTCTTCGGAGGTATCCCTTTGATTCTCGCCCTCGTAGCTGGGGTACTTTTGTTGATCTGCGTACTACGCTATGGATGCACAACTTGCGTCACACGACAGCATGTCCCGGCTGCTCCTTCTTCGTAACCGGATGCTTGAATACTATGGAACTTTAGCACTGGCAACTCTAAGCATAGCCTATGGATTGTCCTTCCGGTTTCCCTACTTTACTTGCGTGCAGCCTGTCTTTCATTGCCTAGAGTGTCCGTTCCAATGGGCTCTGGATTTGTGCTTGTCGAACTCGGTGTCACCTGCCCCAGATTATGATCGGCTAATGAGCCCCTTAGTGGCTCATGAGCTGGACTGTTCTGGCGTCAGGATTATGGCCTGTGGAGCAGCACAAGGAGTCCTAGGGAATTGGGACATCGGAACGGCTGCAGCTGAATTCTTAGAGAGAAGTTATCTTGAAGAACACACCAGTTGTCCTCTGATGGTACTAGAGGCTCCGGTTGTCGAGGAGCATGTTCCTTTCCCTTGCTGAATTGGATGGCAGATAATTTTGCAGAACGTTTCAATGATTTCCTCTTGTAAGCTGTTGCAACTTATTGTGCTTATACCTTGATGGATTAACTTGGAGGTCATCCAGAATTCCTGTGGACTGCCTTTTTGCTTTTTTTTTCTCTTTCTTCCCCCTTCATTTCGTTGAACTTCCATCGATGATATTTTTTTCCCCTTTAAATGTTTTTTTTCTCCCTTTTTTCTCCTTCGAACTTTTCACTTACCTTACATGGATTCACAATTTGTGCCCTTAGTTCCTTTCTATCGAACTTGAACTCTGTGTTCTTGAAATTGCGCCCCTACTGGTTAGTGGTCCGATCAAGGGGGGGGTGTAGTGAAGACTGCTATTTATATACGTACAATGCTAAGTTAGCACAACCGCGTTAGATGTTAGAAAGCCATCTTGCCACTTTTGCTGCTTTTGCACACGACACTGTAGTTACATGTTCTTAATAAAAAATGCTTGCTCGCCTTTGCTTCACATGAGAACTGTCTGTTGTTCACATCCCAAACAGTGAGCAGCGACCTTGGTATGAACATTGTGTAAAGAAACAGTCTGGGTCGCTAGACGGTGCATGTGTTGGGTTCAGGTTGATCGGCCCACTATTTAGCCATAACACGCATGCAGCTGCAAATACCTGAAAGTCGAGTGCTTTTAATATTGCAGGCTGCATGCTATAGACACATTCGGAAGAAGAGCTTTCCCAGGAGCAGAGTCTAGCTGATCCTGTGATGTGATTCCACTAAGCTGATCTTTACGGTATGGGGTTCCCCATTCAAGCCTAGAGACCTTTTATTAGTCTAATAATAATAATATTAGTTTACAAGCGAAAGGAAGGTGGCTGTCATCCATTGTCATTTTATGATGATTACTCCTTTCATTTTCTATGGTATTGTAACTATGCTGATGGTTTTGATCTTAATCATTTGTCTGCTTATGTTAGCCAAAGTACTGCATCTTAGGACACGAGGTTTATAAAATAAACTCTTTAAACTTTACTGTGTCTCTGTTTATTCTGTTGTGGACTGATATGAGAATAATTACCAACAGGTATTTCTGATTCCCACCATTCCTGAGAATACACTAAGTCGCTTGTTCTGGGTTGTCTATACATTGGGACCGCCGAGATAAAACTCGGATAACGAATGGGACACTGATGCTGGTCGGATAAGGGGTTCTGAGGTGAGTTTTTGGTACACCACAATTCACTGAGGTCCTGGTTTCCTGTGCATAGTTCTGTGCATAAGCAGAATCTCTGCAACAACTTCTAGGAGAAGCCATCTTCCAGCATCATCTTTAATTTCATTTATCAATTGAATGTTTAACGATTTGTGAAACAGTATAAGAACGCCATTTTTGTCTTGCACAGCAGTAGAACCGAAGACATTCACAACCCATTGTTTCTTAATATAATTAATGTCTTGTTCCTTGTGGTGTGTTTCTTGTAACAAAGCAATTTGACATTTCAATCTAGACAAGTGGGTCAAAACTCTTTGTTTTTTAGCCGGATTACAAATACCTTTAACATTTCATGACACCATGCGTAAGTTACTCATTAAGATAAGGATAAGAAAAATTTAAAGATTAAAATTGTAAAAACTGTTAACGTGACATAAATGAGTACTAGAATATATGCATGACTTAACCGACCAAAACAAAATGAATCACAAGCAATACAGGTCTGAATATACGTAAAAATTGACACCCACAAAGCTAATATTTAAATAGAAGCCTTGAGAAAATGTGAGGAAAAAAATACAAGGATGAATAAAATATTCAACAGACTTACCAAGATCAATCCGATCAAATACGGAATAATAAAACGCAACAAAAACCACATTAGAAGAGAAAAAGCTCGCCAGATTATGTTATAAAGAAAGGGGGAAGGAAAGAAGAAAAAGAGCAGAGATAAGAGTTTGTATATAAAATAGGAGAGAAAAAGGAGAACAATATCTCCGGTGAGAGATATATCCAAAGAAGATGACAAAAAGCCAAAGGACTTTAGCCATAGTGATCAGAGATAGAAAGGACAATACAGATGAAAAGGGGGGAACAAAAAGGACAGACACCGCTTGTGAGAAGTTGGCCTGATATGTAGTGCTCACTATTCTAGTGATCACTGTGTATCATTCCAAACGACCCTTATTGATGATTGGTTGTAAGTCAACCTTATAGACCAGCTATCCTAGTAGCGTGGATACGAGCAGTCTTAGGCTAAACTCTAGAGGGCGTGTTAAGCCAGCTGTTTACCATCACATATACCCCTTGAACACCAAGTGAAAGGACACCACACAAGTTGTTATGAAAATAAAAGGATATTTATTTCTAACAAGACTACCCTGGCTCTTTATGAGTCAGGGAGCTAAGCACACTACAAAACTCTTAGGAAAATACTTCAGTTGCACAATTTACACAAATGCCCGAGGGGCACGAGAAACCATCTACACTAACAGTGAAATGCGAATGGTTAGAGTCTGGAGGTACTGATTCCGGAGTGTTCCGATCAGTGGGACTAAACGAAAAAAAGGAACTGGACACTTGTAGAGCGAACCTGCGATGGAGCACCGAGATGCTCGAGTTACCTAGCCCGGAGGCTGCGGCTGCGTGAAGTTCGGCAAGATGTCGGGAGTCCTCGTGTAGTCTCAGGAGCCTGAAAGAAGAAGTTGCTGGCAGGCGACCAGTGTCGATGTTCAGAGCGATCCAAGCCTGGATCGGTGATGAAGGAAACCTGAAAGCAGAGGGGACTCAGTTCTCAACCGCTAGCCAGCGATCGTGTGGGTACCAGGGGGGGTACCGGCTGAAGTCACCTCGACCAGGTGAGTGGGTGACGTCGGACTCGGCTGTTCCTCGGACCAGGAGGCGCGGCGGCGACCAGGATGGAGGGCGAGCTGTCCCACGAAGGTGTCTGCTGTCGATGATGCTGGGCCCAGGAAGGGGCAGCGGATCTCGGCAGTGGCAACCCAAGCGGGGGAGTCAAGATGGCGTCGGGAGTGGACCAGGAGGGTCCGTGGTACTCCTCTGTTGAAGGGGAGCAAGAGCCAGTCTGGAGCAACCAGACCGGTGATGCAAATAATCTTGGAGCGTCGTGAAGAGGGCCACAAGCCGGTCGGCAAGTGGTCGGACAACGCGGGGAACAGCAAGAAGCGGAAGGGCCCCCACGCAGATCTCGTGGATGCTGGGGAGACAGACTTCGATGCTGGAGCTGCTCAGGGTTTAGGGCTTCTCAAACCCTAGGTGCACTCACTCGAGGGTCCCTCGGTGGGCGTGCTAGATAAGCGTCGTGCAGGTTCTGAAGATAGCCGGTCCCGCAGGTCTCGTCACACCTACGACTCTCAGCTGGGCTGATGAGGTAGGTAAAAGGTCAGAGATGGCAGGGAACTCGGGTCTCGTCGAGCTGGGCAGTCTTGATCCGTAGGAGACGTACAGCAAACCGCAAGCGCTTAGGTGGTGCCTGCTGGTGCAGGGTGGCTACTCCTTAGCCACAAGGGAGAGTCTTCAGAAATAGTCAAGAGTTCCTTTCGTGGAAAGTGGTTCGTGATTCGGAGTTACCCGATTATCTGATTATCCAATTTGGGAAGGGGGCTCGCTCCTACCTTTATTCTAAGAAAAGGGGCTGGCCCGTGACTAGGTTCTACCTATGGGTGGAGCCAGGAGGGGGGTGGTTACACCCCTATCCTTTGTCCGGCTTCGCGCCAGCTCAGGGGCTGGTGTGCCCCCGAAACTGGTTTGAGCCGGGCTATGCACAGTGAGCACCGGGGTGCCACTTGCAATCACCTTCCTTTCAGCCCTGCCTACCTGGGATACACAAACCCTGTCTGGGATGGTGCTAACACCGCCCTCGACAGGAAACCCTTTGTCCAAGCTCCCCCTGCTGGAAGGTCCCCCAGCAGCAGGAGGTCAGACTTGTGTCTGGTGGCAGCATCCATTTTGTGATGCTGAGGCTTGAGTCAACTTTAACCGGGGTTCAAGGTTACTTCCATGTCGTGTCCCTCTAAAAGGGGGGAATGCTAACCCCGTCGCCAGGACTGGCGAGGGGTTCATATTCCCATTCGTATGACACCTTACTCGACATGTGTAGGTGATGCGATGCCAAAGTTAGCAAATAACCGCAAGGATTATAATGCATTACAAGTAGTTGGCCCGCGCCACCATGGAACGGCTATTAGGACTTGGTTCCGCAAGCCGTCGACGGGCTCAGCTCGCGCCAGAGCACCGTCCCACATGATTCCCTGCACTCTGCCTTCAGGATTGATAAGGCCTGCTATAGGAGTGACTGATAGGAATCCATGTGTCCATTTTAGGGTTTAGGTGTAGGAATACTACACCTATAGCAACGGGTGATTACACCACGTGGCCCCAGCTGTCATGCAGCCAGTTGTGTCAGATTTGGGCGGCCATTCCAGGGGTGGCATAATACATGCTTCAGCCCCTGGTAGGCCCTGGGTACACCGATGCCCTGGATACCTGTGGTATGCTGAGACAGGGACTGACAAGGCGGCCCAGTTCCAATTAGTGGATGCACCTAAGGTACATGTGTGTTAATTTCGAGAGAGAACAGCTAGGCTGTGGGTCTGATTGGCAGGCCCACAGCCGGAGAAAGTCGTAAACCAATGAAGCAAAAAGCAAAAAAATCTGGGTGATCATAGGATTGCAGACCCTACTCTCCTACATGACCCCCCCCCAAACTTTGGGACAATAAGCTAACCTTGACCAGGTGAGTCTTCTTGCTCTAAGTGGAAATACCTGGAGAGCCCATCTGCATTGCCATGATCAGTGCCAGGTCTATGCTCCACTGTGAAGTCCATCCCCTGTAGGGAAATGGACCACCTAAGTAGTTTGGGGTTTTCACCCTTCATTTGATTTAGCCACAAGAGGGGCTTATGGTCGGTCTGAATCTTGAAGTGAGTGCCAAACAAGTATGGCCTCAACTTCTTCAGGGCCCAAACCACAGCAAAGGCCTCCCTCTCAATAGCTGACCAATTCTTCTCTCTGGGGGTCAGCCTCCTGCTAATAAAAGCTATGGGCTGGTCATGACCATCAAAATTCAGTTGCGATAGAACAGCTCCCACACCCAGCTCCGAAGCGTCTGTTTGGACAATGAATGGTTTGGAGTAGTCTGGACTCTTTAGGATAGGTGCTGTGCACATGGCCTGCTTTAGGTCATCGAATGCCTTCTGACAGCTTGCTGTCCACTGAACTTTTTTTGGCATCTTTTTACTTGTCAGGTCGTTTAGCGGGGTCACAATGGATCCATAATTTCTGACAAATTTCCGGTAATAACCAGTCAGGCCCAAGAAAGCTCGAACCTGAGTCTGGGTGGTTGGAGGAGCCCAGTCCTGGATGGCCTGTATTTTGCTCTCCAATGGTTGAACCTGGCCTCCACCTACAAGGTGGCCCAGGTATACAACCTGTGTCTGCCCTATCTGGCACTTGGTGGCCTTGATAGTGAGGCCTGCCTTCTGCAGGGCCTCTAACACTTTCCTCAGGTGGACCAGGTGATCCTCCCAGGTGGAGCTAAAGACAGCGATATCGTCCAGATACGCCGCACAGAAGTCGTCCAACCCAGTGAGAACTCGATTCACCAGCCTTTGGAAGGTGGCAGGTGCATTTTTCAAACCAAAGGGCATTACCACGAACTGATAATGCCCACCCGGGGTAGAAAATGCTGTTTTGGGCTTGGCCTCCTCAGCTAACCTGATTTGCCAATACCCAGCTGTCAGGTCAAACGTACTTAAGTAGTTGGCCGAGGCCAACCGGTCGATAAGTTCGTCTGCTCTTGGTATCGGGTGGGCGTCAGTCTTAGTGACCGCATTGAGACCTCTGTAGTCCACGCAAAACCTCATCTCTTTCTTACCGCCCTGGGTGTGAGGTTTCGGCACGAGCACTACGGGACTAGCCCAGGGGCTGTCCGAGGGTTCAATGACTCCCAGCTCCAACATTTTCTTCACCTCTGTCTTGATGCAGTCTCTGACATGATCAGGCTGCCGATAGATTTTACTCTTTACGGGCAGACTGTCCCCAGTGTCGACCTCATGGGTACACCACTTGGTCTGACTGGGTGTCAGAGAGAACATATGTCGAAAAGATTGAAGAACCTGTTTACAATCCTCTTGTTGATGTCCAGAGAGGCTGCCACAAAAGACAACACCGTCTACTGATCCATCGTCAGGGTTCTGAGAGAGCAGGTCTGGGAGAGGGTCACTCTCCTCCTCCTGTCCCTCATCTGTGGCCATGAGCAAGCCCATGCCCTCCCTGTCGACATATGCCTTGAGCCTGTTTACATGGAGCACCCTGTGGGGGCTCCGGGGAGTTCCCAGGTCTACCAAGTAGGTGACCTCTCCCTTTTGCTCAATGATCGTGTGGGGCCCAGACCATTTGTCTTTGAGTGCTGCTGGGGCCACTGGCTCCAGCACCCACACCTTCTGTCCAGGCTGGTACACAGTCAGGACAGCCTTTTGGTCGTGCCAAGCTTTCTGTAATTCTTGGCTCGCCTCCAGGTTTTTAGACGCCTTTTCCATGTACTCCGCCATCCGCGAGCGGAGACCGAGCACATAGTCCACAATGTTTGATGCCGGCTTTCTGAGAGGTCTCTCCCATCCTTCCTTTACCAAACAAAGGGGTCCCCTTACAGGATGTCCGAACAGAAGCTCAAAAGGGCTGTAGCCAACCCCCTTCTGCGGGACCTCTCTGTAGGCGAACAAGAGGCAGGGTATCAGGACATCCCATCTCCGCCGAAGCTTTTCAGGTAGTCCGTGAATCATCCCTTTTAGGGTCCTGTTGAATCTCTCAACAAGCCCATTGCATTGTGGGTGATAGGGTGTGGTGAACTTGTAGTTGACACCACATTCCTTCCACATAGCAGTCAGATATCCCGACATGAAGTTTGCACCTCTGTCTGAGACGACCTCCTTAGGGAAGCCCACTCTGGAGAACACTCCAAGTAGGGCCCGTGCCACCACAGGTGCTGTAGTGGTCCTAAGGGGAATAGCTTCAGGATACCTGGTGGCGTGGTCCACCACCACCAGTATAAACTTGTGCCCTGATGCTGTCTGGGGTTCCATTGGTCCGACAATGTCGATCCCCACTCGTTCAAAGGGTACCCCCACCACTGGTAGTGGTATGAGGGGGGCCTTTGTCGTGCCACCTGACTTACCACTGGCTTGGCAAGTGACACAGGAGCGGCAAAACTCCTTCGTATCTTCGGACATGTGGGGCCAGTGAAAGTGTGGAACAATTCTGTCCCAAGTCTTATTCTGGCCTAAGTGGCCTGCAAGGGGAATCTCGTGGGCCAAGGTGAGAAGGAAACCTCTCAGAGACAAGGGGATGACCAGCCTCCTGGTCGCACCAGGTTTGGGGTCTCTTGCCTCGGAGTACAGGAGTCCATCGTCCCAGTACACTTTGTGGGTACCTGTGGCGTTCCCTGCAGCCTCAGCAGCGGCCTGCTGTCTGAGGGGTTCAAGTGAGGGGCAGTCTAACTGTGCCTTCCCCAGGTCTTCCCTGGAGGGTCCCCCTGAGCCCAGAAACTCAACCTGACCAGGCTCAAGCTCTTGCGGCTCAGTTTCCCTCAGTTCTTTAAGGTCAGCCTCCTCGGAGGCTTGATCCACGACCTGGGGCAAGGGGGAAGGCGAAGCCTTACCCTTACTGCTCCTTTTCTTGGAAGGTGTCTGGTCCGTTCTTCCAGGATCCAGCACCTGTTCAGTGGGGCATCTTTTGGCCTGTGACCTGGTCACAGCAAGGACATGTGCTGGCAAGCCTAACATCTCCATGTGAGTCCTCCGCTCCACTTCTGACCATTGTGACGTTTCCAAATCATTGCCCAACAGACATTCTACGGGGAGGTCTGAACTAACCACAACCTTTTTCGGGCCACTTACCCCTCCCCAGGAGAAATCAACAACTGCCATACTGTGATTGGTAGTGACGTTGCTGGCATTGGTCACTAGGTAACTGGTACCTAGCATGATCTGTCCAGGGTCCACGAAGTTAGGCGTCACCATGGTGACACTGGCACACGTGTCCCTGTAGGCCTGAGCCACTTTTCCATTTATCAAAGGTGTCTGTCTGTATTTGCCCAAAGTATTGGGACTGGCATCAGGGGACATATCCATATCCCCTGTACAGACAAGGACGGCCTGAGTGAGCGTGCCGACTAAGTCGTCACTCCCCTCGGTTCCCAAGGTTAACCCAACTAATGCCTTGGGAGGCGCACTACCACTGCTGACTGTACTAGGGGGCGCAGGTGCCTTAGGGGCTGCAGTGGCAGGAGTTTGCCCTCCTTTCTTGGTGCACTCACTAAACCAGTGAGTCTTACTTTTACAGTATTGGCACCACCTTTTTGACTGGCCTTCTTGAGTCTTCTTCTTCTGTGAAGCCTGACCCCCACCCTCTTTGGTTTGTTGGGGACCTGTCGAAGACTTCTGGTCATTTTGTTCGTTCTTGTTACCCTTTTGGTCTGCTTTCTTCTGACCACCCTGGTTCTGATTCTGGTTCTGCTTGACCCTTGTTCTGACCCATCTGTCTGCCTTCTTTCCCAATTCTTGGGGAGAGGTCAGATCCGAGTCGACAAGGTGCTGATGCAACAATTGGTTCTGACAGTTGTTTAAAATCTGTTCTCGCATGATAAGATTGTACAATCCTGTGTAATCAGTAACCTTGCTACCCAGCAACCAGCCTTCCAAAGCCTTAGTGGCACAATCGACAAAGTCAGCCCAATCCTGAGACTGAATTTTCTGGGTGTCCCGGAACAGCACCCGGTACAGTTCCGTGGTTAAGCCGAACCCATCAATCAGTGTGTTCTTCAGGACTTGGTAGTTGTTAGCATCCTCAGCTCTTGTAGTGAGGAGCTTGTCCCTTCCTTTACCTTCAAAGGAAAGCCACAGTATAGCTGCCCACTGACTTGGGGGGACGCACTGGACAGTGCAGGCCCTCTCCAAGGCAGTTATCCACTTGTGGATGTCGTCCCCTTGTTTAAAGGGGGGCACTATTTTACTCAGGTGTCTAGTGTCTATACCCCTGTCTTTCTCTCTATTGAGAATGCTGCCACCAGTGGGATCTAACCCACTTAATTTCTGCTCTCGGGCCAAGGCAAGTCTTTCTTTGGCGAGGGCAAGTTCTTCCCGCTCGATCCTCAGATTGACCTCCTGCATCTTCGCTTCATGCTCCCTCCTCTGAGGGGAAGTCATTCCTCTCTGAGAAGGTGCCTGAGAGACATGTGTATGAACCGATCTGCCAGAGCCTCTGGAGAGAGACCTAGCTCGTCCGTTCCCAAGGTTAAGCCTGCTTGAGCGTGGGCCCGGGGCTCCCCCAGTTCCATTCTCATTCCTGCTTAAGTTGGTCCTTGTAAGCCTGCCGACTACCACTGGACCTTTGTCTGCCTCGTCTCCCGATAACTCGTCCTCGTCCTCCTCCTCTGTGTGGAGGTCGAGGTCTGGGTCACCGAGGGTTCCCTCTAAGGGAGGCATGTTCCCATCTGCACTGGGGGGACCTGGGTTAGAGGACCTCCTAGCATCGTACGCCTCTAAGAGACCTATCAGTATTGCGATGGTAGGGTTAGAACCCTGGTTTAGCTTCCTGGAGGCACACAGTTGTCTCATCTCCTTGAAGCTAAGAGTTGCATATCGTGACACGACCTGTGGAGGGTCACTGACCACTAAGGGAGTCCCTGCAGACTCTCCGTGGACCGACATGCTTTTCTAGTGAGGTGTAAGTGTTGCACCTACCTACACTATGGGTTTACCTACTGATCCCTTGCTAAGAGTTGTAGTCAGGGTGTGCTAAGCCCTGTTACACTACAACAGCCGGTTCAGTAGAACTCGGAGTATTCTAAGTTAAGTTATATGTACCTGGGTACTTATGTGATCTTTCACTGCGATATTCTTAGGATACGTGTGTGGTAAAACAACAGCAAGCTCAAATCCCAACTGCTGCTCACCAATGTGAGAAGTTGGCCTGATATGTAGTGCTCACTATTCTAGTGATCACTGTGTATCATTCCAAACGACCCTTATTTATGATTGGTTGTAAGTCAACCTTATAGACCAGCTATCCTAGTAGCGTGGATACGAGCAGTCTTAGGCTAAACTCTAGAGGGCGTGTTAAGCCAGCTGTTTACCATCACATATACCCCTTGAACACCAAGTGAAAGGACACCACACAAGTTGTTATGAAAATAAAAGGATATTTATTTCTAACAAGACTACCCTGGCTCTTTATGAGTCAGGGAGCTAAGCACACTACAAAACTCTTAGGAAAATACTTCAGTTGCACAATTTACACAAATGCCCGAGGGGCACGAGAAACCATCTACACTAACAGTGAAATGCGAATGGTTAGAGTCTGGAGGTACTGATTCCGGAGTGTTCCGATCAGTGGGACTAAACGAAAAAAAGGAACTGGACACTTGTAGAGCGAACCTGCGATGGAGCACCGAGATGCTCGAGTTACCTAGCCCGGAGGCTGCGGCTGCGTGAAGTTCGGCAAGATGTCGGGAGTCCTCGTGTAGTCTCAGGAGCCTGAAAGAAGAAGTTGCTGGCAGGCGACCAGTGTCGATGTTCAGAGCGATCCAAGCCTGGATCGGTGATGAAGGAAACCTGAAAGCAGAGGGGACTCAGTTCTCAACCGCTAGCCAGCGATCGTGTGGGTACCAGGGGGGGTACCGGCTGAAGTCACCTCGACCAGGTGAGTGGGTGACGTCGGACTCGGCTGTTCCTCGGACCAGGAGGCGCGGCGGCGACCAGGATGGAGGGCGAGCTGTCCCACGAAGGTGTCTGCTGTCGATGATGCTGGGCCCAGGAAGGGGCAGCGGATCTCGGCAGTGGCAACCCAAGCGGGGGAGTCAAGATGGCGTCGGGAGTGGACCAGGAGGGTCCGTGGTACTCCTCTGTTGAAGGGGAGCAAGAGCCAGTCTGGAGCAACCAGACCGGTGATGCAAATAATCTTGGAGCGTCGTGAAGAGGGCCACAAGCCGGTCGGCAAGTGGTCGGACAACGCGGGGAACAGCAAGAAGCGGAAGGGCCCCCACGCAGATCTCGTGGATGCTGGGGAGACAGACTTCGATGCTGGAGCTGCTCAGGGTTTAGGGCTTCTCAAACCCTAGGTGCACTCACTCGAGGGTCCCTCGGTGGGCGTGCTAGATAAGCGTCGTGCAGGTTCTGAAGATAGCCGGTCCCGCAGGTCTCGTCACACCTACGACTCTCAGCTGGGCTGATGAGGTAGGTAAAAGGTCAGAGATGGCAGGGAACTCGGGTCTCGTCGAGCTGGGCAGTCTTGATCCGTAGGAGACGTACAGCAAACCGCAAGCGCTTAGGTGGTGCCTGCTGGTGCAGGGTGGCTACTCCTTAGCCACAAGGGAGAGTCTTCAGAAATAGTCAAGAGTTCCTTTCGTGGAAAGTGGTTCGTGATTCGGAGTTACCCGATTATCTGATTATCCAATTTGGGAAGGGGGCTCGCTCCTACCTTTATTCTAAGAAAAGGGGCTGGCCCGTGACTAGGTTCTACCTATGGGTGGAGCCAGGAGGGGGGTGGTTACACCCCTATCCTTTGTCCGGCTTCGCGCCAGCTCAGGGGCTGGTGTGCCCCCGAAACTGGTTTGAGCCGGGCTATGCACAGTGAGCACCGGGGTGCCACTTGCAATCACCTTCCTTTCAGCCCTGCCTACCTGGGATACACAAACCCTGTCTGGGATGGTGCTAACACCGCCCTCGACAGGAAACCCTTTGTCCAAGCTCCCCCTGCTGGAAGGTCCCCCAGCAGCAGGAGGTCAGACTTGTGTCTGGTGGCAGCATCCATTTTGTGATGCTGAGGCTTGAGTCAACTTTAACCGGGGTTCAAGGTTACTTCCATGTCGTGTCCCTCTAAAAGGGGGGAATGCTAACCCCGTCGCCAGGACTGGCGAGGGGTTCGTATTCCCATTCGTATGACACCTTACTCGACATGTGTAGGTGATGCGATGCCAAAGTTAGCAAATAACCGCAAGGATTATAATGCATTACAAGTAGTTGGCCCGCGCCACCATGGAACGGCTATTAGGACTTGGTTCCGCAAGCCGTCGACGGGCTAAGCTCGCGCCAGAGCACCGTCCCACATGATTCCCTGCACTCTGCCTTCAGGATTGATAAGGCCTGCTATAGGAGTGACTGATAGGAATCCATGTGTCCATTTTAGGGTTTAGGTGTAGGAATACTACACCTATAGCAACGGGTGATTACACCACGTGGCCCCAGCTGTCATGCAGCCAGTTGTGTCAGATTTGGGCGGCCATTCCAGGGGTGGCATAATACATGCTTCAGCCCCTGGTAGGCCGTGGGTACACCGATGCCCTGGATACCTGTGGTATGCTGAGACAGGGACTGACAAGGCGGCCCAGTTCCAATTAGTGGATGCACCTAAGGTACATGTGTGTTAATTTCGAGAGAGAACAGCTAGGCTGTGGGTCTGATTGGCAGGCCCACAGCCGGAGAAAGTCGTAAACCAATGAAGCAAAAAGCAAAAAAATCTGGGTGATCATAGGATTGCAGACCCTACTCTCCTACACCGCTCCACTCAGCGACACCAAGAATGAACTACTAAAATATCAGCAAATTTTGGAGGGATAAGATTAAAGAGAAAGGATCTGAATCAACAAAGCGCAAGAAAACTTACCATACATTGGGAAGACAATGCAACCAGACAAAACATGGATGACGGAACTGATGTACGAGGAGAACAGAGACACTATCTGACATAATACGAATGGAGATCTGTGAGGAAAAAAGAGAGAAGAGTAATTAGGTTCTAGTTAGTTCCATTTCTTCTGTTTTATGCAGATGTATAAATTTCTTAAGCTCCGCAGGGTCTTCAAAGGTCCTTGTTCTTTCTTTATATGTAACTTTGAAGAAACATGGCTGAATGAGACCATAGCGAGCATTCATAGATCGAAGCATCGATCTAAGGTCTAGAAATTCTTTTCGGCGATTAGCTGTGGGTTTTCGAAACATCTTGACTGAAAAAGATTTTGTGTCCCGACCAAAGCATCTGTTTACATTGTTTGGCTGCAGCAAGAGTCGCCATTAAGTCGGAGTATAATAGAAAATATGCTATGATTCCTTGTGGTTTATTTGAGGCTTCTGTAATGCGAGGACCTATCCTGTGCGCTCTCTGGAAATTAAAGTCAATAGATTTTGATAAACCAACAATCTGTGGAATATGGATCTTCAGAAAAGAAATCATGTCATTGTCTTCTGATCCTTCCGGAATACCGTAAATTCTTAAATTATTACGTCTATTTCAACTTTCCAAGTGCTCTGTTGTTTTCTTCAGATGAGCCACCTCTGCAAAAAGAACTGTTGATGGACAGAATGCAGAACAATGTCATACATTCACCCCAGTACAGAGATCTGGGCCTAAATCCATCGTTTTTTTGCTCACCATGCCATTCCAGTTTGGACCCAGCCATATGCAAATCAGTCTTGACCCTGTGCCCCATGGTAACAGTCCAGCCTGAACTGCCAGGCCAGGTCCTCCCTGAACTGGAAACAAGCATCCTAGGACCGGTTTCGGGGTTTCACCCCTCTTCAGCCAGGATAGCTTGATTCCAGTGGCATGGAGAGCATGGGACTCACATCTGAGCAAACCCGTCCCACTCAGGGTGACAAATGCAAAAAGAACTGTTGATGGACAGAATGCAGAACAATGTCATACATTCACCCCAGTACAGAGATCTGGGCCTAAATCCATAATTCTTTTGCTCACCATGCCATTCCAGTTTGGACCCAGCCATATGCAAATCAGTCTTGACCCTGTGCCCCATGGGAACAGTCCAGCCTGAACTGCCAGGCCAGGTCCTCCCTGAACTGGAAACAAGCATCCTAGGACCGGTTTCGGGGTTTCACTCCTCTTCAGCCAGGATAGCTTGATTCCAGTGGCATGGAGAGCACGGGACTCACATCTGAGCAAACCCGTCCCACTCAGGGTGACAAATGCAAAAAGAACTGTTGATGGACAGAATGCAGAACAATGTCATACATTCACCCCAGTACAGTGATCTGGGCCTAAATCCATCGTTTTTTTGCTCACCATGCCATTTTAGTTTGGACCCAGCCATATGCAAATCAGTCTTGACCCTGTGCCCCATGGGAACAGTCCAGCCTGAACTGCCAGGCCAGGTCCTCCCTGAACTGGAAACAAGCATCCTAGGACCGGTTTCGGGGTTTCACCCCTCTTCAGCCAGGATAGCTTGATTCCAGTGGCATGGAGAGCACGGGACTCACGTCTGAGCATACCCGTCCCACTCAGGGTGACAAATGCAAAAAGAACTGTTCGGGCTGGACTGTTCCCATGAGGCACAGGGTCAAGACTGATTTGCATATGGCCATGTCTGAACTGGGGTGGCGTGGTGTGCTAAATAACGATGGATTAACCCCAGATCTGTGACTGGGGGTGAATGTTTTGCCAATGTGCAACATTCCGTCCATCATCTTGTGTGTTTTACCTCGTTAGATAAAACATTCACTTTAGCAACAACATCTTATGCATCACTAATTCTTTGTTCGACGTCAGTGAGCCTTGAAACCAGACCATTTTTCTTCAATTCTTTGAAGTGTCACCGTGCTGTCTACCGTAAATGGAATGATATTTCTCAATTCTTCCATATTGTCCTCTAGGGTCAGTGGTAGAGGTGATTTATTTGGTGAAGAAGGATCTTTTTGAGCCCTTTTATTGGTTTTACCAGCAGTCTCCATAATGCTAGTAACACTGGAACATGAAGATCCTTGTGATTTGTTTGAGTTCGTAAAATCCATTTTCACAACTGGCAGGAGAAAAAGAATATCAGAGCTAAAATATAAATCAATCAAAAATTAGGTGAAATCTCCACCTGTCAGGGCGACTCTTGAGGTGGAAACAAATGTCAGCCGAAGGTAGTACTTTCCAGAAGTGGGGAGTAAAGTTCCACAAGCTATCACCTTGGTGGTGTATTAAGTGTGTAAAAGCCAACACACTCCTGGAGCTGTTAAAATCTGCTTACAGACCTCTTTACAAATAAGAACACATGGCAAGTAGAAGCAGCTCTCTTTAAAAGGCAATATCTGTCATTCAAAAATGTCACGACTTCTCAGTGCAGAGTAAATCAGGGAGGTTCCATAAGTGACAAAAATAAAATGTTGTCTGGCCGCAAAGTGGGTAACACAATTGTTACATCTGGTGAAGAGAATGAGAGTTTAAGCTCTCTGAATGTTGCACCTTGTAAGGAAAACGATAGCATATACTCTCAGAACGCTGCAACTGGTGAGGAGAATGAGAGCCAGGCTCTCAAAATGGCGGCTGGGACATGGAGTGCCCCGGGAGCAAAGGATAAAAAATAAAGAGAATTAGACCGATTTAAGGTCTACAAATTTGCCTCTCCGCTCCCGGGCGCTTCCAATGTCGATTCCCATGCCCCACCTGTTGCATAAGCTCCATTAAGCACCCCTTCGTGACCGGCGCTGTTCAGGGTGTCGCTGAGGTATTTACGGAGTAGCCATCTTGTTTCACCGCCGCTGCTAATCCCCTGAGTGCACTTTTTAGATGTAAAATAGGCCCTTGTTTATTGCATGAGGTGGAACGATACATAAAAACCAAGGCATGAAGGTGAGAAAAAAATACTCATCTAAGTTGGTCTCAAAATGTAATAAAAATGTCTCCAGCCAATGGCTGAAAGGACCAATGCCCACTCTAGGTACATTGTAAATAGTAGGTATGCTATGATTTCTGCCTTGACAGATAGCAGGTTGCCTATAAAGCGGGAGCAAAGGGAGGTGCATCTTGTGCAGAACTGCAGCGATCTTGCTCCTAATGAAGTAGGCTGGAATTTAAAGGATTGGCAGCACTCTCAAACTATGGGGAGGGCCGGGCCCACTACAACCAATGTTCGAGTGCACCACTGCGTGTATCTGACAAAATCCCTACGAATTCAGAGAAAAAGAAGCCACCGCTGCCAGTTGACAATACGTTTGATGATATTCATCAGATGATACAGTAGGCAAGGACAGCTATGGAGCAGAAGATTGAAATGGTTGCTGTGAAGGTCAATCTGCTGAGAGCAGATAAATATAAACTATCTGACAGGGTTTTGAATACGAACAAAACCCTCCAAAGTAAAACCTGAACTAGCCTCATTCTGCCAGGATTCCCAAGATCTGCATGAATGAACCAGGTTCCTGGAATTTAGAGCGGAGGATGTTGAAGGTGCTGGAGCGGGTAGCACAAAATGTTGTATTCCCCCCCCCCCATTCTGCATGTTTATATTAATTCGAATAATCTATTAATTGTAATATTATTAATCCGTTTGAAGTGATAACTCACCAATTATATTAACAAAAGAATTACACGTGGGATTTGCACTTTGCATGGCTATATTAATTGTAAACTAACTTGAGTACGCATATTAACAGTACGAAATTAGAATATTGCATGTTATATGTTGCTTTGGTGATGGATTTGTGATTTGTGCTTTATTCAGTGAGTATAAATCGCTCTGAGTGTTGCTTCTGCTAGATAAATACACACACATATGGGTATTAGCAAGGGGATAACATTTTATTAGTCATTTCTATGTTTTAATTACGTTTTTGTGTTTCTTTTGCTTAAGTTGACCATTTCGGCCTATACAAGATGGCTGAACGAGACGTTAAACGCGACTGCCCTGACAACACGAGGTTCTGGGTGAAGTGCGCAGGCGTCACCGCCAGCAGCAGTTGCCTGGACCTGACCCCGGGAGAACATGTACCCTTCAAGGACGCTCCGGGAACCTAGCCAATACCAAAGACAATGCTTGATTTAAAAACCGGAACTAGCAAGTCCGATGTGAGTTCATCGTTTGACACCCTGAGAACTGTACCTCACGACCCCAAGTCGACCACTCAGGACTTTCTGAATCCCGATCTTGATACTTTTTGACATTATTTTCATTATAAAAGTAGGTATGGAATTGAACAAATTGCTATCGCATGGCTTGCTCCTCTTTGACAAACCCGATTTCCTGACGTTATGCTGATGGAGAGGACGGTGACACTGCTGGGCAGCTGTTATCCTGAATCTTTGAGAGACTGAATTGCGGCCTAACTTTGCTGAATAAAATTCTTCTTTGACCTGACTGACTTAGAGTACGACTTTAGCCAGAATAGGTAAATATGATGCTCTGAAATGCTGATGATGATTTTAACGTTTCTTGCAATAATTCTTAGATAAAGAATATTTGATTAATTGACAAATGTGTTGTGTCGATTATTTGAAGAAGAGCATTAGGATAAATAAGTAATGTGTAGATAGATGAGTTCAGTCACTAAAATCATGGACAACAACTAAATGATCCATCTCCTTATGAGAGGGATATCTTAGGACTGAAGTCAATGTGTTTAGTGTAAGGTAAAGGTATTCCTTTCATGTCAGCGTTTGGAAGCTTATTTCCCTAGGAAAGCAGATCAACAGAGTGTAAGTATTGGTGTTATGGGCCCCACCAATGAATGTATATGAGTGAATTTGATGCTGAGGTATTTGGTCTGTGACGAAGGGGGAATTTGATGTTCCGCGCTGCAACAGTTTTCTGGTAGCAAGACGATGGTTTTTATTGTTTTGGTTTGGTGATTATTGCATGTAAATAGCTTATTGATTATTGGTTATTGATATTGGTTTATGTACTAACACTCTATGGTGAGTCGTGTTAAGTTTTATGTTGTTTGCACGGCTTCTGGGATGTAGGAAGTCGGAAGTTTGTAACGGTTCCGTAGTAGAGCAGAGGTAAGCGCTCTTCTCGGGAAAGACGGAATTGTTGTTATCCTGTAGGTACACAGGAGAAAACGTGTGACGATTGAAGTTGCACGACGCATTGTCTGGGTTCGATTCGCTGACATCGCCGTGTGTTGCCATTAGAGACATTTTCTGTGTGAGAGAAGTGTGTATGATGGTTACCTGTGAAATTCTGGTCTTAGGTACCAGGGATCCAACTGGCATTCCGATAACGCTTATCACTGGAAAGGTAATAGGTACTCTCTGAGCTTGTTAGAAGGACAAAGGAGAGGTAAGCGCTGCTTTGTTAACGCATGCTATAATTCTGTAGTAGGACAGACTGTTCGCTGTCCTCGGGAAAGACAGGATTCTGTGTGATTGTACTATTTTTTTCTTGTGTGAAAGTGCGTGAATGAAATAGCATTCAGATTAATTGTGAAACTCTGGTTTTATTTCTCAGGAGCTTTGGGTCTCCAACTATGTGTCTTAATTCTGGAGAAACGGTTAGCTAATGCTTGTTAGAAGGGTGAAGTAGAGGGATGTGCTACTTTATTAACGGAAGTAACGATTCCGTAGTAGGGCAGAGGTAAGCGCTGCTCTCGGGAAAGACGGAATTCTCATGAGAAAGTTCTATTGCTATTCCTTGGTTAGCGAAGCGGACAATGGTGGCGTATTTTATGTTGTTACTAACAGAATTGTAGAAATTGAAACAAAACGTCCTGAGCAGATTTGTAAAGGAGGGGTAGACAGGAGCAGGAGCTGCCGCAGCGGCTGCTGACGTCAGAACGACTGCGCTGGGATTGGACAGACGGTCAGAAACGTAAAACGCTCCAGATTGGTGCGTTAGTGTGCGCCGCGCTAGGAGTGGAGAAATACAGGGTGACGTAAACGCTCCCAATTGGTGCGTTAGTGTGAGTCGCGCTGGGATTTGAGAATTGTGACAGTGACACAGACGCTCCGGATTGGTGCGTTAGTGTGAGTCGCGCTGCGATTGGATAGAAAAGCGGTACAGTCGTATGGAGGAACTAATGAGACATGAAAGAAAAGAAAATGTATTACGATCCTCCAGAAAAAGAGAAAAAGTCTTGGTTTGGTAAAATTAAGAAGTGGTTTAAGAAGGACAAACCGATCATAACTAGGGAAGGACAGTTACTTCCTCCACCGAAAACCTCTGCATCTTTCATGGTTGCGAAATATGGATATCACACCTGCATTTGGTTAGATAATTGGGTCAAAAACACTAAGAAAGACAGAGTGTTGGCTTTTCCAGAGCATGGTTCATTTAATTTGGCTGTTTTGAGAAATTTGAGAGAGAAAATGATGAATTTAGAACCAAGACCTAGACCAACTCAATTTTAGGCTTTGACAGAATGGGAAGACGAAATGCATGACCCAGAAAGACAGAGAAATGGTAGAGGATATAGGTACCTGTTTGGCAGATCATACAGACATGAGACGCATGATGATCGAATGAGAAGGTGGCGGAATGCGAGTATGACTGAGGGTTTGTTTCCCGTAAGAACTGCAGGAGAAAATGAAGGACGAAAGTGTGTGGAAAAGAGGCATAATGTAGAATCGAGAGGGTATGGAATGAATGAGTCAGAGTCTGATGTACTTGATGATATGTCCTATAAGAATCCACCACCATACCGACCAGAACCAGAAATGTTAACTCCAAGTGCCCCAATGAAAGAAACAGTACGAATCATAAAAACGGAACCAGAGTTCCAAGATTTGGGAAGAAACAATTCCATTAGAGAGGTAGAAAAGAAATCTGGAGGAAAATTGGATGGAGAAAATTCAGCAGAATTAGCAAAAACAACGCTAGAATTAACCGAGAAAATAAGAGAATTGACTAAGAATTTGGAAGCGGTAACTGTACCAGTAACGATAGGTCCAGTAATGCCTATTTTTGACAAGCAGAAAGACAGTGAACATTGTTTGACAGTTCCTTACAAAAGTAATAAACCGGTTGAACAACCAAGAATGAGTCAGAATGAGAAACCATGGAGACAGACTATGAGTATGACTGTGCAGAAAAACGTATGACAATGATAGAGACAATGTCAGAAACTCAAAAAGATTTTGGACAAGGAAATGTAGAGAAGCCAGTAGGACCATCTACAGAGGAGTTGAGTGAATGGTTGAGAAGCTTGCAAAAGAAAGACAAGGAATCCCAGTCAATAGATGTGGCAAAATTACGAATGGTATTGGAAGAATTAATAGTAGGAACTATCCCGACAAAGAAGTTAAAAACTTACCAAGATGAGGAGTTGTTATTTCTGTGAAAAAGCGTAACATGGAGAGCGAAGAGTCTTCATGAAAGATTAGAAGAAGTGGCAAATGAGATGGGTATTGATATTGAAAAGGTAAAAGCCTTACAGAAACCCTATCGAGTAGATTTCACCGAAAAAGATATTGAAAACATGAATACCACAGGACGAACAGGTCAGATTAAGGAAATAATTATTTTATTGAGAAAATGGGGAGATGTGGACAAATGGAAGAGCAGATGGTGTCATAAGCGAGACGAAGTTTCAGACAAAACGTTTTCAGCCTATCCTGTGAGAGATAAAGAGAAGGTTGTGACAGAATGTCCTATGAGAGAGATTCCGGGAGGAGGATATGGACATGTCCCATGGACCAGACAGGATATTTTGTCATTTACGAATGACTTCCCTCGACTGCGTGAAAAACCCGTCGAGTGGTATAGACAGGTGTACAGATCTGTGAAACTATCCAAAGTATTGTGGATTGATCTGAATAGCTTGTTTGACATAATAGTACCAGCAGATCTATGGACAGAATGCAAAATAGTAATAGATTGCCCGACACAGGAATACCCAAGGGATCAAAAGACAGGATCTCCAGACCCCGAGGTAATGAAGAAATACGAACAGGTTATGGCATTTTTGAAGAACAAGGTACCCCCTAAAGAGACAGATTGGGTGAAAATTGACAGAACACATAAGGAAAGCAAAGAATCAGTACATGCCTATTATGAGAGGTTAATTTTAGCCTTTAAACAATTTAGTGGAGATGAAAATTTGAGTGACAAGGATTTGAGTCATTTCGTATACAGGTTTGTATATGGTCTTCGTCCAGAAATTAGTGAAATGTTAAAACAGCATACGGTAGATTGGCAAAATAAGAAAATAGATGAAGTATTGAGACATGCTAAATATTTCAGTGATGAAATTGAAGCAACACAGCGAAAACTAAAAGAGAAGGCTATGTGGGCACAAGTAAAAGTAGCAGAGAGACAGGAAGCACAAATAGCAGAACAAGCTGGGTCAAAACAGAGATTTAATCCTGGGAAAAATAAAGGGAATATTGAGGTAGCTAAGAAGAAATTTCCGTGTCATAATTGCGGTAGGATAGGGCATTGGAAATCCAAGTGTAAAAATCCACCAAGTACTAACGATGAAAATTCATCCTTGAATCCACAGGTGCAGAATGAGGTGAGTGGTCAACAGCAACAACAACAGCACGGTGTAACACAACAGAATCAGGTGCCAAAACCACCTTTTCCACAGAACAAAAATTGCCAGAAGTATAGTAAGGAGAATGGGTTCTACAACGGAGAACAGGTAAATAAGCCGCAACGCGCTAGCGCTGCTTCGCAGTATTGGCTGCAACGCGATGAAAGCGATTCAGAAAAGGGTTATTGATGGTGCCGAAGGGAGGAAGAAGAGTGCGTACTTGGCGCAACTCTAGAAGTAGACCAGACAGGCCCATTTGTAGATGGAAAAGTTCATAATGAAAATATTACTTTCCTAGTTGATACTGGTGCTACTCGATCAACAGTTAGATCAGCTGATGTCAAGAATCTTCCTCTCTCGGATGAAACAATCCAAGTAGTTGATGTGTCAACAGACAGATTAAAACTTACCTTACAGAACCAGTGAAAGTTAGTATAGGGAAAGTTTCTGAAATGCACAGATTTGTAGTGTGCGACACCAGTTCTGTGAATTTGTGAGGTAGAGATTTATTGTGCAAAATGAATTGCACTATATTTTGTACTCCAGATGGAATAGCCTTTGAAACACCAGATGATCATGTGTTGTATAAAACGACAATGGCAAACAGAGAGAAAGAGGTTACAGGAACCTATGCTGTATTTAACCCTGATGAATTACCAAAAGAATTAAAACAATCTGTAAAAGCAGAAGTTTGGGATTTTACAGGAGAAGACGGAGGATTGATGAGGAATGTAGATCCAGTAAAATTAACTGTAAAAGAAGGAGTATGTTACCCAAATTTCCCACAGTATAAATTGACACCTGAAATAATCGAAGGAGTTACTCCTGTGATTGAGAAAATGATAAAACAAGGAATTTTGAGAGAAATAATGAGTAGCCCATGTAATTCACCAATAATGGGACTGAAAAAGCCTAGTGGGAAGTTCAGAATAGTGCAAGATCTGAGAAAGAATTGTTGTACCATGTTGTCCCATTGTACCGAATCCATCTGTGATTTTATATCAGATCCCTCATGATGCAGAATGGTACACAGTGATTGATTTATGCCATGCTTTCTTTTCCATCCCATTGCACCATGACAGTCAGCAAATTTTTGCATTTCGTTTCGGCGAGCGTATTTTGGCGTGGTGCCAAATTCCACAGGGGTATACGGAAAGCCCCTCAATATTTAATCAGCTATTGAAAAAGTCTTTGGAGAGTTTAGAAATGCCTGAAAATTCAGTACTAGTCCAGTATATCGATGACCTACTTGTGGCATCGAAAACTCGTGAGGCTTGTGAGGTAGACACGGTAGCTTTGCTGAATCATTTGGCAGATGGAGGATTAAAAGTGTCACCATCGAAATTACAATTTTGTAAGAAAGAAGTCCAATATTTAGGACACAGCATTGAGAAAGGACACAAGAAAATAACCATAGACAGAATCAGGATCATAAAAAGAATGAGTCCACCAATGACCCAATGAGAAGTGAGAATGTTTCTGTGAATGGTTGGATATTGTCGTCAGTGGATAGGAAACTTTTCATTGATTGCAAAACCCTTGGTACGATTGACAAGCAGTGATGTGAGAGATCTAATTGATTTGAACAAAGAGGAGTTGGCAGCATTCAAGAAGTTGAGAGAAGGATTGTGTGAAGCGCCTGCATTAGGTATGCCTGACTATGATAAGGAGTTCGAGTTGTATTGCAGTGAGAGAAATGGATGTGCGCTCTCTGTTCTAGTACAGAAGCATGGAAAACTGAGGAAACCGATTACATATTTTTCATCCATGTTGGACCCAGTGGCTGTAGCCCTTCCTGGGTGTCTAAAAGCAGTAGCTGCTACATGTCGAAGTTTGGAGCAGAGTGAGGGAATTGTGATGGGATACCCAGTGAAAGTGTTTGTGCCTCATGATGTGGCGATTCTTTTGACAAGGAGTCGTACTCAGTATATGACGCACAGCCGACTGACTAAGTATGAAAAGGTCATTTTGGGTGCAACAAATGTGAGTCTTGATTTCGGCCAAATTTGGCTGCAAAGAGGTTTCCTAACTTCAAGTGGAACTCCCATTAAAAATGCTGAAGTGGTTGGAAAGTTGTTGGTAAATGTGCTGCTCATAGTCGCAGTGGTGATTACATTGCCACTGGAAATAAGTTTGCAAACAACATGGCGCAATATTGTGCACGAAATCAGAATTCAATCAATCGGGCAAAGGAAAAAGAGTTGATTTCTTGTTTCCCAATGTTTACTAACACTGTGGGAACATGGGATGAGGTAAGACAATTGCAGGAAGAAGCAGGAGAGGAAGAAGTAAAACAGTGGGTAAAAGCAGGATGTGCACCAAGAGAAAAAGATCATGTGTGGATCTATCGAGCTGGAAGACCAGTTATGCCTGATAGCATTATGTCTGCCATGGCACGGATGTATCATGGACCGGGACATATAGGGAGAGACGCCATGATTAGGTCTTTTAAACAAACTTGGTATTATGCCAAGTTCAAGCTTGTGGCGGAAAGTATTTGTCAAAGATGTCTAATTTGTCAGCAATATAATCCAGGAAGAAAGACAGTGGTGAGTCTAGGAACAATAGGTCGAGCGGGAGGGCCTTTCACCAGAATGCAAGTAGATTTCATTGAGATGCCTCCTTGTAACAGGTTGAGGTATGTTTTGGTGATGGTGTGCCTATTCTCCAGGTGTGTAGAGGCGTTCCCAACAAGAAGAAATTATGGAATGACAGTGGCAAAATTATTGTTGAGGGAATTTATACCTAGATTTGGGTTCCCAGTAACAATTGAATCAGACAGAGAAGGACATTTTCATAATGAGATTATAAAACTGATTTGTGAAGCATTGAATGTACGACAAAAACTGCATTGTGCCTACCGACCAGAGGCTTCTGGTGTAGTCGAACAAATGAATGGTACTATCAAAAACAGAATAGGGAAAATGTGTTAGCCACAGGTATGAAATGGCCCGATGTCATGCCTCTAGTACTCATGACTATTAGATCAATACCAGACAGAACTACTGGTTTGAGTCCGCATGAGATCCTCATGGGACGCGCAATGAGACATGCATTTATACCAGTCAACAAGCTGATGACAATAACTGATGACATGGTATTGGAGTACTGTAAAAGCCTGCCTGACGCAGTTCATTCTGTGTTTCATCAGGTTGGAGCGGATGCCACCACTCTTGAAAAGAAGCCAGCTCATGATCTAAGCCCAGGGGACTGGGTAAGGATAAAAGTACACAGAAGAAGAAACTGTTTGGTTCTCAGGTGGGGAAAACCAAGGCAAGTCATCTTGACTACAACAACAGCTGTGAAGTGTGCTGGATTGAAGAACTGGTTCCATGCAAGTCATACTTTGAGAATTCCAAATCCAGTTGACTGTAAAGAAAAGGAATATTTTGATGAATCAGAATCCAGTACTGAGTCAGATGACGGAGAGCCAAAAGACAAAGAAAGAGAAAACTCTGAAAGGGGGGAGACAGAGCCAAGGTTAACTTTGGTCCCCAGAAGTGATTCCTTGAGAAAAAGGTTACAGATTTCTGATACCAGTTCAGACTCAGAGACAGAACAAAGAGCACATTCGTCCAAGAAAGAACAAAGGAAGAACAAAGAAAAGGACGGTGGAGAGACAATAAAAGAAATCAGTGAAAAGGAAGTGCCAGATGAAAGATTGAGAGAAATTCCACCTGAAACAACACCTTTAGATGGACAGGTGCCAGATACAGAGAGAGAGGGAAGGATTATTGTAGAAGACCCCCGAGGAGGTGTAGGGAACTCCAACATCCAATTAGAAGCAGGGACAAGTAGTCAGCAGGAAGATTGCGTGACGGAGATTCAAGGAGGGACAGAAGTAGGGAAAACAAAAGAAGAGGTGGAAAAAGAACTCGGTGAAGGTAAAAAGCAAGTTGAAACAGAGTCTGAGGAAAGCGAAGATGAAATACCAGAAGGCCGAGTTCTGAGAAAGAGAGCTTGGAGAACTGAAAAGAATGATAAAGGGAGTAAATTGAAAAGAGCGGCAAAAGACGAGGTGTGGCCAAACAAAATAAAGAGACTTAGATATCGACTGACACGTGTAAATTCGCCTAGAGCTGAACGGGTGAATGAAGTAACGAGTCAGGAAAAATCGAAAGAAGAACAACAAATAGTAGTCAAAGAAAACAAACGAACAAGAAAAACTAACCAGAAGTATAAATCACCAGAATGGACATATGTGGCCCTGCCTGAAGTGAAGAAAGAGGCAGATAGCCAAGGAAATCCAGAGGTGGTTGTACCGGAAGTGGTTGAGGAAGACGAAGAATCGGAAATCCTGGAAGTTATCTTGTCCGATATTGGAGAAGAAGCGGATGTTCAGGACAACCTGCATGCTGAAAACTAAAGGAAAGTGAAAGATCATGAGATGCCAAACTGAATGAGACAAGGAAGTTACTGATGGAAAAACAATAAAATACTGAAAAATACAAAAACTGGTAGAACCACATAGGTGCTTAGAAGCCTTGGGTTAGAAACTAGTTGTGAAGTAGAAGAGGCTAAGTCAAAAGACACGGCTAATTTTAGAAAAGATGGAAAACATAGAAAGTAGCAAAAGTAGCTGTACCTTTCTTAGAAGATGATGCAAAATGTGTTGTTGTTGTACAGGATTATTAATGCTTCTTTGGAGTATTCTTGCTTTACTAATTTCATTTAAAGTTACTGTAGATACATTAGAAGGACATAGCGATAACATAACTAATATAGGGAAAGTTCAAAAGGTAGTTCCAACTAGAATAGATAAAATCTATTTACATAAAGACAGGTCAATAACAGATTTTTCTAACAATGTGTTTTCAAAGTTGTTATGAATATGTAAAAACAATGGACGTAAGAGATTGCTACGTATGTATGCAATTACCTGCATCTGTATCTGAAGGAGTGATTTATCATCACCTTCCTGTAACATATGGAATAACATGTAGTGTAATAGTTAGTTTATATTATCAGACAGGTAAATTAGAGTATTATTTTTCAGATGTAGATATTATATTTCACAAGTATCAGCAATTAACAAACTAAATAATGTAAAACCTGCAAAGGTATTAGGTGAATTTTTCTTAGAGACTAAAGAACTAACCTTAGAATATATATTTAGAAATAACTTGACTTGCAGTTTAAAGAAAGAAGAGAAGACATTTTTGGATATGGTTGAAGAAAGGAGATTGAAAATGCAAAGAAAGGCTTCAGAAGGGAAAGTGGAGAAAACGGTTTGGGATGTAGAAACGGAGAAACACTTAAGAGGGGAAACGAGTCCAACTATGGCTTTAAATTGGCCTCAGAAAGGGAAATTGTGTATAAGAATGAATCAGACGGCGTATGACTATTATTTTCTAGGGAATAGTGAGTGACATGATACATACCGAATCATGGGAGGATGGGGATTTAAAGGTGGGAGAGATCCAGTCTTTCCAGGACTGTATTTCATTTGTGGGAACAGGGCATATTATCGTTTGCCAGACCATTGGTATGGCATGTGTTATGTTGGCCTGGTTTTTCCAAAGATTTTCCACATGGATAGAGGAAAAGATGGTGTACATAGTTTAGGTAGTTATTTAGCACGTAGTAAGAGAGAATCTTGGACTGAAATTGTGGGTGACATTTTTGGAGCACTGGAAATATCTCTGAATGCGAACAAAATTAGAAAACTTTCAACAGTAGTGGATCGCTTGTCAACAAGCACCGCTGGGGGATTCTTATTGGTAAATACTGAAATGGTTTCCATGCTGTAATGATCGCTGAGGATGTTCTACAGGAGCGTCTGGAACCTTGGAGAAAAGTCCGCAGTCGTCCCTCCGACTCTATCAGACTCTAGAGTACGGAGGACACGCTAGGGGAAAACAGGGAAACAAAACAAGGATAGGTGGGGAGAAAGGCAGGTCTTGAGTGATGGATCACGTCAGGGTTAAAGGCAAGGACTCCCAGCTGTAAAACAAAGTCTTATTAATGAATATCAATTTTCCACTAACCCTGATTGTTTGAATACTCAAGATTACGGAAACCTACCACGATTATCGTCAGCCTCTCTGGTAACTTTCAGCATGAGTATCTGTGCCTCATTCTACAAAAAGACCCCATGATGAGACACAAGTGTAATACTCAACAATCCCTCAGAGGATGAACTCAAATAGTGAAGGTACCTGGCTCACCCCGTAAGTATCCAAGTGAACAGGGTGGGAGGCTAAATAACGTCTTCTTCTACTACTCTCTACAGGTGATTGAGTTACCTTAGGGCTGAAGGGAACAGATAGTCAGGGGTCACGAATACATAAAGGCTAATATCCCCCACCTAAATTCAAGAGTTATGAATGAAGATTACCATGTTTTCTATACTGCAATACGGCAACCTAAATCAGTGCTCAATGGTCCACGCCAGTCAATGACACCTATTGAACGTATAAAGGAACGTAGTGTAGGGAAAAGAATTGGTAATGCCTTTCCCTTGGCTTAAAGGTCGTGATATCAATGGATAAGTATGAAAATAGGATTTACAACACGAGAACCAAAATGATACTCCGGCTTGACAAAGACCGAGAGTCGCCTTAACTGCAGGCTCCAATCTTTAGAACAAAAGACTGTAAATGCAAGGTTTAATCTCAGAATCCACTGAAAGGAACACCGTGTGGAACGGGACCCACGGAATAGACACAGACTCTTAGACCTTACTTGGTAGCCGGGAAACACTCGGTCACAGCCACACCAACCAGAAGGAATTGCGCAGCTAGTGCTGCCGCTTCTGCAAGCTCGAAAAACGCCAACGCCACGCTACACCAGGAACAACGAGTGCGCCGGCACTCGTTCTCTACAACTCGTCTACAACAGGAAACACAACCCACCCGGAAGTCAGGCAAACACCAATGGGACGGAAATGGGGCTAAGTGCAAGAATGCTAAGCAGCGTTTGCACGTCCTTCGCCCCTTAAATACTATCTGCTCTCTGGGGCATGACCGCGGGGCATGACACATGCGTGCTATGGTAATGCAAAATCGACTTGCCCTTGGCAAAAGAGGGTGGAGTCTGTGGAATGCTGACAGTTCAACATTGTTGTACTTACATTCCTGACGAAAGTAGAGATTTGAAAATTTATATTAAGAATATTACAGAATTGCATGACAAAATTGTACCACTGGAGGTTGAAGGTGTCTGGGAGAAGATTGGTAAGAACATATCAGCTATTAAAGACTTTGTAGTAAAATTAGGTAGTACATTTATAGGTAAGATATTATTTCCATTAACATGTGTGATTATTTTAGTATTAATAATAAGATTAGGTTTTATTTGTTGTAGAAAGAATAAAAATCAGAAAAGAATAAAAAGAGAAAACTTAAGGAGAAGGGATAAGAAACAAGAAAGAGAATTTGAAGAAATAGAACTAGAAGAGTTAAAGGATAGCATGTATAAAACAGCAAAAGAGAAGAAACAGGAGAAACTGAGATATGAATGAAACAAGAAATCAATTTAAATTTCCGAAAAAGGGATACAAAATTTTTAATTAGTGTGGTGATATAATCACCAAAGGGGGGATTGCTGGAGCGGGTAGTGCAAAATTTTGTATACCCCCCCCCCCATTCTGCATGTTTATATTAATTCGAATAATCTATTAATTGTAATATTATTAATCCGTTTGAAGTGATAACTCACCAATTATATTAACAAAAGAATTACACGTGGGAATTGCACTTTGTTTTTTCTTTACAACAAATGGAGGTCTCCGTATACAACTATGCGGATGACCTCCAACTTGTCTTTAATCTGTCCTCTTCTTCTGCCTCTATCTCTAATTTCCAGTCCACTACGATTTTCATCAGGGACTGGATGGATTTCAACCACCTGAAACTCAACCCTGATAAGACCGAGTTGGTGTTGACGGGTGGTTGTTCCAGTCCCTGGTCTTCACTCTTTTGGCCCCCTTCCCTTGGTCCCTCTCCGGTCCCCTCTACTTCGGTCAAAACCCTTGGTATTAAACTCAACTCTCACCTTACCCTTCACTCCCAGGTTAGTTTTGTGGTTTCTTCCTCTTTTCTGTCTCTTCGCACCATCCGCAGGGTCTCTCGATTTTTCACCTTTGAGGCCTTGAAGTTGATCGTCCTTGCGATGGTCATCTCCCGCCTGGATTATGGCAACGCCCTATATGCAGGTATACCTGCATATAGTCTCAGGCGGTTGCAGATGATCCAAAACCAGGCGGCTCGGCTGGTCTTTAACCTTCCTAAACCCTCACATGTCACCCCCCTTCTGAAACTTTTACATTGGCTTCCGGTTCGGGAACGTATCCAATTCAAGCTTGCATCTATCACTTACCAGGCTCGATTGGGTACGGCCCCTGCATTCATTTCTTCGGAGATTATCCCCTACTTGCCAACTAGGGAGCTCCGATCTTCTTCCCAATCCCTTCTGATAGTTCCCCGGTTTCGCCGGAAAAAGTGGGGGGGCTCAAAATTTGCGACCCTTGCCCCAACCCTTTGGAACTCATTACCCCTTGATCTCAGATCCCTAACCCCATATTCCCAGTTTCGAAAGAAACTTAAAGCCTACTTCTTCAGCAAAATTTTCATTTAATCCTCTGTTACCCGTCCTCCCTTCCTTGCCTATTGAGGGGATCTGCCAGTTACAGCGCCATGAAACCGCTGGTGTAAGAGCGCTATATAAGAATTTTTTAAACTCAAACACTTTGCATGGCTATATTAATTGTAAGCTAACTTGAGTACGCATATTAACAGTAGGAAATTAGAATATTGCATGTTATATGTTGCTTTGGTGATGTATTTGTGATTTGTGCTTTATTCAGTGAGTATAAATCGCTCTGAGTGTTGCTTCTGCTAGATAAATACACACACATATGGGTATTAGCAAGGGGATAACATTTTATTAGTCATTTCTATGTTTTAATTACATTTTTGTGTTTCTTTTGCTTAAGTTGACCATTTCGGCCTATACAAGATGGCTGAATGAGACGTTAAACGTGACTGCCCTGACAACACGAGGTTCTTGGTGAAGTGCGCAGGCGTCACCGCCAGCAGCAGTGGCCTGGAACTGACCCCGGGAGAACATGTACCCTTCAAGGACGCTCTGGGAACCTAGCCAATACCAAAGACAATGCTTGATTTAAAAAACGGAACTAGCAAGTCCGATGAGTTCATCGTTTGATACCCTGAGAACTGTACCTCACGACCCCAAGTCGACCAATCAGGACTTTCTGAATCCCGATCTTGATACTTTTTGACATTATTTTCATTATAAAAGTAGGTATGGAATTGAACAAATTGCTATCGCATGGCTTGCTCTTCTTTGACAAACCCGATTTCCTGACGTTATGCTGATGGAGAGGACGGTGACACTGCTGGGCAGCTGTTATCCTGAATCTTTGAGAGACTGAATTGCGGCCTAACTTTGCTGAATAAAATTCTTCTTTGACCTGACTGACTTAGAGTACGACTTTAGCCCGAATAGGTAAATATGATGCTCTGAAATGCTGATGATGATTTTAACGTTTCTTGCAATAATTCTTAGATAAAGAATATTTGATTAATTGACAAATGTGTTGTGTCGATTATTTGAAGAAGAGCATTAGGATAAATAAGTAATGTGTAGATAGATGAGTTCAGTCACTAAAATCATGGACAACAACTAAATGATCCATCTCCTTACGAGAGGGATATCTTAGGACTGAAGTCAATGTGTTTAGTGTAAGGTAAAGGTATTCCTTTCATGTCAGCGTTTGGAAGCTTATTTCCCTAGGAAAGCAGATCAACGGAGTGTAAGTATTCGTGTTATGGGCCCCACCAATGAATGTATATGAGTGAATTTGATGCTGAGGTATTTGGTCTGTGACGATGGGGGAATTTGATGTTCCGCGCTGCAACAAAGGTCTCTCGAGGAGAAATAATGTCTACATAGTGGGACTAAAAGGAAACAGAAATGATGGAATGGGACTTGGAAGAATGGTTTTTTGAAGGTGTAGGTCGCAGATGATTGGTCATAGTTCTCTGCAATTGATAGAGCTAACAACTCACTCATTCCTCCTCCACCCCGCGCCAGTAATAGCACAACTGCTGCACTTTAAAGATGGAGATATGATCTTCCAGAAGACGCTACAGGGGAGTCCCACTATACAAGAAAACTCATCTGTTGACATACCTCCAAGTTAAACCCTTGCAGATCAAAATGCCTGCACCAGCTTTTTACATGTAAAACGAAAATTACATTCCCATTAGCTGAAATATATGGGTTTTTTTTACTGGTGAAGCTAAAGATAATAGCTGATGGTCGAACTCACTTTTTCACAGATTCCCTGAATGGCGAGTGACTGGATTGATTACAACACTGGTGTACAATGAGTCACCAGACCTGTTCATGAAGGAAGTTGGTGGTGGGACCACAGGGAAAGAAGCTGACAAGCAAGGCCTCAAAGACCGTCCACCATGCAGGTGGTGGCAGACAGAGTATCAGTGATGGACTGCATAAACAACTCTGTCCAAGATACTAAAAGGGATGCTCGGAGTTAGGACCACAGTAACTCAGAAGAATCTTCCGATTATACCACTTTCACAGGCTGTGGTGACCCTGAGGATTTCAGACACTGTAAAATGCAGAATGATGATTGGGTGACTCTGAGTGTGTCGGGACAGATCATACTACTGCTTCAAGCTGACTAACGGTAGATGGCAGACATGAAGAATGGTGGTGGGTTGATCGCTGCAGGTGGAATTACTTGTTGCGGTCTGAGGAGGGGATTTGAGTAGAGGAAAGGGTGGTCATAGCTCTCTTTTCTTTCTTTTATAACATGCAACACAGTTAGTTACTTTTTTGTGCCATTTGGTAAAAGAGCTAGTTGGAAAATGGGAAGAAGAACTGGGTTATAGGGGTGCTTTGGAGAGCTAGTTGAAGCACAAACACTTCTAAATTTTATTAAGTTAAGGTTGAACCTACATTTGTAGGTTGGTATAATTTGCACTGGATCGTACTTTGTCAGACCCAAGGGGGGTAGCGGGTGGCTGTCTCAGGATGGTTGCTAGATGTAGGTGGACAAAAGAAAGATTGGTTGGAATGCTACCCCAAGCGAGTGCTAGTAGTTAGACTTACTGCAAGGATTCCTCTCTTCAACTTTTGTGTGTTTGATGTAAAGCCCAAAGTGCCCAAGGGTATGCCCAGACGTGACAGATATCGGCGTCTGGATTTTCGTTGATTCAACCAAAAGCTTGAGCCCAGTGAACAACATTGGTTTCGCCTCCCATTTGATGGTGCACACAGAATACAATTGTTAAGATAACAGTGAAAGCACTACCTAGTGGAGTTCAGTGCTATAGAGGGTGACATTGTATTGGCCAGTGACGAAGGGACACAGGTCCCAAAATGCATTGAGCTTGAAGGAAATGAATGTATGCTTGTCGAAAGCAAGCATCCAAACATGTTAAATCAGAAATGTGAAGAAACATAATTTGTATTGTGTAAACATCCACATGTGAACAAACATGGATGTAATCTGATATACTGCATTGTATAAATTGCTGATGTAAATATAATTTAATTTGAAGAAATAAAAAAATTCAAAATTGACATTTGTCTTTTGTGAATTGTGCACATTGGTTCAAGTACACATACTTGTATTTATGAGTTTATTTCCCCAGAAGCATAATAGACAGTATGCCTCCCAATGTAGCACACTGACGGTTGATAGGATTACAATTTCAATTCATGGTATACATAAGGAGTGCTTTACACAATTTCTCTAAGTCCCTTGTGCACTGTGCCTTTGGAACCAACTACACCGACTTAAGAGCCTCAATCAGGGCCAAACCAGTCTTGGGTTGCTTGTGATCTGGTTCAAGAAAGACCTGGCCTGACAGTTTGGGCTGGACTGTTCCCATGAGGAGTAGGGCTAAAGACTGATCTGCATTTGGCTGGTTCCAAACTGAAGTGGCATGGTGGGCTAAAGAGTGGTGGGTTGGAATGCTACCCTGAGTGATTGCCAGTGGTTAGATGTATTGTAAGCATTGCTTCCATCACCTTTTCTTTGTTTGATGCAATGCCCTAAGTGACCAAGGGTATGTCCAGACGTGGGCCCCTTCCTCACTGTGTCACTGGAACCAAGCTACTCCAAATTTAAAAACCCCATTCATGGTGAAATCGGTCATGGATTGCTCGTGTTCTGGTTTGTGGAGAACTTGGTCTGGCAGTTCGGGCCTGGCTGTTCCCATTAGGAGCAGATTCAAGGCTGATTTGCATATGGCTGGGTCCAAACTGAGGTGGCATGGTGGGCCAAAGAAAAATGGGTTGGAATGCTACCCTGACTGATTGCCATTGGTTAGACATCTTGCTGGCATTCCAGTCTTCAACTTTTGTGTGTCTGATGTTAGATATAGGTGCTCATCGATCTCACACCTAAATACCCAGTCATATTCCTTCTTATTGCAACTGCACCTTGGCTGTGCTTGCAGCAGTTTAGTCTCTACCTAAGCATTGGTTATAGAATAGGGAGCAAAGTATATGCTTTTAAACTGGAATCTGATGAGCATGGCCACCCTGGTGAACAGACACAGAATCGATGTTTACTTAAAATGCAGGGCGTTCACATTTCACATAGCTGTGTTGCAGGAAACCTATGTGAGTTGTGAAGAGAAGAAGAAGTTGCAAAGGCATTGGAAGGGTCAAATATTCCACATCAGTTATTTGGCTTATGCCAGAGGGGTGCTCATATGGATTAGACCACACTTTTCATTTTGTATGGAGTATGTGAGGTCCAGCAGTGAGAGCTAGGGGGGCAGACTACTTGATGCCATGGCTTGGACCTAATAAGTCAGGTCCACAGACCACAAGGGTTCTGCGAAGCCCAACAGGAGACCAGGTGTGAAGGCTTCTTAAACAAGATCCACATTTCCCTCAGAGAGCCTAACCCATCTATGTAAGGGCTCCCCATGGTGAGATCTGGTATGCAAGCGGGTGGGCTTATATGGTGAGACACACAAAATATCATTGCATGAAATTATATAATTCTATATCTTTTGGACCATGGCAAAGAAATGGGCTCTGTCCTCTGGAAATTTGAGCTGTGCAGCCAAGTTTTGATTCTCCATAGAGTTAAACCTCATCTATTCCCTATTAGGATGTAACTCTCTTGATCCAATAGTCGATGTGAGGGATGGGTAAGATTGCTCCAACTAAAAAGGGAGATCTTCTGAGATTTTCATATTACTTTTTTGTGTGCAATTTTACAGGGTTTTAATAGGGGGTCCAGGGTGATTACAGCATTAGATAAAAGGAAATAAAGGAAATCATTATCATCACATTCAATCAGTTGATTTATAGAGCTCTGCTTGTCACCTGTGAGGGTATACAGGTCCTGGTAGGGTCCAGTGGTTCAGCTGCTGAGCCAGGTCTTCAGTGACTTACGGAATTCTGATAGAGATTGGGAGGTTCTGAGATGCAAGAGGAGGTTGTTCCATGTCTTTGCTGAGAGGTAGAAGCGGGAGAATCCTCCGATCTCACTTTGGTGAATGCGGGGTGTGGACAAGCAAGAGGGAAGAGGAGCAGAGGTGTCTGGTGGGCTGGTAAATATTCAGGTGGTGGTTGATGTAAGCGGGTCCGCAGTCGTGTAGGGCCTTGTATGTGTTGGTGAGTAGATTGAACTGGAAGCCAGTGGAGTTCTCTGAGATGAGTGGTGATGTGGGTTTGTTGCGTGAGGTTGCGGACGAGTCTGGCCACAGCATTCTGTATGGTCTTTAGCCTATGGAGGAGGTGTACTGCGATCCCAGAGTAGAGAGTGTTGCCGTAATCTAGTCGGCTGGAGATAAGGGCTTATGTGATGGTGTGTCTTGAGCTCTTCGGTAGCCATTTGAAGATCTCACGGAGCATGTGCAAAATGAAGAAGCAGAAGGACACAGTGTTGACCTAGTTAGACATGGTTAGTTTGCTGTCCAGGATGATGCCTAGATTTCTAGCGCCATCAGTTGGGTTGGTGTGGGTCTGATTTCCCAGAGAGTGTTTTTGTTGACAAGGATTAGTACCTTTGCCTTATTTGTGTTGAGCTTTAGGCAGTTGTCCCTTATCCAATTGGAGACCATGGTCATGCAATTGTAAAAGCTGGTTCTGGTGTTGGTAAGTTTTCAGAAAGAGAGCGGATGAGTTGTGTGTCATCAATGTAGGATATGATAGTCAGTTTATGGGATCTGACAATGTTGGCCAGTGGTGTCATGTAGGTGTTGTAGAGGATGGGGCTGAGCGATGAGCCTTGAGGTACTCCACAGATGATTTATTTGGGTTCAGAGGTGAATGATGATAGGCAAACTTTTTCTTCTTCTGGTGAGGAAGTAGGCGATCCATCTGAGAGTGGCCTCTCGGATGCTGATGTTTTGCAGCCTTGTGATGAGGATGTGGTGAGCGACTGTGTTGAATGCTGCTGAGAGGTCAAGGAGGATCAATGCCTCTATCTCTCTCTGCTCAATGAGGACTCGGATGTTGACGGTGGCTGCCTTTGGGGCTATTTTGGCGCAGTGGTTGCTGTGCAATCCAGATAGGGAGGTGTTGAGTAGATGGTTCTGTTCCAGATATTTGGTGAGTTGTTTGTTGATGGCATCATGGGCGTTGTACAGGGTCTCACAGTACATTTATAGGAAGAAGCATGGGAACAGTAAACAAATAAGTTATTATTTTACCAAGTCATACAATCACGCATGTCAAAGGAGCTCATCTTCATCTCCCTTTTATATTACTTTTCTAACATACCCCTGGAACTTCCCATAGTTTCTTCAAAGAACTGAATTATTTTATTACTGAGGTGGTATGGGGTGCAAGCTGGTAGACGGAGTGTTTTGCTGCACAAACTCCTTCTTCCAGTGATGGAAGGAGGGCTGGGTGTACTGGTCTTAGAATTCTAGTTTTTTGCAGCACAACTTCTATGAGTGACCACATGGATGGCAGACCCTGCAAAACAGGAAACTGCCTTGATCATGAGAGCATTGATGAAAATGTTCTTGACTTCAGCGGTACGGTGGACTTCCACTAAAAAAGTAGAACTTCCCACACTGCTGGAGTTGCAAGGGAATACTGGTTATTTTATGAAAGGAAGGTGAAACCACATTTGGCATATGTCCCAGAATTACTTCTCCAGGACTCAGCCATTAAAGGCGATTGGGACAGTTGGTAAGAAAGATAACCAGTGAAGTGTCAAGCATAAGTTCATTTGAGGATATGTCTGCATCTGGGAGGTTGAAAACATTTGAGGGCCTTACTGGGGGGTATGAGTTACCAGCAGTTCATTTCACTGCTTATGAGAGACTTGCCCAATATGCAATAAATTGGAAATGGGGTTCTGAGTACAAGGATCCTCCACCGGACAGGGCACTACACCTGTTGCTTACACTGGGTGCAGTGCATAAAGTGGTGACCTTGGTACTTCTCATGGTATAGTGCGTTTAGCCTGGAATAACACTTAGAAGAAAAAATCTAGACTAAAATGGGAGGGTCATCTGGGAAAACCATTCACTGATGAGGCATGGGAAAGGATCAAAGGCTTTCCGGTGAAAATCTGTAGGTATCCTAGGTTTCGATACATCCTGTTCAATTTCTTGTATCAAACATATCCAACCCCCTCAAACTTACACAGTACTGACCCAAAGATCGATCATATGGCCTAAGACTAGAGTGGGAAAGAGAAGGCAAACTTCTTTGATATGGACATTAACCGACAAAGCAGGCAGACCTCATTTGTATGATCCTACCATATGCCTACTAGGAGATTTACCCAAGCCCCAGAAGTTTAAAATCGAATGGAAATTCTTAGACCTATCATTTTTTTGTTAGCTAAATGTCAACTGTTCAGGAGTTTGAATTCGGCCTCTCCATCTGGGTTGTTAGGATGGGTGGCAGAAATGAGAAAGTGGGTGGAGGCTAATATTTCCATAGTCAGAACGCTGAGGTAAAAAACAGGTAATACAAGTATGGGGCACGCATGGAATGCACTTCTAACACACTTCCTCTACGGGTTTCTGAGGCATCTGCGAAAGAGAAGGAAATGATTAGTTAACACAAGTCATAAAGTGGGTGACCATCCTAGGGGAAGACACAAAGTAAATGTCTTGGGGGAAGGACTAGAAATGTGATGGCTCTGCATCACCGCCCTTGTTCTGCAGTGGAATCTTTGGCCATTACTATAGGAGACTTATAGGGGAGCAGGCCAGATGACCAGGGCGCAACAAGTGGTACAATATTTTCATAAATGTGTATGCTGGCCAAATTGGTACTCATTTATAACGGCATTTCTGGGCAATACTTGCTGATCGAGATAGCTATATTTTTGTTTTTATTGTTCACACTGTTATCATTAGCAGATGTCTCTAAAGTGTGATTTTTAAGATGGGAAGTATTTAACCTTTTTCCAAAGTAAGAGCTGGTTATAAAATGTCAATAAATACATTTATGAAAATGTGTCATTACGTGATTACATCGTTTTCAATCCCTCGTGGGTTAAATGCTGTTAGTGGGGCACTATTGTGTCTATGCTTTTTTTGAGTGATGATTCAGTAGGTCTGGTCTGCCCATTTCTTCTGGCCTCACCTGGAGAAAAGCTTGGGCTTCTCTTACTCCTAAATCCCTGGTGTTTCTCAATGGCTCTTATTTTTGCCAGAATCGAGTTATAGAGATTTGCCACCTTGACAAAGAAAGAGGTTCCACCTAAAATCGCCTTCTTGGAAGGCAGTGGAATTAGTTGTGGTGACAACGTCCTTTTCTGAGTATCTTTTGAGCAGTGAATGTAAGAAAGCTGGTCCCTTGCCGTCTATGCCCTCATGCATAAGGAGGAGGATCTTGAATGTAGATCTTATGTCAATGGGGAGCCAGTGAAGGGCTTTTAAAGGCAGGGAAGAAGTAGGTCCATGGAGTTAAGTGTAGGAGTTGTCAATCCGATGCATTCTGAATTCTTTGTAGCTGTTTCATAACTGAAAGTGAGACTCCATGGTATATGATATAATGGGGGAGGTAGTCGCTTGGATTCTCTGTTGGAATCCCAGATGCAGGAAAATTATTTATAGTAACCCAAATGTTTGGTCCAGGCTGTCAAAGGATCATCGTTTTTCCAGCCTCCACATTGGAGAATCTCCCTTTTGACTGCATTGAGTTTAAGGTAGTTTGTTTTCATATTGTCTTTAATGGCTCAAATAGAGTCCCTTCACCTTGAGCTATTAACATTGCACAGATTTTCCAGTTTCAGGTGGATCTGAGGTCTTTCAGAAAGCTGCCATTATCTGCTTTTGCTAAATAGCTCCATATCACCTGGCATCCTGGCTCTCTAACAGTCTCTGCTCTTCAATGTATAAATATTGTTTCTTCTGTCTCCACTGTTGTTTCCAAAGACCAGTGTGTTGCATGCTTGCTGTTTCTGTTTCTGAATTCATTATTAACGTATACTTAACGTTGTCGGTATCTTTGTCGCCGACTTATATATGTACTTCTCATAACCTGTGCCTACATTCTGAGCAAGGTAATTTAATCGAACTCCTTATTTATTGTGACTAATGCATAATATGATTTATTTCATTATGCGACCGATCCATGCACGTATTAACCTTGTGCCTGATGTTTCTCGGCCTCTTTTGTACGCCCCTCTGAACACCATTTGGATGGAGTTTTCACTTGGAGGCAAAAAATAAATAACTCCAGACTTAGCCATGCAAACTCTCCTGGAATGAAATGCTGAAAGTGAGCTCAATGGATGCGAGCAAGAAGCAGCCGGTCACGTCACTCGCTGTACTCTTCCAGAAACAAGTGTTTTAAGGGGGATGTGGTTCATGGTTTAACATAATTGCCAGCCCCCACTTGCCCGAATTGTGTACGTTGTTTGCTTCCTTCTTATTTGCCAGCAACATGGGTTTTTTAACCGCTCTCTTAAGCCAAGATTATGAATCGGGTGGAGCGCTATTTTCGCGTGGGATGCAGGCCCGGTTCTAGCGGGTGGGCCGGGTGGGCCAGGCCCACCCAAACATGAGCCTGGCCCATCCAAACAGGAGCCGTGGCCCTCACAGTGCGGGCTTGAAGGCAGGCGCGCATAGCACAGGTCGTGTGTGTCAGCCCGGGCCGAGACAGCTTCCCGGCGCGCACACACACAGACACTTTTAGAGATTATCACAGCCGCACCCGAGTACTTCACAGGTCTTTAAAAGACCATTGTTGAGGATGTATTGAAATAATTATAACTCGGTGCGACTTCCAGCGAAGTCTTTCGTTTATGTTTGGTGCTTCGTCACTCAGTTGTCAGCTCCGAATGTTCGGAGCTGTATTTATATGACGTCAGCGCTGCTCCAACTCACTGGCTTATCCTGCCATGACCGGTGCACGCCCGTGCTGTTGGTCTCGTGGGTCCATATTATTATAGAATAAATAAAGAATTCTTTGACATCGCCCATGGCCTGATGTGCTTTTTATAACAATGGCGACGAGGAACGGGATAAAGAAACGGGCTCACGGGCAAATGAAATTTTGAGGAAAAAACAACATCACAGAGGAAAAGTCGGAAGGAAAAAAGTAAATGAATGCCTAAGTATAACGCAACGATCGACAGCAAGAAGTAAGTGAACATTGCATCGGGATATAACGCGGTGGCTGTTGGTGAGGAAAAACTTGACAGGAAAAGCAAACTGAAGGTCGGTGTGACGTATGGCTTAGCTCCAGGTTTTGATTGGAGCAACGCCGGACACGTCGCACCAACGTAGTGAACGAGCCGCCATTTTAAGTGTCGAAAATTGCCTGAGAGGAATGAAACGCGTATGTGGAAATAGTTAATGACAGCAGCGCGTATGGAAGAGAAGGAAGATTAGCGGTGTTCACCCATAAATAAGCAAATAAACTGTCAAGATCCAATGCGCTGTGCCCCACATAAGCAAGCTATAAGTGAATGTGAGGTACAATCAAATGGTGCAGTCAAGGAAATAAATAGATGCCTGAGACAGCAACATGTGAGAAGTGAAGTGCGTTTATAAATTAAACGATACTTTGACAAATGGACTGTTGTCTAGAGGAAAGTGTTGGTTAGAGTGTGAACAAATAAGTGAATAGACCAACATATTAAGGAGAAAAAGATAATTAAATAAATCAAGAAGCAAATAAAGAAAATAAAACTGAGAGGAAAAAAAAATAAAAGGAATAAGCAGAAGCACATAACAATAAAACATGGCGCAAAGTAACAATATATGTGTATCACCACTGTTCTTGGAAGAACCGGGGAAGCCAATAATGAAATGGAAAAGCTGGCTAAGGGCGTTTGAAAATTACATAGTGTCAATTGATGGAAAAAAATATGACGATGAAAGGAAAAAAGCGCTTTTATTTGGTCTTCTAGGAAAAACTGGACAAGAAATATTCGATAGCCTACCGGAGTATGAAAGCCCGCCAGGGGTGTTCATACCATTAAATGAGTACCAAGAAGCCCTAAAAAGACTTGAGAAACAATTTTCAGAAGAGAGTAATATAATGGTAGGAAGGCACAAATTTGCATTGAGAAGGCAAGAAGAGGGAGAGACTATTGAGGAGTACATAGCATGTTTACGAGTCCTAGCAAAAGATTGCGAATTTGAAGACATGACAGATATATATATATAAGGGATCAGGTGGTGTTTTACTGTTATTCAAAAAAAGTACAAGAGAGGTTGTTAACATGCAGGAATCCGACACTAGAGGAAGTGACGGCTATTGCCAAGGGTATAGAAAGGTCACTGATATCGACAAAGGAATTATCGAGTATATGCAGTAACTCTAATGTCTTTTATTTACAGGATAAAAAGAAAGTAGAACCAAGAGGTATCGATAAAAGTTGGGGCGGAAAAAAGGTAGGAGGAAAAAGCTTGTGTTGCTTCAGATGTGGGTCACGGGAACATTTAGCTGATTGCAAAACATGTCCAGCAAAAGGTAAGAAATGTGTTAAATGTAAAAAATTCGGCCACTACTCAGCGTTATGTAAAACAAAGAAAACATTAGAAGGAATGAGGATAAGTGCATTAAGTGAGTCAGAACAAGAAATGTGTGCAAACATTGTACTATCAATAGATAGTGTAGATGGAAGAATTAAGGGTCCGATAGGAAAGGTATTAATTGGTGATGTGGAGTTACCATTCACGGCAGATTCAGGGTCACCCATAACATTGATATCTGACATGATATTTGAAGAAAAATGGCAAAATGTAAAATTAGAAGAAACTGATGTAAGCCCAAAGGCATTTGGGGAGCAGAACATTGATATGGCGGGTTATTTCTGTGATAAACTCACATTCAAAGGAAGAGATATCAATACAAAAGTATATGTAACGAAGCGAGGTAGGAACTTGGTGGGATGGAGGGACCTAGGAAAACTAGGCATAATCCTTGTACCAGGTGCTGAAGAACCAATATTGTTAAGAGAAGACATGGTAAATGCGGTACATGTTGATGAAGGTAAAATGGGTTTAAACTGTATATTGAAAAATTTGACGATATTTTCAAAGGTAAAATTGGATGTGTAAAAGGATTTGTACATGATATAAAGATAAAAGAAGGGGCAATACCTGTAAAGCATAAAGTGAGAACTGTACCACTCTCAGTGAGAAATGAATTGAAAGAAGTGTTACATAAACTGAAAAAAGAAGGTGTAATTGAGGAAGCAGATGCTTCTGAATGGGTATCTGCGATTGTAGTTTCGAAAAAGAAGACAACTGGAGATATAAGACTGTGTGTAGACCTCAGATCATTAAATAAAAACATTTTGGTAAATTGCCATCCACTTCCTAAAATACAGGAAATACTAACGTCTACAACAAGGGTCAAAGTATTTCACTTTAATAGATCTAAAGTCTGCTTACCACCAGGTGTGTCTCACGAGGAATCTAAAAAATTGACAACGTTCATAACGCCTTTCGGAGCCTACAGATATGTAAGACTGCCATTTGGGCTGGCCTCATCGTCTGGAGTTTTTTTTAAACTAATGGATTTACGGTTTGGAAACATAAAGGGGGTTGAGGCATTCCAGGACGACATACTGATACATTCAAAGGAAAGAAAAGAACATCTAGACTTACTGAGTGAAGTGATGAAAATATTAAGAAATAAAGGAATGACAGTTTCAAAAGAAAAATGTAAGTTCATGGTGGAAAAAATTGAATATCTGGGGCATACCCTGACTTCAAAGGGAGTAACACCGAAGGATGACTTAGTAAAAGCTATAAGGGATGCACCCGAACCAGAAGATAAGGACGCCTTAAAATCATTTTTAGGCCTCAGCGAATACTATGCGAAATTTATACAAGGATATGCAAATAAGGCGGAACCTTTAAGAAAGTTGTTGAGGAAAACTTTTAAGTACCAGTGGTTGAGTTAACAAAAAGGAGCATTTGAAACGATAAAAAGCGATGTTGCTAATGCGCCTGCACTAAAACCCTACGACCCCAATTTAAAAAATATCATCACTGTTGACGCAAGTGCGAAAGGAATTGGTGCTGTATTCTGTCAAATGGATGGTAAAACAGAGAACACTATCGCTTTTATATCTAGAACATTGAACAAGGCAGAAAAACATTATAGCACAATAGAACGCGAAACACTTGCATGTGTTTGGGCTGTACAAAAATTGAAAAACTATTTTTGGGGAAAAGACTTTGAAATTGTCACGGATCACAAACCGTTGGCATACATGATGGATGGAAAAGGACGTGGTAACGGCAAAGCAAGTTCACGGCTAATAAGATTGTCATCAAGAATGCAGGAGTACAATTTCAGCATAAGTCACATAAAAGGAGGAAAAAACGTCAGGGCAGATTGTTTGTCGAGGTTGCCTATACATGTAAAGGATGAAGGTTCTCTTGAGGACAAAGAGTGTGTAGTGGCATTAGTTGATGCAACGGTGATGTGCAACGGATCAATTACAGAAGAAGAGTGGCTGGAAAGTACAAGGGAGGACAACCTATTGAAGAAGGTTATGACGCATCTTACATCAAAATGGCCTCCAATTAAAAACCTTGGAAATTAATTAAAAAGCTACCAACAAATAAGCGACGAACTATCAATCGAAAATGGGTTCTTAAAAAGATGCGACCTGTTTGTACCGCCCGCAAAGTTAAGGCAGAAACTAATCAAAATAGCTCACAAGAGTCACCCAGGCAGCACAGCAACAAGAAATATATTAAGAAAATACTATCGGTGGCCAGGAATAACAAGCGATGTGAACGGATACATTGAGAAATGTGAACAGTGCTTAAAAGCGGACAAACACTGGAAAGTAAGCAAAGGGGAATTGCAGATGGTTGAAATACCAAGTGGACCATGGGCAAAAATAGCAATTGACTTTGCAGGACCTTTCCACTTATTGCAAGAAGAATGCAGGTATATAGTTGTGCTATCAGACTACTACTCAAAATGGGTGCATTACAAGTTTGTACGGAGCATAACCACTGAACGTGTGATAAAGTTTCTGAGAAAAATCTTTTCTATTGAAGGACAACCTAAAATCATAGTGTCCGATAATGGAACTCAACTGGTGTCTCAACAAATGACTGATTTCCTTGGTCAATTAGGAATCAAACAAGAAAAAACGCCACTATACAGCCCAAAAAGTAATGGACAAGTGGAAAGAATGAACAAGTTCATAAAGGAAGGCATCCAACTGGCAATTGCATCAAATTTAAATGTAAAAACCTATATGTGTGAAAAAATAGACACGTACAACACTACTCCAAATGAAACCACCCAACACACTCCATTCTATCTGATGAGAGGAAGAGAATGTACCAGTGAGATCACGCCAAAATACAACAGGTTGCATAAAGGAAACGAGATAGCCGAGGAAATAAGGGACGATGTGATAAAAGTCAAACAGAAAATTGTCTCAAAGCAAGAAAAGTCTAAGGCATATGCCGACGTAACGAATAAAGCAAAAGTAAAAGAAATTGAAAAAGGGAATTGGGTAATCGTAAAAAAAACCCTACAAAGTGGCAAAAGGGGAGTCAGTGTTCAGTGATCCTATTCGTGTGCATCAGGCACCCAAAGGAGCTGTTTGTTGGGAAAAGACAGGATGGCGAAGTAAGGACGATGTAGTAAAACTGAAAAAGGGACAAGACAAAATTATGATGGAAGGAAAAGATAAACAAGATGGAGATGTAGATGAAAGCATTTTGCATTGGGAAGACAATGTGTCTGCAAGGCAAAGTATGAGTGAACCTCAGGAAGGGTGGAATGGACTTTACACCGAGGGAACTGGAACCAGTTGTGTGGCAATGGAAGACAACCACAGCAGTCATCTCATGTCAACGTGCATACAAGGCCGAGCTCAAGAAGAGAGGGTGGCACAAACCAAGGTAGCTGGAGCAAGGTTGTGTATACTGAGTCCAAGGAACAAGTGGGAGGTCAAGGTACTAGACTTCAGGGGAGGTCTAGAAGGGCAATCAAACCTCCTAAACGATATGATGAATATGAGTTGTACTAATGTTTTGTTGTTCGATTGGGAAAGGGAGATGTTGAGGATGTATTGAAATAATTATAACTCGGTGCGACTTCCAGCTAAGTCTTTCGTTTATGTTTGGTGCTCGTCACTCAGTTGTCAGCTCTGAATGTTCGGAGCTGTATTTATATGACATCAGCGCTGCTCCGACTCACTGGCTGATCCTGCCATGACCGGTGCGCGCCTGTGCTGTTGGTCTCGTGGGCCCATATTATTATAGAATAAATAAAGAATTCTTTGACATCGTCCATGGCCTGATGTGCTTTTTATAACAACCATTTACATGTTAACGAGGCTTTGTTTATTTTTTCACCCCTTCATCGCCACATGGCAAAGGCGACAAATCCTTTCTTTGGCAACGGTAACCTTTGCCTACTGTTCTGCTGCGTGGATATTTCTTTTTCTATGCAGCGCAGGAGAAAAAAAGTTTGTTTATTCGTATTCACCTTTCCTGGCCCCTGCAGCTGCTTAACACATCAGTCTGTGACACAATGTTTGACTAATGGAGTAGGTAAGAGAATGTGTTACTATATGTTTTTCTTTAAAAAATCTGCACAGGCCCAGCAGGACACACACTTTGTGTGTGCTTCATTTAAACAGTTTTTATCATTATCATGGCCGATGCAGGACAACAATAATACAAAATGCCCAGATAACACTGGTGATAAATGATCCTGCTGGAGAGCAATCATTTGTCTGTTAGTAGTTTTTAAATGCAGATGAACTGTATTTTATGTGGAAGCTCAGTGGGTTACTGCCTTTGGCACAGAGATCCTTGTGCTACTTGTAGTTCAGAAGTTACAATCCTAACATAGGAAAGTGACCAATGCACTGTCATCAAAGGAGCTGCATAAAAACATGAATGGTATAGTTAGAACTTCGCTTTTTTTGATTTGTGATATAGTTAGAACTTCCCCAGTCTTTCATTATTCTAATGTTGCTAAAATGAGTATGTTTGGGCAGATATACATTTTTATCAGTAAAGCCAACCCCTAACTACTGGAGTACTCTTTACATCCTGTGTTTGTGCTTCTCCAGACCAAACCCTTTTGAAATATACTGCCCACCAGTGTGGATAACTTGTGATACCTACACCTTGTAATCCTCATTGGCTTATGTGACACTCCCTGTAGACTGATTTACATACTTGTATGATTCATAGTCTCTGTATAATGTGTGGTTGGTGTAAATTACTGACACACACTACACTGATATGAGTAGCGCTATACAACAAATGAAATGCATATGAGAGAGGGGCTACGTAAAGATGAGGGGCACTGTTGGAGGGTGGCGGTGAGGGAATCCGAGGAGGAGGTAGTGGGAGGGGCTATGGAGCGATGAGCGGCACTGTTGGAGAGTGACAGTGAGGGAATCTGAGGAAGAGGTCATGGGGTGGAGGGGGAAGCTAGGGAGAGATGAGGGGCACTGCTAGAGGGTGGTAGTGAGGGAGTCTGAGGAGGACGTTATGAGGGGGATGTGCTACAGATAGATGAGGGGCACTGGTGGAAGGTGGCAGTGAGGGAATCCGAGGAGGAGGTAGTGGGAGGGGCTATGGAGCGATGAGGGGCACTGTTGGAGAGTGGCAGTGAGGGAATCCAAGGAAAAGGTCATGGGGTGGAGGGGGAGCTAGGGAGAGACGAGGGGCACTGCTGGAGGGTGGTAGTGAGGGAGTCAGAGGAGGAGGTCATGAGGGGGATGGGCAACAGAGAGATGAGGGGCACTGGTGGGGGGTGACAGTGAGGGAATCCGAGGAGGAGGTCATGAGGGGTAGGGGCTATGGGGAGATTAGGGGCACCTGTGGCGTGTGGCAGTGAGAGAATCTGAGGAGGAGGTCAATAGGGGGGCCATGGAGGGATGAGGGGCACTGTTGGAAGGTGGTCGTAAAGGTATTTCCGTAGAAAGAGGTTTTTAGTGCGGCGCCAAAAAATACTTTTGCATCAGTGCTGAAGCCGGCCCTGTCATGGCCTTTCTGTTTTTGTTTATTTAATTAGTAGTCGGGTCATAAGGGCTACTGTGGAACATACTTCAAAGTGCATGCTAATTATATTTACTGCTATATTCAATATTTTAAGTTTGAAGGGTATTTTACTAATGTTTTTACCGGGAAAAATGAAAGTGGAGCCCGATGGTGCCTGATATGGGGCTGGGGCCCATGGTCATCTGTGAAAAAAGGTGCACTGGAGAGGAGTAGTGGACAGTGGCGGCTCCTCCATAGGGACGTTTGGGCGTCGCCCCACTGCTTTCTCGCAGTGCGAGAAGCAGAAACATAAAATGGTCAAAGCTACCATTTTATGTTTCTGCTTCTCGCACTGCAAAAAAGCAGAAGTGCCTGGTTGCCGGGGGCGGGAGAGTGGGCGGTCCTGCTCGAGGACAGGGGGGGAGTGGCTTACCCACTGTTGTGGGTACTGAGGGCCCGATTCACAGAACTAACTTAAGACAAAATCCTAAACTTACTACCATTTTGGAATTCACAGAAGGCACTTACTCATTTTGGTATTCACAGAAGGCACTTACTCATTTCGGTATTCACAGAAGTTAGGAGTCCTAACTTCAGGACTCCTAAATGCCTTCTGTGAATACCGACAGTCTTAAAATTAGGATTTTTCTCAGTTAAGTAGTAGTATAGTTAGGACTCCTAACTTTAGGACTCCTAAATGCCTTCTGTGAATACCGAAAGTCTTAAAATTAGGATTTTTCTCAATTTAGTAGTCCTAAGTTTAGGACTCCTAACTTTAGGACTCCTAAATGCCTTCTGTGAATACCGAAAGTCTTAAAATTAGGATTTTTCTCAGTTAAGTAGTAGTATAGTTAGGACTCCTAACTTTAGGACTCCTAAATGCCTTCTGTGAATACCGAAAGTCTTAAAATTAGGATTTTTCTCAATTTAGTAGTCCTAAATTTAGGACTCCTAACTTTAGGACTCCTAAATGCCTTCTGTGAATACCGAAAGTCTTAAAATTAGGATTTTTCTCAGTTTAGTAGTAGTATAGTTAGGACTCCTAACTTTAGGACTCCTAAATGCCTTCTGTGAATACCGAAAGTCTTAAAATTAGGATTTTTCTCAATTTAGTAGTCCTAAGTTTAGATTTAGGACTACTAAATTGAGAAAAATCCTAATTTTAAGACTTTCGGTATTCACAGAAGGCATTTAGGAGTCCTAAAGTTAGGAGTCCTAACTATACTACTACTAAACTGAGAAAAATCCTAATTTTAAGACTTTCGGTATTCACAGAAGGCATTTAGGATTCCTAAAGTTAGGACTCCTAACTTCTGTGAATACCGAAATGAGAAAGTGCCTTCAGTGAATACCAAAATGAGTAAGTGCCTTCTGTGAATACCAAAATGGTAGTAAGTTTAGGATTTTGTCTTAAGTTAGTTCTGTGAATCGGGCCCTGACTGTTTGGTCGGCCCCTGGAGCCGAACGAACAGTCAGTACCCACAACAGTGGGTAAGCCACTCCCCCCCCTGCCTTCGCGCAGGACCGCCCACTCTCCCTTTCTCTCAATGTTGGAGAAAATGGCGCAGCTGGGGCGCTCTCCCCTGCACCTTCAGCGTTCTGATTGGCAAAGGGGAGGGAGGCTGCCTTTCCGGATCACGAGAAGAGCTACAGGGCGGCGGGAGTCGGACCCATCTAGAAGCAGAGTAAGTTATTTATTTATTTTTTTCATTAAATCCCGTCCGCCTCGCCCGTGACGATCCCCATTTCCCCCCTGTTAGACCTGGCATCATTGGCAAGAGTCTCTCCTCCATTTTTTTCTGTTTGCCTCCTCTGTTTTACGATGTTTTTGCTGGATTATTGCTTTGGGCACTGTGCCACTGCTGATCAGTGCCACAGTGCAAGTGCTCCCTATGTTAAATTGTTACATTGATTGGTGTTACCATGATTGGCTTGGTTGACTTACTGTTCAGACCCTAGTCTAGTGCACTGCGTGTGCCAAGGGCGTGTAAGTTAACTGCTGCTGGTGGGCTTGCAGCACTGGTTGTGCCACTCACAGAAGCAGCGTGTAAAATGTGTCTCAGGCCTGCCACCGCAGCGCCTGCGTGCAGTCCCTGACTGCCATGTCGACTTGGCAAGGAAACCTACTTGCCAGTCTCTAAACCTTCACTTTGCCACATTTCAGACACCTCTATGGTAGGCCCTAGGGCAGGGTGCATTGTTGGTAAAAGGTAGGTCATGCCCTGATGTGTGTGGCATGACCTAATAGTGAATTACAGCCATTTTCGTTTTTCACTATTGAAGGGCTACCTGCCTCCCATAGGCCAGAATGGGCAGACGGATTATTAACTCCATTATAATCTATCTGACTCAGGGAGCATGGTAGCAGGTCGAGTTTAGTATCCCTGAACTCAGAATTTAATAACACACCCTTTAGGATGGATGGTTTTTAAATTCTATGTTTGAAAATAGCCCTTTTAGAAAGTGTCTATTTTCTTGTCCAACTATCCACCGGTCTCTGCTGGTTTGGTGTGTGTGTCAGGGGCTGGGTGGCTCCAGAGGTCTGAATGAGTCAGTGTGGGGTGAATGAGGCATTTACACATAGAGTGAGACAAAACCGCTCCTGAGGCGAAAAGCCGGGAGACGCCCTGTCCTTGTTTTTAAAAAAAACTGTAAATTGCAAATAGGGTAAACTGTGCTCACTTGTGTGTTTGACTTTTTTTAAAAACTCACTCACCACTCGCTACTCGCCACGCGATTAGCCAGCACCCCGCACAGCTGATTGCAAGCTGTCGCTGAGACACGCCCACTCGACAGGCCACGCCCCCCCCCCTTTGATACATAAGCGCGCGCTGACCGAAGCGGCGCTTATTCAGACAAAACCGCTCCTGAGGCGAAAAGCCGGGAGACGCCCTGTCCTTGTTTTTAAAAAAACTGTAAATTGCAAATAGGGTAAACTGTGCTCACTTGTGTGTTTGACTTTTTTTAAAAACTCACTCACCACTCGCTACTCGCCACGCGATTAGCCAGCACCCCGCACAGCTGATTGCAAGCTGTCGCTGAGACACGCCCACTCGACAGGCCACGCCCCCTCGTTTGCTCCCTCCCTCTCCCACCCTCATAAACATGTCCACTCGTAGGACGCGCAGCGGACGAGCGCAGCGGGCGCGCCGACTGCGCGCCGAAGGCGCGCTTAAGGCAAGCTCGTCTGCGCTCGTCCGCGCCCGGCCGTGCCCAAGGGCCATGTCCCCTGCCCCCAGAGACGACAGACAGGTATATAGCCCGAGCTCCCTACATCAGCTACGGCCACCTGTCTCTCCCAAGTGTGGTACCCCGTTACACCCCCTGGAGATCCCTCGACGTTGTAGGAACTGCAAATCAGACCTACTCACTACATTCCCTAAATCCAGAGCCGAGGTAAAGAACTACTCCATGCTCCTTCTTAACTGTAGGTCTCTTGTAAAACATTGCTTAGAAATCTCCTTACTACTGGAGGAATATTCCCCAGATGCACTTTTTCTGACCGAGACATGGCTGAACCTAGACTCTCAGCCAGACCTGGCACAAGCCATCATCCCGGGATATCAGATAGTGCGGGCTGACCGACCACTGGGCAGAGGTGGCGGCCTTGCGATTATCTACAAAGAAAGCTATACCTGCCGCCATTTAGCGGAAGACCTTGAGGATTGTGAAAACCTCTCCTTTTCCATCGAGTTCACTCCCAATGCCTGCTTCTCCGGTATACTTATATACCGCACTCCCGGCCCTATAGGACAATTCAACACCTCCCTTCTTTCGATGACCTCCCAGTCGGTTGTCTCTCCCTCCAACTTCACCCTACTTGGAGATTTTAACATCCATTTTGACAATCTGCTGGACTCCTTAGCACAAGAGATACAGTCAAGCCTGGCCGCAATTCAACTTGAACAATTGGTCCCCTCTGCTACTCATGAAAAGGGGCATCTGTTAGATCCGATCTTCAGTAACTCCGACCAACTCAAAGTGGGCAATATCACCAGACTTCCTTGGACAGACCACTTCCTGATAGCTTTTAACTGGACCACGAGCAAATCACCCCCTTCCTTATTTAATACAAGGAAAACCCGTAATTGGTCTAAACTCTCCATTGACAGTTGGGCGCAAGTTCTTTGCACCACTAGACCCTCTCTTTCTCACGACCCTACCTCTAATAATATAAAATACAACGAATGGATAACCACCTCTCTTGACTCGGTCCTCCCAGAATACTCACCAAACTCCAGGAGACATAGTAAAACTGCTCCTTGGTACACAGAAGATCTTAGAAACCACAAACGTCTCTGCAAAAGACAGGAGAGAAAGTGGCGCACGTTGTATAATCCCGAAGAAAAAGCGACCTATAGGGAAATGATCAGGAATTATAAGCTGGCCATAAAAGCCTCGCAAGCTGCCCATTACAACCTTAAAATAACCACGGCGAAATCTAAATCCAAAGAAATCTACCGTATAGTTAATACCTTGATCAAGTCTCCACCACCTGTGACAGATAATAACAACTCACCGTCCAAGTGCAACGATTTGGTGGAATTCTTCTTTCAAAAAGTTAATAAAATTTATCTTTCCTTTCCCAACCCGCCCACTGATCCGCCTGTCCAAGGCTTGCACTCAGCATCAAACCCGACCAAGCGGCTGGAGTCCTTTCCCCTGATAGCATTGGAAACCTTAGAGAAACTGGCACAACAAATAAAAACCGGATCTCCATGCGACCCTGGTCCTCCAGGCTCATTGTGCCTGGCAAGCAAAACTATCTTCCCCACTCTCGTGGATCTACTGAACTCCTCCATAATAAGTAGGACAGTTCCCACGACTTGGAAACACGCTATGGTACGGGCTCTATTGAAAAAACCTTCCCTTGACCCGGCCAACCCCAGTAACTATCGCCCGATCTCACTACTCCCATGGGCGTCAAAAATCCTGGAGAAACATGTCAATACCATCTTGACATCATTTCTGGAGGAAAACCATCTCCTTGACTCCTCCCAAACGGGTTTTCGAGCCAAACATGGGACAGAGACCGCCCTACTGGCAGTAACTGAGGAGGCAAGACGGATCCTGGATCGAGGAGGGTCAGTGGCAGTGATCCTCCTCGATCTAAGCGCCGCATTTGACACGGTACATCACAAAATCCTGTTAACCCGCCTTTCCGACTTAGGAGTGACCGGAGACGCCCTGGCATGGTTCGAATCTTTTTTATCAGACAGAACCTTTCAGGTCTTCAACGGCACATCCCGCTCTTCCACTCGCCCTCTGGGATGTGGAGTCCCGCAGGGCTCCTCTCTAAGCCCTACGCTCTTTAATGCATATATGAGGCCACTGGCTGGGATTGTTCGTCCGCATGGTGTTAATATCGTCTCCTATGCGGACGACACCCAGCTGGTGGTCTCCCTTACACAGAAGAGCGACCTCCAGTCACCACCAGACCTAGCGGCCTGCCTGGAAGACGTAAAGAGCTGGATGATGAGCTCATGCCTAAAGCTCAATGACGATAAAACTGAGCTCATGCTCCTGGGCCCAGCCTCCCCTGCCACTATAGAGTCGATCTGGCCACCAAGCATGGGAATGGCCCCACCCCCCAGAGACAACATCAAAAGCCTAGGTGTGTGGCTCGATAAATCTCTGAGCCTTAATACTCAGGCCACCAAGATATCAGCCACCTGCTTTGGCCTCCTTAGAGTGATCAAAAAAGTCCTTCCCCTCCTCCCGTTCGAGGCCAAACAAATAATCATACAGGGCCTCATCCAATCTCGTCTGGATTTTAACAACGCCCTCTATTTGGGAGCACCAGACTACACCTTACAAAAACTTCAACGCGCCCAGAACTGCGCCACCAGGGCGCTGCTGGGAATTCCTCAGAGGACCCCAATAAAAACCGGCCTAAAGACCTTACACTGGTTACCTGTCAGGGACCGAATAAAGTTCAAAGCACTCTGTATTGCCCACCAGACATTCTGGGAAACGGGCCCAGACATCAACTGTTCCCTGATTTCTCCATACAGGCCTAACAAGACCCTTCGCTCCTCAACGGCATTTCTAGCCAAAATTCCCAGAATCCTTAGAGCCAGAGCAGGAGGACGCTCTTTTTCGTACAATGTCTCCAAACTCTGGAACACCCTCCCTCTGCAGCTGAGAAACAACCCTTACCTGACCAGCTTCCGCAAACAGCTAAAAACTCATCTGTTTAACGTTTAACAAAAATAACCTCACGAGGGTTTTCTCTGTTTTTAGCGCCTGGACGCCTCAGGGCAACTGTAGCGCTTTATAAATCACATTTTCATTTCATTTCATTTCATTTCAATGAGGGAAGAGTAGCCTGCCCTGCCTGACACAATACTGGCTCCACCTCCTGCTGGGCGACTGATAGCCCTGCTCCTGCCAGTGACAATACTGGCTCCGCCTCCTGCTGGGCGGCTGAGGACTCTGCCCTGCTCAGGGTATAGGCCAGGTGCCTCTGCCTGGCAACACCCACAACGAACCTGAGATGGGGGGAATTTCCCTGCTTGGACAAAGGGAACAAAGGAGAAAAGGGGTATAAGAGAAGGACCCCTGAACCAAGAACTCAGATCACTTCTGACAAGGAAACCTGTACCAAGGACCAGAAGCCTGCTGATCTAAGGACTTGCCTCCCCTTTCTGCCAGAGTGCTGTTTTGCTGTGGAGGAACCTGAAAGCTGCTTCTTTATTTTTGCCAAGGAACAAGGAGAGAGGAACTTGGTGTGTACTCTCTGAACACTTGCTAGGAAATCTCCAAGGGCTGGAAGAGTGCCAGTCTCCTGTTGAAGTCACAGGGCCAAAGGACTTCACCATCTGCTGAATTGCTGAATTGCTGAATTGCTGGAAAGTGTTGTTTCCAGTACACAAGGGAACATCTGCAGTCTCGACGCTGCCGACGCCGCCGAATCCAGCTCGACATCGTGAGTAACGGCTCCAGTGTCCCGAGCCTTCGACGCCGGACGCCGGGCCCGATCGACGCCAGCAGCAACGCCAGTGAGCAGTGGGTATCGGCCCCGGCTCCAAGTGACCCCGTCTCGACGCCGGTATCGACGCCAGTGAGGAGTGAGTATCGGCTCCACCTCCAAGCGACCCCGTCCCGACGCCGCTGCTGAACGCATCGACTCGACGCCCTTCTCGACGCCGTGAGCGCTGCTCCGGCCCGACATCCCTCGACGCCGCTGCAGATCGACCCGACTCCGAGGCACAATCGACGCCGACCTCGACGCCGACATCTCGACGCCGTGGATCATCGTTTTTCTTCATTTCTCAAGGTACTGTACTTGTGGGGTCTGTTGCAACTCCAGGCTCGACGTAGCGCTCCTCGCGGTCGACGCCGAACCTTGGGAATCCTGTAGACTCGACGTCGTGTGACTCCTGTGGGGGTCACATTGTTGCCAAAGAACTGTGTTTCAGAAGAACTATTTGCCAAGAAGAAACCTTACTTGAACTATCATTTTTCCTTCCAAAGAGTATTTATTAAGACTGTGGTATATTTTTGTCGTTATTTGGTCTTGTGCTAAGCCTTATATAAAAATACTATTTTTATAATAACTTCTGTGTCGTGTCCATCTGTAGTGTATTCACTTTATTACTGTATGTGGTCATAAATGCTTAACACACTGCCTCTGAGATAAGCCTGTCTGCTCTGCCAAGCTACCAAGGGGGTAGCAGGGGTTATCTGAGTGTGTAATCCCCTTGCCCTGACTGGAGTTGGTTGGTCCCTATTTGTCAGAAGTGTATACCTCTGCCAACTAGAGACCGCCGGTTCTAACACCCCCCCCCCCGCCCGTAATGCCGGTAATCGTGAATGAGTTCATTTGTGTTGTGAACTAAGCCAGCGATTCTGCCAGAATCGCTGGCTTAGTTCACAACACAAATGAACTCATTCACGATAACATAAGTGATCACCTACCTGTGTCGAAGTAACTTTAGCAGAGCAGGCATTGGGAAATGTGTTCCTGAGAGATTAGCATTTAGCACCTCACTTCGAGATACCGCCATGAAGCTGGAGACAATGTGGAGCTGCGTGACTGAAGTGCACTGGTGCTTTTTATCTGCTGCGAGAGTCACATTCTAGGTTGACACTGTGGTATCATCATCTTGATTTTAAATAGAGCAGCTGCCTTCATTTCGTAGGTGACACAAGCAGGAGACGGTGGCCATCGTGTTAGGACAACTCCTCCGAAATCATGTTGAGCCCTGTGAATGTTTACGGTCATTCTGCTGATAATTGTGCATTTGAGGTCATGAGTGAACCGATTACTGATGTTATTGATAAATCAGCAGGTGATGTCATACATGGGTCAGTCAACAGAGTTGTTGACAATTTCAATGGTTTGGTGAGAGGTGGTGGTGTAATGGTTAGAGCTGCCGACTTTGACCTTAGGGAACCATTTTCGAGTCTCGCCGCTGGCTCAACAACCTGTGATTCTGGGCAAATCCCATTATCTCCCCGTGCCTAACAAAAATGAATGTGTCCTTGTGTAATGAAACTGGTGCTCATGTAAAGCGCTGCAATATCTTCAGGTCGAGTTTGCTCCATTTAAAAAGTGCAACAAAAAAATATGATCCAAATGTCAGTCTCAATCGTAAAGCAAGAAACATGTCCTCACAGTAGACATTCATCTGATGTAGGACATAAAAACGGGCCCTCCTAACCTAACATTGATACTAAAAACATGGGTTGATTTACAAACCATGAATGGTAAAAACCTTAATGCAGTGCATGTCAGCGATTTAGTTCCTCTCGTAATTCACATGTTTTACTTAATCTAGCATTCCCTCAAAAAAAGGCTAGCTGTTTTATAATGTTGTTGTGTTGTTTATCTGTATTTTTTCTGTGCATACTGTGAGCCATGCCAGGTGGTTATGATGGCTTTGATTGAGAGCGCTGAGGCTGAAGCCAAAGCAAAGTGTATGAACTGGAACTCTGTGGAAATGTGCGAGTTTGATACACAGATGTCATACTTTTTACAAGGCGAAAGGAACTACATTGCCTAAATGTGAGTGAGTGCGGTGTATGTTTGGAAGTAGTGACGAATACTCACTAAATTAATTTGCTTTAAAATACACCATTGGCATTCTTTTTTGTCATTTGTTTCTCGGGAGGGAGACCCACCAAGGACCCCACATTTGTCCATTAAACTTGCTTGTGTTGCTCACTATATAAAAGCCATACCCAATTTTTACGCCCTACCACATGTCACCAACCGCCACTGGTAGCGGATAATCAAGCCTGTAAGGGAGGGCGTTGCAGAGTCTGGGGTCAGGTGGCGGTAGTAATGAAGAGGTATTCTCCCTGAAGGCTCGCACAGAGGGAGCCCGAGAAGCATCACTTGCCTGACACTTCCACCTCAGAAACCTCCTCTTCCCATCAAAGGAACATTAAATGGAAAAAACACTTTTTGAGAGTGATAATATTTAGAAAGAGATTTGGAAAAGAGTGCGTTTTACTGGACCTTGTAAGACTAAGAAGAGATAAAGGAGGGCACTGAAGCAGGCCTGCCTAGACATATATGCGACAAATCGAGCCCGTAGTGGCCCACCCAAATGGACCCTTGGCCCACCCAAATAACAATTCCTGGAGCCGGGCCTGGTTGGATGCTACAAAGTCTGATCACAAATGGGCCGGTTTTTCCCCACCTGGAACACTGGTCTTAATGTTTGCGACTGTAAAGTGTGGTAATATCACTTTGGGGTTGGGCTCGAAGTGCAGTCCGACCTCTGACCCCCGTTTAAAGCACGGGAAGAGCATGCAGTAGTCCCCCTTGCCATGCCACGCCCACTCTTTCTCTGGCCTCGCGCCACCTTCTGCTCTCACCCACTCACAGCACCTGCCCTCCCTCTCACGTTTACCACCTGCTGAGAGCCGGGGGTAAATGTGAGTGCCGCTCCGTATGGGAATCTAAATGATCCAGTATATGTGACCTGGGAGTGAATCGTGAGCTTTCATCGCAGGGGGTCATTTGCGGATATTTTCTTAGGAGATCTTGCTTGATAAAAACAAAAACCAAAACAGGAAAAGCTTAGTTTTCCAAAGATTCATCACTTGAGATTAATAACACACAATTGAATAAAATGCCTGGCTGCCAAACAGGAAGATTGATAGCCGAGAAGAGGCAAAATCTGGGGGATGAGCGACATGGGCTGTTGGGTTTAATAGTGTCACGCAAGGAGCGGAAACATGAAAGTACACCAGCCGCGCGCTCTGAGAGCAGGGTGGAATCTTCGTGTTTCACAATACCAGTACAATACGGGTCCTTCCCGACGAGTGTGTAGCACGGGTGGTTGTATGCATTTGAAGTTTGATGCCCATCCCTGCTGGCTGGCTAAGGATAGCGGCGCCAGGGCTTTAAGTAGCCCGGGTCCTGAGACGGGTCCCCATCGGGCTCTCTATTTTTGCCCTCACTCTCAAGTTTCTTAATATAAAAAGCTGACCGTGTCCTTCCGAAGTTCTCCCCGCATTAACATGAAAATAGAGAACAGGCAGCGCTCCAAAGTACACGCTGATAGAGTGAGGAGAGGTTTATTTCAGTTGCAACAACGGGAACTCATTTGTGTGAATGGTGAAATGTCTATCTAGAGAAAAAAATATAAACGTACAGCGCATTTGCATAATCATACACATTTCAATGTCCTAAAAAAATGACGTTTTTAGTTTACAGAGACGCAACATGAAAGAAAATGCCCTAAAAATCGTTTTTTGCTCGTGAAAATCTTGAAATTCCAGATCATTGTAGGTGGTTAGAGAAGGGAGCAAGGCTCCCTGTGCGTGTGTGGTACAATTTAATAAAATAATGATTAATATGTGTGACTATCAATATTGAAGAATGGGATTGACACAAAAGTAAATGGATGAATATGATAATGTCCATTTTACATGGTGTTCATTCATAATGATTTCAGAAAGCAGCATACAGGTAAGTGACAGTACATCACAAGGCAGCTTTCCATTGCTCATCTCCAAGCTGTATTTCTGGTACAATCTCCTGATGCACTATGGCATGGTATTTGTTTATTTTGGACATTTAAAAAAGGCAGAGCTTTTATTTTGGGCATTTGAAGGACGCGGAGCTTGTTGGCAGGTGGCCACTTTAGAGAGTGGTTATTTCAATGTTACTAGTTGTATTATATATCTGGAATGAATACAATTTCAGAAGCAGAAAAATTGCAGTCAAACAACAGAAGCACGGATTTTTAGCTAGCGTGGATTTTAAGCCACGCCTTTAATAATATCGACCACGCCCTTTTTGTGAGACACTCCCTCAGTTTTTTCATCCCACTTAAAGCACGGGATAACGCTGTCCTATTTACCGCTGCAGGCACCCTGGGGTGGGCGGATCGCAGAAAGCATGGCATTGCTGCCACCGGTGGGGGGAGCAGGGGAGGTCCTTCTGAACATTTTCACTGAGGAAGCTAAAAAAGTTTCATTTACCATACTGGCAAAATGCCCTCAGCCAATCAGAAGCCACTTTTCTTTAATAGAGGAAGCCCCCTCCACTCAAACAGCTCCCACCTTCCCGTCAAAGAGCCTTTATAGAGAAAGGCAGTATTTCAATTTAACAGAAAGAACGGCGGCGCCAGCGGAAGCAAAGTGCAGCCTGCAGCGAGGGAAATATGAAATCCTCAGTGCTGGAAGTGCTGTATTTTCTCATCGAGAAAGTGCTGCTGATTTCCAACTTCAAACTCTTCAGTGTGTCCGAAGATGAAGTGACCCCTGAATGGCACTATGACATTTCTCTATACAAAAGGGGAGACCTGCTGGAGGTGCCCCGCACCCTCTTCGTCCACTTTGGCATCTACCTGGGCGAGGACCGGGTGGCCCACCTGATGCCGGATATCCTGCCCCTGCTGTCCGAGGACCCGTCCCTGCTGCAGAAGGTGGTGACCAACAAGCGGCTGGTGCTGGGGGTCCTGGCCAAGGCGGCCAGCGTGCGGGTGGACTCGGTGCACGACTTCGCCTACGGGAGCCGCATCCTGGTCAACCACCTGGACCGGAGCTTCCCACAGGGGGCGCTGCCCGCGGAGGAGGTGGCGCGGCGAGCCGAACAGCTGGTGGGGGCCGTGGAGTACAGCCTGCTGTGGAACAACTGCGAGCACTTTGTGACGCGCTGCAGGTACGGCAGCCCGGCCAGCCTCCAGACCGACAAGGTAACGTTTACTTGGATTACTAGTACTGCCTAATACCTACAGCGAGTGTGACCGGGCGCAGTGAAAGACTGTCCCCGCGGTGGTTACTTGTAAAGCTTACTTACATACCTCGGCGCAAAATCACAGAGTAGTCAGACATACCTGTCCACTCCCACCGTGTGACGCACGATATCTGCTCCCAGCACACACTGGTGAAGAGCCGAAATCACACGGTGGCAGGGGAATCGCGCCGATAACCACTGTAAATAGTGTTTTTCCGGTTCGTTTTCCGAGGCGTTGAACTGCTTTCAGTGCTTATATCCATTGAGGGGGACTAAACACACCCCAGGACATCGGCACCAGTAGCACTCCGCAACAACAAAAAAAAAAAAATTGTGGGGGGGGGAGGGGTCTTAAGGGCAGGGTGGGGTTCAAAAGTGCCTTTAGGTACTTCTCGGCACAAGTCCCCCCCACCCTCTTCTCACACGGTGAGAGTGTTGTTTGGGTTGGCAGGTATGCTTCAAGAGATACATTATGTGAAAAAGCTGGGATGGAATATATTTAACAAGCATTGGCATAGCCAATAGGTCTCGCCTTTGGGACCTTACAAGTATTTAGCCATGCAGCACATTATCCTATGTCCTACAGCATCTTCTGTTACTTCACGTGGCACTGGTAACAGCCACATACACCCAAGGATGGGCTTCCATGTTATTTGATGAAAATATGATAAAGACTCTTCAAATTTCAAAAAGTGTATTTCTTTAACGAAGGCGCTTTGACACTAATAGGCACATTATAGCACTGCATTCTTAAAAAGTAGTCTGATTTCTTTCTGTCACAGGAGGATAACAGTGTCTATGACCTTCATCATGATCACTGTGAAGAAAACATTCTAGAGATCCCTGGTGAATTTTATGCAAATGTATCCCCATGGTTACAAGGCAAGTCTCAAATAGACAAATTAGGTAGTGACATAGAATCTCCCTATATACACATCGCATGGTCGGAACCCCAATCCCCTGAAGCAGCGCATAGGTGCCCAGTACAGGTGGTAGACCCTGCCTTTTTGAGACCAGATGCAGAACGAAATGCAACAAATTGCTTTTACTTAAAAGGGGCATCGGAAAAGGCAAGGACTGATCTCTGAAGACAAACAACCTTTACAACGCAGTCATTACATCGCACTACATTTACAACGCAGTCATTACATCGCAACATCCTTTACAACGCATGTCACTACAACACAGCAATTACATTGCATGTCGCTACAACGCATGACACTACAACGCATGTCACTACAACGCAGGCATTACATCGCATGTCATTACAACACATACCATTACAATGCACAGTACCCCTACACTATCCAACACTTACCCTACTGTTGCACCCCCTGGAGTTAGAATAGCAATTTTTACCCCTACACTATCCAACACTTACCTTAAATGCAATGTTATGGTATGCGCTGTAATGGTATGCGTTGTAAAGGTATAATGTAATGTAATGGAATGCGTTGTAATGGAATGCATTGTAAATGTAGTTTAAAAAAATCGTTGTAGTGGCATGCCATGTAAATGTATGCGTTGTAAAGGATGCTGCAATGTAAAAACTGCGTTGTAAAGGCATGCTTTGTAAATGTATGCATTGTAACGTCATACATTCTCCCTGAAGGAAGAAATAAGAAAATTCCCAGCTTCAGCCACTCGGAAAGTCAATTGTCTGCAGTTTTTACCTGTGAGGTCGCTGTGTCTGCCCCCAGTAACAACCCGATTCTTGTCAGGTGGTGGGTTTGACGGGCGATAGGTGGAAGCCCTGGGCTATGCATGCGCCATGCACTTTGTAGCAGGCTTTGTATTCTGCAGTTTGCACTGGACTGTGAACGTGCATCGTGCACTCTGTAGTCAGCTGTATGATGAGCAGTAGCCTGCATTCTGTACTGGGCTGTAGGTTAAGCCTGCACTCTGTACCTGGCTAGACAAGCATGCTCTGGAGTCATTCTCGCACCCCAGAAGGCGTGCTAAGGGAATACTAGAAAGAACAGCAATTTCGTAACCTGTGAAGTTAACTGTAAACAGAAGGGTTCCTGGGTGACTTCATCTGTGCTGAGGGAGAGACCGGGCTGGAGAGGGGGAAGTGTATAGTTCCTGGAAATTAGCGCATTTGAGAGAAGGGACACTTCCCTAACACTTTACTTAAGTGCGCTACGAAGGGCACAGACTTCCTTGGTGAACACTGACTAGGGTTTGTCAGGTGGTGGCAATAGGATCGACTGCCTTCAGTGTTTTTGTCTGCTTCAATATTCGGGTTAGACATCGTTAGATGCATTAGTTTGTTTTTATTAACGCCATGGCCCTTCCTGCAATCAGTGGCCCTGGGGCATGTGCTCCGTTTGCCACACATCTGTGATTGCTGCCAGGATACACATCGCATAGATCTTTAGAGATTGGCACTCAGATGTGAGGTGATAATTCAGCAGCCGATGTTTGGAGGCGAGATGTGCCACGGATGAGTTCCCTCAGAAGTCCGGACTCCGGGTAGTACGAGGATGTTCTAGGGGGTCGAAAGGTTCAGGAGCATGCTAGTTTCTTAGAAGATGACATGTTTGCGACCTAGGTAGACACCGGATGGTTCTAGTTAGAGGATGGCTGAAGCGCAGTGTGGCGAACATAAAAAAAGCAATGTTTAAAGGTAAAGCGGACGTTGCGGCGTGCTGCTAACGCTTTTTGTGTAAATATAAAGCAGCTAGAGAATAAAAACAATATTTAAAGTTAAAGCGTGACCTCAAGGTGAGCGCTTTTTGTAAATATAAAGCGGACACGCAAGCACCCACATAAGTGCCCGTCCGTAGTAAATTGTAAACAAGTATTAGTGGCGAGGCTATGGCGCTGCTGACTCGAGAGCGGGAGATCCCGGCTCGAGTCTCTGCTCCGTAACATCTTGTGATTCTGGGAAAATCACATTTCTTCCTGTGATAAGTTGACAATATATATGTGCTGCATGACACAAAAAACGCTCTACTACATAAACGAGAGAGGATCAGTAGTGTGTTGACGAGGGAGAAGAGAAGTGGGGTTTTAAGTGAACTTTACGTTAGGGCTACAAAGGGACAACGGAGGAACGAGGCAAGTATGCGAGGGAGAAGAGAAGTGGGATAAGGGAGGGGGTGGCAAATGGTGAGAACTTTCGCGGCCGCTTTGATGTTCTCAGTGGCCGCGCGGCTCACTGAGAACTTCAAAGCAGCCGCGAAAGTGATCAGGCAGGCTGCCAAACGGTGCGCGCGCCCGGCGCACATGCACTGCATTTGGAGGCCTGAAAAGCACTAGTTTGCACTTCCAAATCCCTCGTTTACTAAAGCTCTCGCCAGAGCAGCGCTAAAGCGCTGGCTCAGGCGAGACCTAAAAATAACTAGTATAAAAGCGGAGCATGTTTTTCTTTACCAAATAATATGTGAACGAGACACCCATTTACCCTCAACGTCATCTCTGGAGGGGTCTATAAGAGAAATAAAGGTCTGACGCTCAGAATGAAGAATCTCTCTCTCACTTTCTGACACACGCATACATACCTGCCAACTGGAAGAAAAATCTCACCGTGTGAGGAGGGGGCGGTGCCTCGCACGAGAAGTACACAGGAGGCACTTTTGAAACCCCACCCGGCCCCTAACCCCGCCCCACCCCCCCAAAAAAAGCTTGCTGAGTCCACTGCCGATGTTCTGGGGTGTTTTCACACCTCTTAATGGACGTAGGCAGTTTCAAAGCCTTGGAAAAGAAGCTGAAAAACACTATTTACCGTGGTTTTCAGCTCGTTTTCCCTGCCACCATGTGATGTCGGCTCCTCACCGGGAGACCATGTGATGTGAGCCGATATCGCGTGTCACAGGGTGGCACTGTGAGAGTTGGCAGGGATGACCATACATGTGCGCACTCTCAGCTTGACATGAAATGGTAATACACGGGTGTCTTTGTGCTGCCCGCTAAAGATGTAAGTAACATTCCAGAAAGTGACAACACTATCTTTTTTTCTACTACAGCTTTATAGGTGCCCAGGACTGAGGTACTTGAAATACTACTCAAGAAAAAACAAACCGAGCAAACACTTTCTTGTCTCAAGGGCTGTGCATAAAAATAATAGCAACCCTATCGTTTTTTTTATTCCAACACACTCTTTGGTCATCTAGTTTGCTTGTGCTGGCTGGTACTGTCTGTATCTCTAAAATATAGATTTACCCAATCTATTAAAATCCCACATTTCAGCAAAAACTGAAGGTTTCGTACAATCAGAACAGGTAAACACAGGCAGTACACATTCCTCTGACAGCATCCTCCGCCACCCCCCTGCTGGGTTCTGCCCAGTTCGCTTAATCTTGTACCTCCACGTCTTGTAAATAGACATACCCTGTTGTCTTCTTGAAACCACACATCTAGTTTCAATGAAGCCTGTTTGACCTGGCATCATTGGCGTGGGTCTCCCTTCCATTTTTCGCTGTTGTCTCCTCTGTTTTTGCTGGTGTTAGATGCTCTGGGCGCTGTGCCACTGCCATTCAGTGCCACAGCGCGAATGCTCCCTGTGTAAATATGATATGTGAATTGGTATATCCATGATTGGCTTATTTGGTTTATCTGTTAGTCCCTAGTAGCGTGGCCTGTGTGTGCCCAGGGCTGGTAAACCAAATGCTGCGGGTGGGCCTGCAGCGCTGGGTTGCACCACCCACAGAAGCAGCTTGTTAAGTGTACCTCAGACCTGCCACTGCAGAGTCTGTGTGCAGTCCAGAACTGCCATCTTGGCTGTGAAGTGCCCACCCTTTCCAGCCCCTGAACCTTCCCTTGGCATCATATAAGTCACCCGATGGTAGGATGCATTGTATGTGTAAGGTAGGACATGCCTTGGTATGTGTGGCATGTCCTGGTAGTGAATTGCACCCAATTTCGTTTTTCACTACAGTAAGGCTACCTGTTCTCCATAGGCCAGAATGGGCAGTTTGACTATTATATTCTATAATCCTAACGGACCCAAGGAACATGGTAGAAAAACGAATTTAGTATGCCTGAGCTCAGGATATTAAAATACATCTTTTAGTAAAGTTTATTTTTCTATTCTGTGTTTGAAAATACCACTTTTAGAAAGTAAGTATTTTGTTGCCTAAGCCTTCCAGTGTGCTCTGCTGTTATGTGTATTGGCTGTCTGGTTTTGGAGGGACAAGGCAGGCTGAGTCAGACCTGGGTTGAATAGAGAGATCTGCATTTGGAGTATGGGGAGGGGTAGCTCCTTGACCTGAATATGGTGGTGCCTGGCAAGGTGAATGCTGGCTCCACCTCCTACTGTGTGTCTGATGGCAGACCCCCTCTCTCTGAAAGGAAGGATGCAGCCTGGTAAACAAAGTGCTCCAGGACTGAGCAGAACTGGTTCTGGCTGGGTTCAGTGACTTGTGACTCTTTAGAACAAAGACTTTTGGGGTATAAATACCTGTGCCCAAACCCCTACAATTTGTATTGCTCCTGGACATCAAGACGAACCTCTGTCCGTGTAACTGAAGGAATCTGCAGGAGGTGACTATCCTTGTGCTTGGATTGGCCTGCAGTGGTTACCATTGGACTTGGAAGAAGAGGGAAAAGGACTTTGAGAGAACTTTTATTAATCTTGCTACAGCAATCACCCAAGGGCTGGGGCACGTTTGCGAGCCGCCGCAGCTGAAAGCGCACAGGAAAATCATTGCGCTGCTGCCACTGAGCGCTCGCAACCAAAGATCATCGCATCGCACATTTGCGGGCTTCCAAGTGCTCGCTAACTCCAAAGATCACCGCATTGAGATCATCGCAGTGCGGATGCCGAGCGTCTGCCATTTTCATCACATCGCATCAGGATCGTCGCTCCCTCCCGGAGCGCCATTTCTTCGCATCGCAACCTGATCGCACATGCAACAGGATCGTCGCCTCGTCTCCCCCCCTCGAGGCAAGGAGTCATCGCATCAGCGGCCTAGCGTGCAGAAGTTTGTCACCTTGTCCCCGCACGCATCAGCAGATCGGCGCCTCGTCTCCTCCCTCGCGGCAAGGATTCATCGCATCGCCAGCCTCGCGTGCAGAAAATAATCGCTACAGCTTCTTTGCGACATTTGGTTTGTTTTGATACGAAATCCAGGTACTTTGTAAGTAAAAGGGTCGCAGAGACCACTGCTTTGAACTGATTCCCCTTTGCACACTTTGAGCTATTTTGCAGCCTTTCAAGAGTAATCCTATTTTACAATATTGTGGCTTTTTATCGTTATTGGTCTTGTGTTAAGTCTATATAAAGATACTTATTTTTTATAACTACTTGTGTGGTTTCCCTTTGTAGTGTTCTTCACTGTGTTACTGTGTATGGTCATAAATGCTTCACACGCTGCCTCTGAGATAAGCCTAGCTGCTCGTGCTACGTTACCACAGGCTTGAGCAGGGGTTATCAAAGGGTGGAGGCCTCCTACTCCGACTTATGAAGAAGGGTCCCTACTTGGACAGTGGCCAGCCATTGCCAACTAGAGACCCCCATTTCTAACAAAGCCTTTTAACTACAGAACTACCGATAACTGAATGCACGTTTGAAAACATGATTGGAAAACCTACCATGTCTGATATCAGCATTTGCTAATGCAAAAACAAGAATTGATGGACGGAATGCTTAACAATGCCACTCACCCCCAGTCAGAAATCTAGGCCTAAATCCATCGTTTTTTTGCCCATCAGCCACCCCAGCTTGGATTCAACCATATGCAAACCAGTCTTGACCCTGCTCCCCATGGGAACAGTACAGCCCAAACTGCTAGTTCAGGTCCTCCCTGGACCGGAAACAAGCATCCTAGGACCAGTTCCCATTCTTATCAGCCAGGATAGCTTGAATCCAGATGCAGGGTTAGCATGATACCCACATCTGAGCATACCGTCTCACTTGGGGTGAGAAATGTAAAAAGAACAATTGATGGACGGAATGCTGAACAATGTCAAACACTCACCCCAGTCAGAAATTTGGGCCTAAATCCATTGTTACTTTGTCACCTCACCACGCCACCCCAGTTTGGACGAGGCATGTGCAAATCAGTCTTGACCCTGCACCCCATGGGAACAGTACAGCCCTAACTGCCAGGCCAGGTCCTCACTAGACTGGAAACGAGCATCCTGGGACTGGTTTCAGGAAATCGCCCCTCATCAGCCAGGCTAGGTTCAATCCAGTGGCATGGAGCACACCACCCACGTCTGGGCATCCCCATCCCTCTTAGGCTGACAAATACAAAAAATAAAATGGAAAAATGCTGTTTTGAATACAAATATATCACTAAACATATAAGTGTTGACAAAGTGTGATTGTAATAAGAACTCCTTTTGGACAACAACAGTATCATTTAAAGTATTTAATACAGTAATTTATATTTTCTCTCGCTTTGGGCCAGGCAAAGTGTTACGAGTTGGAGATTGCTTACATCACTCTGTTAATGAAACAAGCATCATCTTAAGTGATTGCTAACTGCTCTCTAAAGCCTGCATTTTCTAAGCACTGTACACTCAAGAAGAAACCATACAAAATGCAAATGACAGGAACCTGACTTATGCATGGTTCTACTCAGAGCCAGAATTGTAAAACATTTGCTCCGGAAACCTATAAATTGAGGCCAGTGTGTGGCAGAGGAAAGGAGGTGGAGTCACGAGGGGCAGAGTCATGAAAAGTGGAGTCTGACAGGCAATTTACATATTTGTTTTTTCAAAAAGGTTCTGCAAAGAAATTGGCAACAGAGACAAATGTGACAGTAAATCTGTTCCAGCTTACTTAATTGCTCACAAAGAGGCTGCATTTAAAATATCTTGCAGGGTTGAAACACCTGCTGCACAATGCTTGAAATGGAAGCATAGAAGTGCGGGTACTCCTTGTCACAGAGTACCTGTTTGCTGATGAGAAGTGCTGATATTCTTCCATTTAAAATCTTTAGAGCCGTGCGGAAAAGTGCAGTACTATCCCGTCCAGATTAAAGAAGTGCAGGTAGTGAGTACGTAATAGTGCCTCCCCATTTAAGGCACTGCTCCTGCACTGGTCTTTGTGTGCCCAGCAATTTTTATTAATAAGCTAACTCTGGTGGGTAATGCTGTTCCAGGAGAGTTCTGTGTTTTGTCCAGTCACTTGTGACTCTTAAAGTAGCATTGAGAGTAACTGTACCTGCTGCAAAGTACGTCATGTAACATGCAAATCCCAGATTTGTATTTTAAGGAGATAGTTAAGTGGGTTACCGCTTTTGACACAGAGAGCCTTTTGTGACTTCAAGTTCATACATTGCAATACTAATATAGCACAGTGAGCTATGAACCAGTATTAATGAGCTGCATGCATACTCCAAGTTACCCTTATTATTTTCCACCCGATCTGCTGTTAGTCTAAGTTTGCAAAGAAGGGTTCCTTTGGGTAGTAATAAAGTATTTTTAGTACAGATGCACCATGCACGCCAAACAAATATTGTCTACAAGTGTGGCCGATGTGTGATTCTTACACATTATAACCCTCATTGTCTTCTGCAACACTTCCTGTACATTGACCTTCCTGTACATTGATCTGCCCACATTTATATTATTTATTTTTTGTGCGTGCTGGCAAGTTTTCTGACGCCCTACACTGGGATGAGTGACGCTATAAAATAATTTGATAACAAGTAAATTAGTGTCGTTTAATCTGTTGTCTAATTATCCACACACACAGATCCACTGGTATTCCTACAGTGCATGCATGTTTCTTACATAGCTGGGTTGAACAAAGTAAAAAATATGCCTCAAAATCAAGTTTCTCTGAAGTATTTGTGAAATGAGAAGCTGTGTGCCTTTGTTTCCTTCCATTGCATAGGTTCTTTATGGCTCCCAGCCAGGGTGATACTTCAACAATTGCATTTCTGATGGCCCTTTAAGTCAGGCCTTTGTTTTAGATCCATCTGGAAGTACGATGAGAAAGCCCCATTGCCGCCTGCACATTGCTGTTGGTACTCCGAACAGAAGGCAGACAACGTGCAGGCGCTGCTGAATTGTGCCCATATCCAGGAAAGTCCACCAGGACAAATTCAGCATCTTTGACTGGGTCATCCCGATCCCAGATATAACTCGGAATTATCTGCTAGAACTGGGATCTGGTGGGTTCTCCCACATTTCCTGCATTGGTTCTACTGTCACTTTGTGACTGTCGAGCTACCTGCGCTTAGTGAATGCAAAGGCGGGGTGAGAAAAAATATTTAGAGGATTGGGAGAAGCACATGCATCTGGGTTGCCTGCTAGTCACAGAAAATCGAAATAATTTATATTTGGCACTTGGCACTCTGCAGTGTTGGCAGCTTCACGTGCCCCTTGATGCTTCAGCACCCACGGGTGCCACTCAGTTCACCCATCCTTATGGTTGACCCTGCCAGCTGCTCAGTTGTCCAGATTCACAAATGTCCAGCTTCAAACATCCGGATTTATTCCCCAGTCCTACTCCTATGTGTAGAGCAAATGCAAATTTAGCAGGATTCACAAAGAATTCCAGTAGTGTTCCTTAATAACTATCCAAGACATACATTTCCAAGTGTACTTACATTAGTAAAACATACATGTGTGCAATTTTCACCTTGTGGGTATTCTGCATGTGTGAATTTGATGCAGTTGCAATTTCAATTTCTTTTTTTTTTATCCTGAAAAATATTTTTTCTTGTTGAGGAATTCATTCTGCTACATCCCCAATGAAAACTGAGAAGATAGGACAGGAAGGTTCTTCCAAGTCCAAGGTGGTGACTTGCAATAGGTGTCACCAGGTGGGACACTTTAGAAAAGACAGTAAGGGTCAAGACCCTGGACAAGGATCACCAGTGATAGCTCACATGTGATATGTGCTCCCTCCCCATTAGCAGCAGGTGAACCAATTACTCATGCCCTTGACAGGAGTACATTTGTGTGCATTTAGGGAGAGAATTACTAAGATTTTGCACTGTATTCGCATCACAATAGTGACGCAAATCGGTGCAAAATCTTTTTTTCCCTATTTACTTTCCAGTGCTAAACTTGTTTAACGCTGGAAATAACATAAAAGTAATGCGAAGCAGCGCATTGCGCTGCTTCGCGTTACTTTGCGCCATGGGACGTACCAAGAGTGGAGCATGGGCGTTCCCATGCAACCACCCAAGGTTTCTCACGCTATACCCAATTTACTAAATAAAGTAGATGAGGTTTAGCGTGAGAAAACTGCGGTCTTTTCAAGTAGGCGCACTGAAGGAGAAATGCTTTAATTAATCCTTTGTTTTCTGACTTAGCATGCGTGCTGCACTGTGCAGCACGCATACGAGGTGGGAAAAACTTTGCATTGTGTCTGGGCATCATATTTTGTGCAGGAAGGGTACCCTTCCTGTACAAAATCTATTCTAGACTAATGCACACAACCCAGGGTTATGGCGCTAAGGGGTGTGCTTGGCGCACTGCAGCTGTAATCAGCATTGGCGCAAGGGAAAGGGGAGGAGAGAGGCATATCTCTGAAGATATGGCGCTCTCCTGCTCCCTCCCTGTCGCGCAATGCAGCCCAGCTTCGCGGGGGGCTGCGCTGCATGAATTTTTTGTAAATCTTCCCCCATAGACTTTGGGAATCAACTTTCAAAGGGTAGGAAAATACCCACTAGCATACGTTTGATGTTGATCAGCTACTTTTGCAGGCAGACTCGCACAAGAACACCCATGAACCCTCCCCCCCCAACTCCAAATTTGTATAACTACCTACTTTAGACGATATTAACATATTAACAGGATGTCTGCATTTACAAATGCCATTCCCGAAGGTTACATTTTGCCAGGCCTTGATTTTGTGACACTGGATAGGATAATTTATCAGCACGTTTTTTGCCCACTTAAGTTGTTTTTAGTTTTACATAATGTTTTGCCAATTGGATCCAGTGAAATTAGCCAGCAGAGTCATTCACCCAGCACAGGTTCTCTACTATCCCTACTGAGGGAACATGCCAAGCACTGCTTACAGTTTTTGGTGTTCATACTATAGCTGGCTATGTGCTCTAATAATTCATTAACACTCATGGGGGGGTGAGGGATGTTTGTGTGTGGTTAATTGTATGGGCTGGAGGGGGGGGGGCAGAAAATATTGCATTGTAAAGAGAGATCTTTGCACCAGAATGCTTAATTTTTATTCCTATAAATATTCCAACCTTCTGGGGTACTACACCTCTTCCATGCAAGCACTGTGCAGGACCTACCACCCCCTAGCCTCTGAAGGAAAATGCAAAACTATCAATGGGGAATCTCTACCTAACAGGACCCAAGGACTGAATATCCTTTGAGGAAGTGGTTCTTACTAGACAGATGGATGTCTTACTATAAAACCTTCTGTTCAGGGAGTTAAAGTATGTCTCAAAATATGTCCTCACTGGTCAAGAGGAGAGTCCCCACTCATCTTCCCAGCAACCAGCTTTTTAACTAGAGACTACCAGTACTTGGTTGTAAGGACGTGAGACACAAACAATGCAAGGCTTTTCCAGTCTAATGGAAAAAAAGAGAATACAAGGTGCTCCGAGACTTGGAGAGACAGAAAATTAAAAGAGTTCTGGTAGAGCAACCCAGTCTTATCACAAGGAAGTGCAAACAAGCTGAACTCCAGACTGTTCCCTTTCCACAGTTCTCACAGTTCTCCTAGTTCTTGGTTCTCATATATCCTTTATGAGCCAGAGTCTGCCTCTCTTTCTCTTGGTGTCTCCCTCGTATTTCTCTAATTCCACTTTTCACATATGAAACCCAACACATTCTGTTCCAGATTTCAGCCTTATGACATCAGGGATTCTTAGACCCTCTGCCCCATCGCTTTATCACCCTAGAACCTTCTTTCATTCCAGTCATTCAAGAACTCCCACATTGCTTACTTTAGGTGTATGATCATTAGTTATTTCCCTGCAAAGATGAACATTTCAATTCTTCGTTTTGATAAGCTGGAAAAGAAATTGAAATCTTAGGATTGAAGCTGTGCGTTTGTTAAATCTGAAGAGGGCACCTCTGTTATCAGATTTGTACATTTGATGGCAAAATAAGCCTTACAGAAGGAACAGAGACAGAGATTGGTTTTGGAGTGAGAGATCGAGCACATTTTTGCCTGTAGAATTTAAAAGGCACAAGAGTTACTTTTTGTTAATTGTAATATTGAGTAAGAGGACAATGTTCTTCTGGGAATTGAAAAAAAAAACAGGCGGTTTCCGATGCTGGGGTAATTTCTTCTTTTTGGGGTAATTTACATGTATCCGACGTTTTACAGGAAGAAGTCCATGGTTATTCAGATCATTATACAAGCACTCAATAATCATAAACCAGGTAAACCCATGGTTAGATGGGTTTCTTTGACGTTCTGTGATAAGTTTACGAGACTTGTTGCCCTGGTTTTAGATGGCTCTAAGCTCTTTGATCCCAAATATTGAGAAATGCCCTCCCATTTTAACAATTACCATCATATTTCCATGTTAAATGTAGAGTTTCAACTCCTTACTTGAATTTATATTCTGCATATTAAGAATATTCTTTACAACGAATTCGTCCTTCCCAAATCAGTTTTATCAAAATTGAACAATCCAATGTAATTAATTTGATTACTTGAATATGCTTAGTGACAATCCTATTGCAGTGGTGATTTTGTATGGCAAGAAAGTGGTTGATTGGGTTGGCTTGCTCTATTTACCTTGTGCTGTTTGGAAGTTTGGTTTGATATAAAATATTGTTAGTTTGTTACAGATATATTCTGCTGCTGAAGCAAAAGCAACTAGTAATGGAATTGTGTCGGACCTTTGATCTTTACAGCCCTATTTGTCCATTACTGTTTAGAATGTTCTCTGTTTGTGCCCAGTTTCTGCCCACTCTCTTAATATAGGCAAGCTCTAAGTTCAACTACTTTTTGATTGCTTTGTTAGTGGATTTATCTTTTTGGGGTTGTAGTGGGGCATCTACGCCCAGAATTCTTGTAATTCTGGAATGGAAATATGTTTCTGTGTTGATATTGTTTCCAGCAGTTGGAAAGTTCAGATGAATGCTTTATGGAATCTTGAGTGTCAGTCCTTCCAGTAGTGCCAGCTCTGGTTTAGGCTACCTCACAATTAGGCATTGTTTTGATATAACTACAGTCAGGCATTAAAGAGAATGTGATCACCGAGTCATCTAACCATAATTTGGGCTTGACCTTCTTGTTTATAGTATGGATGCCACCTGTTATCATAGGCTTTAATATGTGGCATGACAATATATCTGCATTTAGGAGAAACCTCTGGTTGTATGACATTACAACGCTGCCAAATACCATGCATGACTTTAGCACGCATTTTTTACCATGCAAATTATTACCACGCATATACCTTAACTACGCATGTCTTTACCATGCATTGGAATGTCCATTTAAGGTAAGTATAACCCCTAAAAACACCCTTACCACCCAATACCGCTACTCACCATAAACCATAAAAATACCCTTACCACCCAATTTCCTTACCAACCCCTAAGCCCTAAAAACACCATTACCACCCAATACCCTTACCTTACCCTGAACTGTAAAACACACCTACCCGCCCCTAAACCCTAAAAGTACCCTTCCACTTCATACCCCTACCCATCCCTTAAATACCTTTACCACCCTATACCCCTACCCAACCTAAAGTCCCTACCCAACCTAAAAAAAAAATATATCTCTATCTCTCCCATGACGCGTTTCGGCCTCAACTGGCCTTGATCACATGGCGCACTTTCAGAATCTCGTTGCCTATTTAAAGTGCTATGTGCCAACACACGTGATTACAAATACCATATAGACAGAGAAAACATACTACACAAGTCTGTCTTGTGCTAATCAGCAGATCTAAATATAATTAATATTTCAACATGAATAAACAATTACAACAAATTCCTGTAAAAACATTAATTGTTTAAATTCAAGTTGAAAGTATTACAATTCGGCCAGAATAAAATAAAAACCTGATACTTGTATAATACATTGAATAAAGCCATATCTGTAGGATTCATGAACAATTTTCAATTCACATGTACTTGATCTTTTACTTGGATTTTGGCCGATTTTATTCATCATAAGTTTATCCAAACATAATTATATGGCTGATATGACAGTTCCTAATGGAAACCACAGACAAATCAGCCCATGTGGGCATGCTTGTAACATTACTCTGCCTGCAACAAGTGCCTAGTGCTCAAGTGCAATAGTGCTACTATTTTGAACTTATTGTTCATCAAGTTCTATATGTGCATGTGTAAACAATTCCATCAATTAAAAAGTAACACCGAGGAAGGCAGTTCGCCGAAACGCGTTTGTGTGTATCGGAATAAAGATCTCCTCCGAGCGTCTCCCGTGAGTGCTTATTTCTCTGAAAGACGAGGATTGGAGCGTTGATATATATACCGAAGTATTTTGTCAAGAGTGCTCCTGTGCACCAGAAATCTTAGGGAAACCAGGAACAGACGAAAGCTGACCCAGGATGCAAGTGAGAAAATTAATTTATTTTCGTTTTACAGCAATGCCTGCATGACGCGTTTCAGCCTACGAAAGGCCTTGATCACATGACGCCGAGGCTGAGCAGGAGCAATTTAAAGTGCAAGTGCAAAATGTGTAACGTGCATGATTGGCTAACGCATAAATGGCGTGTTAGGCATGGAAGAAATATATTGGAAAGAATATATATACATATTTGTAGTTCACTTATAGTAAAATACATAAAAGTAACTAACATTGATAGACAGTTGGTAAAACAATCCTTAAAAACAAAGAAAGCACAAATATAAGGTGCGATCTAAATTTAAGGTAAAACCAACGGGCAGTGGCAGTTTAAAACAAACCTTATATGTTTTATATATAAAAAAACTGAACACCTACATATGCAACAACGAAATAGGCTGTGCAAAATACGCAATATGTGCAAATGAGACCCAAGTGGGTAAAATCCTCATCATGTTCGTAGTCAGTGAGCATATATGATACAAATAACCATCATAGATGAACACTAGCATGACTATATCAAAGCGCCAATCAAGATAATGCATAGTATACAAAGTGCAAAAAATAGTGCTATATTAAAAACAATCTTAATATAATATAAAGTAATGTTACAAAAATTATAATTCTTTCTGCATACTAAAAAGGTATGGAGGCTATACATCAATGGAACAATAGATATGGGCATCTTTAAAACTGATGGAAAGAGTTGATGAAAAAGGTATGATTACAGACAGGTGAAGAAATCTTCACTAGCGTTAAGACCCACAGGGGTCTTAGAGTCCAGTTCGAGAATATAGCGGGTTTCTAGCGCACGGAGAAGGGCCTCACGATTGCCTCCCCGTCTCAACGGGGGCACAGAGTCAATGACAAAGAACCTAAGGAGTTCACTTTTGTTGTCATAGCACTCCTTGAAGTGGCGTGCAACAGGGTATGTGGGATCACTGCCATTGATGGCCCGTAAGTGCTGGAGTATCCGCTTGTGGACCTGTAATTTGGTACTGCCAACATATTGCAGGCCACACGGACACTCCAGCACATACACCGCAAATTCAGTCCTGCAGGTAAGGAATTTATTGATGGGGCGAGGGATGTCACAGAACGGAATGCAATATTCCATCTTGTTAGCCCCATGCCTGCACGCTTTGCAGCTAGAACAGCGTTTGAAGCCCTTGCTCGTCTGCAACCATGTTTTAGTCGCAGCACTTTCAGGACTGGATTTAACTAGCGCATCCTTCATCGAACGAGCTTTTCTGAATGTAATGACCGGACTAGCTGACATCAGGTCCCCAATGACAGGGTCATTACAAACGAGGCTCCAATTTTTCTTAAGTACTTTGCGTAGAGCCTGATGTTGACGATTATAGGTCACAATTAATCTGATCGGTTGATTAGTAGGTAAGCTCGTTTCGATAGGCACAGACTTCTTTAAGGCCTCACTCCTAGGGATGCGATTGTCTTTTTGAATTGCACCATCAACCATAGCAACAGTATAGCCCCTTTGCATAAAACGTGCTTTGCTAGCTTGTTGAGCTTTAACACATTCTAGGTCAGTGCTGCAAATACGCCTTATACGCAACATCTCCCCATAGGGTATGCTGCGTATGAGATGTGCCGGATGGTGACTTGAGGCATGCAACACTGTATTACCCGCAGTGGGCTTCCTAAATAGTCGCATTATTAACCGGTCATTGCTGGCCACAATCTCTACATCTAGGAAGCACACCGACTCCTGGCTTATGTTGGACGTAAAGCGGAGGTTAAGAGTGTTGATGTTGAGTGCACTAATGAAATCAAGGGCTGCCTGTTTGGTACCCTGCCATATCAAAAAGATGTCATCGATATAGCGGAGCCATACAATTACATGTTTGGAAAAGGTGTCATGGTGTTGGCCAAAGAGGACCTGCTCCTCCCAGCAGCCCATGTGCAAACAGGCATAGCTGGGAGAAAAACAGGCCCCCATGGCTACACCCCTGACCTGTTGGAAGTATTGGTTACCAGACATAAAGAAGTTGTTGTACAAGCAAAATGAAATCATATCAAGTAACATCTTATTATGATTGGCTAGCATAATGTGTCTATTCCCCAGATAATGTACAATTGCTTTCAAGCCATCAGAATGATGTATGCTTGTATACAACGCTGTTACATCAAGTGTAATCAACCAACACGTAGAGTCCCAAGGGGTGTCTGCGATTTTTCTTAGAAAATCACCTGTGTCCTGCACAAATGACGGTAGGGTTTGAACATGTTCCTGCAAGAATTTGTCAATGTACACAGATGTGTTTTCCAATAACCCCCCACAGGCTGAGATGATAGGCCTGCCAGGAGGCTTGACGGGGTCCTTGTGTACTTTTGGGATGAAATAAATCACCGGGGTGATTGGATGCTCATTCTTGAGGTACTTGAATTCATCCTGACTCAAAAGTCCGGTACTTCTCCAAGCGACCAAACGTGCATAGAAGTCATTCTGTGCTTTCCTCATTGCAGCTGCCTCACACCGTTTATAACAAAGAGGATCATTAAGCTGGCTGTGGGCTTCATCTAGATAAAGTTGACGAGGCCAAAGTACCTCCTTGCCGCCTTTGTCTGATTGGCGGATAATGATGTTGTTGTTTGCATGCAGTTTTTTAACCAACTGGATATACCAGGTATTCTGTGCGGTGTGTTGCGTTTTTTCACGAAGCGTGGATGCATAAAGTTTTTTCATGCCCGCTATAGATAATTCGTTAAAAATGTCTAGATTATCATGCAGCATCAAAGGAGAAAACGTTGATTTGGACTTAAATTTGGTAAGGCCTGACATGTTAGGAATCAATTCATCATTAATACGGCTGGAGCTGGAGTCTTCAGTATGCAGTTGTTGTAGATCTTGCAGCAATTGAAAATCACTGGCTCTAAGTCCATGAAATTGTGTAGCCATAGGCAGAGGTTGGGGTCGTGGTGCTGGAGGATTAAGCCGAAAGTACTTCTGCAATTTCAGCTTGCGAATAAACTTGTATAGATCTATTCGTGTCTTGGAATAACTGAAATTGCTGACTGGACTGTAAGACAGGCCCAAATGGAGGATTTTGATGTCTGCTTGGCTCAATTGAATATCTGTGAGATTTAGAACAGATATGGAGCTGCTTTCTACCCCTTCCAAATGTTGCCCATCTACTGTTTCTTCCATTTTCTGTTGTAGTTTCTTTTTGGCTTGGCGCTTGGAGGCTGCTTGTCGGCGCGCTCTGCGCTTTTGGTTGATTCTTTTACACTGTTGGAGTTTTGGCATCTTGGTCTCAAAGTTTCACGCCGTTCTTGTCGCAAGCAGTCCACCTCTTGCGCTAGGGAATGTTTGGTAAACCCCAAACACATTAAATTACTATGGCGTTCACTGTCAGACTCACTGTCGGGTACTGAGCTCAGGTCAGAGATTGAAGATGCCCCTTGATGTCCTTGATTAGCACTTGAGCCTGGCTCAGATGACACTTGCATTGGAGGTGGTTTGGAAGTTTTTATGGCATCGAACTTCCTAGCAAAGGTGAAAATCCGACCTTCTTGATAATCAATTTTGTCGCGTTGAAATTTAAACGCCTTGCGTTTTTTGATTATTTCCTCCTCTTTGCGAAGACGAAAGACCATCTCCTCCCTGAATTTGACACAGTCAACAGAGGAATCCAAAGCACGGATTTCATTCTCGACAATGTCAATCTGAGTCTGCAGTGCTGCGCGATCACTCTCCGCATATTTGACCAAAATAACCACCAACTTGCGCGATGACTCCAGGTTACACTCCGCCCATTCATTAAGCATGTTAGGGTCAGGTTGCTCATAGCTTGGTGCCAGCATTATTCGAAGCCCCCGAGGGATGCGCCCCACCTCTAAATAACGATTCAAGGAGCGGTGCTCCCACCATTTGGCTTGTTCAGCCTTCATCAACTTTTCCAGACGTTTAAAGATTTCACGTGGGTTAGGAGTTCCACTGATGTGCTCAACTGTTTGATTTATGATGTTTGACCCACCAGCCGGTGAGTCATCGAACACACCGATGGCTGCCTCCTCCCTGCTTCTCAAGGAGTCTGCAGACATGGCGCTGTATATATTGAAACACAAATGTGTACTCACGGGATCTACGGGCAGTTGGAGAAAATCGGAAACTGCCCAAATCCTCTGCACTCCTATATATATTCAACACAAACTTCTTAGTTTTCTCTAAAAAAATAATGCAGCATACCGGACCTCGGAGAATCAGGTGCTCTATTTAATACACAACAAAGAGGCCAGCTTGCTTAATATCTTCAATCTGTCCTGGCGCGTTTCGGCTTCTGTCCAGCCTTGATCACAGGTGAGCTGTCTATGTGATTGCGGAGTAGCATTACATTTTTATAAGCCCAAATAAGACTACTGGGTCTCAGCGTAGTCTCATAATACTGCAATCCACAGAATGCACCATGACAGTATTGTTAGTCTTTTTAATTTATTCACTTGACTGCAATTTGTTTTCCATTAATCCTTTGTGTGGGGACACTGCAGTATATAGATGTATATATGCATATATTACCTACTGGCAGTCGCCAGTGGGTAGTTATAGTTAGGACCTAGTTTCCATAGGAAATGCGTTTATTGATTTGCCAATATCTTTGGCGCGGTTTGACGATTCTTCAAAACTAATGAGGCGCTCAGGTCAGCTCCTGTCTTGTAAGTTTTGGGGTGATTCGACAAGCGGGGGCCAAGAAAAAAGGGGGGGTCCCAAAATCCATTTTAGCCATCTTGATTTCCAAGGGAAACTTTAGACAAGGCAACAGCCCGAACTGCTCAACGGAATTACAACAAATGTGGCGAAAAGGTAGCTCTTGGTTCAGAAAGCGTTCTTTTTGTTAAATGGTGTAAATCCGTTCAGTAGTTTTCGAGAAATGTAAATATTTACAGACATTAATATATGGACACGAAGGATCCGCAAACCCTCCCGATCTCGAGCCCGAGTTCTGATTGGCTGCCAACACTTCAAACCAGGAAGTGTTGGCAGCCATCTTGTGACTCAGTTGAACCGAGTCACAAGAAAAAAGGTTTAAAAAAAAAAAAAAAGGGACCGGGTAGAAACACCCTGACCCCCCTAGGCCTGCGACGTGGGTTGAAACGACAACAATAATCCCTGGTATTCCCCTAACCTGCCAAGCTATTTCTACTCCTAATGTAAAAAGGACATCTGCTTGGACAGACATCCATTTTTTTGGGATACCCTCAAAAATAATAGTTTATGTAACCATTGTATTTGTGTGTATGTCAACTGTGTTTAAGTCTACAATTTGTATGCACTCATGCTTTTGCATATGTTTTCAGACCTTGTTTATAATTGTATGTGTCTCTTAACAGTCCTATGTGATTTTGTGATCTGTTATTTTGTCCATCACTTTACGATATATGATTGATAATATACCGTATTTTCAAACTCTATTGTTTTGGTGTCCTATAATATGTGGTCCATACCAAGGCAAGATTGATTTGCCAGGTCAAAAAGAGTACTTGTGAAAAATTCATGTTCTTGTTAAAGAAATATAGCCTTCCCACAGAATCAGCTGTTGCTGCATACCTCTAAGGACCCCCCAGCAGCAAAGGGGACTTAATTCCCAGCCAAGAGCGCACCAGAAAGCACGTTTACAGAGTGATGTTCAAAGGGGGCGTGGCCTGCTATCGGAACTTAGCACTTCTGCTGTGTGAGACTTACTGGAGGTAATAGGAGGTGTAGTTAGCCCCCAAGGATTTCTTTGGGGGACAACTACCCCATCTGTTACCTTCTGTAAGTTCCTCACAGTGGGATTGCTAAGAGGTCTACAGAGGCCAGGCTCCCCTTTGTCCACCACTCTGCAAACGCACCTCCTGGCACACTACTGGTTGGGGGATGAAGTCCACTTTACTCCTGAGGGACTAAGGGAACAAGAAGTCCTCCTGGTGCCTCCCGTAAGTCCTACACAGCGGAAGTCCTGAGTGCTGGTCGGAGGCCCAGCCCCCTTTCACCACCACTCTGCAAACGCGACTGCTAGTTAAAGAAGCATTTGCAATGCAATAGGTCTCGCATTTGCGAGAGTTAGAGCTATTTGCGTTGTAAATATAAACGTTTTTTACTAATGTTTTTTGAAGTGGAGTGGATGAACGTTGTGTGTAGTGGACTTATGTGGTATGTTGTGCAGTGAAATAATTTGGAGAGCAAGTGTGTGGTATTTAGTGTATAGGAATTGTGTAGAGTGGGATTATGTGTTATGGAGTGTAATTATGTGGTATGGTAATCTGTGTTGTGGTAACCTCAGGTTTAGTCTTCCTCGTTTCCATAGAAGTTAAACTATAAACTCCATGAGACACAAAAAAGAAGGAACCACTGAGGAGCACTTCTGGACCTATTCAAAGGTATGAGCAGAGCCACTGGAATTATGCGGCTGTTCGGCCGCACCGATTTTTGCATAATTATACTTTTTCCGTATTTGCCATCCGCATCATCTGCCGCATAATCTACAGATTTGAACAACAAAAAACTTGTTTCTAGCTAAAACATTGCCAAAAATGCAGCAACAAGTTTTACAGCGTGGTGGAAGGCCCTTTACAAAGCTGGAATGGTCACCTGTTACTTATTGCTTCAATGTGGGTGTTAGATTGGTACTAATGGTGCGTAAACCACTCTTGCTTCATTCTGCACCTCTCATGCTTCTTTCATCTGCTCCTCTCTTGCTTCTTTCTTCTGCTCCTCTCTTGCTTCTTTATTCTGCTCCTCTCTTGCCTCTTTGTGCACATCTGTTGCTTCTTTCTGCACTTCTCTTGCCTCTTTATGCCCCCTCTTGCCTCTTTCTGCACCTCTCTTGCTTCTTTCTGTACCTCTCTTGCTTCTTTCTGTACCTCTCTTGCTTCTTTCTTCTGTACCCCTCATGCTTCTTTCTGCACATCTGTTGCTTCTTTCTGCACATCTGTTGCTTCTTTCTGCACTTCTCTTGCCTCTTACTGCACCCACTTCCCTCTTTCTGCACCCCGCATGCCTCTTTCTGCACCCCCATGCTTCTTTCTGTACCTCTGTTGCCTGTTTCTGCACCTCTCTTGCCTCCTTCTGTACTTTTCTTGCCTCTTTCTGCATTTCTGTTGCTTCTTTCTGCACTTCCCTTGCCTGTTTCTGTACCCCTCTTGCCTCTTTCTGTATGCACCTCTGTTGCTTCTTTCTGCACTACTCTTGCTTCTTTCTGCACCTCTTGCTTCTTTCTGCACCTCTTGCTTCTTTCTTCTGCACCCCTCATGCTTCTTTCTTCTGCACCCCTCATGCTTCTTTCTTCTGCACCCCTCATGCTTCTTTGTGCACATCTGTTGTTTCTCTCTGCACCCCTCTTGCCTCTTTCTGCACGCCTCTTTCTGTACCTCTCTTGCCTCTTTCTACAGTTTTCTTGCCTCTTTCTGCACCTCTGTTGCATCTTTCTGCACCCCTCTTGCCTTTTTCTGCACATTTGATGGTTCTTTCTGCACTTATTTTGCTTCTTTCTGCACCTCTCTTGCCTGCCTCTCTCTGCACCCCTCTTGCCTCTCTCTGCACCCCTCTTGCCTCTTTCTGTACCTCCCTTTCTGCACCCCTCAACCCTTTCTGCACACCTCTCCCCTCTTTCTGCACCTCTCCCCTCTTTCTGCACCTCTAGCCTCTTTCTGCATCTTACTGTCCTCTTTGTGCACCTCACTCTCTTCTTTCTGCACTTCTCTTGCCTCTTTCTCCACCCTTCTTGCCTCTTTCTGCACCACTCTTGCCTCTTTCTGCACCTCTCTTGCCTCTTTCTGCAGTTTTCTTGCCTCTTTCTGCACCCCTCTTGCCTTTTTCTGCACCTTTGTTGCTTCTTTCTGAACTTCTCTTGCCTCTTTCTGCACCCCTCTTGCCTCTTTCTGCACCCCTTTCCCCTCGTTCTGTACCTCTCTTGCCTCTTTCTACATCTTACTGTCCTCTTTCTGCACCGCACTCTCTTCTTTCTGCATCTCTTTTGCTTCTTTCTGCACACTTCCTCCTTTTTCTGCACTTCTCTTGCTTCCTTCTGCACCTTAATTATCTTTCTGCACATGTCTCACCTATGTAGGCATAGTTAGAATTTAGCATTTAAAAAACCTTAAAAATTCACTGAAAAAAACACAGGTTTCAGGGACGTTCTAGTTAGAAATCAGCATTTTAAAAAACCTTAGACATTCACCGAAAAAACCACAGGTTTCAGGGACGTTCTAGTTAGAAATTAGTATTTAGAAAACCTTAGAAATTAACTGAAAAAAACAGAGGTTTCAAGGACGTTATAGTTAGTAATTAGCATTTGAAAAACCTTAGATATTCACTGAAAAAGACATAGGTACGTTATAGTTAGGCTGACATTTCACTTGTAGAAAACCAGAAAAATTCAGCCGTTATAAATAGCTGAGCTAACTAGAACTCGTGCCCCTGCAATGCACTGCTGATGACGTCGCATATTACATCACTCATGACATGGTCAGTGACATCACTCATGACATCGCTGATGACCTCTCAAATGACATGTATTACTTGGTGCCATCCCTTGTCCTTTTTCTGTACTAGAAAAATTGCCTCATAAAACCATCTTGAGTGCCCCCCTTCTATTATTGCACTTTTTGTAACATTTGGACCACTTCCATATCCACTAAAGCAAAACCATCTCTCTGGGTTGAGATGTCTGAATTGGGTTCTCCCAAAAATCTATTTTGAAACCTGAGATCGCCTCTAGAACCCAGGGGCCTCTTGTTATCTCCTCCCATCGGTGAGTAAAAAGTCTCAACCTTCCATCTTCTTTTATTAGGAAAGATACAACAATTGTTTTGCCTACCTTCAGCGGTTGCTGATTTAGCTCTTCCCCCTCTTGGTCTCGATCTACCCCTCTGTGAGTAGAATCCTGGCGAGGTTTGGTAACCTCAACCTTGTCCTCTGGTTCCTTGACTGTACTGTGCATAAAACTGGGACCTTCTTGTTCCATCTCGGCTGACAGCCAGTCCCCTCCTGTCGGCCCTCCCAAAAACATGTAACCCAAAAACATGTCATAGGTTATTCTGAGCTTAGCTCAGAGCGGTGAAGGTAAACATTTATTTGCAGAGTAATTGGATGAAATCCTGACCAAACAGGAGGCCTCCTAGTTTTCCCCCAGCTTCTCTATTAGCTAGCTCATACGGATGGCTTTCTTCCTTTCAGCTATGAGCCTAGCATTCTTATTTTCCAGCATGCAGATTGCCCACTGGCTCCAACCTCTAAGAAGGGCTCGGTCTATATCGGAGTCATTAATATACAACTCCTCTACCATATTCATAATGCGAGCCAGAGTGCCCCACACGTCAAGTAATCAGCTCTGGCATTGCATCGGGCACTGTTCCAGACCCTTCTGTGCGTCTTTACCCGACCTAAATAGGAATGTAATTAGTTCTGGGTCCAAGTTAGGAGTTTGTCCTGCCTTATCGTCCAGCAGTGGTCTGGGGTACTCGGCCCGCATCAGATTGCGGTGTTGTCTTTCTAGGAGGCTCCTAATCCATTGCGATATTAATTTTGTCACATGGCTGAGCGGCCAACACTCTGTGCACCAAGGGTGTTTGATTGAATCGGGGCTAAACATGTCCTGGCCCAAAGGTTCCTATACGGGCCTGGTAGCAGAAGTCCCCTGCAAGTCATCAAGCCTATCAAGGCCATCTTGGGTTTCATAAAGATCGAAAAAAAATTGTCCTCATTGATGTTGAACACATCCAGGCATTGTGTATCCTGGTCCTCTATTGTGCCGTGAAGGACACCATGTCCTTTTGTGCCGCAACGGACACCATAGTCTTTCGTAGCACTGTGGCTACCCAGGTCTCTTTTAGCACTTTGGCTTCCACGAATAGAGTGTCCCTGGGTCTATTTAAATGCCTTGAATTATGAAATTCCTATAAGAAATGATAAATAGTACTTGACTTGAAGTGCTTTGAAATGTCCCCCTTTTACTGCTTTGCAAAATCAGCAACCCTTCCCCCGATAATAATTGCCCTAAAAGAATATCTTTAATAAATTATCCAGTTTAATGTATTCTGACCATTGTCCTACAAAAACACATTTTAAATTGGTATCAGCACACTCACTTGTTTAATTATTTTGAAGGAAAAGCTGTGCCTTTCTGCAGCATGTGATAGTTTTTAGTGCTTCCCATGTGTAAACTCACGTCGTGGGGAAGATGAGTGTGAATGTTCTTTCTCACTCACCCAACCACTAACTTAGAAGAGAATAGTCTAAAGCAGTGTTGCATAGCCTCCTAATTCCTTTTGACTTCAATTTCGTATGACAACACAGTTGTAGAACAGAGGTGACTGGATCATTTGGTGCTGTATAGCTCCTTATCACATAGAGGTTCCTTGCCATATGAGGAATGGCCTCTGACACAGTTTAGCACAGACCCATGTATATTATGCAGCCCCTGGCATATTTCACCAGCTTCCTACAATTATTACGTGTTAAAGTATAAAATGAGGCAGCCATAGCATTATTGAGTGGCCCTTAGCTTAATTGAGCAGCACACCATGGATTAACCAACACAGGACATAATAAAGTGATCCCATGACATCATTGAGTAGACCCCCATTACTGTTAAGCAGCAGCCCATGGTATAATTGGGGAGTATAATTACCCAGAATCCTGTGGTATAATTGAGCATCCCTGGCCTAGTGGAGCAACAGCTCCTAGCCTATTTGATAGAAAACCATGGTGTAATCGAGCAGTGCCCAAACAATTGTAAGGCAGCCCAAGGCTGCTTTGTTAGTTTGCACCGTCTTCATCCATGAGCAGACTAGTTGGCAAAACTAGGCTGCCGCATGCCTTAATTAGGTGGACCATCTAACATAATTTGTTAGCCAACCTGGCCACGAGGGGAGGGGCGGAAGCTCTTGCAGCATGATTTGACAGCCAGTTGGCTTAATTTAGTAGCAGCTCATGGCATAACTTATCTGCCAATTGATGTCATTGGGTAAGGCCCTTTGACATAATTGCCAAGGCCTCCATGTTATGATTGAGTAACCAATGGCATAATATTTCACCAGCACGCCAATCATCCCAGGTGTACTGATCAGTCCTTTGCATTATTCAGTTGATCCTGGGATAACTGAGCAGTCAAAACAACCAAAGGAGGAGTGAGAAGTCTTTGCAATGGGTATATCCTCATCTTCCCGAATATCAATGGTAAATACACAAAAGGAGGGGAAACCAAAAGTTCATAAGGTGCATGTGTGCATCCAGGTAAATCGGTGCTCACTTGACATTTTTTCAGATTTTCAGTATTGTATGGTAATTAGTTACCTTTTGTAACAATATTTCCGGGTGTCTAAATAAATAAATAATAATAAAAATATATATATATATATTTATTTGAATGTGTATGGATGGACTCAACGCGTTTGTAATTGGTGTTCTTAGAGTGGTAGAAATAAGTGAAGGCAGGGGGTGTAGGTTGATTAAAATAACCTCCTAATCGTGAATTTTCTAATAATAAAAAATTAAGGACTGGGTTAAAAATTTGTGTGATGCTCTTTGGATATAATGTTCCCAGGTGTCAATTTAGGTTGACATGTTTCAGCCAATGCATTGCCCCAAAGGGTCATTTGGCTTTCTTCAGGACCTTGTGTTACCCTGCGTGATATCAAATAATAGCCTTTTACTTGTGCAGTTAATCTTGTAGAAAGCATGCACAATATCGTACAGACCATACTTGAAGGACCATTTCCTTATATGGTCATAGCTAAAAAGAGAAAATTGCTGTGTCAAAAAAGGGTACTATCGTATTTGCACACACCCCATCTTGTGTGATCATCTAAGTGTGAATTATTTACACCCTTGATAAAGAGAAGGATCAGTGTTTAATTTATACATAAAAAGATAAACCGACAAAAAAGACCTCAGTGGACACCAACAAACACCAACACAATACTATAACACATATACTAACTACATGTCTAGTTAATTTTATCATCCTAAGGAATTTCAGGTGTAGACCCTCCCTGTATTCAAACACTAGGAAATGAAAACATACATAAGTTGAGTCATTTTTTGCAAGTTTTTACTCCTGAGTTGAGACTGCGTATAGTATCAGAGCGCTTCCATGCTGTTTAGGAAAATCATTAACAAGAAATAACCTTACTACGTCATGGGTACGTGTCTGCTCACACTTGAGCAGTGCCCCTATCTACCTGCATGTTCACTTCCGGGATATAAACCCGCCCGAAATAGGTGTTCCTCCTCATGTCACGTAATAGAGTTTAACCCGTCGTTATTTTTACATGTCATGTTTGTAAAATATCTTAATTATTCGATCTTAAATATACATACTACTCATACACTTTATAGCTCTTATTCTGGTATCTTTGCCCCTTCGCTATGCTCCGGGGACAACTCTAGTTTTACCCTAATAGTGAGCGTAGGATGTAAGTCACGTGATTGGAACTGTAAAAGAAAAATTCAGCGTGAGTCCTTTTTAATTTCTATCTCATCTCCCTTAGTTTAAGGGTTGCTTATGTTATGTTAAGTGCACTTATTACGCGCGCAGATACTCCAAGGAGTGTCCCGGCGCGGCTCGAGACGGCAAACAATAACCAAGCCTTAAGAAAAAAGATGGGTTTTTAGCAGTTTTTTAAAGACACCAATGTCTTCAACAGTGCGGAGCGAAAGGAGGAGCACATTCCAAGCGCGGCCCGCAAACACGACCAGAGAAGCGCCGCCTAACCGATGGCGCTGGAAGCCAGGAATCTTCATCAGCCTAAGGGATAAGGACCGCAAGGATCTCCCCGGCATATAAAACGAAAAGCGTTTCTGCAAGGAGCCGGGGCTTTGCCCATGCAGAGCGCGATGGGCTATGGTAAGAGATTTGAATACCACACGTGCCTTGACCGGGAGCCAATGAAGGGAGCGACGGTAGCCATGTACGCTCTGCCTGGGACCCAGCCCACCCAGCATGCGGACAGCCGCATTCTGGGTCACTTGTAACTTATTGAGAGCATAAGCTGGGATCCCAGCATAGAGAGCATTGGTATAGTCCAGCCGGGACAAAATAAGTGCCCGAACCACCGATTCCCTAGCCGCTTGAGGGAGAAGCGGAAGGAATCTTCTCAGAATTCTGAGGTGACCGAAACAGCAACCTGTCAGACGCTTAACTTGACTGGAAAAGGAGAGATTACAATCAAAGTAAACACCCAAGTTCTTCACGGTCTGACTGTTTGAAGTGGGCGGGGGGAACTCGGGAGGCCAGATAGACTCTCTAAACCCTGGGGGGGAAGTCGCCGAACATCAGAACCTCAGATTTATCCTCATTACATTTTAAATGGGCTGACGCCAGCCACTCAATAACCGAGGAAAGGCACCTCTGCACAAGGGCCACCGAGGTCCCCTGCTTGTCCCAGGTAAACAAAAGTTGTGTGTCGTCGGCATAGGCAATAACCTTAGCCCCCAACCCTTCCGCTAGAACAACCAAAGGAGTGAGGTAGATATTGAACAGGAGGGGGCTAAGGGAGGAACCCTGTGGGACCCCCGTGCCAACTCGAAGAGGTGGCGAGACCACCGGGGGTATCCAGACTTGCTGGAGCCGGCCATCCAAAAAGGACTTAATCCAGCCCCAGACCAAGCCCGACACCCCAATTTCCGTCAGTCTGTCAAGCAGCAGTGAGTGGGGGACAGTGTCAAAGGCCACCGACAGGTCAAGCAGCACAAGGGCTGCCTTCCCGCCGGCGTCAAGGCACTCACGAATTGCTTCCGAAACTTCCGTGCTAAAGGAGGGGCGGAAGCAAGATTGGGCTGGGTGAAGAAGATCCGCACTCTCGACAAACTCCGACAGCTGTCTATTCACTATTTTCTCACAGACCTTAGATAGGCTAGGGAGGAGAGAAATAGGCCTGTAGTTCCCCGGAGTCGAAGGATCGAGAGTAGGTTTCTTCAGTAGGGGGAGGATTTTGGCCTGCTTCCAACAACTAGGAACCCTGGCTTCCTGCAAGGACAAGTTAACGATATAGTTGACTTCCACATTCACGGTCTCTGCCACAGAGGCCAGAAGTCTTGCCGAGCATGGGTCGTCCGGAGAACCGGACTTCAGACCTTGAAGGATTCTCAGAGTGCAGGGCAAATCCACCAGGGAGAAATTAGACAGGGAGTGATTAGAGGGCATAGCTACAGGAGCGGTAGCCGATGAGTCCAGAGGAGCTGAGGGCCCATCAGAGACAGCCGGGCAAGAAAAGCTGCCTTGTATCTTTAAAATCTTATCCCGGAAGAATGTAGAAAGCGTCTCGCACCAATAAACTGTCGCTGGTAGAATGCTGCTCTGCGCTACAGGAGACATAAAGCTATGGACAATTGAGAAAATCTCCTTGGAGTTGTTCTGGGCCTGGTCGATCCGGATGGCAAAGAACGCCCTTTTTGCAGAGGAGATAGCTTTATAGTAAGTTTTCTGGCCCTGTCTGAGCTGAGCTTTAACTGCCGGGCAGTAGTTGCTGAGACGCCAAGAGCGCTGCAATTTCTTGCAGCCCTGCTTGAGATGACGCAGGTCCTCCGTAAACCACGGTTTGGAGGGCGAGTCCCTTGTCTGTCTAGCCGAGGTTGGTAAGGCAATTGCCAAAGAGCCCTGGAGCCAGTTGGAGAAGGCAACAAGACACTGATCCAGATCTTGTGGCAGGGACAGCCTGTTATCCTCCAGCGCCCTGGCGTAGAGGATGGGGTCAACCTTCTTGAACGCCGGTTTGTGACAGACCATAGGTCTAGCACTGGGAGAGGACACTGCCCATGAAAAACCAATTAAATAATGATCTGACCAAGAGACTGGAAGCGGAGCTTTGATAGAAATAGGAAAGTTAGAAAAGATAGGGTCGAGAATATGGCCCCCAAGGTGAGTAGCCTGATCGACCCATTGTGAGAGCTGTGCTGATTGGCAGATATCGAGAAGCTCACGTGTGTCCCTAGAGTTCTTTTGGTCAAGATGGATATTGAGGTCGCCTAAAATCACATAGTGGGAAAACTGCAGAGCTCTCATGGAAACCGCCTCCACACAGGCCTGAAGGAAGGCATGAGCCACTCCCGGCGGGCGGTAAATCAAGGAACCGCCAAGAGAAAAATGGGCAGAACAACGGATACTGAAATCCAAGACTTCACAGCCGCCCCACGTGCTGAGAGAGCACTTAACCAGCTCCCACATCTCTTTAAAAATGACAGCCAACCCCCCGCCTCTCCCTGTCGTCCGGTCTAACCTGCTGATTTTATACCCCGCCGGGAAAGCCATGGAGACGATCGGATCGGAGGAGTTGTCAAGCCAAGTCTCCGTAACAAATAGAAAGTCCAAAGATTTGTCATCGAGGAGCTCAAACACCTCTAAATGATGATTTTTCAGGGAGCGCACATTAAGCAGCGCCGCCGAAATGACAGAGGCATTAGGAGTTTTAATGGACGCAGTAGAGCCCAAATCAAGCCGAAAGCCACAAGCCCTGCACACAAAATCTCGAGCCCCGTAGAGGTTGGGGAAGGTCAGAGAGCTACAACAAGACCCCCGCAGCTGATGAAGACACTCACTAGAAAAAGACCGGAGGCGAGGACCGTTGTCCCTGAGTTGGGCAGCATGACTGGCCCCGGCCGCCGACGAGCTGCTGACGGGCGCAGACGGGCTTGCCTTAGGCGTGACTTCGGCGCGCGGGCAGCGCGCCCGCTGCGCGAACGCGCAGCGTGCATTTATATACTGGCGGTGGGCCGGAGTCTAGAGCGCCTTCAAAACAAAATGGCGCCTAGCTCCGTGTCGCCGGAAGTGAGAAACTCTCACGACAAGTAGAAAGAAGTTAAAGTGCCCCCACATTCAATATTCCTCAAGAGTGTGCAAAATAAGGCAGTTAAAAGTTTAAAATGGAACACACACAAAATCACGAAAATAGCAGCAGAACAGTGAAAAATCAATTGCAGAGTAACAGGGTTAAAATTTATGTCAGCCCTCATTTATGTTAATAATCTAAGCATTGAGACAGTATTATGCATCCCACGGTGTCTTCTGTTTCTATAATGTCTCTCTCTCCTATCAGTTTACAGGATGCCTGGTGTATTGTGGGACATTAAGTTTTTGACTCATAAGGTTTTGTGCACAGAGGCCTATATTTTCGTGAAACATCACTCAGACAATTCTAGTTATCCAGTGATCTTTCATTTGGCATCTAGAATGGTCTTGCTTATTTATAGATGTGCCTCCTAATTAATGGGAGTAGCGTCATAGTATAATGTTCCATGGAATTTCATCATTTAACGCTATTGTGTGTGTGGAAAGTCTGTGCACACATCTCTCTTCTTTTTCACACAAGATTCTCTCAACATTTCTGTCCTCTGTAGTCACATGTTCCGAGACTGTCTCATCTATTTTGGTGGTATTTTGTTTACATCTTATGGGGTTTCTGTGTTCTATAATGCTTGTGCTTATTTTCGGTCATCATACCTGTATACTTAAGGTTGCGAGGGCACGTAATAAGATAGATTACTTGTTTGTTGTTGCAATTTGTGTGCTTTCTCAGTTCCCATGGGATGATCAGTCCTAGGTCTATCGTTTTTGGCTGTTGATGTCAAGTGACAAACACTACATTTGCCACAAGGATAGTGTCATATAACTGTTGGAAGTCCAAATAATGATTGTATTGTCTGTGTCCGTCTTTTTTGTTGTTTCGGTCTTGTGTGTACCAGACTATCCCGTAAGCTCTATGTTCTTTTATGGGAGTATTATTTCCACTTTCTGCTTCCTACATTTAATATTTTCCAATTGTGTTGAATACTTTTTTTTAACTTGATTTGATGCTGTATTGTATATAGTGACACATACTAGTGGGGGGTTAGGTTTTTCACAAGGAAAGATTTCCAGGAGTGAATCTCTGTTTGGTTCCTTGCTAATTCTTTTGACCTTTGGATCATGTGCTCCGGATATTTCCTTGCTCTTAGCCGATTAGCTGAGTCTCTGCTTGATTTTTTAAATCTTTAATTTGGCTGCAGTTACATCATAGATGGAGAAATTGACCATATGGAAGATTCTCATTTAACGGTTTAGGATGAAAGATATCAAACCTAAGAAGGTTGTTTTTTGCTGATGGTTTTTGATAGGTGTCTGTATGCAGCTTTCCATCATTACAGAAGTTAGTAACGTCCAACAACACCAGTCTCTCCTTGTCTATGGTGTTGTTGAACTTGAGGTTCCTCTCCTGTCCATTTAGCCAGTCAACAAAATTCAGTGCTGACTCTCTCTTCTCTCCATATTACAAAGATATCATCTATGTACCTCTCCCATATGGACACGTAGTTCTTAAGAAGGATTCCTCTCATGTAATATACATTCCATTTCCAGATTATGGGCATACAGTTCTGCCACGCTTGGAGCGAAAGCGCTTCCCATATATGTCTCATGGATTTGGAGATAATTCAAAGAATTTTTTTGTCAAAGCTAACCCCGCACATTCCATGATGAATCCTTTCGGTGTTGTGTACTACCAGCCTTCTTTTTGTAGGGTTTTTCTTATCACTTCTAATGTGTCCTCCTGTGGGAGGCTAGTATACAGACTTTCTACATCTAGACTCATCAGTAGGTGACTCCGAGGGTCGTATTCGAGATCTTTTATCAGCAACAGCAAATCTTTAGAGTCTTTTATGTATGTTTCTGTTCTTTGTATAATTGGTTTAAAATAGAAATCACAAAATTGGGACAGAGGTTCCAACAGAGATCCAATATCTGATACTATGGGTCGCCCAGGTGGGAGATCCTGATTTTTGGGAGCGTATAAAAATATGGTATTCGGGGACTTGTGTTTCTCAAGAAATCGCCCTCTGACTTGGTTATCCAGCCTTCAGTTTCCGCCTCTTCCACCATATTTGCAATTTCAAGTTTAAGTGAAGGTGTTGAGTTGGTATTGATGATTTTGTAGTTATGTTCATCACTTAGCAATCGTAAGCATTCCGTTTTGTAGGCATTGACACTCTGGATTACTACCCCTCCGCCCTTATCATCGGGTTTTATTATTATATTGCTGTCATTCTCTAGTTTTGTGAGAGACATATGTTCCTGATTGCTTAGATTATAAAAGATCTTTATTTTGTATGCGTCCAGATTCACAATATCTGTGTAAACTGCCTTCTCATAGGTCAGTATGTCTACTGGTATTGTGTTTGTAGGTGGATAGTATGTCGATGTATTATTTAAAAAACATTTTATTAGGCCTGTATCTGAAGTCTTTGGCGTGGTCTTGTTCGCCAAAATGTACCTTTAAGCGTAGTTTATGAAAGAAACGCGCTAACTTGCAATGTAGTCTAAACTTATCAAAAAAGGGGATGGGAACAAAACCTAGTCCTGTGTTCACTACTTATATCTGCATTGGTGTTATGGTTTTTCTGATACAGTTGTGACTAGATTGTGGATGTGCTCACACCCTTTTGTGCCGACATGCTCCTGGTATGTACTTGAGTGTCTTTCTCTTCCTAATGGACCCTGTTGTCCTTTCTCCTCCCTCCCCTTCGATTCTGGCCTCTTCCTAAAAAGGGAGGCGATGAGTGGTCTGGAAATTGGGGGGAAACGTGTTGAAGAGAGGTGCCCATGGTGGCAAGTGTGGACTTTGTGGGTTAAAAGGGGGTTGGTAATATCTTTGTGCAGGAAAAGGAGGCGGTGTTGGATAATTATATCCTAACCATGATTGTGTCCATGGTCTTCTCTTGTTTCTCTTTCTAGTGGTCCATTTATGGTCATTGTCACTTCCCCTCGATTCTGAGTCTGTTAATCTTCCATCTGAGGAATTATTACCAGACGTATCAGAATTGTACCCTGTTGGAACTTTATAGTCTGCATTAGAGTGTGGGTATGTTTTGCTAACTGCAAACTGATATCTAAATATATTTTTATATTTAGACACACAAAATATTGTTACAAAAGGTAACTAATAACCATACAATACTGAAAATCTGAGAAAATGTGAGGTGAGTACCGATTTACCTGGGTGCCTTGATTTACCAATCTCAAATACACTGCACACATGCACCTTATGAACTTTTGGTTTCCCCTCCTTTTGTATAACTGAGCAGTCACCTGATGGTAAAATCAAGCAACCCTAGGAAACTGACTATCAACATGGCATCTTGCAAAACTATAGGCCCATGGCAACAGAGTCCAACAACAGAGTCGACCTAGGGCATATTTGAGTTCCTTCAGAATTAATTGGGCAGCAGGCAATGTCATGATTTTGCAATGCAAAACTGTCCAACTCCTTGCATAATTGAACACCCCATCATAATATGAGGCAAGATCTGGTAATGTTAAAAGACAATAATCATGGCATACTGATATCTAATGAAAAGTGACAGCTGGAGAGCAGACCTGGTAATATAAATTCAAAATAGACGACAGTGGAATGATATTTGTTGGAGGCAAATAGAATGAAGCGTAAGGTCACACTAAGATGGGTGTTTTTGGTAAAATGGAATACAGTTGGCTTGCTGAATAATTCACGTTACATTCACTGCATTTGCTGAGTGTCTCTGGTAAACCAGGTATCTCATAGTGAGTTGATCAATATGTTGTGATGTCCCAAACCGTTCGCTTTTAGAACTGGGCAAATATATATATATATACACACATTATGCATTCTACACTTCTGCAGTCTTTCACCAACTGGCAGTCTTACATTCAGAAAAACATACTTTCTGTAAAATGGTATCTGACCGTTCCTAGGGCCTCATTACGATGACCGAAGGCCGGCCACCGACAGGCTGTCGGTGGTGGTTCTTCGGCCATCTCACTAGGGATCTCCCTCCGCCATATTATTATAGCATTTGGATGTGTGGCGGTTGGAAACACCGACCGCCACGGTCCCAACAGGCTGTCTTTATCAGACCGCTGGTCGGACCTCGCTGTATTCCCTGACTGCCGTAGTGGTTACAATATCCCTTTCCGCCGGTCGTTCTGTGGTGGTCAACCCGCACCAAAACGGCAGGCATAAATGGATTTGGGTGCCCGTAGCGGGCCCCGCTAAGCCCCTGGGCCATGGACATAGGCCCCAGGAACCACCTATGGTGCCCCCTACATATCCCTACAATATGTGGTAGGCACCACATGGTGCCTGCCACATAATGCAGGGATATGTGTGGGGTGTCTGTTTTGTTTTGTGGCATGTGCTGAAATATGCAATACAAAACATGGGTAATGTGACCGCCAGGGTGGCGGTCACATCCTAATTTGCCTTGTAAGCGGGCGGTCCCAAATACAAAACTATGGCGGACGGACTTCGTAATCAGCCCCTTAGTGACAAGAAATTGCATATGGAAATAACCATGACAATTTTATAAAGTAAATGGTACAGTCACTAGCAATGGCATACCAGAGTGTGCTGGGCCACTGACAATTACAGTCTCAGGCTTGTAATTGCTAGAATATTAGAAATAAAATGCGACAAAAAGTTGCACTGTAATGGGGGAACTCTTATGAACACTAGAGTAGAGATACTGACAGCCACCTCAGCATGTAATATTGCACTAACAATACATTTTGGGTGTTTTTGAAGAATAACCTACTGCCTGCTTTGGCAGTTGCTTAATGGACCACTGGAGAAAACATTTTTACATTAAAAGGTATATATTTACATGTGGCTGTTCAACACTTGCTAGTGGTCATTGTTTGTTTTTTCTAAGCATCAACCACTGGAAGGGCTCTCGTTTTGAACCCTGACATTTCTTCTTAAATAGCTCTATTAAAACAAGAATATGGGGTAACCGGTGTAAAGCATACGTCGACCTTGCCCTCCTCCTACTTTCCTTGTGCCTTGAGCCCTTTGCTTTGGGATTTCTTAATGTTCTTCATCTCACTTCCCTCTCATACACACTTTATGCAGAATTTGTGACAAATAATTCCCTGCAGCCTAATAACAAATGCACTGTGTTACATACTCTGACAAGAACCACCCAGTCATTTGTTACATTGTACCATGAAGCTTTCTTAAACAGATACAAGAAGTAAGATAAGAGGCATCTAGGTGCAGGCACTGACTGCCATTAACAAAGGAAAGAGTGAAAGGCACACTTTAGAAGATAGGACAATCAGTAGAGAAGCACTTGCAGTATCAAGAAGAAGCATTCAAATATTTGAATACTTTTGCGTTTGCTGAACTTTGATCAAAACCTTCCAGAAGAGTGATCCAGCCATAGCATAATCCCCTGAGGATTTTGGAAATTGAGTCACACTAACTCCAAGGCATAGTTCTACTTTTGTTAGCGCTTATGTTTGAAGTGGATAGAGACACAGCCAGTGCTTCAAAGGGCTGCAGTCCTTGCAACTATGTTAATGAAGAAGAACAGGGGAGAGGAGTTGGCCTAATGGCTAGGGCACTCGACCTGGGGAACTGGGTTCGAGTCTCGGTAATGACGCTTAACATCCTGTGAACAGGAAGAAGTGCCTTTTATGCACTCATTATCTTGTTTTTACTTAGTTATTTTTTGGGAAATGAGATTGCCCTCACCTTAGAATGCCTTTCTTGTTCGCAATAGAAAAATATAAGAGTAAAGGCAGACACACCGGCTTTCCATGTCTCTCTTTTGGTGTAAAATAACAAAGGTGATATGTGGATTGCTTACAATAGTCTCAGCCACTGCAAATTTCTCAAGTCGCATCCTAGTCCATTATTTCCTTGACAAATGTGCAGGGAACAACCATATGAAAATTATTCTTAGTCCGGTTTCAAAAGAAACAACCTGCACAAGCGCCATACCCCCTCTGATAGAGAAACATAATCAACCCAAGACCTTTTTAAGCCTTGTCAGTGAGTTGCAGCTTTGATCAAACAGCATAGCGAGCAGGGGGTCCATTACTAGACATACCCTTCGTAGTTAGAGTGTCACATTAAAACAACAAAAAGTGATGGGTGGAATTCTTGCAAAAATTCAGCCAGTGTAAGTCACTGATGGAATCATTTCAGTTCTACTTTTTTGCCTCTTACGTGACTCCATAAAGGAAGCAACCATATGCAAGGCTTCTTTGCTATCATCAATGTTATCCTTTTTTTTTTTTAATCAAAGCAGAACGTGTTTGGTTCACTTTGCTGGTTAACACAATGTCTACTCTGATTAGTACAGTGGAAGGTCTTACCCGGATCTTTGCTTTTGTGGGCCCCTTTGGAATCTGACTGCGCAAGACACCTATCTATTGATGATAAAAACCTAAGCAATGAGAATTGTACCTTTCCCTTTTTTTATTTTTATTTTATTTAGCCACAAGGTACAAAATGTATACATTCCAAATACAAATCCATCAGAGCTTTAGTTATTTATATAACAATAATCCTTAGTGGTTGACTGCAGCTTTAAAAAGATCATTCTAATAGCATTTGTCGGATTCTTGTGGAGAGTAACATAAAAGATATAGAGAAAAACAGAGAAACATATCAGGAGCAGTGTCCATCGTTGGAATACATCTTCCCACTCTTCATTTTATAGACCATGTATAAAGCAAACTTATCTAAACCCGTCCTACCTCACATCTTCTGTTAAACCATTGGATCAAAGGTGCCCAGATCTTGTATCCTTCCTCCTTAGCTCGCCTCCCCTTGTTCTTATATAAAACCATTTCCTTATTATATATATTCAAAAGCCGATGAAACCATGCTATATACCCAGGGGATTCGGAATCCTTCCAAGCTGTGGCTATCAGTAGTCTAGCTACCGCCACTGTAATAAATACAAAATCTTGTTGAGCCGATGATAGCCCAGCTCGACTGTCTTAGCCAAATAACATTAATGATGGGCTTAAAGTAATCTGCTTATTAATTGTTTGCAACCAAAGCTTTTCCATACCTATTTTCAAAGAAGCCAATTTGCTACATGTGCAAAACATATGTATAATATCAGCTGGGCTGGCTTGACACCTTGGACAATTATCATTTTCACGTTTCCCCAGTTAAACAGCTTTGCAGGGGTATAATACAAATTGAACAGGATCTTATAATGCTGAGCTTTGAGCTTTGCAGAGAGAAATATGTTTTTACCTATTTCCAATGACATATCTAGGTCTACCTCATCATCCCCCAGTTTTTCAGCCCATTTTGTCCCTACTTTTTCCAAGTCATCGGGGAGAGTTTCCATCAGAATATTATAGTAGTCCCCAATCCTCGCACCCATCGATAATTCATATCCAACACTGGTATTGCCCCAAGTTTAAAATATCTTGAGGCCAGGGTTCTCAGGCAGCCCCAGATTTGAACATACTTAAACTGAGACCTAATATCTATCCCCATTTGATGGGCTGATTCGGGGAAGGGTATGGCCTCTAGTTTATCATTATACAGACTAGCAATCGTATCTATGCCAGCCCGTTCCCACCCTCTAGCCATACCATCATATATTGCTGTTGGAAAAGCTGAAGAGCCCCATAAAGGGTATACCCATTATATTTTGGGATTTTCAGTGCTCTCCTGACTTTAGTCCACACCTTCCAGGTCGCTTTTAGGCATTTGAACTGGGTCTTTTTTATAATAACTGGGTTCAAGTTGTTTTAAAAACAAACCTGTAGCTTCCTTACCTATGGCTAAATGATAGATGGAGGGTAGGTCATCTACTTTCCTGGGCCTGCCTATTGTTAGCAAGGCCCCCGTCTGCTGTAAAGTTGCTGCCCAATAATAAAATAGCAAATTTGGGGCAGCCCAACCCCCTTGATCTTGTAAAAGTGTCTCCAGTCTTAGGGCACACCTAGTTTTCTGATAATGCCATACAAAGTTTGATAACGTAGAGTCCATTTTCTGAACTGCAGTGTCCGTCTGTTCCAGGGGGATAGAGCGGAGCAGGTATAAGATTTTCGGGAACACTTTCATTTTCAATACATTGATTCTACCAACTATTGTTAACTGCAGTTTCTCCTTTCGCCTTCGCTCTCTACCTACATCATCCAACACTGGATCGGGATTATTTGGCCATAGCGCATCCAGATAAGATCCTATCCTAATCCCCAGATATACTGCTGATTCAATCTGCCACTCATCTTGCATATTGTAATGCTTTGTACATATTATCTGTGTTTTACCCTTATTAAGCAGATATCCTGACCTGCTCCTACATTCCTCCGCCATCCTCTCAATTTCTTTAATTGCTATCTCAGGTTCCGGTGTAATGATAGCAATATCGTCCACGTAGGCCAATACCTTAGTTTCATAACCATTAGATATTATTGGTTTAATCCTGGGATTCAAGAGAATTTGAATAATAAAAGGGTTTAAATAGATAGCAAAGAGAATTGGGGAGCATGGACAGCCCTGTCTTGTTCCCCCAGATACCTCTATCACCCCAGATGCACTTCCCATCACCTGTAGTTTTGCGATAGGTCTATAATACATCGCCCTGATGGCTGTAATGGAACGAGGTCCGAATCCCGCTTTGCATGCGAATCCCATAGGTATTGCCAAGCTACACGATCAAAAGCCTTCTCGGCATCTAAGAGGATCACAGCCATTTCGTCCCCATTCGCCTCTGCTATATCCAATAGCGCGATCACCCATCTTATGTGATCGGTAGTTCCTCGGCCTGGTATAAAGCCATGCTGCCATGGTGAGACTACTTTGGCTATGACCCTCTGAAGCCGGTTAGCTAGAGCCTTTGAATAGATCTTGGCATCAGATTTTATCAAGGAGATGGGGCAATACGAACCTGACAACTATGATGGTTTCCCCTTCTTGTGGAAGATTATTATATCAGTTTTCTGCCACGACTTGGGTGGAATTCCTCGATATTGCACATCCAAAAAGAGATCATGCAATAATGGCGCCAGATCTTGTTGAAGCAGCTTATAGAGCTCAATTGGAATTTTATCTGGTTCAGAAGCCTTCCCAGAAGATAAGGAACATATCATCAATGTTATCCAACGACCTAAAAATTTAAAAACTTTATACTATAGTTATAATAATAAACAATAAACATGGTTCACACCACATCAAAGACAAGGATACTATAAACATCAGCACACAACATTTTAATGAATTATACACGTTAGCTGAAATATTTAGGTACTTATTGTAGATTATTTTTTGTTCTGATATTCTTCATATCCTTAAAAGGCAAACTAGTCTTCTCAGCCTTAAGTTACCCATTTACTCTCGAAGACAAAATTAACAAGCATTTGCAATGCAATAGGTCTCGCATTTGTGAGTGTTTAAAGCTATTGGCATTATCATGTACAATGCCAATAGCTCAAACTATCGTAAATGCGAGACCTATGCAAAGAAGCTACTGCCAATGTCCCGGGCTGCTTAGAAAGTATGAATGTTGCAGGAAAGCATGTCGTGCCTGCAGTAGGAGAAACTACCTAACCTAACCCGGCGCCGGGGATCAAACCGTAATTGAACCCCGGAGTCAGGCACCCTGGCCGCTGCGCCACACCTCTTCTTAAAAAGTGATTTTAACATCAGTCATTAGCTGAGACCCATTCACTGAATGAACCTATCGTGGCTCCGTTTGTCGGTGAGACATACTGTGAACATTACTGACCTCTTGAAAACTCCAGTGACATCACTCACTTGGTGAGAGCTAGCGTGGCATGAGATGTGTTGTGAGATGATCCACTTCATGAGACGTCATTCCCTTGGTGATCTCCATTGTGAAATCATTCCCTTCATGAGAACTGCTATGACATCATTCACTGGGCGAAATATATTTTAATACAGTTTACTGGTGAGCCCTCCTGTGACGTCATCCACCAGATGAAACCAATTCTAGCATAATTCACTGAAGGAGACCTGCTATGATGTCATTCAACAGTTGAGACCTAATTAAGGATCGTTCTTTAGATTAAACATATTGCAGCGTCATTTCATGTTACAATCTGGTGCATCATTACTCAGCAGAGGAAAATTAGGGTAGCACGATTCACTGGACGAGATCTATTGTGACGTCATTCACTCCTTGAGACATACTGACACCATTCATAACACAAGACCTATTGTGCCCTATTGTGACAACATTCACTTGATAAGCGATATGGATGAGACCTACGGTCACGCCTTTCACCGGATGGATCGATCGTGATATCATCCAAGCGACTAGACGTATCGGCTCATCTTTCACTATACAAGAATGACTGCTATGATCCTCAGCTGTGAGAGGTTTCGCTTGCCTTCGGATACCGAGGGCAGGGGACAGGGTATTCCATGTCAGTCTGTAGTGAGAAGAGAGAGGGGTGTGGCACTCTGGGGCTAGTCTCGACCCAAGGAGGTACAAAATATTAAACCTCAGCAGCCTTCACTCCGGGGTCTGTGGTTCCGGTCTTCCCCGCGCCAAAGCTTGGGGTTGTAAGGACGGTGTCACTGTAGACACATTACCAGATGATGGGTGGATGGATGTCGCCTCGGTGCCAGTGGGCACTCTCACGCCGGGCTGCCATGATGCGGCAGACACCCCATGACTCAGGGACGCTCTCATCTGTATGGTAGGCCCTGGTGTGAGATGCCATGATGGAGATGAATACGAGAGCTCAGTCAGCTGATGGCAGTCTGTGTGCGAGAGAGACAAGCTGTCAGCTGTGAAATGTAGGGACGGCTGCCTGACATGCGAACGGTGAAAGGAGGGAGGGGGCCGGCCTGAAGGAGTGAGGGCGCACGAGGAGGTAGGGCTCTGAGGCGTGAGGAACGGTACCCCGAGGCGTGATATGGAGCGAGCAGATGGCAGTGACGTGGCTGAAGAATCAAGAGTGAAAGAAACCAGCTGAAACCTGAGGAGTGAGAGAACACGAGCAGCTTTGTGAGTGGGAGAAGAGGGGCTGAAGTCTGGGGCATGACGGGCTGAGGAGAATGAAACCTGATGTGTGAGAGGGGAGTATGAAACGAAACCCTGATGTGTTAGGGTGAGAAGGGGAGTGAGGAGGTTGAGGTGTGAGGGGATGAGGAGGCTGAAACCTGGTGCGTGAGTGGATTGATGACCATAAGAAGTCTGGACTCTCAGGTGCAGGGGTGAAGGGGAAACCGGTGTAGCAGCAGTGCCTCGAAGATGCGTCCTGGTTGCTAGGCGACGTCCTGCAACCGCCGATCGCGGCACAGCTCCTTCTTCCTCCGGCGATGAAGTCCCACTGGGCGGCTCCCCTTTGAAACAGCACTGCCTAGTGGATGCGTCCTATCCAGTATAAATAACAAGGAGGAAGAGACGTGGCGAGATGACGTGCGCAAAAGTGTGCCTAAATATTTTTAAAAGCGAGTCTTGATTAGTTGTGGTTTGTGCGCACGTACACGTGGAGTTGGGGAAATATAAAAACGAGTGGTGCGCGCGCCACACCAAGACATCTATTTCCTATTATCACGCACACCTCTGTGCACGATAATTGAAAACAGATGTCGGGCCTGTGGGTACCCGACACCAATAGGCCATGGGCGGAGCAATGCGCCCGCCTTTGGCCAATTGCATGCTGTCTTTGTTAAAAAGACGCACGCAAAGGCCAATAGCGTGTTCCAAAAGGAAAAGCACACGCACGAGCGTGTGCGATTCCTAGGTCAGTTTTGAAACCCCCTACAAGAGGTCTCTTGCTGTGCGAGCAGTGCTACGCACGGCAACGCAAGGCGCGAGACCTAAAAATAAGACCCTCGATCTTGATGGGTTAACAGTAAAAGCTTGTGACTGTTTAGGTTGACTGCTAATTCTAAAAATGTTGTAATTGTTCTAAGATTAAAAGTAAATATTTGATTGTGCTGAGACTCCGATTATATCAATGACTGTATTGTCCCAAACTCCGTTCGTTATTCAATTATAAATCTATGTTTATAATTAATACGGAGTGTAATAGTTTTGCTAAGATTCTACCCAGATAGCAAGATGAATTTGTGGCAAAGTGAGCTAAAGAATGATGATGGATTCAACCCAGATCTGTAACTGGGGGTGAGTGTCTGAAAAGTTTCAGCGCTCTGTCAATCAACTACTTGTGTTTGCTTTGTTCCCCCTAAGTTGGCAGGGTATGCCCCAACGTGGGTCCCTTGCTCACTTTGCCACAGGATTCAAGCTAGCCTGGCTGATGAAGGGTGTTACCCAGTAAACTGTCTTGTTTCCGGTTCAGGGAAGACCTGGTTTGGCAGTTTGGGCTGGACTGTTCCCATGAGGTACAGGGTCAAGACTGATTTGCATAAAGCTGGGTCTGAACTGATGTGGCGAAGTGAGCTAAAGAATGATGATGGATTCAAGCCAGATCTGTGATTGTGGATGAGTGTCTGAAAAGTTTCAGCCCTCCGCCCATCATCACCTTGTGTTTGCTTTGTTCCATCTAAATTAATCAAACCTGATCAAAATGGATACTTAAAAAGGAGATCGGTGCCAAATAAATTGCCACTGATATATAACCTTCACTGGCACTGAGAAAAGCATTCAGTTAGCTCGAATGGTCTTTTATGTTTGCCGTCTTAAGGTTGCATGGTATACAAGCAAGATCTGCAGATATAATCAAGGTATTGTATAGTTGCTCTGCAAAATCTGACCATGTGAACAATCAAATACCAGGAAAATCTCTGCTATCTCGAGGAATATAATATGGTTACTAGATCCCTCATTTTGCCTATTCTAACTTTATGACCTCTCCTAGAAAAAAATCAGGAATAACGGGCAGAAACATTTTTTAAGGATTGCAGCATGCGTCAACAATGTCCTAATATTGTTTTGTTCAACTTGTCAGAATAGTGGTGTTTCAAAGTTTAACCTGAATAAAACAAATATTCCCTTAGTCTCAGGTTGACAAGCAATCACTTTAAATAACTTTGGCTATACATTGATAAAAATAAATCTGAGGTATGTTAAGAGAAATTTGAATATGTTGCTGTAAAATGAAAATTAAATGAAATTTTAATGTATAACGTGCACTAATACCCAAACGTGTTTAGGCTCAAATGCTCTGGTTAAGAAAAAGAAAAGAACACAAAACTACAGAAACTAGGGAATGCAGGATTTTGGGGACTTTACATTTTAAACAGCCAGGTTTTAAGAAGTTTGCAGAAGGAAAGAAGGTGAGATTCCTTCTTCAGTCCTAGAGGCAAAGAGTTCCACAGTTTGATTGTGCCTGCCACAAAGCTTCTTCCTCCCCCCCCCCCCCCCCAGGAAGCAGTTTTGGCCCTTAGAATTACAAGATTAAAAGGTGATGAAGATCGAAGCTGCCTTTCGGGCACATACCACACGAATCTGTGTTTTAAAATAGGCAGGTCCCAGCCCATGCAGTGCTTTAAAAGCAATGCAGTGGATCAGTAGATTACTTAAATAGTGGTTGCCATTAAGTTTGTCATGGGTCACCACCTAGACACCATATCAATGATGATTTTCCATTGGTTTTCCACCTCTGCACCATGTTCCCTTTAATAAATCTGCTATAAATTCCATGATAAGAAATATATGTTTTTAGCTAATCTTATTTGGGAACAATGATCTTATATATGATAGTGCTATAACTAATTATTGAATAAATTATACAGATATTTTATGTATGACAAGTGGTGGGATTATCTTTAGAAAAGTTGTTCGATGGAGAGGAAAGCAGATGATTGACCACATAATTAATACAAATTTGGTTACATCTTATATAAATTCTTGTCCAAAGAATAGAGAGAGCGTAAAGTTCAGCAATTAACATGAATTATGTTTGTGGTGCAGTGCTGAGGTTTTGGGGCCTTAATTTGTTTAAATATTCCAAATCTCCCTCTGCGTAATTTAAATGTCAGGTTGCTCAAATCAAAGCGGACAGACAGCCAGGCTCCTGCATGCCCAAAACAATTCTAAACCTATGGTTCTACATACACAACCTGACATCTGCATTCATTTGAAAACCTCCTTACAACCATTTGACCGACTTAAAATGCTACTTTTCCTTACTGTGAAAAGTAGCTGGGAATTTACAGTACCTCATACATAGCTAAGATTTAAGCTTTGAAAAAGATACTCTACGAGCGAAACATGTGTTAGCTGTCATACTATCCGGCTCGCTAACTTGATCACAAAACTTTTCAAACCCAACAAAGAAGAACTCGGAGACTCTTTGCCAACGTCTGTAATTACATCACGAATCTCAAAACATGGAGTTATGAACTACTTTAAACTAATTCTTTGGCTAAAGAACATACATTGATTGACCTCTCTTGATGTAACCTAATATTTTCTATGTTGGATCATAAAATACAGAAAAATATTACATTCTTGTTGTTAAGTCCTATTTATATGCTATTTGGAGTGCTTCCATAAATTGCTTTGAATTTGTTTCCATAGAAGTGGAGACTGGTTACATGGTTCCCAGCAACTTGAGCATATATAACTTTGAGTGATGTGGGAATTGGTGAGTCGGTACCATTGCAATAATGCACACATCTATTGGTGGATAAACAGGAGAAAAAGGCAGGTTTGCCCTTCTTCTAACCACTCTATAATTTAAATCTTCTTAGGGAAAGTTCACCTCTTCAGTTGCATCTCTGCCTAAAGTACCCTGGAAGTCCCACCCCTTGACCATTTGATCTTCAATCTCAGAGAAGTACAGAGTCACGTTCTCGAACAGGAACTAACATTTGATAGCTACATATGCAATGCAAATATACACACAGACAGTAGAAACGCATCTAACAAAAGATGCACAGCAGAAGGCTTCAAAATTACCTTTGAGGTGTCTGTTTATATACATGCAAAACACATAAACTTGACTCGAGTCTCGCGATGAACGCCCAAATTCAAGTGGTCGCCGGTACCTGTTTTGGCTTGATAAGAATGTTAAAGAATTTTCTTCCTCTTCTTCCGATGGAATCCCGTAAGATCGTTGTGCAAGCCTTAATTGCATCTAGGTTGGACTACATGAACATCTTATATCTGGGGCTGCCTGAGTATTTGCTCAATCGGCTGCAGGTTGTGCAGAACGCTGCGGCCAGAGCTATTCTCATGGTAAACACCACAACCCGTATGTCATCTCACCTGAAGGCTCTACACTGGCTCCCGGTGAGAAAGAGGGTTCAGTTTAAGGCCTTAGTGCTTGCTTATCGGGCCTTCCATGATACGGGTGCAGTATACCTGAGGAATAGAATCCAATGTTACCAGCCTCAACGGGTCCTTAGATCCTCCAAACAATCACTTATGGTGATTTCTAAGATCTCGAAATCTCAGATTGGAGGAAGGTCATTCCACGTTCAGGCCGCTCGTTCGTGGAATGAATTACCCCTACTTCTTAGACAGGCTCAGGACCTGTTGTTTTTTAGAAAAGAACTTAAAATGTGGCTGTTCCAACAGTAACTACTGGTGGGGTGATTCTTCAGGAGGTTTCAGCTTCGAGATTAGCGCCGGGACACTCCTTGTGAGTATCCGTGCACTTTATACATTTTTAATTTCATTTCATAAGATGGCCGCCAAACAGTCTTGGTTTAGTGCTTTACATGATCCACGAAGACGGGTAGGCTAGAGGCAGGAACTTTTCCCAAGACAAGTAGTCCATATCAAGGTCCTCCCGCCATGCATACCAATGGGACTAGAATCCCTAATAGTCCTACAACAGCAACACATAAGTAGCCTCGAGGATAGGGGTAACTGTAGTTTTTCTACCTATATGACACCACGTGTATATTGGGGCACTTTTTAAATATCTCTTAAGTTAGGTAGAACCCTATATGTAGATTAGGCATTGAATAGTTGGTCCTGATGAGTAGTCACTGATCTATTTAGGGACTTCAATAGCCAAGAAACATGTTTGACCCAGATCAGATCTCTTGGAAGGGAAATAGCCACTATAACATAGCTGTTTCCACGCATACCCTTAACCACGCATGCAATGCAATGCATGCGTGGTTACCACGCATAGCCTTTACCACGCATACCTTTACAACGAGATATGTAGTAAAGGTATGTGTGTTAAAGGTACAAATCGGTTCTATTCAGGTCAAAAATACAGAAGTCCTCCTAGAAAGCTCTTGTTTGGATGCTACGGATGTCGAGTGCACCTGTGACATTTAACCAATGAATGGTGGTCCAGGATACTAAGTAAACGTGCCTACCAGCACCAAATCATTCATCCAAAACCTGCACGGATTTCATTCACTTAGAACTGACCAAATTCCATTAAAAACCAAAGCTCACCAGCATTCTCTGTGTTTTTTGTCTGCAACGTTTTAAACCATCCCTTCTAATCAAATCCTATGATGTAGGGCTGCCTCTTTCCGTCGCCTGGACAGACACAAAACATTTATTGGTAAAAGATGTGGAGGCTATCGGCATCGTTGGAGGAAACGGAAAGACCCTTCTGCTTCCTCTTTACGACGTGCACCGCACCGGAAGAGCTTGGAGAGGAGACGTCGTGGAGAGGCAAGGGAGATTTTAGTTAAAAAATAATAATAATATTAATTTAAGGCTTAGGGGGTTGTGTCACGCAGGGGTCCGTTTTTAGGGTTCAGGGCAGGGGGGGATATGTGTTAGGGTTTGGGGGTGGGGGAATTGCGCATGGCAACATTTTAAGTTTTCAGGGCTGGGGTATATTTTTAGAAGGATTGGGGGCCGGGGGTGGGAGAGTTGTGTAGGTGTACAGGGGAGGGATATTTTTAAATAAAATATGCGGGCTGGAGGGGGTTGGCGCAAGGGAGCAGTTATAGGAATTGGGACAGGGGTCTGAGAGAACCTTTAGCATGAATATGCGCTTATCATGCATGGTTTTACAACTAAATTAGTTGTTTAGTTATGCGTGGCAAAGGTGATGCGTGGTAACGGCATTCGTGTTGTAGCGCATGCGTTGTAAAGGCATGCATTGCAACGGCATGCGTTGTAATGTCATGCAAACCTCATGGAATGTTACTTCCCTAAGATCTACATAGTATTTAATCTTAGCAAAGGCCCCCAAAGATTAAGTAGATGATTTAGGAGGTTGCTTTAGTTAATTTTAACTCTCCTTTTACCCACCTTTTTGGCTAATCTACTTTGCATACATTTCTAGTCCATACATTTGGATATATTGGCTGATTTTTAAAAACAGACCACCAGCAAAGAGGCTCCCAAGGAGTTTGTTGGGCATTGCAGCACCTGTCTGACAAGGAGCATAAGCCCAATGATGACGCATGCCACCAATTGTAGAGCGAGGTCTCTTGCTCCAAACATTAATGCTATATTTGACCCTTATCTGGCCCCTTTATCACAATAGATAACTGGAACTTTTCTCAGAACACACAAGATGGCCACCGAACTGTCTTGGTTCAGTGCTTTCTGTTTCCATTAGGCATGCGTCAGTTATTTATTTAGGCGAACACACAAATCTTGCTCAAGAAGACTCTCAAGCAGGCACAACCATAAAGAATGGGCAAATGCAGAGTTTGCTTTTTATCCATGAGTCGTTGCTCAGCTCGGACCTTGCAGAAACTACTGTACAAGCAGAGGTCTACTCCATCCTTTAACTTGTAAGGAGCATAATGCATCTTAAACCTAGTGTTACCTATCTCATTAGAAAAAAAGAACGTTTTGTATCCTCCCTTGCTGAGGTTTTCTTTCATGCCCACACGCTATGTACATGCATGTGCCAAACACTCAGGAAATATTTTAATATAGTTTCTCAATACAATCACAAAGTACTGACTCTCCAAATCCGCCATTATGTTTTCTTACAAGTCATAAAAATAGTGACACCAATGGGTTTAGTATCTAATTAGCTCACCCACTTTTTAAATTGATGAGAACTCGCATGTAGAATTGCACCCGAGAGGATCTCCCATATGGTATACTCCGTGACACAGTGAAGTTCAAGGCTAAGTAAAAGTCTTGACAGGGAGAAAGATAAGTAATGACTATGAAAGAATATAGTATATTCCTGGAATAAGTCAAGACCTCCAGATAATGGTCTTGAAAATATATTCAGGGGCACACAATAATTCTAAATGGACCTATTTATCATGTAATTAAAAGGGACATCCTTTAATAGTGCTGTTGTTTATTAATTTATTCATTTCTAGGGGGGGCGTGGCCAACCGCTGAGCAACATGGCCGCTTCCTAAGGCAGCTCCGACCAACGTCGCCCGTCCCTAAGTAAATCCGGCCCCATATCCGACCTATAACTGGTTTGGAGTCCACCTTGCAGCACCGGAATATGCAGAGGACTGATTGAGTCGTGAAACCGCTGATTCCACTGTGCGGTTCCGCCTCTTGGTCCGACAACGCGCGCTGCGGCCCGGCATCTCTGCTGCTGAATCCGTGCCTGCTGCTGACCTGTACTGCCGCTGGAGGCCCCGTCCAGAGCCGGCGTGCCAACACTGGCAGCAGTGATCCTGCGGCACTCTCGAGGGGGCCGGGGACTGCCTGCACGCTGCGGGGTTACCCCGCGGTGGGAGCTGAGCCGTGTGGCGTCCGGCAGGCTCCCGTGAAACACCGCTGCTTTCCTCTGCTCCGTGCGGCCCTCCGGGCTTGCCCTATGGGGAGTGGACAGCGCGGATCGGCGCAGTGCTTGCTAGGGCGCCAAGTGTTGAGGGGGATGAGAAGCAGGAGCACCCATACATCCGGAGGTGATACTTGGGGCCACCTGCAAAACTGACCCAGGAGGTGTGGCCCTCGAGGTCCAAGGTTGGGCCCTGAGGTGAGGAGATCCATCGCCTGCACCAGGATGGCATGAGCCGGCCCTTCTCTCCCCTTACAGCTCGGGCGGAGGAGGTTGGGAAGCACGCGCCTCTGTAATCCCGCGTTGCCTGGGCCTCGCGGGGGACCTGTTTGGTCGATTGTGGCCACTGGGGGGCATGGAGACAGTCGTTTTTGGAGGCGGCACACAAGAAAACACACAACACTCGTGACCGGCCCGAGTTTTGAACTGCTGCAGAGAGCCCTCACTGGCGACACTGCTGGCCTTGGCCCCACTCCCACTGTGTTTTCATCGAGCCTGCAGTGCCAGGCCTGTCACACACGGTCCGGGTGCTCTCCTGTGGCCCAGCAAAGGACTCCTCACCTTGGCACCGGGGGTCTCTTCTCACAGCCTGCTGACTGTCTGTTCCTGGATGTCCCCCTGTCCATATAGCAATCTGCAGCCTATCTGGGTGAGCTCCACCGATGTTTGGCGGTGCCTGAGGGGGTACTGGCCTGGTCCCCGCCCTGTTCCCCTGGTAACGTTTGGTTTGCGAGGATCGGGCCATGGCTGGAGGTCGAGGTGTGAAATCAACGGTCCAGGCCAAGCTGAGCAAATTCGCATGGGACAAGGCCCCTGGTGCGGATCCGGAGGCAGGAGCGGCCGCAATCCGGAGGTGAGGCGAGTGAACCTACACTGCAGGATATTCTCACTGCCATCACGTCTGTCCGTACCTCGTTGGAGTCACGGATTGATTCTGTGTCCTCTGAAGTCTCTCTCATACGGGCAGATATGCGTTCCATGAACACCCGATTGAAGGATGTGGAACTTAAAGCGAGCTCCCTGGTTGAAGACACTTCTGACCTGCAGCGCAAGATGGACGAGTTCCGGGCCCACACCGACAAACTAGAGGTGCAGCTGGACTACTATGAGGGACACTCTCGATGCAACAATGTCTGCATACTGGGGGTCCTGAAGAGGGAGGAGGGGCCGGCTGTAAACCTGTTCATGGAAGAATTGATCACCACTTACCTCAAACCAAGCGGTCTCTCCAACTTCTTCTCTGTGGAAAAAGCGCATAGGGTGCTGGGCGGCAGACCGAGACCTGGTGCCCCTCCAAGGCCTTTGCTGGCTAGGATCTTTAACTTCAGGGATAGAGACATTATCCTTCAAGCAGCCAGATTGTCCCCCCACTAAACTGCCAGAATAGCAAGATCACCTTTTTTCTGGACTTCACCCTTAAAATGCAGAGACGGCACCGAAGCTTCATTGACGTTATGTTATGTTAGTACTTATGGTGATGGTCATAACATGTTTTGGTATTGATTGGTGCTTCCGAACGAGTAGTGTTTAACTGTGTGATTACCCGTTGCTAATTTCTTAGGGACGGGTGCCAGGTTGGTTACACGCACCCACGAGTTTGAGGGGTGGACAATAGGCACTCTGCAAGTTTGGGTGTGCGGGAGGTTCAGACACCGCCATGCAGGGAGGGGGGGTTCTGGCTAGCGAGTTCTGGGTGCTTGCTGGGGTGGGGTGAGGATTGTTTTAATTTGTGGTGTTGTTTTTTTCCTGTTTGGATATGACATATTTGATAAGCTTCATGTATTGTCAGTTATGGGCCCAATGCTCTTGGTATATCTATCCTTGAAGGTCCACGGCTCTCCGAGTACTTCTCCGTCTGGGGGCCTTCCTGGTTGGTTTCCTCCGTTACTGATCGTACTCTTACGAGGGGGTGATGGGTACAACGATTAGACAGGAGCTTAAGTTGCTGTCGTGGAATGTTAATGGGCTGGGAGACAAGATCAAGTGAGGTGTGGTTTTCCAATTTTTACAACGTCACTCCCCAGATGTCATTTTCCTACAGGAGACCCACCTGCTTGGAATGCTTGCAAGGCCCTGTTGCGATGAGGTTTCCAGCTGGTGGCCAACTCAGCTTTTGGCTCTGGTTCCCGGGGAGTGGGTATACCGGTACGGACGTTGTTCCCTATGACTGTTGACTTGGTCCGCACTGAAGTTCTGGGTAGATTTGTGGCTGTCTGTGGGACCTGGGAGGGGCGTAAACTCAATTTCCTCTCTGTTTACATACCGCCAGGATTACACTCTCAGGCCTTCATAGATCTTGGGGACCTCCTCCTTAACTTACCCGATGGCAGGCTGTTGATGGGGGGTGACTTCAACTCTATTGTCTCTGACTCCCTTGACCGATGACCGCAGTGGGCCCTGCCGCCCTCCCGCAGGTGGATGCATGGCTTTTTGGGAGCGATGAGCCTGGTCGACGTGTGGAGGAACTTGCACCCGACCAAACTACAGTACACTTATCTCTCTGGCCCCCCACGGCACTATGTCCCGCATTGACTCAATGTGTTGAAGCTAGGGCATCAGCTCCATGCTGTCGGAGACATACACCACCTGGCTAGGGGGCTCTTCAATTACTCCCCATTCAGTGTCGCTTAGAGGTGGGCGTGCCCACAATCGGTCGTGTTGCTCCGATAACTCCTGGTACCTCACGACTCCCCACATCAGGGAAAAGGTCCTGAGCGAGACTGATCTTTACTTTCAGGAAAATGAAGGGTCGGTAGACTCGCTTATTACGCTTTGGGAGGCCTACAAGGTGGTTATACGGGGGTGGTGTTGGGCCAGATCGCCGAACAGCACAGGGAGAAAGCAGCAGATGTGACACGCTTAGAGGGGGAGATCTTAGACTTAGAAAATGTACTCCAGACACCGGACACGGTGGAAGTGCGTCAGAAATTGCGTATTAAGGTCAAGGAGTTCTCTGACCTGGCCACGGAGGCCACCAAGACGCATTATAGGGCCACGCTCAGGAGAATCTACGATGTAGGCGACAAGGCCGGTAAATTACTGCCCTGGTTGGATCAAAGAGATAGAGCTCAGCGAGTATAGGTTGAGACAGACACAGACTCGCACTCTCGCCTCACTGCGCAACAAGATATTGCAGACGCCTTCGGCCAATACTATCGGTTGCTTTACACATCCCACACGTCGCATACGAAGGAGGAGGCTTCCTCACTCTTACAGGATATCTTGATGCCATCGCTCACTGAGGAGGAGTGCACAGACCTCGATCTTGACCTTACAATCACAGAGGTTGAAAAGGCCATTCAAGACTTGCATGGGGGGAAGGCATCGGGCCCGAACGGTCTGCCCATTGAGTTATTCAATCTCACGGCGAGCAAGACGGCACCCTATCTCACCGAAATGTACCGTGAAAGTAAAAAAGAGGGTATCCTTCCTGAGGACCAACGCCTCACCAACATTGTCATAATCCATAAAACGGGTAAGCCAGCCAATAAGTGCTCATCTTATCGGCCCATCTTATTGCTTAACTGTGAAGCGAAAATTCTAGCAAAAGTTCTTTCCACTCGCCTGCTCAGGGTCCTTACCCGCCTGGTTCATCCGGACCAATCGGGATTCATGCCTTCCCATAATACCTCCCTCAACTTGCGCAGGCTCCATGGAGTGTTGTCGGGTTGATACAATCAGGGAGGACGCTGTCGTGGTATCCCTAGATGCAGCTTTGGCATTCGACACCATCGAATGGCCCTACTTGTTTGCAGTTCTTCATAAGCTCAGTTTTGGGCTCGAATTTATCAAATGGGTGCAGCTTCTGTATCCTCAACCACTTTCCCAAGTGGTCGTTAACAATAGGAAATCTCCCGTTTTCGTTCTCGGCAGGGGCACCAGACAGGGTTTCCCCTTGTCTCCTCTTCTCTTTGCATTGGCCCTAGAGCCCTTGGCGACATGGGTTCGCCAGGACCTTATCATACGGGGCCTTAAATGGACGATAGGGTGGGAGGACCACATTTCGCTGTATGCGGATGACATTTTACTTTACCTGGCCTCCCCAGCAGTGTCCCTCAATGTGGTTTTGGATATATTTCACATGTTTGGTATGTTTGCAGGGTATTCGATAAACTGGTCTAAATCGGTGCTCTATGTCCTTTATGCAAACGGTCTTTAATCCCTCGGGGTTGCCAATTGGCGGAGGCCGCCGATGGCTTCAAATACTTGGGGATCTGGGTCTCTAAAGACCAATCTAGATTCTACAACTGTAATCTCCTGCCGCCCCTAGTGCGTCTCAGATCCAACGTCCAACACTGGAAATCACTTCCGTTGACCCTTTTGGGACGAGCGGCCCTATTCAAAATGATGTCCCTTCCTAGACTTTTATGTGCGTTACAGAACACTCTGCTTCCTGTCGCAGCCTCGTATTTCAGGGAGATCGACAGCATCATTCGGGACTTACTGTGCGAGGGTGAACCACCTCACATTGCAACACATAAACTCACGTTGGGATGGTTCAATGGGGGCATCGGACTCCCGGATATTAGAAAATACTATTGGGCATCGCAACTTGCAGCAATTAACCAATGCATCTACAGACCACAGGGGGACCCAGCCTTTCAGATCAACAGGTGGCTCCTCCCGGGTGGCGGCTTCGAGGGTGCTTTATGTGTAAGATCTCTGAAACCTGCTCTGACTGGCCCGACCGGACATGCGGTGCACATGTGGAGGGTGGCTACTAGGAGTCTGGGATGAGAGGGAAAGCTCACACAGGCCACACCACACTGGCACAGTGAGCAGCTAGGCAAATTGATCCGCTCGAAGGGATTCGACAGATGGGAACTCATAGGTATCTCCAAGGTGGGTGATCTATGGAAGTCGTGGGGATGTGGTTCCTTTTCCTCGGTTACAGCAAGAATATGACCTAGCCCAGTCTAAATACTTCAGGTATCTCCAAATCTGGCATACCTTGCTAGCTGTGCTTCCCAGGGGTAGTGAACTCCCCAAATCCTCCCCACACGAAGATAGGATCTTAGACGGTGATCTACCGGAGAAGGCAATTTCACTTATCTACAAAAAAACTCATCAACAACATGGTGGACCCCTTGACCCGCTTGAGAGCCAAATGGGACCATGATGTGGCTGGTCTTGATGATGAGGAGTGACAGGTGGCAGTGGCCTCCCCTCGGGAGGTGGCCATCTCTTCCAGGCTTTGCCTGGTGCAGCTAAAGCTTCTCTACAGATCCTACTTGTCGGGGCCCCTGATGGTCAGCATGAGTTACACGTTGGATGGGGGCAGCGTGCGACAGTGTGGTCTGAAGGGAACTTTTATCTATACCCTCTGGGAATGTGCAGCTCTCCAGAGTTACTGGGAGGGGGTGGTGCGCCAGATGGAGCAAGTGTTTGGGCAACAGATTCACTGTAATATAAAATTGGCCTTGTTGAACATATGGGACCCTACTGACTTGAACTCCAGGGAACGAATGTGGGTCACTTTGGGATTGATGATTGCTAAAAGGAATATTGCCCGATTGTGGAGGGCATAGAACCCGCCTCACGTGGCTGATTGGGGCAAAGATATGGATTGGTGGATGGTTACGGAGAAGTCCATCTATGAAGCCAGGTGCCCGAACAAATGGACGCAAATATGTTGGCAATGGAATGTTCACAGGGGAGAGATTTGTGAACCCCCAAGATCCCTGGGTTTGGTTTGCCTACCTAAGATAAGGAGGGCCCGATGGGGTGGTAAGGCTTTCTCATTTCAGGCAGCAAAGCTGTGGAATTCTTTGCCCACAGAGCTACGACTAGAAACAAATAAGATCCTGTTTAGAAAGGCTTTAAAAACCTGGCTATTTACTAAATCCTAGACTGGAAGTGGCTAATCTCTACCCTCATACAGCGCCAAGACGCCTCGGCAATAGTGCGCTTAATAAATAATTCAGTCAGTCAGGGAGGATCCTATTGGTGGGACTTAATTCTGTACAATTAAAACTGTCAATGTTGTTTGTGCTCAATATGTTTTAAAGACCCATTTCATGTGAAAATCTTATTGCTGTCTCACATGTACCTGTATAGCCTATGTGTCATACCTAATTTTTAATAAAAATAATTTTTAAAAAAAGTATTCATTTCTAGAAGAGTTGCAGTGCTGTTTATATTTTGTTTGCTTACAGGTTCACAAGGAGGAAGTTTGAAAGGCTCCTGATAAATCGCAATAGTGCAATATACAATGTGCATTTTAGTGTTGAATTGATACTGTTTGTAGCGCAAAAAAAGATAGACAAGTATATAGTTTATAACAAGGAATTTATACAAAGGCAAAAAAACTCACAAAAGTGTTACAACTGTCCAATATTTCTGAGTAACTAATGAGTAAATGTATTAACACTTTGCTCTGAGTTTCCACCACAAACGTGACTCAAACCCAGTGCAAAGTGTTTTGTTGGGTTTTTCCTTTCCAGCGCACATCATGTTTTGCAATGTAAATTTGCCTATAGTACGGCAAAGTAGGACTATGTGCTACTTTGCGTCAAAGGGGCATCCCTGGGAGGTACATGGGCATTCCACGCAACCACCTGTCGGTTTTGATGCAAATCCCTATCTGATAATATTCGTAGATAGGGATTTGTGCCGAAAAGTTACACACTTTCTCAAGGCAGGTGTAACATTGGAGCAAGTTTTAAAAGTCTCCACGCTTTTCCACCTATGCATGTATGCTGGACTGTACAACATACCTACAAAGTGGGAAACGTATTAAACTATGTAAAATCATAGTTTTCATGCTGGAAGTGCCCCGCTCCAGTACGAAAGCTGTGCTTGACGGTGTGTTGTGTTTTGTCAGGGAGTGGTATATTGTTTTGCAAAGAGTGGAGTGCTGTTGGGAGATGCCTTTATATAGTACCTCTGAGCTGAGTTGGATGACTTTACGTTCTTCTGACAGATGTATTCTCTGGAGGTTGTGATTGTTTATTGAATATTATGGTTGGTAGTGATGCAGACGCGATGAAACCCAGCTAAATGGAGCATCTCACCTCTGTTGGACATGTGATCATTGTTCTGTCTAAGTTGCTCTGTGTTGTGTGTTGTTTTTAGTGGAAGGTGCTGTTGTGTGTATAGAAACCTCCAAGAACCTGCTGCAGCTTGAGGGGCAACCACCAAATGATATTTGTGGCAATGTGCAGACCAGGGCCTGACTTGGCCATTATACCACTGGGCATTTCTCTGGTGGGGAGGGCTCCTTAGAGTCCAGTTTGAAAAGCCCAGTGCTGCTCCTCGTGCCGCTTGTCACTTTCCTCAGCTCCCGGAGGTCAATTGCAGGAGGCACTGGCGAGGCTTCAGGAGAGAGAGGGAGGGAGGGAGGGAGGGAGGGCGGTAGAAAGTATAGAGAAAGCGTTTAGAGAGGAAGATGATGGAGAAGAGAAAAGGAGAGAGAGAATGGATAGATGGAAAGGAGATTGTATGAGGAGACGAAGGGAGCAGGGCTTATTTGAGCATTTTTGCCCTGCTAGGTGCCGATACATGTGTAAGTGGAATGGTGTGCATTATGCTGCTCGGCTATATGTGGTCTATGTTACCCAACACCCATTTATTTTTCTTAAACCAAACTTCATTGATTTTACATTTTTGTTTAAACACAGCACATTTACCATATGCACACTGAACGCACATATTATCAACTTGCATTCAATTATAAAGGAAGTGACAAGTCCTGCGTGATGACAACATTCCGGTTCGGCCCTAAAAAGCACCCAGTATTACACTCATGGTGTCCGGTCTGTTTCATATTGAGAGAGAGAGAGAAAGTGAGCGAGAGAGCGAGATCCCTAGTCAGTTGTATGTTTGTAACAGTTATGCATCCAATGACATTCGGTAAGCTAACTCCACCACCAGTGTTAGTGATGATATTTTTATTATATCAGCAAACTTGACTTTTCTGTTACCAAGGCGAAGCAGTCTTACTATCCCCTACCGTCTCCTTAGATTGCTTGATCTTTTAGCTCTTGATGTTAACAGTGCCGGACTCTGAAAGGGCGGATGTATTATAGAAGTGTGTGTAGAATACCGACACATTTCCAAAACGTAGAAAGACTGAGAATGAGGGAGTACAAAGCGTGAAAGCTAGGAGACAAAGGCTGGACAGAGGATGTTTGTTTTTAACAGCTGGGTACCAGAAAAGCCTTTCTGTGCAGGATGACTGTGAGGTCACCACCATATTCAGTGTGTGCATTATGAAGCTGCAAGGGAAGGTTCTTATTTGCCCAACATGCCCAGTGTTGCCAGTGCAGTTCTAAACTCGTTTAGGCACAATGTGCTGCCCCCACAACAACTGCCCTACATTTGTAGGAGAGAAACTGTGGAAATGTATGAATTGTAAAGTTCTGGATTCCTAGTATTGGTCCACGCTGACTCGCAGCCAGGACATTTGGGCGACTATTCATGCTATGTACAAAAAGCTACTTGTCATCCCAGAGGTGTTGCTGAGCAACACCAAGTGTAAACACATCGGCTTTCAAACGAGAAAACTGACAGTCTTTTTTCTAGTACAAAAGTGTTCCATTGTTACTTTGTACCATGTAAGTATTTACATTGCAATCTCAATGCAGCATGCCTCTACACAGTGATAGAAATCAGATCCGCAACAAACCATAGGGAAACCATAAACCTAATGTAAAACTAATCAAAACAAATAATAGCAAGCAAAAGTAGATTTCATTCATTGTTTCACTTACAGTTTTTAAAGCCATAAATATAATATGAAAACAATCACAACTTGCATGGTAATTGCAAATAAATCTATGTAAAAACAAATATGTAGGAGTTTAACAGTTATTACAAAAGTCAATGCATTCTGAAAAGATTTAATTTGAAGATTCTTGACTGAATATGGAATAAAGGTGGTGTATATGGGCTGTACAATTTTTTTTACGCTAAATAGATTCCCAAAAACGCAAACCACAAAGTGCTATATTAATTTTTTTATAAATATGAAGTAGTGAGCGGGAGCAAACAGAAAATCATATCCAAAATATTGTAATGATGTTTTTCATTTCCCTCCATTTCCCTCCATCAAGTGATAACTACTCAGTCATGGTTATCTCTTGGTGGGCAAATGGAGAAAGGAAAACATGAATGGCGGACATCAAGATGTTGGAAGAAGGTAGGAGTTTCATCAATGCAGTTCCATGTTTTACCTAGCTGGTCCAATCATAATCTTACACAAACAAACTTAAACTCCTATGTAGGTATGTATTTGATGGTCTCAACCCCTGCTCTAAAACAGAAGCAAATATGAATCATGTTTTTCAAATTAAAAAAACAAAGGAATTTAGATTCCCTTCAACATAAGGGCAATTCTTTATCGTCATGCCTCCCAGAGTTGAAAACAACAAAAACACGAGGCCCAGAACAGAATGTAATCAAAATCCTTTGTTATGAAAACAATTCTAGTGGAAATCAATTCACTGTAAAAGAAATCCGAATTTAGAAGCCAACAACTACTGCCAAATGAAATTCAATTCCCAATAAATGATCCCATATGAAATCTTATTGAAAAACCTGGCTTTCAGAATGAGTTTCCGTCAAAATCATGAACTCTCCAGCTCACTTAGTAATAGGGAAACGGCCACTACAACGTGGCCGTTTCCACGCAAACTTTAACCACGCATGCATTACAACGCATGCGTGGTTACCACGAAAGCCTTTACCACGCATGCCTTTACTACGAGATACGTAGTAAAGGCATGTGTGGTAAAGACTAAAATTAGAAAAAGGGGGCTTGGGGGGTCTCTCCCCAAAAATAACAAGCATTGGCATAGCCAATAGGTCTCGCCTTTGGGACCTTATAAGTGTTTAGCCAAGCAATAGTTGATGTTGTTGCACCAAGGATATTGTGCTGAATAACTAAATACTTATAAGGTCCCAAAAGCGAGACCTATTGGCTATGCCAATGCTTTTTTTGTTTGCAGCCCAGCCCTGTCTGCACCAAGTGTATCAGCTTTAGTGCCCATTGAGTGTGTGTATAGGAATTCTGCCTTGAGAGAAGAGTGCGCAGGCGTTCAAGGGCAGTGAGTGAGTGCGTGCCCTTCAGGCGCAGAGGGCCTCGAAGCAGACACATCTATGTACGTACATTGGTGGGTGCTCCATCAGAACTGGCACAGGGGGGGTCAAGGTAGGTTTTTAAAGGCAAGGAACCAGATCCTTAAAGGGGCCATCTAGAGGGTGATGTAGCAATGGACGGGGCCACTGGAAATATGCGACTGGGGAGGGGCAAATTATGTGGCAGGTTGGAGTAAATTATGTGGCAAGAAAAGACAATTTATGCGGCACATTTTGTGATAGTATTACTTCATTGCATTGTCATTTTTAAACTTGTTAACACTGGGTGTGTATTAATTACACGTGATTAGTACCACGTGTCGGTTGTGTTTTTACTAACTTTTTATCCGTTTGAGGTGAAATAAAAAAAAAATTGTTTCTATAATCTGCAGATTATTCGGCAGGTGATGAATTATGTGACAAACGCCAAAAATCTACAATTATGTGAAAATCGCCGCACAATTGCATCATTCCAGTGGCCCTGACAATAGGTCTTAAAACTCCAGCTGACGTCATCAAACAAAGCAACATTCTGGAATGCATACTGTTGATTCCTACCACAAAGCAGTGTCAGGGTTTCCTGTAATAGCACGGATTACTGCCACATATTCCTCCTATGGATTACTGATTATTGAAACAGATTACTGTTACTCATTGCTGGTACAAATTTCAGGTGTATATTGCCGAAACAGGTTGCGGGCACAGATGCCTGCCACAGATTACTGCCAGGAGTAACTGACACAGGACCCAGCCTCGGATTAGGGCCACAGATTGGACCCACAGACCAGTGTCACGTGTTCATGTCAAAATACCTGTCACAAAATGCTCCCGCCGTTTACTTCCCTGCTGTGAGTTACTGCCACGGGCTATCGCCACAGATCGACCCCAGTCGTCACTGCTGCAAGTCACTTCCACCTATTTCTGCCACAAAGTGCTACATAATTTAGAAGTAAATATCTATAACCGCTAGCGAGGATCTGTCGAAGCTCAGGACCAAATCGAAAAGCTATCTTTCTCAAGAACCAAGAAAAGCAGAAAGATCTTGCCCAACCCGACACCTCGCTGTTTATTCCATGCTGCTGAGGAGGCACTAGCAGACGAGTTTCTGCTAGCCTCCCTTGGCAGAGCCCACCTTGCTTTCAACCAGGTGCTGCTGTGCGGTTCGTAAAATACTAAAAGACGTTTCGTAGCCCGTCTTAAAACACGGGAATTAAACTCTTCAGAAGCAGGTTTGCCACGGCAGGAACATAGCACCCGCTAACACAAGCGCAACTTCACAGCACTATAAGTAGCAGTAATTACACTCATCCTTCTCGTTGCACAAAAAATAACGAGGAGTAGACCCGCCACTGGACCGTGACACTTGATGGTAGCGCTAGAGACGGGTGGTTCTGTAGCAGAGATGACCATACAGTGAATTCACTTAAACATCCACCCAGGTTCCGGGGAGGTATAACTGATTGAGGATGGTCTCCGAGGCGCTGGAAATAGAGCTTAGTTTTAGGTACACAGAGGTGGTTCGTGGGCCAGTGTGTCAAGGGCTCTAGCACGAGTAAGAAAATGCTTCCTCCCCCTAACCCGACTACTGTATGAATTATAAACTAATGCTCCATAGTGGCACTGCGCCTGCTGCACCAATCAAAGCCACGCCTCAGCACAATACCACACTTCGAATCCCAGCTCCCCAAGTTCACCACACTTTGTGGTCTTGTGCACATCCCGTTTCTTCAAATTCGCAATTTGCCCTTATCTGACAAAATCTAGAGCGCTTAGAAGCCCCGCTTAAAATGAGCGGCCTAGGGTAGCCGTTTGCAGATTACATTCGTTCTGAGGGCTGCGGGAGTTTACGATTGTTGCTTTAACTGATGAAATAAACATTGGTAAGGGTTGCAGCCAGAACAGGGGGCTGGGGCGGGCAGCGATAGGCCAGACTCGAGGCTCTAGAAGATAAACTTTGCCATTATCTAAACTCGTCTCGTGAACTCCCCCGTCATCCAGGAATTGGAAAAGGCGCACGAGGCCAACATTCTGATTTCACAATTAGTCTGAAGGGAGGGTAGTATTATGTGTGTGTGTGTGTGTGTGGGGGGAGCGGGGAAATACAGTCATCCAAAGGTCGGCTAACCTCGGTGGAGGGGAACCTTGGGGCATAGATGTCAAATAAAATATAAATAAATTAAAATCAGAAGAGTGGGCAAAAATTAACCAGCAGCCAAGTAACTTTGCCAGTATGGAAGCAAACCGAACAAGCATTGGGCGCGCGCGGGGACGCGATATGTGGTGGGGGAGGGGGAGAAGCGGGAGTTGTGTGCGCGCGCGGCCAATGCTACTAAAGTCATCGCGATCACGATCGCTGTGAAAGCGAAAGTGATCGCGATGGCGTGCTAATGGCGTTCCTGAGCGCTGCTGGCTGGCCTAGCGCACGGCGGCAGCGCGCGTGCATGCTCAAGTGCACGCAAGCGCTAGGCCAGCCAGCAGCACTTAAAAAAGCCACATACAAAATGTGTCTCCGAGCCAGCATACGCTGGGCTCAGCGAGACCTAAAAAAGAGTGGGGAAAAAAAGGGTTTGGGGGGTCCAAAAAAAAAAATAAACTCACCTGATGTCACGTCGAGAAGTGCAGGCAATCGGCGTCGATTGAGAAGATACGGAAAGAAACTTGCGCTTCCTCTTTACGACGTCCCCATGGAAGATGGAGAGGAGATGACGTGAAGAGGTAAGGGGAATTTTAGTTTAAAAAAATATATATATATAAAAGGATTGAGGGTTAAGCGCAGGGGTAAATAGAAGGATTGGGGGCTGGCGGGTCACGTAAGTGTACAGGGGAGGGGTATATCTTTTACCAAGAATATGCCCTTACCATGCATAAATTTACAACGAAAATGGTTGTAAAGGTATGTGTGGTAACGGAATATTCGTGGTAAAGGTTATGCGTTGAAAAAGCATTCCATTGTAACGCATGCGTGGTAAAGGCATGCGTTGCAACGGAATGCGTTGTAACGACATACAACCTTAGTGATACTGTGTCCTCAACAGATCACCAGCTGAAAACAGCACGCATATACAAAAATCCCAGTGCAAATACAGTCCCTTGTAAAAAAAATACATTGGAAATAATATGCCAAACTGAAAAATAACCAGAAACAGTCGTCCCATTGTCCTTTGAGGATCCCCCCCCCCCCCCCCAGTTCTTTCTTAATGCTACATATATTCTAGTGACGAGCCTTCACCACAAGGCAAAGCTAAATAATGCCATCATGGTTTCAGTTATCTCTGGTGCTTCAAGAAGTCCCTTCAAGAGCTCTCTGGTTATGTTCACCAGCATTGCATCTTCTAAAAACTATCCCTGCAGTATTTCAAATGTTTTTTTGGTATCATTAAATGTTAACAATCTCTCATCAGGATACAAGGCTCCTGCTGTTGGGCATTCTCTCTCTTCACTGTTATCATTTCGTGTTTTACCCTCTTGAATGGCTGCAGGCACCATAGATGAAGAGAGAACATGCACAAATGGGGCCAATTTGAGTAACTTTTTCACTGCCATCTCTTAGACTGCTTTCTCTGTTGAATTTTGTACGGGTATGTTTTAGGTATACTAGCCTCCATTATCAGCAATTTCTGTAGGTTTGTTTGTCCAAGAAGCGTCATCTCCCAATTAGGCTGGTCATCCTACCCGTGAACTGCTTGCTCTAGTTGCCAAGGTGACACTAGTCTGCTCTTCTCCCAAGGGAGCTTCCTGAAGCCCAACTCACCCTGTTCCACTTTAGGTAGGTGATCCAGTTCTTTAAACAAGTGTGTTGGCAGAGGACTCGTCGCTCTCGGCAGAGAATATAAACAGCATGGCAAAAGGACTATTTTGGCTAGCAATACTCTTCACATGACAGACCCTGTCAGAGTGTTCCAAAAGGCCATTGATCTCTTTAAGCCTGTTAAAATTCAATCCATGTTATACCTATACCATTATTATGTTCTGTGTGACACTTGAGTGCTGAAATATCTACAGGCATCTGGTTTCCATTCAATTTCCATTTGAGGAAATCCACTGCTTCCCTGTCTAATCCACCTCAAAGGAGATAGTCTGCTCTTTGCCCGATTTGTGTGCAGCCTGATATTTCTTCAAAGCGGGACAATGCCTGCAAAGAAAGTGACACTAGCAACTACCAGGTCCGATGGATACAAAAAGGTGTCATGCCGCATATATCGACACTACAAGTGTAGTGTCCTGCACTCTCACACCATTCTCTCTTTCCACAACATAGAATGTAACTCAGCAGTTCCATCACCAGCCTAGTTCCCCTTTCTCGGGTGAACTTTCGGAGATAACCTGACCAGTCTTCAGCCTTCCTCCTGACTTAGTTTCTAACATTTTAGTTCAGCCCAACCAGGCCATACTACATGCACTCCAGAGAACTCCGCATGTAGGCCTAGCCAAGAAGCTGCATTTATCCGTGTGCATCACTGCTTTCACAAATTACAAGATGTCAATTCGCAAAGACCTTACTTAGCACTTTCAAATTGGTGTTTGGCATGATTTGTGGCCTGTAGGAGCACTACTCCCATTGATTTCGATCCTGTTCCCGTATCACAATCAGTATCATTAATGTGACTGCATCGCACATGGAAGGCAGCTATTCCCCTACGACCCGAGCTTCCTGAAAATTTCTAACAATTTGTCTTACAGAATCAGGGCAAATATCTGATACAGGTCCACTGGTAAACACCTCCATCCCCTTGGAGACTTTCCTTTTTGCAACGAATTTAGTGCAGCAAAAATTACTTCTATAGATGGTGACGATTTAATCAGTTCAAGCTGCTTCTCTGTTAATTGAGGCAATCCAATGTCTTCCAACATATTGTCCATGGCTGCCTATTATACAAGCAAGATAGCCATTCTTTGTTAATGTGTTTGTCAAGTATGTCCCAGGTGTTCTCTTTAGTGCTGTTAATTTAGTTTTTTCACCGCGTTGTGAGCTGCTTCTTTCTCTAGGTTTCTGCGGTCTACCACTAGCCTGCCCAGCTCCCTTTCGAGGTAGCAGCTGGATACAGTGTACCTTGGTCATGTATTCCCCCACAACACTATTCTGAAAGTTTCCCATTCTGCTGCTCTGCTCCATGTGGAGTGCAAATTGGTCTCGAAACAACCTCGTTCACATGGACCTTGAATGGGAAACTATCGGACAACGTGGGCTGTACCATGCGTGTTCCGACAACGCAAGCGATTCCACGCTTGCTTTAACCAGGCATATGCATATCAGGGTAGTTTTTTAGGTCTCGGCTAGCGAAGGCTGCGCTTGCGCAGTCTCGCTCGCGAGATTTAATGAGTTTGAGAAGAGGGGCTTGCACCCGCCCCTTTTCTCTCCTGTTCTCCATTGGCTGGCCTCTTAAATGCTGGCCAGCCACTGGAGAAGAGGTCCAGTCACTCCGATTATGCCCCGTCCTTTTCGGATCGGGGGGCGTGTTTTTTGCGAGAAGTCTCAGGGAGGAGACAACAGCAAAACACGCCCCCCAATCCGAAAAGGACACTCCCTTTCTCCGAGGCATTTTCTGCTGTGCCTCGGAGAAAGGCGGTGGTGTCCCGGGGTTGCTCCCTCACCTGATCTCCTACTGTACGGCAGGAGCTCTGTGCTTGGCCGCTGAGGTGACTTGATGATTTTTCTTTCTTCAGAAAGGAACAGAAGTAAACGAGCCTCCAACGCACCAGTGAAACGAAACAGACGAGGAGCAGCGGAGAAACGAAACTTACTGCTGGGCGCGGTAGATTAACGAGGGAATGCTGAGTGTGCTTCTGCCGCCGGTGGGCGGGGCATTGGCGAGGAGGAACCACACACAACAGGACATCCACCCTCTCACAACTTCCACTGCCTCGCCCCCTGTGATCGGATCCACGCCGCGAGAGCCTGCCCTGACAATAAACGAGAATTATTTATAGCCTAACAGTTACCGGGCCGGCGGCTGCCTATTTAAATTATGACTTAGAAAACAAAAGCGGAGAATACCCTGCTCGCGCTTACTTTTTGCTGCAATTTAACGGGCGCTTGTGGCCGCAATCAGAAGTACGAAAAACCCCAAGTCTGCTGGAAGCAGCGTGCCTCAACTCTCCAGGAGACTCCAGGCCGGCCTGGACACGTGCGTGCAGCAGCATTCGCAAGCATTGCGCCTGCACTACAGCCGCCGTGCGGCCCCGAAAATAGTGCCGCCTGGGGCGGACCGCCCCCCCCCCCCCAGCTACGCCTGTAGCATCCAGGTTGCCGGTCGTCGTCGGCAGAGGTGGGGGCATTGCCACGGGATACCTGTTGCCCTTCCGTGTGGGTTATGGTCAAGGAGCGCTGAGCGTCGTCAGTAACATTACGACACGAGGCAGCCTCCAGGTGTTGTATTTGGTCTTCGAGCTCAGTCACTCCCAGTAGGCGTTGGGCCTCGACTTGGCGGACGTACCCCTTAAGATGGCCACACAACAAGGGCTTGGTGGCTGCCCACAGCTTCATCACCAATGCCTCCGACCCAATATTAAGCTATTCCACTTGCCTTCCCCTGTCCTCATTGCAGAGCTCTGTACAGTATAATTTCCGTGTGTTCTCCCTCTGTCCACACTAATTACTGTGCTGCTATAAATATCTCCCTATGCTGTCCACCCTCTGTGGTAATGGCGTCTCTTCCGGTAGGTGTGGCACACGTGGGTTTTTCTTCGCGCGTGGCCAGGGATCATACCGTAGCGATGCTATGCTTTTCTGGGGGAGGGGGCAGTTGATTACTTGGCACCAGTGCTCTGCAGTTTCTGGTATCCCTGGTTATGTGTGTCGACACCAATGTGCACGCGGGCCCCCACCCACAACTCTCGCGTGACAAGAGGTCGAGACACCGCATCTGGTGTAGATTCAAGCAAGAAGCAAGCCCTCGCTTCACAGTGCGCCAGAAAGGCGCAGCTTGACACCCAGGATGGTGCTGAATGTGACTGGGCCGGCTTTGCCAGAGAAGGTGATAGCCCGCACTATGAATGTGTCATGTAACGCAACTGGTGCTCCTGTAAAGCACTCTAATACCTTTGGGTCGAGCTCGCGCTATATAAAACTGTGGAAAAAATATATATATATTGTTGTATGCATTATATCACGTCGGTTTAATCACATTCACTACATAAACATAGCCACCACATCGCAGGGTAATAGTTATCCTAGTTTCATGCCCCCACAAGCCATCCCTGCAAAGGGACCTTTATCACTAGTGAAAAAGAGGAACAGGAACAGTCTTACTTCCGGCCTCTCTGGTTACAGCTTTTGTTCATTTGACCCGCTCTTTTCAAATGCTTTAAAATGAATTTGAGAACTACAAAGTAAGATATATTTTAGCGTTGCCTTAAAGCTGCTTGTAGCATTCCGTTACTTATCAGTTTAGTGGTTTATCTATCTGTCTGTCTGTCCACTCTTCGGTCTGATAGTCAGTTCCTCCATTTGCGTGTCTGTGGTCACTGTTTGAGTTTATGTATATGCGGGTGCCTGTGTATGTGTTTTTGTTTATGTGCGTGAGTGAACACAGGTTATTAGTTTGCTGCTGTTCTGTGTGCTTGGGGATACACGTGTATGCCTTTTGATCTTTGCTTACGTACATCTTCTGTGTGTGTATGTAGCAGTATATCTGCATGTGTATTGTTCATCTGTGTCCATACTATACATAAACTCTAGACCTCTTGGCTTTATCAGTGCAAGCTTACTTGGTCACTTCCTTTCCCTCAAATCAGAACTAACCCCTGGAGAAATGGCCAGGTATGCACCTGGTCTTCAGAGAGCTGCTGGTGACAATCCCTCTGGGCTGGCACGGCCTGTTAACCTTCCCAGGCGGATTACAAAGTTCACTAATGCTGTCCATGAGTTCTTTGAACTAATTAAAATAAGCATTTGCAATGCAATATATCTCACATTTGTGAGAGTATGAGCTGTTGGCATTGTAAAGGACAATGCCTTTTATTTATGTGATTTGAAAACCTGCAAATGGTGCTTAAACACGCCCTTTGTATTTATAGTCCTTACTTACGAGAAGCAAGGGTGGCAGTAAAACAGGAGCAGTTACGGTCATCCTTGCTTCTCGTAAGCAACCACTAAGTACAAAGTGCCTGTTTACTCACGGCTTGTTTTTTTTAGAGTTTGAGATCGGAACAGTTCTGCCAATGTATGGGGTACCTTATTATTTATAGGTGGTACCCTGTGTAGAGGATTCAGCCTGTTGCATACTAAGGAACGAGAGGGACAGTACCACCCGGGGCACACTTCTGGAGACTCTATAACCCGCCGCTCCTCACTGTGTCCCCAGAACCCCTCCTTCCCCACTAACACCTGATGCGTTGCATCACTGTGGCACACTGCACAGAATATTAGGGGCACAGTAACCCTCTCTGCAATAGAACTGTACAACAAGCATTTACAATGCAACGGTCTCGGCATTGTTAAAGTTAGAGCTATTGCCATTGCTCATGACAATGCCGTTTCTTTAAATGTTTTAAAAACAAAAAACATAAACAAAAATAATGTCATGAGCAATGCCAATAGCTCTAACTTTACCAATGCCGAGACCATTGCATTGTAAATGCTTGTTTAATTAGGGGTTAGGGTTTTAGGCCTTAGGACTGTGGAAGGGGTTGGGGTAGTTTTAGGGACAGCACGGGGTGGGGCAAGGGGTTGTGGTAGTGTATGTTAAGGGGCAGAGTTTTAGGCCTCAGGGAAGGGGAATGGGTATTTTTCAGGGAAGGTTTTGGGCATCAGGGCACAAAGGCAGGTTGGGGGTTTACCATTCATGCCTTTACCACAGAATTGCGTGGTAAAGGAATGTGTGGTTGACGCATTCGCGGTGTGGGCTGCGTGGTAGAGGCATGCGTGATCATACAACCACCTTAAATGCACCATCTTATAGTGCTTCAGCTGTCAGACCCTTGATCAGCGCATTTGTCCTCCCACTATAAACTTTGTGAAAACCTGAAGCTTGGATTGATCCAGGAAGGTGCGGTTATGATATTCTACTTGCTCATATCTCTGGCAATCCCCCCTGTAACCAGAATGTAGTCCAGCTGGATATGTGTCCCATATGTAACCGAGTACCAAGAGCATTCTTTAATACTGAGGTGATGCAGAAGCCAGATATCCACAAGCCCTATGTCCTCCATTATCGACTTCAGTAGTTTAGTCATGCCCAGCCTATCATTAGGTTTAACGCGTTGTCTGTCCCACCTTCCAGTAAACATGGGATATGTTGACTGACAACCACATGGAAGTCTTTGAAAAATAAACGCCACTTTGAGCAACTGCTGAAAATAATATTTATTCTGTCAATTAGGAGTATACACATTAACTATACACACTTTCCTTCCAGTTAACAGCCCCTGAAGCAGCACGTACCATTCTTCCTTCTTAGTCATTTCCTGCTTCTAAAACGGTATACCCAGAGCCACCCATATCATTCTACCCTTGGCGTATGTTGAGTAAACAGAGTAATAAGCTCTCACTTGTCATCTTTTATGCAATTTCTCAGCCTCCCCTGCTGTGAGGTGTGTTTCTTGCAACAAGGCTACCTCCGCCAACTTTTCAAATATGAAAGTATTCAGTATCTCTTTGAAAATGTATTAAGCTCTTACGTTTCGTGAAAGAAATACTATCATTGTCTGTATGTGGTCATCCTTCACTTATAGGTGTGCCTTCAATTTCCACCATCCCACAACTCTGTGCCTCTTCGCCTGTCAACTTCGTGTGTCTGTTGCTCGCCTCATATCAACCTGAATGTGTCTGCCTATGCCTGGAAATCACCAAACACGGTCCCCCTCCTAAGACAGTTGTGGGATCAGCGTAAACACAAAATACCGTCAATCGGTTTTTCTACCCTCCTTCATAATTAACCCGCCTTCCTGTTAATTTACCTTGCTAAGAACAATGATAATGCACCTTGTTATTCTGGGTCACTCTGTACCAATGTGCGGGGTGGGTGGTCCCTTGTTTTACCTAATCCCTACCGATTCAGTCAGAGACTTCCCAGCCAAGGTACCTAGTGCCCATGATGTGTAGCCCTCAACATGCTCCAAAAGTTCCCTATTCCCCCTTTTGTTTCAAGCATCTCGGATCGTCCTCATTCCATGGGATATGAGAAAGGGGATGTGTCCCTTCTGACAATTTCTCCCCCACTCAACCTCCTCGGTATATAGCAAAATTATAGGCAGATAGCAAAACAGTCGTAAACTTCTGTGGAATATTTCACTGATCCATCTAAGCAGACTCGCCTTTCACAGAGCTTCATGAATGCCAATCCTTCCCTTCCAATGCTATGTTTTCCATTGCCATGCCAGTTTATGCCGCATTCCCTTGCTCCCCGCTTCCTTGCTTTCCTTTGTGTTAATGTGCCATCATCCTGCACAAGTGTCCTGCCTGACCTCAGTAGATGCTCTGAGTTTCTTAACCTGCTTGCATTTCCTGGGGATCCCAGGGCTCCCCTTGTGGAGCCAGACATTCCAGTGTGGTTTGGAGAGCGCCCATGATAGCAGCATCCTGGCTCACATTTCCAGCCATTCCCAAACAGCTGTTTTTTTCTGTGAAAATGGGAGTCTTTCCTTCATGCATAACCATAGTGCCCACAGTTTTTCTGCTTCCCTTGCAATGCCACTTCACCTGCTGTATATAATGCTGCAAGATTTGGACAGTCTGCTTTTGTACTGTGGGGCACCAGACCTACAGACATACTGAAGAATGGAATCTCTGTCATTTAGAACGTGTTCATTTATCGTTTTTTGTGATTCTCCTGGTGGTTGCCACTGTGCCAGCATCCAGTGTACTCGTTTCACAGAAAAAAAATATTGATATGCCCCTTGGGTTAAGAGCTCTTGTTATCTGGCCCTCAGGAACAAGCTTTGTCAATGGGGTGTCCGACGTCTCTGGAAACCCAGATTGTTCCACTAGGGCTTTCATTTTATTTTTTCTATTTTTTTTGCAGAGTTTTATATAGCACAAACTTGACCCTAATCCAATCAGGTATCAGAGCGCTTTACATAGCACCAGTTACGTTACATGAGGACACACATTAATTTTTTGTTAGGCATGGGGAGATTAAGTGATTTGCCCAGAATCACAGGATGTTCAGCGACATTACCGAGACTCGAACCCAGTTCCCCAGGTCGAGGTCGAGCGCCCTAGCCGTTAGGCCAACTCCTCTCCCCCAGAGGCTTGACCTCTGCATCTTACTCTCTTGACTAACCTGTGGCCTGGGCCGACAGCATTTTGATCTTGTTTTGACATTCCAAGACTCCCCCCTTAAAGATGGTCAGCCAGTGTATTAGTTTCCTTTTTGCTTTCTGTGCCCTGAGGAGATTTATGTCTGTAAGGTAGTGTCTATCTTGTTTGCAAGGGTTGTTGTAGAAGCTGCTATCACCTCCAATATTAAAGTGTGTCCGTACCCTGCCATCATTTCCTGGCTTGGCTGGCCACTGTGGCTGAGTGGGCTTGTCAGTTGCAGTCTCAGCTGTGCACTAGTCAATTGTGTTACTCCCAAGACATCTTGCCTATCCTGTCCTTGCACTTTTCTTATCTGCTAGATAACTCTAGTTGGCTTCAGTTTCTGGAACTACTGTGTAACAATCCTGCACATCCATTGCCTCCACCTATTTACTAAGCCCCTTCGGCATCAATTTAATATTACGTAACATAAGTAAAATACAGGTAAAATTAATGTGATTATAGCTAAATGGTGTAATCTGTGCCTCAATCTTTAACCCAAAATGTTATATGTAGTTAAATCCTCACATGTTAACTAATTTAGTAATCAAGAAGTGGAATAGTTGCTTTTAAGATTTACTGTGGTCCCGGAGGTAAAAATCATTCTCATTTAGTAAATTTAAAGTTCAGTGGCTCGGAGTGGAATGGATTTCCCTAAAATTAGGAGCTTTATAGGGCCTTCAATTAGTTTGGGGTTAAACACTGCCTCTCCACACAGATTCTCAAACATGCAATTGGGTGCACAAAAAACAGTTGCAATGGCAACTGATCGTCTGTATAGCCACGCCAAATGTATATGCAAGTGGACCTTAGGTTTAATGGCGGCGGAGACTACTCCGTCTCTGCTATGAATAAGCCCCTCTGATAGCCTTATCAAGTGAGGTCTGTTGGAAGCAGACCTCTAATTCTGACCACCTAATTTAGATGGGTGGAGTTAGTTTCCAGTTTTCACCTGATGACACAGTCAGGAAATCCCTGGCGGTAAGGGGCAGTCAAACTGCTAAATGCTACCCTCACCATGGGAGAGGACTCACATGGCGAGGAAACCATTTTCTTTTTTATTTTCAAAATGAAAATCCTACTTTGGAAATTTCTTTCGGAAAATGAAAAAGAAAGCAGTAAGGTGCATGGCTCCGTCATGTGACTGAGCCTTGCACCAAACTGTAAACAGCATTGACAGGATCCCCTGTGACAGCGGTTCCTGCCAATGCTGTAGAAAGGACCGCCAGCTTGGCAGTCATTTCTAAATTTACTTGGTGGCACCTACATCAGGGCGACAGACTCAATCACTCCATCTCCCTGACAGAGAGATGGGCCATCCTCCATAATATAAATTAGGCCCTGAGACTTGAATTGTCATCAGTCTAGAATAATTTTGAACAATGATATCAGAGCAAGAATCTTTACAGTCCCGTAAGAGTCTAAAATACATTAATCTTATTGAACAGTTGTCTAGGCTAACTCCTTTCTTGCCTTCTGTGTGTTGCATTAAAAATATGTGGTGCCTGAAGGCCTGAGTTGTGGAATTTTTGTAGACTAAAATGTGTATTAGCTGATTGAAGTGATTTATTAGCTGCATACTAATAAAGCAAGCACCTCTTTGGTGTGTTCAGTGTCTGCTGGTATATTGGCTTATAGACATTGTATGTTTTTTTCTGATCAGACACCAGATATCAAACTTTAAGGATAATTCTAACAGTTAACTTGAAACTAGATACCGAGTTCAAAGAGTAAGAAATAATGAGCACACATTGCTCACCTCTGAGGATGTCAAAGCTTGGACTGAAAGAATTCTCAACTTGTTGAGGCACCTTTGAAAGTCTGTCCCGATGCTAGTGGATTTCTAAGTGGACAGCAGCGGCTGCCAACTATGGAAAGTGGTGAGGCGGGCAAATGGGTGGGTGCATGCATGCAATTACATTACTAAACTGCTGACGTGCATTACATTATCCTTTTCAAGTTAAAATCATTAACCTTAAAATAATGATGTAATTCATGTCGGTGATTTAATGCACATTAAATTAATTTAAAAAGTAAAATAAAATATTCACTTTCCCTGCTGCTCATCCTCGCTCAGATCCTGGTGTTTTTCTCTCATCCAGTGCGGGTCCCAGCTAACTCACCTAACCAATCCTGGCTCTGCTTTCATGCTGTTAACCAGCATGAGAGAAGAGCAAGAATTGGATCGAGCTGGCTCTCTCGGCACTCCCAAGAGCACTGGAAGCCTGTGCCGGCCAAAGTGACACATGCACTTTAAACTTAAGTGCCCAGCACACCATTCCTCCCTGCTGCCACTCAGTAGCAATGGCTTAGCCCCGCCCCGACACTCGGCTCGGGATGCTGGTTAGTGAAAAAAAATTATTACCATTTTATTTTTCATCTATGAGGCATTTTCTATAGCATTTTATTAGTGGGGCAATGCTCCTCTGCTCTAATGGAGGAGTCACTCCTGTAAGTGGATGTCGAACTTTAAAAGGTTTTACTGAAAAGAGCCACGTTGGTTTGAGGAGTAGACATTGCTCCGTGTCCCTTGGTGATCATTAACAGCTTCTCGTCAGTAAAGTCTTTAAACGAAGTTTGGAAAACAGTGGCTCATTAAAGTCATAAATGTGTAAAATTGGTATTGCTCAAGAACTAGAGATGCTCTCACATTTAAAGTGACAACTGATTAACACAGATGTATTCCTTGATTTATTTTGAGTTAGAAATTCATTCTTCATCTCTGACGGACTGTAAATGTACGAACGGGTATTTTCTTGAAATATAAGACTGATCTCATTCACTTCAGTGCACCTTACCCTAATAGACTATTTGTTTGAAGGCTCGCTTCAAGATATTGTTAATAATGCATTGCTATTTTACTGAAGTTTGTTGCACCTTTCTTATACTTTTACATCTTACCTTTCAATGACATCTAGTGTTTGCTTGAACATGTTTAAATTATTATAAATATGTATTTTGTGATTATCAAGGGCCTCTTATCATTTGTTCATTTTCTGACTGTTTATAGATTTGCTTTCTTTACATGTTCTCTTTTTATTAGAAGTAACGTTCGTATATTGCCTATTAAAAATTAACTCTGGTTATCTGCATGCTTGAATGGGGGGGGGGGGGCGTGGGGTCAATGTCTCTGTCAGTATTTTCCTTTTCTTGATTGATGGAACTTTATTGTATTTATGCTTTCTTTCTGCTTTCTCAGTGCTTTTGTCTAGACACTTTGTTAGATGAATATGTTTGAACACACAATCAAATTGCAACTCTTAGTTTCTTCTTTAGAACATTAAATATCTGTCATCCATCTTCTTTCCTGCAACAAAAGAACCCCTGAGGGGCAGTCAGTCGAGGGTTTGTTTGAAGGAATTTATCCCTCGTTCCACTACCATCTTTGCAACAGTTTAAAAAAGTATATTTTACTGAGCTTCTAAGCACACTTACTGATTCTGTATATTAACAGCATTCACTGCACTATGGGTCTTGCAATTGACGCTAACCTAGTAAAATTGGCATGTTAAACTATTTTGGTTAAAACATTACATTTATAGTCATTCACACTGTATTGTATTGTGGTGATTTCAAAATGCAGTGCCTTTTCTTTCTTTATAAAGTAAGAATTGCAATTAAAGAATTATCACATGTGGGACGAGATGCCCATTTTTGGTAGTTGAACAATGCCAGTTAAGTCCTGATGCAGGTAGGTATGGAAGCAGTTTATTTCGTCACACAGCAGGAGCAGCTGCTGTGTTCTGCAACTGTCAGCTCAAACTGTTAAGCATTCCAGAACATAAAACTGGCTGTAGGTTTCTACAACAGACACCCTAAGACGTACCACAACTCTGTTCCCTAAATAAAACCCAAAAATCTGAAAACATAACAATAAAACGACATAGGGAAAGTCCCAAACCAGAGAAGACCTAATACAAATACCTGGAACTGAAAACTATTTACACTGTGAAAAGTCATGGTGTTAAACGGCAGTGTGCAATTTTATGGAAAACTATAATGTAATGCAAAAGCTTCAGTAATATTTGCAAAGCCACACAAGGAGTGACTTGTGCCGCCTTGCGTGGCTTTGTCAAGAAATGTAATGCACACAGCAGTGGCACATTACATTTCAAGGCGGAAGGCGTTCCATGAGTAGAGCATGGGCATTTCCATGCACCCACCCATTGATTTTGGCGTATTTCCAGATCTACTAGTGCTAGTAAACCTGGGAATACATCAAAATGCTACTCCTTCTCCAGAGAGGTGTAACAAGGAAAAATATCTTGATATCTCTTTTTTATTTCCTCTTTCCACATTTGCTGCATTTTGCAGCACACATAGAAGGTAAAGAATGCCTCTAAGGATTGTATTTGCGCAGAATGGCTTACTTTCCTGTACAAAGCAAATCTTGCCTGTAATGCAGGCACCCTTGCACTATGGTGCAAGGGTACTTGCATTGGCGCTAGAGGGCCACAGTGCGCCAGTGCAAGGAGAGTGCAGAAATGCTCCATATCTTTTTAAACGTGGAGCATTTCTCCCCTCTCCCTTTCATGCAAACGCAGCTCAGCAAGTTTAATTGCTGCCCTGCGTTGATGAAAGATTAGTATATATGCTCCAAACTCCTTTAATGTGATACGCATTCAGACTTATGTAATTTCTTAGGAGTACCTTTCCCATCTTTAAAACCCAACTTGCTGTGTTGCTTTACTTGCTCATATTCTATCCCATACGATACATCAGTCTTGGAGCTCAAATTCTCATCTGCTATATTATGTACGTGTTCCAAGTTCCACCACTGCCCATTCAATACCTTCACAGCATTCCTTGCCATGTCAGCAACTACCATTTCCTTTTTCATACTTTAACTCTCCTTTTTTTGCTTCACACATTAGCTTGATACAGCCCACATCCCACTTTTTCAGTGCTGTACGCTTGATAACCCATGAAGGCATCATACCTCTTCTCACTCTTTCTCTGTATTACAAGCACCCTTGACTTCACTTACCACACACATCTTGACACAAAAGTATTCAACCAGACTGGCCTCATTACATCTTAGGAAATTCTCCCTCACTACACCCTAAAAGGGTGACACACCTGTGGTAGTGTGTGGGGTCTTCCAGAATGGCCTTAGCATAGACCTCAGTGCATTAATCAAAAACACCCTGCTTGGCACTAACTATGTCACACACTAGCTCACCAACTTATTGGTTTTCTCTACCATTCAATTACCCTGTGAATGTTACAAAGTTCACCTTTTATGTTTGCCCCCCCAATCTTCACCCGAAAAAAAAAAAAAAATATTTCCACCACAGTGAATTGCAGCTCGTCACCAAACCATATTTTACTAGTAATACCTTCACAAGAAAAAACTTTAGGCAAGAACTGAATCATATTCTTTGTGTTAGAATCACTCACACAGTAATATTCCAACTATTTAGACCTGTGGCCAACCAAAATTGTTGCATATTTTTGAGCTATGGGCAAAGCATTGGAAGTATCAAGAAAATCAATATCCAAATCTCTCACAGACTTGATCAGTCCCCTAATCAGGTTGTATCCTGATTTTTAAACTCTTGTCATTCTGCCTGCATACCTCAGAGATTTCCAACCTACTGCTCACTAGCTCAATCAATACTTTGCCATTAATACCTGGGAAATAACCCTTTCTTATTGAAAATCTTACATAAGTTGCCTTCATGCATGAGATTCAACACCCTTATCCTGGAGAAAGGTGGACGTATCAGCTAATGCTCTCTAAACAGTAATCTCCCTTCAGTCAATATGTCTGATTTCGATTTCATGTACATTTTCAGCCCAACAGACTGGGTATTTTACTTGGGCCAACTTTACTTGACCCAGTCTATTACTATTTCAGGTCACAATCATGATCCATAGTTGTTTACCGCTCCTGTTCAGTGGCACACCCTTTAGCCGACCATACTATACTAGCCTCAAAATGTTAATTATTGTGAAAATCATCAGAACAGTTATCATCTGCCTCAACCAGCAGCAATATCAACATATAATCTATTTTCTTATTTCTATTTCTAGGAAGATGCTCAACAACAAGGTGATATTCTAACAACTTAGAGCATATGCAGTGGCCCTACAAGAACAAACATTAGTGCCATTTAGAAATTGTACCAAAGATTTATGAAATTTGTTGAATCTTGTCCACCAACCACATGTTCCGAATTTGTGAACATGCATTCCATGATTTTTGAGGGAGCAGCAGACAAAAGCTATAATGTGGTCTTTCTCTACTTCATATCCTGTGACTCAAATCTGGTACATGCCTTGAGGAACTCTTGATTTTAATGAAGACCTCTTTTTGCTCATGTCCTCTGATACATTTCACCCCTTTTTGATATTTCTCATTAAAGGCTCTGATAAGTTGCAAAATGCTCCACAAATTTCTTATAGCAGTCTACTATTACCATGAAAGACATGAGCTGTTCTGTACCCACAGGTGCTGATGCTGCTTCAGTAGCCTTCAATAACCCTCTTCTGAGATCAGATGTCCCCAATATTATTATCTTTTTTTCTCTCAAAATATATTTCTCCTTTCTCAACTGCAACCCTCTGCTCCTCATCCTTTCCAGAATCCTATTCAAACTTTCCACATATTCATCCTCAAGCCAAACACCCATAGATCACCCTGAAAGGTTAATACACCTCTTACCCCTACCAGCACACCCCCCACTAGTGACTGAAACACAACCACAGCTGATGGCAGTCCAAATAGCATCTTGAAGTATTGAAATAGTTTGGGGTGAGAAATGTTGCCAAATGTCTTGAAATATCTGGTGATAGGCTGCATGCATATCCAACTTGGAGAGAAAGCATGCAACACTGAGTGCATCAACCATCAGTTCAATGCGAAGCAACAAATAATTTGACACTCAAATGGATCTATTGACACTCCTGAGGTCAATGTACATCCACAGTATATTATTACATTTGTGTACCACTACGATCGGTGATAACCAACATAAACTATCCATTGGTTCAAACACACCTTGCTCACAAAGATCCACCAACATCATGCAGACAGAACTCTTCCCTGACATGCAATGGCATTGCTCTCAATTTGTTTTAGTGGATAAATTCTCAACTTTGATGAATAATTCATATAAATCCCCAGTCTTTAATCAACCATATCATGGTTTCTCAAAATGACTTCCTGTGAACTATCTCCCTCACTACTTCCACCTGCTTGTGTAGCCAAAAGAATTTGCTGTTTGAGCCCATGTCTAAAAAAAAAAAAATACCCAAACAGCCTTGGTGGTGCCATCCCGAAATATTAGCCATACAGTTTGTCCAATACACTGTGTCCTCTAAAATCATCCTGGCCTTCAAAATAACCCAGTAGAATATAAACTAATAGTTTGGTTCACAAAGTTCCTGTTCAAAGTGGGTTGCAATCCATCCTCCCTCATGAATACAAGCTGTAGCTCCCTCCGATTGGAGGCCATCACAGGGATGGTAGCCTGCAAGGACCAGCAGATTATCATGTCTGTGAGCGCCTTTTAATAAATAAACAATTTTTTAAATACATCTCGTTTTCCGTATTGGAAACATGGATGTGTTTTAAAAACATTTACATTATTTAACATTCCCTTCCCTTTTGTAAATGAGTTACCACCTCCATTATGGTGTCTGTCACTTTTCAATGATTTACAACCGGAATTGCGGTTCCAAACCACTGATATATCTTATACTGAAGTTTAAACACCCCCTTCCAAATTGTGATTCTGTATCAGTTTAAAAACCACATTTTGTGATTCAATAAGCCTTGACCGAATCTCAAAATGACTTTAGTGAATAACAAAATACCATTTTGGGGTCTGAAACACCCTAACTTGCAGGGTTTGCGACTGCAGAGTGGCTTAATACATCTGGCCTTTAGCCCCTGCATTCCATGATATGCGAATATTATTGAACCCTGCAGATTTTCTTTTTTAACTCTGTTTTTGAAATGTATTGCTTTTGCTTTTACAATGAAAACAATCCTCTACAGGGCAGACATTTTAGTATCTCTCAGGACAATACACAACAATTCTGTACAAGACAATGCTCCACACTGAAAGAAAACATTAATATATGTGCATGTAGTCCAGTCAGTACAGATGCAATCATGAACTTCCCCATGTACGGTGTAAGACCAAAGCATCTGAGCCAAAATGAAAATATTTTTCATAAATCAAGAGGCATTCGGAAACATCTTGGCATAATTCAGCAACACAGATGTGAACTTCATGTCACATCATACATCAGTTCCATAGTTGTATAAATATGAACGTAGAGGATCCCACATGATGAACAAATATGCTGTCTAGAGTTGTAAATCATAGTGTGTTGTGGTGTCCTGCATATTGCATTTCTGTGTTCCCTCCTGTTGGACTCTTTATAGTATAGAATGCTGGGATTGTTCTGTCCCTCTATCTAGTGTAATGCTGTATTGGAATGTATGGGAACAGAGGATTATAACATCAACTTCAGTTGTTGCTGATCCTCTGGGCCCGTTAAAGCCAAGTACCTGTTTCTGCAATAAAGCTCCTGTCTAACTTATCCTGCTGTGGCCAGCGTCCTTTCATCCTTTCATATGGCGACTGGCATGGGATCTGGAGCTTTCCTATGTGGCAAGTGTCTTCCTACTGAAGTCCTGCTTCAATAAGGTACTGTGTTTTGTTTTCTCTTTCCAACGGGCCATGGGATAGTTTTTTTTTCTTCAACTTCTCCTTGACTGCCTATGAGAACTCCGCACAACTTGCACTAAACTATTTCATCATTTTTGGATTAGCGCCCGCTTTGCCCTCTCGCCTGTGTCTTCATTCAAATCTTTTACGAGGAGCCTCACAAACGCATCCACATGCGCCAGTGTTTGTGTTCAAACTTCACTCCAAACAATCTCTCGAGTGCCTATACACGCGCCTTACCTTTCAGCGAGGCTGCCCCGACATCACAAGCTCTGGTTTCCTTGGACACACAGCACAACGCAATGAGCTCTGGTCTCCTGGAATACGCACTGCCGGTCTTTGTGCGCTTGCATCAGCATTTTTGACTCTCTCTGTGCATCCAGCCATGGGAGACCGCTCCAGCATTGACGCACTAACTCCTTACAGTGTGTCGTGCTGGACATTTCTTTTGGATTCCCTAAATTCTGGACACCTCCTCCACGACCAGCTCACATTTCTGGTCTTTCCTGTCATCTTGTTGCGTCACTTCCTGTGTACAAGGAAGTGCATGCAACAACAAGCACGCTAACCTCTCTTCAGAACTTGTGGATCCACACACTTCCTTTGTACACGTGCTCCATTGCTTAGCATTCTACAACTACAAGAACATCTCTGAGAACACCAATCCATTACTGCATCGTTTTCTTCTGCATCTCCAACATCTGTGATCTCTGTAGTATTCACACCCTATCCAAACCTCTAATTTGTCATTTTTCAAGAGTGTGTGTGTGCTAGTCATCCTCTTTCATCTAGCACTATTTCTATTGTGCATATTTTGTGAATCCAGTGTCTCATGCATTTGTATCCAGTTTTTCTTTTCTATCTTTCTACTGTTCCTCGTTCTTCCTTCCTTCACACTCATTTGCTTCTCTGTCTTTCGCCTTCTTTCTTGCTGCGTTCTTTTTCTTCCTGAACTGTTTATCACTGCACCATGCAATCTATAACTCTTCCTAGCTATTTCTTGCGGGATCCAGGTGAACCACCACTAAAGTGGCGGTTATGGTGCAGATCTTTTACTGCTTACTTGGGAGCCATTGATGGCATGAAATTCAAACCCGATAGGAAATGCAGTCTTCTCTACTATTATTTAGGCGTAGAAGGCCAGAATGTTTTTGAACACCTACCAACATATTCTGGTCATGACAGCGTTGACATGGACGAATACCAACAAGCTCTCAAACAACTCAGTATTTATTTTGAAGGCAAAGTCAATTTAGTTGTGCACAGACACAAGTTCTTCACCCGTGTCCAAAATACTAATGAATCCATCGACACTTATGTCGCCGCGTTAAAGGTTCCAGCCAGTTACTGTGATTTGGATGATTTTACCCCTCTGCTAATAAGGGATCAAATTATCTGCAGATGCTACTCCAAGAAAATCCAACAGAAACTTCTGTCTTGTAAGAATCCCTCCTTAGATGAAATGATTGACATTGCAAAGAGTATCAAACGCTCAGAATTGGATTCAAAACAGTTAGAGTCCAATACTTACTCCTCTATCGCTGCCGCTAATTCCTTTAGTAGCACTCAGCTTACCAGCGATGTCAAATCTAAAAAGAGTAAGGACCTATTGGAGAGAAATAATAAAAGTATGACTCCTGCACTGAACATTTCTCTTTTCCAGTGCTTCAGGGGTGGCTCTCCTCACCTTTCCAATTACAGAAATTGCCCTGCCATTGCCCAAGAGTGCTGGAGATGTAAGAAAACTGGCCATTTTGGGAAAGTTTGTAGGGGTGGCAAACGTTTTCCCATTAGAAGTGTTCAAGACCTTGCTGTTACTGAGGATCCTGAACATTTTGAAAAAAGGGTCCAGGAGTTGTCTTTATCTGTTGTTTCGGTTGAATTCTTGGAAATCAATAATGTTCATACTGAAAAGAGATATGGGAATCCTTTTGTTCAAGTGTCCATCCAGAGGCATGATATTCCTCTTCTCGTTGATTCAGGAGCTAGAATCGCCATTATTTCTATTGATAAATACAAACAAACTTGGTCTCACGTGGTTTTGCTACCTCCTGATGTCATCACTACTGCGTTTGAGGGTAGCAGGATTGACCTTGCTGGTTATTTTTGGGCCGACATTTCTTTCCAAAACAAAACCATCCATGGTAAAGTGTGTTGCTTTAAAAGGTATCAACATTTTAGGGTGGTGGTATCAAGCAGAATTCGGTATGATTTTACATCACGTCAGAAGAATCCTGTTTCTTTAATAAACTTGGTTTCCCATTCTACTCAATGGAAACATAAGTTTGAACCGATCTTTGGAAATAAAATTGGAAAAATCAAGGACTTTACCCATTCCATCAATATCAAAGAAAGTGTACCTCCTGTTAAGCACAAACTTAGAAATGCCCCGCACAGTATAAGGAACGATCTCTCCATAATGTTAAACAAAATGCTCAATGATGGTATAATTGAACCTGTTGATGCCACTCTCTGGTTGTCTCCCACCGTTTTGACCAAAAAGAGATCTCGGGAACTTCGCTTATGTGTTGATTTAAGATCTCTCAACAAAGCCATCTGGGTGTAGAATTTTCCTTTACCTAAATTGAGGATCTTATCACTGCCGTAGGTCGGTCCAAATAGTTTTCAATACTGGATTTACATTCAGCCTATCATCAGGTAGTTCTAGATGAACAATCTCACCATCTAACAGCATTTGGAACACCTGATGGTACATTTCAATTTTGCTGCATGCCATTTGGACTGGCCTTTGCAGTTTCTGTGTTCCAGAAAGTAATGACAAAAATGTTTCACAATGTTCCCAATGTTTTAATCTTCTAGGATGACATTCTTTTTTTTTTTTTTTTCTAAAAACCTTTATTCAGTAAATCCGGAACACAGCTATTCAGCCGACAACCCAGAGGTTCGGCAGCTTAAGTTGAGCAACACAGAAAAGCGTTCGCACTGCACCGAAAGGAGAATCAGAAAGGTTTAGTTTTAAATAAACACAAACCAAACACTTGCAAGGCGATAAGCTTCGAATGCACATGAGGGGTGCCCATGAGGGGGAGCTAGTCCCATTTCGTCCACCAAAAACAACGCTATAATGATAGGAGGGAGGGGGAAAGCAGAGACTCATAAAAGGCAATCAGTAATCAACAATAAATACATAGCCGGAAAGAATGTCAAGGGGAAAGTTGCTCCTCAGGCGGATCCGGATCAGGGGGCAGACATATGTCCCCCCCTGTAGTGGTTCCATCGCCCCCATACTGCATGCCATTTCCGCGGGCGCCCTCTAGCACAATACACTGTCTTTTCCCTGAGCATGCTCCAATCCATATTTTCCTTCCACGCTGCCAGCGCAGGAGGCCCAGCAGAGCCCCACAGGCGCGCGATGTCCCGCTTAGCCACCATGTTCCCCAGGGTCACCCACTGAGTCTGTGCGTCATCAAGATCGGTAGGACCCCAAACGTTCAAGAGACAACACCGCGCCTCCGGCTGCATGACAATGCCCGTCACCTCCCCCATCACTGCATGAACTCGCCTCCAAAACTCCGCGATCACGCCGCATTCCCAGATGATATGTAAGAAGGTACCCACCATGCCGCTGCCTCGCTTACATAAACCCTCCTCAGAGAAACCCATACGGACCAACCTAGGACCTGTCACGTAGACTCGATGGAGTATTTTGAGCTGCACCAGCCGCAGACGCGACGGAATCGCAACCTCCCTAGGAGAAGAAACTGCACATTGCCAGTCGTCATCCAGTTCGAGGCCATCCCTAGTCCATTGATCCCGCAACCCCCGAAGAAGGTCAGCCCGGACATTAATCAGCTTCTTATAGATGAGAGAGATCGCGCTCTCCGGCATATGGCCATCCAGAATTCGGTCCTCCAACGGAGAGGACGCAGGCACCTTCTCACCTTCTACGAGGACCGACCGCAAGGCGTGACGCACCTGGGCATAGCGGAAAAACTCAGTGCTCCCCAGCTCATACTCCTTCTGCAGCTCCTCAAAGGACTTCACCCTGCCCCGAGCCAGCAAGTCTCCGACCCTGGAGATACCGATCAAATCCCATTTCTCGAACCCTTTAGTATGCCAAAGCTTCCCCAGGATATCAGAATCAAACAACGGGGTAGCGAGGGTAAGCCTGCCCCCCCAACCCAGGGAGTCCGTCGCCAACTTCCACACCCGCACCGCCACCCCAGTGGGCCCCGTAAGGGACGAGTCCAACGACTTCGAGTACAGAGCTCTGTGGTAATTACCGCCACGCAGTAACCACCGATCCATGGCATGGCGTCTATGGCTCAACGCCGAGCCATAGACGCCATGATTAATCGCGCACAACTGGGTAGCCCAGTAGTATCTTCGAATGCCCGGAAGCGCAATACCACCATCGTACCACGGGAGCGGCAACTTAGCGATCGCTATGTGCGGCCGCCCGTCCCACAATAGCGAACGCTGGAGGCTCTCGACCTCTCGAAAGTAACTAGTCAGGACCCATTCAAGGGTATTCTGCAAGGCATAGAGGAAACGGGGAAGAGACATCATTTTAAACAATGCGGCGCGCCCGAGGAGGGTGAGCGGCAACCGCCGCCAGCCCGCCGCATCCCGCCGCAGACGCGCCAGGGGGGGAGCAGATTCTTCTCATATCGCAGGATAGAGTCAGTGGAGATGTAAATCCCAAGATACCGGAAGCCCTGCTGGGCGATCTGGATCGAACAGTTTCGGGGGACAGGCGGAACATCGCCACACAAAACATACAGATATGACTTTCCCCAATTGATAACAAGGCCCGAGTTCCTACCAAAAGAAGTCAAGACGTCGCAAACCACTATGAGAGACTTCTGGGGCGAGGCAAGGTATAATAGGATATCGTCGGCGTAAAGTGAGATACGGTCCTCGTGGTCGGGCGACCATCGAAGGCCACGTATACTCGGATGCCATCGTATCCACGCTGCCAGCGGTTCAAGAGCAAGGGCGAACAACAAAGGCGACAGGGGGCAACCCTGCCGGGTGCCCCTCCCAAGCTTGAACGGCTTGGACGCCCTCCCGTTTACCACAACACTAGCAAGGGGACCCTCGTAAAGCAACCTCACCCAGTCCACAAAACCAGGCCCGAAGCCGAACTTGGCTAGCACCGCCCACAGGTATGCCCACTCCACCGTATCAAACGCCATCGTGGCGTCAAGAGACGCCACAATAGCCGGCTCCCGCAGCGTGCCCGCCCTAGCAATCACCCCATGGAGACGCCTAAGGTTTAATGCAGTGTTACGATGCGGAATGAAGCCCGATTGGTCCGGGTGGATCAAATCCTCAAGCACCCGGACCAAGCGGTTCGCCAGGATCTTAGCGAGGATTTTCGGCTCAGCATTAAGAAGCGATATCGGCCGATAGGAACTACACTTGTCCCGAGGCTTACCGTCCTTATGTATCACCAATATGGTTGCCAGTCGTTGATCAAGCGGCAGAGACCCATTCACCCGCGCCTCCACGAACATGGCGCGCAGGTGAGGAGCGACCTTATCCGGACAAAGCTTGTACAATTCAATAGGCAAACCATTCGGACCGGAGGCCTTACCCGAGTTCAACGCCCGAATAGCACCCGCTACTTCATCAACCGTTATATCACCATCTAGGTCGTCCCTATCTACGGCAGAAAGGCAGGGCAGAGCAATATCACGCAAAAGGTCACACGAGTCCGCAGTCGGCCTGTCCGAAACCGAGGTGTACACTACGCGGAAATAATCCGAGAAACACTGGACTATACCTTCGGGGTCAGTAACAACCTCTCCCTCCTCCATCGTTAACTCCGGCACCACTCTATTGACCCGCTCTTTTTTGTCCAACCAAGCTAGCAGTTTCCCGGCCTTATCCCCAACATCATACAGACGGCCCTGCTGCTCCCTGCTAAGGGTCTTGGCAGCATTCTCCGCCAGATCCCTGTACTCCGATTGCTTCAAAGAGTGTCCGCTGTAACCTCCTCCTCCTCCAGGGTTACCTCTAGAGCCGCGATCTCATCCTCAATCTGTATCACCTCGGCGTCTTTCCGTCGCTTGGCTGCCACCACCAATGAGAGGGCCTCCCCTCTCAATACGGTCTTAAACGCCTCCCACAGAGACACCGCTGAATCAACCGAATCCTGATTGTCCTGAAAATAGTGATCAACTGCCTTCAGCAATGCCCTGCGCGTCTTGGGGTCACGGAAGTACCAGGGGTTAATAGGAGCCACCCTACCTCCTCCTACCCGGCCAATGTCGAAACGGACCCACACCGGCGAGTGGTCAGATATGCCACGTGCCATATGCCTAGCCTCAGAAACTAGAGAGGCATGCGCAGCCAGGGTGAGCAAGTAATCAATCCGGGAGAGACTACCATGCGCCCCGGAGTGAAAGGTATACTGACTCCGGGTAGGGTGCCGGAGTCTCCAGCAGTCCACCAAACCAAAAGTGTCTATGAAGTCAGGAAGCCACTTCTGAGCCCCCCCGGTATCCCTGGGCGGGTGCCTATCAAGCAGCCCAGAGCCAACAGCATTGAAATCTCCCCCCACCACTAGCAGCCCCTCAGGGAGTTCCAACAAGGCCCTGCCCAGATCCGCAAACGTGGAGGCCTGCAGGGCCGGAGGAACGTACACAGAAACCAATACCAACGTTCTACCCTCCCATCTCCCCGCCACAGCTACGAACCGCCCCCTATCGTCAACAATGGTGGAATCAACCTCGAGTGGCAGTGAGGCTCGAACAAGTATGCCCGCCCCCCTGGAGCCCGATGAAAAGCCAGAGTGGGCAATGAATTTGTAACCCTTTCTATTAAGTGCATAACACATATTCCCTATAAGATGTGTCTCCTGCAATAGGGCAACATCAGGCGAGGCCCGCTTCAGGAATTGTAAGACGATCCCCCGCTTAATACGATCACCCAAGCCATTAACATTCCAGCTAATAATATTTAGGCCCCTACCCCCCATCCCCAAACACCAAGAGACCTCCACCCCCCTCCCGAAAAGCCACCACCAAACCATCCTGACAACCATTACTACGCCTTGCAAGAAAACCCCCCCAACAACCACCCCAACATCCCAAATCCTCCCCCCTCCCTGCACCCCTGCGTCAGCTTACAAAGCCCCCCCAACTTGCAGTGTGCCTGTCGCCCTATCAAAAACAAATCTACAAAAAGAACCCCGCGGGAGGAAAGAGCTCCAAACGGCCCTCCGCCACCCCCCCATTACTGCAGTTAGCCACAAGTCATTGTCTGGGGCCAGATAAAAATAACCTGACACCCGGGGCATCACTCCTGCTCAGCCCGGCCACTGTCCACTCCCGTGACGCAGCCCCCGCCGGTCCGTCTCCATGTCAGAGCGTCCAACCAGTCTCCGGCCATTTCAGGCGAGTCGAAGAAGAAAGTCCGATCCTCATACACCACACGTAGTCTGGCAGGGAAAAGCATAGCGTACTTCAAATCCATCTCCCTAAGGCGTCTCTTAACCCCCAGGAAACACTGCCTTTGCTTCTGCACCATCTGGGTGAAGTCAGGATAGAAGCTCACAGAGGCGTTCTGAAAAGGAACCGGGCCCGTCACCCGCGACGCTTGCAGGATAGCGTCCCGATCTCGAAAATGGAAGATCCGGGCGACAATCGGTCTCGGGGGAGCTCCCGCCTTAGGCCTCCCGCCAGGCACCCTGTGAGCCCGTTCTACGGCAAAAAACTTTCCAAGGCCCTTAGGCCCAAGATGGTTCACCACCAAGTCTTCAACGAGTAGGTCCACTGAGCGCTCTTCCGAGGATTCCGGGACTCCAGTAATGCGCACATTGTTGCGCCTGGCCCGACCTTCAAATTCCTCCAGCCGAAGGGCGGAGAGGTCACTAGCAGTCCGCAGCTTCTCGACCTCCGCCTGCAGTCCCAAAACATCATCCGCAAGGCCAGTAGTCTTGAGGTCCAGGGACTTGACCCGCTCATTGGTTTTGGCCAAATCCGCGCGTATCAAGTTAACATCGACCAAAATCGTGTCCACTTTTTGTGCCAAGGCATCAAACTGTCGCCCGATCGATGTTTGCATCCCCTCAATAGCCCCCATGACATCCTGCAACGACAGCTCCGAGGCCGGGGACGAGTCAGCTTTCTGTACTTCCAGCGACTGTCCCGATCCACCAGGCGACCCCTTCTGCTGGGCATATTTATCCATATTGTTGGATTGGGTATAGCTTCCCCGCCTGGTAGCCTTGAATTTCGGCTTGTCAGCCTCCGCTTTGGCCGACATTGCAGACTCGATGTAGGCAATTACGGAGAAACGTCCCTCACCCAGCTAAATGAGACAGGCCGGACCGTCACTCAACGACCAGGGTCGGGCGCAAGTCCTCCAGATGTCCGTGGATCCTCAGGAAGCACTCTCAGGCTGGAGCCAGCATAGGGCGAGAAAGTGAAAGTGAAAGTGCGGCGATCTTCATCCGCCCGTTCACACCCCACAGGCCCGCTGTTGTTCAATTAGAGGCCGGGCATCTTGCCAACGCGAGCTCCTGGCATCCCTCGGAGGTAGGCCGCAATCTGCCGTCGTCCACAACTCCGGTCCCCGGCGGGCGATTTTAGCCCGGGCAGCGTCAATCGCCCCCGCGATGACTCATCTGCAGGATACCGTGCATAAGAAACAGGATGAGAAACAGGATAGTAAACGGAGGGCGCGAGGGTCCCGGGAGCTCAAAGCTCACGCAGCCATCTTGGTCACACGCTAGGCTCCTCCCCCTAGGATGACATTCTTGTGCATACGGATACAGAGCTTGAACACAATCAAGTGTTCGATCTAGTCCTACAAACTCTCCAAGGTAATGGCGTGACTTTGAGAGAAGATAAATGTAGCTGTTCGGTAAATGAAATTGAATACTTAGGTCATGTCCTTACCAAGGATGGAGTTAAACCCAAACCTAGTATGGTTAAGGGTATTGTCAATGCACCACATCCCGAGGACAAAGACCAATTACGCCCTTTCCTTGGTTTATGTGAATTCTATTCCAAATTCATCAAGAATTTTTCCAGTCTCACTGAGTGTTTTAGGAATCTTTTAAAAAGAGGTTAAGAGTTAATTTGGACGGCCACTTGTCAGGAGCATTTTGTCCTAATCAAAGAATGCATCTTGTCTGCTCCACCTCTCTAAGCCTATGTTGAGGGTCGTGACACCTTTATCATTGTAGATTCGAGTGCCTATGGTATGGGTGCTGACTTATCCCAAATGGATGGTGCAAAGGAAATCACTGTGGGGTTTGCATCAAGGAGGATAAAATATGTAGAGTTGAGATACTCTGTGATAGAGAAAGAAAGGCTGCCTTGTGTGTGTGGTGTCCTACGTCTGGGGAAGGAAGTTTTGGTTCAGGTCTGACCATAAACCTTTAGTGGACGTTCTCTCTGGCCTCAAGATAAAGAAATCTATGGCTAGACTGGCCAGGTTGTCCACCAAACTGCTGGAGTTCACATTTTCCAGGCTTCATATCTCCGGTGGAAAGAATGTTAAGGCAAACTTCCTGTCCAGGCTTCCTGTGGACAATTCTGAAATGAATCACGATACGCCTGAAGACATTGAGGAATGCATCATTGCCAATGTTGATGACACTGTCATTTGCCCTGACATGCCACTTTGGCAGGATGCTCTAACCAATGATCCCATCTTGAGGCAGGTCATACATTTTGTTATCAAAGGTTGCCCCAAGGAGAGATCACTATCCATTGATTTACAACCCTACTGTAAAATCTCTGACAAACTCTCTATTGAGAATGGTTTATTGGTTAGAGATTGCAAGATTATTCCGCATGACATTTTCAGAGTGAGAATAATGGAAACCGCTCACTCTGGCCATTTGGGTATGAATGCCACCAAGCGCAGGATCAGAATTGACTTTTGGTGGCCCAGCATGGACCATGACATTGATAATATTGCCAGGAATTGTGTCCAGTGTTCCTATAGTGACAAGCATCTGACTACTAGTACGCCTGTTTCCAAACCTGTCCCGTGTCCAGCTAGAATTTGGCAAAGAGTTGCTGTCGACTTTCTTGGTCCTTTTCATGTCTCGCCCAACCGCATGAGGTACTATATTGTCCTAATTGATCATCTTTCTAGATGGGTAGCAGTAAAAGGTGTTTCTGAACCGAATTCCAAGTCTGTCCTTAGTTTCCTGGAGATGTCTTCTCTAGAGAGGGAGTCCCGGAGAAATTATGAACTGATAACGGGGTGCAATTTACCTCTGTTTCCATGCAAGAGTTTCTTGCCAAACTAGGTGTGAAACATCTACGTACTCCCCCCCTCTATCAACCTCAATCCAATGGAAAGTTGAGAGGTTTAATAGGGTACTGGTTGAATGTGTGCAAAGCACTCTTCCCTGTGCCCCTTTTGGAACCTCAGAGCTATTGAGAGTGACTGTCATGTATCCTCTGAGGCTTCTAGGGCTAAGATTACCTGTGACAATTTTAATCGTACCAAATATGAAAAGATCTGTCACTCAGGGAAAAGGAGAGTGGTTAAGTTTGCTGTAGGAGATTTAGTCAGGGTCAAAGATCCCTTGTTACTGCAAAAAGGAAAGTCCAAATTTAGAGAACCTCGCTGCATTGTGGAGATTAAGGGCCACACTGTTCATCTTAACAGTGGTCAATGGTGGAACATTTTACGCCTAGCCAAGGTCACACAGTTTGGTAATAATTCAGGTTTGCAGCCTATGAACTCTTCTGATTTTAACTTACGGAGAAGTTGCAGGGCAAGAAGAGTTCCAAGCAAACTTTGTGATTAGTCACTGTTTCTCTTACTGCATATTTTATTTTTCTATTTCTTTCTTTTTTTAAAGCGGGAAGATATGTGGTGTCCTACATATTGCATTTTTGTGTTCCCTCCTGTTGTACTCTTTATGGTATAGAATGCTACGATTGTTCTGTCCCTCTATCTAGTGTAATGCTGTATTGGAATGTATGGGAACAGAGGATTAGAACACCAACTTCAGTTGGTGCTGATCCTCTGGGCCCGTTAGCCCTATGTACCTGTTTCTGCAATAAAGCTCCTTTCTAACTTAACTGTTGTGGACAGCATCCTTTCATGTGTCTATGCCTTCTCATTAGAAATCATGATATCCCCCAGCATCTTGTAGCAGAGGCAGTGGTCCTCTCATCCATGTAAATGCAACTCACCACTTATCTAAGAGCAATAATAAAGCTGTTAGTTTCATAATGTATCTAGGAATATCTACAATATATCAAAGAGGCAAAAACAGCAAGGAAGGTACACGTTTGTACTGAATAGTCTTAGAAATCATGTCAATTACTTTATCCCAAAAAGCCTGTTTATCAGCACAATACCATGCTCAGTAAATGAAATCTGTCTGTGATTATGCGCATGTGAATGTGCGCATCCACATAAGTCAGGGATTATGGCGGAATCCCCCCACATGATTTTTACCTGGCAAAATGCATCAGAATTTCTGTAGGTAAAAACTGCCACATTCTGGGTTTTTGCACCATGGAATGGGGAAAAATTTGGTATTCCTGCTACACCAGCCATTCGAATGGTGCTATAATACTGCGCCCAATAAATACCATACCATATCTAGTGCTATTGGTATTTATTGCATGAGAAATTACCTCTGGGTCAGAGGGAAAAATTGAAATGAGTCCTTCCTTGTCTTCTAAATTGAGAAGTGTTGTAACTTTTCATCTGATGTATCAGTTCAGCGAAACTTGTACTGAGCTCCCTAATTATGTTCTTTCTCTTTCAGTTTTGTGAGATGGTGAAGATGATCATCCGGGACCAGCGCAGTGTTCTTGCTACAGTGTTGCTAGGATTGGCCTCCATGATGTGCCTGGGCCTAGGACCTTCTACGACTCTCCCCAGCATCCTCATCCCTTTCTCTCTGTGGATGGCTGGCTGACCAACCTGGAGAACAAGTTGATAAGACTCACGCCAAACATAAAATAAACTATGAAGCTGATGAAAATGGCTTTTGAACATTGTGGAAATCATGTGACCTGTACTTTTAATGACTGCAGTCACATTCTGACCCTAAACACAATGTAGAATGAGTATCTTACTGTGTAAGACACACGGTCGGATGACCGTCAAACTATTCCTTGTGAATTGCTGCTTCTGGATAAGCCCCTTTACCTTACATGCAAGACTTCTGCTTTGTTGTGTCCTGCAACCACCACTTTCTTGCAAGTTGAAGATACATCCTGCATTTGCAAATCCTAATCAATTTCTAGTTATTCCTAAGGCTAATACTGATGTCAGCTAATTTGTTAAAGGTTCTACTGTGGCTGGAGAACCTGCCATTGCAGGGCAACTGCATACAAGTGGACATATTCTAAACATTACCTAGACCACTCGAAAAGGCCTAATAACCTGGTGAATCAACAGCTCCCTCATAGCTCGACTGCTGATGCAATAACATGGATTGCTATGTTCATACGTTGCTATGATGTTGCTATATTCATACTTTGACGATTTCTTAGAACAATTAAAGGACTTGTTTCTTAAAATCTAGAGATGTTCCAGAGCTTAGGTAACTGGCATTCATGTTTGTTGGTTGAACATAAAACTATGATGTTGAAGCTTGATTTTCTGCACTTTATTGTCGCACTATGTATAATGAAGAGTGTTACAAGAAATTCACAAAAAAACAACTTTGTATGTTGCATTGGCTGCCCCTATTTTTCAGGGGTTTTGGGACGCACACTATGCTCTTCTTTTGGTTGCCATTTTTTCCCCTTCGTCCTGTTACTGATTAGTCCACAGATGATTGGATGGGATACACTCATATGCACACCAATGTGTTGAGCCCTAGGTCTCAATAGAGGTTTTCACCGTTTGGTAGTAATCCTTGATGCTGCATTCATAGCGTTCTTTACGCAGTGTCCTTCCTGCCAATCTCATTTCTGGAATAAGTGTTTCGCTTGTACTGGATTTGAAATAGATGAGCTGCATATGCATACAATTAAGAGTAATGGGCAACAAAAACTAAATGGTGCATACCTGTTCCAGAGGAAGCATTTAGCATACTTTATCTGGTAGACATCAGGCAAACTCGTCAGGAGCAGCTGAAAGTGAACCGATTCTTAGACGAAAAATAATCTATGTGGTGGAATGGGCAAAAGAGAAACGCGGATCCTCCACAATATTGCCTTCGTGAGAAACTTGATGGCTGAACACCTAACCCCGAATGATAGATGCTAGCAGTGGTAGATTGGCCTCTGGTTGGGTAGAAAGGGGGTGGGGCAATAAGGTACCACAGCTGTCTGCTCTGTCTGATCAGTGGGCAGCCCGTCCACTCTTCTTTCAAAAGCACCCACAAAATCAGAGATAAATGTTGTTTGTTCAAATAAAATTGTAATACAAAATGTAAACAACTTGCAAGGTCATATGAGACACCCTTTAATTGTAAACTGCAGGTTCTCAATCAATTCATATGTATTCACTGAGATTGGTGGGGCATGGACTGAATTACATTCTCAGATGAGGGAAAGACCATACCGCGTTTACAGATAATTGGGAGGTGCTCCAGGCCTTGTAGGGTGACGGGTTCAAATGTCAAATATTACCCCACGAATGGAGACGGAGGATACCCCTCACGTGCTCTCGTGCCTCCACACTGAACTCCACTGAGCAGCTCTCCCTAACCAGGCGAGTTAGTGAAGCAGCCAGGGACACGGCAGGATTCAAAAGATGCAGCCCACAGCCACCATAGCAGCAGCCGGGCACACCACACACCTTAGTGCTGTGTGTTTAAGGTAAAAATAAATGATTCCTTTAACCTTTTTGCCAATAGGTGGTTTACAACCGGGTGTGAATTCAGTATTGGGGATTGAACAATATGTCTTACTGGGACGTTTTAAGGGATCTGCTACATTCATGAGAGTCACATACATCTAAAAAACGAACCGGGACTTACTAGCTGTCCTGGTGCTTGTTCTTCGGTTTATGATGGAACAAAACACCTGCACTCTATTATGCCACAGTAATAGTATGTAGAGAGAACCAGTTGGGCCTAACTTAATTGAACATTACACCCAGATATTGTTCATCTATTTTTGTGTTATAACATTAGCTTGGCTCACTGAACCACTGCTCAGTAAAATCCTGTCAGGTTTCCAACATATTCACAATGGATATGCATGAGACGTTTGTATATGAAGAATGCCAGCGCAGATTTATACATTTGCTTTGCCATTTTGAAATTCTAGCTGGATTTAATATGTGATGAATCTTCGAGTCCAGGTTTATGTGGAAAACCCCCTTTTAAAGGGTTTTATATTTTAATCTAAACCCCATGTGCATACTTACATCAAAGTGATGCAACACCTAGGCCCAGATTTACTAAAGGTTCCCGCAGTGCAGCAAGTCAGGCTGCTGCTATGTTGCTTGAATGCTAGAGAGCAGAACTGCACCCTATTTACGAGCGTATGGTGCAGTTCTGCGCTCTCCCAGTGCTGGCGCACTCATGGGTGCCTAGTGCACTGCAGGCACCCTTGCTTTATATCACAGGAGTGCCGCGTTAGGCTCAGGAAAGCAGAATGCAGCACACATGCAACAATGTAGTATCAATGAGAGCTAAAGATATTTCTCCTTGCTACGCCAACCTAGGGCAGGTGCACCATTTTTGCGCAAACTCAGGTTTACAAGTCTTTAGTAAATATAGGTTTGCATCAAAATATATGGGTGGTTGCACGGGAACGCCCATGCTGCAGCCATGTAACGCTTACTTGATGCAAGGTAAAACAAGGCGGGCCTTTGCACTGTTGTGTTTTTATGCAAATCAGGGTTTTTGTGGCTTAGTAAATACCAAAATAGAATTTGAGTTTGGGCAGCATCAAAAAGTGAGTCTGGGCCATAGGATCTAATAAACATTGTACTGCATTGCATGAGGGACTGAGCAGTCTTCAGTGATTGTGGGCCATAGCTTTCAATGGTATGTGCTCCTCCCCTTTAAGAGTGCAGGCATTCTATTCTCTAACTCTTGTTTAAATTAAGTTTATCTCAATGAAAATTACAATAGTGAAAACCTCTGTACTCTAAAATGCTGTGACCTTAACTGAAAATGGAGGTCATTCATAATATTAAACCGCTTAACAAGGAAGATCAGAAGACATTGTGGCAACCTTACCTTTTTGTTGTTTCTCTCCACAATGTCATGATCTTAAGAGCCAGGCTCCTTTGGTGGCGCCTGTTTCTGAGCGTGTTTGACAGAAGAGGATTACAGTGTCTCTTTGACTAGCACACCCTGAAGGTAGGATTATGGTTTGCATTGGTGGCGTTTTGCATGCTTTCATTGCCCCTCAAAACAAGCATTTGCAATTCAGTAGGTCTCGCAATTGCGAGATTTTGAGCTGTTGGCATTGTAAATGACAATGCATTTTATTTCTGAGTTTTAAAAACCTGTAATTATAAAAGGCATTTTCATTTACAATACCAATAGGTCAAAGTTTCTAAAATGCGAGACCTATTGCATTGTAAATGCTTGGTGTTTACAAGCGCCCCATGCTGCGCTTTCACGTTAATAGAGGCCACGCCTCTTTAGATGAGCTGTCTCTAAAGCAAAGTCCGTGGCCGCTATTAAAGTGAAAGCTTGGTATGAGGGGCTTTTACCAAAAAAGCATTTGTTTGTCAAGTTGGCAAACAAATGCTTTTTTTTGTAAAAACGCCAGTAAAAGCGCACATGGTGCGCTGAATGCGTTGAATGTTGCAGGAAAGCATGTATTGCCTGCAGTAGGAGATAAACATTAAAGAAAATAGTGCTTACAGACTAAATAAGATGTACTGTGTAACAACCAAAGTAAAAGGGCCAGTCCTCGTGGGCGTTTACAAACGAAGACAAGGCGGTACTACAGAAAGAAAGAGTAGCAAGCCTATTTACAAATCTGAAGCCAGCATTTACGAAGGACAATGACACAAACCAATGATAAATATGGGCGGAGAGTGGGCGGGGCTTCAAGTCCATACTCCAATACAGCATGCCTTGCAGAGCAGCACCTGCGCTGACCAGGCACGAACTAAAAAGAACTGTTCTCGTTACAAGTTAACACAATACAACATGCAATCTGAACTTGCTGCCTAGTTTTTCCCCAAACCCTGTCACAACTTTTAGGGCCAGATGTATCAAGATTACATTTTGCGAGTCTATATTAGCGAAGTTTACCGATTCGCTATTATAGACTCGCAAAATGCAATGTACATAGGTTTCTGCAAATATTTTGCGATTCCTACATATTCCTTTATAGCGAGTCGCAAATTGCGATTCGCTATTAAGGAATGCCATTCACATTAATTCCTATGGGCCTAGAGGCACTTAGGAATGAATGGGAATTGCATGCTCAATTTGCCAGTACCCAATAGGTACTCGCAAATTGCGCATGCAATTTCAAGGGTGCAAGGGTGCCAAAAGGATACCCTGTTGCATCCCTCAAATATGCATGTGTGCACATGTGACACACATACATGTCATAAGGGCATGTATGTGCACCACATGGCACTTAGAGTAATGCAAAATTGTGCATTTTTCGAAGGATTTGCAATTTACCACCAACTTGAAGTTGGTGGTAAATTGCGTTTCCTTAAAGCAGGGTCGCATTTAAAAAGTGCTTCCTGCATTGCATTTAGAGAATCGCAAATTGCGATTCTCTAAATGCATTCGCAAAATATAGAATCGCAAAACTTGTGATTTCCTATTTTGCAATTGCCTTTTGGGATGATACATCCCAAAAGGCTTTTTCCAGTTCGCAAACGGTTGCGAACAGGAAAACGCTTGATACATCTGGCCCTTAGACCCTAGTCCTGAGGTCTTGAAAACATATCTATTTTCACAAAAGCACCCTCCGAAAGGCGCAGGGTGTTGCATCCATCTTCAGGCTTGAGCTGCACCTCGGAGGTGCAGTACAAGAATACTGTTGTCGAGGAGCCTAGCGCTTGACCAAGATGGCCGCTTGAGCTTTGAGCTCCCGAGACCCTCGTGCCCTCCGTCGACTATCCTGTCTCTAATCCTGTTTGCATGCATGGCATCGTGCAGATGACTAGTCAGGGAGGCGATTGATGCTACCCGCGGTCGGATCGCCCACCGGGAACCGGAGTTATGCATGGCGGAAGATTGAGGCCTATCTCCGAAGGATGCCAGGGGCTGGAGTTGGCAGGATGCCCGACCTCTAATTGAACAACAGCGGCCAGGCGAGGTGTGAACTACCGGACGGAGGTCTACATCCTTTCACTTTCACTTTCTCCCCCTTTGTTGGCCCTGCCCAGGGAGTGCTCTCGGCTGCCTTATTATTATTTGTACGCTCTGCACGCTACTCTGGTGGCCCATCGCAGGACTGCGCACTCCTGCCTCCTTTCGCTGAGAGAGGGTCGTCCTGATTGAACCGACCTGCTTGAGCCAACCATGTCGGGCAAAGCAGAGGTGGATCGGCCGAAGCCTAAGGCCACCAGGCGGGGAGCCTATACTCAGGCCAATAATATGGAGCGCTACGCCCAGCAGAAGGGGTCACCGGGTGGACCGAGCCAGTCGCCGGATGCACAGAAGGCTGCCTCACCCTTGGCCCCGGAGCTCTCGCTCCAGGATGTCATGGGCGCGCTCGACGGACTGCAGACTTCGATTGGGAGACAGTTTGATGCCCTGGCGCACAAAGTGGATGCCATCTTGGTGGACGTTAATCTGATCCGTGCGGATTTGGGCAAAACGAACGAACGAGTTAAAACCCTGGACCTCAAGACCACGGGCCTCGCTGATGATGTCTCGGAACTACAGACCGAGGTCCGTAAGTTGCGGACCGAGAGTGATCTCGCCGTCCGTCGGCTGGAGGACTTTGAGAGCCGGGCCAGGCGCAACAACGTGCGCGTTATCGGGGTCCCGGAGTCCTCGGACGAGACTTCTGTAGACCTGCTAGTGGAGGACTTGGTGCTTAACCATCTGCAGCCTAAGGGTCTTGGAAAGTTTTTCGCAGTTGAGAGGGCCCATAGGGTGCCGGGTGGTAGGCCCAAGGTGGGAGCCCCACCGAGGCCGATTGTCGCCCGGCTTTTTCATTTCCGAGATCGGGACGCTATCCTGCAAGCATCGAGGGTGACTGGCCCGGTCCCCTTCCAGAACGCTTCGGTGAATTTCTATCCTGATTTTACCCAGCAGGTGCAGAGGCAGGGCTTCCTGGGGGTGAAGAGGCGGCTTCGGGAGAGGGAAATGAAATATGCCATGCTCTTCCCTGCTAGACTACGTGTGGTGTACGAAGACCGAACATTCTTTTTTGAGTCGCCTGTCATGGCCGAGGAATGGCTGGACGCTCTGCCCCGATGACGGACGGGAGAGGACACTGCCGCAGACGGGGACAGTGGCCGGGATGAACAAGGTTGATGTCTTCGGAACCGGACTGACTCGAATTGACTCTAGTTAATGACTTGAACAGAATGCAGTAAATACGGAGGGTTGTGGGAGGACGAGGGGAGCTCTTTCCTCCCTTAGGGTACTTTTTGTAGATTTTGGGTTCGGTAGGGCGACAGGCACACTGCGAGTTGGGGGGGGCTTTGTAAGCTGCAGCAGGGGTGCAGGGTGGGGGGGATAGTTGGGCTTTTGGGTTCGTTGTTGGGGGGTTTGTTTCTGCAAGGCGTATTGATTATTTTCAGGGCTGTTCCATGGTGGCTCTTCGGGTGTGGGGTGGGCCTCCTTACGTTTGGGGATGGGGGGTAGGGGTTTAAGTGTTATTAGCTGGAATGTTAATGGTTTGGGGGATCGCATTAAGCGCGGGATTGTTTTGCAATTCTTGAAACGGTCATTACCGGATGTCGCCCTACTACAGGAGACGCACCTTATAGGTAACATGTGCTATGCTCTTAATAGGAAGGGTTATAAATTCATAGCACATTCGGGATTTTCCTCTGGGTCCAGGGGTGTGGGCATCCTAGTCAGAGCCTCGCTACCATTTGAGGTGGACTCCACCATTGTTGACGATAGGGGGAGGTTTGTGGCGGTGGCGGGGCGGTGGGAAGGAAGAACTTTGGTTTTAGTTTCGGTTTATGTCCCGCCGGCCCTGCAGGCCTCCACGTTTACAGATCTGGGTAGGGCTTTGCTGGATCTCCCGGGGGGTGTGCTGGTGGTGTGGGGTGACTTCAATGCTGTCGGCTCTGGGCTGCTGGATAGATACCCGCCCAGAGACACAGGGGGGGCTCAGAAGTGGCTTCCAGACTTTCTTGACACACTTGGTCTGATAGACTGCTGGAGGCTCCTGCACCCCGCACAGAGCCAATACACCTTCCACTCCGGAGCGCATGGTAGCCTCTCTAGGATTGATTACCTGCTCACTCTGGCTGCGCACGCCTCTATGGTGTCCGAGGCCAGGCACATGGCGCGTGGTATATCGGACCATTCGCCAGTGTGGGTCAGGCTGGATGTTGGCCGTGAGGGAGGGGGAAGAGTGGCTCCTATTAACCCTTGGTACTTCCGAGACCCCAAGATGCGCAGCGCACTGGTGAAGACAGTTAAAAAAAATTTCAAGGATAATCAGGGATCCGTGGACTCGGCAGTGTCGCTGTGGGAAGCGTTCAAGACCGTGCTGCGCGGGGAGGCTCTCTCCCTTGTAGTGGCGGCCAAGCGGCGGAGAGATGGCGAGGTCATGCAGGTTGAGGAGGAGATTGTGGCTTTGGAGGGAGCGCTAGAGGAGGAGGTTACAGAGGCCTCACTGCATGAGCTGAGCTTGAAGCAAGCCGAGTATAAGGACCTGGTGACGAATGTCGCTAAGACCCTCAGTAGGGAACAGCAGGGCCGCTTGTATGATGTTGGTGACAAGGCCGGGAAACTCCTAGCTTGGCTGGACAAAAAAGAACGGGTTAATAGAGTAGTGCCGGAGTTGACGGGAGAGGGGGGAGAGGTGATTGTGGAACCTGAGAGGATTGTGCAGTGCTTCATGGACTATTTCCGTATGGTTTATACCTCAGTGTCGGATAGGCCGCCCGAGGACTCGCGTGACCTCTTGCGTGATATCGCTTTGCCCTGTCTTTCCGACGTAGATAGGGACGATTTGGATGGAGACATAACGGTCGATGAGGTGGCGGGAGCTATCCGCGCGCTGAACTCGGGCGAGGCCTCGGGCCCGAATGGCTTGCCAATTGACCTATATAAGCTGTTTCCGGATATGGTTGCCCCTCACCTGCGCGCCATGTTCGTGGAGGCGCGGGGGAGTGGGACACTCCCGTTGGATCAGCGACTGGCGACGATTGTTGTTATACACAAAGATGGTAAACCCCGAGATAAGTGTGCCTCATATAGGCCTATCTCACTTCTTAACGCCGAGCCGAAGATTCTGGCTAAAGTCCTGGCGGCCCGATTGATCAGGGTACTTGGAGACTTGGTCTACCCTGATCAATCCGGTTTTATTCCGCATCGTAACACCGCGTTAAACCTTCCGCGCCTTCATGGCGTAATCGCCGGGGCGGGCACGCTGCGTGAACCAGCCGTTGTGGCGTCTCTCGATGCCACGATGGCCTTTGATACGGTGGAATGGGCATATTTGTGGGCGGTGCTGGCCAAGTTCGGCTTTGGCCATGGCTTTGTGAGCTGGGTGAGGTTGCTGTATGAGGGACCCCTTGCGAGTGTGGTGGTAAATGGCCGGGCGTCGACTCCGTTTCAGCTTGGGAGGGGCACTCGGCAAGGTTGCCCCCTGTCGCCATTGTTGTTCGCCCTCGCCCTTGAGCCATTGGCGGCGTGGATACGCTGGAACCCGGATATACGGGGACTTAGATGGTCGCCCGAACACGAGGACCGCATTTCGCTATATGCTGATGACATCCTGTTGTATCTTGCCTCGCCCACGAAATCACTGATAGTGGTCTGTGACGTTCTTACATCTTTCGGTAGGAATTCGGGTCTCGTCATCAACTGGAGTAAATCGTATTTATATGTTCTGAGTGGCGAGGTTCCACCGATCCCGCGAACTTGTTCAATCCAGATCGCTCAGCAGGGCTTCGTGTATCTGGGGATCTTTATCTCCACGGACTCCGCTTTGCGGTATGAGAGGAACCTGCTCCCCCCCCTGGCGCGACTGCGGCGGGATGTAGAGGGCTGGCGGAGGCTGCCGCTCTCCCTCGTTGGGCGCGCTGCCTTGTTCAAAATGATGTATCTTCCCCGGTTCCTCTACGCATTGCAGAATACTTTAGATTGAGTACCGGCCAAATACTTTCGGGAGATCGAAAGCCTCCAACGAACGTTGTTGTGGGACGGGCGGCCTCGAATAGCAATTGCTAAGTTGACGCTTCCATGGTATGATGGGGGTATTGCGCTTCCAGACATCCGACGCTACTATTGGGCCCCCCAGCTGAGCGTGATTAATCATGGTCTCTATGGCCCTGCCCTCAGCCCTGGTTATGCCATGGATAGGTGGTTGCTGCGTGGTGGTAACTATCACAGGGCGTTGTACTCGCGGTCTCTGGACTCGTCCCTCACGGGGCCTACTGGGGTGGCGGTGCGTGTGTGGAAGATGGCAACTGACTCGCTGGGCTGGAAGGATAGGCTCACCCTCGCTACCCCGCTGTTTGAATCTGAAAGATTGGGCAGGCTTTGGCATACGAAAGGTTTTGACAAATGGGACCTGATCGGCATCTCCAGGGTCGGAGATGTGCTGATTAAGGGGAGGGTGAAGTCCTTTGAAGAGTTGCAGAAGGAGTATGAGCTGGGGGCTTCCGAGTTTTTCCGCTATGTTCAGGTGCGTCATGCCCTCCGGTCGGTCCTCGTGGAGGGTGAGAAGGTGCCTGAGTCTTCTCCTTTGGAGGACCGGATCCTTGATGGCCATATGCCTGAGAGCACGATCTCGCTCATCTACAAGAAATTGATAAACGTCCGGGCGGATACGCTTCTGGGGCTGCGGGACCAGTGGACTAGGGATGGACTCGAGTTGGATGATGAGGATTGGCAGTCTGCTGTTTCCTCTCCCAAGGAGGTTGCGATCCCGTCGCGTCTGAGGCTGGTGCAGCTCAAAATACTGCATCGAGTGTATGTGACGGGGCCAAGGCTGGTTCATATGGGATTCTCTGAGGGAGGCCTATGTAGGAGGGGATGCGGTATGGTGGGTACTTTCCTGCATATCATCTGGGAATGTGGTGTCATCGCCGAATTCTGGAGGAGAGTCCATGCAGTGATGGGGGAGGTGACGGGCATTGCTATGCAGCCGGAAGCGCGGTGTTGTCTCCTGAATGTCTGGGGGCCCACTGATCACGATGCGGCACAGACCCAATGGGTGACTCTGGGTAATATGGTCGCTAAGAGAGATATAGCGCGACTGTGGGGCTCCGTGGGGCCCCCCACATTGACCGCGTGGAAAGAAAATATGGATTGGAGTATGCTCAGGGAGAAGACAGTGTATTGCGCTAGAGGCCGCCCTCGGAAGTGGCACGCCATCTGGGGGCGGTGGAATCAATATAGGGGGGAATATGTCTTGCCCCTGATTTGGATCCCCCCGAGGAACAACTTTCTTCTTGACATTCTTTCCAGCTCAGTATATAAGATGTGATGATTAATTGACTGCTTGGGCCTCTGCTGTCCCCCTTCTTTCTCTTATCATAGAACTGTGACTGTTAGATGATTGGGGTCCGACCTCCCCTGGGGGGCTTTCACCATGGGCATTCAGTGTTTTTGCCTTGCTGGGGTTTGTTGTGTGTTTGTGTTTATTTAAAAATGGAATCTTTTCACTGCTCCTTTAATGCAATGTGGACGCTTCTTTGCCCTTCTCTGTCGAAGCTGCCGAACCTCCGGGTTGTCGGCTGAATAGCTGTGTCCAGACTCTTGAAGAAATAAAGGTTTTTAAAATTAAAAAAAAAAAAAAAAAAAAAAGAATACTGTTGTCAAAATCTCACCTGACAACAATGCTATGTGCTAAATTTTAACTATAAAATAAAGACCACTTGGAGTAACAGAAAATGTCCATCCTGTGACACAATACGGTTGTAAAAAATTTTAAGGATGCAATATTTATTTTTACATTGCTGTTGATGATGTTCTGACATACAACCCATGTAGCATTAAAGGGTAAACTTGTTACCTGACTCTTGGTTACCCTCACCTTCCATTGAAGAGGATTTTCCTGTATGACCAGCCCTAGCTCGGAAACTGCTGTTTTCTCTTGTTTGCTGTGTGGTGGGAGGAGAATGTCCCCTGCATGGTAAACCTGCATGTACCCCTGGCCTGGGTGCCCAACCACCTGAGAAACTGATATCCTGATTGTTTTTGGCCTTGGCATCAGGCTCATCTATAGTATGCACCGAGGCCTAGATCTGTCCCTGTTAGTGCGAAGTCCAGAACCTGTTGCATTACCTTGAAGAGTGCAGAAAGTGTACTCTCATAGTGGCAATAAGACAACTGTCCATGCCTGGGGTGAGTTACGTAAAACAGCAGTGACAGCGTATCTACTTTTCATGAATCATTTGTGCAACCAGACTTTTTTCTCTGTGACAAAGTCAGTGTGGTCTACTGACCCTGTAGGAAAGCACCCTTTCTTTGCATGGTTACTCCTCATTTTTGCCTGACATTTGATGCAACCTGACTTGATGGGCCCTGGGTCCTTGCCAATCAGGTTCCCATGGCCCGTGTTCTTTCCCATAATTGTACCTTTGTATCCACAATTGGCACATCTCTGGCCACAAGTAAGCCCCTTGTAAAAAGTACCAAGGGCACTGTGACCAAGGAAGGCCTCTGAGGGCTGCAGCACTCATTGTGCCACTCTTAGAGGCCCTGAACCTTAACCCACACACTCTGCCACAGCAGGCTGCATGTTTTGCTGCGGAGAAAAGTGAAGAGTAAACATGGCACACACCCCTGTGTGCAATGCTTGCAATCCACTGCCTATGGCCTGGGACATTCAATTCACCCCTCTAGCAAGGGAGCACTAGTCCTAAGGTGAGGGAACAGAGGCATAAACCCTCCTACCCCTACCGTGTCTAAGTCCATTCTTAGACATTGTAAGTGTAGTAAAGCCATAAAGAGTATATGGTCTGGGAGTTGGTCATTACGAACTCCACAGCTCCATAATGGCTTTACTAAAAAATGGGAAGTTTGGTAGCAAACCTCTCAGCACATTAAACCCACACTGATGGATGCCAATGTGGGATTTATTGTAAAATGTACTTAGATGACATCTTAGAGATGCCATCTGAAAATCGATCAGCCCTGGTGTGGTTCCTGAATGACCGTCCGCCTTTGCCACCACCAGACAGGTTTCTGGACCCCTGGGTAGAGGACCTCCAATCTCTGGGCCAGAAACAAAGCCCATCCTGGGCAGACGTGTCATGCCACCACCCCCAGGATGGGCTGCACCCACGAAAGGGGACGCTTCAAAGGCCTGCCGCCTTTGGGCACAATCCCTGCCTTTTGCTGTCCCCAGCAACTGGCTCCCACCAGTTCTGATCCCCACTTGGGCAGTAGAATCGGCAGAAAATCCAAGCTAGGAAGAGAGGTGTGCCAACCCCACCCATCGGGTGAGGAAAGTGAGGTGAAGCACACATCTCAGTCCCCTCCATCTTGAAGATGCAGGGACTCCGCTAATTAGGAAGAGGCCCATGCCCCCTTCACTGGAGGGTAGCATAATTGGGGCTGTACCCACCCCAAGGAAGGGACACATTGGCCCTAACCTACACAACCTTTTAACCCACCTAAATTTAGTATTTAGAGGTGACCCTGAACCTTGCCTCCTCAGAATTGAGGAAGAAAGAAGAAGGATCAAAGTGCCGGGCTGACCCAGGAAGAAACTGAGGACACCAACTGACTTGGCCCCAGCCCTACCGTCCTGTCGCAACCACGAGCTGCCTACAGTGAAGAAACCGGTGTGTCCAGCAGCAACCGACCCCCCAGAGCCCGGAGGACCTGCCCTGCACTCAACTAACAGACTCTATCTCCTGTGAGTACTGGATTTGCTCAAACGAAAGACTAAACTTCAGATTCCAGACTCCGTGATTCTCCACCCCTCTGCACCTGGCTGCCACGGGTTGAGGCCGAGTGGCCCCATACTCCAAAGAGTATGGGGCCAGTGATCCTAAGTTGGGATCCAGTGACCCCTGACCTCCCACAAGCTTTGAAACTAAACCTGCTGCCTTTGCACGAAGTGTCCCCCCGACTGCGACCGAAGGTGGTAAACCAACTGTTCCCTCAACTGAAGCGGTCCAGGAAGTCCGACCACATCTATCCAACTGATGCCGACCACGATCAATAGCAGCCTAAGGATACCGACGCCCAAGACACCCCAGGCCTCAATGCCTCACCACCTTGGGTGGCCCAGCAACCAGTGTCCAAGCATCCTCCCAGATCCCCAGTCGCCTTCCCAGTCTTGGGTTGCCTCCAAGAAGTCCCTCTGACTGAGCCTGCAGGTTTCCAAAACCGATGGTCTCCACTGAGCAGCCAGGGACCCTGACGTCCGCTCTACCTTCTGCACCCAGCCACCTCGGTGCCACTGGCGAGGCAGTTCTTTTGTTGGTCATTGGCCCCTGCAGTGCCAGCAGACCCCAACTAAAAGACCCTTAGCCCGTTAGCTAACCTTGGGCCCCTGCACCAGGCTGCCCCAGTGCCACTGGTGGTCCAACTAGGGTGTCCACCTTGACCTTTGGGTACCTTGATCCTAACGCTGAAACCTCAACCTCATAAGTCAAATACTTTACCTGCGAGTTCAATAACCATTTTTTATCCCACAGGGACCCATGGTAGGAGATTTTAGGTCTAGAAAGTGTTCTATGTAGAACTGTTAATGTATGGGGAAAAATTAGCTTTATTGTAAAGTAATCAAAACGTTTTTACCGTGTAATTCCAAGCATTCTGAAAAACGATATCAACCTTTAACTGTTAGAATTACAAAAACAACTGCATTTCCTTGAACAGTCATGAATTTGCAAGTATTTATTACCTATCTGTACAAGTCCTGCTTGGTTCTATAAATAAACCATAGGTGTACGTTTTTAAACCTACTTAATTGGTCTGGATTCTGTCTCTGAGTATGTGACATCAGCCTTGATTGAGTGAATACAATAAATGCTTAACACACCCTCCTGATAAGTCTAGCTGCTCGACCACACTACCACAAATAGACCTGTTAGTGGTTATCTAATTTAGCCTCTGCTATACCTCCGGGGACCCACTGGACTCCATCATGTAAAGTTCAAATGTTATGTGAGTCCCAGGTCCTTTTATTTACTTTGCTTAATCTTGCCCTTGTCACATATGTGGAATGAGTGTGTTGCACATGTATGGGAGTAAGATTCTTCCTGTGATGAGTCTGAGTGATAGCACCTTTAGGATTGATTTTGGATGCCCTCTGGTTTAGCATGTCACAGGATGGAGGGTAGTGTATCGTATCCCAGCTGGTAAGGTGAGAAGAGCACCCTTCTATTAATAGATTTTGCCTGCACAGCGCTTATGCTGTGCTTGTGAAATCTATTCTTAATATAAATTTTAAAAGGTCCTTACATCCCCCCTTGCTTTTAATTGGTTCCTATGCTTGCCACTTACTTTTCCTCTGTTTCTATTCACTATAGCATACTATTTCCTGTTGTTCCTCCTGTCTCTTATCAGTCTCCCGTGGTCCAAGTACTGTATTCATCGGCTCTGTGGGACTTTTTTTTTAAAGCCTTTGTTTTTTCTGCAGAGTGCATAGCTCTCTACAATTAGTCTACGTCTCTTGTGTTGCTCCCCCACACCTTTTCCCTACTCCCATGCATCACTTCCATGACAACCATCTCGACACACCCCGTCTCGGCCCTTGTGAGACTGCTGCCATTTTGGAGCAGTCGCGCTAATAAGAAATCGGGAGACTAACTTCAACTCCACTTTGATGGTGGTGGAGGAAGTTCTGTAAATGGGTAGATCCTGTACATTACAGACGAGTCAAGGTAGATACGCTAGGTTGACCGGATGTACAGTGGATTAGGTAGTCTGCACCCAACCTATGCAAGCTAAATTAAGCTCACTCCATACCTTGTTGTCCAGGCTCAGCTTGCCCCTTGGCCACCACTGTACACTCAGCAGGTTCACGTTGCCATCATCCAATACGGTACATCTCCACGCATGTGGCTGGCGCCGCCACAGGCTCCTCCTCGCTTCCTGAGAGGCTGAAGTAGTTACGAACGCTGCTAGAATGAATTGTTTCCACTGGTCCAATGTGCTGCTTGGCATCTCTTCTGCTCTAGCATCAGCACACGAGAACAGGCCACAGGAACCTATCACAGTGTAGGCCAGATACAGAGTCCAGTCACATGGCTACGCCTCAATACTGCTAGAGCTGCCACACCACACACTCCAAATTCAATTGGAATGAGAGCGGCCATATTAGGTGTGGGCAAACCTGGAAATTTACGAGGTGCTTAACAAGACTATGACCATTCAATTACATTTTTTGTGCACGGTCAGTAGAGACTGTTTTTAGACCCTTTTGTTTGATGATATTACAGTGGAAAGTGATGAGTTGCCATGACAGCTGCTGAGGACTCTGTGCACGTCTAGCTTAACAAACACAGACTCTACGCTGGCCACGATAATCAGGTAGTGCACATTCAGCTAATATCTTTAGTATAGGGCATTGCGGATATTTCTGCCTCAATCTCTTCTGTAAAGAAGTCTCCTTCTGGTTTCCTTTGTGTTTTCTTGCTGGTTCCCTCATGCCTCATCCACCCTCAAATCCCCTTCTCATTCTCAAATGTTTAGTTCTCCTCCCCTTACAGCTATTCTAATGTGTCCCTGCCTCTCCCAACTTGTTTGCCGAATTTTTAAACCCTGACATTGCGCTGGCAGTAGGATACTACTCACCCACAACTCACACAGTGCTGACTCTGCACTCACACACCATTGACATTCCTCTCAACCTCCGCCTACACCTCTCATCCTGAGCTCAAATCACTTATCCTGCACTTATACTATTGACATACAGCTCACCCTATACCCGCACACTGCTTACCTTGTACAGGGTATAATCTGTCACCCTTTACACTCAACCATTCCTCATTCTGCACTGAGCACACGCCATTCACCATGCATTGAGGGACTTTCGTCCTGCACTAAGACACTTATCAACCTTCATTCAGGCACCATTCACCCTGCACAGAGAGCACTCACACCATTCTCCTTGCACTCATACACTGCTCCCACGCCTCTTAACGTATTATTAATCCTATAGGCAAAGCCTAATGCATTTACCAGTGATTGTTGCTGTTGCGTTATCACTGTCTCTGCAGCCTCTGCCCACTTCATAAATTCACTCTTCCACTGTGTGATTTAATGAGTTGTATGTGGGCCAATAGAAATGCCAGATCCACAAACCTACATTTGTATCTCACTTTCTTGGTTCATGTGAAGAAGTCCAGTAAATGGCACTTGAGTCATGTTTTATTGTGCATGTCTGTTACATGTGTAATAGATTTGCATTGCCCGTGTGGCATATTGGACATAAATCTGGGAATGTATGGTACATTCTGTTCCTTCAATAGGTATCACGTATGTGAGGTGAAGTATATTTTGTTGGATCAGCTTGAATCTAGCATTTTTTAGACACTATTTTTGGGTAAATGATTATTCTTTTCTGTTCTGAGTCCATGATCTCCACGCTTAGATCTGTCACCCAGGTGTTTTTTAATTCTTGCAAAGTCAACCGCTGACATGGGTAATAAGTCTGGTCATTGCTCTTTTATAATATGCTGTCCCTAGTGGCGTCTCCAGTGCCCAATGCATTGGGAGCACTTCAGTGTTATGTGATCAGGTTTTTATTTACCTCCTTGATCTGTGCACCAAAGATCAAGAAGTGACACTTGGGTATGGTGCTTGCCATTTGCAGTGTTCAGAATTTATGAAGTCTGATGTCATTATACAGGTTGCCTGCTGTCCCAATTTTGGCAGCTGCCCGTACTGCCCTGTTGGGAAGGAAAAGCCCTCTGCATGGTAATGGACGTGGACCTGAGTGCCCAACTGTACTGATGTCTAGATCCCTAATGCTGATTTTCGGGTCATAGGCAAATACGGATCATGAGTGTGCCCCATGACATGAGCCCGTCTCAAAGACTGCGGTTTTGTTGGAAAGGGAAAGCATTACCCTCCTAGTGGTGAGAAGCTATTGCATTCACCAGGAGTTAAGTAGCATGTGCATGGTGGTGGCCGCATACTGTGTAATGATCAGCAGGAGGGAAGAGGTCCATTTTCACCTGTATCATTGGAGTGAGGCATACAGGCTTACTCATTAAAAAAGTTCAGCTGCAGTGTGCTTAACTCACCCTTGGCCTGCATCAGGTTGGTGTGTAGTGTGTGCAGCGCATGAGTTGTGTATCTTTGCTGGGTTTATGTGTACCTGTGAAAGGTACAATACAGGGATAATGTATTGCTGTGCAGTGCGTGCATGACAAATGGATGTGCTTTATGTATGTGTGCCTATACTTGGTACAGAACACAATGGATGTAGTGTTGTGCAGGTTGCATACATGCACTGGATGTATGAGTGCCTGAGGATGGTACAATGCATGGAGGGCCCTTGGTTCTGATTTGGGAGACCCAGACATGCATGGGGAAACATGGAATGGAGATAGAGAAATCCCCCTGACAGATTTGTGCATTCCTGTAAGCTGGGTGGGACACCCACTGAAGAGGGGAGGGGCAGGCTTTCCCTGCACACTTCAAAGGGTGCTCGTTGATTCAGTGAGGGGTCATGGGGAAGGGGCCTGGGCACACCTCAGGAAGAAAAGAGCTGGGGCCCTGGGATAACCTTTTGATGCACATATCACTGTGGCTGACATCCAGGTGTGAACTCTGGTCACTCTCACGGACTGTGTTGTGGGACTCCTGCTGAGACAGACTGCTTTCAAGAGGAAGAGGGCAGAGGAGTGGGAAAAGAAACAGATCCTAGCATAAACTTTAAAGAGTCAGACCCTAAATCACATTTGGTGTCTGTAAATGGACTATTAAAACTCTTTTTATTAACTTCGCTCAGAAAACCATACAATTCAAGAAGCATATATGCATGTACATCTTTTGCTTGTTTCATCTCATTACTGTCTCTTAGGAGGGGTATGGAGCATTGCGTTTTCTGGGAAACCAAGAAAGAACTGAATCAACACACCCCCACCATCCGGAACTGGCTGTAGGCATATATGGTAGTCCCATCTTACTTTTCCTATTGGGTGAAACTGCATATGTTCCGCACCCCCCCATAGTCATTCTATATTTGCGCCAAGGTGCCCATATCTTCTCCCAATTTTTGACCCCCCGCCCCCCCCCCCCGAGACTCCAAAAAATTACATCAGCCAAGCAGCTAGACAGGCTGAGTGAGGATAGGAAGCACAGCTTCTGCCTGTGACCAGGACAGGGGACCAATGCCTGTTCCCTGCTGGGTGGGGGTACATCACACAGGGAATCCAAGATCACCTGCCATGGAGCCTGGAGCACCATTGTCTGCTTGCCAAGACTGGTGTGCCCTTTGAGGAAGAGAAGAGCATTGAAGGGAGGGAGTGATGTCCAGTGGAGAAACCTGTTGAGTGGATCCTTGTGTGAGGAAATGGCTGCTGCACCAATTGGGTCATTACAAGTGTGCAAAACAAAGTCTGCAAGACCCGTATGCCAGGAGAGGGCTGACGTGAAGGAAGCCATGGTGACCGCTGTGTCGATCAGGCCGGTGCCCATGTGCAGCTAAGGACTGGCAAACACGTATGCCAGGAGCAGCTGCTGCACATAAACTTTGTTGATCACTGTGCTGATCTGGCCAGTGTTCATATGCAGCTGAGGATCGGCAACCCTGTATACCAGAAGGAGATGCCGTGCAGGCACCTGCTGTGCTGAACAGGTTGGTGCCCGTGTGCAGTAGGGATGAGGTGATCCCGTATGTCAGAGGGGGTCACCGGACCTAGCCAGAAGTGTGTACAGTCCCAGAGCATCATCCGAGGAGAGAGGCTACCATGGGAGAACCCCTCACGCATCTACCTCAGGATGAGGGATCAGCACCGGGAACTTCTAGTTATCTTCCTCCCACCCCTTCGCGAGAGAGACCAAAAAGCCTCAACTGCAACAAGGAGCCGCAAAGAATCTCCAGTCACTGTAGGAGCGCAACCTCATGTGAAATTGTCACTGAGGGCCCTAGAGGGTGAGCAAGTGTAGTCTACCGGGGCTGCTTGCAGTGAACTCACCTAGACCAGCTGCTTCTGATGCTCCGATGTCTCTGGAATACCCGACCCCCTGAGCCTGTAATCATAGATAAGTCTGAATTTGGGCCAGTTGGTCCAGGAAACTTCTGGCTAGAAAAGCATGTTCACACTGGTACACTTTTGACTTTAGAACAGAGTCAGAGTGGACTCTTGAGACTCAGACTATTAGTGGAGCATACCCTGAATGTTGCCAATAGTGAATGGGGAATAACCACTATTGCTAAAGTGAGAAGAAAGCAGGGCCGGGAACCGCAAAGGAAACACTAGACCCCCGGCCTCAGGGGGATTGTGTGGTTGTTTGCGGATGTCATATTTTATGTTGTTAGAGGTAGAAATAAAATACTTATTTTTCCATAAAAGTGAGTATTTGGCTTGATAATGAGTTGTTGCTGCATTCAGTTTAAATTGCGAGCATGTGTTGACTCCCTTGTATTCTGCCCCTCCCCCCCAGAGGGAACCTTGGATTGCTTGGACCACACTTACCCTGAGTGTCAAATGCAGAAGGGGTACTTGGCCCAGTTGCTCAGAATCCATAGTATACACAACAAGATGATAGACGAAATGCTGAAACTTTTCAAACATTCACCCCCAGTCAAGGGATCTGGGTTAAATCCATCGTTCTTTTGCTCCTCATGCTACCCCAGTTTTTGAACCCCAAAACCGGCCCCAGGATGCTTGTTTCTGGTCAAGGAAGGACATTTGCCTGACAGTTTGGGCTGGACTTTCCCCATGGGGAACAGAGTCAAGACTGGTTTGCATATGGCTGGGTCCAAACTGGAATGGATGGCAAGCAAGCAAATTATGGATTTAAACTAGATCTATGACTGGGGGTGAATGTTTGATTTGTTCAGCATCATCTGTTCTTTTTTGCAGAATCCATAGTATGTCGGGCCAAGGGGCATCACGAGTAAACGGCCTCGGCCCCTATAGTTGGGCTCTTGCTTGCTCCGTGGCCCTCTGAAACGGGTTCTGCCATGCTCATTCTGTAGCTTCAGTACTTTTGAAAATTCAGGCACCGCAGTTAGTGTAGGTATGGGGGCAAAGTAATCCCTCTTTTGGTTTTAGGCAAGACTCTGCATCAGGAGTGTTCATCAATTGGTTCCTCGTGTTATTTGAAAACCTATATGTCACTAAAAGCCTCATTCAGCAATTGTTTTGCAGTATGGGCCAGAGGACAAGTTGAGCCACCAACCATCCATGTTCTCCACTGAAGCTAAAAAGTAGTTCTTTATGTTAGGGTCTCCCAATTCACCCATATCTAGTGGCAGTTGCAGTTTGGTGAACTGAAAATTTGTGTATTGGCCCAGCCCACATTAGATCTGTGAGGAGCTTGTCTATAGTAGAGAACAACTCCTTGGTTAAATCAAGTGTAATATTGGGAAATGAGTAGAAGAATAGTGGCAACACCACCAGATTAGAGATGTTTCTCCCCATCACTGAAAGAGGCAATTTCTTCCAGAATGAGGCAGATGCGCAGGCTTTAGACAAGGCTTTCATCAAACTCCCATCCACTAGTCTGTTTTTAGTCAGTACACCTTCACCCCTAGAGATTTAAACGTTTCAGATTCCCACTGTAGCAAGAGAGGGGTGTTAACCTTAAAGGCCTAGTTCTTTTTGTGATCTCAGTGGATGTAGACGATTTATTTTTATGTGTTCGTAGACCCGATTTTTCTCTGAAGGTTTCATGGACTTTTAATGAGTGATCCAGGTCTTCTCGTGGCTCCCGGAAATAGAGCATTAAATCATCGCCATATTGGGACATGGTGTGTGTAAGTACTCCAACAGAAGTATTCTGGCACACACCCTCCCTGTGGAACATTACCACAGATAGTTCCATTGCCAATGGAAAAATAATTGGTATAGTGGATATCCTTGGAATTTATTTTTCCAGTTCTAATTCTCAATGCTGGGTTACTGTACAGGAGTTTGGTCCATCCAATGAATCCTACACCAAATCCTATGTTATGCCAGATAAGGATCCACAATTAGTCAAGTCAACTACACTCCCAATGTCAATGGACTCTACTGCAGACCTCTTCAACTCATCTGACAGAAATGTTGCCTAATATTTGTTGCTGTGCTTCTCTGCAGAATGAATCCTGACTGATTTGTGTCCAGTAATAGTTCCAGTAGAGACATGCTCCTGTTTGTAAGCACTTTACCGAGTAGTTTGCAATATATATTCAACATAGTCGGTGTCATGAGGACCCTTCTAAGGGGTCCTGGTACATTGTTTGCCTTGGCTAGAGTGACTAGAATTGCTGTCCTACATGTGCGTGAAACTGATCTGCACTTTCTGGCCATCTGATATGTTTTTAGCAGTCTGGTGGCTAGTGGTGTGATGTAAGTGGTGTACAAATCTGAAGAAAACCCACTGCTTCCCGGTTTCCTCTTACCAGCTGTCTGAGTTTTGCTTGCCCTCTTAATTTCTTCTAAATTTAGTGCCTCATCCAGCACTGTGGTTTGTTCTGGTGATGTCAGTCTCTCCAAATCCACACTGTTAAAAAAGTTGTCTAGTATGTCTGTGTGGGTGTCTCTAGCTGGCTCATACAGCTTCATTATATATGCTTTCATAATATGGTTTATTTTAATTTGTGTGTTAAGAACCTCACCCTCTAGGGCCCTCAGTGACGATATAGGGTGTTGCGGGCTCTCATTTGTAAGTAACCAGGCTAGCAACTGGAGGGGTTTATCACTGTCACGTTGTTGTATGGCTGTATGTACCTGCAAACGGGTAGGCCCATTTAAAACCTTGAAGATCTCTTATTCTGTTATTGCATCTTCTGTAATGCATTTTTAGTAGTGAAAGTATTGTTAATTCAAAAAGTGGAATTGTAGAGCACAGCTAATCAACCAGGAGGGCCTCCAAGCACTGCAGGTCGTACTGGTTCACGATGGAATCAGTTGAACAACCAGGTCTTAAGTGCCTTCGGAATTCTAGGAGAGCGGTGAAGGTCCGGAGATGCATGGGAAGGCCGTTCCAGGTTTTTCTTGCAAGGTAGGAAAAGAATAGTTCTCTGCTATAGCATCGGCGGATACAGGGGGTGTGGGTGAGAGAGAAAGGGTTGCGGATCGCAGGAGTCTAGATGGTTAGTGGAAGTTCAGGCGGTGGTTGATGTATGCTGGACCTTGGTTGTGCAGGGCCCTTTAGGTGTGGGAATACACAGAATTTACGTCTGGTTATGAGGAGGGGAGGAAAATAAGACGTAAGGAGTCAGAGAGTGCACTGCTTTAAGGATAAGAACCCTCATTCACCCAAAGGTGACATGCTTCATCATGGGGTTCCCTCCTCACACCAGGACCGCAAGGTGCCCGGTTTGGGCTACAACTCTCCAAAAGGGAGAAGCAGGGGTGTTTTTTATCTGATGAGCAGAGTAAAAGGTTGTAAGTGAGGGGCAGAGTGCAAGAGAAACCTCTGATGTATAAAACTGCCTCCTGGTAGGCTCAATCTATACTTTGTCTGGCACCCTAGTGCCTAGGGCTAAAACAAAAGAGGACAAGAGGTTTGGAAAAAAGTCCCCCTCTATATGGGGAAAATGTTTCTGCCTATAGGTGAGCCGCTAAGGGGTTCAAAGGCATTCATCAGAACCAAGGTGAAAATGTCACTCTGCAAGGAAGATAAGAAAATACCGGCCTCAGGAAAGTAAGTCAGGTGGTTACGGGGGTGGCCCATCATAAGTCTCATGGTCCACTGTTGTACTAGGAAATAAAAACCAAAAGATTTACTATGTGCACTCTTACAATATGACACCTAATTTGCCAAGAGTGCTGCTATCTGAAATTGGTAAACTACTGTGAATCGATGCCTGTCGTGCCAGTCACTAGTCTCCACACTTGTGCTCTATGGAGAAATGAAGGGTAGTCTTACCCAGAGCGGGTCAATTAATACTGTTCTCGAGCCTCAGACAGCTGCCTTCTCTAGTAGAGAGGTAGAGGTCCGGAGATACAAGGGGAGATCGTGCCAGGTTTTCCCCGCAATCTAGGGGAAGGATCGTCCTCCACTGTAGCACGAGCAGATGCAGGGGTGTGGGCTAATAAGAGGGATGCAGATGGCAGGAGTCTGGATGGTTGGTGGAAGTTCAGGTGGTGGTTGATGAAGGCTGAACCATGGTTGTGCAGGGCCTTGTAGGTGTGATCAGCAGCTTGAATTGCCATCTTTTCTGTTTGGGGAGCCTGTGGAGTTTCCTGAGCTGAGGGGTGATCTGGGCTTGCCTGGGAAGTCTGGCAGCGGAGTTCTGTATGGTCTGGAGCCTCTCCAGAAGGTGTGTGGTAATACCTGTGCAGAGTGCGCTGCCGTAGTTCAGTCGGCTGGTGACTAGGGCTTGAGTGATAGTCAGTTTGGTGTTGATAGGGAGCCATTTGAAGATTCTATGTAGCATGCAAAGAGTGAGACAGCAGGCAGAGGAGACTACGTTGAGCTAGGATTTCATGGATAGTTTGCTGTTGAAGATTATGCCGAGGTTTCTGGCATGACAGTCGGTTTTGGTGAGGGTCCAAGTTCTGAAGGCCACCAGGAGTCGTTGCAAGGGGTGGTGGTGTTGCCGAAGATCACCATCTCCATTCTGTCAATGTTGAGCTTCAGGCAGTTGTCCCTCATCCAGTTGACAAAGCCAGTCATTCAACTACAAAGGTTGGTTCTTGCGGGATCTTCTGAGAGTGAGAGGACGAGCTGGGTGTCATCTGTATAGGAGGTGATGTTTAATTCTTGGGCTCTGACGATGTTGACCAGGGGAGGCATGTAGATGTTGAACAGTGTGGGGCTAAGGGAAGATCCTTAAGGGATGCCACAGATGATGTCTTTGGGTTTGGAGATGAACAGATGTAGGTGGACTCTCTGCGTTCTTCTGGTGAGGAAGAATGTGATCCACTTGAGGCCATCTCCTTGAATTCCGATGTGATGCAGCCTCTCGATCAGGGTGTGATGGGATACGGTGTAGAAAGCCGATGAGAGACTGAGGAGGATCAGCACTGCCATTTCTCTCTGGTCTAGGAGGGTTCGGATGTAGTCTGTGGCTGCAATCAGGGTGGTTTGGTGCTATGGTTGGTGTGGAATTTGGATTGGGAGGTATCTAGGGGGTGGTTATTCTCCAGGTATTCCATGAGTTGGCAGTTGATGCCTTTTTCTAGGACCTTGGTGGGGAAAGGGGAGAAGAGATATGGGGTGGTAGTTTGAGCTCACTGAGGTTGGCAGAAGATTTGAGTAGAGGCTTGACTTCTGTGTGTTACCAAGCTTTGGGAAAAAGTGGCTATGGTGAGAGAGGAGTTGAAGAGGCAGGTGAGTTCGCTGCAAACCCTGGGTTTTCAGAGGTTGAAAATATGGTGTGGGCAAGGAGCCGTGGGGGCTTCTGAGTAGACAGATTTCATAATGGGGGTGGTGTCCTGGGGGGGGGAGCATGGAGGAGGTCAGAATTTTTGGGCTCGGGTTCAAAGTTTTTGTAGATGGTGGAGATCTTGTTGTTGAAAAAGACAGCTAGTGTGTCGCACGGTTGTTGGGAAGGAGTGATGTTTCTGCGACTGTGGGGTTGGGTAACTCGGAAAACGTTGAAGAGCTCTTTCCTTTGGTTGGAGCTGGCCTCCATGAGGTCAGCTAGGGTTTCCTTTTCGTTTCTCTCAGTAGCCAGTGGTTGAGGGCTGTTTTAAAGGTAGTCCTGTCTGCGACGTCGTTGCTTGTGTGTCCTTTCAAGTCACTTGCATTTGCTTTTTGTTGCTCTTAGTTCTTTGGTGTATCATTTGGCCTGTTTGGTGGATCTCTTGAATGTGCAAGGCTTGATAGGGCGACATCAGCACAGTTGGTAATCCAGGAGTGACATTTTCAACAGCCTGGTCCTGGTTGGATGCAGTGTCCAGGTGGATCTGTTGAGGGCGTCTGCCCATTGGCTTTCTGATACTTTGCCCCAGCAATGGTGGGGGGGCGCTGGGCGGCTCAGGGGAGGCGGTGGGGTGGGCTGGTGATGTAGAATTGGAGGACGATATGGTCTGTCCAGGTGAGTTCGGTGATGTGGCAGTACTTTACTTTGTTGCTTGATGTGAAGTTAGGGTCTAGAGTGTGAACCGCGATGTCCATGGGGACGATGACGAATTAGTTGAGTCTGATGATGCTCATGCTTTCGAGGAGGTTGGTGGTGTTGGTGTAATTGAGGTTGTCATTGGGAAAGTTTAGATCTCCAAGGAAGATGTAGTCTCTGGAGTTTATGGCGAGCGGGACGATGAAGTCAGGAATGGTGTTGTAGAAGCTGGGGCATGGTCCCTGTGGTCAATAGGCGAGGGTACACCTGATGGTGGATTTTCTGTCCGCTTGGAGTTTGAAGTTGAGGTGCTCCATGGATGGGGTGGTGTCATCTGTAGTGGTGGTGCAGTGGATGTGTTCTTTGAGAATAATGGTGATCCCTCCTCCATGTTTGTTAATGCAGTCCCTGTGTGCGATCTTGTATCGGTTGGGTGTTAATGATGCAATGTCGGGAACAGAGTCAGGGGTGAGCCAGGTCATGGTGAGGAAGATGACGTCGGGGTGAGGGTGGTGATGTGGCATCAAGTTTCAATGGTGTGTTTCCAGAGTGAGTGTATTTTGAGGAGGATGCAGGCAAGTTGTTTTGTGGCAGGTGCACTTTGCTAGTCGGTTGGTGGTTGTGGTGTCAGTGGGTGTCCCTGTGTTGCAGGAGAAGGGGCAATGCAGGCAGGAGAAAGATCCTACCATGGATCGTGGGAAGGTGCAGGAGCAGTAGTTGTTGTGGTGTCTGAGGAAGGGGAAAAAAGATGCAGAGGGGTCACAAGGGCAAGAAAAAGAAGGGGAAGATAAGGCAGAGATGTCACAAGGGCAAGAGGCAGAAAATGAGGCAGTGAGGGTACAAAAAGGAGGACCTGCTGCCCGGGAATTAACAAAGAGACGAATACAGGAGTAACACCTGTTAACCCAGGTGAGGCCGGGTAAAGTATGCAACAAACAACAATGTCTCAACTGGAAATCATTAAAACAAGCCAATAAAAAAACAGTGATACAAAACACAACGGGGGTGGGAAACAAAAGGAAGGGAGACCACAACAATGAAGTTGGAGTGAAAAGGATATTATTTGTAAGTAGTTATTACAGCACTACAGTACAATTAAATATACAATGACCATAACACACAAAGTGAGCACTGGACATGTTTAGTGATAGTGAGTGGCGCAGTGACACAAGAGTGATGAGAACAGCGTGAACGGCTGCCAGGGGTAAGAGAAATATGGTCAAAATTTACAAAAAGTTATATATAATGTTGATGTTTTAAGATTCAGACTAAATAAATTGACCACAACAGCACCCAAGTTCTATGCTGGATAGTCGACGGCGTTTCAACCTGAATTATTTCAGGTCATCCTCAGGACAATGGTCATTAGTTTGAAGGTAGTGCTGTCTTAAAGGGAGAAGGGAAAGGAGAATAGACAAGTAACTAAAAAGCCCAAGAATGAAGCAGAAAAATGTAGGTCCAGGTTAGTAGTAATTACCTGAACTAAACAGGGGTAAGTCAAGTGTCTGGATCAGAACAATCAGGAGATTGGAAACCAGCGAGGCGTCGGGTATCTGCTTAAAAACTGAAAGGGGAAGGGTCATTGGTGAGTAGGGCGCATTGAAAAAGTAGAGAAGGCAGGGTAATGGCAACCACTGTCAGCGTGCATGCATAATTACCCAAAGTTGATAAGACAGCGTGATGAATGAGGGAGAAGGTCTGATGATCCAAGCGATGTATGCGAGTGTCAGGCGGTCAAGATGGCTCGGAATGGTGGGGAGGAGAAAAATTGAGTTTAAAAAAGGGGGGAGTGTTAAGGCAGATAGAATTAACTCCGGAGGTAAGAGTTGTGAGCCATGACTTACTTGAAAAATGAAGTTATCCAATCACGGAGTCGCAGAGTGGTGATGACTATTCTCCGGAGCTACAACAGGGGAGCCAAACCTCCGGGTTGCGGCTAGGACAGGGACGAATGAAGCGTCCGTGAACTCAGCGAGAAAGTGAATCAGCATTAATTGCCGTACCAGCCTTTCACGTGACACATGTCACGAGGGGCGAAAAGTCTAGACCGGTGGTGGTGGAGACAGTCAAGGGACCCCACAGGAGACCAAGGCGTGTCGGTCAGAGGGAAAGACACCGAGAGTGTAGGGTTCGATGCTGCAGTTGCCATCCAATTTGATATATGCATGGAACATTGCAATCTGAGCCAGAGTTACAAATGAAGACTCATACTAACAAAATTATAAAAACAGTTTTGACATGGAGGATATTAGTCAGAGTCAAATGGTATATAAATGAAATTGGAGTCATTTGAATATTAATCAAACCGATATTAAATATAAAGGATGCACTATTGGTAGTATCAAGAGAATACTAGACATTTTAGCAATATGGACAAACAAGTTATTAAAGGAGCAATTAACAGAGAGGTACTAAAGCACGTAATTGTGATATTAAAAATGCATCAAGTGAAAATGATTTACTTAAAAGTGGGAACCGTAGATGCAATTGGAAACATGAGTCGAGGGTATATTCTGTACATCATGATCATATCAGTAACTACAGAGCCTAAATATTTTAATAAACATATAATATTGCTAGTTCTGCAGTCGATGTCAATCTGGTCGAATAAGCTCATGTTGGGGAAGAAGGGAAAAACCATGCACAGACACAATTATGACAGTAACGATATGTGAACCTGTGCGGTGTAGTTGCAATAGAGTGTGTACATATCAATGAAGGGACACGCATGTGTAATCTATATCGGGATGGAGTAAACAACATGTTGCAGTGGTCTAAACAGGTAAGTTCAACAAATAGAAACCCCTAGGTGAGGGGGTGTAAAGGAGAGGTAAAAAAGCGTTTATACTGGTCACTGTGCTGCAATTACCATGTTCCACTCATCCAGTGTATTTAAGCCATTGGTGACAGAATTGCAACATTTATTAAGCAGGAGTTGAAGGTTTCCACCTCTAGGTGGTAGAGTTGGGCGGTCAATCACTTGCTAGGTTAATTCTGTCTCAGAATGATTTTTTTTCTTTGTAGTGACCGACAAAGGGATCAGCCTCAACAACAGTTCAATTTAATTCCAGATTCCTCTGCCCCCCCCCCCCGAGAAGCTAGCGACACAACCTTGGCTCAACCCTCAGCCCAGCCAGAGACTTGGGGACTTTGTATGTGGTGAAAAATACATCAGTCAATGCGATGAACTGAACTGAACCATCCTTGACCACCGAGGCAGTGGAAGAGGACAATTAAATTGTTCAATTTAATTCCTGATACATCCTTTGAATAGTGTGTCCTGCAAGGCTGGGATTTGAAATCTCCAGATTAGAATCTGATCACCAGTTTAGGTGTACAATATTGGATTGTGGTTAGATAGCTTGTGATCCAGGTGCTTTACATGATCTATTGTTTTGGGCATATGTTCAGAGATTATGATCAATCAAGTCGAGAGTGGAGATCTTGTAGGGGGTACGAAATGTACATTCAGTCGGAGATGGGTTTAGTTCGAGCCATGCATGTGGCTGTCAACTTTCAATTATGCAGACACTCCCTGATTCCTTCAGCATTTCTCTCAGCAGAGTACCCTGCAGTAGTGAGTGAGATCGGTCTGGCATCAGGTCATGTACATATTTGCCCTTTCATATGGACGGTGCCTATGTAAGTTCTACCAAGTAGGATGTCAATGAAGCTAAGTATTCTAGTTGAGAGGAGATGGGTGGATAGTTGCTTGTTATGACTATTGGTTTCCCATCCAGTGGGCCATGCAGTATCACATATCTGCCTTCTAGGTCTTTCTTGGTGTGACATGTTACAAGTGGCCCTTCTGATTTGACCCATATTAGTGTTACCCTTGAGTATGACAAGTATGGTGCATAGTACATTTGCCATTTCCATTTTGTATGTCAATCAATAGTTCTTTATTCGGATGTTAAAAACACCATAAAAGCACATATGCACAATACAATCTCATTCATTATCCATTTTAAAAAAACAATTAAATCAATCAGAAAGAACATTTGATGAAGATAATACAAGATAAAACAATCGTGTCACCTGACAGGTACACTACTTCTAGGCGGACACTATTTAGACTTGACCTTTGGTTAATCTTAGTCTCCAAGACACTTTGAGAAAGTTCAGAATACAACACAGAGTCAGTGGGTCAGCTGCCCTTTGTAAGAACAATATTGCTGAGTGTGCCTGGGTCAGTTTTGCCCTTTTCAAGATGTCAATTAAAAAAACCTCGCCTGGGAGTGGAGTAATAAGAACAAAATAATACAAAATGAAGGGTGTCCTGCGGAGACTGATTGTCGCAGCCGCAGGCACCCTTCTGCTCAATCGGGACTGAATACCCTTGTGGGTCCGCCAATAAATAAGGTAAAAGATTGAGCCTAAAACGGGTTATTAAAAATCTGTCTTGGGCGTTATGCAATAAACAAAGATAGGGTTCCATGCCCACTGTGGTCTCAGTGTGAGTATACAAGTTCACTGACCTTTTGGACCCCTCCTCCATAAATCTAGTTGTGTTCCTATGGTCCATAAACAGGCTTTTTACCATTGGTTTATCCTGGGCTCTGATCTCTGAAGGGTTAGTGAAAAGTTCTGTGTGACCCAGCTTCTCTAGAGTGTCCCTAACATATTTGAACCAGGGTATCTTCATACATTTCTCTCTACCTAGACAGTCGCTCAGAATTAGTCTGCTTAACTTAGCTTCTGTGTTTAACCAAATATTGAGCCACGCCAGGATCGGCCTGAACTTGGCCGTGTCTTCAATGTATGGCCTCCCTAGTTCTCTATGGGCAATAATAGCTGGGGTGCTCTGCGGGATTTTAAGTAAAGACCGCAATATTTTATTTTCCTCCCGCTGTAGTTGTGTAGTGTTTGCAAAGCCCCATACTTCAGCTCCATACAGAGCTTTAGAACAGCAGATGGAATTGTACATGTGTAGTACTTGTTCAGGGGACCATCTACCTAGTCTACGCCCATAGTTCATCACTGCGCCATTTGAGGATATCAGTTTTCCACATCTTTCTTCTACCAGGGATATAAATTTTAATCTCTCGTCAAACAGTATCCCTAGGTAGGAGAAAAATTGTACTCTTTCCAGTTTATGAGACCCGATTCTATGTGTGAATGTTGGCCATGACTTTTTCCCTGCCCTCATCACAAAAGATTTGCCCAGATTAACAGAGAGGTCCAGAGATCCCATGAACTTCACAAAGCCGTCAATTAAAACCTGTAGACTTTTCGGGGTGCGGGCTAACAATACCGCATCATCGGCGTAAAGTAAGACTGGGATCTGGCGCGTTCCAATTTTCGGGCAGTCAGTGTTTAAAGCAACCAGGGTCTGCTCAAGTTTGTTAATGTAGAGGGAGAATAAAAAGGGCGCAAGGATGCACCCTTGTCTTACCCCGCTTGAACACCCAAAAGCTTCCGTGAGGCCCCCAGCATTGTTGTAGCGTACCCTAGCTGTGGTATCTCTGTGCAACTCCCTGAGAATGATGATCAATCCCTGGTCAATACCAAGTTGGGTCATCATTAGCCACAATTTCTCCCTATTGACATGATCAAAGGCGGCCGCCAAGTCCATGAATCCTAAATAAATGGATTCATTACTTGTTATGGTGTACTTGGCGACTAGCATATATAAATTAAGACATTGATCACTAGTAGATCTCCCGGATCTAAAGCCATATTGGATGTCCGAGATTATATTCTTCTCCTCTGTCCATTCGATTAGTCGGTTAAGGATTACCCTTCCCAAGATCTTAGCAGAGACGTCAATCAGAGAAATGGGCCGGTAGCACTGGGGGTTATCCCTATTACCCTTCTTAAAGATGGTAATAATGGTGGCCATTGACCATGACCTTGGCAGACCGAACATAATTGCTGCATTTATTACCCTGGTCATTAGGGGAGCCCACAACTCCACATTACTGATGAACAAGTCGGGGGGAACCCCATCGGGGCCAGGTGCTTTGTTTTTAGATAGACCCTCAATTCCTATGGTGATTTCTGCTAAGGTGAACTCTACCCTCTGGGTTTGTGATGTAATATCTTCCACGGGGGCAAGAGCCGTCTTTTCATGATTGTACAGACTCTTGAAATGTGCGACCCACTGCTCCGGTAGGATATTTGCGCTAATTTCTGGTGTATGGCTTTCATGAAAGCAGGGTTTATTAATAATACTCCAGAATTTAGAAAGATCCCTGGATTCGGCCGCTTCCCTTAGGTCAGCCCACACTTCCCCCTGTAGAGCTAATTTCCTTCTTTTAGTAACAGCCTTATATTTTGCTCTACACTTAGTAACCCTATCTTTGTTCCTGGGCTTTTGTTTTAAACAGCTTTTTAGCTCTCTAAGTGCCCGAGAGCAATCACTGTCGAACCATTTTGGTTGAATTATGGTTCTTTTAACAGATCGTGTAGTTAAAAGTTTATCCACCAGACTTGCGATCTTCCCAAAGGCACACAATAATTGGGGACCCTCAGTTGCTAGATCGAGACAATCTTCAATAAGTTGTTTCCCTTTCTCTATCAGATCTCTATAAAATGCTGCGCCCTCAATCTTGGCCCACCTAATCCGCCTTCCTTGATCTGTTGCCCTCTCAAGAACCCCATCCATAGTGCCTATCTTGGCTACTACCTGGTACTGTAATTTCAATGTTAGGGGGTTGTGATCACTGAATGGGTTCCACTCTATTCCAACCGCTATAACCAAGCGCTTGAGGGATCTAGATACCAAAAAATAATCAATAATTGACGAACACCCTCTGCCTTTAAAGGTCGGGGGGAGGGAGCCATCACTTCCCATGGCCATCATATCCAGGGTATGTTCCATGTTGTGGCTATTCAAGAGGTTACTCAATTCTCTGCCTACTGTCGTGTGGGCAAAGTGAGGCCCCTTAACCAACGGGCAGCGCGACCATTCAGAGTTTGTGGGGAACAAGGAGGAGCATAAATGGATATTTAAATCACCCATAATTATATAGTGTGGGTAAATTACTCCATTTACTTGTGTGTAGTTCTTGCTCAATAGGGTGTCCAGTGTTCTCACAAAATCCTCCTCCTCTTTAGCTTCACCCGGGTTATATATATTGAGCAGCAACAGACCTAAACCCTGCCCCTCGAACCTTACGGCCTGTATATTTCGCGATGGGCTTAATATGTTTGTCCACTTGCCTTTTATCCTTAGATCCACATATAGGGATAAACCCCCCATGGCCCTCCCCGAACTTGATTTCAGGGCTGGGATAAAAAAACATTTAAAGCCCTGTATGTGGTAGGGGCTATTTTCAGTTACCCAGGTTTCCTGGAGGCCTATTATCTCAAATTCAGTAATATATTCCCTCCACTCCTGGATGTGGAACTTGCTTGCCAGGCCAGCCGTGTTCCAGGATATAACGTTTAAACCACCCTCTGTCTTCCTTGACTGGTCCGTTTGTTGGGAAATTGCTTGTGTCCTGTCAACATCCCCTGTCGCACTTGGCTCCTCATTTGTGCCCACCAACCCCTGAGGTGTCCCGCATTCATCTGCTGCCATTACTCCATTATTAGTTCCTGGCAATTCGTCACAGGTGGCATATGGCTGATCATTTGAAACAGCCACTCTTGTTACTTGGGGCGCTACCAACGAATCTTGATAGGTCATTTGGTAGTTACCTTCTGTGGGGGCGACCTGTGCAATGGTCGGTTCGTTCACCCTGCCCTCCATGCATCTAAATTCCCTTATCGAAACAGCGTGGGTTAGTCAGTCATTAGCTTCTAGGGACATAAGGGGTGCATACCTATTTTCCCACGTAGCCTGTTCGGCTTCCCACGACCTCGGCCTTTCTCCCCAACATTCCCGAGGTTCGTGGGGTTTTATGCGGGATAACTCCCATTGCCCTTCCTCATGTTGACTTCCCTTATGTGGGACATTTTGTCTGGGATAAAAATAGTCTAGGGGTAATGGTTTTATAATTTTACTGTTCACCCCTAAGTCTTCTCTGAGAATGTGGTTGACTACATTGCTATCCCTAAAATTAATAATTATGCAGTTTCCCGGGATATCTTTGTTCCTATTTCCTAGCCAGTTCACCCTTCTCACTAAAAGGATTTCGCCATCTATCCCGTGTGGTAAGGGTTTATGGCTGGCCAACCAGTGTATGACCTTGTTCTTTAATTCCTGGTGGGACTCCTTCTGATCACCATTAAGTTCCGGTGCCCCAACCAAGATAACAACTAGTGGGCATGCCTGTGGCGGTAAATTTACTGTCGGGAGGGAAACTGTAGCAGCTGTCCTAGAGGTGCTCATTGGTTGTTGGGTGACCTGATTCCTATAGGCTGTGTGCGGGGGGTTTTGGTGGTTCCCAGATGTCACATGTAGAACTTGCCCTAGCGCTTCCTTTTGTTGAGCTTTCCCCTTTGGATTTGTGGGTTTAGATTGCAACAGTTTGCGAGTCTCACATTCTGGGGTCTGCATAACTTGTACTTGATTAACCTCTGAGTTAATAGGTTGTCCCTCGTTCGTGTGGGCACTGTTGATTCCACTTACATTGGGGATGGGGACTATTTCTGGGGTTGACCTTACTACCCTTTCCCTGCTTTTTATTTCATTAATTATCTTATCCAATCTACTGGTGAGTGGTCTGATCTGATTGACTATAAAAGTTTCTAATTGAGATTGGAAATCTGCCATTATTTGAGCTAACCATAATGGTGGGATTGAGTATTGTTTTGGCTCGTCGTCCCTACCTGACTCTATAGTAGTCTCCAGTGTTGGGGGGGCATTGCGACTTTTCCTTTTAGTCCTACCTTTTGCAGGGCCGACTATCCGTTTCCTGCCTGCCCCAACTGGTGGACCCCTAGTGTGGGCCTCACTATCCCTCTCCGCAGTTCGCTGGGCACAAGGAAGATCCGAGACATTCATTACTGTAGTTGGGGGAGGGGGAGAATCCAGATTGTCACTCTCTATTATTTGGACCGGGGATGGTGTTTCTAGTAGTGGTGTAAGGGATAAGCGTCTCTCAGTACGTTCGATTTCACTGGAAACCGCCCCTATAGCTTTTTGCAACATTCGATCGATTGCCGTTGGTTGAATCTGTAATGGCAAAAGACCCTGTTCCGTAGGGGGCGGGTTTATCTGCGTTGTTTGCCTCAACTTTGATTTAGTAGAGCGGGTTCTCGCTGTACCTGCCATACTTCCGCTGTCTTTTGGTGAGGCTACCAGGCAATCTAATCAGCTTAACACCCACCACTTGCTTCACCCTACCCCTCACCTGCGCCAACCCTTTAAAGCCTTCTATACCCCGGGTTATCCCTTGTTCCTCTACTCAGTAACTTTAATCCCTTCAAATCACACCCACAGTGCTCGAATGGGCAGCTATGGCCTCTGGGGCTTAAGAAGTTCGTAATGTCAGTTCGGCCACCTTGCCTCTGGGTTACGCTACCAGCACATTAACCCCAGTAAACAATATTAAGTCTCCAAACAGGTGATGTCCCAACTGAGTCTGTTCTGCCTCCGCGGTACTTACAGTTCTCAGCTACACGTTACGGGAAGTGATGTTAAGGGGGCGGCCCAGCCCTGCCTCTTCCTGGCGATGACGGGCAAGGACGGGCCCGCCCTTGGCCCGGGCTTCGCCCGGGCGCTGCCCGCGCGCGTCCCGCGCTGCGGGAGGCGTGCAGCGTAGATGTAGGCAGGTGACGCCTGCCACTGACGTCACCTGCTGCGCCGCTCCGGGAGACCTGGGAAATGTAGTTTTGTGCTACACCGTTGCCCTCACGGCGGACCTGGAGGTCTGTTAGCAGGTGGGTTTCCCTGCGTGCGTGGCCCTCTCACAGCTCCTCAGATGCGAACTGCCGTTGCCCTCACGGCGTCGGAAAAGTGGTCAGGCTCGCGCCCCCGTCCAAAGCGTCCCGCGCTGCGGGAGGCGTGCAGCGTAGATGTAGGCAGGTGACGCCTGCCACTGACGTCACCTGCTGCGCCGCTCCGGGAGACCTGGGAAATGTAGTTTTGTGCTACACCGTTGCCCTCACGGCGGACCTGGAGGTCTGTTAGCAGGTGGGTTTCCCTGCGTGCGTGGCCCTCTCACAGCTCCTCAGATGCGAACTGCCGTTGCCCTCACGGCGTCGGAAAAGTGGTCAGGCTCGCGCCCCCGTCCAAAGCGTCCCGCGCTGCGGGAGGCGTGCAGCGTAGATGTAGGCAGGTGACGCCTGCCACTGACGTCACCTGCTGCGCCGCTCCGGGAGACCTGGGAAATGTAGTTTTGTGCTACACCGTTGCCCTCACGGCGGACCTGGAGGTCTGTTAGCAGGTGGGTTTCCCTGCGTGCGTGGCCCTCTCACAGCTCCTCAGATGCGAACTGCCGTTGCCCTCACGGCGTCGGAAAAGTGGTCAGGCTCGCGCCCCCGTCCAAAGCGTCCCGCGCTGCGGGAGGCGTGCAGCGTAGATGTAGGCAGGTGACGCCTGCCACTGACGTCACCTGCTGCGCCGCTCCGGGAGACCTGGGAAATGTAGTTTTGTGCTACACCGTTGCCCTCACGGCGGACCTGGAGGTCTGTTAGCAGGTGGGTTTCCCTGCGTGCGTGGCCCTCTCACAGCTCCTCAGATGCGAACTGCCGTTGCCCTCACGGCGTCGGAAAAGTGGTCAGGCTCGCGCCCCCGTCCAAAGCGTTGTATGTATTTTGATCCCTTTGGTCTTTAGTTGTTGCATCTTTGCAGACTCGGTATGTACCTTTTGTGTCCGCACAAATATGAGTATGTCTTGTACCTTTTGGTCATGCTTGCCAACGCCCTAGTGTTCCATTTCAGTATTTTGTATTTAGTCAGAGTCATGGTGGTGCTGGTGTGTGGGTGAAGGGTGTTATGTGTGATCTTGTTTGTCCGCAGAATCGCCGCCATTTGAGGTGCATGGCTGAGTGTTTTTTGTGTCTTTCTAAGTGCCTTGTGCATTTGCATGGTCTTCCAGCATGTAAACAATAAAGATCTTACCTGAACAGGGCTATAAACTATCCTGACCCACCCTAACTGTCTAGCAATGTGTGTATCTCTTGTGGCTCCACTGTAGATCCATACGGGCATAGGAGGGCAGTAGTGGTTTACTCTGTTTAACAACAGTGGTAATCTATTTGCTTTTTGCAGTCGTGTGTAGGCTTCTAATTCCTACAGGTCACAGTTAGTGTTATCTTAGCACAAATATTGACCAGAGTGGGGAAAAATTATTACCTCAATCAGTTTACCAGTTCTCATCAGGGTCCGATCAGGTGTCTGTTCTGTCTGGTGGTGTCTGTGTCATCATGAGCTTTACAATAGATCATCATCTGTCATTGGGGTGACTTGTGGGATTTAAACTCCTTTGTCTTACGAGGTCTTATCCTCCTCCGTGGAGTTCTGTGTCATCATGTTATGCAGTTTTGTAGAGTGCACTATAACTCGGGAGGGTATCCTGGCACTGAGCAGGTGTGAGTTTGATGACTCAACCTTCTCTTCTTGCAACCCATTTTGCGAGGCTATGATCTGTGATAACCGTATTTTTGTTCTGTTGTTGCCAGACTTGGAGTGAGTCTGCATGGGGCTGTTCTCTTCGGTTTCTCTCGTCACTTGGTTCTATACCACAAAGGGCATGATATCTCCATGTGGTGTTCAGTTGCCTGTTTTTCTGTCCTTCTCGGAATTTGTTTCAATGTTTCTGAAGAGGATAACCTTACTGCCCTGTACTTTATATGGGCCATTGGTTGTATGACAGAATATCAAGAACAACAATATCGATCAACGTGATTATAGTTTCAAAATTATCGTTTACAAAAATATTGTGTTTATATATGTACAAGCTAAAGTACAAAAATATTGTGTCAAAAGTATTTTGAACGAGAATATCGCTCAAAATAATTATGAATATTGTTCTGTGAAATAATAAATACGTGAATAATCTATTTGAAATATTAAATTAGTTAAAATATAATTTAAAGTAAAAGATTTTAACAAGTTATAGTAAATAATCTGTGTGTATATATATATATATATTCACTGAAAAAACCATGGGTTTCACACACGTTATAGTTAGGAATTAGCATTTAAAAAACCTTAGAAATTCACTGAAAAAACCATAGGTTTCACACACGTTATAGTTAGGAATTAGCATTTAAAAAACCTTAGAAATTCAGTGAAAAAACCATAGGTTTCACACATGTTATAGTTAGCTGGACATTTTACTCGTAAAAAACCAATGAAATTGCCCCGTTATAGTTAGTTCAGCTAACTATAACTCACGCGCCCACAATGCACTGCTGATGACGTCACATATTACATCACTCATGACATGGTCAGTGACATCACTCATGACATCACTGATGACATCTCAAATGACATCACTGATGACCTCACTGATGACATCATCCAGTGAATGTGTGTTTTTCTGAAAATTAAATATGTTTTATATATGTATATCTCAAGGTCGATGGAAGAATAAATGGGTATATAAGTGTCTAAATGGATGATTTGTTTTTAAAAAATTGATTGTGTAACTGACTGATTAAGTGTATCTCTCACTTTGTGTATAAGTGGCTGCATGGGTTGGTGAGTTGCTACATGGGTGTCTATATAGGTTAGTAGTTGTTTTTTTGAGTATCAGTCTGAGTGTCTGTATGGTTCGGTGGGGGGTATTACGTAGTGCATAGGTGCATGAATGAGTGACTCACTGTTTGTATGTGTTGAAGACAGCATGTGTGCAGGACTGTATGGGTGGATGAGTGTGTGTATGGGTGTGTTAGTGAGTGAATGACTGTCCCAATAGTGTCTTCAGGAGTAACTACATATGTTTTAAACTAGTATATGTGACTATTGGTGTATATATGTGAGTATATGTGAGAGGGACAGATTGAAAGAGTTCCTGTATGAATAAGTATGTGTTTCTATAAGTGATTGTTTAAAAGACTAAGTATGTGTAAGTTTCCGTAGAAGTAAGTGTGGTGGTGTGTGTATAACTGTATATGCAGGTGAATGTATGTTTGATTCTTTATTAGCATGAGTGACTATGTGTGTGAGTAACTCTATGGATGAGTGGCATTATGTAACAGGATGTATAGGTGTATGAGTACATATGATGAGTGAGTACATGTATGAGTGACTGTATAGGACTGTTGGTGAATGAGTGGATGTGTATGTGGATCTTAGAATTACTGAAGAGGTTGTTGTAACTGGTATTGGTATGTCCATTGTTTTGAAAATTTTAGTCTCTATTTTTGAATGTGTGTATCAAAGCTTATATTAAGGTGAGAGGAGGTCTGCCACTCTTTCACAAGGATGATGTCATCAGTGATGTCATCAGTGATGTCATTTGAGATGTCATCAGTGATGTCATGAGTGATGTCACTGACCATGTCATGAGTGATGTAATATGTGACGTCATCAGCAGTGCATTGCGGGCGCGTGAGTTATAGTTAGCTGAACTAACTATAACGGGGCAATTTCATTGGTTTTTTACGAGTAAAATGTCCAGCTAACTATAACATGTGTGAAACCTATGGTTTTTTCACTGAATTTCTAAGGTTTTTTAAATGCTAATTCCTAACTATAACGTGTGTGAAACCTATGGTTTTTTCAGTGAATTTCTAAGGTTTTTTAAATGCTAATTCCCAACTATAACGTGTGTGAAACCCATGGTTTTTTCAGTGAATTTGCAAGGTTTTTTAAATGCTAATTCCTTACTATAACGTGTGTGAAACCCATGGTTTTTTCAGTGAATTTGCAAGGTTTTTTAAATGCTAATTTTTTTTTTTATTCTTCATTTTTTTCAAACATATTTTTAATTTAATTTTCTTTCATTTTATAAAGACTATGCTTAAATTTTTAAAATCCTTAAATATTTTTTTTTAATATATTTTTTAAAATAAACATGTAAAATTTATTTCCAGATTTTTTTTTTTTTTTTTTTTTTAGTACGCGTACCGTAAGCTCACGGTAAGCGTACGGTTTGCGCAACGTCCGTAATCTATCTACGCTGCTTGCGTATAGTTACGCAATTTGCGTAGCCGCGCGTACTGCGCGTGGGACGCGTGCGCGCTTACGCCACACGCGCACGTTACGCGGAAGTGCCGGGGAGTGACTGTTATGCGCATGCGCGGAAGCGCGTGTCTTTTTTACGCGCACGCGTACTTTTTGCCGTAAGCGTACCGTAAGCGTACCGTAAGCGTACGGTAGGTCATGTGATCATGAAACACAACTTTTGATTGGTTGAAACTACTTTCAGTTCTAGAACTCTCCTACACCACACCCATTCCCCTCATTTCTGCTTGTGATCCCTTGGGAGAAGGAGCTGGTTTGTCTTTGGGATACGATGGCAGAACAGCAGAGCTCTTCTGAGAGTGAGCCTAGCACCAGCAGCACTGTCTTGAGGCAGAGATCGAGGAAACAAAAGCCTTCTTATGTTTGGGATTATTTTACTTTTCCAGAAGGCCAGCAAAAGGTGAATGCACCCTTAGTTACTTGCTGTCTGTGTAAGCGTGTACTTTCTAGAGGTAATCCTAACAGGAAGTATTCCTTTGGGAATCACACCATGAAGAGGCACCTCCAGGATGTACACGGAAGGACACATGGTCATCTTTTTGGAGGTAACTCTTCAGAAAGACGAGCCAGTACATCCACAGCAGCTCAGCCTGGACCATCATCTGCAGGGCTGACTCCTTCTTCTGCAGGTCAGGTGAGCCCTTCATCTGTGGGGGGAGAATCTCCTTTTGCTGGCCCTCTGGAAATGAACCTTCGATTTCGGAAGGTTGATATTCATTGCACATTTTGTAAAGGTCTAATTTGTCATAGGGAGACCAGTGTTTCCCTAGTGAACAACAAAATAGATCAGCACATTTGTAGCTTTGAATGATTTTCCCATGCTTCCTTTCCTCTGTCCCTGCATGAACACAACGGTTCTTTTAAGAGCCAACCTTATCTTTCATCTTTTTTTTACATATGTTTTTTAAAACCTTTTTTTTTTTTTTTGACCGTACGCGTACGGTGCGCGTACCTTTTTTTTATTTTTAAAAAAAAACACTAAAAATCAATTATCACATTACAAGGTCCTTGAGAGACTACAATTATTATTATTGACTTACCATACTCACTCCAAAAAATATTTATTCATTTGTTTTTTTAAAAAATAGTTTTAAAAATGGTTGTAGTTTTCGAAAATTTTCTATATCGATCTGAAAAAAAAGAAAAAAGTATTAATATTTTTTTAACAATTTATAATACAGTATACATATTTACATTTTTTTCAAAAAAATATTTTTGCCTTATTTTTGCTGTTTTCAGAATATATTGCATTTCACTATAAATTGTGAAAGCAATTGCATTCATCATTTTACAGCGGGCAAAAAAAAATAACAATCTCAAAGATTGTATTAAAAAAGCCCAGAATCTCTTCTCACTTAAACGTATCATTACAGAAATGCATATTATTCTAAAAAAATATCATCTAAAAACAATACTTATTTCTTTAAAATACCGTCTGATATGTTTGTTTCAGAAGTATAATCACAATATTATATCTCAAATAACTCCAAAATACATCTGATTTCATTTCCTTTAGGCCAAATAGTATTTTTTTTTTTTTTTTTGGAATAAATTTCCAAGGGAAATCCATTAAAATTCTAAAGTTTAATCTGTCCAGATCTCACCGATTCTCTGTAACATTTTGGTTCACGAAAATTTTTTGAATAATTTATTTAGTCCACAATAGAATTGCTTACTTTTCCACATGGCCAAATAGTAATTTTTTAAATCATTTTTGAAAAAATTTCCAATGGCAGTCCAATAGCATTCCAAAATTTAAAATGTGCAGAAGTTACCGATTATCTATAAATTATTGGTTTTTCAAAATTGCATTAAAAATTAAAAAAGTCCACATTACAATTGGTTATCTTTCCTTTAGGCCAAATGATAATTTTAAAAATATTTTTTCTACAAAATTGCAATGGTAATCCAGTAAAATGGTAAAATTATTTTGTCCAGATCTTGCCAAGTCTCTCTAAAATTTAGGTTTCAGGAAGATTAGATAGGAATTTGCTAAATCAAAAGGCAAACGTTGTTTGAAAATCAATTGGGAATCATTACACAGTGTCCAGCCTTTTTCACATTTTAGATAAACTGTGTAATGTCCAGAAGTAACAGTAGGTCCATCATGGAAAATTATTGCAACAGTTACAAAAGTTTTTCCTGAAATTGATAATTGCTGTCCTGTAAACTTCTTTATTAAAGTATCCAATTTTGAACCATCAGCTCTACATCGTTGCATCATTAAAATTACATACTGTCCGTATTCCCTTAAAATTAATGTTGAAAACATGTCAGAATTACACTCACCACATTTCATGCTATGATTAGCATCTTTAAATAATTTTGCAAAAGTGACTGTTTTACTCTCTGGCAATGTCAAATAAATAAACCTTTCATTATCAACAATAGAGCCACATATATTATAACAATTATCACAACTATGTTCCCATTTATAAGAGAGACCAAAAAAAATGTCAATGGGAACTCCTTCTTCTTCCACTACCTGAAGAAAATACATCAAAAATTCGTGTGCATCTTGCTGTTCATTTTGTGAAAACTGTGTTCGTCCTGAACATACATCTAAAAGTTTTCTAATGTCAGTAGCACTTTCTATTTGAGTTTTATCTTTACTCAGCTTTTGAAAAAGGAGACTCAGCTCTGAACAGAATCTTTTTCCCTGATTTACTATTATCTGCTCTTGCAAACTTTCCAGATAAAATGCAACATTCAGCACTACATTTGCGTAGCAGTTGACACCAGAGCTATTTTCAAAATGACATCCTACAACCTGTTCTTCATTTTCCTTTTTCTTTTTGCTTGCAATTACATCACTCCTCTTTTTTTTCCTCTTCTCTATATCTTCATTACAGATATTCTCATTTCTCCTTTTACGAGAAACTACACGTTTCTCCAACACAGGATACTGACCTAAATGAGGAGCATAGCTTCTTCTTAATCTATTATACTCCTTTACACAGTTTGTATCAGCACTAACTTTTGAGTCATCAAAGTCTATCATGAATAAACCTGATAATGTTTTGACTCGTGACAAAGCTACATATGCCATACCTTCTTTGAACACAGTTGAACCAATGTTCACAAATGCACAATCTACAGTCAATCCTTGAGACTTGTGGATAGTTACAGCATATGCTAGTGAAAACGGAAACTGCTTCCTACGTACATATAAGTCTTTCACAAGCATAAAACGAACTGTACAACGACAAATATCTTTAACTTCATCTATCTGATCAAATTTTATCTGTAAACATTCAATTCCTTCTTTTTTCTGATAATTAATAAAACCCACAACTCTTCCCATCGCTCCATTCACTAAGCCTTTCTCAACATCCAAATTTCTCCTTAAAAACACTCTACAGTTCATGCAAACATATAGATTTTTTTCTAATCCTGCTGTTTTGGAGATGTTCTTCTCTAGTGAGTCCAATTTATTTTTCAGTTTGCCTGTTACTGTGACAGTAATTCTTCCATCCTCAATTTTGTCCACTGCTTCCAATTTCCTGATGTCTTCCTTTTCCAATTTCAAAAGCTCCTCATTAAATATTGAGCATTCACGTAGAGTTGGCATTAAGCAGATGACACTTTTGTTTTCTGCAATATTCTTGTATATTTTCTCTGCAACTATTTCTTCCTTTGGAAATAAATTATGTAGCAGCCGACTCTGTAATGCTTTTTTCCCAACTTCTGTGAGTAGTCCAATCCTGATATCTTTCAGAATACTTCCATATTCTTCATCGTTTGCTTGCCTCATATTAGTTGTAAGTTCCTTGTACTCAAAGAAGGACCAAATATTTGTATTTCCAATGCTTCCCAATGACTTCTTCGTGTCTTCATGTGTCACAGTATTAAACACTGGTTGTCCTTTAACTGGAGTAAGTTGCAAAAGATCCCCAAAAACTATGACGTGTTTTCCACCAAATAACACGTCATAGTCTGTCTTCAAAATTTGCTGCATTCTTAAATGCACAAAGGCAAGCATTAAGTTTGATACCATGCTCACCTCATCAATAATGAGAACTTGCATCTTCTTCAATACTCTTGAAACTTCCAAGGATGCTTCTCCAGTTAGCTTGTTGAATTGTATTTTGTTCTCATGCTCCACTGGTAACATTAGCAAACGATGTAAGGTGATTCCTTTTATGTTATATGCTGCTAACCCAGTTGGAGCAGTAACCACACAAGACAAAGTAGAATCCGTTTTTTGCTTTAGGTAGCTTCTGATGACTTTAATTAGGAAACTTTTTCCAGTGCCAGCTTGTCCGCTTACATACATCCTGATTGGATGAAATGATGTGCATGAGCACTCTTTTTTGATATGTAGAAATCCGTGATCAATTTTGTTTTTGATCTCTTCATAAATTTGTTGCTGCTCTTGATTCAGTTGTCTTTCCAAATTTTCTAAGTCTATAAATTCTTCTTGACCTTGATTCATAGCCGTTTCCACTTCATTCATGGCTATTGATGCTTCATTTTCAACGATTGGTTGTCCAAGGGGATCTTGACTGTATGTTCCTGAACTTTGGCTGTCCTGAGAACTGTCTCTAGCTATTTCTGCTGCAATTGTAGTTTCCTGTTCAATTTCTTCATTTAACATTTGCAGATAAGTTGAGAATGTACTGCATTGTATGCTGTCTTTGCAAGCATTAAAAGAATCTTCATAGCTCTGGAATTCTCCCAGTAGTTCATCCTCTGTACGCCATGGTTTAAACAACTGTAAAAGAGCCAAGTAGTAAAATTCTTTCTTGTCGGTAGTGTCGCAACTCAGCTTCCGGTGATTTATCAAACTTCCTTTGGTTTGCTTCACCAAACATCCTTCTTCACCAACAACTTTATATTTTCCACTGTTGATGTCTTCTGCAGCTTTCCGTGAATAAATGTAGTTCTGTAACACTTCATACAGACACATGTTCTCCAGATGATGACTTCTCTTGGGATAATATGTGTCCAACATGTTTGTTTTCAATATATCTGTACTTTCTGGGTCATTCTCAGCCAAATATTCAATTTCTCCAACAGATTTCAGTACCCGATTTCTCATTGCTGCAAGGCCTAAACTTGCCCAAATTATTCTTCTTGACTTCGAGTAGAGACTTGCAGAAGATAACCTATCTGAACATTCGTAGGATCCAATTTCTCGATGCGATAACATCTTCAAACTGAAACTGTACAGCTTCTTACTGACAGTCTTCTCGTGAGAAATCTCTTCCCACATTTCCTTCAATTCTGTTTTTTCTGATTTCGTAATGTAAGACGTTACATATCGAGCAACAGCAATGGAATTGTCAGCAACATACTGTATATCCATGTTAGCGTTCCACATGGATAAAATGACTGGGTTGTAGTCATTTATATTTTTTGATTCTTCTTTTCTTTTAAGGTTGTAGGTATTCTTAGGTGATTTTCTTGTGATACTATGTCTCACAGCTGACATAAAACTGTTGACTCTTCCATTTGAAAGAACAGGTCTAGGAAATCCAAATCGACATTTAGTGTAGTATTTTTCTTTGCTCTTGTATTTCCGTCGACAGTATTTTCCACACCGATGACTTTGGAAACGTAGAACTTGCTCCTTTAACTTGTTCTCTTCTGTGCTTTTAGGTATAGCACATGTTGCATATTCTTCAATGTAAGATAACACTGCTTCATCAGTATCTGTTCCAAACTTTGGGGCATCCTTGATCCACAGCAGCATATGAATATGAGGAGCACCTCTTGCCTGGTACTCTTTTCTCCAAAAGAAATCCACTACTTCTCCAAGGGGTGGATTTTTTTTATTGCAGATGAAGGACATCATAGCCTCAAATCTATGATTGAAATATCTGCAAACATTAACCGGATCCAATGAGCACAGTTCTCCTGCTGTCTTGTATTCGATGTTTTTAATGTTTGAATTGGCCTCTCGTAGAAAATCCAGTAAATCATCCCAAGCGTACTCGGCACAGCTTAGGGTAAGGAACCATGTTGGTGTTCCTAAATTGCGTAACATGCATTTTAGTTCACCATGGCGTCGGTACCAATATTCATTTGTCCCACGCTGACAAGCCATCAGATTGATCAGTTGTGTTTCCAAATGATCATCTCGGTGCTGCACTTTCTCCATAAAATCCTTAGCAGACACATTTTGTAAATGTACTCCACTTTTTAAAATGTGATTTACTGCATAAGACAGTGCAGACAAGTCGCTTTCAAATAAAAGATGGAACAAATAAGGAATACTTTGTCGAAATCTGGGATCTTCAGCATATAGTCTTGTAGTTCGATACTCTGAAGCTGGAATCTGTTCTGGACGTTCATCGTATCGTCCTCCTTTTCCTTTAGGAAACAGCTGGGGAAAACATCGAGCTTCCAAGCTCTCCTCCCATACACTCACGGGATTTCCTTTTGCTTTCTTCATCTGAAAGAGATCAAAATTGTCTCCCATAACTTCTTTCGAATGGAGAGGATGTATGCTAAAATGTTCATAAATTTCTTCTTCCTTTGACTTGTCCACTTTTTCAATTTGTCCAGTTGGTGTTTCTGTGTCTCCTTGTAAATCTTCTTCTTCTTCTTCTTCTTCTATATAAATTGATTCATACCATTTGTTATTTTTTTTCAAATACAAATTTGCTCTTTGTACTTTCCGCACATCTACCAGCTCCTGCCAAATCTTCTTATTCTTTGTAGGTACACCATTAACCAGAATAATTAATGGTTCAGTTTCCAAAGTATCCGCATCAATAGTTTCCATATTTTTTTTCAAATCCAAGGGCAAATACACCACTCTACCTTTTAAACCTCTCAGTAAATCTGAAGGAGGTAATTTACCAGTTTTGGGCTCCATACGTACTATGGTCTGGAACGGATGAACACATTGAATGAGTATAGACTCATATGTATTTAATTCAGAAAGTTCAGCAGGAATAGCATCCAATTCTAAATTATTATGTACAGCTCTGGTCGGCATTCTATTTTCCTCTAACTTGTTATAACAGTATTTACAAATACGCTGATCTTCACCCAATTCAAAACAATTTTCTAGAAATATATATGTGGCAAAATCCTTCCACTTATAATTATCTTCATTTTCACTCTTTCTGTAGAGATCAACATTCCTAGTTTGTTTTCTATAATGAGTTCTGCGGCAACAAATACAAGTAAAATTTGGTCTTTCATTAGAGACTATTGCAAATTTTGTTATGTGATCATTAAATGTGTTACTTACAGAGGGTTCTACATTGTCTTCCACTTCTGCCTCATTTACTGTGTCCTTCTCTGCACTGTTTTGTTCAGGACCAAAGTAACAAAACTGAATTTCATCAACAACCTTCTCTACATCTGATACCGTTCCTCGGAACAGAGCCCTATTCAATTCATTTAACTTTATTGCTGGACTTTTGGCAAAATACAACCGTCTCACAAACTTTCTCATTCCAGTATGATGAACAGCCAGCATCCTAAAATGATGGAAAACACTATTGCACACTTTTCTAGATAGACAAGCAAGAGAATGACCCTGCAAACCAGTATTCTCTCTCACTCTGCATGGATCCAGACTTTGAAGCACCTTAATCTTTTGTTTTACACTTTTTTTACTATATTCTCTTAGAAACTCTCGAAATCTGTCAATAGATTCCTGACGCACAGTGCAAATACTACTACAATTCCAAGTGTACACTGGGGCTTTAGGACGTCTCCCCATTGCCTCATCTGCCATCACTTGTACCTCATCTCTTGGAACCATTATCTCCTTCTCCATTATGCAACCATTTTTTACTTCGTATGAACGACCTCTGGTGTCAACTGCATGCAGCAAACTATTACTTTGAAAATAGCTCTCTTCATTAAAAAAAGGTTCACTACTTGAACTATGCATCCACTTTCCTAAAAACACTTTACAAAAGTTTGTTCTGTTCACTACTCTTTTGCTTTTGCTTTGTGATTTCAGTACATTAACCATTTTATCTAATGTACGCATCCTATTCAAAATTAATATGAATAGTTTCCTTTTTAATTCTAATGCTTTTGCTGCAATGGCTTCAATTTCTTTTTTTCTCTTGTAATATTTAGCCTTTTGCTTATATTTCTTTATATCCTTTATCAAATTGGACATAACTCTTCTCTGAAACATTTTTCTACGTATCTCTTTAAATGCTGTTTTTCTGTTTATGTTAAACTTTTCAAATGCAGAAGGTATATTTGCATTAACAAAATTCTCTATTTTTTGCTGTTCTCTATGTTTTGTTACATTTTTCCGAGAACAGATATTTTGTACATTTTTCTTTGTTTTGAATATTTTGTTTAGAAATTGTTTTTTTTGCTTACCAGAAGATTTTTTCTTTTTCCCAACATCAGCATCTTCTACTAACTTTGGTCCTCCAGTTGTCTTCAAATATAGTTTTTTTTTTAGCGTTTTTTGAACTCGAGATTTTGTAGGCATCTTAAATTTTGTTCACTGTTCTTCAGCAATACCTGAAAAAAACTAAAAAAAAAATCTGTTATTGTATTTAAATATATTACTACATTTCTTTTCACAATAGTCACAAAACGAAATTTCTTTGCCAATTTGAATGCACACAAACTGCTCTTTTTTTTGGGCAAGTGAAAATCTCTTTTACAAACTGTCACATTATGAAACCACTTTTCAGATTTTATAAAAAGCCCATGTCCACAGTGCTACACTCCACCAAGGGCAACCAGCCTTAGTGATGCTGAATGTATTTGCATTACAGACTTAAACCAGAAAACCCCACTGGCTTGTAAATACTGTGCATGACTATACACGGCAAGGACATGGGTGTGTGCTAAGCCTCTGCTTCTTCCCCCAATAATTCGCTCCCCCTTTCCATCTAATGCAACTGTGAAATCACCAGAGCAAGACGCAATAAATCTCTGCCTATAATTTTTCTATGCACACAGAGTCATGTTTTCACATTAGTGCCAAAACGAAATTTCTTTGCCAATTTCAAAGCACACTTACTGCTCTTTTTTTTTCGGACCAAGTGAAAATCTCTTTTTACAATTTGAAATCACTTTTACAGACTGTCACATTATGAAACCACTATTTTTGATTTATTTAATTGCACGTGTCCAAGCTGTTTTTTTTTCAGACCACCACCATGTGCATTCTCTGTGACTGCCTACACTCCAGCAAGGGCAACCAGCCTTAGTGATGCTGAATGTATTTGCATTACAGACTTAAACCTGAAAACCCCACTGGCTTGTAAATACTGTGCATGACTATACACGGCAAGGACATGGGTGTGTGCTAAGCCTCTGCTTCTTCCCCCAAAAATTCGCTCCCCCTTTCCATCTAATGCAACTGTGAAATCACCAGAGCAAGACGCAATAAATCTCTGCCTATAATTCTTCTATGCACACAGAGTCATGTTTTCACATTAGTGCCAAAACGAAATTTCTTTGCCAATTTCAAAGCACACTTACTGCTCTTTTTTTTTCGGGCCAAGTGAAAATCTCTTTTTACAATTTGAAATCACTTTTACAGACTGACACATTATGAAACCACTATTTTTGATTTATTTAATTGCACGTGTCCAAGCTGTTTTTTTTTCAGACCACCACCATGTGCATTCTCTGTGACTGCCTACACTCCAGCAAGGGCAACCAGCCTTAGTGATGCTGAATGTATTTGCATTACAGACTTAAACCTGAAAACCCCACTGGCTTGTAAATACTGTGCATGACTATACACGGCAAGGACATGGGTGTGTGCTAAGCCTCTGCTTCTTCCCCCAATAATTCGCTCCCCCTTTCCATCTAATGCAACTGTGAAATCACCAGAGCAAGACGCAATAAATCTCTGCCTATAATTCTTCTATGCACACAGAGTCATGTTTTCACATTAGTGCCAAAACGAAATTTCTTTGCCAATTTCAAAGCACACTTACTGCTCTTTTTTTTTCGGGCCAAGTGAAAATCTCTTTTTACAATTTGAAATCACTTTTACAGACTGACACATTATGAAACCACTATTTTTGATTTATTTAATTGCACGTGTCCAAGCTGTTTTTTTTTCAGACCACCACCATGTGCATTCTCTGTGACTGCCTACACTCCAGCAAGGGCAACCAGCCTTAGTGATGCTGAATGTATTTGCATTACAGACTTAAACCTGAAAACCCCACTGGCTTGTAAATACTGTGCATGACTATACACGGCAAGGACATGGGTGTGTGCTAAGCCTCTGCTTCTTCCCCCAAAAATTCGCTCCCCCTTTCCATCTAATGCAACTGTGAAATCACCAGAGCAAGACGCAATAAATCTCTGCCTATAATTCTTCTATGCACACAGAGTCATGTTTTCACATTAGTGCCAAAACGAAATTTCTTTGCCAATTTCAAAGCACACTTACTGCTCTTTTTTTTTCGGGCCAAGTGAAAATCTCTTTTTACAATTTGAAATCACTTTTACAGACTGACACATTATGAAACCACTATTTTTGATTTATTTAATTGCACGTGTCCAAGCTGTTTTTTTTTCAGACCACCACCATGTGCATTCTCTGTGACTGCCTACACTCCAGCAAGGGCAACCAGCCTTAGTGATGCTGAATGTATTTGCTTTACAGACTTAAACCTGAAAACCCCACTGGCTTGTAAATACTGTGCATGACTATACACGGCAAGGACATGGGTGTGTGCTAAGCCTCTGCTTCTTCCCCCAATAATTCGCTCCCCCTTTCCATCTAATGCAACTGTGAAATCACCAGAGCAAGACGCAATAAATCTCTGCCTATAATTCTTCTATGCACACATAGTCATGTTTTCACATTAGTGCCAAAACGAAATTTCTTTGCCAATTTCAAAGCACACTTACTGCTCTTTTTTTTTCGGGCCAAGTGAAAATCTCTTTTTACAATTTGAAATCACTTTTACAGACTGACACATTATGAAACCACTATTTTTGATTTATTTAATTGCACGTGTCCAAGCTGTTTTTTTTTCAGACCACCACCATGTGCATTCTCTGTGACTGCCTACACTCCAGCAAGGGCAACCAGCCTTAGTGATGCTGAATGTATTTGCATTACAGACTTAAACCTGAAAACCCCACTGGCTTGTAAATACTGTGCATGACTATACACGGCAAGGACATGGGTGTGTGCTAAGCCTCTGCTTCTTCCCCCAATAATTCGCTCCCCCTTTCCATCTAATGCAACTGTGAAATCACCAGAGCAAGACGCAATAAATCTCTGCCTATAATTCTTCTATGCACACAGAGTCATGTTTTCACATTAGTGCCAAAACGAAATTTCTTTGCCAATTTCAAAGCACACTTACTGCTCTTTTTTTTTCGGGCCAAGTGAAAATCTCTTTTTACAATTTGAAATCACTTTTACAGACTGACACATTATGAAACCACTATTTTTGATTTATTTAATTGCACGTGTCCAAGCTGTTTTTTTTTCAGACCACCACCATGTGCATTCTCTGTGACTGCCTACACTCCAGCAAGGGCAACCAGCCTTAGTGATGCTGAATGTATTTGCATTACAGACTTAAACCTGAAAACCCCACTGGCTTGTAAATACTGTGCATGACTATACACGGCAAGGACATGGGTGTGTGCTAAGCCTCTGCTTCTTCCCCCAAAAATTCGCTCCCCCTTTCCATCTAATGCAACTGTGAAATCACCAGAGCAAGACGCAATAAATCTCTGCCTATAATTCTTCTATGCACACAGAGTCATGTTTTCACATTAGTGCCAAAACGAAATTTCTTTGCCAATTTCAAAGCACACTTACTGCTCTTTTTTTTTCGGGCCAAGTGAAAATCTCTTTTTACAATTTGAAATCACTTTTACAGACTGACACATTATGAAACCACTATTTTTGATTTATTTAATTGCACGTGTCCAAGCTGTTTTTTTTTCAGACCACCACCATGTGCATTCTCTGTGACTGCCTACACTCCAGCAAGGGCAACCAGCCTTAGTGATGCTGAATGTATTTGCATTACAGACTTAAACCTGAAAACCCCACTGGCTTGTAAATACTGTGCATGACTATACACGGCAAGGACATGGGTGTGTGCTAAGCCTCTGCTTCTTCCCCCAAAAATTCGCTCCCCCTTTCCATCTAATGCAACTGTGAAATCACCAGAGCAAGACGCAATAAATCTCTGCCTATAATTCTTCTATGCACACAGAGTCATGTTTTCACATTAGTGCCAAAACGAAATTTCTTTGCCAATTTCAAAGCACACTTACTGCTCTTTTTTTTTCGGGCCAAGTGAAAATCTCTTTTTACAATTTGAAATCACTTTTACAGACTGACACATTATGAAACCACTATTTTTGATTTATTTAATTGCACGTGTCCAAGCTGTTTTTTTTTCAGACCACCACCATGTGCATTCTCTGTGACTGCCTACACTCCAGCAAGGGCAACCAGCCTTAGTGATGCTGAATGTATTTGCATTACAGACTTAAACCTGAAAACCCCACTGGCTTGTAAATACTGTGCATGACTATACACGGCAAGGACATGGGTGTGTGCTAAGCCTCTGCTTCTTCCCCCAATAATTCGCTCCCCCTTTCCATCTAATGCAACTGTGAAATCACCAGAGCAAGACGCAATAAATCTCTGCCTATAATTCTTCTATGCACACAGAGTCATGTTTTCACATTAGTGCCAAAACGAAATTTCTTTGCCAATTTCAAAGCACACTTACTGCTCTTTTTTTTTTTTCGGGGCAAGTGTAAATCACTTTTACACACTGACACATTATGAAACCACCATGTGTAACTACAACAAAAACAATTCCCATTTCTATTATTCATTTCTTAAGTTACCACATACATCCCCTCTCAAACTGTAAACTCACCTTTAAAATTAGTTAGTTGTGAAAGAAATGTGACACTCAAACAGCAGATTATCAGAGCCAGGATCTCTGTTGTGTTCACCTCTCTCCTCTCAGCAGAACCAGATAATGGCAAACTTTCCCTCTATTTTTCCACACATATACATGTAAGTTTCAAATCTCAGTGCTTCCCCCTTTTTTTCACATGTATTCACACATTTCTATTGGTTGAAAACGAACCCTTTTCCAAAAGTACCCTTCCCCCAACTTGACTTCTGCCTAGTACCCTTCCCCCAACTTGACTTCTGCCTGCTACCATAGCAACAGCTCATGGAACACTGCTGTGTTCAGTTAGGTCAGAAGTTCGACACACAATGTTTCAATTCCACAGAGCAAGAGTGCTTGACTTTTCAAACCTAACAGCAAATCCATAGTACTGTTCTTTGGTTACACATTTTTTTGTACCAATACAAAACATGCTTCTATTAATTTTCACATACAGCCTAGTTTTTATTCTGGAATGGTATGAAACAGCCAATCAGTTCTTTTTGTTTTAAAAAAATATGTATGCCTCCATTTCCAAACTGTCTTTCTTTTCATATTGCCATTCTACTGAAAGACACCTCCTGAGTGCATCCAGTTCTCCTTTGAAGATGTTCACAGTGTGGATTGTAGGGCACAGCTATGTCTTCTGGAGTGAAAAGTTTGCAGAGAAAACAGATATGGTGAGAGACCTTGCTTTGCCAAATGTAGACATTAAATGGATTGGTCAGAGAGGGTTAAAGTGGCACCAATTGATGCCATTGGTGAAATCCTTCATTCAAATCCAACACCCTGACCTCATAATAGTGCACTGTGGTGGCAATGACCTAGGCACTTTGACTGGGGTAGGTCTGGAAATGCTTATGAAGGACACCTTTGCACAACTGTTTTCACTTTTCCCTAAAACTGCCTTTGTGTTTTCCAACATATGCCAAAGGCAAAAATGGAACTGGTCCAATCATTTCTGTCCACAGATTGACAAAGCAAGAAAGCACGTCAACAAATCTGTTTCTGCTTTCCTCCGTGACTATGGTATGGGTGCCATTTACCACAACAACTTGCGTTATGACATGCAAGACATTTATAGAGGAGATGGTGTGCACTTCAATGATGAAGGGAACAGAGTCTTCCTCTTGAACCTTAGACTCTGCATCGGTACTTACTTGTAGGTACCACTAAAAAAATGACTTCATAAACACAACAGCTCTTTTTAGAGCTCCCTAATTTCTAAACTCTTAAATCTGCTTTTCATTTATTTATTTTTATTTTTTTTTACCGTACGCTTACCGTAAGCTTACCGTACGCGTACCCCGTGATTTTTTTTAAAATCAATAAATGTTTTTTTTGTACTTTTCTGTCCTTCTTTGACCCCCTTACAATTGTTAGGGGGTCTGTAACTCTCCTCATTGCCCCCTTTCCTTGTTTTCACTCTTTTTTTTCAGAGTGAAATACACAAAATGGCGGCCGCCGCTTCCTGGTTTCGGCCGATTCGAATGTTTACTAAGATCTAAGAGCCAATCAGAATCGCGCTCGCGCACGCCACCGTACGCTTACCGTAAGCGTACGGTAAGCGTACCGTAAGCGGGCTCAGATATATATATTGATTTAAAGGCTATTTTCTCAGAATCTACTGAACAGATTTACACCAAACCTACAAAAGGCACTTCCTTGACCTAGGGACTACCTCTCTGCCAAATTTTGAGTAATTCTGTTCAGCCGTTCGGGCTGTAGCTCGTTCTAAAGGTCCTATGGAAAAATGCATGGGAAAAACGCGTTTTGGGACCCCCCTTTTATCTCAGCCCCCGCTTGACGAATCCCCCCGAGACTTTCAGGGTAGGAGCGGAGCGTAGCGCCCCACCTATTTTGAGAAATTCGCGAGGATTCGTCGACCGGCGCCAAAGTTATTCAAAATAGAATGTTGAGGTTTTCCTATGGAAACGTGGTCCTAACTATAACTACCTACTGGCGACCGCCAGTAGGTAATATATATATATATATATGTGTGTGTATATATATATATATATATTATCTACTAGTGGTCGCCAGTAGATAGTTATAGTTAGGACCGAGTTTCCATAGGAAATCTGAAAATTCTATTTTGAATACCTTTGGCGCCGGTTGACGAATCCTCACAAAATTTTCAAAACTAATGGGGCGCTCCGCTCAGCTCCTACCCTGAAAGTCTCGGGGTGATTCGTCAAGCGGGGGCTGAGAAAAAAGGGAGGTCCCAAAAGCGTTTTCCCCATGCATTTTCCCATAGGACTTTTAGTCGAAGGTACAGCCCGAACGGCTGAACAGAATTACTTGAAATTTGGCAAAGAGGTAGTCCTCAGGTCAGGCATGTGCCTTTTGCATATATGGTGTCAATCTGTTCAGTACTTCCTGAGAAAATTGCAGTTGAAAGTACATAAATATCTATAAGCGCGCACCATAACGTGCGCGAGCGTAATTCTGATTGGTGGTTACATATCAGTCAACATTCGAATCGGTCGAAATCAGGAAGTGTCGGCCGCCATTTTGTGTGTTTTGTGTGTGACAGTGAAAAAGAAAGGTGGAGAACGTGAAAAGGGGGCAGGGTAGAGAGTTCCTGACCCCCTAGCCTTTGTCAGGGGTTCCTGAAGACATTTTATAAAAAACCTTAAAAAAAAAAAAACATTTTAAACATTCCATATTATAGGATACAGTCAATCTATAACTATATACATAGGTAGCTTATTGTAAAATAAATATATAAAAAATATAACAATACATACATAACTTAGCATTTAAAAAACCTTACAAATTCACTTAAAAAACCATAGGTTTCACACACGTTATAGTTAGGAATTAGCATTTAAAAAACCTTGCAAATTCACTTAAAAAACCATAGGTTTCACACATGTTATAGCTAGCTGGACATATCACTCGTAAAAAACCATTGAAATTCCCCCGTTATAGTTAGTTCAGATAACTATAACTCGTGCGACCGCCACTCTATCACAAGGATGATGTCATCAGTGATGTCATGAGTGATGCCACTGAGCATGTCATGAGTGATGTAATATGTGACGTCATGAGCAGTGGATTGCGGGCGCGCGAGTTATAGTTATCTGAACTAACTATAACGGGGGAATTTCAATGGTTTTTTATGAGTGAAATGTCCAGCTAACTATAACATGTGTGAAACCTATGGTTTTTTAAGTGAATATATATATATATACACACACATACAGACGTGTGTACATATATATTCTTTAACAAATATAAAGACTTTTTTAAAAATACATTTAATATACATTTGAAGAGTAGCGTAAAATTAAATTGAACAGGCATACATACAAATAAAAATATCTAACCTAATTTAATAAAAATTAATCTAACATTTTGTTTTGTTTAATACTTTAAAGTAGATATACAAAAATTATATATACGTAAAACAAAATCAATGTACTCAAAAAAATTACAAAAACATATTTAGAAAGTAACAAAGTTCAACTTAAAAGACACAGTAAAAAATATAATAATGAAATTAATATGAAAACGTATTTCAAATAAATACATTTAAAAACAATAAACATTTTTTAAAAACTACATTTTGAAACAATCAAAACAATTAAAATCAAACCGCAATAGGAAAAATAAATAAAATAACTCCAATTTGGGGTGCTTAGACTTACTATTCCACTCCAGTCTAAGCAACAGTAGAGAATGTGTTGGGATTTGCAGGGCTTAGATTTACTATTCCACTCCAGTCTAGGCATCCGTAGGGTAGGTGTTCGACTTCCGAGAGGTTATATTTTTCTATTCCTGCTCCTGTTTCAGCAACAGTAAGGAAAGACTTGGACTTCAGAGGTGTGAGTTTTCCTATTTCCACTCCAGTCTAAGCAACAGAGACGGTATTGGACTTCAGATATATTAGATTTACTTTTCCCAGTTCAGTTTAAGCAACAGTAAGGTAGGTGTTGGTTTTCAGAGGGGTTATATTGACTACTCCTACTCCAGTCTAAGCAACAGTAGGGAAAGTGGCGGACGTCAGAGGGTTTAGATGTACTATCATCACTCTTGTATAAGGACCAGTATGGAATGTGTTGTACTTCAGAGGGATTCCATTTACTACTACCATTCATAATCATTTTCTGAAAAACATTGCAGCATCTAGCATAAAATTACTAAATCAAATAAAAATAACACACAAAATATGAATTAAGAAAATAATTTCAAAAATGACAAAAGCAATTAAATACATTTAATATTAAAATTATTTTAATTATAATTCTCTTTCCTTTCTACTACCTAAAAATCACAAACACCCAAAAATTATTTAAATAATCAATAAAAACATCAACATAATTAAAACAGAACTTCCATGAAAAATAAAATTAACAGTACATTTATTTGACAAATATTACATACACACAAAAAATGTATAGTATTTCATATAAAACCAAAAACTGTATAATAATCAATAAAAAAATACATTATTAAGGATCAATTACATACATAATTAACATTAATAATTAATTACAAATCCGATTTAAGTAACTGAATGAAATAGTAAAAAAGTAAAAACATACATTAAAAACAACAAATTCAACTTAAATAAATAAAATAACTGACATTTAACAACAAATTAAATGTGTATTTAATATTTATTTTACAATTAACAATGAACATTAAGCAATAAATTATCATTTATTAACCTCCCACCCTATTGTCATAAAAACTCAACAACCCGCTACTATACTTTAAATTACATTTAAAACAAATTATATTTCATATTTAAAATTGCAAACTGTATTTTAAAACATTTATAAAAATTATACTAATAAAGCTAACACCTCAAATTAATAAACTAATATAGATTCATTTAATTAAAACCGATATTTATTACAACTATATTAAAGTTAAATATATTCAATAGAACAATAATCCTAAAAACGATATTATAAAAAAAGTATATTCTTACCTTTGATATTTTTGTGGTGTCAATATTTTTGACACGATGTTCAGGTCATGCAATATGTTGGAATCAATATTTGTATCATTCACAGGCCCTTTATGCCATGCCATCTGTATAGTTGAGCAACCTAGGCCGCCACTTCCCTCTGGGGTGCTCCTGGTTTCTGCTTCATAGACCCTCTTCATTGAAAAGAACTTGAATAGGTGTCCCGGGGCGACCTAGTCATGAAACAAGGTTACAGGTATAAATCAATGCTTGGGTCAATTTTCTCAGGAATACTGATCATTGTCACATTGTTTCACCTGAGGCTAAACCTCTGCAGCCTCAATTTTATATTCCCAGAAGTGCATGTGGCCTGTGAAGTCTATCATTTGTTTATGTAAGCCTTGCACAGAGGGTTTTACCACTAATCTTACCAATTTTTCTGTGATTCTCTCAGACAGCTGCACACAGTATGCTCAAAGAAGTGAGATGTGAAGTACCACCATGTCAATCTGAATTTCAAGCACCATCTTAGTTTCTTTGATTGTCGTTAAAATTGCATCTAATTTGTCTTTCTGCATAGTAGTGCATTCTTTCTCTTCTTTGCCATCTTTGAATCAGATGTTTTTATCTCACGTACCAAGTTGCATATGTGAGCTTGCATATTTGGCTGTTGGTATTTGGGTTTAACTGTAGGGTAGGTGACTGCTTGAGCATGTCAGAATCAAGGAAAACATTGTGGTAGTGGGCCTCTCCAATTCCTTGCCTCAATATTGTTGAGTCTGGCCATTTGGTTGTTTTTATGGGCTGGGCCTTCCACTCTCAGCCTGCTGTGAAACAGATTATCTGTTTCTTACTTCTCCTCAGGCAACATGGTATGTTCACAGGAAACAGATATGCTGTCTAGTTGCTGTATCAGTTGTGGCCCAGTGTACGTCCCTGTCTGAGGCAGAGTGCTTCATTCCCTCAGTTTAGTGCAAGGGCGAGCTAAGAGCTCTTGTGAAACACTGCATTTTGCCCTGTGCAGGGAAGGAAAGTATGACTTGAATGTCGTGGGTGGGTAAGCCGCATCCGTTGTGTCATCTACAGAATGCTTGTTATCTGCATACCAGAGAGGGGGAGCGAGAGAGGGAAAGAGCGAGTGCGAAAGAGAGAAAGGGAGAGTGAGAGAGAGAGAGAGAGAGAGAGAGAGAGAGAGAGTGAGAGGGAGAGAGAGAATGTATATATCAATGTACCGAACTTCCGCATTGATTTATGTAAATTTTGCCGCAAATTAAAACTTAAAAAACATTTTGAGGACAAACCACAGAATCCATGACAAACAACAACGGCCAGCACAGACATATCACCCATAAACCAAAGAGATATACCAACCCTGAGAACTTTAATCTCCTTAGGAGAAGAACTCAAACTCGAGTATGCAGAATCAGAACAACACGCTGATCTGGAGAAACAATTCTGTCAAAACATGGGCATCTCGACATGGAGAGGGGGAGATAGTGGGCTGAAAGCACAATCAACTTTTTGCCCACAACTCCCACCAGGCAATAAAATTTACTTATTTCAGGAAATCATGGTGGAAGATATCAACCGACTAATATCAAGTAACTCCCAGATTTAAAAAGAAAACAAAAAAATCATGGAATATGACACCGGGAGAATATGAAGCTCTAAAAGAATTCAGAGAAGATCCTCAGATCATTATCAAAGTCTCAGACACAGGCGGTAACATTGTGATTCAAAATCTCAATGATTACATAGATGAAGCAAATAGACAACTAAGTAATGAAGATCATTACGAAAAATTTAATGAAAACCCAATGGAGGCCTGGACTCGTGAATATCATCTCATTTTACAAAAATTGAAAGATCGGGGATTAATTGATTTTGAGGATCATATGTATCTAAAAGTTGATCATCCCACCATTGCAACGATATACTTTCTACCGAAGATGCATAAATAAATCATTAACCCACTGTGAGACCCATTGTTAGGTCAATCACATCTCTCCTTGAAAAAACATCTTGATTCATTGATATCTTTTTAATGGATTATATAACATCTTTGCCATCTTATCTGAGAGACACAATGGACTTCCTCAATAAAATCCTGAAAATCCAATGGAAAGAGGGTTTTATGTTGGCAGCCATAGACGTGACATCTTTATACACTTCAATTCTCCACTCAGCTGGAACATCAGCAGTAAAATACTTCTTAAAAATAAGATCGATAAGATATCTGGAACACTCAGAGATGTCACTGGAAATGCTAATGTACTGTCTAACCCACAACATTTTCTTTGTAATGGGGACCTCTTCCGACAAAGACAAGGGACCGCAATGGCAGTGTGGGAAGCTGACATCTTGAGTACCCAATATAAATCTAACATCAAGATTGGGACATGGTTTATTGATGACCTTTTCGTGATATGGGAGGGAAATCATACAGATCTTGAAAACTTCATCAAATCACTGAATAACAACAACTACAACTTATCATTTACATCCACAATCAGTGAATCAAATGTCTTCTTCTTGGATGTGGAAGTTTTCATTAAAAACCAAAAAAGTTGCACCAAAATACACAGAAACCCACCTCGTGTAATAGTATTCAACACGCTAACAGTGGACACCCGAAGAATTTCAAGTGGAGCATACCTTACGGAGAAATGCAAAGACGTGTTGCTCTGAAGCATCTGACATCGAATTCCAGTTGAATGAAATGAGTATGCGCTTTGTTGAAAGAGGCTACCCGATAGAAGTCATTGAAACAGCCAAAACTAAAGTTAGACTGAAAAAAAGAAAAGATCTTTTAACATCACGACGAGCAGGTCCAGAAAGCAGCAATGAAGAAGATGAGACAATAAGGCTGATCATAGACTTCAACAATGAAAAGAAAGAGCTAAAGAAAATCATACAAAGGAATTGGAAAATATTAATGCTTGATGAAACCTTAAAAAGAAAGTTGTCTCCAAACCCAAGCACTATATATAGAAAAACAGCTTCTCTGGGAGATATTCTAACACAGAGCCACTTAAAAATTAAACAACCGAAAACATCATCCTGGCTAAACACTCCTGGCTTCTGGAGATGCTCAAAATGCAGAGCCTGCGAACATGGCCAAAACTCATCATCATACAAACTCCAAAATGGGAAAATTGAGCTCATCTAAGACCATATCACCTGTGAGTCTAAATACGTGGTGTATATATTGGAATGTCCCTGCAAGAAGCAATATGTGGGAAGTACGATTAATAAACTAAATTTAAGAATTCTCCAACATCTGCGAGATATTAGAAATAAGGACTTCTCCTATCCGCTTGCTAAGCACTTCTCTGACTCGTGTGACAGCCAACAACTAAAATACTTTGGCATAAAAATTGTGAAACAAAAAGAACGTGGAGGTGATAGAACTTTGAACAGAATCTCGACTCATCCTAGCCATTGGCACTGTAAATCCATTTGGGCATAATTTGGATGCAGAATTGTACATACACTTGTAGTAACACAGATCTATCTACGAATAAGAACTTTGTTGTGGCAGTCTACATCCTTTTTCTCACATCTTGGATGAATGGTTTCTGTAACATAACTTTTCAACAAGTGCAAAATATGTTTAACAGGGACAAACAAAGAATACACACATATGAGCTCAAACAGGAACTAAAGTATACTTAAATTAGATGGGGGATCTTCATGAAAATCAACAAATATGAAGTTTCTTTGGGTAATAAGATGCAAATAACATAATCATGGAGGGATATGGGACTTTTTGGATCTAATGGATATGTACTTTACATCTATTGCACTTTTAAGGAAGAATGACCGGTCATATTTACCAAGTTAAATGCATAGAAGTACAGATCACTTTTTGATACAGGGACTCTTAATGAATTGACAGATGTACATATATGATTTAGGTTATATTCAATATGTACTGTACTGAGAACTGAGTAGATTTTTACATCGTAACCTATAAAATACTAATGCACAAGTCACTTTCATGAGATAGGAACTCTCTCTCTTTTTACAAAATGACATGTACTTTATTGCCTTTATTTTGGATAAGAAATCATCAGAACTTAGACACTCTCTCCTTTCATAGTCATAAAATAGAATTAATTGCCCATATTAAATGTAGACATGCACAGATCTCTTTATATCTCCAAGAATTTCAAATGAACTGTTAAGTGTCACATGTGATTTAGGTATTATTTAATTTGTAATTTACTGAAAACTAGGTTATCCTTTTTACCTAGAACTCTTAAATGCACAGGTCACTTTATGTTACAGAATATGGCACGAGATATACATGATTTTTATAGGTGTTTGCACTTATGAAATGTGATTCAGAATTTAGATACTTTATATATTATTACGTTGTATGAATCATGAGCTAATCCCCTACCAAAAATGAAAAAAGAAAAAATGTATGCACCTGCACTTTCTGCCACACAAAGTACACAGAATATACTTCACAGATAACTTTGTTAGTAACTGTAATGCAGTAGAAATTAATGAGGGATCAAAAGCATGAGTTACTCACTGGAGTAATACTGCCGAGCACCTCAAAGACCAGAAGGCAGTTCGGGCTGCCAAGCCCAATGAGGCGATGCGAAGAAATACAGGTGCTAGCAATTAACTCTGGACTGCCTATAAGAACTCAGCCCGTGAACAAGTGCTCAGGAAGCACGAAACGCGTCGGGCATTTTGCTTAAGGAGAACACTGTTCTGTCTACTTTAGCTGCTGCTTTCTTCCCTATGAAAGCGCTTATGTGGAACCTCTGGCTGAGCAGCTTCATTCTAATGGGCAACCTTGTTTGTGGATATATATATATATATATATATATATATATATATTACAAGACGGAGGAGTGAAGACTTTAACAATCGCAGGTACTTGCATAATGGATTTGCTTAACAAATATAAGGATGAACATTTTGAACTGTGCATGGAAATAATTCCTTTGAAGGCTGCAACGTGATTGAAGTGCAAGTGTTTTTTGTGCGAAAGACTAATAAATAATGCAATAAAAAAACGGAAGGACATGGCAATGCTTGAAGATTCAAAACAATGCATTGTGTACTGGGTTGTTCCAGAAACGATATATTAAGTGATCAGCAAACCACTCAACCATTCTTATTATTGAAAAACATTTGGGACATACTGTTTAAGAGCAGGGAGTTTCAAAGCAAACTGATCACTCGTGTTAAAATGTATATAAAACACCACAATAAACAAGATACCTACTAGCATAAGCATGTCAGTCCTTCCTCACTGTTTTTTAAATTGAGCAGTATTTAAACGTACCAATAATTGATCCTCATTTTTGCATATGATTAAGACCATCCAGTCAAAACGCGTAATGCTTGTCTGCTGGTACTTGCCGGAATAAAGAACTTTAATTCACTTCACTCCTGACTGGAGGGCTTGTTTACTCACATTGTGAAGGCTGTGTGAGATTACATTTGGAATATATATGTAGATCTATCTATCTATCTATCTATCTATCTATCTATCTATCTATCTATCTATCTATCTATCTATCTATCTATCTATCTATCTATCTATCTATCTATCTATTCACTGGAAAAACCATAGGTTTCAGGGACGTTATAGTTGGTTGGACATTTCACTCGTACAAAACCAGAGAAATTTGGCCGTTATAGTTAGTTCAGCTAGTTAGAAATTAGCATTTAAAAAACCTTTGAAATTCACTGCTCTAGCAATGCACTGCTGATGATGTCACATATTACAGCATTCATGACATGGTCAGTGACATCATTGATGACATCACTGATGACATCTCAAATGACATCACTGATGACATCATCCAGTGACTGTGTGTTTCTGAAAAGTGAAAGTATTTTTTAAATATATCTATGCCAAGGTGTATTGAAGAGTAAGTGGGTGTATAATACTAATGCACAAGTCACTTTCATGAGATAGTAACTCTCTCTCTTTCTATAAACTGACATGTACTTTATTGCCTTTATTTTGGATAAGAAATCCTCAGGACTTAGACACTCTCATCTTACTGCCGGGGCCGCCGCCATCTGCCACTGGGGACTACAATCCCCGGCCTGCTTCACTTCGCGCCCGGAGGCGCTGACGACGGTTCCTGCGCCCGGAGGCGCTCAAATTGAAACCGCGGCTCTCGCAGCACGGGAGCCGATCATCTTACTGGCGGGTCTGCCGCCATCTGCCACAGGGGACTCCAATCCCCAGCCTGCTTCACTTCACGCCCGGAGGCGCTGACGATGGTTCCTGCTCAAGTTGAAATCGCTACAACAAACGCTTTTCGCCTTAAGTGGGATGGGTATTCCCAGACGTGGGACCCGTGCTCACTACGCCACTGGAGTCAAGCTATCCTGGCTGATGACGGCTGATAGCCAGAAACCGGTCCTAGGATGCTTGATTCCGGTACAGGGAAGACATGGCTTGGCAGTTCGGGCTGGACTGTTCCCATGAGGCACAGGGTCAAGACTGATTTGCATATGGCCATGTCTGAACTGGGGTGGCGTAGTGGGCAAAAGAACGATGGATTTAACCCAGATCTCTTGACTGGGGGAGAATGTCTGCATTGTCAGCATTCCGTCCATCATTTGTTTGTTGTAACAAGTTGAAATCGCGGCTTCCGCACTGCGGGACGTGCGCGGGTGTGCCCGGGCCAAGGGGGGGCCCGTCTGCGCCGGTCCGCGGCCGCTCGAGGCTGTGCTGGGCCATATTATCAACATCCTGTTCTAATATTCTCCTATAAGGTATTGTGACATCGAAATTTTTTTGCCCAAATGTAATATACTTTATTGAGTCGATAAGGCTATTTAGGTTTACAGGATGAACAGATCCAAACCCGGAAATGGTCAAGGGGTAGTGGGGACATTGAACTCCTTCTTGTTATGGGATGAGTCGGCTCTTATACATGAAATTCAGCTGACTGAGCGTAGATTGTCCCTAGACCCGCAAAACTTTCAACAACTAACAGTCCCTGTGACATTGGCTCCATCTGTCCCCCCTGTAACCCCTGTAACCCATGTGTCTCATTCTTATCTGGTTATACCACAAGCAGAGGCCATACAGTCTCTCGACTTTGATAATTCTGATGGTCCAGGTGAAGGTGATAAATCTGACACTCTACGAAGGCCAAATGTGGTCACACGAGGACAAAAAACGAAAATCAATCATGGGAACAGTCTTGCACCTCCCCCGAAAAAAAGGAAGGGGCATGCTCCGAATAAACATAACAAACCAAACAAGCAAACCCTTTCCTCTTCTAAGCTTTTGGGCCCTAGGAGTAAACATGTTGAGACAGGACGCAACCAAGGGGCTCACCAAGGACAAGCACTGGATGATGCGGCACATATGGAAGCTCCAGCCACCCAAGAGTTAGAAGATTCTTCTATAAAAAAATTAGAACATGTCATTTTAGCCCACTTAGACCCTATTTTAAAAAAACTAGCTGAAATTGAGGGACGGATTAACTGTCTGGCACAATCTTTGCCTAATACTTCTGTATCTGTTACAGCCAGTGAATCAGATGTGGCTGGGGGTGTGGCCAGGGATGGAGATGTACAGCATTCTGAACCTGTTCCTAGATTAGTGAGCCAGGTTGATTCCTCTCGTTCAAGAGCTGCACACCAATCCATAAATGGTATTGATATACAACATCGGCCAGAAGGGTTATCATCCAGGCACGATCAGATAGTATATAATAAAAGGAACAACCGAACAGCTAAGCCTAGTGTAGTAATCTCTCCCTAAGCTTACTGTCCAGGTTACCTGCACTACCTATGATGTCATTGTCATGGTAATGGAACACCATGGTTTGAATCCCAGGATTATGTCAGTTCCTGGAAGCTGTGGAGATGAACAGTCAATAAAGTTGGTGCTCTTACACTTACCTGTCTGGTGTAATCACTTCAAATTTGGCGATGAGTTTGACTGTTCCTCTCTCCACCCACGTGTGCAGTGAAGGTTTCCTGTGTTTAAAGAGCATTCAGCCACCGTTGACGTCTTCAGCACACAAGTTCAACCTTAAAAGTCCTCTTTTAAAAAGTCGTATGAAAAATGGCTTTGTGTTGGTCACATTTTGCGTTTCTGGTTGTGTATTAACTCTTGGGAGTATGCCCTTGGCGAAACTGGCACTTCCTCGTATGCTGATGTGACTCTCTACCGTTTGGGAAGAGAAAGTTGCTGTTTGCTACTTGCTTCTGACACGATCGTGTGCTGTGGTCCCCGTGTGGAAGTCAGCGCTTCGTCCGTTAAATTGCTGGAGAGAAGATTTGACTGCCGTTTTTACAATACAAGTACTGCATCGGAGGTAAAGCAGTAAACTGGGAATATCTCCCCCATCATGAACATCGCTTTGAGTGGCATTTGGGTTTAATTCATTTTCCTTTTCACAGGTGGACTGCTCTAATGATTACAGGATTATTGTAATTTTAACAAAATGTTTTTTGATATACCATCTGCGTTGTTGATGTCAGTTTGATACTTCTGTTTAATTTATAGTTTGTTCCACAGGTGGACTGCTCTAATGATTATAGGATTCTTCTAGCCGTTATTTGTTTTTACTTTTCAGGAGTTTGTCTGGTGGTTGTGCTTACCATGCTGAATGTGCAAGCTCCCCCACCTTTTTTACAGCTTCCAGGTGATCCACCAGTCAAATGGAAAGTGTGGTATAGAGCATTTGTAAAATATTTGGGTGCGATAGGGGGTTCTAGATTTAGGGCTGAGAGGAAACGTTTCATTCTGGAGCGTAATCTAGGTTTTGAAGGACAAGCTGTTTTAGAACACCTACCCCCTCTTGAGGTGGTAGTGGGAGAAGAAGAATTCAATGTTTTTGATCAAGCTGTTGGCATGCTGGAAAAACAGTTTCATGTGGAAAGCAGCCTTGTTGTTGCTAGAAACAAGATTTTTACCAGAGATCAAGAGAGTGAAGAAAGTATAGTATCTTATGTTGCATCTTTACGCATTTTGGCGTCAGAGTGTGAGTTTGAAAATGTTACTTCTCAGCTCAGTAGGGACCAAATTGTTGTACATTGTAGAGACAGGAAAGTTCAAGAGAAACTTCTCACTCTAAAGAATCCTTCTTTGGAGGAAACGGTTGGTATTGTTGAAAGTATAGAATTATCTTAAAAATCCTCGAAAGAGCTCAAACCAGAGAAAAATGTTGTGGGAGCTGTTAAAGAGCAAAAAGATTCTATACAAGGTGACAAGTTCAAATCTAATTCTGAGCAAAAAGGGAATAGATTTGTTTCCAACAAAACAGGGAAAAAAGCTTCTTACTCGAAAAATCTATGTAATAAGTGTGGTTTTCCTTCAAATTATCCTAACTCAAGGGTTTGTCCAGCAAAAAATGCTGCGTGTCATAAGTGTGGTAAACAAGGGCATTTTGCAAAAATGTGTGGGGTTCGAGGAAGGTTCAATGTTGTGTACTCTGAAGAGTTCAAGCATGAACCTGTGTGTGAAGTAGAAAGCTCGCTCACTAATTTTGTAGTGGTTGTAAAGGATGATTCTGATGACTGTGTCGATCCTGTTGTTGATATTGGTTGATGGGAAATGTCTTAAACTTTTGGTGGATTCGGGGGCGAGGATTACCATGATTGCTGAGGAATTGTTTGAAACTACATGGGGAGATAGGCCTCTCAACCCGCCTGAATGAAGTCCTGTTTCCTATGAAGGAAGGAGAATAGATTTAACAGGGTTTTTTGTAACTTCCTTAGTTTTTAGAGACATACACATTCGAGGGAAAGTCTATGTGGCGAAAAAGGGTCTCAACATCCTTGGTTGGTATCACCAGGGGTTTTTTGGGATGACTGTTAGGCCTGGGACGTCAGAACAAGTTTCAGTTGTAAGCGAACAACCTTGTGGTGAGAGTTTATTCCATTGGTCAAAAAAAATCCCAAAGTTTTTGGAGACAAATTAGAATGCATTACAGGTTTTAAACATTTTATCAAAATAAAAGATGGTGCTTGTCCTATAAAACACAAGCTACGTAATGTACCATTCAGCATCAGAGATGATTTGTCTTCTGAACTTAAGAGAATGTGTGAGAGTGGGGTCATTGAACCTATAGAGTCATCTCTCTGGTTATCTCCCTTGGTGGTCGCGAGAAAAAAAAATGGGACACTTAGAGTATGTATTGATTTGCGCAGTCTCAATATGGAGATATGGGTTGACTCGCACCCTCTTCCTCGTATTGATGACAGTCTGTCAAAATGTGTTGGTGCTAAATATTTCTCTAAGATCGATCTAGCCTCGGCATATCATCAAGTTGAGTTAGATCTGGTCTCGAAACACCTTCCAGCTTTTGTGTCGCCCATCGGCACTTTCCAGTTCCAAAGGATGCCTTTTGGATTAGCATCGGCAGCTTCTGTATTCCAGCGAATCATGGAAAATGTTTTGGAGGGGGTTACAGATACTGTAGTTTTTCAAGACGATATCTTGGTGTCTGGAAAGTGTAAGAATGAACATGACAGAAATCTTGCAAAAGTTTTAGAGAGATTGGAAAGTAGGGGAATTGTGGCCAAAAAGCTTAAATGTGTTTTTGGAGTTGAGTCCATTGAGTACCTGGGTTACAGGATTTCTGGTGATGGTATTGTGCCTAGAGAGGGTCTTATCGAAGCTATTTCCAACGCTCCATCTCCTGCCAGGTTTCTTCATTTTTGGTTCTGTGTGAATGTTATACAAAATTCATTGCCAACTTTGCAGCCAAGACAGCCCACATGAGAGAGCTACTTAACAAGAAGACGGCGTTTGTGCGGAGTGATTTCTATCAGCAGGAATTTGTGCAGATTAAGAGTGAGTTAGCTTTCTGTAAAATTCTTACTCCTTATGACCCCGGTTTTCAGTGTACTGTGGCTGTTGATGCAAGTCTGGATGGTCTTGGAGGTATGATTTCTCAGGTTAAGCGGGGTAAGGAGTATACTGTTGTTTTCACCTCCCGAGCTCTGCATCTGAGTGAAAAGAACTATTCTGTCATTGAGAGAGAATTGTGTGCGTGTTGTTGGGCTGTTGAGCGGTTCAAATGTGGGGAAAGATGTTCACTCTTCTAACCGATCATAAGCCTCTGATTCCCACTCTTTTTTTTTTTTTTTTTACTTTTTATTCAAATTCAATACAACAAAACAGCTCTGCATTTGTTATTGTATAATTGCAATGTCATTTCTGTACAGTCACTTATCAACCACTTCTACTTTGATACATAATTGATTCACAACATTACATGTCTTCACCCGAATCACTATCCTCTTCTGGGGCGAGCAGATGTTTCCCCTGTGCACGTTCCACTTTCCCCACACCCTAGCCCATTTACGAGGGCATTTCCTATTTATGAACGTGGCCTTCTCTGCGACCATGACCATATCCATGTCCCTACACCACTGCATGATTGTTGGCACCGTTCCCACACCCCACTTTCGCGCTATGTTCCATTTAGCTATTGTCATGCCAGTCGTAGCCCATAGGCGTTCAGCGTGGGTAAGATCCGTCGGCCCCCAGACATTAAGAATGAAGCACTGAGGCTCAAGCGGGACCTGTTTCTCGGTGATGTCTGCTATTGTGCCTACCACTTCCTCCCTGTATGGCGCTAGTTTGGGGCATTCCCATAAGGTGTGATAATAGGTACCTATGTCAGGGGCCCTTCCCATCTTATGTAATACCGTTCTTGTGTAATAGGTTCTGTGCAATATTTTGAACTGCACCTCTGATTCCCATTATTGAGGGTAGGATTGTGAAATATCATACTCCCAGAAGATTAAGCGCAAAGTTGCTGCAATACAATTTTGGGGTTGCTCACATCCCTGGTGGAAAAAATAAGAGAGCTGATTATCTTTCAAGGTCTCCTTTACCTTTAGGTGAACATGATCAGAATGATAATACCGATGAAGAGTGTTTGATTGCTGCTGTGGATGCTTGTTATGTGGGTTGTTTTTCTGAGCGTGATTGGTTTTCTGGAATGATGTTCGATAATACACTCAAAAAAGTGAAAGAGTTTATTGTGTCAGGTTGGCCAAAGGAGAAACATCTTGACAGCCATCTTCATCCTTTTGCCAAGGTTGTGGATGAACTCACATTGGAGGGTGGAGAAATGATCTTAAGGGGGGATAGGTTTGTCTCGCCTGAGTCACTCAAAAGTCGCGTTGTTGACTTTAGTCAAAAAGGACATTTGGGTCAGACGAACACTAAAAAGAGAATTCAGAGTGTGTATTGGTGGCCCTCCATGGACCGTCAAATAAATGATTTGGTCGAGGGTTGTGTCACATGTTGTACCAGTGATAAAGTTATCAAGATTGTTTCACCTCCAGTTCTGCATGTGGAAGACTTTGTGGGACCATATAGTGTTCTATCCAATAAACATAAGTTTGCATTAGTCGTTGCTGATTACTTCACAAGTGGTGAGAGGTTCACTTTATGACAGATCCCAACTCTTTAGAGGTCATCAAGTTCTTACAAAGCCTCTTTGCTAGAGAGGGTTTTCCAAAGGAAATTGTATCCGACAATGGCCTACAGTTTACGTCCAAGGAAATGACTGGATTTCTGAACCAATGTGGAATTTCTCACCGGCGTGTGGCCTTATATCACCCTCAGGCAAATGGTTTTATTGAGCGCACCAACCGTATTCTTGTTGAGTGTGTTCACTGGGCTGTTTCAGCCAGGAATGATATTAAGGAGGCTGTCCAGAGTATGTTGTGGGCACATCCCACCACTCCGAGTGCTATCACAGGTTCCAGTCCTTTCTTTCTTCTTAGATGTAGACAAGCATCTTTTCACGTGTCCTGCGTGGATGAAGAAATGGGGTTTATTGTCAAGGTGCCGAGAAACAAGTGAAAAGAAAGACTCACATTCTTCTGCATCACTAAATGATTCGGGTGTACTCCAACCTGCAGTTTCTGATAAGTATTGTTTTAAATCTGCGATAAATGGGGGTTTGGGAGAGGATTAAGTCTCCTCACAATATTCCTAAGGGGATGTCCAAGTTTGGTTCTCCTGCTAAAGTGGATGCTATTTCACGTTTTGCTGTGAGAGTCAATGGAAAAAATTGGTGGAATTTGTCTAGAGTTTACAAAGTTCCATTGAGGGTTGTTACTCTCATGGGTCTTGAATCTGAAAATATGGTTCAACCCCAATCTGATGTAAGAAAATCTTCTGTTAAAGAGAGTGAGCAGAGATCTTCCAAGGTTGTGAAAACTTCCTTGAAATATGTCCCTCCACGGAGGAACAGTAGGATGAGTGTTCCACCTAATTGTATGAATCTATAGCTTTGAGTATTGTTTTATATAACTGTATATTCGCCTTATTGGTCTAATCTGTAGTTTGTTGTATTGTTTTATACAACTGCATTTTCTTCCATGTTCTACTGTCTTCTAACTTGTATTTCCTTTTATACCTTTCCTGCTCCTTGTCCTTTGGATCTTTTGTCTTTCTTTCCCTAGTTCTTGTTTTTCTTGTATCTATTGAAAGAAGGGAGATGCAGTAGTCTCTCCCTTAGCTTACTGTCCAGGTTACCTGCACTACCTATGATGTCATTGTCATGGTAATGGAACACCATGGTTTGAATCCCAGGATCTTCAAACTGGAAGCTGTGGAGATGAACAGTCAATAAAGTTGGTGCTCTTACACTTACCTGTCTGGTGTAATCACTTCACCTAGCAATTTTTCTGTAGAAGAACTGCAAAACTTAGGAGCCCCAAATAGTCAATCCTGTGGTCAAAGATCTCCTGGTCCCTTATGCTCTAACTTACACTTACCCCAAGAAGCAACCACATATATTGTGGTGTTGGCCAATGTTCCAATATTAGCAACTGGAGTTATGGAGCATTGGTCAACCCTGAGGAATAAAGAACAGGCATCAGCAATAGGTTGCTATTTGCAGAATTTAAAATGGCCCGCCGTATAGGATGGGTGGGGAAATCTAATAAATCATTCCAGAGAGATTGCATTGCCCTGACCTTTAGATCTGCAAGCTTAGTTAGGACCATATTAGATAGGGTGGAGAATTGCTTCGAAAGTATGGAGGGGATGTCTGTCCTGCCTTTGGGATTTTTCTACCAACCATTAAGAGCTAGTTGGCATATTGTGGAAGAAGGCAGACCTGTAGGGGCACAATTACTTTTTCCACCTCCTCCCTGGTTTCATCCCAATCGTTATGAGGCTTTGAGTGATCTTGCACATATAGACTGACTAACCACAGCCAGGAATAATCCAGGGGAAAGTGTTATTTCTGTTACTGTTCCAGAGACTGTTGTAAAGGAATCAGGTTACATAGTGGCTACATCTCCTATAGATTGTTATGACACCAGTTCTTACTCTCACCAGCATCTGCACACTGAGAATGCAGGTGATATAAGTGCGGATTCTATTATCGAAATAGATATTTTAATTGTTACTCATATTGTTGGTGAAGAGCCTTTGGCTTGGAGTCAAATCAAATCAAGCTTTATTCGGATCATGCAAAATGACCATAAAAGCATTCTATATCCAGAAGAACAACATCTTAACAATAAGCACAGTCATTGTACATATACACCTATAGTAATTCATAGTTCAATTTTTCTAAGTGAACGAGTTCATTCCTTTGTTTTTTTGCTGACATTATATAACAAATTACTGCATTGCAGACTAGTATTCTTTCCAAATTCCGTAAATAATTAAAAGCAGTTTTATAGGAGTACAGGCAATTATCTTTAAAAATTGAACGGAGATAAATTTTTCTAATTTCTATATAAAAATTACAAAAAAGTTAAAAGTGAAGGGTGCTTTGTTTGGATCTACCTGGCTTTAAGTCCTAATGACCATGAGATCGTCCGTGAAGTACCTGGGATCCAGAATATCACTATATGTCCTCTGAGGTTTATATCATGGAATATTGCGGGCATCTCCTCAAAACTAGCAGATGAGGCCTGGTTGCAATATATGAAGACTTTTGATATTATCTGTCTCCAAGAAACCTGGAGTCGGGTTGATATCACTATTGATGGATATCGTTCATTAAATAAATACGCAAACCCATCAGCAGCAGGGAGGGCCAAGGGAGGTTTAGTGACTTTTATTTCACTTATGAAAGATTCAATTAGGATAGAGAGCATAGTAGACTCTGACTGGTACCAGCTTATTTTAATTTTTAATTTAATTGACGTAACGATTTTATTAATTAATTGATACTACAATATCTTTGACCCTAATATTAATGAGGTCATTAACACACTAAAAGAAGAGATCGATAATGTGGCCACGAATCATCAACCTTTGTGTCTAATCTGGGTGGTGGACTTCAACTGCACTATTTGTCTTTACAGCTCACACAAAGTGTGTGGGGTAGTTGATATTGAAAACCAATTTGTGTCGCATTTTAAACATACACCACAGGGCGACGCACTGAATGCCATCATTTTTGTAAATGATCTTTGTATGATGAATACTGTGGTTAGTAATCCCTCTGCGCAGTTTCCAACCTATCAGGGGGAGGTAGTGCGAGTACAATTGATTTGATGTTAATATCCAGTAAACACACATGGTTTGCAGATAACTTTGCTGTTGAACCACACCCCGCTAGTGATCATAATCTTCTTACCGTATCCATGTATGTCACAGCACAGAAAGTCAGAGGGGATGAACGTCCGCCAAAGTACAACCGTAATCAAAGGGTAAGGCTGAAATGGAGCTCGGTAGACACAAAGCAGTTTGAGGAGACCATTCTAAAAGAAAATCAAATTAATTCTATTACCTGCCTAACCTTAGACTCCCCCCCCCCCCCCCCCCAAGACATGGTAATACAGTCTTTCGAATCAATTTGCGCAAATGTGGCAAAAAACTTAAATAAGCCAATTTGGAAGTGGGATTTACCTGAAATTGGATGGTTTAACGCTGAGTGCTCCAAGGCGCAAAGAGATCTCAGGAAAGCTCTGCAAGTGGTTCCTCGGAATATGGTCCAGGTAAAGACAGCGAGACAGATTTATAAAAAAGTTATTAATTCTAGGAAACACGAAATAAGAAGAACAGCCTGGGAGGACCTAGAGAGAGCCAGCTCCCTTAAGGACTCTAACAGGCACATGCATCAATGTTGGCTTTTGCGATTTCTTAAATGCAATTTTTAAGGAATCGCAATTAAGGAATCGCAAAAGCCTATGCATGTAGAAATCGCTTTAAAAATAGCGATTTCTAAACATTACTTAATTGCGACTCGCAAATTGCGTGTCGTAATTAAGGAATACCTCCCCATTCATTCCTATGGGTCTAGAGGCCCATAGGAATGAATGGGTATACATTCTCAAATTGCGATTCTCAATCAGAGAATCGCAAATTGAGAATGCAATTTCAAGGGTGCCAGGGTGTCAAAAGGGCACCCTGTTGCACCCCTTCAATCTGCATATGAGTACATCTTGCACGCACACATGCCCAAAGGGCATGTGTGTGTGTGAAATGGAACTAGTGCATTTTTCAAAGTTTTGGAAATTAACATGAAGTTCAACTTCATGGTAATTTGCGCTCCTTTTAGCAAAATCACTAATTTTTTTACTTTCACGCAATGCATTTAAGGGATCTCAATTTACGATTCCTTAAATGCAACCGCAAGTTAAGTAGTCGCAATTTAGAGATTACTTAAATTGAGATTTTTGCATTTGGGATGATGCATCCCAAATGCAAAAATACAGGTCGCAAAGGGGCTGATTCTGAGAATCTGCCCATTTGTGACCGGTTTTTCTTTTGATACATGTGCCTGTAAGAGTTGTTGAGAGGTTATAAACTGTCCGCTCTTCTCTACTGATGCTAGGAGCATGGATTCGACCATAACAGGTGAAGCTTGGGAAGCCCATTTTCTAAAAATGTTTAATCCTCGAGGCATACCAATACAAGAACAAAGGGATGAGACAGTTATTGATTTACAATCTGCTAATGAATTAAGTCTATCCCTTTCCCTAAGTGAGATCGAAGATCCAATAGCTAAGGGCATATCTCTAAAAGCACCATGACCAGATGGGGTTCCCCTAGATTTACTTAAAAGTAATCCTCATTTATGGGCACCCCTACTACTTAATGTTTTTAAAGCAGTAATGGTTGGCCACATTCCATCATTATGGAAGGAAACAGTGGTAGTACCAATTTTTAAACAAGTAAACAGGAATGACTCCACATGCTTCAGACCAATTTCCTTAATAGATGCCACTTGTAAAGTCATGGCGAGGGTGATTTTGGCACGATTGAAGTCGTGGGCAAATGCCTCGGGATTGATAGCTAACACCCAATATGGCTTTATAAAGGGGAAGGGAACAAATGAACAGTGTCTTAACTTGTCCCTGATTATGGGCAAGTACATGAGGGCCAGGGGAGTTTCTATTCACATAGCCTTCATGGACTTGTCCAGTGCTTTTGACACTGTCAGTAGGGAAAGTTATGGACGATGATGGGGGAAATGAGTTTTGAAGAACCCCTCATCACCCTCCGACGTAGGTTGCATGAGTCTACTTCTGTAGCGGTTAGTTTTGGACCAGGAGGAGAGAAGACCAGGCCGATTGCCTCCACGGAGGGGGTTCGCCAGGGTTGTATCCTGGCCCCCTTTCTATTTCTTATATATACAAATGGCTTAGAGGCATTCCTGATTAAACGACAACTGGATTTCCCAAAAATAAATGGCAAACTGTTCCCCTTGCTATCATACGCCAATGATACAGTCTTAATGACTTTGACGGCTAATAGCCTACAAAGAGCCCTGACCGCTTTCACTGATTTTATGTTAGCCCTGGACCTCAAAGTAAAATTAAGCAAATCACATGTCATGGTCTGCGGCCCAAAGAAAACTAAAACCAGGAAATTCATGGTGAAGGGAAAAATTATCAAGAAGGTGCCCAGTTTTACTTACTTAAATAACGTTTTTAATAATAAATTAAACTGGGATGACCTCGTTATGGTAAGGGCCCAACAGACTAGTAGATTAATAGAGGGGCTTTTCCGTTTTGCATGCAAATTGGGACACAAGCCGGTAGCAGAGATGATAACTTTATATAAATCAAAATGTTTATCTGTAGCTACCTTCGGGGCTGGAGTATGGGGTTATCATAAGAGTCACCACATTCAGATTTTAGAGAATACATTTAAAAAAAGATTATTAATGATTCCCAGTAGCTCACCAACATTGTTTTGTCATTCTGAGATGGGCCTGTGAAAGACAGGATAAAAATTGGCCCACTCATCCTATGGGGGAAAATCTGGTCCTCAGAAGATCTAATATTTCCTATATTATGGAATGTATGAACTTGGACAATGCAACGTCACTCCCTTGGCTATCATATGTTAAGAACACCTTCTGTAAGATTGGACTAGAAGAATATTATAATAACCCAGAAATTATTCAGAGCAACTGGAAAATGGTTATTAATGTATGGATATATATATATCTATATATATATCCATGCATCCAAATGTGCACAAAGTTCTTTCAAGCAAACACACCATTTCAAGCGTGTTTTTAATGCAGCAAGGACAACTCTACGCATTTCGGAGCACTGTGCTCCTTGTTCACCTTGTTCAGTACAGTGCTCCCAAACGCCTAGAGTTGTCTTTGCTGTATTAAAAACACGCTTGAAATGCAATTCGGGCCGCGGTGTGTTTGCTTGAAAGAACTTTGTGCACGTTTGGATGGAGGTGTAGGGGTTCGCTACCCCGCCGCGGAACGCAGCTAACAAGAGGCTTGGGATCTAGCGGCAGCTAAGTGATGGATATATATACATACATATATATATATTTTACGTACTCCTTTCTTTCAGCGGTCTCTCAGCGGTCCAATCCCCCGAAACCAAGAAAGGCGCGAACTCCACTTTTTTCAGTGCAAATATATATTTATTTTCTTCACGCGTTTCGAACCTCTGAGGGTTCTTGATCACATGACCCACCACGTCATTTCTCCCCATTTTAAAGTGACAAGTGCATAGTTTTTTTCCTTTCTCTCTTTCGCTATAATAATGAAACTAGAAAACAGACTATCCGTGTGTTTTCTACAACTTGCACAAAACAATAATCAGTTCTTAATAAGTGTGTTTGCATTCCATATATTTGCATAAATGCTTAAAGTTATTGAAAAGCAGAAATGTTATTATTGTCCTGGTAAGTATTATCAATTACTCAGTAACGCTTTTGACTTTGTCCTTTATCACCCTTCACTGTTCATTTCCTTGTATGCATAATGCAGAGAATCATATTAGACACAGTACATTGTTATCTATTCTGTATAAATGGACAATTTGATTATCAAAACAGTATAAATACGAATTTTAAAAACATCATCACATAATACCTGTTTATCTACTTGTTGTAATCTTGTTATATCTGTGCAAAATACGCTGATGGGTGTAAACATTTCCAACTTATGTAAACAATCACTTTTTAAAACAATTTTTTTTAAGTCTAATGTTTGTGCAAGATGTCAGAAAAAAGTGCTGGTGCTACATACCCTAAATTGTGCCTATAACTGTCTTATCTAAAAGTGTGTTGTGCACATGAGCCCATGTGCTTACAACAATCCCTTAGATGGAGAAAAACGAATCGGGGTGGGGGGGGTTTCGGAGTTATTTGAAGTTCAAATTTTATAAAATCATAATGATTATCAGACTGGTACCTATGGATTTTATTTATGTACCACTATAACTTTTCCTGATGCCAACCTAGTACCAAAATTATTGATGTTATAGCCATGTGTGTAGATCCTCCGTTGTGTTTAGACCATGAGGGCTTTTGCTGTCTAGTTCTAGAATGTATTTAGTTTATATCTATATATAGATGTCTATCTATCTATCTATCTATCTATCTATCTATCTATCTATCTATCTATCTATCTATCTCTCTCTCTCTCTCTCTCTATATATATATATATATATATATATATATCCAAAAGTCCATGCAAATAAGCCACGCACTCTCAGTAGCAGTAACGAGTTTAATGAACACTGTTACGCGTTTCGGGAGTCGCGCTCCCTTGGTCACACATATATATATTCACTGGAAAAACCATAGGTTTCAGGGACGTTATAGTTAGTTGGACATTTAACTTGTACAAAATCAGAGAGATTCGGCCGTTATAGTTAGTTCAGCTAGTTAGAAATTAGCATTTAAAAAACGTTTGAAATTCACTGCCCCCAAAATGCACTGCTGATGATGAAGTCACATATTACAGCATTCATGACATGGTCAGTGACATCATTGATGACATCACTGATGACATCTCAAATGACATCACTGATGACATCACTGATGGCATCATCCAGTGACTGTGTGTTTCTGAAAAGTTTAAGTATTTTTTATACATATATATGGCAAGGTGTATTGAAGCGTAAGTAGATGTATAAGTGTTTGAATGGATGATTTAGTAAGTGCATGACTGTATAAGTGAGTAATTAAACGTGTCTTAGTGAATGCATGGGTTAGTGACTACTCTGTGTAAATGTCTCTATCAGTCTGTCAGTTGGTGTGCAAGCAGTTGAATGGGTTGGTGGGTTGCTAAATGAGTGTCTAAATGGGTTATTGATTGGTTGTCTGAGTATCTGTGTGGGTGCTTGAGTGTCTGTGTGGGTGAGAGGGGGTTGTGTGACTCCGTGCATGGATGTGTGAGTGGGTGATTCACTGGGTGTATGGGTTCAAGATGGTATCAGTGAAGGGCCGTTTGGGTTGGTGAGTGTGTGTATGGGTGTGTTGGTAAGTGAATGGATGTCTCAGTGGTACATGTGTAAGTAACTACATGTGTGAAAGGCAGTATAGACTGATTGTGATAGTGGCTGTATGGATGTGTGTTGTTGTATCACTGATTGTAATAGAGAGTAAGTATGTGTGTATGTAAATATGTATTTGTATAAATAGGAGAGGTGGTGTTTGTATGACTGTATAGGTGAGTAAATTGAAGTGTGATTGATTTTTTTGCATGACTGACTAGGTGTGTGAGTAATGCTATGGATGAGTGGCGGTGTGTGAGTGTCTGTATAGGTGTATGAGTGCATAGGATAGTGCTGTGCTGATGTGTGACTGCATGCATGAGTGACTGTATAGGTGAATGAGTGGATATGTGTGTAGACCTAGGAATCAGTGAGTGGGTATGTAAAAACTGGGTTTGATGTGTCTATGGTTTTGAAAATGGTAGTCTGTATTTTAGAGTAGGTTCAAAAGGTTATATTAGGGTGTGAGGAGGTGCATCAGATTATCACATGGATGATGTCATCAGTGATGTCATCAGTGATGTCCTTTGAGATGTCATCGGTGATGTCATCAGTGATGTCATTGACCATGTCATGAATGATGTAATATTTGACTTCATCAGCAGTGCATTGCGGGGGTGAAAGTTATAGTTAGCTGAACTAACTATAACGGCCGAATTTCTCTGGTTTCGTATGAGTGAAATGTCCAACTAACTATAACGTCCCTGAAACCTATGTTTTTTTCAGTGCATTTCAAAGGTTTTTTAAATGCTAATTTCTAACTATAATGTCCCTGAAACCTATGGTTTTTTCAGTGAATTTCAAAGGTTTTTTAAATGCTAATTTCTAACTATGCCTACAGAGGTAGGACATGTGCAGAAAGAGGAAGAAAGGTGCAGAAAGAAGCAAGAGAAATGCAGAAAGAGGCAACAGAAGTCCAGAAAGATGAAGAAAGGTGCAGAAAGGTGCAAGAGATGTGCACAAAGAACCAACAGAGGAGCGGAAAAAGGCCTTGTTGCAAAGTCATCCTGTGCCCCCAACTTTTTGCTGACGGGTACTGGTGGTAACTGACTCTGACTAACCAGGCCTAGAACCAGTGCTATACTAAAAGACGCTTACAATACAGTGAAAACAGCTACATACACTAGGGAACACTATGCGTTGGGGTACCCCTGTAATTGGCATGACCTCCTCTGTAAGGCCCAAGTGCATAATAGGGAAGGGGGATTAAAACTACCTCTAAGTCAGAGGTGCAGAAAGATGCTTCTTTAAGTTGTAGTCACGTTTGCAGAGTGGTGGAGAAAGGGTGTTGGGCCTCCGCCCAGCACTCAGGAATTCCACTGCATAGGACTTAGAGGAGGTACCAGGAGGGCTTCTTGGCCCACAAAGTCCCTCAGGAGTAAATTGAACTTCATCCCCATCCCGTAGTCTGCCAGGAGGCGTGTTTGCAGAGGGGTGGAGAAAGGGGGGGCATGGCCTCTGAAGATGTCTTAGCAATCCCACTGTGTGGGATTTACTGGAGGTAACAAGAGCGGTAGTTGGCCCCCAAGGACAACCTTGGGGGCCGACTACCCCTCCTATTACCTCCAGTAAGTCCCACACAGCAGGATTGCTAAGTTATCATAGCAGGCCATGCCCCTTTCCCCACCACTCTGCAAACACACTTCTGGCACGCTCTTGTATGGGGATTAAAGTCCCCTTCGCTGCTAGGAGTTGTTAGGGGCCAACTAGCTTACCTGATACCTCCAGTATGTCCCAGATAGTGGGATTGCTGAAAGCTGAGCACAGGCCATGCCACCTTTCTACACCACTCCGCAAATGCCCCTCCTGGCGGGTTCTAAATTGGTGGATTAAGTCCTCTTGAATACTGAGGGTCTCTGGGGACAACTAGCCCACCATGTACTTCCAGTAGGTCCCACACACCTGGATTGCTGAGAGTGGTCCAAGGCCATGCCCTCTTTTTACACTACTCTGCAAACGCAGCTCCTGGCACACTGCTGCTCGGGGGATAAAGTCCGCTTTTGACCTGAGGTCCTTAAGACACAAGAGGACCTCATCGCCCCACCAGAGTGCACCAAGAGGTGCGTTTGCAGAGTGGTGTAAAAAGGGGCGTGGCCTCGGACCACCTCTCTGCAATCCAACTGTGTGGCGCTTACTGGAGGTACCTGGTGGGCTAGTTGACCCCCAGAGACCCTCAGTATTCAAGGGTACTTAATCCCCCAACTTAGAAAGCGCCAGGGGGCGCATTTGCAGAGTGCTGCAGGGAGGGGGCGGGGCCTCCGGCGAGATGTTGGCTTAAAAAAAAGAATTGTAGTAGGGGGGTTGTGTGGTTCCCCTTCTTTTACTATTTTTTTGGGGCCTGGGGACCTCATACCACAGGGCCTGAGCATTTTTTTTTAAACGGGAAGGAGGCTGTGTGGCCTCCCTTCCGTGGGCCGCAATTGGCCCCGGGGACCCCATTCCCCGGGCCTGGCCAGCATTTTAAAAAATATATATTTTTGGAGGGATTCCACGTGGCACCCCTCCTGAGGCCTATAATGGCCCCGGGGACCCCATTACTGGGGCATTGCCTCGCTTTTATTATTTGGCCAGACTTTTTTTTTTTAGGAGGGGGCTGCATGGCCCTCCTCCTAAGGCAAATTATAGCCCCGGGGACTCCATCCCCCGGGTCCATCCTTTTCATTTTTTTCTTTAAATTATTGGGGACCTGGCCTCACCGTTGGGGATGGGGGAGCTGGCGTTGCTTTTGCACAAGGTGAGCTGCTGACATGCAGCTCCCCTTGTGTAAAAGCAATCCTTCTTTGCTTTTTGGACTTGAGATCAGGGGGCAGCAAGGGGGCCGCGTGCCCCGCGCATATTTAAATAAAACCCCCTGGAGGTGGCGGTCTCTGGGGCTTGGGAGGCCTGAGAGGCCCACCAAATCTTAATAAACAAGCCCCGAGGAGGAGGCGGTCCCCAGGGCTGCGGGGGGCCGCATGCCCCGCATATAATTAGTATAGCCCCGGGGAGGTGGCGGTCCCCGTGGCTGCGAGGGCCCCCGCGGACCCCTCTCTATATTTTGACTTACAGATAACGATGCGCAAAGCCTGCACTTTGTTTTTTTTTCTTTTCTCGGCAAGATTCGTGCACCCAGCATGAATTCTGCCGATTTTTATTTTTTTCAAATACTTTTTTTTACAGGGACCCCCTGAGCAGGCCTAGGGGGTCAGGGTGTTTCTACCCTGCCCCCTTTTCTGGTTTTTCACCTTTTTTTCGACTGATTTCTTGTGACTCGATTACCAACACTTCCTGGTTTGGAGTGTTGGCAGCCAATCAGAAGTCAGCTTGTGCTCGGAAGGAGTCACGACTGCTCCTCGGTGCTCAGATATCGAAAGTTTTCTTTTTTTATCTCCTCAGGAACTACCAAACAGATTTACACCATTTAAAAATATTGTCTTTTTCTGAACCAAGAGCAACCGTTTTGCCAAATTTGGTGTAATTCCGTTCAGCAGTTCGGGCTGTAGCCTGTTCCAATTTTTCTTAAGGAAATTAACATGGGGAAAACGTGTTTTGGGAACCCCTTTTTTCTCGGCCCCCGCTTGACGAAACACCCCGAAACTTCCAGAAAGGAGCTGACCGGAGCGCCCCATTAGTATGTTTGCTTGGTGATGCCACCAGTTCTAGTGGGTTCTGTTAACTCACCTGGATCGTCATAGACCATCAACCTTCGCCACCTTTCCAATCGCTGGTTATTTCTCATTATGGGTTGCCAGTCAGCTATTTCTCAGCTGCTGGCTAAGTTACATAACATAGCATTCATCATCTATGGGAGCCACTCAAAATTACCTTCACTGTTTACACTGGTGGCAACAGTGCCAATGTAGTTATGGCTACATCAGAGTGTCCACAGAAAAGGCAGTTTTGTTCTCTTAATAATTTTGGTGCCAATGGACGAATCTGCACCAAACTTTCCAAAAACAGTATGTCCTCTTGGGGGTGTTCATAGTAAATTTTGTAGAGTTTTATTAAGTGAGAGCTAGGAAAGGTGGGGGTGTCCCAAAAGTGCTACTTTCCATTTTAATTCTCAGAGGCTTATTTATTCCTTGATACAGGTAAACGGCTAAACTGAATTACATCAATTTCCAAAAGGTAGAACAAAACTCAAAGAAGTGCCGTTGCTTGGTTTGAAATGGTATAAATCCTCAAAGAGGAGCTTGGAATGTGCATGAAAAGGTTAAATTGTAGAGATCTCGGCCGTTAATTCTAGAATCATAAACAGATTTGTGACTCCATGGAGGATTCATGAATCCAATAAAAAAAATATAAAGAACAAATACGTTTTTTCCCATCTTGCATTGAGGATTTGCAAACCAGCACATTCTGCCCATCGCAGAAACATTTCTGTGGTGATTGCAATTACTCAAAATGGTGCACTGAGCACTGTGTTGGGAAAAATCAAAAGAAAGAGTACATTGGGGCTAGTTCGAGCACACCAAAGGCCGCACACAGCTGTAGTTGGTTACCCGCAGAGGTGGGAGTGGTGATGCAGGGCCTGGCAAACCTGCTGCACGTGACCAACATGGAGTTTTGGGCACAGGGCCTGCCACCAAACCCACTGCAAAGTTTGGCTACCTACAGTACCTGGAGATCAGACCCTGTGGCCAACCCCAAAGGTTGTGCACAGGAGGGGTAAGTCACCTACGGAGGGTTGAGTGTGAGTCCTGGAGGTCAGTTCCTGGGGTCAACCCCACTGTGCATGGTCAAAGACCAAAGGGAATGCACAGGGCCTGGCCAGAGACAGTCCCTGTGGCCCTTATCTGCTGTGCATTGGTAAAAGCCATGTGATGTTAGTATTGCCCACCCACAGAAGGATGGGCAATTGGCTTGGTGGAGTCCAGGTCCCTGCAGCTAACACCCATTCCAGCTGACTAAGGGCCATGCACAACTAGGTTTGATAGGACACAGAGTGTTGGGTACAGGGCTTGCAGCCATTCACCCCCTTTGTACACAACTGGGGTAGCTCAGCTTCAAAGAGAACACTATCAAAATGGTTGTATCTAAGTGCTATCGAGGGCATTGCCACTTAGATAACAAATGGGCAATCAGATATCAATTCCCATAAAATGTTGAACTAGGAGTGGACGGTTGGAGGTCATATCAGTCACACACAGTTCAGGCATTTGGTAGAGACAAGTATGTATTTTTGGGCAGCTTTGTTCTTCAGAACAGAAACATAGAGTACACAGGGTTAGCAGACCCAACAGCAATATGTGTGTACCGGGGCCCAGAGTTACTACCGCTTTGCACAAAGGGATGCTAACCCAGTGCAAAGAGTTGGGTGGGATTTACTATCCAAGCACACCTGGATTTATGTTGGAAAGTTCACCAAAGTAAGGCAAATCCCATGGGTTTTGATGCGAATCCCTATCTACTAACATTTGCAGAGCAGCATTTCCTACGTGCAGAAGTGTAATATAGTGTTAGATAATGATGAGTTAGTAATGGCAAATCCTCTCCGGTAGTGCAAGTGGATTTTATTATTACTAATGTGGAAATGCCACATTGGGAAAGTGGGCATTTCTGTGCTTGTGGCTCTGGTTGCCTGTCATACTGTCTCCAATCCACATCTAGGTGCTAGGGGGACAACTACATCTGTACATGCCTGATAGACAGCCATTAACTAGGGGCTCAAGGGAAACTGTAGACCTCTGACTCTGAGGGGCCTTCCTGGGATGGATTTGAGTGGTTGGATTTGGCACCTGCATTCCAAGGGGCAGGGTCCTGGCCCAACTAAAGATATTGATCAAGCCTCCCAGGGTAGAATGGCAGACAGGTCAACATCTAGAGAGGTGGCCTTTTGAACTGATCTCATCTTCAAAGGCCATTGTGGGTATAACTACTGGGGCTCTGCCCCCAGGAGTTAAAGGCGCTTTTGCGATTTTAACCATACTATGCTGGTTCAATGCTGGGACAACAACAAGAGGAACCATTGGGGGAGGAGGGACTCGAAATAGATTATTCACAGAATTGTGGTTGCATGGGGCTTGTTGTGCTCCAGGAAGGGTACTATCACTTGGTGGATTTTGCCTGGATGTTGCTAGCCTGCAGCTAATTCCTAACTGTCGTGTCACTCTCCAAGGCCCGGTTGGCTGGCCTCCTGTCCACGAGATCCCATGGACAGAAAGGATCTCCCAGTTTCCACAAGATCATAAGAACCACGCAGGGTGAGGTGGAAATGGGTGAAAGTGATAGTCATTTGGGACAAGGACCATCCTGATTTATGCCATAATCACACAGTGCAGAGGAGTGTGCTCAAAGATCAGCAGCCCACCTGGGGTGCCAGAACATGAGGAGTTTGAGGAGTGCTGGGGAGGTTTGAAGAGTCCAAGGGACCCGTGCTTGCAACTGGAAGCCTGTGATGTCCGAGGGATGTTGGGGGATACGTTTGCGGAGTCCATGGCACCCAAGCTGGAAGCCTAGACCTTCTCCGAGCTCCAGATTGGGAGGACAACAGTGCCTTACATCGCAGCCACTGTCCAAGGTCGCCGGCTTCCTCTCCCCACACCCACACCATAAGGTACTCTGTTAGTGAGAATACCATGACTGGACCCGATGGGTCTCGTTGTGCCTTGTGTGCACCCACGGCTGGCTGCCTGGAGCAACTGCAGCTCGCACCTCTGCCTGAAGGGAAACATTTCTCCAATTTGGAAGCACGCCAGCTTCCGGTGTCAGTCTTTTGCCTACGGAGGGAGGGGGGAATAGTGATCCCGCACTTGTGAAGGTGCCACTTAGTGTCTGCAGGCCTAATCTGGAGGGGCTAAACCAAGTTCCTGTTTCCTTCCGCTTTAGGTGGTCCAGACAATCTAATCAAAGTGTCACCAGCGGGTGCAACGTGTATGGTTGGCTGATGTGGTGTTTTAATTGGCTGAGGGGCTAGATTACGAGGTATAGTCAAAACCTGTGATTTCTTGACCATTACAACTGTACAGAGTATGCCATTTTGGGAATGTTGTGTTTTATGCTAATATGATAGCGGGAGGGTGGACTACCTCTGAACACCCTGCATATATGTTTCTGTCGCTTTTGATGTGGAAGGGATTGCTTAGATCGTGAACACCTCAGGGAAGTACTCACATTGTTTCATGTTGCTTACGAGGCTTGGGGGATAACGGGGTAAGTGAATACCTATGACTAGTACATATATGTTCATGCTGGTCTGCTGCTAATGGGAGAGTTCGACAATTGTATATAACTGTAAAGCATATTTCCAATTTGTATGCCATTTTGATTACAAAGTGTGTGTAATACAGAGACCAATGTTTTATACGTACGGTGTTAAGTCTTTTTGTAGTGTACTCAGTGTGTTGCAAGGGTGGTATTGTGCCAATACTTTACACTTTGACCCTGAAGATAAGCCTGACTGCTCTGTGCCAAGCTACCCAAGGGTGAGCACAGGTTATCGGACAAGTGTATTGTACTTATCCTATCTAGGACAGTGGATTCCGCCTGGCTTCGATGCGTCCCAGCCAGCCAGAAACCGCTGGGCCTAACACACTCCCCCCGGTCTGTTCACGCACACCCCATAGATTTTTTCTTCATATACATCCCCACAGTCTTCTTTTTCATGCATGCCTCACATATCTGTTAACGCATAGACAGAGGTCTGTTCTTCATACTCACCTCACAGACGTCTTCATGCACACTCCACAGGCCTGTTCTTCATTCACATTTAACTGCTGTGCACTGCACGCTAGCAGCTTCCCGTTGGGATGGTAAAGTTCTCTGGCAACTAAGTGTGCATTATTTTGTGTGGGTGTGTTTGACTCAGAAGGAACACTTGCTAACTGAAGAGGTACTTTTGTGGTTTAAGCCCTGGCTCAGCTCAAGACATGTGATGAAATGACACTTTGTTCTTACCCTTTAGGCATGCAAACAAACCCTAACAAGCATTGGCATAGCCAATAGGTCTCCTTTGGGACCTTATAAGTGTTTAGCCATGCAACAGTTGCATAACTAAATACTTATAAGGTCCCAAAAGCGAGGCCTATTAGCTATGTCAAGCGGCCGTGAAAGTGATCGCGATCAAACATCAAAGCTGACGTGCGGCCGCGGAAGTGAAAGTAATCGCGGTAAAGCACGGAGCGCGCACCTGCGCACATGCACTGTAGCTCTAGGCTGGCCTGGTAGCACTTTTTGGAGCCCTCTCAATAAGTCTCGCCAGACCAGCGCATGCGCTGGGTCAGGCGAGACCTAAAAATGGGGATGTCTTCTAGCGTGAGTTTCAGGTCAGCACTAAAAGCACCATTCTCTTATGGAAGCACAATTTTCAGTGTCAAGACACCATAACCATTGTGAGTGCCCCTCTGCAACATGCTTTTTTGCTACATGGTCTCGTGTCTACCATGCTCTCTACCTTCATTCACACTGTCTTCATCTCATTTACCACTCGTAGTCTTCAGAATTCAACAACATTCCACACAAGGCCTCCAAAAGCAAATACAACAATCCCTATTGGGTTTTCAGAGCTGCTGACGTCTCCAGATGAGCTCTCTTTAAATGAACTGAGCAGTTAATGAGACCCCCCCAGACCTTGGCACAGCACTCCAGAACTGAATTTAGCACACTATGAGCCCCCCAATGCATTGGATGAGGTCTCTAGAATTGGGCATATTACTCCAGTCGAGGCATTAAGAAACTAACAAGGTAGTACAAATAAGGTGCCAAGAAATGAATACAGCACTACAGATAAGACCTTCTGAACTAGACACAGCACTCCAGCTGAGGACCTAGAACCTAACACATTACCTAGGGCCCCAGAACTGGACACAACACTCCAGACGTGGCACCTCCAGCACTCAATACAGAATTCCAGGTAAGGCCCCTAGAAATGGACACAACATTTCAGATGAGGCTTGTAGATCTACACAGAGCACTGCACTCCAGATAACTGTACTAGAACTAACTGTGCACTTCAGCTAACCACCTCCCCCCAGAACTGATCACAGTGCTCCAGATGAGGCCTCCTCAGTACTCAAGATGAAGCCTCCAAAACACAACAGCATTCTAGATTACCCCTTCACAGCGCATTCCAGATTACGCCTCCAGAGCATGACAGGTGTGTTCTCCATAATGGAACATACCACTCCAGATGGTGCCTCTAATGACCCACTCAAACACCATCTGTAGCTCCAACATCTAAACAGGCCCTTAAGACCTGCTCACAATGTACCTGATGCCCCAGTGCCTTCCTACCTCTATATCAATTAAGTGGCTTAATGACCACAAGCATAAGGCTGTGATTGTGCACCTTCAAATCCCCCCACCTACAGTGCACTGGAAGTCAGTCATAGCATAAACGTCTGGACTGTTTTTCAGAAGATTTTGTTCTAAAATTCCCAAGGCGGTGCCACTGGTTTCAATATAAACAAACAAATCTGACAGATACTGTTGGGCTGAGGTGGACAGACACTCCCATAGTCTCGTTTACACACATCAGACATAAATGGAGAAAGGCATGTTAGCACACACACAGACACACACACACATGCACACACATTTGCACCCACACATATGCTATATAAAGCACACACAGACAGCCTTTCCTCCCACCACACCCACATGCTGCAAAGTCAATGCCTGTAATTTAACTGGATGTCTCCAATGCTAATTCCAGATCCTGTGCATGGGGGACATTGACTTTCTTTTAAAAAGTCAGTGTTCAGGCTCTCATTGTGTTTGTCAAAGGTGGGCAAGAGCCTCCCTGCCCTATGCTATCAATCCCAATGTCAGGGTCGATCAATCTGTGGACCACTCAGAGTTGGAAAGTGCCATTGACTTTGTGAGAGCTATTGGATTGATCAATATTTTTATGCCATGTTGTACAGCAGCGCAAGTGCGCTAGCCACATCATAGCACTCTTTCTTCCTCATGGGAGGGGGCAAGCAACAATTCGGGGAGGGATGGGAGTACAGGAAAAGTAACGACTTGGGAGGGGACAAGCTACAATTGGGAGGGCGGGCCAAACAATGAAGGGGGCAGCAGTGATGGGGTAAAAGATGGGGCTAATGGGTCAAGCAACAAAGCAGGAGAGTGAGACAGATGGAGCAAGCACCAATGGCGATGGGGTAGCAGTGATGGGGAAAACAATGACCGAGGGATTGGGTGGGGAAGACCCAGGAACAGGTAAAGAAACAACACGGGAGGGGGATGGTGCAAGCAATGATGACAGAGCAACAACATGGGGGGGGACGGGCAAGCAACAGTGCACAGCTAGATGGGGCAAGCAACAGAGGGATGGAGGAGGACAGGAGAGAGCAAAGAACACAACAAGCTTGCGGGAAGAGGCGGTGAGAAGGGAGAGGAACTGGAATGAGAGGATATGCACGCTTATGGAGTGCTTGTAGTCAAAGAAAAAAAGTAGCATGGGGCCAAAAGCATGTGAAGGGGAACAGTACTCGCTGTGCATGGAAGGAGTGCTTGGGCCATGCTCCAATGGAGGGACAAACACTAGAAGGGGAAGTGAAGCTGGCACGGGAAACTAAAGACAAACAAAAAACTGAGAGTGACAATGTAGGCAACATATGGTAAGCCCCCATGAAGTTAACAAAATGTCTCACAAGCAAAATTGTATTTGCCGTCTCGGCAGAGACCTAAAAACACTGATGCCTGTATTAGCAGGCAGTGGCCCAGCTACTGTGAGTGCATGGGGAACACTGGGGATGACATGTAAGCCTGGGGTGACAACGGCCACTGTCGCCCCCTGCTGGTTCATTGCCTGCTATGGGGGTGGAAGAAGTGCAGGCTGGGACTCATAGCTATTTCCTCTTGCAGGCTCCCACCTCTGTGAATAAGGTGGGCGGGGGAGACAGGAAATCATGCCACCTAGGTACTTCCAGCATGTGGCCCACTCTGTTTTGCTGATATGGGGCAAAGGCACGGTACTCCTGCTTGTACGCCCATATGGACCATGGGAAGAAGCGGTGCCAACTCTGCCTCAGCCTCGCTAGTTCGATAAGACCTCTGGGTCCTCTCTATACTGAAAACCTCAACTTCCGGTCAATCTGAGAGCAGAATCACAGAAAGTGTGTTGAAGGGAGCTTTACCTTGGTGGGTCTTGGGTCACTACAATATGCTCTGACTTTTCTCTCAAACTGAATGAGCGGGAAGTCTCCGCTAATTACCCTTCGCTCAATGCATCACACAGTGGACATTGAGATTCATTAGACACTGATAAGGCAAATGCAGAAGCATTGCTATGAATGGCTCACCTATGATTCATTATAGCATGCACAGGGTTTCCCCTTTCTGCCTCATAAATGCATTTTAATATAGTGGCTGTGTTAGGTGAGGGAACATCCCTCGGCAGACAATAGCTGAGCAATACAAGGACTCTTTTGGTGGAAGCCTTCCTCTGTCCAATCAAATGCTGTTCTAAAGGTAATGAACATGTGGCAACATGCAAAGCCCCTCTCTCAGCAGTGTTTCTTAAAGCTCTTTTTCTAGGATCACACAAGGTCTAGTGACAGCATAGCTGTCAAGCCATAGCTAAAGATACAAATCACACCATGTCTTTTCTCAGATCCTCGGGGTTGTACTGACCACCTAGCAACATCAGAAGTAGGTGTTCCTCGTAATTATCATGTTTTTGGGTCCTGAGTCTGTTACTTTTAGGACAGGCTGAGCCTCCCAAAACTCCTTTGAAGGTGGTGTGAATTACGCAAGTTAAGCATGACAACAATAAAGATGAAGGGACAATTCTAATTATTATTTGAAAATAACTCTTTAACTCGAAGTCAGCATAAGGTTTTAGTCAGAGTCCTCGTTCCATGATCACAGACCAATTATTATACTGTTCTGTAGCTCAATTGCAAGAACTCATTGGGGACGAATCACAAAAGCATTTATGAGTAAGTATTGGAAGTAGTACCACAGGAGTACTATTGTATATAGTCTCACATGCCTTAGTGAATCATCCCCATTGCCTTGTGTGGGGATACTTTGGACCATGGTAGGCTGCATTTCCTGTGTTGTTTTAAGTGTATTGATGATGCATGGACTCCTACCCCATAGTCATGCTGGTGGGCAGTGCAAGGGAAAGCAAGAATACACAAAGTGAACTCATAATCCACCTACGAGCTCAAGATGCAGGTCACATTTACTGGCCATGTGCTGAAGCACCGCACAGCACGAAAGCACCACAGGATTCTCAAGGGTGACTTGAGACACTTCTTCTAATTAGTACTTAACTTGTAAAATATTGAGGGCCTCAATTATGGGTTTTTTGCCGTATGACAGCGCAGCAGGCCTTGCTGCTGCGCTTTCATACGGCAAAAGAAAAGGGCAAGAATGTGCCGTATCTACTAAATATGGAGTATTCCTGTCCTTTTCCCCTACGTCGGCACACAATGGGCTGCTGTGTGCCAATGCAGGTACCTTTGCACCATGGGTGCCTGCATTGCGGGGATTATTATTTATGTGCAGGAAGGGAAACCTTCCTGCACAAAAACAATCACTAGAGGCTTTTTCCTCTTTCTATGTGGGCTCTAGAATGGAGCCCACATAGAAAGAGGATAAACGAGGAGAAATAAAGATATTTGTCCTCGTTGTGCCTCTGGCGCTGCCTCAGACTTACGATTTCTTGTAAATCTAGGGCAGTGTCAAAAAGGCATGGATGTTGCTGGGAACGCCCCCAGCAACACCAAAGGAACGCCCATTTAACGCAGTTTTCTGTTTGAAAGGTGCACATATTTATAAGACTATGAAAAGCCATGTAACGTTGCCGTATAAATATGCCAGTGGCACATTGCGTCACAGGAACATCAAAAAATAAATGTTCCGGTGGTGCAAAGGTACCAGTAGGGCCTCATAAATAAGGCCCTGAGTGCCTGGGCCCAAAGTATTTCACAGGAGCTCAATGCAACTGGCACCACCCACATATCCTGCCACTGCTGCCGAATGCCAGTGTTACCTACTAACTCTAGCATGCAAACAAGTGTGACATTCTGGACTACTTGTGTAGTATTCTAAGTTTCCTTATTCCCTGAAGGTCTCAGCTGGTGTCTGGAATGCTGAGAGTGGATGATGTAACAGAATGTTAGAGTGTGGTGTGGCATGGAAGTTAGGAGACAGGATCAGCTGGAGGGAGGATGGAGCCCTGACAGGACTTACCTGTAGTTGTTGTAGCCTAAGCATGTAACATAAAATAAAGTACTGCTTTCTCACACTCTTGTATGAAGATCCTGCCCCCTAACTACAACAAGCTGACAACACGTCCCGATCCAGCTACTGCTGCTGAATTCCATAATTACCTACTGATCCCCCTCAAACAAGCGCAACATTTTAGACTTTCATATCACCTCGACCATAGGGGTATCCTAGAAGTACTCATTTTGTCCTTTTTTAGGTCGAGCCTGGGCAGCGCATGTGCTGCTCTACGAGGCATGCTGTATTGGATTATGCACTTGAAGCCCCGCCCACTCTCTATCCATATTTGTCATTGACTTGTGTCATTGTCCTTCGTAAATTTTGGCTTCTGATTCGCAAATAGGCTTGTTAGTCCCTCCTTAGTACTGCCTTGTCTTAATGTGTAACCTCCCATGGCGACTGGCCGGTTTACTTCAGTTGTTACATGGTACGTGTTATTTACTCTGTAAGCACTATTTTCTTTATTGAGTGTCTCTTACTGCAGGCAGGACATGCGCTGCTTCAGCTGGAACCACTTGTGTTTTTTTTAAACAGCACGGCTGTGCTTTATTTTATCTTATGTGTTTTTAAATTAACATGGGTGCCCGCTTTCCCCTTTACCTCGGGCACCCGCTTTCAATAACAACACGTGTGCCCGCTTTCAATAACAACATGGGACCCCACTTTCAATAACAACATGGCCCCACACATTCAATAACAAGGGCGCCCGCTTTCACATGCTCTCCTGAATTTGGGGAATTCAGGTAACAAATGCCTGGTGTTTGGAAGATCCTGGCAGCTTCATGTCAGTGAAATGCAATGCAAATTTGCAATGCAATAGGTCTCGTACTTGACAATGCCATTTATTTATGTGTTTAAAAAAACCTGCAATAATAAACGGCACTGTCATTTACAATTCCAAGAGGTCAAAGGGGCTTATTTATTAAACCCTTGCGACAATTTTGTGCCTCCATTGCGTCACTTTTCATGATGCAGCAGCGTAAGCAATGTGCCATGTTGTGGCACATTTACAATGTGACGCATCTAGGCAGATGCATCACTTTGTAAAGCCCTGTGCCACATTATACCTGCTTCAGGTATAATGTATGCAGGGTGGGCGTTCCGACGCAAGAAAGCCTCGTAGAAGTGGTGCAGTGATATCTAACAGATTTCACTGCACCACCTCGAGGACGCCACTGCCACAAATCCTTATGCCTGCCTTATACCAGGCATAAGGGTGATGCAGTGCTATAATCATAGCCCTACCCCCTGCATTGATGGAGTTGTGTCGCGCTTCCAATCAATCAGGGGTTTGTAAGCGCAACTACTCACCCGAAGGGGTCTCAAGGCGCTGGGGGGGGGGGGGCGCACAGCACTTGGGAGATCACTGTGATTTGTCGACACAACTTCCGACACAACTCCTGCAATGCGTCAGTTTTGCACCGACAGATTAGTCAGTAATACTGAAGTATGTTATTCCTTGCGACATGATGCATTGTACAGTAAATATGACGCATCGATCATGTCGCAAGGAGAGCAAAGTGAATACTGTTGCATCGCTGTTTTCACGCAGCGATGCAACAGTTTTCATAAATAAGGCCCAACGTTTCTAAACTGCGAGACCTATTGCATTGGAAATGCTTCTTTAAAGTATATGAAATAGTGAAATGCTCCACTGACGTGCTTCACAAAAAAGCAGGCACAGCATCACCATGTGATGGATTCTCATTAATACGTACCTTTTGTTTTGAAATAAGTTACGGTGCAAACTAAACACCAGCACTGCTTCTAATTTATAGGCCACAGTTTGGTAAAGTGCCCGGAGTCTAGTTTGGTTGCCATACCATGCTCGATGGAGGCATTGGGCCACCAGTGACTGTGCGAAGGGATAACATTTAAATGTCATTTTAAGTGCATGTATGCGCATAGGTCCAGAAATATGCATTAAGAAAAATTAAAAATAATCATTGCGTATGTAGTCCTGTGCTCCACATTTCTGTATGCTCTAAACGCTGACTTACATAAATGTATTTACCTGCATGTTTATTTGATTGCTTAAAAGTGTGCCGTCTCTTTGGCCAGTTGGGTGACTATAGCTGCAGTAATGAAGATTTATTGCCCGCTGCTTAGCGAGGCCACTTTACCGCAGGCAGCACTTAAACTCGAGATTAGCCAAGGGAAAGCAGATGCTACCGTATTTTAAAGGAACAAAAAACTGTTTGGTGTTAAAGACGCGCCTTTTTGCTTAGAAACACTTCCTCGGTGACCTCTGCTCCCTCTGCAGAAGTTTCGATTTCAAAGGCATGAATCAGAGCTTCTGGGGAGCGCGAGGTGATGACAGAGGGTGTCAGTCGAATACGTCAGATCGCCTTGACTGGTCAGTCTGTGCTGTCTGAGGGGGCCATGCTGCAAGGCCTAACTAAGAAGAGAACTGCCTCAAGCGCGTTGGCTTTATGGTCATGGTCACACAAAAACACGTTTCTGTTTAAATGTTTGTTGTTGCATGTAAACATTTAAGGATGAATACGTTGTAGCGCGCGGTGTGTGAACTTTGATCCCTTTCTGAAATGTGTGTACCAAGGACTTGTCACTCTGGTTTCCCAGTTATGTGAGGAATGAGGCTTCACGCTGTGCGGGCAGCAGGCGGGTGACGTGCAAAGCTGTCATTTTAGCAGTATGTCTAATGGTTATTTTGTTGACACAAGTGGACTCTCTTGACGGCCTTCACAGCAGATGTTTTTGGTAGAGTACTACGGCTCCCCCATCGTATAAATCTCGTTCTTTTCTTAACCCCGGCCACCCTCTAAGATGCTTGAACCACGTTTATCACAAGTTACGTGGGTTTATTGTATCTCAGCAGAGCTGCAGTCCTGATCTGTAGCTCTCCGTGTACTCCGCAGGAGCCAATGCAGGAGCTAGCACTGTAGTGTTCCCCTGTCATTAGAGGAATTGTGGGGCATATTATCAAGCACGGCTTTAAAATTATCGGCAGAAAACTGCCGCTAAAGCGGCGATAATGGGCTTGATAATATGCTGCAGAGAATTCCAATAGAAACCCATGTTCTGGTGTCAACGTGGGCTTCTATGGGAATTCTCTGCCACATATTATCAAGCTCATTATCGCCGCTTTGGCGGCAGTTTTCTGCCGCCAAAGCGGCGATAATTTTTACGCCGTTTCTTGATAATATGCCCCTTTGTCATTTTGAAAGTGTCGTAGGAGGTCCGTGAGTGCATTGCCATCTACGTTAGAAGAGCTGTCAACCCTGGAAGATACTCATGAGCGTGCTATGGCATAACCGAGATGAGAGAATCAAGGGGGAATATTTACAAAAAATGTCTGCGAGCGGAGCTGCCCCAAATTTGGCAGCGACATGCTCTGACATTTTGAAAATGCAGGGATGCGCCATATTTACAACAATACGGAGCACCCTGTGTATCCCCTAATGCTGGTGCACAAAACGCTGGCTAGCACCTGTGCAGGCACGCTGCCACCATGTTACAAGTGTGCTGGCGCTGCAGGGACGATTGTTAATGTGCAGGAAGGGACACCTTCCTGCACAACCAATCAATAAAGGCAATGTTCTCTATCTATGGGCCTTATGACAAGATTGTTGTAGGGCAGCACCACAGGCCTTCCTTCTGCGCTGCCCTACGGCAGAAGAAAAGGGCAGGAATGCACCACATCTATCAGATATGGCTCATTCCTGTACTTTTCCCCTGCCCTGGTGTACAATGGACTGCCATGCGCCAACGCAGGCACCTTTGCACCATGGTGTAAGGGTGCCTGCGTTGCAGAGAGGATTGTTTTTGTGCAGGAAGGGAAACCTTCTGAACAAAAACAATCACAAGAGGATTTTTCCTCTTTGTGTGTGCTGCAAAACTAGGGGAAATAAAGGTATTCCTCCTCGGTGCGCCTTCCTTATGCCTCCTCTGGGAAGGGGTTCGTTTTTGGTGCTGCCACCATGTAAATATGGAAAATGGTGATACGTCACTGGTGTGTCAAAAAAAGTGACACTCCGGTGGCGATAGAGGCTTGTAAATATGCCCCAAGATGTGAACAGCCTAAAAAAAACTCACCAGATGCAGCTTCACCCTTGAAATTCAGCCACAGTTTCATGTGTTCAGCGAATCATCAGAAACTCACACGTTCGTGAGTTTTTTAGGTCTGAATACAGATGCATTTAGCTGTTTCCCGGAGTTCAGGCCATCAGCACTAAAACATTCACTGAGAGGAACATTTGGGTCAGCCCTCTTCAGCCATTAGTTCGTTTCAGTCATTTCACTGACCCATTGCTTAAGGAAAGTGATACTCCTCTTGGGTCAGGCTAGAGTCAATTAGCTACAGGCTCTTAGGTGCGTTAGTCCATCAGTCCAAAGAGTGTTTCCTATTGCAATGCATCGGCAGTGAAGAAAAGAATACTTTAATTACAATGGAAGCACAATTGTGCTCCTAACTCCCTTTTTTAGAAATATTTTTATTGAGCCAAACAATATGATACATAATAGAACATTGCAAATACAAAAATATGAATTTGAAGTTTAACACAAATATTTGTGGATAAATTAATTTAAAAGAAAATAGAAGAGTATAAGCTAGCGAGGCAATGTAAGATCAAGCAATGAGCTTTTTGGAAGGGAGAAAAAGGGGAAAAAGAGAAAGGGAAAGATAGAAGGAGAAAAAAGGAAAGAGCTATAAAAATGAAGTTCTGCTTATAGCCTGATAAATGGATAAATGAAGGGTAGTAAATACAGCATAAATGGTAAAAAAGCATTAAAAAAGGAGTGTAAACAAATTGCAAGAATAGAGGGTAAAATATAAATCGTACAATTAGGTAAAAGGAACGGACATATGTCCCTTAGCAGAGCATGTTAAGTAGTTAGTGAGAGGCATCCATGTCTGATTATGCTTGATATATAATTGCATTGAGTCAATTTTATAGCTGTCTAGTCTGTGGTGATGACAGACTAAGCTCACCAACAGATAATTGTGAGATTGTCTGTAGATTTCCAATTTGAAGTAATAACAGATATAGCTATGGGTGTGAGTAAAGGAAAAGTTACGAGTCGTTGCTGAATGTCTTGGAGTCGCAGGCCTGCGGCCGCAGCTGCGGCTTGCACTCTGTCTTTCGCTTCCTGGCTTCCCGGCTTCCGGCCTGTGGAGGTTGCAGCCCGAACATTAGCATTTAGACTTGTCAGAGGCTACACACTGCTCCTGTTCCTGCGACCACTGCAGGCTGCCCCTGCTGTGATGTCTGGGGTAACTGGGGTAACTGTCCACGTTCCTGGCTCCCAATACCTGGTTCCCAGCCTGCGGGGGATCTGGGCCCAGTGCGTGCCAGAAATTCTGCCAAGAGCTTTTTTTTTTCTTGTTTTTCTCAGTCGGGCAGGAACAGAGTCCAGCCTAGTTGAGGCCAGTTCTGGGGTGGGAGTCGCAAGGAGTGTTTTGGATATAGTTATCGATATATAACAATGGAAAATTAAGCCTGTGTGGGTGGGGAGAGATGATGCACCCTCCTCGCCCTCTTGCCGACACCAGCTGGAAGAAAGCAAAGTGCATAGGTTAGTATCCTTATGCACGTGGTTGTGGTTCAGTCTACCGTCAGTGCGGAAACAGCCGGTGTTAGGCCGATGCAGCCTGCATGTGGTGGGACTGCCAACGCCAACCTCTTCCCAGACGTCTGATCAAACACTTACAAAGCTGTCATAATGCTCGCTGCTGTCAGGTCTGCACTGTTGTACAATTGACCTTGCGCTAGTGCTCGGCTTCCTGGATGCTAGCAAAACTATGTTGGCACCCATTGTTTATCTCCAACATTCCATTAACTATTCCCTAATAAAAAAAAAAAATAATTCCATAGTTGCCTCCTTTTTATGCAGTGGGAAAACCCACATATTTCTATTAAAACTAAAAGTCCTAAATCAGAGGGCGGTATTAATTTCCCTGACTTTCACAAATACCCCTCATCCTTTATCTTGAAACAATCTGCTTATTGGATTTCAGAACCCTCTGATTATTCTCCTTTGTGGGTAGAGTATGAAAAATATTTTCTCTTTCCTTTTACTTTTCGGGAATATCTGACATCCTCCAGAAATCCAGAGTCTTTCTCCACACCCATTTTTAAGCATCTTTGTACACTGTTGGAACCCATGTTGTCTTATCAATCAACTGACAGTACCCCATTTCTCAATTCTACAATTTGGCATAACACTTCATTATTATAAACCTTTTTATTGGAAAAATTGGAGGAAAACAGGTTTAATTTGGGTTAATCAAGTTTTTACTAAGGACTATTTCCTGACCTTTTTTCGTTCCAAAATAAATTTCAAATATTGCAATCCATTATAATCAGTGCTCACAATTATTTCCAATCCCGCGCTTTACCACCTTCTACTCCCATTTCTACATTAGGTACTCTTCTATATACAACTCCTAAAGCTTCTGCTATTTACCATGTTTTACAACAACTTCCCGTCAATAGACATAAAACAGACATTGAATTAGCCTGGGAGCATGACTGAGGAGTAACTTGGTCCATTTCCACTTAGAGAAAATTTGGACAAAGTTGTGCAAAACATCTTGTGCCACAAACACTACCCAAACATTGTATTATATTTAGAACAGACTTATTCTTCTCCTTCCACTCTTCACCACATGTAGCTAGATCTTCCCAACAGCTGCTGGCCATGTCATTCACAGTCAGCAGATATAAAACACCTTTAATTCACTTGTCCTTACTAAATGCTTTCTGGACACACATCTGGAATCAAATCAGTTCTATCTTTATCACATTAGTACCCTTTTCTATTATTAACGTTTTCTTAGGAAGTTTATCCAACGACTGGAAAGATTTATCATCACACATAAAAATTATAGATCTACTTTTAGCAGTAGCATTTCAGCAAATAACAAAGAATTGGAAGGAGTTTTCCCAGTTATCTTTTCAAGGCTGATGGTATGGTACTAGTTTGTTACAATCACAGACTTGATGCAGCATATGTTTATCCTCTCTTGTTTAAGCGTTCTGTTTTATGGTCTCCAATCGCAAATATTTTAGACAAACATGCCAAATCCTCTTTTCAATGTCAACCTAACACCGAAGATGTTCTTCAGCCTTCTTGACTTCCCTTTATCTTAGATAGATGATTTATATATCTTTATATTTTTTAAGTGTTTAAATGCTTAAGAATTGTCTATTATCTTTGTCAGATTGTTTTTACTTTTGGGCAAGTATATTTTTCTTGTTACATGGTTCCCATCTTTTGTTCGGCCCGTTTACAATTGTAATTCCTATAACAGTTCTGAATGTATTACCAAGTTGTATTTGTTTAACTCTCATAAACATCTTCTAAAAAAACAAAAAAACAAAAAACAGGTGTATCTGTGCCTTCATTGAAGCCCCTGGAGCAGTGGCTTCTCTGAAGGCACGGAACTTTGCAAAGTGGGCATTATGTTTCTTGTGCCTACTTGGCACAGTTCTTTTGTTTAATAAACAAGACACAAACTGCCAAAGGATGTATTTGTTTCTTGACACAAAAAGAAAGATCCCGATGCGCAGGAAGCTTCCCGCACATTGGTTTCATTGTTCGATTTCCCTGCTCCGGACCGTCATGTTTCACAGGGAAATTGAGTGTTGGTTGACTGCTCTTAGTAAGGCAGAGTTGCCACCACTATGACCTGAAGGATTTGTGGCAGACTGGCAATCAGGTCAGAGTTTTCAGATGGTAGAGACAACTGAAGCTCCTGTTTTGGAAACCCTGCAGTTCCTCCAACTCTTACTGGTGTGATAGAACTGTGAGTGTCTCAGGGTTGAAGCACCATAGATTTACAGTGGTGCTTCGACTCCACCAAACTCAAGAGCTATATAAGATGCCAGTTTGCTTGCTGCTGCAAGTTCCAACATTCAATCTTCGGAGTGTACTTCTTTAGGGTCACATGACCCTCAAAAGTGTCAGTCTTCAAGCAATATTGTGCTTCCTGCATTCATATGTCCATCTTTGATCCTTACAACTCTCATCTCTGGTGCCTAGACCTCAAACGTGACTCTGCTTCTACTTGGCTCGGGCTCAAGGAAGCCAAGGTCATTTGAGGTCTCCTTTATGGGGTAAGTCATCCAAAAGGGAGTGATTGCAAAAACAATCCTCCCATTACAGACAAATAGTATCACAAATGAGATCCCTTCTCTCCCAAGTATCACTCACATGCCAAAGACAGGTCTGAAAGTTGGTGGCATCATTATTTGACTCTGGCCTCAATGCCATCCTCAGTGCTGGTGGCTGTACTTAAAACATAGCGCTGTCAGCTGACCCATAGCAAGTAGCACCTTTACTGAGACAGTGTTCCAAATATATGAATCGGGTCAACCTCCCTCTGACAAAACTTTTGGTCCCTATGAGCCTACAGGGCCTTTGACTTTTCCATCTTCTTTGACTCCAGCCTTGACGTTAGTCAGTCCTGTTCACAGCAATCCCAAGGCCACTTCAGTGCCAATGGTGAGCATAACTGCTTTGCCAAAGTCTTACTAGTTGCTAGCTTTTGCTGGTGTGGCATTCGATGTGGCTGGTACCAATCTTGGAGCTGGCTTGTTCCATTCTTCAGACGGAGTCTATGTTAGCTCAGGCAAGAGAGAAGGTCAGAGGGCGCTTTGATGTGGATCCTCTCTGCTAGCCCTTTCCATGTGCTCCAATGTTTACCAGGTTGAGTGCTCTCGTCAGCTCAGATTCTGACACCTTCCATATCTCTTCCATCGTGTGTCATACTTCAGATGATGATAAAGAGGCGGACAGTTTTCTTCCCTCTTAACAGCTCAATTTCTCTTCTGTTTGACCATGGGGGTTCTTGGACTCAGCACCGGGGAACACTTTGGAAAGGAGTCTGTTTTTTTCAGGCAGTTTTCTAGGTCCTGCAGTAGTGGCTGGTACAGGTCCATTTGACCCACAGAAAACCAATTTGCCCTCTGCCAGCCTTTGACCCGGTTATGACTAACGTTTTGTCCCTCAGATGGGAAGGAAAACAATATGATCGAGTTTTAGGCTATTTGTTTGGCCCTCCAGTTGTATCTGCCATTGGTTCCTGGTCAGGCTGTTCACAATCAACATTGCCTCAATGCAGTAGGCAATACACGGGGTGCCTTGGAACTCTCATTCTGTGCCCTCTGGAGGTTCTGAGTTTGTGGCTCTTGGCTGTACAACATGACGTTTTGCTGTTTGCGAGTCTTCCAGCAGCCTTTCTCAACTTGAGGGCAAATCAGTTAAGTGTCTGACTGATCCACTGGAATGTAGCACAGTTGATCTTCATACAGATGGGCGTGCCTGAGATGGACCTTTTCACTACATCAGAGAACGATCCCTGACAGATGCTTTTTACCCTTCAGTTTACATTAGAGGGAAGCACTTTTTGCATAACTTGGGATTTTCGTCCTCATTATGCATTCTTACCTATTCCCTGATGGCACTGTGGAAAGTGAGCCTGAACCGAGCGGAAGTGATCCTGATTGCTCAAAGCAAAGAGGATCTGCTATGGCTCAGTATCTGCCCACCTCTTCCTTTTTCACAACATAATGATGTTGTATCGTTGTGTGTAGTTCTTCTACAGAATAACTTAGAATAACTTTTTCAGGATAGCCTTACATCGGTGCAGGCTGGTCTGACTCAGAGCTCAAACATCTGGCTGCTCCCTGACATGCTCTGTGTCAGGCGTTTTGGATTGTTTATAAACTGGAACCCCTTTGATTGCACACAAATGCCAACTTCTTTTTACAATGTTTATAATAGTCACAACATTTCAGGCTTGTGCCGGAATTTCCAATTGCCAACTCCTAACCCTTACCCAGGAGCGCCCATTTTCCCACTGTTTTACTATAGATATGACAATGGGAAATCCAGATACTTAGACTTTCTGCAGGGTTTAGTGCCTTCTGCAAATCCTGATTCTCTGAATTAAGCTTTGTCTTTCACGGATGCAGACAATAGTTTCTGCAAACCTTAGTGACACTTCAGTGAGCAAAACGTTCTGGGAATCTTGCTGATGTTATTTTAATTGCATCTAGACTCATTTTTATTTTTATTTAAAGAGTTTTATAAAGTATGAACATGACCCTAGGGTGTAATTCATTCGTTTATTGCAGTTATAGAAATAGGTGGTCAACATACCTCAGCTCTTCATTGGTGCTGCCATAGTCATTACTCTAGCTACTTAAGGAGATGTATATGCGCCTCTGTTTCTCAGTGGTGATTATATGTTTTCACATTGACTGTGCTCTCGAAGGAGACTGCACTGGGTCATCTGAGGGTTGGTGGAGCAACATTTCAACCTAAATTGCCACAGTGGCCACTGGGACAAACCTATGGTTCCCGATCCAGATTTAAAGGTGGGGAAAGTACTGATTGTGCACCAGGAAGCCTCTGCGGATTCTGCCAGTGCACAATCATTGGCGATTGTCCATCGCCACAGGACCGCCACCTTTGCAGGGTTTCTAGAGCAATCATATCCAGGATGGGCCTTCAGATGCACATTTTTTCCTGCAGAGGTCTACCATGTAAGTGATGGCAGATGTGGGCAGGGGACAATCGACTAAGGCGCGCACACAAAGGGAGAACACTTCCTGTGCGTCAGGACCACTGTTTTGTGTTTTTCAGAAACAAAGACTTGCTTTTGAGGGCTGGTTTCTAAGAAACAAAAAATGTGTAGTGGGCATTAACAGCCTGGCAGCCGCCTGGCATTCAGATTGTCAGAAGCGCATCAGACAAACTGGTGAAGCACTTTTGACAATCATCAGAACAAAGCTAAGGATCTTTAGATACAGAATCTATTCCTGTGCCAGGAGTGGGAGGGCATCCCTGCCGATCAGGCAGATCCAGGGGCCACCCCCGAGGCTCGAATTCAGCCGGATGCTGCTCTTCTCGTTTGAAAAGTGCAATGGCCATTGTGGTGTGCACACCTATGTGTGGTGGTGACCATTTTTTTTACATCGAAAAAAATATTTTGTTGGAATTGAAATATTCATATCAGATTATTCATAGCCTTTGGCAGTTTTAGCTGGACAGAACTGAAAGCACAGCACATGCATTTTCTTGCTACAATGATGGACCCTGTCAATATTTTGTGGCAGCAAATGTTTGCTTATAGGTGTGATAAATTTTTAGTGACAAAGCTCTTGGCGGTGTCTGCCATTTCACACAAGACACACTTAGGCGATTACGTTGCCTGTTAGTGCAAATCATTGTCTTTGTTCACTAAAAGTTTTCGGCCAGTGATAAAACCAGTTTTATAGTTTACAACACATACACATGTGTGGGTAGATCCTGTGAATGAATGTACAGCTTTGCTTACTTAGTATAGGTGGAATATTGTGCAATGGAAACATACTGTTGTACTTACTTTTGAATACTGAGTACTTTTGCATCAACTCTTACTTTATTCTAGCATGAGGTAGAGTGTATTATGTTTAGAACAGGGAATGGTATACACGTCATTAGAAGATTTCGTCAGTTACGGCTGAATCTCCAGCCAGCAGGACATGTAAGCCTTTTCTCCTAGTGTGCTGATACTCACCTCTGTTGTCCGTAAAGTAATTACACAACAAAATTGGCAACGAGCTGCCTCTCCGACGAACCAGCTACCATCCGCTACTTCAAGGATATTGGTGGTGTGGTTTGTGGTGTGCTGTACAAGGCATCACACCCCGCTTTGCAAGAGGACAAAATGCGACGCCTGGCCTGGGAGTATAAAGGAGGAGAACTCGCAAGGCCAACACGAAGCGAAGGACGCTACATCGGGCTTTTGGCAGCAATTGTGTCAGTGAGTGCACGCATGTGTGATAATGGTGCAGCAATTCAGCCTTGCGCAGCCAAAAGCGTTATCGGTGTGCGAATGTCAACATTCGTTTGTGCTGCTGGCTGATATCATTACTCGAGGGCGCAGGGTTGTATGATAGAGGCATCCATGGCTAAACCATGTGTGCCTATACCACGAAGCCTGAACCACGAATGTGTCTTAACCACACATTCCTTTACCAAGCATGCCTTTACCATGCAATTTCGTAGTAAAGGCATAAATGGTAAAGGGGTATGCTTGGCTAAGGTCGCCA